>NC_090440.1:697494360-698898312 GCF_031143425.1 Pleurodeles waltl
ATGAGACAACACAAGCTCTGGAGACTTGGCTTTGATCAACCAATCGTCCAGGTAGGGAAAAACCACTACTTCCCTCCCTCTGAGATGTGCTGCAACAACTGCCATCACCTTTGTGAAAACCCGAGGTGCTGAAGTAAGTCCAAACGGACTGGTAGTGTTGCGTTCCGACCACAAACCGGAGATACTTCCTGTGCGACTTGATTATCGGAACATGAAAGTACGCGTCCTGCAAGTCGACAGACACCATCCAGTCTCCTTCATTCAACATTAAAAGAATCTGCGTCAGGGTCAGCATTTTGAATTTTTCCTGCTTGAGGAACAAATTCAAAATCCTCAAGTCTAGGATCGGTCGTAAACGACCGTCCACTTTGGGAATCAGGAAATATCTTGAATAACACCCCCGACCCCTTTCCTGCAACGGCACCAACTCTATAGCGCCCTTTGCCAACATGGTGACAACCTCCTGTTGCAACAACAGAAGATGGTCTTCTGAACAAAAGGAGGGACGGGGGGGAAGGGAGGCGGGAACTCCTGAAAGGGGAGAGCATAGCCTTTTTCCACAATTCCGAGCACCCACGAGTCTGTTGTAATCAACTTCCATTTCTGCAGAAAAAGACTCAATCTTCCCCCTACAGGAGAAGTATGGATGATAAAGTGGGGAAAACTAGGGCTGCTTCTGCTGTTGTCCACCAGAGGCGGATGAAGAAGATGACAGCTGCTGGGCAGGACCTCTAGCTCTACCCCTACCCTGCCCTCTAAAGGCACGATAGGGCGAATTGGCAGGTTGCTGGGCGTAGGACTGCGACCTCCGAAAGACAGAGCCTCGAGCGAACCCCCGAAACCTACGAAAAGGTCTATACGGTGTTGCAGCAGAGGTCTGTAAGCCCAAGGACTTAGCTGTCGCCCGACAGTCCTTAAACCGTTCAAGGGCAGAGTCTGCCTTGTCCCCAAACAACTTCTCCCCATTGAATGGTAGATCCATTAGGGTAGATTGAACATCTGAAGAAAAACCAGAGGACCTTAACCAGGCATGTCTCCTAGTAGCCACAGATGTTCCCATGGCCCTGGCTATGGAATCCGAAGTGTCCAGGCCAGATTGTATTATTTGCTGAGCAGCCGCCTGCGCATCCATAAAAAGGGAACCAAACGATTTCTGCATCTCCTGTGGTAGTTCTTTCGCCATTTCTTTAGCGGAGTCCATAAGGGCGTGGACGTATCTGCCCAGCACGCAGTTAGAATTAGTAGTCTTAAGCGCCATACAACAAGATGAAAAGATCTTCTTTGAAGACTGCTCCATCCTTTTGGACTCCCTATCAGTTGGGATTCCAGGGAAAGTCCCAGGAGCAGACTTTGCAGAACATGACGCTTGTACTACTAAGCTTTCCGGAGTTGGATGTTGTGATAGAAAAACCGGATCTCCTGGTGCGCCCCCATGTCTCCTTGCCACTACTCTGTTCACAGCCGGAGTTGTTACTGGCTTCTTCCATAAGTCCAGAATAGGCTCAGGTAAAGCCTCACTGAAAGGCAGCAAAGGGTCAGCACTGGAGGAAGAGGGATGTAGTACCTCTGTGAGCAGGTTAGTTTTCACCTCTGCCACAGACAAAGGCAAATCCAGGTACTCTGCTGCCTTCTTCACCACTGAATGGAAGGAAGCAGCCTCTTCAGTAAACTCCCCCGGAGACGCAATGTCCCACTCTGGGGAAGTATCCAGACTACTTGCAGTGGCAAGACCCTGGAACTCATCTGAAGGCTCAATCTCGCCTTGCTCCAACTGTCTATATTCCTCCTCCTCCAAAAGTCTCAATGCCTTCCTCCGAGATCGAAGATGCGTCTCTAAGGCCGGCGTCGATAAAGAATTCCGGCGAAAACTGAGGGCTACGATAAACGACCTCAAATACAGATGGCGCCGGCGAGAACCCCGGACTCTCGGGCTGAGACGTGACAGTAGGGCTCATCTCCCATGTCTTCTGACGTCGAGAAGATAGAGACCTCGACCTCGATCGGCTCCGCTCCGAACGGCACCGAGAGTCATGCCGCGCCGAGAGTCATGATGACTCCTCTTCTTATGCCTTTTGGGAGAAGAATGGGAGGAATCCTTTTTATGGCCCTTCTTCACTTTTGCCAAGAAGAGCTTCACCTCACGCTCCTTCAGAGCTTTCGGATTCATGCTTTGGCACGAAGAGCATCCTTCTACATCATGCTCAGAACTAAGGCACCAAATACAATCCGAATGGGGGTCGGTCACTGACATCCGACCCCCGCATTCTCTACACGGCTTGAAACCGGACTTTTTTGGAGGCGACATTGTAACCACCAAAAAGCGCAACAGTTATCAATGAGCCAGGAAGAAAAGCTGTTGGCGTCGAAGGCACGGAAAAAAGGAAAACTGACGTCAGTACGCCGACGAGGACCTCTTATTGGCACATTGACGTCAGACGGAGTCACGTGGAGCCGTGCCATTATGACATCCTCATCGACGTGAACAGCTAGGAAGAAGACTTTCCGTCGGATGCTGTAGGAAGTTGGCTCTGTATGCACTATTTCAAAGTAAGTAATAGTATGCACAGAGTCCAAGGGTTCCCCTTAGAGGTAAGATAGTGGCAAAAAGAGATAATTCTATGCTCTATTTTGTGTTATTAGTGTGGTCGAGCAGTAGGCTTATCAAAGGGTAGTGTTAAGCATTTGTTGTACACACACAGGCAACAAATGAGGAACACACACTCGGAGAGAATTCCAGGCCAATAGGTTTTTGTATAGAAAAATATATTTTCTTAGTTTATTTTAAGAACCACAGGTTCAAGATTTACAAGTAATACTTCAAATGAAAGGTATTTCACTTAGGAACTTTAGGAGCTTTGAATTAGCAAAATAGCATATACAGTTTTCACATAAATGACATATAGCTATTTTAAAACTAGACAGTGCAATTTTCAACAGTTCCTGGGGGAGGTAAGTGTTTGTTAGTTTTTGCAGGTAAGTAAACAACCTACAGGGTTAAAGTTTGGGTCCAAGGTAGCCCACCGTTGGGGGTTCAGAGCAACCCCAAAGTTACCACACCAGCAGCTCAGGGCCAGTCAGGTGCAGAGGTCAAAGTGGTGCACAAAATGCATAGGCTTCAATGGAGAAGGGGGTGCCCCGGTTCCAGTCTGCCAGCAGGTAAATACCCGTGTCTTCGGAGGGCAGACCAGGGGGGTTTTGTAGGGCACCGGGGGGGACACAAGTCAGCACAGAAAGTACACCCTCAGCTGCCCAGGGGCAGCCGGGTGCAGTGTGCAAACAAGCGTCGGGTTCGCATTAGAAATCAATGGGAGACCAAGGGGTCTCTTCAGCGATGCAGGCAGGCAAGGTGGGGCTCCTCGGGGTAGCCACCACCTGGGCAATGGAAAGGGCCACCTGGGGGCCTCTCCTCCACTGGAGGTCGGATCCTTCAGGTCCTGGGGGCTGCGGGTGCAGAGTCTTTACCAGGCATCGGGTCTTTCAAGCAGGCAGTCGCGGTCAGGGGGAGCCTCGGGATTCCCTCTGCAGGCGTCGCTGGGGGGGTTCAGGGGGGTCAACTCTGGCTACTCACGGTCTCATAGTCGCCGGGGAGTCCTCCCTGTGGTGTTTGTTCTTCACAAGTCGAGCTGGGGGCGTCGGGTGCAAAGTGCAAAGTCTCACGCTTCCGTCTGGAAACGTGTATTGTTTCAAAGTTGCTTCTTTGTTGCAAAGTTGCAGTCTCTGGGGAACAGAGCCGCTGTCCTCAGGAGTTCTTGGTCCTTCTAGATGCAGGGTAGTCCTCTGAGGCTTCAGGGGTTGCTGGACCCTGGGAACGCGTCGCTGGAGCAGTGTCTTTAGAAGTGGGGAGACAGGCCGGTAAAGCTGGGGCCAAAGCAGTTGGTGTCTCCGTCTTCTCTGCAGGTTTTTCAGTTCAGCAGTCCTCTTCTTCTTAGGTTGCAGGAATCTGAGTTCCTAGGTTCTGGGGAGCCCCTAAATACTGAATTTAGGGGTGTGTTTAGGTCTGGGGGGTTAGTAGCCAATAGCTACTAGCCCTGAGGGTGACTACACCCTCTTTGTGCCTCCTCCCTGAGGGGAGGGGGGCACATTCCTATCCCTAGTGGGGGAATCCTCCATCTGCAAGATGGAGGATTTCTAAAAGTCAGAGTCACCTCAGCTCAGGACACCTTAGGGGCTGTCCTGACTGGCCAGTGACGACTCCTTGTTTTTCTCATTATCTCCTCCGGCCTTGCCGCCAAAAGTGGGGCCGTGGCCGGAGGGGGCGGGCAACTCCACTAGCTGGAGTGCCCTGGGGTGCTGTAACAAAGGGGGTGAGCTTTTGAGGCTCACCGCCAGGTGTTACAGTTCCTGCAGGGGGAGGTGAGAAGCACCTCCACCCAGTACAGGCTTTGTTACTAGCCACAGTTTGACAAAGGCACTCTCCCCATGTGGCCAGCAACATGTCTGGTGTGTGGCAGGCTGCTAAAACCAGTCAGCCTACACGGTAAGTCGGTTAAGGTTTCAGGGGGCACCTCTAAGGTGCCCTCTGGGGTGTATGTTACAATAAAATGTACACTGGCATCAGTGTGCATTTATTGTGCTGAGAAGTTTGATACCAAACTTCACAGTTTTCAGTGTAGCCATTATGGTGCTGTGGAGTTCGTGCATGACAGACTCCCAGACCATATACTCTTATGGCTACCCTGCACTTACAATGTCTAAGGTTTTGCTTAGACACTGTAGGGGCATAGTGCTCATGCACTTATGCCCTCACCTATGGTATAGTACACCCTGCCTTAGGGCTGTAAGCCCTGCTAGAGGGGTGACTTACCTATACCTATAGGCAGAGTGAGGTTGGCATGGCACCCTGAGGGGAGTGCCATGTCGACTTAGTCTTTTTATCCCCACTAGCACACACAATCTGGCAAGCAGTGTGTCTGTGCTGAGTGAGTGGTCCCCAGGGTGGGATAAGACATGCTACAGCCCTTAGAGACCTTCCCTGGCATTAGGGCCCTTGGTACCAGGGGTACCAGTTACAAGGGACTTACCTGGATGCCAGGGTGTGCCAATTGTGGAAACAAAAGTACAGGTTAGGGAAAGAACACTGGCGCTGGGGCCTGGCTAGCAGGCCTCAGCACACTTTCAAATCATCACTTGGCATCAGCAAAGGCAAAAAGTCAGGGGGTAATCATGCCAAGAAGGCATTTCCTTACACAACCCCCACCCCCTCCCCCAAACGAAAGAGGATGAGACTAACCTTTCCCAAGAGAGTCTTCATTTTATAAGTGGAAGAACCTGGAAAGGCCATCTGCATTGGCATGGGCAGTCCCAGGTCTGTGTTCCACTATAAAGTCCATTCCCTGTAGGGAGATGGACAACCTCAACAGTTTGGGATTTTCACCTTTCATTTGCATCAGCCATCTGAGAGGTCTGTGGTCAGTTTGAACTACAAAGTGAGTACCAAAGAGGTATGGTCTCAGCTTCTTCAGGGACCAAACCACAGCAAAGGCCTCCCTCTCAATGGCACTCCAATGCTGCTCCCTGGGGAGTAACCTCCTGCTAATGAAAGCAACAGGCTGGTCAAGGCCATCATCATTTGTTTGGGACAAAACTGCCCCTATCCCATGTTCAGAGGCATCATTCTGCACAATGAACTGCTTGGAGTAATCTGGAGCTTTGAGAACTTGTGCTGTGCACATTGCTTGTTTCAGGGTGTCAAAGGTCTGTTGGCATTCTACAGTCCAGTTTACCTTCTTGGGCATTTTCTTGGAGGTAAGTTATGTGAGGGCTGTCACTATTGATCCATAGCCCTTCACAAACCTCCTGTAGTACCCAGTCAAGCCAAGGAATGCCCTGACTTGAGTCTGGGATTTTGGAGCTGCTCAGTCCAGAATAGTCTGAATCTTAGGCTGGAGTGGCTGAACTTGGCCTCCACCTACAAGGTGTCCCAAGTAAACCACAGTTACCTGCCCTATCTGGCATTTGGATGCCTTGATAGAGAGGCCTGCTGCTTGCAGAGCCTTCAAAACCTTCTTCACGTGGACCAGGTGAACCTGTCAGCTGGAGCTAAAGACAGCAATATCGTCAAGATAAGCTGCACTAAAGGACTCCAAGCCAGCAAGGACTTGATTCACCAACCTTTGGAAGGTGGCAGGGGCATTCTTTAGACCAAAGGGCATAACAGTAAACTGGTAATGCCCATCAGGTGTGGAGAATGCTGTCTTTTCTTTTGCTCCTGGTGCCATTTTGATTTGCCAGTACCCTGCTGTCAAGTCAAAGGTACTTAAGTATTTGGCAGCACCTAGTTTGTCAATCAGTTAATCTGCCCTTGGAATGGGATGGGCATCTGTCTTGGTGACAGAATTAAGTCCTCTGTAGTCCACACAAAACCTCATCTCTCTCTTTCCATCTTTGGTTTGAGGTTTGGGGACTAAGACCACTGGGCTAGCCCAGGGACTGTCAGAGTGCTCAATGACTCCCAATTCCAGCATCTTGGGGACTTCCACTTTGATGCTTTCCTTAACTTGGTCAGACTGTCTGAATATTTTGTTTTTGACAGGCATGCTGTCTCCTGTGTCCACATCATGGGTACACAGGTGTGTCTGGCCAGGGGTTAGGGAAAGGAGCTCAGCAAACTGTTGCAGGACCTTCCTACAGTCAGATTGCTGTTGGCCAGAGAGGGTGTCTGAATAGATCACTCCATCAACTGAGCCATCTTTAGGTTCTGTGGAGAGGAGATCAGGGAGAGGTTCACTCTCAGCTTCCTGGTCCTCATCTGTTACCATCAACAGATTCACATCTGCCCTGTCATGGAAGAGCTTGAGGCGGTTCACATGGATCACCCTCCTGGGGGTCCTGCTAGTGCCTAGGTCTACCAGGTAGGTGACCCGACTCTTCTATCACTGGGTAAGGGCCACTCCATCTGTCCTGAAGTGCCCTGGGAGCCACAGGCTCCAGAACCCAGACTTTCTGCCCTGGCTGAAATTCAACCATAGCAGCCTTTTGGTCATACCAAAACGTCTGGAGCTGTTGGCTGGCCTCAAGGTTTTTACTTACCTTTTCCATATACTCTGCCATCCTTGAACATAGGCCTAGTACATAGTCCACTATATCTTGCTTAGGCTCATGAAGAGGTCTCTCCCAGCCTTCTTTCACAAGAGCTAGTGGTCCCCTTACAGGATGGCCAAACAGAAGTTCCAAGGGGGGAAAACCCTACTCCCTTCTGAGGCACCTCTTTGTAGGCGAAAAGCAGACATGGCAAGAGGACATCCCATCTCCTTTTGAGTTTTTCAGGGAGCCCCGTGATCATGCCTTTTAATGTCTTGTTAAACCTTTCAACAAGACCATTGGTTTGTGGATGGTATGGTGTGGTGAATTTGTAAGTCACCCCACACTCATTCCACATATGTTTCAGGTATGCTGACATAAAGTTGGTACCTCTGTCAGTGAGGGCTCCCAAGGGTGGCATAAGGCATGCTGCAGCCTTTAGAGACCTTCCTGGCATCAGGGCCCTTGGTACCAGGGTTACCAGTTACAAGGGACTTACCTGGATGCCAGGGTGTACCAATTGTGGAAACAAAAGTACAGGTTAGGGAAAGAACACTGGTGCTGGGGCCTGGTTAGCACACTTTCAAATCATAACTTGGCATCAGCAAAGGCAAAAAGTCAGGGGGTAACCATGCCAAGGAGGCATTTCCTTACAGATGCTGACGCAAGGACGAATTCATAAGGTGAGAAATCCACAGGTAGACTCTGGCTTTTAGAAATCCTCCATCTTGCAGATGGAGGATTCCCCCCAATAGGGATAGGGATAGGAATGTGCCCCCTCCCCTCAGGGAGGAGGCACAAAGAGGGTGTAGCCACCCTCAGGGCTAGTAGCCATTGGCTACTAACCCCCCAGACCTAAACACACCCCTAAATTCAGTATTTAGGGGCTCCCCAGAACCTAGGAACTCAGATTCCTGCAACCTAAGAAGAAGAGGACTGCTGAACTGAAAAAACCTGCAGAGAAGATGGAGACACCAACTGCTTTGGCCCCAGCTCTACCGGCCTGTCTCCCCCCTTCTAAAGACACTGCTCCAGCGACGCGTTCCCAGGGTCCAGCAACCTCTGAAGCCTCAGAGGACTACCCTGCATCCAGAAGGACCAAGAACTCCTGAGGACAGCGGCTCTGTTCCCCAAAGACTGCAACTTTGCAACAAAGAAGCAACTTTGAAACAACACACGTTTCCCGCCGGAAGCGTGAGACTTTGCACTCTGCACCCGACGCCCCTGGCTCGACTTGTGGAGAACAAACACCACAGGGAGGACTCCCCGGTGACTACAAGACCGTGAGTAGCCAGAGTTCACCCCCCCTGAGCCCCCACAGCGACGCCTGCAGAGGGAATCCTGAGGCTCCCCCTGACCGCGACTGCCTGCTTCAAAGACCCGACGCCTGGTAAAGACACTGCACCCGCAGCCCCCAGGACCTGAAGGATCCGACCTCCAGCGCAGGAGCGACCCCCAGGTGGCCCTCTCCCTTGCCCAGGTGGTGGCTACCCCGAGGAGCCTCCCCCTTGCCTGCATCGCTGAAGAAACCCCTAGGTCTCCCATTGAACTCCATTGAAAACCTGACGCCTGTTTGCACACTGCACCCGGCCGCCCCTGTGCCACTGAGGGTGTACTTTTTGTGCTGACTTGTGTCCCCCCCGGTGCCCTACAAAACCCCCCTGGTCTGCCCTCAGAAGACGCGGGTACTTACCTGCTGGCAGACCGGAACCGGGGCACCCCCTTCTCCATTGAAGCCTATGTGTTTTGGGCACCACTTTGACCTCTGCACCTGACCGGCCCTGAGCTGCTGGTGTGGTAACTTTGGGGTTGCTCTGAACCCCCAAAGGTGGGCTACCTTGGACCCAAACTTGAACCCCGTAGGTGGTTTACTTACCTGCAAAAACTAATAAACACTTACCTCCCCCAGGAACTGTTGAAAATTGCACTGTGTCTAGTTTTAAAATAGCTATATGTCATTTATGTGACAACTGTATATACTATTTTGCTAATTCAAAGTTCCTACGTGAAATACCTTTAATTTGAAGTATTACATGTAAATCTTGAACCTGTGGTTCCTAAAATAAACTAAGAAAAGATATTTTTCTATACAAAAACCTATTGGCCTGGAATTGTCTGTGAGTGTGTGTTCCTCATTTATTGCCTGTGTGTGTGTACAAGAAATGATTAACACTACCCTCTGATAAGCCTACTGCTCGACCACTCTACCACAAAATAGAGCATTAGAATTATCTATTTTTGCCACTGTCTTACCTCTAAGGGGAACCCTTGGACTCTGTGCATACTATTCCTTACTTTGAAATAGTGCATACAGAGCCAACTTCCTACATGTGTTGATTGTTGCTCCTAAGTATTGTTGTATCTGACACGGTTGTAAGTGTGATTTTAGGTAGTTTATTGAGAACCCTAGCTTGTGAAGGGTTTCTATGACGTATTTTGTGTGTTGAAGACACTGTTTCCGAGTGCTGGTTTTTATTAACCAATCTTCTAGATACGGGAATACGTGTATGTGCTGTCTTCTGATATGTGCAGCTACTACTGCAAGGCATTTTGTAAATACCCTTGGTGCTGTTACCCCGAATGGTAACACTTTGAATTGGTAGTGTACTCCTTGGATTACAAACCTTAAGTATTTCCTGTGGGAAGGATGTATGGATATATGGAAGTAAGCATCCTTGAGGTCTAATGTTGACATGTAGTCCTGTTGTTTGAGCAAGGGAATCACGTCTTGAAGTGTCACCATGTGAAAGTGATCTGATTTGATGTAAAGGTTTAGTGTTCTGAGATCTAAGATGGGTCTCAGTGTTTTGTCCTTTTTTGGTATTAGAAAATACAGGAAATAAACACCTGTTCCTTTCTGATGGTTGGGCACTAGTTCTATTGCCTGTTTTTGTAATAACGCTTGGACTTCTAGTTGTAATAGATCCAAGTGCTGTTTGGACGTGTGCTTTTGGAGGCACATTTGGTGGGAATTGTAGGAATTCTATGCAATAACCATGTTGGATAATGGCTAGGACCCACGAGTCCGTCGTTATGTGTTCCCAATTTTTTTAATAATTTGTGAGTCTCCCCCCCACTGGTGTTATGTGTTGGGGATTTGTGACATTGGAGTCACTGTTTAGTTTGTGGGGTTTTTGGGCTTTGGAATTTCCCTCTTGTTTTAGGAAACTGTCCACCCCTATATTGACCCCGAAAACCTCCTCTTTGGTATTGGCCCTGGTATGTGGGTCTGGCCTGTGAGGTTGAAGGTTCTGTGCTTTGGGCTCAAAACACCCCTCTAAAGTGTGGCTTCCTAAAGGTGCCTCTGCTCTGTGGGGAGTAAAACGCGCCCATGGCTTTGGCCGTGTCCGTGTCTTTCTTTAGCTTGTCTATAGCTGTATCCACCTCCGGCCCAAACAACTGTTGTCCATTAAAAGGCATATCAAGCACAGCCTGCTGGATCTCTGGCTTAAATCCAGAGGTGCGTAGCCATGTGTCTCCCCGAATAGTGACCGCCGTGTTCACTGTTCTGGCGGCTGAGTCCGCTGCGTCTATAGCCGATCGTATCCGGTTATTGGAGATACTTTGGCCCTCCTCCACCACTTGTTGTGCACGCTTTTGAAACTCTTAGGGAAGATGTTCAATGAAATGCTGCATTTCGTCCCAATGAGCCCTGTCATATCTTGCCAATAAAGCTTGGGAATTGGCAATACGCCATTGATTGGCTGCTTGTGCTGCAACCCTTTTTCCTGCTGCATCAAACTTTCGACTTTCTTTGTCGGGTGGTGGTGCATCCCCAGAAGTCTGAGTTTGCCCTTTTCCGGGCTGCCCCTACTACCACCGAGTCAGGTGTTAGTTGTTGCGTGATGTACACAGGGTCCGTAGGGGAGGTTTGTATTTCTTCTCCACCCTAGGGGTGATGGCTCTGCCTTTGACGGGGTCTTGAAACACTTGTTTTGCGTGTTTTAACATGCCCGGTAACATAGGCAAACTCTGGTATTGGCTATATGTTGATGACAGGGTATTGAATAAAAAGTCATCCTCTATAGGTTCTGCATGAAGTGCTACATTGTGAAAAGTAGCTGCTCTGGACACCACCTGCATGTAAGCAGTACTGTCTTCTGGTGGTGATGGTCTTGCCGGGTAGCATTCCAGACTATTGTCAGATACTGGTGCATCATATAGATCCCATGCATCTGGGTCATCCTGGCTCATCCCTGTGTGCGTTGGTGATTGCATCATTGGGGGTGTTGCAATTGGTGACAGTTGTGGTGAGTGCTGTGGCGATGGCTGTGGCGAAAAACGTGGTGGAGTTTTTTCTTTCGCCACTTTTGCTTTTGGCTGTTTTTCTGTTTCTTGGAAAGCGAGGTCCCGTTTCATTTTAATTGGGGGAAGAGTTCTTATTTTCCCTGTGTCCTTCTGAATATGGAGCCTTCTTTGTGTATAGTCTGGCTCTCCCATCTCTAATTCTTGTCCAAATTTATGGCCTTGTAGTTGTGATGAAAGGCCTTGTTCTTCCGAATAGGAGCTGTTTCGGCTCCGAGGCTGGGTGTTTCGGCACCGGAACCTTTTCCGCAGTCTTTTTCGGCTCCAAAGCCACCTTTTTTGGTTTCGGGGTGCCGATATCTCGGTGCCGAGTATACTCTGTGCTGGTATCTCGACCGGAATCGGATGTCTTCGACACGTGTGTGCCCTTTTTCGGTGCCGATGGTTGGTCCCCGTGCTTACGGGTTAAGCCATGGCCTGCCGGCGGTAGCGTCCCCTGGGCTTTCATTATCTTTGTGAGTTTTGGCCGGGGCAGTTTTACTCACTGTTTGTTGCCTTGCCGGCTGCTCACTTTCGGCCTCGTCCGAATCAGGAATGGAGAAAGTCTCCTCTTCTTCGACGTCGTGTTGTCCTGCCAGCGTCGACGCCATTTGAAGCCTTCAAACTCTCCGGTCCCGTAGCGTCTTCTTCGACCAAAATGCCCGACAGGCCTCACAGGTATCCTCTTTGTGTTTGGGGTACAAACACAAATTACAGACCAAATGCTGGTCTGTATAAGGATACTTATTGTGGCATTCGGGGCAGAAGCGGAATGGGGTCCGTTCCATGAGCCTTGAAGACGCACGCGGTCGGGCCGACCAGGCCCCGCCGGGAAGTGGAAGCCCCGAAGGGCTACCGGAGCTCTTTTTTTCCTTCGGTGTCAATCTGCTATTACTAACCCGATACCGAACGCAAACAATACCATCAAATTTTAAGAGATCTAACTAACTTTCCGAACCGATACACGGAGCGAAGAGGAACACGTCCGAACCCGATGGCGGAAAGAAAACAATCTAAGATGGAGTCGACGCCCATGCGCAATGGAGCCGAAAGGGGAGGAGGCCCTCGGTCTCGTGACTCGAAAAGAGCTCTTAGAAGAAAAACAACTTGTAACACTCCGGGCCCAACACTAGATGGCAGGATAATACACAGCATGTGTATTTGCAGCTACACATGCCATTGAACATATATATATATATATAAATATATATATATACACACACACACACACACACACAATGTCACTTACCTAGTGGACATCTGTTCATGGCATGTAGTGCTGCAGATTCACATGCTTTACATAGGTCCACCATATAGTGATGGGCTCAGTGTGTTACAAGTTGTTTTCCTTCAAAGAAGCTTTTTCGAGTCACGAGAATGAGCAACCCCTCCTCTCGGTGATAATGCGCATGCGCATTGAATCCTTTATTAGATTGTTTTCCCGCAAGAGGTAGAAGTAAGGAGTGACGAAACGTATATGTACATATATAGATTAAGAAAAGAAGATGTCCATACAATATATGGAAAATGTCACTTACCCAGTGTACATCTGTTCATGGCATGTTGCGCTGCAGATTCATATGCTGTGCACTGTTCCTGCCATCTAGTGTTGGGCTCGGAGTGTTACAAGTTGTTTTTCTGAGTGACTCCTCCCTTTTGACTCCATTGCGCATGGGCATCGACTCCATTTTAGATTGCTTTCCCCACATAGGGTAAGGTAGGAGTGGTAGAATGAGGGTTCTAAAGATGTCCATGCAATGGAATAGATATGTATGTACATAGTTTGTGGTAAAGGTATATTTATTTACATATATACAATTTAAATGCAACTTAAATGGCTACAGGCTCCCAGGGAGGTGGGAGGGCGCATGTGAATCTGCAGAGCAACATGCCATGAACAGATGTACACTGGATAAGTGACATTTTCCGTTCGATGGCATGTGTAGCTACAAATACACATGCTGCGCATAGACTACAAAGCAGTAATCCTCCGAAAGCGGTGGTCAGCCTGTAGGAGTTGAAGTTGTTTGAAATAATGTTCTTAGTACAGCCTGTCCTACTGTGGCTTGTTGTGTTGCTAACACATCTACACAGTAATGTTTGGTAAAGGTCTGAGGTGTAGACCAAGTGGCTGCCTTACAAATTTCTGTCATTAGTATATTACCTAGAAAGGCTATTGTTGCTCCTTTCTTTCTAGTGGAGTGTTCCTTTGGTGTAATGGGTAATTCTCATTTAGCTTTGAGGTAACAGGTCTGAATGCATTTGACTATCCATCTGGCTATGCCCTGTTTGGATATAGGGTTACCAGCAAGGGTTTTTTGGAAAGCAACGAACAACTGCTTAGTTTTACAAAATGATTTTGTTCTGTCTATGTAATACACTAGCGCCCTCTTTATGTCTAATGTATGCAGTGCTCTTTCTGCTAGAGTCTGGTTGTGGGAAGAAGACTGGGAGCTCAACTTTTTGGTTTAGATGAAACAGTGAAATGACTTTTGGTAAAAATGTTGGACTTGTACGGAGAACCACTTTATGTTTGTCTACTTGTATAAAAGGTTCTCCGATACTCTTCGTAGTGAAATAATGGCTATCAGAAAAGCTACCTTCCAAGTTAAGACTTGGATCTGGCAAGAATGCATGGGTTCAAAAGGTGGACCCATGAGTTGTATAAGTACAATGTTAAGATTCCACGAGGGTACTGGTGGGGTTCTTGGAGGTATGATCCTTTTTAGTCCTTCCGTAAAAGCTTTAATAACTGGGATTTGAAAAAGTGACTTTGTATGTTTGATCTGCAGATAAGCAGAGATTGCAGTGAGATGAATGTTGTTGGAAGAAAAAGCGAGATTTGCTTTTTGTAGATATAGTAAGTAACTCACAATGTATTGTATGGAGGCATCTAACGGTGTGATTTGATTTGCTTGGCAGTAGAAAACAAATCTTTTCCATTTATTAGCATAACAATGCCTTGTTGTCGCTTTTCTTGCTTGTTTAATGACTTCCATACACTCATTTGAAAGGTTTAGATAGACAAATTCTAAGACCTCAGGAGCCAGATTGCTAGATTGAGCGATGCTGGATTGGGGTGTCTGATCTGTTGTTTTTGTTGTGTTAACAGATCTGGTCTGTTTGGGAGTTTGATGTGAGGTACTACTGAGAAGTCCAAAAGTGTGGTGTACTACAGTTGGTGAGCCAACGTTGGTGCTATGAGTATAAGTTGTTGACTGGGAAAGGAATGATTGGGAGAGGTGGAAAAGCGTAGGCAAATATCCCTGACCAATTGATCCATAGAGCATTGTCCTTGGCCTGAGGGTGTGGTTATCTGGATGCGAACTTTTGGCATTGGCTGTGTTGCAAACAGATCTATGTCTGGTGTCCCCCAGCGGTGGAAGTAATCCTGTAAAATCTGGGGATGTATTTCCCACTCGTGAGTTTGTTGGTGATCCTGACTGAGATTGTCAGCTAACTGATTGTGAATACCTGGTATATATTGCACTATCAGACGAATGTTGTTGTGAATTGCCCAATGCCAAATCTTTTGTTCTAGGAGGCATAGTTGTGACAAGTGTGTCCCCCATGTTTGTTTAGATAGTACATTGTTGTCATATTGTGTGTTTTGACAAGAATGTGTTTTTTGGACTAGAAGGGGTTGAAAAGATTTTAATGCTAGGGAGACCGCTAGTAGTTCTAGGTGATTTATGTGAAGTTGTTTTTGCTGATTGTCCCATTGACCTTGTATATTGCGATTGTTGAGGTGTGCTCCCCACCCAATCATGAAAGTGTCTGTTGTAATAGTGGTGTGAGGCACTGGGTCTTGAAATGTCCACCCTTTGTTTAAATTTACAGGGTTCCACCATTGAAGCGAAGAGTGTGTTTGGCAGTCTATCAACACTAGATCTTGAAGTTGACCCTGTGCCTGCGCCCATTGATTTGCTAGGCACTGTTGTAAGGGCCGCATGTGTAGCTGTGCGTTTGTGACAATAGCGATGTATGAGGACATCAAGCCTAGTAGTTGCATTACAAACCTGACTGTGTACTGTTGGTTTGGTTGTATGGTTGACACTATATTTTGAAACAATTGAACTCTTTGTGGGCTTGGAGTGGCAATTGCTCTTTGCGTGTTGAGTGTTGCTCCCAAGTATTGTTGTATTTGGGATGGTTGCAAGTGAGATTTTTGGTAATTTATAGAAAACCCTAGTTTGTGTAGAGTATCTATTACATATTGTGTGTGACTTTGACACCAGTGTTGAGCGTTGGCTTTTATTAGCCAATCGTCGAGATATGGAAAACGTGCATGTGATGTCTCCTTATATGAGCTGCTACTACAACGAGGCATTTTGTAAATACTCTGGGCGCTGTTGTTATCCCGAAGGGCAATACTTTGAATTGGTAATGTTTGCCCTGTATGACAAATCTGAGGTATTTCCTGTGAGATGGATGGATGGGTGTGTGGAAATACGCATCCTTTAAATCCAGTGCTGCCATGTATTCTTCCTGTTTTAGCAAGGGAACTACATCTTGTAGTGTGACCATGTGGAAGTGATCTGATTTGATGAAGAGGTTTAACGGCCTGAGATCTAAAATTGGTCTTAGTGTTTTGTCTTTTTTGGGAATATTTAAGGAAATATAGGGAGTAAATCGCTGTTCCTTTTTGATGGTGTGGTACTAGTTCTATGGCTTGTTTTGTTAATAGTGCTTGCACCTCTATTTGTAGTAGGTCTATATGTTGTGCTGACAGTTTGTGCATCCTTGGGGGAACATCTGGAGGGAAATGTGTGAATTCTATGCAGTAACCATGTTGGATAATTGATAGAACCCATGTGTCTGTGGTTATGTCTGACCAATGTTTGTGGTATTTTGTTAATCTTCCCCCCACAGGTGATGTGTGTTGGGGAAGTGTGACATTGAAGTCACTGCTTGTTACTGGGGGTCTGCTTGGCAGGCTGAAATTTTCCCCTTGCTCTTGGGTATTGTCCCCTGAATGAATCACAAAACCCCCCTCTCTGGTATTGTGACTGGTAGGTGGGTTTTGTTTGGGAGGTGGATGGCTCTGAGGGTTGCTGTCTAAACCTTCCCCTAAACTGTGGCTTCGTAAAGGTTCCCCTATACTGGGAAGAGTAGAGCGCGCCCATAGCTTTGGCCGTGTCTGTGTCCTTCTTCATTTTTTCTATTACAGTGTCCACCACCGGCCCAAATAGTTGCTGCTGGTTGGACGGCATGTTTAACACCGCTTACTGTATTTCTGGTTTGAAACCAGAACTGCGTAACCATGCATGCCTCCTGATGGTAACTGCTGTGTTTACAGTTCTTTCTGCTGTATCAGCAGAGTCCAGTGCAGAACGGATTTGGTTGTTGGAGATGGCCTGTCCCTCCTCCACCACCTGTTGAGCCCGTTTTGTATGTTCTTTTGGTAAATGCTGAATAATATCATGCATTTCGTCCCAATGGGCTCAGTCGTAACGGGCGCGGAGGGCCTGTGAATTGGCGAAACGCCACTGGTTGGCCGCTTGCGACGCCACTCTCTTCCCTGCGGCTTTCTTTATCAGGGGGTGGCGCATCCCCTGACGATTGTGAATTTGCCCGCTTTCTTGCGGCTCCCACTACTAGAGTCCGGAGGGAGCTGCTGTGTAATGAACACAGGGTCTGATGGGGGAGGTTTGTATTTTTTCTCTACCCGTGGTGTAATGGCCCTTCCCTTGACTGGTTCTTGGAAGACTTGTTGTGCATGCTTAAGCATGCCTGGTAACACTGGCAGGCTTTGATATGACACATGCGTGGACGCCAGTGTATTGAAAAGAAAGTCATCCTCCACTGGTTCTGAGTGCATAGTGACATTATGGAATGTTGCAGCCCTGGCTAGTACTTGAGTGTAGGATGTGCTATCCTCTGGAGGAGATGGCTTTGAGGGATAACACTTAGGACTGTTGTCTGAAACTGGTGGGTCATAGAGGTCCCTGGGATCTGCATCGTCCTGCGTCTGCACAGTATGTGTGGGTGACTGTGCTGTTGGTGTGCCAACTGGCGACCTTGTCCCTTGTGGCGAGTGTGGTGGCGACATCTCTGGTGTGAAATGTGGAGTTGGTGACTTTTCTCTAACCACCTTTGCTCTTGGCTGCTCAGTTTCAGTCTCTGTGTGGAAAGCCAATTTCCTTTTAAACTTGAGCGGAGGGATGGTTTGAATTTTTTCAGTGTCCTTCTGGATTTGTAACCTTTGTTGAATTTGGTCAATCTTCTCCACATCCAGCTCAAACCTGTGCCTCTCTAAGTTGTTGTGAGAGCCCAGAGTTCTTCTGTATAATAAGTCTTTTTCGGCTCCGAAGCCATTTTTTTCGGTACCGAAACACCCATGGTTACAGTTGGTCTCAGCTCCGAGAGGCTTATTTGATTCGACCAATCTATGTCGACTCTTTTGGATGCCAGTTTCTCAACCAGAGTTGGAAGACTTCGGCACGATCTTGGCCTTTTTCGGTGCCGAAGATGTTATTTGGTCACTGCTTTTTTTGTGGGTCGAGCCATGGCAGACAGATTTTCGATGATTTCTTAAACTTTCCCGATTCGAATCACGGAGCGAAGAGGAACACGTCCGAACCCGATGGCGGAAAGAAAACAATCTAAGATGGAGTCGATGTCCATGCGCAATGGAGCCGAAAGAGAGGAGTCACTCGGTCCCGTGACTCGAAAAGACTTCTTCGAAGAAAAACAACTTGGAACACTCAGAGCCCAACAGTAGATGGCAGGAACAGTGCAAGGCATGTGTATCTGCAGCTACACATGCCATCGAACATATACATATTTACATAAAAAAGGTAATACAACGGGCTACAGGCTTCTGGGAAAGAGAAGGGCCGCATTAGAATCTGCAGCACTACATGCCACAAACAGATGTCCACTGGTTAAGTGACATTTTCCATTTGATGGCATGTGTAGCTGCAGATACACATACTTTGCAGACTGAAAAGCAGTCCCCTCCTAAAGTTAGCAGTGTCTAGCCTGTAGGAGTAGCTTGAAATAAAGCACTGCTTGACCAATATTTGCTTGTTGGCGACATTACACATCCACAGTAGTGCTTAGTAAATGTGTGTGGTGTGGACCATGAGGCTGCTTTGCATATGTCTGCCACTGGTATATTTCCTAAGAATGCCATGGAAGCTCCTTTCTTTCTAGTAGAATGTGCTTTAGGAGTTACTAATTGCTGTCTTTTAACTTTAAGGTGGCAAGCTTGAATACATTTTACTATCCATCTAGCTAACCCTTGGTTTGAAATAGGATTACCCTTATGAGGTTGCTGAAAAGCCACAAAAAGTTTAGATTTTCTGAAATCTTTTGTTCTATCTATGCAATACATAAGAGCTCTTTTGACATCAAGAGTGTGAGGAGCTCTTTCAGCAACTGAATCTAGCTGTGGAACAAAGACAGGCAATTCCACTGACTGACTGATGTGAAATGGTGAAACCACTTTAGGTAGGAACGTTTGTTTTTCATAAGAACTATCTTATGTTTGTGAATTCGGAAGAAAGGTTCTTCTAAAGTGAATGCTTGAATTTCACTAACTCTTCTTAAGGAAGTAATTGCTACTGGGAAAGCAACTCTCCATAAGAGAAATGAAGTAGACAAGAATGCATGGGTTCAAATGGTGGACCCATAAGCCTTGTGAGCACAATGTTAAGACTCCATGCAGGAGCTGGTGGTAGTCTAGGTGGAATGACTCTTAAGGCCTTCTATAAAATCTTTTATTACCAGAATTTTAAACAGAGAAGTATGCTGTCTGTTTTGGAGGTAAGCACCTATTGCTGTTAAGTGAATTTTAATAGAGGAGTATGCCAGATTTGTTTTTTGTAAGTGAGGCAAATAGAAAATATCCTGTACTGATGCTTTAAGCGGATCAATGTTTTTGGGTTGACAGTAATACACAAAACATTTCCATTTAGCCACATAGCACTGTCTGGTTGTAGGTTTACGAGCTTCCTTTAAAATGTCCATACACTCTGATGGAAGCTGTAGATATCCAAATTCCATCACCTCAGGAGCCCAATCGCCAGGCTGAGCATACTGGGATTGGGATGCCTGATTTGACCTTTGAGTCAATAGGTCTGCTTGGGAGCTTGTGATGTGGTACTACAGATAGATCCAATAGTGTTGTGTACCAGTGCTGACGTGCCCACATGGGAGCTGAATATGGATTAGTTACTTACCTGTAAATCCTAGTTCTCTTCCAGGGGTATCCTCATCAAAGTCATAAACATTGAATATTCCCGCCCTTGTGCGGGGACCCCGGAGCATGTATAAAATACACACATATAAAGTATGAAATATGCACGAAAAAAATATATATAGCATTTTTAGTAGACATATCTTTCATACTAAATTCATATATACATGTGTAAAACAGCAATGCAGACTATAATCATAAACAAGCTAAAATGCTTTATTTCTATGGAGTTTTTTTTTTTTAAACATTATAAATTTACAAAAGAATAAATATCCACCCAAGCCCCCAAAACTGGGCTTAGGGAAATAAGCAGCAGCAAAATCTAGAGAAAAAAAGAGAAAAACTACATTGAAAAACAATGGAGCATTCTTAGCCAATAGGCTGCATGCAGGTTAACACAGGAGAACCATAAAAACTTTGGCACCGTGCCTTTAAGACCCTGAGCACCTCCAGTATCCCACCATGCCTCAGGGGTGAAGGAAAGGGGACAGTTGGTTCACAGTTAGGTCAGTACTTTTTTACGGTGACAATCTGTGAAACTGATTCGAAAGACAGTCTGTCCTGTCTTCTAGGAGACGTGCGTCCGGGGAGGAGGGTGGGTTGTTTAGGACTTTGATGAGGATACCCCTGGAAGAGAACTAGGATTTACAGGTAAGTAACTAATCCTTCTCTTCCAGGGGATCCTCATCAATAGTCGAACATTGAATAGATTAGCAAGCCCATCCCTAAACTCTGCGGACTGTCTAATAGAAGAGCAGGAATAGATACGTATTATGCAAATAAATTTCTCAGAGAGGCCTGCCCAACCTGGGCGTCTGCTCTTGCATCTGAATCTAAACAGTAATGTCTAGTAAAAGTATGTACAGACTTCCATGTAGCAGCCTTACAAATCTCAGAGATTGGGACATTGTTAAGGAGGGCAGCAGTAGCCGCTTTTCCCCTTGTGGAATGCGCTTTAGGCCTAGCTAGTAATTGTTTATTAGCCAGCTGGTAAGTATTAACAATACAAGAAACTATCCATCTTGATATCGTTCGTTTAGATGCTGCCTCTCCTGTCCTCAAATGACCATAATTTACAAACAAGTGGTTGGAATGTCTAATCGATTTTGTCTTATCCAAATAAAATTTCAGCACTCTTTTCAAGTCTAAGGAGTGCAATGCTTTCTCCGCCGGAGTCTCCGGATTGGGAAAGAAAGTCGGTAAAGATATAGTTTGATTGATGTGGAATTCTGATACCACCTTCGGAAGGAAAGATGGGTGAGTTCGCAGAACCACTCTATTGTCGTGAAAAACTGTGTACGGTTCTTTGGAAGACAAAGCCTGAATCTCACTGACCCTCCTCGCGGAAGTAATGGCTACCAAAAAAGCCGTCTTCCACGTAAGGTGTTGTAAAGAGGCCTTGTGTATGGGTTCGAAAGGAGGGCCCATAAGTTTTGACAGTACTATGTTCAGTTCCCATGGAGGAGAGGGTCTCTGAATAGGAGGAAAAACTTTCTTCAAACCTTCTAAGAAATCCTTGACTACTGGTTTCGTAAAGAAGGATTCCTGAGAAGGTGACTTACGATAGGCTGTAATGGCAGACAAATGTACCTTAATAGATGATACCTGCAGACCGGACTTTGCCAGATGAAGTAAATAAGACAGTATGACATCCTCCAGAGCCCGTATGGGATTGTGCCCTTGTCGACAGCACCATATGTAGAATCCCTTCCACTTAAAAGCATAAGAACGCCGCGTGGAAGGCCGTTTGGACTCTTTCAAGATGTTCATACACTCCTGCGAGAGCCCTAGGTGTCCATACTGCAGGAATTCAGGAGCCATGCTGTTAAGCTCAGAGAGGGTAGGTTGGGATGTAGAATCCTGCCCTCCATCCTGCTCAGAAGATCCGGTCTGCACGGCAGCCTCCTGTGAGGTTTTTCCAAAAGGTTGAGGAGATCCGTGTACCAGAATTGACGGGGCCATTGTGGCGCTATGAGAATCATTCTGGTTCTGGATTTGTAAAGTTTGTTGATCACTGCCGGTATGAGGGGAATCGGTGGAAAGGCGTAGAGAAATATCCCTGACCAGTCGATCAACAGGGCATTCCCTCGAGATCCCGGACGGTAGAACCTGGATGCGAAGTCTGGGCATTTCTTGTTTACTTCGTCTGCGAAGAGATCCAATTGAGGTCGACCCCATTGAGCGAAGATGTCCTCGACGACTTCGCCGTGTAGGACCCAATTGTGTGCGTCCTCTAGGTGTCTGCTCAGGAAATCTGCTTCCACGTTTTGTTGACCTGGCAGGTGAACGGCTGTTATTGACATTCCTCTGGCCAGGAGCCAATGCCATATCGTTTGGGACTCTCGAGATAGGGGTAGGGATCTCGTTCCCCCCTGTCTGTTCAAATAATACATTGTGGTTGTATTGTCCGTTTGTATCAGGAGAGATTTCCCCTGAACCAATGGAGAGAAAGACTTGAGAGCCAGATGGACCGCTCTGAGTTCCAGAAGATTGATGTGGTAGTTCCTTTCCTTGTCTGACCACAGGCCCGGAGCTTGGAGGGGACTCAGATGAGCCCCCCCATCCCTGAAGAGACGCATCCATTACCAGAGTGTCGGATGGAACTACCTGGTGAAACGGAGAACCTACTGACAGGTGAGGTCTGTGCATCCACCATTGCAATGACTGAAGTGCCGCTGTTGGTAGCCGCACTCGGTCCTCCCAGCGACCTGTCCTTTGACTCCAGTTCTCCAAAGCCTCTTGAAGGGGCCTCATGTGCAACCTGGCATTTGGGACAATGAAAATGCATGAAGCCATGGAGCCCAGTAGCGATGTCACCTGACGGGCAGTAGGTGCGTCGGCTTTTAACAGGTCTTGACACTTCCTGTGTATCGATAAAAGTCGTTCCTCCGAAGGATACACTCTTTGGAGCTCTGTGTTTAGTATAGCTCCCAGGTAGTGAAGGTTCTGTGTTGGAATCAAGGTTGACTTTTGGTAATTGATTTGAAGACGTAGAGACTCGAAAACCCTGAGCACAATGTCCCGATGGCTTCTCGCCTGATCCGGAGAGGAAGCCTTCAGTAACCAGTCATCTAGGTATGGGTAAACGAAGATCTTTTGTTTTCGAAGATGTGCCGCTACCACTGCCACACATTTCGAGAAGACGCGGGGGCAGATTTCAGGCCGAATGGTAGAACTCTGAACTGATAGCTTCACAACACTATTTGGAAACGCAAGAATTTCCGATGCTTGGGAGCTATTGGGATGTGAAAATATGCATCCTGCAGGTCGATGGAGCACATCCAGTCTCCCTGATGTAGTTGCGGGAAAATCTGGTGAAGGGCTAGCATCCTGAACTTCTGTTTTCTTATGTACTTGTTCAGCAGCGGTAAGCCCAGAATTGGTCTGAAAACGCACTCTCGACCCTTCTTTGCCACCAGAAAATAACGGGAGTAAACCCCCTTTCCTCTGTGCGCAAGTGGAACCTTTTCTATTGCTTTCTTTTGTAAGAGGGCGAGAGCCTCTTTGCGCAGCAGGCTGAGATGAGATGGAATGCATCTGGCTGGTGGCAAGTGTGGTGGAGGCTGTCTGAAAAGAAGAGAGTAGCCATTTTCGACAATGTTGAGCACCCATTCGTCTTTTGTGATAGAGTGCCACTCGTGAAGATAACCTGTGATACTTCCCCCCACCGGAGTGGTGTACAGTGTCGAGGGAAGCGAGATCTCATTGTTTGGCCGGTGCTTTCGGTGTGGACTGTTGAGGTCTACTTGACCCTCACTCCCTTGTGGGCTTACGAGCCTGAAAAAGGGGGCATCCTTGCCGTTGTGGCCTTTGGGACCAGTGAGGGGTTTGAACCCTCTGCTGGAACGGGCGCCTGTCATAAGGCCTGTACCTCCGCCTGAAATCTTTCTTTCTTTCCAGGCCTACTGCCCTCATGGTGTCCACCTCTGTCTTCATGCGGGCCATCTCTTCATCTGCATGGGTACCGAACAGCGAGTTCCCGCTGAATGGGAGGTTTAGGATGCGCTGCTGTGCTTCCTGCTTTAAACCAGTCAGTCTCAGCCAGGAAGACCTTCTAGCACATATTCCATGCACAGCTAAGTCCGCCCCATCCGCTGCCGCGCTGATGATCTGGTTGGATACCAGGCATCCTTCTTGCAGGATTTCTTGAAAGTCCTGTCTGTCTTCTCTGGGCAATTTTTCTGTGAATTTGTGGAGGGAGTCCCACAGAGAACGGTCATACCTGCCCAGAAGTGCAGAAGCGCTTGAGACTTTCATTGCAGATGCCGCCGTACCGCACATCTTTCTCCCCAGAGTCTAGATGCCTGCTCTCTTTATCCGGGGGGACCGTGGAGGATGATGCCACCGAGTGGGGTTTTCGGGCTACGGCTAATATAACAGAATCCGGTGGGGGATCCTTTCTTAGGAATAAAGGATTCTGTTCTGGAGCCTTGTATTTCTTTTGAATCCTAGCCGGGGCAGACTTGAGTGTGGCTGGGGTCAGAAAAGTGTCCATGGTTGGCTGCAATAAGCCAGGTACTAGTGGTAGTAGCTTTTTCAACACTGATCTGTGCTGCAGAGTCTCAAAGATGACTGACGAGGAGGTAGTTGGCTCCGGAACCTCTATACTCAATTTCTGCTATCCCCTTAACAGCACCTCGTTAAACGTGGTAATGTCATCCACCGGTGAGATCCTAGCAGGTGGAGAATCTGTTAGGGTGGGGGAGTAACGCCCAACAGATGATCCTGACGACGACCAAGCGGGTGATCTTCTGTGTTGTGATCGTGACCTGGATCTCCTTTGGGAACGAGACCTGCTGCGAGAGGCTGTAAGAGCGCCCAGGCCTCGCGGTCGGCTGACGAGGAGCAGAATGAGCCCGTCCTGCCCGCGCTGTCGGCGATGGTGTTCTCGGGAGAGAGGCAGTAGGAGAGTACATTCGAGAGTATTGTGAATCCAGGGAGGCCGCTGGTCTATTCAGGCTCTACAACCATCTAGGAGATAAATTGATGGAAAAAACATGCCCCGATGATGCCGCTCTCGAATGAGATGAGTCGCTCTGTATGGAGACCACTAGAGATGGTGCCTTATCTGCTGGAGGACGATGCTCTACTCCCTGCGAGACAGGTAAAACCTGTGTCGACGTCGACGGCTGTGCCGACGTCGAAGGGCACACTGGTTGGTCTGGCCTCGACGCTGAATGCCTCGACGTCGAGCGGCGATCTCTGGACCTTGACCTACTCGCCGTTGTATGCCTCGACGTGGAGCGGCGAGTGGCCGACGGCGGATGTCACTCATGCCGTCGTGGCGATTGACGTCGTGTCTCTTGACGTCAAGGGGCTTGAAGTCTTCGGAGGCGAACGGGCGCGCCGGTGATGGCTCGACGTTGATCAGCGGGCTGCCGTCGACGGAGATATGCCCCTGCGATGACCATGTTCCTTCGACGCCGTATCTTTCGACGTCGGGCGGGTCGCCGGCGATCTATGCCGGTGAGACGGTGGCAGCGACGACGTCGACGGTGAACAAACAGGTACTTTCCTACCTGTTGACCTCGACCTGGCCATTCTCTCCTGAGAATGGCCTGCTGGTTGCCTGGGAAGTGAAGAGGACGATGTCTTTTGCCTCTCATGAAGCCCATGTAGCCTGATCTTCTCTCTGTCCTTCAGAGTCCTCTGACATATTCTTGCAGTGCTTGCAAGTGTCAGGGCAGTGACTCTGAGGCAGGCACACAATACAAAGAGTGTGGGTCTGACTGGGCTTTCTTCTTCCCACAAGAAGGGCATTTGACAAAAAGTTAAGGCATTTTTCGGTCAGAAAAAAACTGCCAAACTCAGACAAAGATGTTATCTGTCGAGTGAAACAGGAAAAACGCTGTTTTAAAGGATTTTTCTGAGAAAAACTCAGAAAAACAGAGAGCTCAATGCTCCAGGATCCTCTCAGAAGAAGCCGGAAAAAAGAACTGACCTAACTGTGAACCAACTGTCACCTTTCCTTCACCCCTGAGGCATGGTGGGATACTGGAGGTGCTCAGGGTCTTAAAGGCACGGTGCCAAAGTTTTTATGGTTCTCCTGTGTTAACCTGCATGCAGCCTATTGGCTAAGAATGCTCCATTGTTTTTCAATTTAGTTTTTCTCTTTTTTCTCTAGATATTGCTGCTGCTTATTTCCCTAAGCCCAGTTTTGGGGGCTTGGGTGGATATTTATTCTCTTTTGTAAATTTATAATGTTTATTAAAAAAAAAAAAAAAAAATCCAAAGAAATAAAGCATTTTAGCTTGTTTATGATTATAGTCTGCATTGCTGTTTTACACATGTATATATGAATTTAGTATGAAAGATATGTCTACTAAAAATGCTATATATATATTTTTTCGTGCATATTTCATACTTTATATGTGTGTATTTTATACATGCTCCGGGGTCCCCGCAAAAGGGCGGGAATATTCAATGTTTACGACTATTCATGAGGATCCCCTGGAAGAGAACATAGTGAGAGGTGTGACGGATCTTGTTGACTAGAAATGGAATTAGTGGGCAGGGGGGAAAAGCATAAGCAAATATTCCTTATCCATAGAGCACTGCCCTTGGATCAAGGGTGTGGGTACCTGGATGCGAAGGTTGGGCATTTTGCATTTTCGCTTGTTGTGAAAAGGTCTATGTCTGGTGTTTCCCACATGTGAAAGTACTGTTGAAATACTTGTGGGTGACTCTCCCATTGGTGTATTTATTGCTGTGTCCTGCTTAAAAGGTCCTCTAGTTGGTTGTGTATCCCTGGGATATTCTCTGCTAGTAGCTGAATGTGATTGTGAATTGCCCATTTCCAAATGTCTGTGCTAGAAGGGACGATTGGGATGAATGTGCCCCCCCCGTTTTTGCAGACAATACATTGTTGTCATGCTGTCTGTCCTTAACACTGTCTTGTGTGTGATCTGTGGTTGGAATGCTTTGAGTGCCAAGAACACTGCTAGAAATTCCAAGTGGTTTATGTGGTAAGTTTGCTGGATTGAGTCCCATTCTCCTGCATAGTAAGATTGTTGAGATGGGCTCCCCAGCCTGTCATTGATTCATCAGTAGTGATAATGGTCTGTGGCACAGGGTCCTGAAATGGCTGCCCTTTTGTGGTGCGATTTCATCATTGCAGAGTTGCAAGTCTGGCGGTCCAACAACACTAGACTGTGAAGTTGACTTTGGCGCCAGAGACCATTGTTGCGAAAGACATTGTTGCAGGGGTCTCCTGTTTAGACGTGCATTGGGAACTATTGCTACGCACAATGCCATCATTCCCAATAGTTTCATAATAATCTTTACTGTGTAAGTTTGTTTGTATTGTATCTGAGCTATGAGTGTGTGAAACGCTTGAATTCTTTCTGGGTTTGGGTAAGCGAATACTGACTGAGTGTTCAGAATTTCTCCCAGATATGTTCGTATTTGCGCTGGCTGGTGAGATTTCTAGTAATTGATTGTGAACCCTAGACTGTGTAGAGTATTGATTGTGTGTGTGGTTGACAGGTTTGAACGGTGCTGGCTTTTATGAGCTAGACGTCCAGATAGGGAAAGACATGTAAATATTGTCTTCTGAGGTATGGTGCCACTACTGCTAGGCATTTGGTAAATACCCTTGGTGCTGTGGTTACTCCAAAGGGTAGCACTTCCAATTGGTAGTGCTGGTCTGCTATCACAAACCTTAAATATTTGCAATGTGCTGGATGTATGGGAATATGGAAGCAAGCATCTTTTAGATCTAATGCGGTCATGTAGTCCTGTTTTTGTAGCAAAGGAATCCGTGAGGAGTGACCATGTGGTATGCTCTGAGAGAATGTATTGACTGAGGAGTCTGAGGATTGGTCTGAGAGTGCCATCCATTTTTGGTATGAGGCAGTATAGAGAATATACTACTGTCCCTTGTTGAGATATATGTACTACCTCTATTGCTCCTTTGAGTAGAAGTGATTGTACCTCTTATTTTAGCAAAACAAGGTGTTCTGGAGAAAGCCTGTGTGAGCGTGGGGGAATATTTTGAGTGGAGATGAGTTCTAGGCAATAACCACTGTGGATAATTGACAATACCCATTGATCTGATGTAATGTTGTGCCATTGATGGTAGAAATGTTGCAGTCTTCCTCCCACAGGAGATGTGTACTGTGTGGGGATGCCGAGAAAGTCACTGCTTTGCTGAGGTGGAAGCACCTCTTATGGCAGTGAATGTCCCCCTGCCTCTAAAGTTATTTCCTCTATAAGATGCTTTGAAAGACCCGAGTAATATTGTTGTCCCTACTTTTGTTGAGACGTAGAGGCCTCTGATGTGGAGTGTTTAAAACCCCATCTGAAGTGCGGCCTGCAAAAAGCACCACAAACAGGTGTTGCGTAAAGGGCACACATGGACTTTGCTGTGTCAGAGTCCTTTTAAAAACATTTCTATGGTGGTATTCACCTCTGGTCTAAATAACTGCTGTTTGTTAAACAGCAGTTTAAAAACCACTTGCTGTATTTCATGTTTGAATCCTGAAGATCACAACCAAGCATGCCTCCTGATTATGACACTAGTGTTTATACTCCTAGCTGCGGTGTCTGCTGCATCTAGTGCAGATCTAATATGGTTGTTGAAGATAGCCTGCCCCTCTGCAACTACTTGCTGTGCCCTTTTTTGGTGTTCCAGTGAGAGATATTGCAGGAACTCCTGCATCTCGTCTCAATGCGCCCTATCATACCTGGCTAAAAGAGCCTGAAGTTGGAAATTCTCCACAGATTTGCAGCTTCAGTTGTCACTCTCGTGCCTGCTGCATAACATGTTTGACTTTCCTTAGCGGGGAGGAGCATCTCGGTGGACTGACTATTTGCCCTCTTTCTTGCTGCACTCAACAATAGAATCAGGTGGAAATTGTTGAGTGATGAAGAGTGGGTCTGCAGTTTTATATTTTTTTGTCGACTTAGTACACTCGCCTTTAAAAATGTCATCAGCATGTTTTAGCATGCTTAGAAGCCTTGGTACTCTGTGTGTAAAGGATAGCGTGTTAAATAAAAAATAAAAAAGTATCCTATATGGGGGTGTGTGAAGCTGCACATTGTGGTATGTCACTGCTCTAGCAATTACATGGATTATAGGCTGTGGTGTCTTCAGGTAGAGATGGCCTACTGGGATATACATCAGGATTGTTGGATGGGATAGGGTGTGGGTCATACAAATCCAATGGTTCTACACCACAAGTATTGTCAATAAGGTCATCCCCATGTGAGGAGACGGAATTGCGCAGAAAACAGTGAAGGTGGAGTATAAGGTGGTGAAGTGGGAAGCAAAGGAGAATGCGGTGGCGAAGGCCGATGAACTGCCTTAGTTTCTCCTTGTGTTAAGATTTTGGCAGGTTAAGACCCAGCTTCCAGTCTCTTGGAAAGATAGTTTCCTTTTGGTTATAGAAGGAAGAGGCAATAATCTTTCCAGTATCCTTATGGAATTGTATTTTCCGCTGCTTATGGTCCATCACTTCAAGTATGGGTCTAATATACCTGTGATTTTTCTACAGATGGGGCGCATATTGCTTTCCCCCATTTTGGTGATCAGCAAGCTTGGTGACCAACTGTTTTAATCGGGCAGAAAATGTCAACTCTGAAGCAGATGGAAGTTTTCTCGGCTCCGAAGAAGAGCTTGGGTGTTTCGGCTCCGAGGTGGAAGACAAATGGTTCAGTTCCGAAGTGGAAGCCTCCACTTTTCAAGCCTATCCCGAAACAGGCATGGCAGTCTGTTCGGTTGATGTTGAATGCATTTTGGTCTTTTTGACGCCGAACCAGAGGGCCAGTCATCGAGATGCAACTTTCAGGTTCGACAATGGCCGGCAAGCAGAGGTGGACCCAAGACCAGTTGTGTTCATTTTCTGGATGTTGTTTGGTGATGGGAAGGGGCTGGCGTACTCACATACTGCACCGCTGGAATCACTTGCCTGTCCCCAACAAAGTTATGCTCTGAATCAGAGTCTGCGATGGAAACTGCAGTCTGCACCTGTTCCTCACCAAAAATGTCAGGTGTTTGTTCGGTCAACTTGGAGGCCATCTCTAGCCGACGTGCTCTTTGATCCTGCAGTGTCTTTTTGGAGCGGAAGGATCGACACGCCCCATAGGTTTTTACTTTGTGATCAGGAGCGAGGCAGAGGTTGCACACCAAGTGTTGGTCGGTGTAGGGGACCTTAGTGTGCCGACAGCAGAATCAAAACAGAGTCTGTAAGGAAATGGCTCCCTGTTGCAGTTACCCCCCACTTTTTGCCTGATGCTGACTTGACTGAGAAGTGTGCTGGGACCCTGCTAACCAGGCCCCAGCACCAGTGTTCTTTCACCTAAAATGTACCATTGTTTCCACAATTGGCACACCCCTGGCACACAGGTAAGTCCCTTGTAAAAGGTACCAGTGGTACCAAGGGCCCTGTGACCAGGGAAGGTCCCTAAGGGCTGCAGTATATATTGTGCCACCCTAAGGGACCCCTCACCTAACATATGCACACTGCCATTGCAGATTGTGTTGGTAGGGAGAAAAAGGCAAAGTCGACATGGCATCCCCCTCAGGATGCCATGCACACAAAATGCTGCCTGTGGCATAGGTAAGTCACCCCTCTAGCCAGCATTACAGCCCTAAGGCAGGGTGCACTATACCATAGGTGAGGGCATAGCTGCATGAGCAATATGCCCCTACAGTGTCAAAGTCTATTCTTAGACATTATAAGTACAGTGTGGCCATATTAAGTATATGGTCTGGGAGTCTGTCAAATCGAACTCCACAGCTCCATAATGGCTACACTGAATACTGGGAAGTTTGGTATCAAACTTCTCAGAATAATAAACCCACACTGATGCCAGTGTTGGATTTATAAAAAAAATGCACACAGATGGCATCTTAGAGATGCCCCCTGTATTTTACCGAATTGTTCAGTGCAGGACTGACTGGTCTGTGCCAGCCTGCTGCTGAGAGACGAGTTTCTGACCCCATGTGGTGAGGGCCTTTGTGCTCTCTGAGGACAGAAACAAAAGCCTGCTCTGGGTGGAGGTGCTTCACACCTCCCCCCTGCAGGAACTGTAACACCTAGCAGTGAGCCTCAAAGGCTCAGGCTTCGTGTTACAATGCCCCAGGGCACTCCAGCTAGTGGAGATGCCCGCCCCCTGGACCCAGCCCCCACTTTTGGCGGCAAGTCCATGGGAGATAATGAGAAAAACAAGGAGGAGTCACCCACCAGTCAGGACAGCCCCTAAGCTGTCCTGAGCTGAGTTGACCCCTGCCTTTAGAAATCCTCCATCTTGATTTTGGAAGATTCCCCCAATAGGTATAGGGATGTGCCCCCCTCCCCTCAGGGAGGAGGCTCAAAGAGGGTGTAGCCACCCTCACGGACACATTCAGTATTTAGGGGTGCCCCAGAACGTAGGAAATCAGATTCCTGCAACCTGAAGACGAAGAAGGACTGCTGACCTGAAGCCCTGCAGAGAAGACGGAGACACCAACTGCTTTGGCCCCAGCCCTACCGGCCTGTCTCCCCACTTCAAGAAAAACTGCAACAGTGACGTGTTCCAAAGGGTCCAGCGGCCTCTGAAGCCTCAGAGGACTACCCTGCATCTAAAAGGACCAAGAACTCCAGAGGACAGCTGCTCTGCTCCAAAGAAGAAACAACTTTGCAACAAAGAAACGACTTTAAAAAGGACTCCACGTTTCCCGCCGGAAGCGTGAGACTTTGCACTCTGCACCAGACGCCCCCGGCTCGACCTGCGGAGAAACAAGATGACTGGGAGGACTCCCCGGCGACTACGACCCTGTGAGAAGCCCCCCTGAGCCCCCACCAGCGATGCCTGCAGAGGGAATCCAGAGGCTCCCCCTGACCGCGACTGCCTGCTTCTAAGAACCCGACGCCTGGTAAAGACACTGCACCTGCAGCCCCCAGGACCTGAAGGATCCGACCTCCAGTGCAGAAGCGACCCCCAGGTGACCCTCTCCCTTGCCCAGGTGGTGGCTACCCTGAGGAGCCCCCCCTTGCCTGCTTCGCTGAAGAGACCCCTGGTCTCCCATTGAAACCAATTGCGAACCAGACACCTGTTTGCACTCTGCACCCGGCCGCCCCCATGCTGCTGAGGGTGTACTTTTTGCGCTGACTTGTGTCCCCCCCGGTGCCCTACAAAACCCCCCTGGTCTGCCCTCCAAAGTCGCGGGTACCTACCTGCTGGAAGACTGGAACCGGGGCACCCCCTTCTCCATTTAAGCCTATGTGTTTTGGGCATCACTTTGACCTCTGCACCTGACCGGCCCTGAGCTGCTGGTGTGGTAACTTTGGGGTTGCCCTGAACCCCCAATGGTGGGCTACCTTGGACCCAACTTTGAATCCTGTAGGTGGTTTACTTACCTGCAAAACTAACAAACACTTACCTCCCCCAGGAACTGTTGAAATTTGCACTGTGTCTTGTTTTAAAACCGCTTATTGCCATTTTTGTGAAAACTGTACATGCTATTTTGCTGATTCAAAGTTCCTAAGTTACATAAGTGAAATACCTTTCATTGAAGTACTTATTGTAAATCTTGAACCTGTGGTTCTTAAAATAAACTAAGAAAATATATTTTTCTATATAAAAACCTATTGGCCTGGAATTGTCTGAGTGTGTGATCCTCATTTATTGCCTGTGTGTGTACAACAAATGCTTAACACTACCCTCTGATAAGCCTACTGCTCGACCACACTACCACAAAATAAAGCATTATAATTATCTCTTTTTGCCACTATCTTACCTCTAAGGGGAACCCTTGGACTCTGTGCATGCGGTTTCTTACTTTGAAATAGTACATACAGAGCCAACTTCCTACAGAGTCCAATCCATGAGCCTGTGTCGCAGTAGGCCCAGGAAGGGGGCAGTTGCCCAAAAGGGTGTTTAATCGATCCCAACGATACAAGTGGATCAAGTGTAGTCAGAAAACTATACCAACATTTTTTTTAAAAGAAAGATGTTCAGATAGTACCGAACTGAGATCTACCAAAGCGAGAGGGAACACACCCGAAGACAACAGCGGAAAGAAAACAATCTAACAAAGGACTCGATGCCCATGCGCACTATCACTGTGAGGAGGAATCACTCGATCTTGTGACTCGAAAAAGCCCCTCTGAGGAAAAACAACTTTGAACACTCCGAGCCCAACACTAGATGGCGGACTTATGCAAAGAATGTGTATCTGCAGCTACACATGCCATTTAACATACATACATACATATATTATAACTAGTAATGAGTGTTTTAGAAGCCTTTCTGAAAATTACCAAAATAAGCCCTGTAGTGCCCTTTCCTGATTGGTCAGTCTCAAGAAAGCCTGAGCCAGGCTGTCTGATTTGGTGAGTGGCCTGAGCTGAAAAAAAGGAAGCATCTGGTGGGAGGAGAACTGCCCAGCAGGATGGGGAAGAGTGGCCAAACTGGTTTTCAAAGAAGGGGAAGCCACCTGGGACAGAAACTGGACCTCCCCCATTTCCTATTCCCCCCAGCCAGACGGAAGCCCCGATTAATTAGATTTGGAGAGTGTCTGGAAGGGGTGTGTTACAGAAACGGAGCCACACCCGTGGGTGGGGTTAAGCCAGCTGTAACCTTTAAGGAGATATTTTCACCAGGTTAGATTTTTCTGGGATTGATTTTTGCCACACTTCGCAAGAAGTGGTTACCCCAGAGGGTGGCACCCTGCGCCCTATTGGCCACAGGCACGCTCTTCAGCCCCCGCCAACCCAGGAGCAAGGATAAATATGGCAGAGCTGTACAACAATTCAGATCCCTGCTGGAAGATGATACAGAAGTACTGCCCCGCTGAACCCCTGATCTGCACCAGGCTAGCCAACAGGTACAAAGGAGGTGACCACAGTCCCTGTATCAAGTCCTGCAAGAAGAGCCCAGCTGACCAGCATCCAGTGGCCATCTGAGGCTTATCAGGTGCATCCTGGGAACTGTAGTCCCAACTTTCAAGGACCAACTCAGAACTTCTGGAACATTGGCTCATGTTTGTGGACACTTCAAAGACCTCTGGAAGATGATACAGAAGTTGGGAGCACTTTGTAAAAAGGCTCCATAAGGTGACCAATCTGTCGACAAGAGTCAAGCCGGAGACATTGTACGGCAAACCGGTCTGAATTTCAGGTTTGTCCCGCTGAAGTTTCCGAGCTTTTCCCTTTTGAAAAGACTTCTAGAAATTGACCGGGACCTCGTGCCAAGCCAACAAAGTTGATTCGCTAGCCGACCTGAAGAGGAGTCGCATCCGATGATGAGAGAAAAAAACTGCAGAAAACTTTTTAAGTGTGAAGGTAAAACTTTGACCTTCAGCTCAGTGTATCAGAGCACGGCTCAGTCAAGCTCAGCCTCAACTTTTGACTTTCTAGCAGAGTGAATATATGAAGTAGCAATCTTTTTCCAATTCAGAAATAAGTTGAACTAAGCAGAGCTCAGGGGAGACTCACTCACATGAAATGCAATAGATCTCACATGAAATGCAAAGATCTGAGCGACAGAAGCCTCTAGACTGAGTGCTGTGACATCATTTGGCGCTTAGTTTCTTTGAAAGACTAAGGATATGCTACTTAAGTGAAAGTTTTGTAGCCTTTCCAAGCTATGTTTAACATTACACTGCCCTTGTAGTTGTAGGATGGGACTCCCACTTTGATGACTAGGCATGATTCTAGCATGTGAATCTATCAAAGATCCAATACTGGAGAAGGATGCTTTATTAACTTATTCAAGAAATCTCAATTATAGGTTGCTAACCTCTGTGTGAAAGGCTTCTCTCCAGAGGTCTTCTTCCTTGGTCTTTTGGATTATTTTCTAGGTAAATGCCCATGACTGTATTTCACTAGAAAGTGCCAAAACTGCCTTCTAGTATCCAAAAATAACAAACCCTTTTGGATGGCTACTTCTAGCTCCAGATTCCTCCCATTTAGAATATTCACCAAGTGTCAGACTGAATTTGGAAATTCAACAATGCTCTTTGAGCCACAAGGTGAGGCTGTTTGGCTTCGCGCTGGCTCTGTACCACCCCAAAAATGATAGCATGGAGCCACATGTAAGTGCTTCCTTGTTTGCGGAGATCAGTTTCTTGCTTGACTCAACGGCGTAAGATGCGCAGCATGACACCAAGTACCAGTGTGCAAGTTCCCAATTTAGGACCTTTTTAGACTGAAAAAAAAACAGGCCACCACATAGAAGTCTAATAGACTAATATAATGTAGATGTTACTATGGTAAGCGTTTTAGCAGCATTTGCCTCTCGCACTGTAAGAATACTAAGTATTTGTACAATGGCTCACACATACCTTTACCCAGTTAAATTCCAATAACTTTAAATGGTTACTGGCAAAGTAACAACTGACTCCTCAAATTAAACTTTCAACCCACATCTGACAGTCGGGACCACGAATCTCAATTCTGAGCAAAGATAAGGGCAAGCTACTGCACACAGCTTTACTCTGGTATGCAAGGTACTCAGTCAATCATCTCCAGAGTTCTTCGGCTAGGGACGGAAATATGCAGCAACACAACTAGAACAATTATTCTTTGCACCTACAGAATCTGAATGCTCAAGTTCATCACCGACCTTTGTCACAAACAACGTAAAGACAGAATAACTACAGAGACACTAGAATGTGTAAAATACTTTATTTGCATTATTTAAACTGCCATGGGGAGTGTTTGCTATTTCGTTTGTGAATTTCAAGCAGCACTGCTCATTCAGGTCATTCTACCCCCAATGGCTTCAGGTTTTGAGGTCTACTTTTTAATCCCATTAAAAAAATATATATTTGAATTTTGCAAAAAGCAACAAAAGTCCAGTTCTCAGAAACAGTTTTATTAATGTTAGTTTGTGAGTGAAAAATATCCCAGTTATAGATAGACATAATTAGACAGCCACTTGCCATTTTACATGAGGCCTGAAGTCAAAAAGGCATTGGATGTACCTAGGTTTTTGCAAACATTAACATGGACTCAGTTTCTATTCAGTTAAAAGTAGCAAAATTAATAACTTAAATAAACTGGCAAAACCAGCCTCCAAAATGGCTAGGTGTTACATGTATACGGATACAGAACCAGTGTTATTTAAAAATGACAACAACAAAAAACAGCCATTGCCAGAGAAGACTAATTACAATCTGAACGCTCCTCTTGTAAGGGATGTTACCTCTCAGCACCACATACCCACCCAAACACACCCTCAGATGTGATTGGCTTGCTTTTACCTGGTCCAACTAAGAAGTGCCTCCACATGGATTAAAAAAAAATGGAGACTACTCTTCTCTGCTATTAAAAGATATTTAGCACCCATTACCACAGTGCTTAATTTGTAGAATAATTAAGTGCCGGTGCTCAAAGCGCTGCTCAGAAACTGGCGGTGCCACCGGCGTGCTGAGTATTGCGCTGCTTGGTCTTAAATCCACCTCAGGACACTTTAATACACCGCCAAAGGGGGACACAGAAAACTGAAAGTGTTCAGAAAGCACCATGAAATGCAGACAATGCCTGTGGGTTGCAGAACAGGTGTATACACGGAAGGAGGACAGGTAGGTAGGTACATATAGTTTAAATATTGACTGGGCCCATCGTAAAGGGGAGAACAATTCAAGAGCCCCAGCCCTCCTAATTAAGTGCTGGTGCTAAGCACCAGAAACCACCAGCACAAATTAAGCACTGGGTTACCACCAGCAGGTGAAGGGAACCTGCTAGATTCTGGGAATGCAGATAACACACCATTCAATAACTGGTTCAAGATGATTTGGAATGCCAGTATGCTTTACAGCTGAAGCAATCAAGAGCAAAGGGGTCAAGTGGCCTGGCAAGTCTTGGCTGTCTAATATGGCAATCTCCATGTTGAGATAGTTTTCTGAGTGAGGGACATCTTTCATATGCAACATGGACATCCATACAAAAGTATTGATATAATGCAACCTGCTCAAAAGACACCATTTCTGTTGGAAAGATACCAAAATGCTGGTACTAAATGCAGGCATAAAATCAGACTACATGTCTTTAAAACTGTAGCCCTGAAATCGAAGACTTCAGCCAACATTCTGGTAAAAGGCCTCAGTTTTGCATCACCATTTTAGGTAGTGGAAATCTTTGTCCACTGAGGTGTATTCATGGCGCTGTTTAAGGGAGTACCATCATCAATAATGCATTTTAATTTTAAAAAACACAGCCGATACAACTACTGTGAAATCCATGATTACTTCTCTGAAAATGTAATATTTTATCATCAAGTACATGATATCAGCAGTGTCTGAGGTATGACGAGAAACGGGGATGGAAGTTGGCATAATGGTTTTCCACAGATCAGAGAACATAGGTTTCTGCATGGAAGGGTGTATCCAAAAGGTAACATCTTGTGCCAAAGGGAAGTAAAGTGATGCAATCACCAATGGCGAAGAGCCAAAGTAGCAGAGATTTCATTCAGTGCACAGATAGCTGCTCTAAAGTACGAAATAAATATCTGCACATCTGTCTACTAGGCAATATGTGCTGCATCAGTCCTGTTCATAAGCAGGCATTAGGCCTCCTATCGAAAGCAAGTAAGAAAATGAGGTGTGAATGACTCAAATGAATGGCTAAGTGGAACGTTACGTCCCCAAAACCAACCTAGTAACTAGGGGAATGGGATGGTGTCAGTATTTTACTGACCTAGCCATGGAAAGTCCCTCAGACAAATATCTAGGAAATACAAACACACAGCTTTCAGATTTGGGGTGGCTCAATTACGATCCTTGGCCTGAAGCATTAACATTTCTGCTGGCATCCAGTTTTAAAGTAAGTCATCTCTTTTTAACATCTTAAACACGCAAGAGCTGGGAGCAAATTATAGGACCAACACAAAGGTGTTTGGCACTATTTCCACTCAATTTTCGATCCTGAAAGTGAAGTTGAATCTATCAATCTTTGTGCTCTAGAGATAAGTAAGTCGCCATGAAAGTGTTTGGCTTTATCCTCATGTCTGGCATTCTGCGAGCAAACTATACTTAATCAAGTGAACCTTTATCTCACAGTGCTCTTCAAAGTGACCAGCATATAAGCAAGTATCGGCCTAGAAATCCTGCGCAAAAGGGCAGGCAATAATTTGTAATGAATGTGGTGTATAACTGTTTTACCTTGGCTGACAGTGAGCATACAATAAGGTGAAATAAAAATGCCTAGTTTCACAAATTTGCAAGAAAGCAGACGTTAAGTAACACTGCCGAGAACATCTTGCCTTTAGCACAGTCCAAACGTCTCTGAAGACAGACATAAGACAAACGGTACTACAATTCTTCGGAAGATGCCTCGTTAATTAGGCTTAAGGCTGCCACACTGCACATATACAGCAGGTACTGCACTTTCACTTCTATATGCCCACTTTTACCAAAAGCGACCACTGAACGTGAGAATAGGGAATAAAAGTAGTCTCAACAGGAAATCCACGTGCCCACCTACTGGTCTCAGCAGAGCCTGAAAACCTTTCCACAGCTTGATATCTGCAAGAATCTCCTTGCAGAAGTTGAAAAGCAGATCAGTCTTGACAAGACGTTTACAACATAATGGTCTAGAGACCTTTTTTCTCCACGAGGAGAAAAACTTTCAATAAAGTGTGATTTTAATAACTTTATTTTTAAGAGGTTTCCTTTTACGAAGGCATCACTGATCTTTCATGAGCAGCACAATCTCTTCCAATCTCTATGTCGCAGGACTCCAAATTCACATTTACAGGCTCAGCATCAAAAAGCTAAATCCAGCCCCACCGCAGTTCTAACAGCTACTGAAGGCAGCAGTGTCCGTTGGTATCCTTAAAGCGCAGCCGCATCTTCGGTCGGTACTTTTCAAGATACAGCAGTTGTTTGGAGTTGAAGGCTCCCCTTCGTTTTCTAAAAACAAAGTAAAAGCTTTTTTAAATGCTCATCATCGTCTTGATTAATCATAAATATATTTAATATCAGTTTAAGTCATTCACAAAGGTGTGCCAGAGCAAGGCAAGAATTGAAAAACCTTCTATATTAAACATTTAGGGATTGAGGCTCTTTGTTGTTTATAAGCCTATGAAATGTAGTGTTTTCGAGCAGATTTTCCTAAGACTGCACCAGCATATTTCTGTACCTCATTCAGTACTATCCACTTTATGTACACAAAAGTTCACAATAGAGTTACACAACCCCCCTCCCAATCAGACAATGCCTCATCTTTTAAATTCATCTACATCAGAATTTGTGAGCTCATTTTTTGCAAAAAAGTGGGGGCAGAACTTATGTATCTTTTCGCAATTTGGTGCAACTGTTCAGTAGTTTTGGTGTTATTACAGAAAAAAACATTTATATATCTAGAGACGAAGATCCACTGCCTCAACCTGACAGAAAAGTACCAGACACCATTTTGTGTATCAGTCCAGAATAGAAGAGGGTTGAAATAAAAGTTACAAACGTTACACTGGGTCAGGGTAGCGGTATCATAAGACCATACGTCTGATGGAGGCGTCTGAGAGACCAGTCATAGGCAAGAAATTACCCCAAAACATTTTTTTGGTGTGTTACAGCCACTCTTAACCACAAAACCAAACACCAACTCACACACCCACCCACAAGCTGCAAGACCACTCCCTCTAACGCACAGCACCCACACACCCACTTACAGATCTACGCAGCCACTCACATGCACTTATAAACCCACTCATACACACAACCATAAAACCAGTCACACACCCATGGTAGCTGCTTTACAGATGTCGACTACTGGGACACCTCTTGCAGAATGAGCTCTAATACCTTCTTGTGTTTCTCTATTAGCCATGCCATTGCAGATTTTTGCAAAGGATGACCCATCTGGACAATGTCCTCTTATGCAGTGCTTTTCCTTTCATCTTGCCCACAAGCCAATAAACAGCTAATCAGAAATAGCTAGTTCTGTCCACATAAAAGCTCACTGCCTTTTTAGGATCCAAACGATGAAGCTCTTCTTTAGATGAATGTGGAGGAGGATTGAGAGTAGGAAGGGTGATAGACTAGCCCAAGCAGAAAGGAGTAACCACCTTTGGCAGGAAAGCAGCCCTGGTTCTCAACATCAACTTATCAGATTAGAAAGTCGTGAAAGGCCTGCAATTAAACACATCTAGCTGACGTTATGGCAGTCAGAAAACCAGTTTTGAATGTAAGTAATCTTAAAGCACAACAATGTAAGGGTTCAAACTTAACACCCATACAGTAAGTTAGTACCAAATTAGGATCCCACTGAGGCCTGAAAAGGGAGTGGGAGGATATCTATTAGCAAGACACCTTAATAAATCTTAGCGTTACACTGGACTTAAACAAAGAAGGTTGATCAGGTAAACAAAGGAATGCCGAAAGGGCAGACAAAATACCCCTTCACTGTCGCAACTGCACAACCTTGTTGCTCTAGGGAATGCACAAAATAAGAAGTATCACAAAAATGGACTTGTAAGAGGTCAATTGAATTTTCCTCACACTACTTTACAAACCTAGCTTATCTGCCAGCACAAACTGTCTTGGTGGAGTGCCGCCCGGCTGCTAAAATAATTCCCACCCCTGCAACAGCGAGAGGCAGTCTGCCCTGTGAAGGAAATGAAGCAGAGGACACAATGAGAGGTGAAGACCTGTGTACCATATCCTTCTCAGCCAATGTGGGGTGTTTAGTATTTCTTGGGCCCGGTCTTGGAGAATCTTCTTCAGAATTCGAGGAACCAAAGATTTGGGGGGTTGGTGTTTGGACGAACAAAACAGATGGGAACCCCAGTCCAATGTAAACGCATCCCCCAATGCCCCCTGCATCAGAACTGGTGGCTGCAGAACAACGGGCAGTAATTTTTCTCTTAAGTATCAAACAGGTCTATCTGAGGAGTACCCCATAGACAGAAGATGTGAAGCACCACCTCCGGATGAAGACACCACTCATGACTGGCCGAAAAATGCCAACAGACTGTACGCATGTACATTGAGACAAAGCTTCTCTGCAGAGAATATACAACCCTACACCTCTATTTGTTGACATACTACACTGCGGTACTACTGTCTGTCAAGACCTGCAGTGAGTGACCATAAATGGAAAGTAGGAAGGCCTTAGGAGCCAGAAATATCGCCTGTAACTTCAATAGATTGATATGAAACAATTGGTCTTCCAGAGACTAAAGTCTTTTGATCTCCAGATCCCCCAGATGTGCTCCCCACCTTTGAGTGGAAGTATTCATGATCACTGTGGCCACTGGAGGTGGAGGAGAAAACTGCTTCCCTTGAAAGAGATTGCTGTCCACACCCCACCATGGAAGAGCCACTGCAGTCTCTGGAGATTTTGACAGTCTCAGAGATCTGCTGTGTTTAAACTACTGCCTGTGGAGGTACCACTGGAGGGCCTTCATGTACCATTTTGCATGGGTGACTAAACAGAATGCAGGAGGCTATCAGACCGAGCAGACTCACGACCTTCAGGACTGGAACCATTGCTCCATTCTAAAACATCAGAATCATAGCCTGAATGTTCACAATTCTATGCTGAGGGTAGGCCTGATTCACTGTTGTGTACAGTAGTGCCCCTATGAACAGGGCGTGCTGAGAGCGCTATGTGAGATTTGGGCATGTTGATGGAAAAGCCCAGGTAGTACAACTTAGTTGTCAACTACAAGTGAACCATCACCATCTCAGGAGACTTGGCTCTGATCAGCCAATTGTCCAGGTAAGGGAGTGCCGGTATTCCCCGCCTTCTGAGATGTGCTTCGACCACTGCCATCACCTTCTTGAAGACTTGAGGTGCAGAAGTAAGCATAAATGAAAGGACCGCAAACTGATAATGTTTAGACCCCACGCAAAGCGGAGATACTTCCTGTGCGGCTGCAGAATGTGAATGTGAAATGAAAATGTCACTTACCCAGTGTACATCTGTTCGTGGCATCAGTCGCTGAAGATTCACATGTTGTGCATAGCCCGCCATCTGGTGTTGGGTCGGAGTGTTACAAGTTGTTTTTCTTCGAAGAAGTCTTTCGAGTCACAGGACCGAGGGACTCCTCCTCTTTGTCTCCATTGCGCATGGGCGTCGACTCCATCTTCGATTGTTTTCCCCGCAGAGGGTGAGGTAGGAGTTGTTTGTTAGTAATAGTGCCCATGCAATGGAGTGAATAGGTATGTACCTATTTAAGATTTAATATATTTACAAATGTACAAAGTTGAAGCTAACTTCCAAACGGCTACAGGCTCCCGGGGAGGTGGGTGGGCACATGTGAATCTTCAGCGACTGATGCCACGAACAGATGTACACTGGGTAAGTGACATTTTCAGTTCGATGGCATCTGTCGCTGTAGATACACATGTTGTGCATAGACTAGTAAGCAGTTATCTCCCCAAAAGCGGTGGCTCAGCCTGTAGGAGTGGAAGTAGTCTGAAATAAGGTTCTTAGTACGGCTTGACCCACTGTGGCTTGTTGTGCGGATAGCACGTCTACACAGAAGTGCTTGGTAAATGTGTGAGGCGTAGACCATGTGGCAGCCTTACATATTTCGTGCATTGGAATATTCCCTAGGAAGGCCATGGTAGCGCCTTTCTTTCTGGTTGAGTGTGCCCTTGGTGTAATGGGCAGTTGTCTTTTTGCTTTAAGGTAGCAGATTTGGATGCACTTAACTATCCATCTGGCTATACCCTGTTTCGATATTGGGTTTCCTGCGTGAGGTTTTTGAAATGCAATAAACAGTTGTTTTGTTTTTCTGATGTTTTTAGTTCTGTCGATGTAGTACATTAGTGCTCTTTTGACGTCTAATGTATGTAGTGCCCTTTCAGCTATGGAATCTGGCTGTGGGAAGAACACTGGTAGCTCTACCGTTTGATTTAGGTGGAACGGTGAAATAACCTTTGGCAAAAATTTAGGATTGGTCCTTAGGACTACTTTATTTTTGTGTAGTTGGATAAAAGGTTCTTGTATTGTAAACGTCTGAATTTCACTTACTCTTCTTAGAGATGTGATGGCGATGAGAAATGCAACTTTCCAGGTTAGGAATTGTATTTCGCAAGAATGCATAGGTTCAAAGGGTGGACCCATGAGTCTTGTTAAGACGATGTTGAGGTTCCATGAAGGAACGGGTGGTGTCCTTGGTGGTATAATTCTTTTGAGGCCTTCCATAAATGCTTTAATGACAGGTATCCTAAATAGTGAGGTTGAATGGGTAATCTGCAGGTATGCAGATATTGCTGCGAGGTGTATTTTAATGGAAGAGAAGGCCAGGTTCGATTTTTGTAAGTGTAGTAAGTAACCCACTACATCCTTTGGAGATGCGTGTAATGGTTGAATTTGATTATGATGGCAGTAGCAAACAAACCTTTTCCATTTGCTTGCATAGCAGTGTCTAGTAGATGGTCTTCTAGCTTGCTTTATGACTTCCATACATTCTTGTGTGAGGTTTAAGTGTCTGAATTCTAGGATTTCAGGAGCCAGATTGCTAGATTCAGCGATGCTGGGTTTGGATGCCTGATCTGTTGTTTGTGTTGTGTTAACAGATCTGGCCTGTTGGGCAACTTGACGTGGGGTACTACTGATAGGTCTAGCAGTGTTGTGTACCATGGTTGCCTTGCCCATGTTGGTGCTATCAGTATGAGTTTGAGTTTGTTTTGACTCAATTTGTTTACTAGATATGGAAGGAGAGGGAGAGGGGGAAAAGCGTACGCAAATATCCCTGACCAGTTCATCCATAGGGCATTGCCTTGAGACTGCCTGTGTGGGTATCTGGATGCGAAGTTTTGGCATTTTGCGTTCTCCTTTGCTGCAAATAAGTCTATTTGAGGTGTTCCCCAACGTTTGAAGTAAGTGTTTAGAATTTGGAGGTGAATTTCCCATTTGTGGACCTGTTGGTGATCTCGAGAGAGATTGTCTGCAAGTTGATTCTGGATCCCTGGAATAAACTGTGCTATTAGGCGAATGTGGTTGTGAATTGCCCATTGCCATATTTTTTGTGCCAGAAGGCACAGCTGTGTCGAGTGTGTCCCCCCCTGTTTGTTTAGATAATACATTGTTGTCATGTTGTCCGTTTTGACAAGAATGTATTTGTGAGTTATGATTGGTTGAAATGCTTTTAATGCTTGGAAAACTGCTAGTAGTTCGAGGTGATTTATATGCAGCTTTCTTTGATGTACATCCCATTGTCCTTGTATGCTGTGTTGATTGAGGTGTGCTCCCCACCCTGTCATGGAAGCATCTGTTGTTATCACGTATTGTGGCACTGGGTCTTGGAAAGGCCGCCCTTTGTTTAAATTTACATTGTTCCACCATAGAAGCGAGAGGTATGTTAGGCGGTCTATTAACACCAGATCTAGAAGGCGACCCTGTGCTTGTGACCATTGTGATGCTAGGCACTGTTGTAAGGGACTCATGTGTAGTCTTGCGTTCGGGACAATGGCTATGCATGATGACATCATGCCGAGGAGTTGTAATATCATCTTCGCCTGTATTTTTTGTGTTGGATACATACGTTGTATAATCTTTTGGAAATTTTGAACCCTTTGTGGACTTGGAGTGGCTATTCCCCTCGTTGTGTCTATTGTCGCTCCTAGATATTGTTGTACTTTGCACGGCAGAATGTGTGATTTCGCATAGTTGATGGTGAAACAGAGTTTGTAGAGGGTTTGTATGACCTGATCTGTGTGGTGTGAGCACCTTGTCAGTGAGTCGGTCTTGATTAGCCAGTCGTCTAGATACGGGAATACGTGTATTTGCTGCCTTCTGATGTGTGCAGCCACTACTGCTAGGCATTTTGTGAAGACTCTTGGTGCAGTTGTTAAACCGAAAGGCAATACTTTGAATTGGTAATGTATTCCTTTGAATACGAACCTTAGGTATTTTCTGTGCGACGGATGTATTGGTATGTGGAAATACGCGTCTTTGAGATCTAAGGTTGTCATGTAATCTTGTTGCTTTGGCAATGGTAACACTTCCTGTAGCGTGACCATGTGAAAGTGTTCTGATTTGATGTATGTGTTTAGTGTTCTGAGGTCTAGGATTGGTCTCAGTGTTTTGTCCTTCTTTGGTATTAGAAAGTACAGTGAGTAAACCCCTGTATTTGTTTGTGTATCTGGTACCAGTTCTATTGCGTTCTTTTGCAGTAATGCTTGAACTTCTATTTCTAGGAGGTCCGAATGTTGTTTTGATATATTCTGTGATTTTGGTGGTATGTTTGGAGGGATTTGTAGAAATTCTATGCAATAACCATGTTGGATAATTGCTAAGACCCAAGTGTCTGTTGTTATTTTCTCCCACGTTTGGTAATACTGACTTATTCTTCCCCCCACTGGTGTTGTGTGGAGGGGATGAGTGACGTGTGAGTCACTGTTTGGTTGTAGGTGTTTTGGGGCTTTGAAATTTTCCCCTGCTTCTAGGGAATTGTCCTCCTCTGTATTGGCCCGAAAGCCTCCCCTTTGGTACTGTCCCTGGTAGGTGGACGGTGTTGAATGTGAGGTACTGGCTTGTGTGGCTTGACCTCGAAACCCCCCTCTAAAGGTTGTCTTGCGGAAGGTGTTGAAAGTGCCTCTGCTCTGCGGGGAGTAGAGCGCGCCCATGGCTTTTGCAGTGTCAGTGTCCTTTTTTAGCTTCTCAATTGCCGTGTCCACTTCAGGTCCGAACAATTGTTGCTCATTGAATGGCATAAAGAGCACCGCCTGCTGTATCTCTGGTTTAAAACCAGATGTTCGTAGCCACGCGTGCCTTCGTATGGTTACTGCTGTGTTAATTGTTCTTGCCGCTGTGTCCGCAGCGTCCATAGAGGAGCGTATCTGGTTATTGGAGATGTTTTGGCCCTCCTCAACCACTTGTTTCGCCCTCTTTTGTAGTTCTGTGGGTAGATGCTCAATGAGGTGTTGCATCTCGTCCCAGTGGGCTCTGTCATATCGCGCTAGGAGCGCTTGAGAGTTAGCGATGCGCCACTGGTTTGCAGCCTGTACTGCGACCCTTTTAGCGGCTGCATCGAACTTGCGGCTCTCCTTATCTGGGGGTGGTGCATCGCCCGATGTGTGAGAGTTTGCTCTCTTGCGAGCTGCCCCTACCACAACAGAATCTGGTGGCAGTTGTGAGGTGATGAAAGCTGGGTCTGTGGGAGGTGCTTTATATTTCTTTTCCACCCTCGGTGTTATTGCCCTACTCTTGACAGGCTCTTTGAATATGTCCTTTGCGTGCCTTAGCATTCCTGGGAGCATAGGCAGGCTTTGGTAGGTGCTATGTGTGGAAGAGAGGGTGTTGAAGAGGAAGTCATCCTCGACAGGCTCCGAGTGTAGAGACACGTTGGGGAACTCTGCTGCTCTAGCCACCACTTGTGAATATGCTGTGCTGTCTTCTGGTGGTGAGGGCTTTGTAGGATACGCCTCTGGACTGTTGTCCGACACTGGGGCGTCGTATAAGTCCCAAGCATCTTGGTCACCTTGGCTTAAGGTGGTGTGAGCCGGTGAATGTGACGGAGTCTGTGCAGGTGAAATGTGAGCCACAGGTGGAGGAGAGGGTGGCGGAGTTACCTTCTTCACCAGTTTTGTTTGTGGTGCTTGTTCTTGTTGGAATTCAAGTCTTCTCTTCCTCCTAATAGGGGGAAGGGTGCTTATTTTCCCTGTTCCACTCTGTATAAAAATCAGTTTTTGAGTGTGGTCCACCTCAGTGGATTGTAATTCCTCCTCGAATCTATGCTTTCGCATTTGAGAGGACAGTGATTGTTCCTCTGAATAGGAACCGGTAGTTGGCTCGGTTGCGGGTCGTTTTGGCACCGAAACTATGTCCACGCTCTTTTTCGGCTCCGAGGCGACTTTCCTCTTTTTCGGAGTCGAACCCTCTCGGCGTCGATCCTCCTCGGTGCCGCTGTCTCTGCGTCGAGCAGCTTCGGCTCCGCTATCTCGGCGTCGATCTTTGTCGGCAGCACTATCTCGGTCCCGAGATGGCTGGGTGCCTGTGTCTCGACCCGAGTCGGACGATCTCGGCACTATTTCGGCCTTTTTCGGTGCCGATGGTCGGTCACCGATTTTATGGGTTGAGCCATGGCCTGATGGCAGTGGCGTCCCCTGGGCCTTGTCAGTTTTCTTATGTGCTATCTTCGACGTCTTACTCACTGTTTCATGGTCGTCAAATTCGTCCGAGTCAGATTCATGGATCGAGAAGGCTTCTACTTCTTCTTGTTCCTCGAAATCTCGGTGTCCTGTCGGCGTGGATGCCATTTGCAGTCTTCTGGCTCGGCGGTCACGGAGCGTTTTTCGGGACCGGAACGCACGACAGGCCTCACAAGTTTCTTCCCTGTGCTCGGGCGACAGGCACAGGTTACAGACCGAATGTTGGTCTGTATATGGGTATTTGTTGTGGCATTTAGGACAGAATCGGAACGGGGTCCGTTCCATCAGCGTCGATGTCACACGCGGTCGGGCCGACCAGGCCCCGACGGGGGATCGAAAACTACCCCGAAGGGCAACGGAGATGTTATCGTATCAATTCGATGTCGATGCTATCTAACCCGATCCCGAACGCAACAATACCGACATAATTTTCCGATTTTGAGCTAACTTTCTGTTCCGAAACCCGGAGCGAAAGGAACACGTCCCAACCCGATGGCGGAAAGAAAACAATCGAAGATGGAGTCGACGCCCATGCGCAATGGAGACAAAGAGGAGTCGTCCCTCGGTCCCATGACTCGAAAGACTTCTTCGAAGAAAAACAACTTGTAACACTCCGACCCAACACCAGATGGCGGGCTATGCACAACATGTGCATCTACAGCGACAGATGCCATCGAACATACACTTTCTGCAAATCAACTGAAACCATCCAGTCAACCTTGTCAAACGCAAGAAGCACCTGTGCTAGGGTAAGCACTGTGAAGTCTTCCTGTTTGAGGAAACAAATTCAAAGGTCTAGGATCAGACGTAAACAACTGTCCTTTTTGGTAATACGGAAGTACTGAGAATAGCATTCTTGACCCTGCGCTGGAACCAACTCCACTGCGCCCTTTTGAAGTAGGATTTGATTTTCCTGTTGAGAGTAGAAGATGTTCTTCTGAACAAAAATCTTGTTGGGGGAGTGGGGAATTCCTGGAAGGGTAGGGCATATACATTTTGTACAATACTTAACACCCTCAGCGGAGGTCCAATCTTGGGGACCTCCACTGTGGTAGAAAATGGGGCAACCTTCCTCCTACTGGCAATGCATGCACCAAGAAGGTGGAACTAGGGTTGCTTTCCTGTGATGTTGGCCGAAAAAGAGAAGGAGAGGCTGATGGGTGGCTCCTTGCCATCTGCCTTTGCCACACCCTATGTAGGAATTGTAATGTGGATTAGCAGATTGCTGCAGACATTGAAACAGATACCTGCCACAAAAGGAACTGTTCTGGCCAAACCCCTGGGAACTTGCAAAATGTCCTGTAATCTCTGGGCTTAGTTTCTAGACCTAAAGAGACTGCTGTCGCTTTGCTGTCCTTCAATCTCTCCAAGGCAGAACCCGCTTTGGTGCCAAACAGTCAAACACCATTGAAAAGCAAATCCAGAGTTTGCAGCAAATCAGGTGAGAATCCAGACCCTGTCAGGCAAGCGCACTGCTGTGTAGCAAGAGATCCCGAGTGTTCTAGCAACCAAATCAGCCATGTCCAAACCGGACTGAATTTGTCTTGCTGCCGCCTGGCTGTCATTTAACAGTTCTACAATGTGCCCCTAAACATCTTCCAGCAGCTTTAGCACCACTGCAGTGGCAGAATCCATCAAGGCTTTAATATAGCAGCCAAAGCACTGGCAGATTTCAGAGCCATACTTTCTGAAGAAAATACCTTCTTCACATTTCACTCCATTTTCTTAGACTCCCTCTCTGCTGGAGAAGTTGGGAAGGACCCAGGCTCCTAGCGAATAGGACCCAGGCTCCTAGCGAATAAGACCCAGGCTCCTAGCGAATAAGACCCAGGACCCATGGGGCCTGCAGGAGCACCAGATAGAGTCAGGACCTAGCTAAAAACACTATACAGGGCTTTCAGGAAGTTGGAAGCATCCGCTCCCTGGAGCTGGAAAAGCTGGGCATCTTTGCTCCTGTGGAGGATTAATTGCAGAAACCACCTCTGGCTCAGGATCAGGGCGCCCAGGCAAGGTTGGAGGTCTTTCTGGAATCGAAGGGAACACTGGACAGGCTACAGGAGATTGAGCTGGAAAGTCTTTCCTCAAACTCAAATACATCGCCGCCTGAGAAACATCTCTCAAAGGTCGACGGCAGGCACTATGAAGCCGCTTCTTGTGCTTCCTCTTGGACGACTTTAAGGAGTGAGGAGATGGACTCCAAACAAGGTTGAGAGTTCTGATGACGTCTTTTCTCCTTCCTGGCCTTGGCCATGAACAGCTTCGCCTTTATCTCAAAGCCTTCAGGTCCATCTTCTGGCACAAAGCACAGAAGACAGCCATCGTGAGGATCAGTGATTGACATTTGACCCTCACACTCCCGACAGGACTCGAAACTGGACTTTTAGTGGAGACATAGTAGCAGAAAAACAGTAGCCACGGTTTCTCAAACCTGAAAAACTGTTGCCAACAATAACCTAAGGGAGAAATGAGAAAACCCATTACGTGAAGGCGCAGAAAAAAGGGAACTAACGTCAGCTCGCCAACGAGGAATTCTTATGGCTCCAATGACATCACACAGTCGCATGGGGAGCCTTGGCACTGAGTGTCCTCGATGTGGCGAGCTATGAAGAAAGTTTCCATAGAATGCAGGCACTGGTATATTCAAAAGGTGTGGAATCCACAGGTAGATGTATCCGTCAGAACTATGAATAATACTGTCTTTTTTTTAAGTGTCTAGATTTGTTCCACATAGGTTATTAACTATTAATCTCAACACTGTCACAATCACCTCATCTCAATCATACAAAATAAAATACAACCAGGACAAGACCATGGATATTCACAGTATGTAACTGTAGGAAGTTGGCTCTGTATGTGCTATTTCAAAGTAAGGAATAGCATGCACAGAGTCCAAGGGTTCCCCTTAGAGGTAAAATAGTGGTAAAAAGAGATAATACTAATGCTCTATTTTGTGGTAGTGTGGTCGAGCAGTAGGCTTATCCAAGGAGTAGTGTTAAGCATTTGTTGTACATACACATAGACAATAAATGAGGTACACACACTCAGAGACAAATCCAGCCAATAGGTTTTGTTATAGAAAAATATCTTTTTAGTTTATTTTAAGAACCACAGGTTCAAATTTTACATGTAATAGCTCTTTTGAAAGGTATTGCAGGTAAGTACTCTAGGAACTTTGAATCATTACTTTAGCATGTATACTTTTCACATAAAACACAATAAGCTGTTTTAAAAGAGGACACTTAGTGCAATTTTCACAGTTCCTGGGGGAGGTAAGTTATTGTTAGTTTCAACAGGTAAGTAAGGCACTTACAGGTTTCAGTTTTTGGTCCAAGGTAGCCCACCGTTGGGGGTTCAGAGCAACCCCAAAGTTATCACACCAGCAGCTCAGGGCCGGTCAGGTGCAAAGGTCAAAGAGGTGCCCAAAACACATAGGCTATAATGGAGAGAAGGGGGTGCCCCGGTTCCAGTCTGCCAGCAGGTAAGTACCCGCGTCTTCGGAGGGCAGACCAGGGGGGTTTTGTAGGGCACCGGGGGGGGGGACACCAAGTAGCACAGAAAGTACACCCTCAGCAGCGCGGGGGCGGCCGGGTGCAGTGTGCAAACATGCGTCGGGTTTCCTTCAGTTTTCAATGGGAGACCAAGCGGTCTCTTCAGCGATGCAGGCAGGCAAGGGGGGGGGGGGGGGGGGGGGGGGGGGCTCCTCGGGGTAGCCACCACCTGGGCAAGGGAGAGGGCCTCCTGGGGGTCACTCCTGCACAGAAGTTCCGTTTCTTTAGGGGCTGGGGGCTGCGGGTGCAGGGTCTTTTCCAGCCGTCGGGAAATGGAGTTCAGACAGTCGCGGTCAGGGGGAGCGTGGGGATTCCCTCTGCAGGCGTCGCTGTGGGGGCTCAGGGGGGACAACTTTGGTTACGGGGAATTGCAGGGGTCTTTAAATCTGCTCCTTGTAACAAAGTTGCAGTTCTTTTGGAGCAGTGCCGCTGTCCTCGGGAGTTTCTTGTCTTTTTCGAAGCAGGGCAGTCCTCAGAGGATTCAGAGGTCGCTGGTCCCTTGGAAAGCGTCGCTGGAGCAGGTTCTTTGGAAGGCAGGAGACAGGCCAGTAAGTCTGGGGCCAAGGCAGTTGGTGTCTTCTGGTCTTCCTCTGCAGGAGTTTGTCAGCTCGGCAGTCCTTCTTGTAGTTGCAGGAATCTAAATTCTTAGGTTCAGGGGAGCCCTTAAATACTAAATTTAAGGGCGTGTTTAGGTCTGGGGGGTTAGTAGCCAATGGCTACTAGCCCTGAGGGTGAGTACACCCTCTTTGTGCCTCCTCCCAAGGGGAGGGGGTCACATCCCTAATCCTATTGGGGGAATCCTCCATCTGCAAGATGGAGGATTTCTAAAAGTCAGGGTCACCTCAGCTCAGGACACCTTAGGGGCTGTCCTGACTGGCCAGTGACTCCTCCTTGTTTTTCTCATTATCTCTCCTGGACTTGCCGCCAAAAGTGGGGGCTGTGTCCAGGGGGCGGGCATCTCCACTAGCTGGAGTGCCCTGGGGCATTGTAACACGAAGCTTGAGCCTTTGAAGCTCACTGCTAGGTGTTACAGTTCCTGCAGGGGGGAGGTGTGAAGCACCTCCACCCAGAGCAGGCTTTGTTTCTGTCCTCAGAGAGCACAAAGGCTCTCACCGCATGAGGTCAGACACTCGTCTCTCAGCAGCAGGCTGGCACAGACCAGTCAGTCCTGCACTGAACAATTGGGTAAAATACAGGGGGCATCTCTAAGATGCCCTTTGTGTGCATTTTTTAATAAATCCAACACTGGCATCAGTGTAGGTTTATTATTCTGAGAAGAAGCCATGCCAAGCTCACACTGCCTATAGGTATAGATAAGTCACCCCTCTAGCAGGCCTTACAGCCCTAAAGCAGGGTGCACTATACCATAGGTGAGGGCATAACTGCCTGATTACTATGCCCCTACAGTGTCTAAGCAAAACCTTAGACATTGTAAGTGCAGGGTAGCCATAAGAGTATATGGTCTGGGAGTCTGTCATGCACGAACTCCACAGCACCATAATGGCTACACTGAAAACTGTGAAGTTTGGTATCAAACTTCTCAGCACAACAAATGCACACTGATGCCAGTGTACATTTTATTGTAACATAAACCCCAGAGGGCATCTTACAGATGCCCCCCGAAACCTTAACCGACTACCAGTGTAGGCTGACTAGTTTTAGCAGCCTGCCACACACCAGACATGTTGCTGGCCACATGGGGAGAGTGCCTTTGTCACTCTGTGGCTAGTAACAAAGCCTGTACTGGGTGGAGGTGCTTCTCACCTCCCCCTGCAGGAACTGTAACACCTGGCGGCGAGCCTCAAAGGCTCACCCCCTTTGTGACAGCACCCCAGGGCACTCCAGCTAGTGGAGTTGCCAGCCCCCTCTGGCCACGGCCCCACTTTTGGCGGCAAGGCCGGAGGAGATAGTGAGATAAACCAGGAGGAGTCACTGGCCAGTTAGGACGGCCCCTAAGGTGTCCTGAGCTGAGTTGACGCTGACTTTTAGAAATCCTCCATCTTGCAGATGGAGAATTCCCCCAATAATAGGGATGGGAATGTGCCCCCCTCCCCTCGAGTATTTAGGGGCTCCCAGAACACAGCAAGATAGATTCCTGCAACCTAAGACGAATAAGGACTGCTGAGTTGAAAAACCTGCAGAGAAGACGGAGACACCAACTGCTTTGGCCCCAGCTCTACCGGCCTGCTCCCCACTTCTAAAGAACTGCTCCAGCGACGCGTTCCACAGGGTCCAGCGACCTCTTAAGCCTCAGAGGACTACCCTGCACCTAAAAGGACCAAGAACTCCTGAGGACAGCGGCTCTGCTCCACAAAGACTGCAACTTTGCAACAAAGAAGCAACTTTGAAAGAACACACGTTTCCCGCCTGAAGCGTGAGACTTTGCACTCTGCACCCGATGCCCCTGGCTCGACTTGTGGAGAACAAACACTACAGCGAGGACTCCCCAGCGACTGCGAGACCGTGAGTAGACAGAGTTGACCCCCCCTGAGCCCCCACAGCGACGCCTGCAGAGGGAATCCCGAGGCTCCCCCGTGACCGCGACTACTATGATTCAAAGACCCGACACCTGGTAAAGACACTGCACCCGCAGCCCCCAGGTGGCCCTCTCCCTTGCCCAGGTGGTGGCTACCCCAAGGAGCCACCCCCCCTTGCTTGCCTGCATTGCTGAAGAGACCCCTTGGTCTCCCATTGAAACTTATTGCAAACCCGACGTCTGTTTGCACACTACACCCGGCCGCCCCCGTGCCACTGAGGGTCTACTTTTTGCGCTGACTTGTGTCCCCCCGGTGCCCTACAAAACCCCCTGGTCTGCCCTCCGAAGACGCGGGTACTTACCTGCTGGCAGACTGGAACCGGGGCACTCCCTTCTCCATTGAAGCCTATGCATTTTGGGCACCACTTTGACCTCTGCACCAGACCGGCCCTGAGCTTCTGGTGTGATAACTTTAGGGTTGCCCGAACCCCCAACGGTGGGCTACCTTGGACCCAACTTTGAACCTGTAGGTGGTTTACTTACCTGCAAAACTAACAAACACTTACCTCCCCCAGGAACTGTTGAAAATTGCACTGTCTAGTTTTAAAATAACTTATTGCATTTGTGTGAAAACTGTATATGCTATTTTGCTAATTCAAAGTTCCTAAAGTTCCTAAGTGAAATACCTTTCATTTAAAGTATCGTTTGTAAATCTTGAGCCTGTGGTTCTTAAAATAAACTAAAGAAAGATATTTTTCTATATAAAAACCTGTTGGCCTGGAGTAAGTCTGAGTGTGTGTTCCTCATTTATTGCCTGTGTGTGTACAACAAATGCTTAACACTACCCTATGATAAGCTTACTGCTCGACCACACTACCACAAAATAGAGCATTAGAATGATCTCTTTTTACCACTATTTTACCTCTCAGGGGAACCCTTGGACTCCGTGCATGCTATTTCTTACTTTGAAATAGTACATACAGAGCCAACTTACTACACAGGGGACTTAGGATTTTTTGTATTATACATTTTAATAATTAAACAAATGCACATAGCAATTGTTGAATAAATTTTACTCGAAATATTGCTTTGCACACCAGAGATTTGTATATGTACTGTATATTATTGGCTTGATGTATTTTTTCTTTTGTAGTTTGGGATTCTGTATCACAGGAACAATGGCCTGAAGGTGGGTTCATTTCAGCGTGTTGCTTTATCTCCCCTGTCCCACTTCAGATTGTTCAGTTGGGGAGCCCTTGTTTTTAGTCAAACTAAGCCACATACATGCCCATGGAGCGGGAAGAACTATGCTGGGTGATATTCCCTAGTGTGGGAGTGCCAGCATAGCTACCAATTATGGCAAATAGTAATAGATATGATGGCTGATACCACTAAACAACAAACCAAACTTCAAACACTGGTGGCACTCGTGGGCTATGTGGAGGCCTGCCCACAGGCACAAGATGATTAACAGCATAAGCTTTTTTTGCGGGGCTAAACTCAGAGTCTATGAACTGTAGAAAACACCCAACCGCAAAGAACCAGCTGAGAGTTCTCATAATTTGTAACAGCATTACTGTTATTCTCCTGTCACTTATTTCACAGCCAAAAGATAACTGGGGCCCCCTTGGGTAATATCTGTTAAGACGAACTGAGGTTCAGGATATAGGGGACATATGTCAAGAAAACCTGAAAGGAGTGAAAACCATCTAGAATGTTAAATATGAAGCAAATGAGAGGGAGGCACTGGTGATATGGTAATGTATAATACGATCAGTGTGCCACCAGTATCAATTGTGTGTTCTCCTTTTGTAGTGTAATGCTCAATCTTGGATATTGAAAAAGAACTATGTAAATTCAAAAGGTTGTTATGAACTGTTCAATCATATGCTGCTTGATGTCTTTCCATTAGAAAACAATAGAAAAAAAGGGTGGCTTGGTTGTAAACCCCAAATTCTTTTAAAACCATAATTAATGGGTCAAGACTCAATTTCTCTCAGAGGTGAAACAAGTTCAGTCAATGTGGATAAATACACAGCATAAGATCTCTATCGTGCAGCCAACCTACGAAGTGGGTAATTGCCTGGGACATCATTATCATATCCTCCCACTGCTTGAAGCAACAGCAAATTACATTCCTGCAAGGGCCTTGTGAGAAGGCAAACAAGCTATCTGAACATGCAAGGGTGAAGTCCTATATTTTTATTTTTAATTTAGTACATGCTGCACATGTTCTCAAAGTTTACCAAATGAATAAGCACCCCATTCATAGACGTATGGACTTAAGAAAGTACCCTCTTTTTGGCATGGTTACCCCTCACCTTTTGCCTTTAGTCAGTGTGTGCCCTGGGGATCCGGCTAACCAGGACCCCAGTGACTCTGCTCTATTCCCTCCGGATTTTGCTGTTCCTAACCTTTTACACCCCACAATTAGCATACTGGTGCCCCGATACAAGTCCCTAGTATAAGGTACCTAGGTACCCAAGGCATTGGGACACCAGGGGTTTGCCATAGGCTGCAGCATGTATTATGTCACCCATTGGAGCCCATGCAAAGTGTGTCTGCAGGCCTGCCCTTGCAGTCTGTGTGAGAAGGTGCTTGTACCCTTTTACTAAAGGTCACTGCACCAAGTCACGGTAAGTCACCCCATGCCAGGCCCTTCTAACCCAGAGGACAGGGTGCAAGTACCTGTGTGTGAGGGCACCACAGCGTGAGCAGAGGTGCCCCCACAAACTCCATCTCCATTTTCCCGGACTTTGAGAGTTCGGGGAAGCCATTTTAGCTGTGAACTGGACATAACATTACCTATGGCCAACTACAAAATGGTAACTCCGAACCTAGGCATGTTTGGTATTAAACATGTCTGAATCATACTTCAATACTGTTGCCAGTACTGGTTGTATGATTCCATGCACTGAGGGCTCCTTAGAAGGACCCCCAACTTTGCTCTTACAAGTTTGCAGGGTTTTTCCGGGCAGCCCTGCGCTGCTGCCATCCTACAGATGGGTTTCTGCCTCCTGCTGCTTGAACAGCTAAACCCCAGGAAGACAGAAAAAAGGATTTCCTCTCCCTTTGGAAGCAGGTGTTACATGGCTTGGGAGGGGTAGCCTTCCCAAGCCACTGGTGTGCTTTGAAGGGCACATTTGGTGCCCTCCTTGAATAAACCAGTCTGCACTGTTACAGGGAGTGAAACTGGACAATGGAAGGGGGAGTAACCAGTCCCCTGTCCATCACCATCCCAGGGGTGGTGCCCAGAGCTCCTCCAGGTGGCCACTCGATTCTGCCATCTTGAAAAAAAGGGTGGGAAGAGGCCTCTGGGAGCATCTGAGTGGCCGGGTCAGGCAGGTGACGTCACAGTACCCTCCGGATATGTGGTCACCCTGCTAGGTGACCAATCCTCCCCCTGTCCTCCTTCCCCCCTTGTAGAGCTATTTGGGGTCTCCCTCTCAAGTGGGTTCTCAGATTCGATGTGCAAGATAGATTCCAGCAGGACTCCTCGGCAAGGTTTACTTCAACTTCTGGCCATTGGAACCGCAAATGGACTTCACAGGAATCTACAATCTGCAGCTCTAGAGACAACTTTGCTCTGCAACATTGTTTCTCTGGCTCCTTCCAGCAACTGTGCATCCTCTGAGGGCGGCAAGACTTCAGTCAGCACCAATAAGCAAGAAGGAATCTCCCTTGGAGTGAAGGATTCACTCCCCTGCACCCACAGGCACCAACTGATCACATGGGTGAGCTCTCCTGCAACTCTCCGTGGATCCTGCAACAAGTTGTGGTCTTGAGTGGTAACCTCTACCAGGTATACAACTTGGGAGGTGGTGAGTTTTTGCCTCTCCTTGCAGGATGGTATCCCTGTGCACCAAGACTCTTGCACATACCAAGGCTTGTTGGCTCTCCTTCAAAGGTATCATCAGGCTCTGTGTAGCCCCGGCCTCCAGAACTCTTCCCTGCAACGCATAGTCTCCCGCCTGCTGCTCCAGCGACTTGGGGCTCCTTACCAGGTGTTATGAGTGCCTGCTGCCTGTGAGTTGTCTGTGGAGGCTGCATGCACAACTTCTTGCTCTCCTGACTGCTAGGGATCGCCTGGGACTCCCTTCCTAGGGTAGAGTCCACTTGGATGTTCCTGGTCCCCAGCAGCTCCGCAACTCTTGCCTTGGCCAAAGCTTGTTGGTGGTTTTCCACACCACTAAAAGACTGCAACTCTTCTCGCAACGTATGACAACAAAGGCATCACTTCTGGAACTCTTCCTCTGGACCTGTGCTGCATAGCACTCTTGTTCTTCACCGTCAACCAGGGCCTGCATCTCCAGAAGGGTGGGTAGTGGCTCCTGCCCCAACTGGACACTCCAACTGGAACTGAACTTGGTCCCCTCTATTTGCAGGTCACCTTCTGTCTTGATCCATCTTCTGTTTCTTGCAGTCTTGTTTGGGTCTTGCACAGTCCAAAACGTTTCTCTGTGGGTTTCGGAAAAACAGGTACTTACCTCTTCTCTCCTGGTCGCTGGGGGCCACTCTGGTACTTACCTTTTGGGTTTCCTATTTCCCACAGATCCCCTCTATAGATTCAACTTACCTGGGTAGGGGCTAGCATTTGCATTCCAATTTTGTAATATATGGTTTGGGCTCCCCTTGGGTCACTATTGTCTATTGTTAGTGCACTGTTTTCTATTGCTTTCTATGCCCATGCCTTTACTAATGTATTTATAATATGTTTACTCCCCTGCTAGTAGAGTACTGCCTATATAGTATTTTTGTCACTAAAATAAAGTACCTTTATTTTTGTAACACTGTGAGGTTCTTTCATGTGTGTAAGTGCTGTCTGACTACAGTGGTATTGCATACGCTTTGCATGTCTCCTAGATAAACCTTGGCAGCTCATCCACAGCTACATCTACAGAGTCTGGCTTCCTAGACACTGACTACACCTCACTAATAGGGGATACCTGGAAAAGGGTGATAATACCATAGATACTCACCACACACCAAGCCAGCTTCGTAAATTGACAAAACAATTAAAGCTAACAGATGGAACCGAACATATGCTACAAGAGGTCACAAAGGGAGCATTTACCTTGTGAATCTGCACAATTTGACAGCACTGTACAGAGAGAAAAACGGGAATCCAAAACACAATGCACACTTACTGTCGTATAAACTGAACTGCGTCCTCATACTTCATTCCACACTCAATGAGAGCTAGAGCCACCAGCACTGGTGCCCTAAAAAGGGGACAGGAAAAAAAGGACAAGACATTAACAAATAATATTACTAGACAAATGGCTAAATAGCGGTCAGCAAAATAATTCAAGAAACATTTAATAATCTCTTTTTGGAAAAATGTCTATGAACACACCACAGTGAATATCTCTTCCATTTTGCCAGATAACCTTTTCTTGGTATTGGCTTTTTATTTCTCTTGATACAGTCATGGTCTCTTCTGGTAAATTCAAATGTCTGAATTATAAGTCTTCAGGAGCCATGAAGTTAGATTTGAATATTCTGGCTCTGGGTGCAATACAATTCCCTTTCCATTGACAACAGATCTTGTTTCGGTAGCCTTTGTAAGTTTCCTTGAGCTAGCTGCATTATCCATTACCTTTGAGAACCAAGTTTGTCTTTCCCACTGCGACGCAATTTAAATTAGTCATGGGGCTCCTCTTGCAATTGTTGATCACTTTGTTAAACAGTGGAATTGGGGGAAAGAGTATGTAAATGTCGCTGACCAATTTATCGAAAGTGCAATTCCCAGGAACAGGTGGTGTGGCTGCCTGGAGGCAAAGTTTTGGCATTTCGCGTTGAGTGGTGTTGCAAACAAATCTAATGTTGGTGTACCCAATTTCCGAAAGATCACTCCTACTACTCTCTAGTCTAGCTCCCATTCGTCCGAGCATGACACCTGTCTGCTTTAACATTGTCCTTCCCTGGTAGATGTATCACTTGGATCTCTAAGGGCTGTACAGGAAGCTGGCTCTCCATATGGTGCACTAAAAAGGTTTGTAGACCTGGGGTGCTCAGGGACATAGGTGCACCTTTGGTCCTTTACCCCAGGGCCGACTGATGTAGGGGTGTCCTTAGGCGTTGGGTTTCTTTGTCCAGGAGCACTTGCAGTAAGCGGGTCCTGAGTGCTGAAACTGAAGGTGTCGCTAGGGACTCCAGCGGGAGGGGCCCAGGGTGTACTATAGCTCAGGGGAGCTGGAGGATGTTGTTGGCACCAGTGACCCATCTCCGATGGGGTCAACAGCGACTGGTGCAGTGGTTGCTGGAGGTGTCTGGTTTTCCCCTACTACAAGGCTGCCGGAGAGGGAGTTTGAGAACAGGGACTGCAGGTGACTTGGAGTTCAAGATGGGACCACACTGGACTTGGACTCCAGACAGCTGGGTGGTTGTGGACACCAGGTGGCGAGGTCACTTCGGTTATCAGGTCTTTGCGGTTCTGGAGGCTGCACTCTTGATTTTACTGCAAAGAAGAGCAGCTGCTCACGCAAATCTTGTGTTTATAGAAGGCAGGTAGTCCTTTTGGGTTTCTTGGAGGTTCAGCTGCAGGACGAGTTGTCTTTTTGGGCGAAGTACGTCGAGGTTAGCAGGCAGGCAGGCCGGTATGGCTGGTTCTAAGTCAGCAGCTTCTTTTTCTCTTCTACGTGTGCAACTTTTCTTTGTCCTCTGCTTCTTAGGTCGTCAGGATCAGAGTTCAAGGATTCAGGGGAGCTAGTTAAATACTCAATTTAGGGGCGTTACGGGGAGTGCTAGGTGGTAGCCAATGGGCAGTCCACCTTTAGGTTAACTGCACCCTTTCTATGACCACTTCCGATGGGAACTGGGTATAGCCTTAACCCTAGTAGCCTTATTCCTTCCAAACAAGATGGAAGAATTTGAAACGTGAAGTCCACTTCAGCTCGTCCATCTTAGGGGTGGGACTGGCATGAAGTGGGCACACCTCCTAATCTGCCTAATTTTCCTGCCTATGCTTCCGCCAAAAGTGGGGTCAGGACAGGTGGGTGGTTGTCAGTCATCACCACCATCTGTAGAGACCTGGGTAGCTTTACAAAGCCAGCAAGGCATTTAAAGCTCCACACCCTGGAATGTCTATCCTGCCTGGGTAGGTAATAACACCCCCGCCCAGTGCAGGCTTTTGTCTTTGGCACGAGAGTGCTGGCTCTCCCCTTGGTGGCCAGAAATTCATCTATGTTGGCTGAACTGGTCAGGTCCAGTCAGTCAATTCACTAATAGCTGGCAGGATTGCAGGGGGGCACCTCTAAGGTGCCCTCTGGGTGCAGTCATTAGCACAGGCCAGTGAGATATTTATTGTGCTTGGTGAGGGGTCCTTAGGATAGCAGAATTCATGCTGCAGCCCCTAGGGACCCTTCTTAGTACCCCAGGCCCTAGGTACCAGAGGTACCATTTACTTTGGACTAAGCGGGTGCTAAAGGCTTTGCCAATTGGGAAAACGACTGCAGTTTTGGGGGGGAAGAGATCTGGCACTGGTTAGCAGGAACCCAGTGAACTTTCAGTTGAAATTACACCAGACACCAGGCAAAACAAGTGTGGTGGGGTGGCAGGCAGTACTGACCATGTCAAAAGAGGCACTTTCCTACAGGCGGGCATTGAGTCCCTCCCAATTTGTTGATTTAAAACATGTCTAGAAAGAGCGCCTTTAGTTCTAGGATGTTGTACTGCATCCTGATCCTACCATTTGTAGTGTGTTCCCTCTTCCACCATGCAATTTCCTCTTGTACCTTGTGTGACAACCACTAGATCTTCCCACCTCACTTTTGCTTGTGACCACTGATTTTTAAACCATTCCTTGATTGGTTTCATGTGAAGTCTCACTTGTTGGATTAAGGAAATGCATGATGCCATGTATCCTACTGGTTTTCCCAACGTTCTTACTGTCAGATCTTGCCCCTTTTAGTAATGGGGAGCCTAGGAAAGTCACTCTTTTTGGCATGGTTACCCCCACTTTTTGCCTGTTTCAGTGTGTTTAGACTGTTTTCACTGGGATCCTGCTAGCCAAGACCCTATTAATTGTGCTCTCTCGTCTATATGTGGTTGCTTTGGTACCCTTTACACCACACAACTGGCACACTGGTGTACCTCTGTAAGCCCCTAGTATATTGTACTTTGGTACTCGGAGCATTGGTACACCATGGGTCCTCATGGGCTGCAGCACATATTATGCCACCCATGAGAGCAAATGCAAACTTTATTTGCAGGCCTGTCATGGCAGCCTGTGTGAAAAGGTGCATGCACCCTTTCACTGCTGGCCACTGCACCAGCTCACTGTAAGCCACCCCTATGGTAGGCCCTCCTAGCCCAGAGGGTGGGGTGCAGGGCCCTGTGTGTGAGGTCACCCCTGCATGAGCAGAGGTGCCCCTACAAACTCCAGTTCCAAAGCACTGGACTTCATAAGTGCGGGGAAGCCATTTTTCCCCTGTACTGGCCAATGTCCAGCTACATAATGGTAACTCTGAACATAGGCATGTTTGGTGTCAAACATGTCGGAATCATAAAATACCCCAATACTAATGCCAGTATTGGTGGCATGATTTCATGCACTCTGAGGGCTCCTCAGAGACCTCCCTCCCAGTATTGCTCCTACCAGATTTTCAGGGTTTGCGGGCAGCCACGCTGCTGCAGACCTTCAGAGAGGTTTCTGCCCTAAAGCTGCTTAATCAGTTCAAGCAGGGGAAGGCAGGACAAAGGATTTCCTGTGGGAGCAGGAGGCAACACTCTCTCCCTTGGAAATAGGTGTCACAAGGCTGGAGAGAGGAAGGTTCCCCATGCCACCGGCTTGCCTTGAAAGGCGAATTTGGGGCCCTTGCATAATCCAGTTTGCACCAGTCCAAAGACCCCTGGTACCTGCTCTGGCACGAAAGCACACAAAGGAAAGGGAGTGACCACTCCTGTTTATCACCCTAGTGGTGGTGCCCAACTTCTCCAGTTAGCCGCTTGATTTTGACATCTTGAAAACAAGATGTGCAGAGGCCCCAGGAAGCATCTGGTTGATCAGACCAGGTGACTGATGTCAGTGACCCCCCCCCCCCCCCCCGATAGGTGGTCACCCTGCAGAGTGACCAAGCCCCTGTTAGGGCTATTTAGGGACTCTCTTGTGGGTGGGTCCCCAGATTCGGAGGGCAAAACCCAAAAGTACTCCTCTGTAACCTCTTCTGCACCTGGCCACCGGAACTGCTGCTGGACTTCACAGGAACCAAAAAAGCCTGCAACTCCAGAGACTACCTCACCTTGCAACGTTGTTTCACGCGCTTCTTCCAGCATTTGCAACATTTCCACAGCTGTGCATCCTCTGGGGTCGGCAAGACTTCAGCTGCACCAAAGAAGCAAGAAGGAATCTCCCTTGGGGTCACTCCCCTGCAACCGCAGGCACCAAAGACAATGACGACCGGCTGCTGAGATCTTCTGCCACCCGGCTCCAGGAAGAATTGCCAACACTGTTGGTGGCCCGAGTGGTCCCCTAGGTCCTCTCTACCTGCTGTTCAACTTGGGAGATGAGCCCTTGCCTCTCCTTGCAGGACAGTATCCCTGTGCATTGAGACTCTTGCAACAACCAAGGCTTGATGATTCCTGCTCCAAGGGATCTTCAGGCTCCAAGTAGCCCCGGCCTCCAGCACTTCATCCTTGCAAGGACAGTCTCCTCTGCTGCTCCAGCAACGTGGAACTTCTCTCCAGGTGTGCTGATTGAGCCCCACTGCAACTTACTGTGCCTGCTGCCAGTGGGGGCTGCAACGGCTTCTGCTGGCTCTCCCGACTGCTTAGGGTCAGCCCGGACTCCCCTCCAAGGTTCAAGTCCCCTGGACCATGCTGGTCCTCTTCTACACTGCAAATCTTCTTTTGCCCAACTTGCATTTGGCAAGGTTTCTTAGTGGTCGTGCTGAGCACAAATCATCTGCAACCCGGCGACCGATTGACATCTGCATGACTCCAAGGACCTCCCTGCAGCTCCTCGGCTCCATGGATGACCTTCCTCTTCCCTCGTCAACTCAAGTCTTCATCCACAGAAGGGTGGGTAGTGGCTCCTGCCCCACCTGAACACTCCAGCGTGGACAGGACTCTGTTCCCTTCTTTTGCAGTTCCTCCTCTTCCAGAATCCACCATTGGGTTCCACCTGGTCCTGGTCTTGCAGTCTTCCGTTTCCAAGTCCTCTTGTTAGTCTTTGGGAAGGCCAGGTAACTAACCTCTGCTCTCCTGCTGGGGGTCACCTAGGTACTCACCTCTTGGGGTCCAGAGTTCTCCCAGCTTCCCTCTAGGTACTCTACATCCTTGGGTGGAGAACCTCACTTAACATTCCACTATTTTAGTATAGGATTTGGTCCTCCCCTAGAACACTAGCTATTTCTTGCCAATGCATGTTGATTCTTAAGCTAATTCCTGACTGTGTGTGTGTGTGTGTGTGTATATATATACACAAACACACATATATACACACACGTAGATTACTTATAGGTAGTCCAACTGGAGGCAAGTACAAAATTGATTTTTTTTTAAATGTCACTTACCCAGTGTACATCTGTTCGTGGCATGAGACGCTGCAGATTCACATGCTTTGCACATCCCGCCATCTAGTGTTGGGCTCGGAGTGTTACAAGTTGTTTTTCTTCGAAGAAGTCTTTCGAGTCACGAGATCGAGGAACTCCTCCCCTTTCGGCTCCATTGCGCATGGGCGTCAACTCCATCTTAGATTGTTTTCCCCGCAGAGGGGGAGGTAGGAGTTGTGTATTATAGTAATAGTGCCCATGCAATGGAGTAAACATGTATGTACATAATGTAGTTTAAGGTGATATATTTACAAATTTACAAATGTTCAAGATCAACTTCGAAACGGCTACAGGCTCCCGGGGAGGCGGGTAGGCGCATGTGAATCTGCAGCGTCTCATGCCACGAACAGATGTACACTGGGTAAGTGACATTTTCCGTTCGATGGCATGTGTAGCTGCAGATACACATGCTTTGCATAGACTAGTAAGCAGTTATCTCCCCAAAAGCGGTGGTTCAGCCTGTAGGAGTTGAAGTTGTTTGAAACAAAGTTCGTAGTACTGCTTGTCCTACTGTGGCTTGTTGCGCTGTTAACACATCCACGCAGTAGTGCTTGGTAAACGTATGAGGCGTAGACCATGTGGCTGCCTTACATATTTCAGTTATTGGAATGTTTCCTAGAAAGGCCATGGTAGCACCTTTCTTTCTAGTTGAGTGTGCCCTTGGTGTAATAGGCAGTTCTCTTTTGGCTTTGAGATAACAGGTTTGAATGCATTTAACTATCCATCTAGCAATGCCTTGTTTGGAAATTGGATTTCCTGTATGAGGTTTTTGGAAAGCAACAAATAATTGTTTTGTTTTCCGAATTTGTTTTGTTCTGTCGATGTAGTACATTAATGCTCTTTTGATGTCTAATGTATGTAGTGTTCTCTCAGCTACAGAATCTGGCTGTGGGAAGAACACTGGTAGTTCTACTGTTTGATTCAAGTGGAACGGTGATATGACTTTTGGTAAAAAGTTTGGATTTATCCGTAGAACTACTTTATGCTTGTGTATTTGAATAAATGGTTCTTGTATGGTAAATGATTGGATTTCACTAACTCTTCTAAGAGATGTGATGGCAATTAGAAACGCAACTTTCCATGTTAAATATTGCATTTCACATGAGTGCATGGGCTCAAAAGGTGGCCCCATGAGTCGTGTTAAGACAATGTTGAGGTTCCATGAAGGAACTGGTGGTGTTCTTGGTGGTATAATTCTTTTTAGGCCTTCCATAAAGGCTTTAATGACAGTGAAGTTGAGTGGGTAATTTGCAGATAAGCTGAAATTGCGGTAAGATGTATTTTAATGGATGAAAAAGCTAGTTTTGACTTTTGCAAATGTAGCAAGTAGCTTACGATGTCTTTAGCAGATGTGTGTAAGGGTTGTATTTGATTATTATGGCAATAATAAACAAACCTTTTCCACTTATTTGCATAGCAATGTCTAGTGGTTGGTTTTCTAGCTTGTTTTATGACTTCCATACATTCCTGTGTAAGGTCTAAGTGTCCAAATTCTAAGACTTCAGGAGCCAAATTGCTAGATTCAGCGATGCTGGATTGGGATGTCTGATCTGTTGATTGTGTTGAGTTAACAGATCTGGTCGGTAGTTTGATATGAGGCACTACTGAGAGGTCTAGTAGTGTTGTGTACCAAGGTTGTCTTGCCCAAGTTGGTGCTATGAGTTTGAGTTTGTTTTGACTCAACTTGTTTTACTAGATATGGAAGGAGAGGGGGGAAAAGCGTATGCAAATATCCCTGACCAACTCATCCATAACGCATTGCCCAGAGACTGATCTTGTGGGTACCTGGATCCGAAGTTTCGGCAATTTGCGTTTTCTTTTGTTGCAAACAGGTCTATTGTGGTGTTCCCCAATTTTGGAAGCAAGTGTGTAGTACTTGGGGGTGAATCTCCCATTCGTGGATCTGTTGGTGATCCCGAGAGAGATTGTCTGCTAATTGATTCTGAATCCCTGGAATGAACTGTGCTATTAGGCGAATGTGGTTGTGAATCGCCCAATGCCATATTTTCTGTGTCAGGAGACACAACTGTGTTGAGTGTGTTCCTCCCTGTTTGTTTAGGTAATACATTGTTGTCATGTTGTCTGTTTTGACAAGAATGTGTTTGTGGCTTATTATTGGTTGAAATGCTTTTAACGCTAGAAATACTGCCAATAGTTCTAAGTAATTTATGTGAAACTGTTTTTGCCGAGAGTCCCATTGTCCCTGAATGCTGTGTTGATTGAGGTGTGCTCCCCACCCTATCATGGAGGCATCTGTAGTTATTACATATTGAGGCACTGGGTCTTGAAAAGGCCGCCCTTGGTTTAAATTTATATTGTTCCACCATTGAAGCGAGGTGTATGTTTGGTGGTCTATCAACACTAGATCTAGAAGTTGACCCTGTGCCTGTGACCATTGTGATGCTAGGCACTGTTGTAAGGGCTGCGTGTGCAATCTTGCGTTTGGGACAATGGCTATGCATGAGGACATCATGCCTAGGACTTTCATTACTATTTTGACTTGTATTCTTTGGTTTGGATACATGACCTGTATTACAATGTGAAATGCTTGTACTCTTTGTGGACTTGGAGTGGCAATCGCTTTTGCTGTGTCGATTGTTGCCCCTAAGTATTGCTGTGTCTGACACGGCTGAAGGTGTGACTTTGTGTAGTTGATTGAGAAACCTAGTTTGTGTAGGGTTTCTATGACGAACGCGGTTTACAACACACAAAGTACTAGTGTGTTGGTTTTGATTAACCAATCGTCTAGGTACGGGAACACATGTATGTGCGGCCTTCTGATATGCGCAGCTACTACTGCCAGGCATTTTGTAAAAACTCTTGGCGCAGTTGTTATTCCGAATGGCAACACCTTGAATTGGTAATGTACCCCTTGGAATACAAATCTTAGGTACTTTCTGTGTGAAGGATGTATTGGTATATGGAAATATGCATCCTTTAGGTCTAGTGTTGTCATGTAGTCTTGTTGTTTGAGTAGTGGGATTACATCTTGTAATGTTACCATGTGAAAGTGGTCTGATTTGATGTAGGTATTTAATGTTCTGAGATCTAATATAGGTCTCAGTGTTTTGTCCTTCTTGGGTATGAAAAAGTACAGAGTAAACTCCTGTTCCTTTCTGTTGAATTGGTACTAATTCTATTGCACCTTTTTGTAGCAATGCCTGGACCTCTAGTCGTAGAAGATCCATGTGTTTTGACATAGTGTGTTTTCGGTGGAACGTTTGGAGTGAATCTGAGAAATTCTATGCAATAACCATGCTGGATAATTGCCAGTACCCAAGTGTCTGTTATCTCCTTCCAATGTTTGTAAAAATAGCTTAGTCTCCCCCCCACAGGTGTTGTGTTGGGGATTTGTGACTTGGAAGTCACTGTTTGTTTTGAGGAGTTTTAGGGCTTTGGAACTTTCCTCTATTCTTTTGGAATTGTCCCCCTCTATATTGCCCCCGAAAACTTCCCCGCTGATATTAGCTTTGATAAGTGGGCCTTGTTTGTGAGGTTGTGGGTTCTGTTGCTTGTCCTCGAAACCCCCCTCTAAACTGTGTTTTGTGAAATGTGCCTCTGCTCTGTGGGGAGTAGAGTGCGCCCATGGCTTTGGCCGTATCAGTGTCTTTTTTAAGTTTTTCTATAGCAGTGTCCACCTCCGGCCCAAACAACTGCTGTCCATTAAAAGGCATATTCAGCACGGTTTGTTGTATTTCCGGCTTGAATCCTGACGTACGCAACCACGCGTGTCTCCTTATTGTTACTGCAGTATTTACTGTCCTTGCAGCTGTATCTGCTGCATCCATTGCTGACCGTATCTGATTATTTGAGATACTTTGTCCTTCCTCCACCACTTGTTGTGCCCTTTTCTGGAACTCTTTGGGTAAGTGTTATATGAAATGCTGCATTTCGTCCCAATGAGCCCTATCATATCTTGCCAGAAGTGCTTGTGAGTTGGCAATGCGCCATTGGTTTGCTGCTTGTGCTGCAACCCTTTTCCCCGCAGCGTCAAATTTGCGACTCTCCTTGTCTGGAGGTGGTGAGTCTCCCGAGGTGTGAGAGTTTGCTCTCTTGCGAGCTGCCTCTACTACCACTGTAGGAAGTTGGCTCTGTATGTGCTATTTCAAAGTAAGGAATAGCATGCACAGAGTCCAAGGGTTCCCCTTAGAGGTAAAATAGTGGTAAAAAGAGATAATACTAATGCTCTATTTTGTGGTAGTGTGGTCGAGCAGTAGGCTTATCCAAGGAGTAGTGTAAAGCATCTGTTGTACATACACATAGACAATAAATGAGGTACACACACTCAGAGACAAATCCAGCCAATAGGTTTTTGTATAGAAAAATATCTTTTCTTAGTTTATTTTAAGAACCACAGGTTCAAATTCTACATGTAATATCTCATTCGAAAGGTATTGCAGGTAAGTACTTTAGGAACTTCAAATCATCAAAATTGCATGTATACTTTTCAAGTTATTCACAAATAGCTGTTTTAAAAGTGGACACTTAGTGCAATTTTCACAGTTCCTAGTGGAGGTAAGTATTTGTTAGGTTAACCAGGTAAGTAAGACACTTACAGGGCTTAGTTCTTGGTCCAAGGTAGCCCACCGTTGGGGGTTCAGAGCAACCCCAGAGTCACCACACCAGCAGCTCAGGGCCGGTCAGGTGCAGAGTTCAAAGTGGTGCCCAAAACACATAGGCTAGAATGGAGAGAAGGGGGTGCCCCGGTTCCGGTCTGCTTGCAGGTAAGTACCCGCGTCTTCGGAGGGCAGACCAGGGGGGTTTTGTAGGGCACCGGGGGGGGGACGCAAGCCCACACAGAAATTTCACCCTCAGCAGCGCGGGGGCGGCCGGGTGCAGTGTAGAAACCAGCGTCGGGTTTGTAATGGAAGTCAATGGGAGATCTAGGGATCTCTTCAGCGCTGCAGGCAGGCAAGGGGAGGGTTCCTCGGGGAAACCTCCACTTGGTCAAGGGAGAGGGACTCCTGGGGGTCACTCCTCTAGTGAAAGTCCGGTCCTTCAGGTCCTGGGGGCTGCGGGTGCAGGGTCTCTCCCAGGTGTCGGGACTTAGGATTCAAAGAGTCGCGGTCAGGGGAAGCCTCGGGATTCCCTCTGCAGGCGGCGCTGTGGGGGCTCAGGGGGGACAGGTTTTTGTACTCAGTCTTAGAGTAGTCCTGGGGTCCCTCCTGAGGTGTTGGATCGCCACCAGCCGAGTCGGGGTCGCCGGGTGCAGTGTTGCAAGTCTCACGCTTCTTGCGGGGAGCTTGCAGGGTTCTTTAAAGCTGCTGGAAACAAAGTTGCAGCTTTTCTTGGAGCAGGTCCGCTGTCCTCGGGAGTTTCTTGTCTTTTCGAAGCAGGGGCAGTCCTCAGAGGATGTCGAGGTCGCTGGTCCCTTTGGAAGGCGTCGCTGGAGCAGGATCTTTGGAAGGCAGGAGACAGGCCGGTGAGTTTCTGGAGCCAAGGCAGTTGTCGTCTTCTGGTCTTCCTCTGCAGGGGTTTTCAGCTAGGCAGTCCTTCTTCTTGTAGTTGCAGGAATCTAATTTTCTAGGGTTCAGGGTAGCCCTTAAATACTAAATTTAAGGGCGTGTTTAGGTCTGGGGGGGTTAGTAGCCAATGGCTACTAGCCCTGAGGGTGGGTACACCCTCTTTGTGCCTCCTCCCAAGGGGAGGGGGTCACAATCCTAACCCTATTGGGGGAATCCTCCATCTGCAAGATGGAGGATTTCTAAAAGTTAGAGTCACTTCAGCTCAGGACACCTTAGGGGCTGTCCTGACTGGCCAGTGACTCCTCCTTGTTGCTTTCTTTGTTCCCTCCAGCCTTGCCGCCAAAAGTGGGGGCCGTGGCCGGAGGGGGCGGGCAACTCCACTAAGCTGGAGTGCCCTGCTGGGCTGTGACAAAGGGGTGAGCCTTTGAGGCTCACCGCCAGGTGTCACAGCTCCTGCCTGGGGGAGGTGTTAGCATCTCCACCCAGTGCAGGCTTTGTTACTGGCCTCAGAGTGACAAAGGCACTCTCCCCATGGGGCCAGCAACATGTCTCTGGTGTGGCAGGCTGCTGGAACTAGTCAGCCTACACAGACAGTCGGTTAAGTTTCAGGGGGCACCTCTAAGGTGCCCTCTGTGGTGTATTTTACAATAAAATGTACACTGGCATCAGTGTGCATTTATTGTGCTGAGAAGTTTGATACCAAACTTCCCAGTTTTCAGTGTAGCCATTATGGTGCTGTGGAGTTCGTGTTTGACAGACTCCCAGACCATATACTCTTATGGCTACCCTGCACTTACAATGTCTAAGGTTTTGTTTAGACACTGTAGGGGTACCATGCTCATGCACTGGTACCCTCACCTATGGTATAGTGCACCCTGCCTTAGGGCTGTAAGGCCTGCTAGAGGGGTGTCTTACCTATACTGCATAGGCAGTGAGAGGCTGGCATGGCACCCTGAGGGGAGTGCCATGTCGACTTACTTGTTTTGTCCTCACTAGCACACACAAGCTGGCAAGCAGTGTGTCTGTGCTGAGTGAGAGGTCTCCAGGGTGGCATAAGACATGCTGCAGCCCTTAGAGACCTTCCTTGGCATCAGGGCCCTTGGTACTAGAAGTACCAGTTACAAGGGACTTATCTGGATGCCAGGGTCTGCCAATTGTGGATACAAAAGTACAGGTTAGGGAAAGAACACTGGTGCTGGGGCCTGGTTAGCAGGCCTCAGCACACTTTCAATCGTAAACATAGCATCAGCAAAGGCAAAAAGTCAGGGGGCAACCATGCCAAGGAGGCATTTCCTTACAACCACACAGTCTGGTGTTAATTGCTGCGTGATATACACAGGGTCTGTAGGCGGTGGCTTGTACTTTTTCTCCACCCTTGGAGTTATGGCCCTGTCCTTCACAGGCTCCTGAAACACCTGTTTGGAGTGTTTTAGCATTCCAGGTAGCATAGGTAAGCTCTGGTATTGACTAGGAGTGGAGGATAGTGTGTTAAACAAAAAGTCATCCTCAATTGGTTCTGCATGCAGGGTGACATTATGAAATGCCGCTGCCCTTGAGACCACCTGCGTGTAGGATGTACTGTCCTCAGGTGGGGACGGTCTCGCTGGGTAACAGTCTGGGCTGTTATCCGATACTGGCGCATCATAAAGGTCCCATGCGTCGGGATCGTCCCAGCTCATTGCAGTATGCGTTGGGGATTGCATCAGTGGTGGAGTGACTACCGGTGATGGGTGCATTGATGGTGGTGGAGATGGTGGCGGAGTTGTCTGTCTTGACACCTTTGCCTGTGGCTGCTTGTCCTTTTCTTGAAAGGAAAGTCTCCTTTTCATTTTAACTGGGGGAAGAGTGCTTATCTTCCCTGTGTGCTTTTGAATGTGGAGCCTCCTTTGAGTGTAGTCTGGCTCCATTGATTCTAGTTCTTGTCCGAACTTATGTCCTTGCATTTGGGAGGACAATCCCTGTTCCTCTGTGTTGGAACCTGATTTCGGTTCAGAGGCTGGATGTTTCGGAATGGAAACCTTTTCTGTAGCCTTTTTCGGCTCCGACAACACTTTCTTTATTTTCGGCGCCGTGGTCTCTCGGTGCCGAACCATTTTGTTGTCGCTGTCTCGGTGCCGAACTTGCTCAGAGCCGCTGTCTCGGGCTCGATATTGCTGTGTGCCAGTATCTCGACCGGAGTCGGATGACTTCGACACAAGGGTGCCCTTTTTCGGTGCCGGTGATTGGTCACCTATTTTACCGGTTAAGCCATGGCCTGTTGGCGGTGGCGTCCCCTGGGCTTTTGTGGTCTTCTCGTGAGTTTTATGTTTCGACGTCTTACTCACGGTTTTAGGCGTTTCTTCGGGATCGAGCTCGTCTGAGTCAGACTCCTGGATGGAGAAGCTTTCCTCTTCCTCCTCCAAATGCCTTTGTCCTGTCGGCACCGACGCCATTTGCAGTCTTCTCGCTCTTCGGTCTCTTAATGTCTTCCTCGACCGAAACGCTCGACAGGCTTCACAAGTATCTTCTTTGTGTTCTGGAGACAAACACAAGTTACAGACCAGGTGCTAATCTGTATACGGATACTTGTTGTGACATTTTGGGCAGAAGCAGAATGGGGTCCGTTCCATCAGCCTTGAAGAGACACGTGGCCGGGCCGACCAGGCCCCGACGGGGGAATCGAAAAAAAACCAAAGGGCCACCGGAGCTCTTCAAAAGTCGGTGTCGATCTGTAATAACTAACCAGATACCGAACGCAAACAATACCGTCAAATTTTCCGAGATTCTAACTAACTTTCCGAACCGAAACACGGCGCGAAAAGGAACACGTCCGAACCAGATGATGGAAAAAAAACAATCTAAGATGGAGTCGACGCCCATGTGCAATGGAGCCGAAAGGGGAGGAGTCCCTCGATCTCGTGACTCGAAAGACTTCTTCGAAGAAAAACAACTTGTAACACTCCGAGCCCAACACTAGATGGCGGGATGTGCAAAGCATGTGTATCTGCAGCTACACATGCCATCGAACATATTGAAAATGTCACTTACCCAGTGTACATCTGTTCGTGGCATCAGTCGCAGTAGATTCGCATGTTTTGCAATAGCTCGCCATCTGGTGTTGGGCCGGAGTGTTACAAGTTGTTTTTCTTCGAAGAAGTCTTTCGAGTCACGGGACCGAGTGACTCCTCCTTTTGTCTCCATTGCGCATGGGCGTCGACTCCATCTTCAATTGTTTTTCCCCGCAGAGGGTGAGGTAGGAGTTGAATTGTAGTAATAGTGCCCATGCAATGGAGTGACTAAGTATGTACCTATTTAAGGTTGAGATGATACATATACAAATAGTTGAAGGTAACTTCCAAACTGCTACAGGCTCCCGGGGAGGCGGGTGGGCACATGCGAATCTACTGCGACTGATGCCACGAACAGATGTACACTGGGTAAGTGACATTTTCCGTTCGATGGCATCTGTCGCTGTAGATACGCATGTTTTGCATAGACTAGTAAGCAGTTATTTCCCCAAAAGCGGTGGATCAGCCTGTAGGAGTGGAAGTAGTTTGAAATAATGTTCTTAATACGGCTTGACCTACTGTGGCTTGTTGTGCAGATAACACGTCTATACAGTAGTGCTTGGTGAATGTGTGAGGCATAGACCATGTGGCTGCCTTACATATTTCTTGCATTGGGATGTTTCCTAGAAAGGCCATGGTAGCACCTTTCTTTCTGGTTGAGTGTGCCCTTGGTGTAATGGGCAGCTGTCGTTTAGCTTTAAGGTAGCAGATTTGGATGCATTTAACTATCCATCTGGCTATACCTTGCTTTGATATTGGGTTTCCTGCATGAGGTTTTTGAAATGCAATAAATAGTTGTTTAGTCTTTCTGATGTTCTTTGTTCTGTCAATGTAATACATCAATGCTCTTTTGACATCTAATGTATGTAGTGCCCTTTCAGCTACGGTATCTGGCTGTGGAAAGAACACTGGAAGTTCCACTGTTTGATTTAGATGGAACGGTGAAATAACCTTTGGCAAAACTTTAGGATTGGTCCTTAGGACGACCTTATTCTTGTGTAGTTGTATAAAAGGTTCCTGTATTGTAAACGCCTGAATCTCGCTTACTCTTCTTAGGGAAGTAATGGCGATGAGAAATGCCACCTTCCAGGTTAGGAACTGTATTTCGCAGGAGTGCATGGGTTCAAAAGGTGGACCCATAAGTCTAGTTAGGACAACATTTAGGTTCCATGAAGGAACAGGAGGTGTTCTTGGTGGTATAATTCTCCTAAGGCCCTCCATGAATGCTTTAATGACTGGTATCTTATATAGGGAAGTTGAATAGGTAGTCTGCAGGTATGCAGATATTGCTGCAAGGTGTATTTTAATGGAAGAGAAAGCCAGGTTAGATTTTTGTAAGTGAAGCAAGTAACCCACTACATGTTCTGGAGTTGTGTGTAATGGTTGTATTTGATTAATATGGCAGTAGCAGACAAACCTCTTCCATTTACTTGCATAGCAGTGCCTGGTGGATGGCCTTCTGGCTTGCTTTATGACTTCCATACATTCTTGGGTAAGTTGTAAGTGCCCGAATTCTAGGATTTCAGGAGCCAGATTGCTAGATTCAGCGATGCTGGATCTGGGTGTCTGATCTTTTGGTTGTGTTGTGTCAACAGATCTGGCCTGTTGGGCAATTTGATGCAGGGTACTACTGATAGGTCTAGCAGCGTTGTGTACCAGGGTTGCCTTGCCCAAGTTGGTGCTATTAATATGAGTTTGAGTTTGTTTTGACTGAGTTTGTTTACCAGGTAAGGAAGGAGAGGGAGAGGAGGAAAAGCGTAAGCAAATATCCCTGACCAGTTCATCCATAGGGCATTGCCTTGGGACTGTGTGTGGGTATCTGGATGCGAAGTTTTGGCATTTTGCGTTCTCCTTTGTCGCAAACAAGTCTATCTGAGGTGTTCCCCAGAGTTTGAAATAAGTGTTCAGAATTTGGGGGTGAATTTCCCATTCGTGGACCTGTTGGTGATTTCGAGAGAGATTGTCTGCGAGTTGATTTTGGATCCCTGGTATAAATTGTGCTATTAGGCGAATTTGGTTGTGAATTGCCCAACGCCAAATCTTTTGTGCTAGCAGGCTTAACTGCGTAGAGTGCGTCCCCCCTTGCTTGTTTAGATAATACATTGTTGTCATGTTGTCTGTTTTGACGAGAATGTATTTGTGAACTATTATTGGTTGGAAAGCTTTTAGTGCTTGAAAAACTGCTAGAAGTTCTAGGTGATTTAAATGCAGTTTTGTTTGATGTATGTTCCATTGTCCTTGTATGCTGTGTTGATCGAGGTGTGCTCCCCACCCTGTCATGGAAGCATCTGTTATTACGTATTGTGGCACTGGGTCTTGGAAAGGCCGCCCTTTGTTTAAATTTATGTTGTTCCACCACAGAAGCGAGAGGTAAGTTTGGCGGTCTATTAACACCAGATCTAGAAGATGACCCTGTGCTTGAGACCACTGTGATGCTAGGCACTGTTGTAAGGGCCTCATGTGCAGTCTTGCGTTTTGGACAATGGCTATGCATGAAGACATCATGCCTAGGAGTTGTAATACCATCTTTGCTTGTATCCCTTGTGTTGGATACATGCGTTGTATGATGGTGTTGAAATTTTGAATTCTTTGGGGACTTGGAGTGGCTACTCCTTTTGATGTGTCTATTATGGCTCCTAGGTATTGTTGTACCTTGCGCGGCAGAATTTTGGATTTTGTGAAGTTGACGGTGAACCCTAGTTTGAAGAGGGTTTGTATGATATGATTTGTGTGATTTGAGCACTCTATTAACGAATGGGCCTTGATTAGCCAGTCGTCTAGATATGGGAACACATGTATTTGCTGCCTTCTTATGTGTGCAGCGACTACCGCTAGACATTTGGTAAAGACTCTTGGTGCGGTTGTTAATCCGAAAGGCAGTACCTTGAATTGGTAATGTATTCCTTTGAATACAAACCTTAGGTATTTCCTGTGCGATGGGTGTATTGGTATATGGAAATAAGCATCCTTGAGGTCTAAAGTTGCCATGTAGTCGTGTAGTTTTAGCAATGGTAATACTTCTTGTAGTGTGACCATGTGAAAGTGGTCTGATTTGATGAAAGTGTTCACTACTCTGAGGTCTAGGATTGGTCTCAGCGTTTTGTCTTTCTTTGGTATCAGAAAGTACAGTGAGTAAACTCCTGTGTTTATTTGTGTGTTTGGCACTAATTCGATTGCATTCTTTTGCAATAGTGCCTGCACTTCTATCTCCAGGAGATTGGAATGATGTTTTGTCAAATTTTGTGCTTTTGGTGGTATGTTTGGAGGGAATTGTAGAAATTCTATGCAATAACCATGTTGGATAATTGCTAGAACCCAAGTGTCTGTAGTGATTTCCTCCCATGCTTTGAAATAATGACTTATTCTTCCCCCCACTGGTGTTGTGTGGAGGGGGTGAGTGACATGTGAGTCACTGTTTAGTAGTAGGGGTTTTGGGGCTCTGAAATCTTCCTCTATTCCTAGGGAATTGCCCTCCTCTATATTGTCCCCGAAAACCTCCTCTATACTGTCCCTGGTAACTGGACGGTGTTGCTTGTGAGGTGCTGGCTTGTGTGCTCTGACCCCGAAACCCCCCTCTAAAGGGTGTTTTACGGAATGTGCTGTAATTCCCTCTGCTCTGCGGGGAGTAGAGTGCGCCCATGGCTTTGGCAGTGTCCGTGTCTTTTTTGAGTTTCTCAATCGCTGTGTCCAATTCTGGACCGAACAGTTCTTTTTCGTTAAAAGGCATATTGAGAACTGCTTGCTGAATCTCTGGTTTAAATCCAGACGTTCGGAGCCATGCATGCCTTCTGATAGTTACAGATGTATTAATTGTCCGTGCAGCTGTATCTGCAGCGTCCATGGAGGAGCGGATCTGGTTGTTGGAAATGGTCTGTCCCTCCTCAACCACTTGTTTTGCCCTATTTTGTAGGTCCTTGGGCAGATGTTCAATGAGATCTTGCATCTCATCCCAATGGGCCCTGTCATAGCGCGCAAGTAGTGCCTGGGAGTTCGCGATGCGCCACTGGTTTGCAGCTTGTGCTGCGACTCTTACCAGCTGCATCGAACTTGTGGCTTTCTTTATCTGGGGGTGGTGCATCTCCAGATGTGTGGGAGTTGGCCCTTTTCCTAGCTGCTCCTACAACGACAGAGTCTGGTGGCAGCTGTGTAGTGATGAAAACCAGGTCTGTAGGAGGCGCCTTATACTTTTTTTCCACCCTTGGTGTGATTGCCCTACTTTTGACCGGCTCCTTAAAGATTTCTTTTGCGTGCCGGAGCATACCAGGGAGCATAGGCAGGCTTTGGTAGGAGCTGTGGGTGGAGGAGAGTGTGTTGAATAAAAAATCATCCTCGACCTGTTCTGAGTGGAGGCTTACATTGTGAAATTGTGCTGCTCTAGCCACCACTTGAGAATACGCGGTGCTGTCCTCTGGTGGAGATGGCTTCGTAGGGTATGCCTCCGGACTGTTATCGGACACTGGGGCGTCGTATAGGTCCCATGCGTCTTGATCTTGGTCACCCTGGCTCATGGTGGTGTGAGCTGGGGAGTGTGATGGAGTTTGTGCTGGTGAGACGTTAATCACGGGCGGAGGAGAGGGTGGTGGGGTAACTCTTTTCACCACTTTCGGTTGTGGTGTCTGTTCAGTTTGGAACTCCAACCTTCTCTTTCTTCTAATAGGGGGAAGGGTGCTTATTTTTCCTGTCCCCTGCTGTATGAAAATACGCTTTTGCGTATGGTCCACATCAGTTGATTGTAGCTCTTCCTCAAACCTATGCTGTTGCATTTGGGAGGTTAGCGAGTGCTCTTCTGTATAAGAGCCTGAGGCTGGGTCGGTTGCAGTTTGTTTCGGGCCCAAAACTTTGTCTGCGTCCTTTTTCGGCTCCGAGGTGACTTTTTTATTTTTCAGGGCCGAAACCGGTCGGCGCCGATCTTCTTCAGGGCCGCTGTCTCGGCGTCGAGCCGTGTCTACACCGGCATCTCGGTGTCGATGCTTGTCTCCAGCACTTTCTCGGTCCCGAGAAGGCTGCGTGCCGGTGTCTCGACCGGAGTCGGACGATCTCGGCACTGTTTGGGCCTTTTTCGGTGCCGACGGTCGGTCACCGAATTTATGGGTGGAGCCATGGCCTGGTGGCAGTGGCGTCCCCTGGGCCTTGTAAATCTTCCTCTGAGTGGTCTTCGACGTCTTACTCACGGTTTGTGTATCGTCGAATCCTTCTGAGTCTGAGTCTTGGATCGAGAAGGTACCTTCCTCTTCTTGTTCCTCGAACTCTCGGTGGGCTGTTGGCGCGGACGCCATCTGAAGTCTTCTGGCTCGACGGTCTCGGAGTGTTTTTCGGGACCGGAACGCACGACAGGCCTCGCAGGTGTCTTCACTGTGCTCAGGTGACAGGCACAGGTTGCAGACCAAGTGTTGGTCTGTATAGGGGTATTTATTGTGGCATTTGGGGCAGAAACGGAACGGGGTCCGTTCCATCGGCGTTCTTCAGCACGCGGTCGGGCCGACCAGGCCCCGACGGGGGATCGAAAAACTACCCCGAAGGGCACCGGAGCTCTTCGATCCTTCGACGCGGTGTTGAATCTAACTACGCCGATCCCGAACGCAACAATACCGACGAAAATCTTCCGAAATTAGCTATCTTTCCGTTCCGAAACTCTGAGCGACAGGAACACGTCCGAACCCGATGGCGGAAAAAAAACAATCGAAGATGGAGTCGACGCCCATGCGCAATGGAGACAAAAGGAGGAGTCACTCGGTCCCGTGACTCGAAAGACTTCTTCGAAGAAAAACAACTTGTAACACTCCGGCCCAACACCAGATGGCGAGCTATTGCAAAACATGCGTATCTACAGCGACAGATGCCATCGAACATATATATATATATATATATGATGCATCTGTTGTAAGTGCGGCTTGAGGCACAGGGTCTTGAAATGGCTGCCTTTTGTTTCAATTTGTAGAATTCAACCACTGAAGCGATGCAGGAAGTTAGCTCTGTATGTACTATTTCAAAGTAGGAAACAGTGTGCACAGAGTCCAAGGGTTCCCCTTAGAGGTAAGATAGTGGCAAAAAGAGATAATTCTAATGCTCTATTTTGTGGTAGTGTGGTCGAACAGTAGGCTTATCAGAGGGTAGTGTTAAGCATTTGTTGTACAAGTAAGTAAATGTTAAGTTCACAGGTAAGTAAAACACTTACAGGGTTCAAAGTTGGGTCCAATGTAGCCCACTGTTGGGGGTTCAAGGCAACCCCAAAGTTACCACACCAGCAGCTCAGGGACGGTCAGGTGCAGAGGTCAAAGTGGTGCCCAAAACACATAGGCTTCAATGGAAATAGGGGCGCCCCGGTTCAAGTCTGCCAGCAGGTAAGTACCCACATCTTCGGAGGGCAGACCAGGGGGGTACCCTCAGAGGCGGCCCGGTGCAGAGTGCAAACCGGCATCAGGTTTCTAATAGGAATCAATGGGGAGACCCGGGGGCCTCTTCAACGATGCAGGCAGGCACAGGGAGGGCTCCTCGGGGTAGCCACCACCTGGGCTAGGTAGAGGGTCGCCTGGGAGTCGCTCCTGCACTGGAGTCCGGTTCCTTCAGGTCCTGGGGGCTGCGGGTGCAGTGCTGGTTCCAGGCGTCGGGTTCCTTGAGGCAGGCAGTCGCGGTCAGGGGGAGCCTCTGGATTTCCTCTGCAGGCGTCCCCGTGGGGGCTCAGGGGGATCAACTCTGGCTACTCACGGGCTCGCAGTTGCCGGGGAGTCCTCCCTGTAGTGTTGGTTTTCCGCAGGTCGAGCCGGGGGCATCGGGTGCAGAGTGGAAAGTCTCACGCTTCCAGCAGGAAACGTGTGGTCTTTAAAAGTTACTTCTCTGTTGCAGAAAGCTGCAGTTTCTTGAACAGGGTTCTGTTCTCGGGAGCTTCTTGGTCCTTTAGATGCAGGGTAATCCTCTGAGGCTCCAGAGGTCGCTGGACCCTGTTGGATGCATCGCTGTTGCAGTTTTCTTCGAAGTAGGGAGACATGCCGGTGGGGCTGGGGCCAAATCAGTTGTAGTCTCCGTCTTCACTACAGGGTTTCAGGTCAGCAGTCATCCTTTAGGTTGCAGGAATCCATCTTCCTCGGTTCTGGGAGCCCCAAATGCTGAATTTAGGGGTGTGTTTAGGTCTGGGAGGGCAGTAGCCAATGGCTACTGTCCTTGAGGGTGGCTACACCCTCTGTGCCTCCTTCCTGTGGGGAAGGGGGCACATCCCTAATCCTATTGGGGGAATCCTCCTTCTACAAGATGGGAGGATTTCGAAAAGTAAGAGTCACCTCAGCTCAGGACACCTTAGGGGCTGTCCTCACTGGGGGGGTGACTCCTTGTTTTTCTCATTATCTCCTCCAGCCTTGCCGCCAAAAGTGGGGGCAGGGGCGGGCATCTCCACTAGCTGGGATGCCCTGTGGCGCTGTAACAAAGGGGGTGAGCCTTTGAGGCTCACCGTCTGGTGTTACAGTTCCTGCAGGGGGAGGTGAGAAACACCTCCACCCAGTACAGGCTTTGTTCCTGGACACAGAGTGACAAAGGCACTCTCCCCATGTGGTCAGCAACATGTCTGGTGTGTGGCAGGCTGGCAAAACTAGTCAGCCCACACTGGAAGTCGGGTATGTTTTCAGGGGCCATCTCTAAGATGCCCTCTGGGTGTATTTTTACAATAAAGTGCACGCTGGCATCAGTGTGCATTTATTGTGCTGAGAAGTTTGATACCAAACTTCCCAGTTTCCAGTGTAGCCATTATGGTGCTGTGGAGTTCGTGTTTGACAGACTCCCGGACTATATACTCTTATGGCTACCCTGCACTTACAATGTCTAAGGTTTTGCTTAGACACTGTAGGGGCATAGTGCTCATGCACATATGCCCTCACCCATGGTATAGTGCACCCTGCCTTATGGCAAGGTCTGCTAGAGGGGTGACTTACCTATGCCACAGGCAGTGTGAGGTTGGCATGTCACCCTGAGGGGAGTGCCATGTCGACTTAGTCATGTTCATCTCACCAGCACACACAAGCTGGCAAGCAGTGTGTATGTGCTGAGTGAGGGGTCCCCAGGGTGGCAGAAGACATGCTGCAGCCCTTAGAGACCTTCCCTGGCATCAGGGCCCTTCGTACCAGGGGTACCAGTTACAAGGACTTACCTGGGTGCCAGGGTTGTGCCAATTGTGGAGACAAAGGTACAGTTTAGGGAAATAACACTGGTGCTGGGGCCTGGTTAGCAGGGTCCCAGCACACTTTCAAATCATAACTTGGCATCAGCAAAGGCAAAAAGTCAGGGGGTAACCATGCCAAGGAGCCATTTCCTTACACCCCTGTAATGAACCTCTGTACTGTGTAGAGTAAAGAGCACTAATGGCTTTAGCAGTGTCAGTCTTTTTTTCATTTTTTTCAATGGCTGTATCAACCTGTGTGCCAAAAAGCGTTTTTTCATTATATTACATGTTTAGGACAGCCTGCTGGATTTCCGGTTTAAAACCTGACGACCAAAGCCATGCATGTCTCTGAATGGTGACAACAGTATTGATTGTTCTTGCTGCTGTGTCTGCGGAGTCTAGAGCTGACCTAATTTGGTTATTTGTAACAGCCTGCCCTTCCTCGACTATTTGCTGGGCTCTTTTTTTTTATTGATTTTGGGGAGATGCTGGATGATATCTCGTCTCGTCCTAGTGGGCCCTATGGTACCTAGCCAGTAGTGCTTGGGAGTTGGCTATTCTCCATTGATTAGCCGCTTGCGATGCCACTCTTACCAGCAGCATCGAATTCTCTGCTTTGTTTGTCTGGTGTCGGTGCATCACCAGACGACTGGGAGTTAGCCCTTTTTCTTGCTGCACTGACAACTACGGAATCGGGAGGTAACTGCTGGGTAATGAAAGCTGTATCAGAAGGTGGTGGCTTATATTTCTTTTCTACCTTAGGAGTAATGACTCTTGCCTTAACTGGTTCTTGAAAAATCTGATGTGCATGTTTTAACACGCCTGGAAGCATGGGAAGGGACTGGTACGTAGTGAGCGGAGGATAACGTATTAAAGAGAAAATCATCCTTAAGACATTCTGTGTGCATGGCTACGTTATGGTATGACGCGGCCCTAGCTAGAACCTGAGTGTATGAGGTGCTATCTTCTGGGGGGCGATGGTTTTGAAGGATAGCAGTCTGGACTGTTATCAGAAATGGCATCATCGTAGAGGTCCCATGGGTCGACATTATCTTGGTGTGTATCTGCAGAGCGCACTGGAGACTATGCAGTGGGGGTAGTAGGTGCAGAGACAGTCAGGTGAGGAGAATGAGGAGGAGACTGAGGAGGTGAGAATTGAGGTGGTGGAGTTTTTTTGTTTGGGTTTTGGCACTTTAGGTGGTGGCTGATCAGTGTCCAATTGTCCTTGAAAGGCTAGCTTCCTCTTTGTTTTTAAGAGGAGGTGCAGTTAGGATCTTGCCAGTGTCTTTATGGATCTGAATTCTGGCCTGCCTTTCATCAAATTCCTCAGTTTGCGTGAGTTCCTCAAAATCTATGGCTTTCTTTAAGTTGTTTGGTAAGTCCATGCTCCTCTGTGTGTGTGGGTCTTTTCGGCTCCGAAGCTGGTTTCCTCGGGATCGAAAGGCCTGGAGTAGATGTTGGCTTCGGCTCCGAGAGGGATTTTCGAGGCTTCGACTCAATGGTCAGTGTTTGCCTATTTCGGAGCCTGTGCTTTGGCTCAAGTCTGAAGGCTTAGTTGGCGTGGCCTTTCTTGGTGCCAAAATTGTTGCTTGGTCACCGGAAGTCTTTTTGCGGGTAGAGCCATGGCCTTCCGGCAGTGGTGTTCCCGAGGCCTTGGGCTTGGATTGGACAGAGGCAGGTGTACTCATGTGCTGTCCTGCCGTGACTGGTCTGTCCTCCTCAGACTCTTGCTCGGAGTCGGACCCCCGAACAGAGACTGCGTTGTGCATAATCTCCTCTTCTTTCAGTCGAGACGTTCGGTGCTTCTCAGCGCCATTTCCAACCTTCGCGCTCTTCTGTCTCGTAGAGTTCTTCGAGCGGAAGGATCTGCAGGCCTCACAAGTATCCTCTCAATGGTCTGGAGATAGACAAAGGTTACAGACAAGATGTTGGTCCGTATATGGAAACTTGGCGTGGCACTGAGGGCGGAAGCGAAACGGGGTCCGGTCCATGAGGCTTCGATGAGGCTTTGGTCGGCCTGACCAGGCCAGAGTTGGGCCCGGGTGCCCCGAAGGGCAAGTAAAGGAGTTGGATCCGCCGGTATGGAAGTGTTGATGATAGTTGGTACACGATCGAAACAACACCGACGAATTAGAGTTTGTAGTACTTTTCCAACTTGAACTACCGGAGCGAAAAGAAAACACGTCCGAATCCGATGGCGGAAAGAAAACAATCTAAGATGGAGTCGATGCCCATGCGCAATGGAGCCGAAGAGGAGTCACTCAATCCCGTGACTCGAAAACACTTCTTTGAAGAAAAACAACTTGTAACACTCCGAGTATATAGCATGTAGTGCTGCAGATTCACATGCTTTGTATGGTCCACATTCTAATATTGGACTTGGAGTGTTACAAGTTGTTTTTCTTTGCAGAAGCTTTTTCGAGTCACGACATCGAGTGACTCCTCCACGGTGATAGTGCGCATGGCAATCTAGTCCTTTGTTAGATTGTTTTCCCACAGAAGGGTGAAGTAAGGAGTGAAGAAATGTATTTGAATATATAGTAAGAAAAGAAGATGTCCATGCAGTGTATATGGATAAGTTACTTACCTGTAAATCCTAGTTCTCTTCCAGGGGTATCCTCATCAAAGTCATAAACATTAAATATTCCCGCCCTTGTGCGGGGACCCCGGAGCATATATAAAATATATACATATTATACATGTATAACAAACAGTCATGCAGGCTATCATGTTAAAAACAGGCTAAAATGCTTTATTTCTATGAAGTTTTTTTTAATTTATTTTTTTATATTAAATACTACAATAGAGCATAAATATGTACCCAAGCTCCTAAAACTAGGCTTAGGGAAGTAAGCAGTAGCAAACTCTAGAGAAAAAAATAGAAAAAACTGCATTGAAAAACAATGAAGCATTCTTAGCCAATAGGCTGCATGCAGGTTAACACAGGAGAACCATAAAAACTTTGGCACCGTGCCTTTAAGACCCTGAGCACCTCCAGTATCCCACCATGCCTCAGGGGTGAAGGAAAGGTGACAGTTGGTTCACAGTTAGGTCAGTTCTTTTTACGGTGACAATTTGTATAACCGATTCAAAACACAGACTGTCCTGCACTTCTAGGAGACGTGCGTCCGGGGAGGAGGGTGGGTTGTTTAGGACTTTGATGAGGATACCCCTGGAAGAGAACTAGGATTTACAGGTAAGTAACTTATCCTTCTCTTCCAGGGGATCCTCATCAATAGTCAAACATTGAATAGATTAGCAAGCCCATCCCTAAACCTAGCGGACTGTCCGATAGAAGTGCAGGAATAGATATGTCTTACGCAAATAGATTTCTTAGAGAGGCCTGCCCCACTTGGGCATCCGCTCTTGCATCTGAGTCTAAACAATAATGTCTTGTAAACGTATGGACAGACTTCCATGTAGCAGCCTTACAAATCTCAGATATCGGAACATTGTTAAGGAGAGCAGCGGTAGCTGCTTTACCCCTTGTGGAATGCGCTCTAGGCCGCGCTAGTAATTGTTTATTAGCTAGCTGGTAAGTATTAACAATACAAGAAACTATCCATCTTGATATTGTTCGCTTAGATGCTGCCTCTCCTGTCCTTAAATGACCATAGTTTGCAAACAAGCGGTTAGAGTGTCTAATCGATTTTGTCTTGTCCAGATAAAATTTCAGCACTCTTTTCAAGTCTAATGAGTGCAATGCTTTCTCTGCCGGAGTCTCCGGATTGGGAAAGAACGTCGGTAAAGATATGGTCTGATTAATATGGAATTCGGACACCACCTTCGGAAGGAAAGATGGGTGAGTTCGTAGAACCACTCTATGGTCATGAAAAACCGTGTACGGTTCTTTTGAAGACAAGGCCTGGATCTCACTGACCCTCCTCGCTGAAGTAATGGCCACTAGAAAAGCCGTCTTCCACGTAAGGTGTTGTAAAGAGGCCTTAATGTATAGGCTCGAAAGGAAGGCCCATAAGTTTTGCCAGGACTAAGTTCAGTTCCCATGGAGGAGAAGGCCTCCGAATTGGCGGAAAAACTTTCTTCAAACCTTCTAAGAAATCCTTGACTACAGGTTTTGTAAAGAAGGATTCCTGAGAAGGTGACTTGCGATAGGCTATAATAGCAGACAAATGTACCTTAATCGATGATACCTGCAGACCGGACTTCGCTAGATGAAGCAAATAGGACAGTATGACATCCTCCTGCGCCCGTATGGGATTATGACCTTGCTGACAGCACCATATGTAGAATCTCTTCCACTTAAAAGCGTAAGAACGCCGCGTGGAAGGCCGTTTGGACTCTTTCAAGATGTTCATGCACTCCTGCGAGAGCCCTAGGTGCCCATACTGCAGGAATTCAGGAGCCATGCTGTTAAGCTCAGAGAGGGTAGGTTGGGATGTAGAATCCTGCCCTCCATTCTGCTCAGAAGATCCGGTCTGCACGGCAGCCTCCTGTGAGGTTTTTCCGACAGGTTGAGGAGATCCGTGTACCAGAATTGACGGGGCCATTGTGGCGCTATAAGAATCATTCTGGTCCTGGATCTGTAAAGTTTGCTGATCACTGCCGGAATGAGGGGAATCGGCGGAAAAGCGTAAAGAAATATCCCTGACCAGTCGATCAACAGGGCATTCCCTCGAGATCCCAGACGGTAGAACCTGGATGCGAAGTCTGGGCATTTCTTGTTTACTTCGTCTGCAAAGAGATCCAGTTGAGGCCGACCCCATTGCGCGAAGATGTATTCTGCGACTTCGCCGTGTAGGACCCAATCGTGAACGTCCTCCAGGTGTCTGCTTAGAAAGTCTGCTTCCACGTTCTGCTGACCTGGCAGGTGAACTGCTGTAATTGACATTCCTCTGGCCAGGAGCCAATGCCATATCGCTTGGGACTCTCGCGATAGGGGTAGGGACCTCGTTCCCCCTTTGTTTGTTCAAGTAATACATCGTGGTTGTATTGTCCGTCTGTATCAAGAGAGTTTTCCCCTGAATTAGCGGTATGAAAGACTTGAGCCAGATGGACCGCTCTGAGTTCTAGCAGATTGATGTGGTACTGCTTTTCCTTGTCTGACCACAGACCCTGCGTGTAGGAAGTTGGCTCTGTATGTGCTATTTCAAAGTAAGGAATAGCATGCACAGAGTCCAAGGGTTCCCCTTAGAGGTAAAATAGTGGTAAAAATAGATAATACTAATGCTCTATTTTGTGGTAGTGTGGTCGAGCAGTAGGCTTATCCAAGGAGTAGTGTTAAGCATTTGTTGTACATACACATAGACAATAAATGAGGTACACACACTCAGAGACAAATCCAGCCAATAGGTTTTTATATAGAAAAATATCTTTTCTTAGTTTATTTTAAGAACCACAGGTTCAAATTCTACATGTAATATCTCATTCGAAAGGTATTGCAGGTAAGTACTTTAGGAACTTCAAATCATCAAAATTGCATGTATACTTTTCAAGTTATTCACAAATAGCTGTTTTAAAAGTGGACACTTAGTGCAATTTTCACAGTTCCTAGGGGAGGTAAGTATTTGTTAGGTTAACCAGGTAAGTAAGACACTTACAGGGCTTAGTTCTTGGTCCAAGGTAGCCCACCGTTGGGGGTTCAGAGCAACCCCAAAGTCACCACACCAGCGGCTCAGGGCCGGTCAGGTGCAGAGTTCAAAGTGGTGCCCAAAACACATAGGCTAGAATGGAGAGAAGGGGGTGCCCCGGTTCCGGTCTGCTTGCAGGTAAGCACCCACGTCTTCGGAGGGCAGACCAGGGGGGTTTTGTAGGGCACCGGGGGGGACACAAGTCCACACAGAAATTTCACCCTCAGCAGCGCGGGGGCGGCCGGGTGCAGTGTAGGAACAGGCGTCGGGTTCGCAATGTTAGTCTATGAGAGATCTCGGGATCTCTTCAGCGCTGCAGGCAGGCAAGGGGGGGATTCCTCGGGGAAACCTCCACTTGGGCAAGGGAGAGGGACTCCTGGGGGTCGCTTCTCCAGTGAAAGTCCGGTCCTTCAGGTCCTGGGGGCTGCGGGTGCAGGGTCTCTCCCAGGCGTCGGGACTTTAGGTTCAAAGAGTCGCGGTCAGGGGAAGCCTCGGGATTCCCTCTGCAGGCGGCGCTGTGGGGGCTCAGGGGGGACAGGTTTTGGTACTCACAGTATCAGAGTAGTCCTGGGGTCCCTCCTGAGGCGTCGGATCTCCACCAGCCGAGTCGGGGTCGCCGGGTGCAGTGTTGCAAGTCTCACGCTTCTTGCGGGGAGCTTGCAGGGTTCTTTCAAGGCTGCTGGAAACAAAGTTGCAGCCTTTCTTGGAGCAGGTCCGCTGTCCTCGGGAGTTTCTTGTCTTTTCGAAGCAGGGGCAGTCCTCAGAGGATGTCGAGGTCGCTGGTCCCTTTGGAAGGCGTCGCTGGAGCAGGATCTTTGGAAGGCAGGAGACAGGCCGGTGAGTTTCTGGAGCCAAGGCAGTTGTCGTCTTCTGGTCTTCCTCTGCAGGGGTTTTCAGCTGGGCAGTCCTTCTTCTTGTTGTTGCAGGAATCTAATTTTCTAGGGTTCAGGGTAGCCCTTAAATACTAAATTTAAGGGCGTGTTTAGGTCTGGGGGGTTAGTAGCCAATGGCTACTAGCCCTGAGGGTGGGTACACCCTCTTTGTGCCTCCTCCCAAGGGGAGGGGGTCACAATCCTAACCCTATTGGGGGAATCCTCCATCTGCAAGATGGAGGATTTCTAAAAGTTAGAGTCACCTCAGCTCAGGACACCTTAGGGGCTGTCCTGACTGGCCAGTGACTCCTCCTTGTTATTCTCATTATTTTCTCCGGCCTTGCCGCCAAAAGTGGGGGCCGGGCCGGAGGGGGCGGGCAACTCCACTAGCTGGAGTGTCCTGCTGGGTTGGCACAAAGGAGGTGAGCCTTTGAGGCTCACCGCCAGGTGTGACAATTCCTGCCTGGGAGAGGTGTTAGCATCTCCACCCAGTGCAGGCTTTGTTACTGGCCTCAGAGTGACAAAGGCACTCTCCCCATGGGGCCAGCAACATGTCTCGGTTTGTGGCAGGCTGCTAAAACTAGTCAGCCTACACAGATAGTCGGTTAGGTTTCAGGGGGCACCTCTAAGGTGCCCTCTGTGGTGTGTTTTACAATAAAATGTACACTGGCATCAGTGTGCATTTATTGTGCTGAGAAGTTTGATACCAAACTTCCCAGCTTTCAGTGTAGCCATTATGGTGCTGTGGAGTTCGTGTTTGACAGACTCCCAGACCATATACTCTTATGGCTACCCTGCACTTACAATGTCTAAGGTTTTGTTTAGACACTGTAGGGGTACCATGCTCATGCACTGGTACCCTCACCTATGGTATAGTGCACCCTGCCTTAGGGCTGTAAGGCCTGCTAGAGGGGTGTCTTACCTATACTGCATAGGCAGTGAGAGGCTGGCATGGCACCCTGAGGGGAGTGCCATGTCGACTTACTCGTTTTGTCCTCACTAGCACACACAAGCTGGCAAGCAGTGTGTCTGTGCTGAGTGAGAGGTCTCCAGGGTGGCATAAGACATGCTGCAGCCCTTAGAGACCTTCCTTGGCATCAGGGCCCTTGGTACTAGAAGTACCAGTTACAAGGGACTTATCTGGATGCCAGGGTCTGCCAATTGTGGATACAAAAGTACAGGTTAGGGAAAGAACACTGGTGCTGGGGCCTGGTTAGCAGGCCTCAGCACACTTTCAATTGTAAACATAGCATCAGCAAAGGCAAAAAGTCAGGGGGCAACCATGCCAAGGAGGCATTTCCTTACACTGCGCTTGAAAAGGACCCAGATGAGCCCCCCATCCCTGAACAGATGCATCTGTTACTAGGGTGTCGGATGGAAGCACCTGGTGAAACGGAGCACCCACTGACAGGTGAGGTCTGTGCATCCACCATTTCAATGACTGAAGTGCTACCGCCGGTAGCCGCACTGTGTCCTCCCAGCGACCTGTTCTTTGGCTCCAGTTGGTCTCCAATGCCTCTTGGAGGGGTCTCATGTGGAGTCTGACATTTGGGACAATAAAAATGCACGATGCCATGGAGCCCAGCAGTGATGTCACCTGACGTGCCGTAGGTGCGCTGGCTCTCAACAGGTCCTGGCACTTCCTGTCTATTGAGGATAGTCGTTCCTCCGAAGGATACACTTTTTGGAGTTCTGTGTTTATGATAGCTCCTAGGTAGTGAAGATTCTGCGTTGGAATCAAGGTTGACTTCTGGTAATTGACCTGAAGACCTAGAGCTTCACAAACTCCTAGTACAATGTCCCGATGGCTTCTCGCCTGCTCCGGAGAAGAAGCCTTTAGTAGCCAGTCGTCTAGGTATGGATATATGTATATCCTTTGTCTTCGGAGATGTGCCGCCACCACTGCCATACATTTCGAGAAAACTCTTGGGGCAGATTTCAGGCCAAAGGGTAGAACTCTGAACTGGTAATGCTGTAACGCTACTCGGAAGCACAGGAATTTGATGTTTGGGAGCTATTGGGATGTGAAAGTACGCATCCTGCAGGTCGATGGAGCACATCCAGTCTCCCTGATGCAGTTGAGGGAAAATCTGGTGAAGCGCTAGCATTCTGAACTTCTGCTTCCTTATGAATTTGTTCAGCAGCCGTAGGTCCAGAATTGGCCTGAAAACGCCCTCTCGACCCTTCTTTGCCACTAGAAAGTAACGGGAGTAGACCCCCTGTCCTCTGTGTGCAGGTGGAACCTTTTCTATGGCATTCTTTTTTAGGAGGGCGAGAGCCTCCTTGCGTAGCAAGCTGAGATGAGATGGATTGTCTTTGGTTGGTGGCAAGCGTGGTGGAGGTTGTTTGAAAAGAAGAGAATAGCCATGTTTGACAATATTGAGCACCCATTTGTCTCTTGTGATAGAGTGCCACTCGTGAAGATAAGCCGTAATACTTCCCACCGGAGTGGTGTACAGTGTCGAGGGAAGCGAGATTTCATTGATTGGTTGGTGCTTTCGGAGTGGACTGTTGAGGTCTACTTGACCCTCGCTCCCTTGTGTTTCTCCGTTGAAAAAGAGGGCGTCCCTGTCGTTGCTGTGACCTTTGCGACCAATGAGGGGTTTGAACCCTCTGCTGGAAAGGGCGTCTGTCATACGGCCTGTACCTCCGCCTGAAATCTTTCTTTCGAGGCCCACCGCCTTCATGGTATCCACCTCTGTCTTCATGCGGGCCATCTCCTCGTCTGCATGGGCACCGAATAGAGAGTTCCCGGCAAATGGGAGATTCAGGATGCGTTGTTGTGCTTCCTGTTTCAAGCCAGTGAGCTTCAGCCAGGAAGATCTCCTCGCACAGATACCATGTGCGTACCCATGAGCAGCCAAATCCGCCCCATCTGCTGCCGCGCTGATAACCTGGTTGGATACCAGGCATCCTTCTTGTAGTATCTCCTGGAAATCTTGTCTGTCTTCTCTGGGCATTTTTTCTGTAAATCTACTGAGGGAGTCCCACAGAGAACGATCATACCTGCCCAGGAGCGCAGACGCACTGGAGACCTTCATTGCTGAAGCCGCCGTCCCACATATCTTTCTCCCTAGAGAGTCTAGATGCCTGCTCTCTTTATCCGGGGGCACCGTGGATGAAGATGCCACCGAGTGGGTCTTTCGGGCGGCAGCTATGATAACCGAGTCCGGTGGCGGATCCTTTCTAAGGAATAAAGGGTCTTGTTCTGGAGCCTTGTATTTCTTGAGAATTCTAGCCGGGGCAGACTTAAGCGAGGCTGGGGCCAGAAAAGTGTCCATGGTTGGCTGCAACAAGCCAGGCACTAGAGGCAGCAACTTTTTCGACGCTGATCTCTGTTGTAGAGTCTCAAAGATGACCGATGAGGAGGTAGATGGTTCTGGAACCTCTATGTTGAGTTTCTGCGCTCCTCTTAGCAACACCTCGTTGAATGTGGTGATGTCATCCACCGGTGAGACTCTAGCAGGTGGGGAATCTGTTAGGGTGGGTGAGTAACGCCCGACAGATGAACCTGATGAAGACCAAGAGGGTGATCATCTTCTTGACCGCGACCTGGATCTTCGTTGAGAGCGAGACCTGCTGCGAGACGCTGTAGCGGAGCGTCTAGGCCTCGCGGTCGGTTGGCGAGGAGGTGAACGAGCCCGTTCTGCCCTGGCTGTCGGTGATGGCGTTCTTAGCAGGGAGGCAGTAGGTGAATACATTCGCGAATATTGCGAATCTGGGGAGGCCGCTGGTCTGTTGAGGCTCTCCAGCCATCTCGGAGATAGATTGATGGGCGAGACATGCCCAGATGATGCCGCTCTTGACCGAGAAGAGTCGTTCGGTATGGAGACCACTGGAGATGGCGCCTTGTCTGGCTTGGGGCGATGTTCTGCTCCCTGTGGTACAGGTAAAACCTGAGTCGACGTCGATGGCTGTTTCGACGTCGAAGGGCGCCCAGCCGGTTGCTCCTGCCTCGACATCGAATGCCTCGACGTTGAGTGCCTTGATGTCGAACGGCGATCCTTGGACCTCGACCTGCTCGCCGTCGTGTGCCTCGACGTGGAGCGATGGGAGGTCGACGGCGGATGTCTCTCGTGCCGTCGTGGTGTTTGACGTTGTGTGTCCTGACTTTCAGAGTCCTCCTAGACATGTTCTTGCAGTACTTACAAGTGTCCGGGCAGTGACTGAGGCAGGCACACTATGCACAGAGAGTGGGGATCTGACTGGGCCTTCTTCTTCCCACAAGCAGGGCATTTGACAAAAAGTGAAGGCATTTTTCTGTCAGAAAAAACCTTCCTAGCTCAGACAAAGGTGTTATTTGTCGAGTGAAAAGTGAAAAAACGCTTCCTCAAATAATTTTTCGGAGAAAAAAACTCAGAAAAACTGAGAGCTCAATGCTCCAGGATCCTCTCAGAAGAAGCCGGAAAAAAAAACTGACCTAACTGTGAACCACTGTCACCTTTCCTTCACCCCTGAGGCATGGTGGGATACTGGAGGTGCTCAGGGTCTTAAAGGCACGGTGCCAAAGTTTTTATGGTTCTCCTGTGTTAACCTGCATGCAGCCTATTGGCTAAGAATGCTTCATTGTTTTTCAATGCAGTTTTTTCTATTTTTTCTCTAGAGTTTGCTACTGCTTACTTCCCTAAGCCTAGTTTTAGGAGCTTGGGTACATATTTATGCTCTATTGTAGTATTTAATATAAAAAACAAAATTAAAAAAAAAACTTCATAGAAATAAAGCATTTTAGCCTGTTTTTAACATGATAGCCTGCATGACTGACTGTTACACATGTATAATATGTATATATTTTATATATGCTCCGGGGTCCCCACACAAGGGCGGGAATATTCAATGTTTATGACTATTGATGAGGATCCCCTGGAAGAGAAACATATCACCAAGAGGAGGAGTCACTCGATCCTGTGGCTCAAAAAAAAGCTTCTCTGAAGAAAAACAACTTATAACACCTATGTGGTGATAACATTGTGGGTCCACTTGAGCCACCCACTGCCTCGGAAAATCAGTACATACTGATAATAGTGGATCATGCTACCAGATATCCTGAATCAATTCCCCTTAGGTCTACTACAGCTCCTGCAATAGCGAAAGCCCTGATTTGTATGCTATGACCAAAAGGCTGCACTGGTAGATTTCACACTGGGGCAGAAGATATGGGTTCTGGAGCCTGTGGCTCCCAGGGCACTTCAGGACAGATGCACTGGCCCTTAACCTATCCTAGAAAAGAAGAGTGAGGTCACCTACTTAGTAGACCTGGGCACCAGCATGACACCCAGAAGGGTGATCCATGTAAACCGCCTAAAGCTCTATTGTGACCGGGAAGATGTAACCATGCTGATGGTTACTGATGAGGAGCAGGAAACACAGAATGTATCTCTCCCTGACCTCCTCTCACATGATCCTAAGTTTGGGTCACTTGATTGAGTTGTCTACTCAGACACCCTCACTGCTCAACAGCAAGCTGACTGCAGGCAAGTCCTACAGCAGTTTGCTGGGCTCTTTGAGCCCCTGGACAGACCCACCTGTATCCCCATGATGTGGACACGGAGACAGTTTACCTGTGAAAACAAAAATCTACAGGCAGTCCGACCAAGTCAAAGAAAACATCAAAGTGGAAGTCCACAAGATGCTAGATTTAGGAGTCATTGAGCTCTCTGACAGTCAATGGGCTAGCCCAGTTGTCTTAGTCCCCAAACCTAATTCTAAAGATGGCAAGAGAGGAGGTTTTGTGTGGACCACAAGGGTCTCAACTCTGTCCCCAAGAAAGATGCTCCCCCTATACCAAGAGCAGATGAACTAATTGACAAGTTAGGTGCAGCCAAATTCCTTAGTACCTTTGACTTAACTACAGGGTACTGGCAAATTAAGACATCACCTGGTGCAAAAGACAAGACAGCATTAACTACACCTGATGGGCATCATCAGTTTATAGTTATGCCCTTTGGTTTAAAGGATACAGCTGTCACCTTCCAGAGGTTGGTGAATGAAATCCTTACTGGCTTGGAGTCCTTTAGTGCAGCATAGCTAGATGATATTGCAGTCTTCAGTTATGCCTGGCAGGATCACATGATCCACCTAGGGAGGGTTTTGCAGGCCTTGCAATCAGCAGGCCTTACTATTAAGGCATCAAAGTGACAGATAGGGCATGACACTGTTGTATACTTGGGTCAACTTGTAGGTGGAAGCCAAGTGCAACCTTTACAGCCCAAAATCCATAAAATTCTGGCCTGGGAGGCTCCAACAACCCAGGCTCAAGTCAGGGCATTCTTTGGGTTGACTGGTTACTATAGGAGGTTTGTGAAGGGGTATGGATCCATTGTGTCTCCCCTCACAGAACTGACCGCAAAGTAAACGCCCAGAACAGTAAACTGGACTCTTGCCTGTCAAAGGACCTTTGACACCCAGAAGGAGGCAATGTGCTCAGCACCCGTTCTCAAAGCTCCTGATTATTCTAAGCAGTTCACTGTGCAGACAGATGACTCTGAACATGGGATAGGAGCAGTCCTGTTCCAAACCAATAATGATGGCCATGACCAGCTTGTTGGTTTCGTTACCAGAAGGTTACTCCCCAGAGAGCAGCGCTGGAGTGCCACTGAGAGGGAGCCTTTGCTGTGATTTTGTCACTGAAAAAGCTGAGACCATACTTTATTGGTACTCATTTTATTGTTCAAGCTGACCACAGACCTCTCAGATGGCTGATGGAAATGAAAGGCGAAAACCCTAAACTTTTGAGGTGGTCCATCTCCCTATATGGAATGGACTTTTCAGTGGAACACAAACCTGCGACCGCCCATGCCAATGCAAATGGCCTTTCCAGGTTCTTCCACTTAGACAATGAAGAGTGTCTTGGGAAAGGTTGGTCTCATCCTCTTTCATTTGGGAGGAGGTTTTGTAGGAAAGTGCCCCTTTTGGAAGGGTTACCCCCCCCCCCCCACCACACACACACTTTGTTTGATATTGACTGCTAACCAGGCCCCAAACTGTACCATTGTTCCCACAAGTGGCACACCCTTGGCACACAGTTAAGTGTGTTGTAAAAGATACCCATGGTACCAAGGGGCCAGTGACCAGGGAAGGTCCCCCAGGGCTGCAGCATGTACTAGGCCACCCTGGGGGACCCTTTAGCAAGCCTATGCACACTGCCATTGCAGGTTGTGTGTGCTGGTGGGGAGAAACAAAAACGACAGTCAACATGGCATAACTCTCAGGGTGCCATGCCCACAAACCATTTCCTGTGGCGTAGGTAAGTCACCCCTCTAGCAGGCCTTACAGTCCTAAGGCACGGTGCACAATACCACAAGTGAGGGCATAGCTGCATCAGCAATATGCCCCTACAGTATCGAAGTCCATTCTTAGACATTGTAGGTGCAGTGAGGCCAAACTGAGTATATGGGCTGGGAGTATGTCATCACAGCTCCATGATGGCTCCAATGAAGTCTGGGAAGTTTGGTATCAAACTTCTCAGTACAATAAACCCACACCGATGCCAGTGTTGGATTTATTATACAAAGCACTGAGGCAGTCTTAGAGATGCCCCCTATATTTTAGCCAAGCTTCTAGTGCAGGACTGACCGGTCTGTGCCAGCCTGCCACCTCCCGACTAGTTTCTGACCACATGGGGTGAGAGCGTTTGTGCTCTATTTGGCCAGAAACAATGCCTGCACTGGCTTGAAGTGCCTCACACCTCGCCCCTGCAGGAACTGTAACACCTGGCGGTGAGCCTCAAAGGCTCGGACCTCCAGTTAGCGTGCCCCAGGGCACTCCAGCTGGTGCAGATGCACACCCCTTAGACTAAACCCATCTTTTGGCGGCAAGTCCGGCAGGAAAATTAGGAAAAACAAGGAGAAATGACCACTTCAACTGGGTCCACTCCTAAGGTGTCCAGAGCTTAAAGGACTCACCCCCTCCTCTCCCCCTGCAAAATCCTCCATCTTGGTTTGGAGGACAGGGACCAATATGGTTAAGTCTGTGCCCACCTTACCCCTAAAGGGAGTGGATGTCAGAAAGGGTGTAGTTACCCTCCGGGACAGTATCCCATTGGCTACTGCCTTCTGACCCCTTTAACGCCCCTAAATCCAAGATTTAAGGCCCCCCCCTCTGAACTTAAATCGTCAGATTCCTAGTGACCTAAAAAAGACCAGAATAGAGGACTGCTAAGCTGATCCCCAGCAGCGAAGAGTGAAGACACCAACTGACTTGGCTCAAGCCATGCAGGCCCGTCTCCAGCTTCTGAAGCACTGCTACAAGAAAGCGTCACATCCTGCAGGACCAGCGACCTCTTAAAAGCCTCAAGAGAACTGGCTGCACCCCAGAGGACCAAGATCTCCTGTGGCCTGCAGACCGGTCCAAAAAGAAACTCTAAAGGACCCCAGAACCACCCCGGATCATTAGGCCCTGCCCACTCTGCACCAGACACCCGCGTGGCCAAACAGATTACAGCTGAACCCCATGTGATTCTGACCTTGTGTCCACCAGGGGTTGACTCCTCCTGCCCAACACAATGCTGCCTAAATCTGTGACTGCGAGAGAACCGGACGAAGCTTCCCGACGCCTAAAGGTACCACTGCACCCACAGCCCCATGGCCTTGGGTAATTCGACCACTGGTCCAGCAACGTCTAGCAGGTGGCCTTCCTTCTTGTCCGGCCTGTGGTTTTCCAGAACTGCCCCCTCCCCTCTTCCCCCCCACCGAGCCTGCAGCATTTTTGTGACCCCCCCCCACACACCTATTGCAAAGCATTGGGAGCCCAATGCTGAGTTTGTACCCTCCATCGGCTGCCCAGGCACCGCTGAGGGGGTCTGGTGCTGACCTGTGGCCTCCCGGGTGCTCCTCTAAACCCCCTGATATGCCCTCCAAAAACACAGGTACTTACCTGCAGGCCTGATTTCTAGTGCCCATAGTCTCCATAGGAGCCCATGTTAAACATACCTAAACTTTGACCCTTCAAATCAAAATCAAATCATTAACATTTATAAAGCGCGCTACTCACCCGTGCGGGTCTCAAGGCGCTAGGGGGGAAAGGGGGGGGTTATCGCTGCTCGAACAGCCAAGTCTTTAGGAGTCTCCGGAAAGCGGAGTGGTCCTGGGTGATCCTGAGGCTGGTGGGGAGGGAGTTCCAGGTCTTGGCCGCCAGGAAGGAGAAAGATCTCCCACCCGCCGTGGAGCGGCGGGTGCGAGGGACGGCAGCAAGTGCGAGGCCAGCGGAGCGGAGGGGGCGGGTGGGGACGTAGAAGCTGAGGCGTCTGTTGAGGTATTCCGGTCCCTTGTTGTGGAGGGCTTTGTGTGCGTGGGTGAGAAGACGGAAGGTGATCCTTTTGCTGACTGGGAGCCAATGCAGGTGTCTCAGGTGTGCGGAGATGTGGCTGTTGCGGGGTACGTCGAGGATGAGGCGGGCCGAGGCGTTTTGGAAAATGCGTTGCAGGCAGTTTTGGAGTTTGGCTGTGGTCCCGGCGTAGAGGGTGTTGCCGTAGTCCAGGCGTCTCGTGACGAGGGCGTGGGTCACGGTTTTTCTGGTGTCGGCGGGGATCCAGCGGAAGATCTTACGGAGCATGCGGAGAGTGAGGAAGCAGGCGGAGGACACGGCGTTGACTTGCTTGGTCATGGTGAGAAGAGGGTCCAAGATGAAGCCGAGGTTGCGGGCGTGGTCTGCGGGGGTCGGTGCGGTGCCGAGGGCCGTGGGCCACCAGGAGTCGTCCCAGGCGGACGGGGTGTTGCCGAGGATGAGGACTTCCGTTTTTTCGGAGTTCAGCTTTAGGCGGCTGAGCCTCATCCAATCTGCGACGTCCTTCATACCCTCTTGTAGGTTGGTCTTGGCGCTGGCGGGGTCCTTGGTGAGGGAGAGTACAAGTTGGGTGTCGTCGGCGTAGGAGGTGATGATGATGTCGTGCTTGCGTACGATGTCGGCGAGGGGGCTCATGTAGACATTGAAGAGTGTCGGGCTGAGCGATGAGCCTTGAGGTACGCCGCAGATGATCTTGGTGGGTTCTGAGCGAAACGGAGGGAGGTAAACTCTTTGGGAGCGGTTAGCGAGGAAGGAGGCGATCCAGTCCAGGGCCTGGCCTTGGATCCCGGTGGAGCGTAGGCGGGTGATTAGGGTGCGGTGACAGACGGTGTCAAAGGCAGCCGAGAGGTCGAGGAGAATGAGGGCGACTGTTTCACCGTTGTCCATCAGGGTTCTGATGTCGTCTGTGACTGAGATGAGGGCGGTTTCCGTGCTGTGGTTGGTTCGGAATCCGGTTTGTGAAGGGTCGAGCAGGTTGTTGTCTTCCAGGAAGGTGGTCAGCTGTTTGTTGACGGTCTTTTCTATTACCTTGGCTGGGAAAGGTAGAAGAGAGATGGGGCGGAAGTTTTTCAGGTCGCTTGGGTCAGCCGTAGGTTTCTTTAGTAGGGCGTTGACTTCAGCGTGCTTCCAGCATTCGGGGAAGGTAGCAGAAGAAAAAGAAGAGTTGATGACGGTCTGGAGGTGCGGGGCGATGATGTCGTCGGCTTTGTTAAAGATGAAGTGCGGGCAGGGTCCCTTGCACCTGGCCGGGCCTGTGTTGCTGGTGGTAGGTGTTTGGGGTTAACTTGAACCCCAATCAGTGGACACCATAACACCCGGAGACTGAAACTGTAGGTCTTTTACTTACCTTGTGTAGGAAGTTGGCTCTGTATGTGCTATTTCAAAGTAAGGAATAGCATGCACAGAGTCCAAGGGTTCCCCTTAGAGGTAAAATAGTGGTAAAAATAGATAATACTAATGCTCTATTTTGTGGTAGTGTGGTCGAGCAGTAGGCTTATCCAAGGAGTAGTGTTAAGCATTTGTTGTACATACACATAGACAATAAATGAGGTACACACACTCAGAGACAAATCCAGCCAATAGGTTTTGTTATAGAAAAATATCTTTTCTTAGTTTATTTTAAGAACCACAGGTTCAAATTCTACATGTAATATCTCATTTGAAAGGTATTGCAGGTAAGTACTTTAGGAACTTTAAATCATAAAAATTGCATGTATACTTTTCAAGTTATTGACAAATAGCTGTTTTAAAAGTGGACACTTAGTGCAATTTTCACAGTTCCTAGGGGAGGTAAGTTTTGGTTAGTTTTACCAGGTAAGTAAGACACTTACAGGGTTCAGTTCTTGGTCCAAGGTAGCCCACCGTTGGGGGTTCAGAGCAACCCCAAAGTCACCACACCAGCAGCTCAGGGCCGGTCAGGTGCAGAGTTCAAAGTGGTGCCCAAAACACATAGGCTAGAATGGAGAGAAGGGGGTGCCCCGGTTCCGGTCTGTTTGCAGGTAAGTACCCGCGTCTTCGGAGGGCAGACCAGGGGGGTTTTGTAGGGCACCGGGGGGGGACACAAGCCCACACAGAAATTTCACCCTCAGCAGCGCGGGGGCGGCCGGGTGCAGTGTAGAAACAAGCGTCGGGTTTGTAATGGAAGTCAATGGGAGATCTAGGGATCTCTTCAGCGCTGCAGGCAGGCAAGGGGGGGGTTCCTCGGGGAAACCTCCACTTGGGCAAGGGAGAGGGACTCCTGGGGGTCACTTCTCCAGTGAAAGTCCGGTCCTTCAGGTCCTGGGGGCTGCGGGTGCAGGGTCTCTCCCAGGCGTCGGGACTTTGGATTCAAAGAGTCGCGGTCAGGGGAAGCCTCGGGATTCCCTCTGCAGGCGGCGCTGTGGGGGCTCAGGGGGGACAGGTTTTTGTACTCACAGTCTTAGAGTAGTCCTGGGGTCCCTCCTGAGATGTTGGATCGCCACCAGCCGAGTCGGGGTCGCCGGGTGCAGTGTTGCAAGTCTCACGCTTCTTGCGGGGAGCTTGCAGGGTTCTTTAAAGCTGCTGGAAACAAAGTTGCAGCTTTTCTTGGAGCAGGTCCGCTGTCCTCGGGAGTTTCTTGTCTTTTCGAAGCAGGGGCAGTCCTCAGAGGATGTCGAGGTCGCTGGTCCCTTTGGAAGGCGTCGCTGGAGCAGGATCTTTGGAAGGCAGGAGACAGGCCGGTGAGTTTCTGGAGCCAAGGCAGTTGTCGTCTTCTGGTCTTCCTCAGCAGGGGTTTTCAGCTAGGCAGTCCTTCTTGTAGTTGCAGGAATCTAATTTTCTAGGGTTCAGGGTAGCCCTTAAATACTAAATTTAAGGGCGTGTTTAGGTCTGGGGGGTTAATAGCCAATGGCTACTAGCCCTGAGGGTGGGTACACCCTCTTTGTGCCTCCTCCCAAGGGGAGGGGGTCACAATCCTAACCCTATTGGGGGAATCCTCCATCTGCAAGATGGAGGATTTCTAAAAGTCAGAGTCACCTCAGCTCAGGACACCTTAGGGGCTGTCCTGACTGGCCAGTGACTCCTCCTTGTTGCTTTCTTTGTTCCTTCCAGCCTTGCCGCCAAAAGTGGGGGCCGTGGCCGGAGGGGGCGGGCAACTCCACTAAGCTGGAGTGCCCTGCTGGGCTGTGACAAAGGAGTGAGCCTTTGAGGCTCACCGCCAGGTGTTACAGCTCCTGCCTGGGGGAGGTGTTAGCATCTCCACCCAGTGCAGGCTTTGTTACTGGCCTCAGAGTGACAAAGGCACTCTCCCCATGGGGCCAGCAACATGTCTCTGGTGTGGCAGGCTGCTGGAACTAGTCAGCCTACACAGACAGTCGGTTAAGTTTCAGGGGGCACCTCTAAGGTGCCCTCTGTGGTGTATTTTACAATAAAATGTACACTGGCATCAGTGTGCATTTATTGTGCTGAGAAGTTTGATACCAAACTTCCCAGTTTTCAGTGTAGCCATTATGGTGCTGTGGAGTTCGTGTTTGACAGACTCCCAGACCATATACTCTTATGGCTACCCTGCACTTACAATGTCTAAGGTTTTGTTTAGACACTGTAGGGGTACCATGCTCATGCACTGGTACCCTCACCTATGGTATAGTGCACCCTGCCTTAGGGCTGTAAGGCCTGCTAGAGGGGTGTCTTACCTATACTGCATAGGCAGTGAGAGGCTGGCATGGCACCCTGAGGGGAGTGCCATGTCGACTTACTCGTTTTGTCCTCACTAGCACACACAAGCTGGTAAGCAGTGTGTCTGTGCTGAGTGAGAGGTCTCCAGGGTGGCATAAGACATGCTGCAGCCCTTAGAGACCTTCCTTGGCATCAGGGCCCTTGGTACTAGAAGTACCAGTTACAAGGGACTTATCTGGATGCCAGGGTCTGCCAATTGTGGATACAAAAGTACAGGTTAGGGAAAGAACACTGGTGCTGGGGCCTGGTTAGCAGGCCTCAGCACACTTTCAATTGTAAACATAGCATCAGCAAAGGCAAAAAGTCAGGGGGCAACCATGCCAAGGAGGCATTTCCTTACACCTTGAAACTGTGCTAACTTTTTTTCCACCCAGAACGGTTTCTGAAATTTGCACTGCCAAATTGAAACAAAGTGGTGTTGATACATATGTCCGACACTTACAAATGTAAGTACCTGCAAACTGAATCTTGTGGATCTAGAAATAAAGTCACAGAATATATTTTTGCTGTATAAAAACCATTGGCCTGGACTTAATTTATTACCTGTGTGTGTACAACAAATGCTGTGCACTTCCCTCTTGTAAGGAAATGCCTCCTTGGCATGGTTACCCCCTGACTTTTTGCTTTTGCTGATGCCCAAGTTATGATTTGAAAGTGTGCTGAGGCCTGCTAACCAGGCCCCAGCACCAGTGTTCTTTCCCTAACCTGTACCTTTGTCTCCACAATTAGCACATCCAGGTCAGTCCCTTGTAACTGGTACCAAGGGCCCCGATGCCAGGGAAGGTCTCTAAGGGTTGCAGCATGTCTTATGCCACCCTGGGGACCCCTCACTCAGCACAGACACACTGCTTGCCAGCGTGTGTGCTGGTGGGGAGAAAATGACTAAGTCGACATGGCACTCCCCTCAGGGTGCCATGCCAACCTCAGACTGCCCATGGCATAGATAAGTCACCCCTCTAGCAGGCCTTACAGCCCTAAGGCAGGGTGCACTATACCATAGGTGAGGGCATAGGTGCATGAGCACTATGCCCCTACAGTGTTTAAGCAAAACCTTAGACATTGTAAGTGCAGGGTAGCCATAAGAGTATATGGTCTGGGAGTCTGACATGCACGAACTCCACAGCACCATAATGGCTACAATGAAAACTGTGAAGTTTGGTATCAAACTTCTCAGCACAATAAATGCACACTGATGCCAGTGTACATCAGTATTGTGAATTACATCCAGAGGGCATCTTAGAGATGCCCCCTGAAAACATACCCGACTCCCAGCGTGGGCTGACTAGTTTTGCCAGCCTGCCACACACCAGACATGTTGCTGGCCACATGGGGAGAGTGCCTTGGTCACTCTGTGTCCAGGAACAAAACCTGTACTGGGTGGAGGTGCTTCTCACCTCTCCCTGCAGGAACTGTAACACACGGCGGTGAGCCTCAAAGGCTCACTCCCTTTGTTACAGCGCCACAGGGCATCCCAGCTAGTGGAGATGCCCGCCACTGCCCCCACTTTTGGCGGCAAGGCTGGAGGAGATAATGAGAAAAACAAGGAGTCACCCCCCAGTCAGGACAGCCCCTAAGGTGTCCTGAGCTGAGGTGACTGACTTATAGAAATCCTCCATCTTGCAGATGGAGGATTCCCCCAATAGGATTAGGGAGGTACCCCCCCTCCCCTCAGGGAGGAGGCACAAAGAGGGTGTAGCCACCCTCAGGGCTAGTAGCCATTGGCTACTAACCACCCAGACCTAAACACCCCTAAATTGAGTATTTATGGCCCCCCAGAACCAAGCAAGATAGATTCCTGCAACCTTAAGACTAAGAAGGACTACTGACCTGAAGCCCTGCAGAGAAGACGGAGACACCAACTGCTTTGGCCCCAGCCCTATCGGCCGGTCTCCCCACTTCAAGAGAAACTGCAACAGCTACACGTCCCCCAGGGTCCAGCGACCTCTGGAGCCTCAGAGGACTACCCTGCATCTAAAAGGACCAAGAACTCCAGAGGACAGCGGCCCTGTTCCACAAAGACTGAAACTTGCAACAAAGAAGCAACTTTTAAAGACCACACGTTTCCTGCCGGAAGCGTGAGACTTTCCACTCTGCACCCGATGCCCCCGGATCGACCTGCGGAGAACCAACACTACAGACAACACTACAGGGAGGACTCCCCAGCGACTGCGACCCTGTGAGTAGCCAGAGTTGACCCCCCCCTGAGCCCCCTAGCGATGCCTGCAGAGGGAATCCAGAGGCTCCCCCTGATCACGACTGCCTGCTTCAAAGGACCAGACGCCTGGTAAAGACCCTGCACCCGCAGCCCTCAGGACCTGAAGATCCGACCTCCAGTGCAGAATTGACCCTCCCAGGTGGCCCTCTCCCTTGCCCAGGTGGTGGCTACCCAGAGGAGGTTAAAAGGCTAATCAATTAGATTAATTGTAATGCTTAATTATGATTTTGAAAAGAGATCTTAATTAGAAAGGGGTACTGGACTGACAATATTAACTTAAAATAGTAGTACTTTTTTATGGAGTTAAACTGTACAGTGATTTATGTAATTATGGGACCCAATGTACACAAGAGGTCAATAAATCAGAATAAGGTAGTGGTACTTATTCAGAGCATAGGGAAGAGAATTGTGTTTTATAATGGAGGGGCTATTACTACGATGTTCATCTGTGGTTTGATTTTATGGTGGGAGGGCTACAATGATAAGGGAGAAAGTTGGCAATATTTGAGCTTTAACTAGTAACAAAATGGTTACTTACAAGTAGTAGTTTTGCAGCCTGAAGAGTTTTTCAGATTCAAATGCATTACTCTGCCATCTAGTCGTTGGGTCCGGAATGGTCTTTTTTCTCTCGCTCTTTTTTTTCATTTTTTTTTTTTTAGGTCCAGCATAGCCGCGCACAAGCGCCGCTTTTCTCATGTATATATCTGGGCTTTTAACCACGCCCACCACATGCCCATCACATGCCCATCACCATCACTCGTTCATGGGCTTGCCTTCCAAAAATCCTTTGTTTGCATTGGTAAATGCTTTACGTTTGTACTTCCTTGGGGCGGTTTTGTTATCGCCTTTGAGGCTGACCCTGTTACATGACTAACTGCACTTTTGTCGATATGTTTGACTGCAAGCAAACTTTTTTGCTTTTGTCTCTCCTTCACGTTCATGGCGGCCGTGGTGCTCTGAATCGGCTGGCTTATGTCAAGTGTTTTACTTTTCATTTTCAATTTATGTGGCAGGAAAAGTCCAGTTAGGTGCTAACAACGTTAATAGTTCTAACTTTAGGAAATGCGATACCCATTGCATTGCAAGTGCTTGTTTTCCTTTGGCTTTGTCAACCACCATTTATTTGTTCCGTCCTCTTCATGACGTTAGAAGGTGCCCGAGAATTCCCTGTGCGTAGTAGCCATCTTCAGATTATTTTTTTGTTTTTGTTGTGTCCTTTTCTCTTTTTGCTTTCCCCCCCCCCCATTCTTTTCCTTGCTTTGATGTACATAGGCCCTCTTTCCCCACCTGTTTGTCCAGTTCTCATTTCTGGGAGGGTGGGTGGGTCGGTCCCCATGTGAATCCAGAAAACTTCAGGCTGCAAAACTACTCTTACTGGTAATTAACCATTTTGTTTTACAGCATGAATCCTTTTCTGAAATCACATCCTGTGCATTAGATTGTGTAGCGGTTTTCCCATTATTTGGGTTGGTTGGGGTGAAATGATGAGCTTATAAAAAAGGTGCGGTAGCACCTTTTGTCTCACTTGGGCTTCTGTATGCATTTGAATGTCCACACAATGTTTTGTGAATGTGTGTGGGGATGCCCATGTTGCTGCTGCGCAGAAAGGATCTATAGACACATTTGCCATGAATGCTAGTGTTGCGCCCTTTTTCCTTGTTGTGTGCTTTGGTCAGTGAGAATTATTTGCCAGCCAATGCGTCGCAGGTTTGGATTGTCTCCACGATCCATCATGCGATAGTCCCCTTTGTGACGGGGATCCCTTACTGGATTTGGCATATGAAACCAATGGTTTGGTCCCTTTACGGAACTGCTTGGTCTCCTCCAAGTACTATTAGTGCCCTTCTTACATCCAGGGTATGCACTTTTCTTTCCAACTGTGTTTGTGGGTTCTTAAAGAATACTGGCAACTGGATGGTCTGGTTGATGTGGAATTTGCTCACCACTTTAGGTAGGAATTGGGGGTTTGTTCTGAGAACTACCTTGTCTTTGTGAATTTGTTTGTATGGTTCCTGTACTGTTAGCGCTTGAATCTCATTTACTCTTTGTAGCGATGTAATAGCTATTAGAAAGGCAGTTTTTAACGTGGTAAACTGAAGTTCAGCTATGTGCATGGGTTCAAATGGTTTTGTTATCAGCCAAGTCAAAACTGTGTTGAATCTCCATGTTGGGGCTGGTGACCATCTTGGAGGGATAATTTTTGGGGGGATTTTTTTTTGGATCCCTCTTTGTAACAGGTGCTGTGAAAAAACTCTTACACAACGCTCCCATAATATAGGCCACAACTGCTGCCCAGCGTACCTTGAGAGAAGAGTAGTTGATTCTGCTGTCCAGCAAGTGCATCATATAGGTTATTACCGTTTTTTGCCTAGATGTTGCTTCTAGTTTATTATTCTCTGTGCACCATAAGAGGTATCTTTTCCATTTTGATGCACAGCATTTTCTTCTTGTTGGTTTCCTAGCCACTGTTAGTATCCCCATGGTCCTATGTGGTAGGTTTAGGTGCTCGAATTCTATGTATTCAGGTGCCATGCTGCTAGATTGAGCATTGTTTGTTCCGGGTGGAACACTCCAGTTTTGCATTGGGAGTACGTCCCATTTGACATTGATCTTCATTATCTGATCCTTGGACAGTTCGGGTAGGTTTGAATACCATGCTTGTATGGCCCACTGAGGGCTATTAGTACGAGGTTCATCCCTGGTTCCCTAGCTTTTTCCAGTATCTTCAGTATTAGAGGAATCGGCAGAAAGGCATAAGCAAATCTTCCTGACCAGTTTAATGACAGGGCATTAACCAATGACTGGTGGTGTGGAAACATGGAGGCGAAGAGTTTCCATCAGCAGACAACAAAAAAATGCCAGCAACTCAATTGTTGGGGTGCCCCAAGCCCTGAAGATTTTTTCTAGGCTCTTTTGTTTTATCTCCCATTCGTGCATGCTGCTTTCCTGTCTGCTTCATTTGTCTGCCTCTATGTTGTCTTTCCCTGGTAGGTGGACTGTTTGTAAAGTGATCCCTTGTGGTATTGCCCACTTCCATATTTATTGGGCTAGTTTGCTTAAGGTAGAGGATTTTGAGCCCCCTTGCTTGTTCAGATAAATCATTGATGTATTATCTGTTTGATTAGTACCGTGTTCCCGGATATGAGTTTGAAAGGCTTTCAGGGCCAGTAACAGTCTTCATCTCTAAGGAAACTGATGTGCTTTATCGCATCAGTTTTGTTCCATTGACCTCGAATTCTTAAGTTGTCTGTGTGCTCTCCATCCCTTGTGAGGCACTTCTGTTGTGATAGTGACAGAGGGAGCTGCTGTCTTGAAAGGTCTTCCCCTGGTTATGTCTTTGGGCATCCACCACTGTCTCTTTCTGTAGCCTGTTACAACCATTAGATCCTCCCAACGGCCGGTGTGTTTGGCACCAGTTCTTGCCTAGCCATTCCTGCAATGGTCGCATGTGTAGTCTTGCATGGGTTATGGAGCGATAAAGGTTTTCCTTGCTTGATGGCATGAGGGTTTCCAATAGGAAGCATTAGTCTCCCTTTTCTTATAAAGGTACTCCCATATGTGTCTGCTGCCCTCTTGATTAGGTTGAAGTAGCATGTGATGTCCTCATGGGGAGAACACTTTGAGGGGTAGTTATAGACCTCTTCTGGGCTCTCCGTTTCAAGATCATTCCAGTTGTCCTCTAACCTCCCTGTTGCTTCCTCCCACGCCTCCTCTTCATGAGACTTGGGGGTCGCCAGTGCCTCGAGCGCAGTCTCTCCCTCTTCGATGTCTGTGGTTGCCGAGGGTTTTAGTGGGATTCTGAATTGTTTTAATGCATCCTTATGCTCCTTTTTTCGCTGCAAAAGCGCTGCCATTTCAGACTAGTCGGCGCCTTTTCTTCTCTACCTCCAATCCCTTTCTGACGTCTTGTGTCACTGATGGTAGTTTCTTTGTCATTGTTTGCTACTCCTCTTACAGCTTCAGGGTTTCTTTCCCCATACAGGGTTTTGCCTGTTTCACCACCCAGCTTTTTTTCGGTATACCTGGTGTAGGAAGTTGGCTCTGAATATACTATTTCAAAGTGAGAAATAGTGTGCACAGAGTCCAAGGGTTCCCCTTAGAGGTAAGACAGTGGCATAAAGAGATAATTCTAATGCTTTATTTTGTGGTAGTGTGGTCGAGCAGTAGGCTTATCAGAGGGTAGTGTTAAGCATTTGTTGTACACACAGTCAATAAATGAGGAACACACACAAAGACTTACTCCAGGCCAATAGGTTTTTATATAGAAAAATATATTTTTAGTTTATTTTAAGAACCACAGGTTCAAGATTTACAAGTAATACTTCAAATGAAATGTATTTCACTCAGGTGTTCTAGGAACTTTGAATAAACACAATAGCACGTACAGTTTTGACAAAAATGGCAATAAGCTATTTCAAAAGTGGACAGTGCAAAAATCGACAGTCCCTGGGGGAGGTAAGTAAATGTTAGGTTTGAAGGTAAGTAAGACACTTACAGGTCTCAAAGTTGGGGCATAGGTAGCCCACCTTTGGGGGTTCAAGGCAACCCCAAAGTTACCACACCAGAAGCTCAGGGCAGGTCAGGTGCAGAGCTCAAAGAGGTGCCCAAAACACAGGCTTCGATGGAGAACAGGGGTGCCCCAGTTCCAGTCTGCCAGCAAGTACCCGCGTCCTTGGGGGGTAGACCAGGGGGGTTTTGTAGGGCACCGGGGGGACACAAGCAGGCACAGAAAGTACACCTTCAGCGGCACACGGGTGGCGAGTGCAAACAGGCATCGGGTTTTGAATTGAAAGCAATGGGGAGACCCGGGGGTCTCTTCAACGATGCAGGCACAGGGAAGGGGGCTCCTCAGAGTAGCCACCACCTGGACTAGGCAGAAGGTCGCCTGGGGGTTCCTCCTGCACTGGAGTTGGGTTCCTTCAGGTCCTGGGGGCTGCGGGTGCAGTGTTGGTTCAAGGTGTCTGGTTCCTTGTTATAGGCAGTCGCGGTCAGGAGGAGCCTATGGATTTCGTCTGCAGGTGTCTGTTGGGCTGAGGAGGGGTCAACACTGGCTACTCACGGGCTCACAGTCGCCGGGGAGTCCTCCCTGTAGTGTTGGTTTTCCACAGGTCGAGCCGGGGGCATCGGGTGCAGAGTAGAAAGTCTCACGCTTCCGGCGGGTAACGAAGTCCTTGAAGTTGTTTCTTTGTTGCAAGAAAGTTGCAGATGGTTGAACAGAGCCGCTGTTCACTGGAGTTTCTTGGTCCTTGGGTGCAGGGAAGTCCTCTGAGGCTTCAGAGGTCGCTGGTCCCTGTTGGATGCGTCACTGCTGCAGTTTTCTTCGAAGTTGGGAGACAGGCCAGTAGGGCTGGGGCCAAAGCAGTTGTCTCCGTCTTCATTGCAGGGCTTCAGGTCAGCAGTCCTTTAGGTTGCAGGAATCTCGTTTCCTAGGTTCGGGGGAGCCCCTAAATACTGAATTTAGGGGTGTGTTTAGGTCTGGGAGGGCAGTAGCCAATGGTTACTGTCCTTGAAGGTGGCTACACCCTCTTTGTGCCTCCTCCCTGTGGGGAGGGGGAACATCCCTAATCCTATTGGGGGAATCCTCCATCCACAAGATTGAGGATTTCTAAAAGTAAGAGTCACCTCAGCTCAGGACACCTTAGAGGCTGTCCTGACTGGGGGGGGTGACTCCTCCTTGTTTTTCTCGTTATCTCCTCCAGCCTTGCTGCCAAAAGTGAGATGCCCTGGGGTGCTGTAACAAAAGGGGTGAGCCTTTGAGGCTCACTGCCAGGTGTTACAGTTCCTGCAGGGGGAGGTGAGAAGCACCTCCCCCCCAGTACAGGCTTTGTTACTAGCCACAGAGTGACAAAGGCACTCTCCCCATGTGGCCAGCAACATGTCTGGTGTGTGGCAGGCTGGCAAAAACTAGTCGGCCCACACTGGAAGTCGGGTATGTTTTCAGGGGGCATCTCTTAGATGCCCACTGGGCGTATTTTACAATAAATTGTACACTGGCATCAATGTGCATTTATTGTGCTGAGAAGTTTGATACCAATCTTCCCAGTTCTCAGTGTAGCCATTATGGTGCTGTGGAGTTCGTGTTTGACAGACTCCCAGACCATATACTCTTATGGCTACCCTGCACTTACAATGTGTAAGGTTTTGCACCAGTGTTCTTTCACCTAAAATGTACCATTGTCTCCACAATTGGCACAACCCTGGCACCCAGGTAAGTCCCTGGTAACTGGTACCCCTGGTACCAAGGGCCCTGATGCCAGGGAAGGTCTCTAAGGGCTGCAGCATGTCTTATGCCACCTTAGGGACCCCTCACTCAGCACAGACACACGCTGCTTGCCAGCTTGTGTGTGCTGGTGGGGAGAAAATGACTAAGTCGACATGGCACTCCCCTCAGGGTGCCATGCCAACCTCACACTGCCTGTGGCATAGGTAAGTCACCCCTCTAGCAGGCCTTACAGCCCTAAGGCAGGGTGCACTATACCACAGGTCAGGGCATAGGTGCATGAGCACTATGCCCCTACAGTGTCTAAGCAAAACCTTAGACATTGTAAGTGCGGGGTAGCCATAAGAGTATATGGTCTGGAAGTCTGTCATATACGAACTCCACGGCACCATAATGGCCACACTGAATACTGGGAAGTTTGGTATCAAACTTCTCAGAATAATAAACCTACACTGATGCCAGTGTTGGATTTATTAAAAAATGCACACAGAGTGCATCTTAGAGATGCCCCCTGTATTTTACCCAATTGTTCAGTGCAGGACTGACTGGTCTGTGCCAGCCTGCTGCTGAGAGACTACTTTCTGACCCCATGTGGTGAGGGCATTTGTGCTCTCTGAGGACAGAAACAAAAGCCTGCTCTGGGTGGAGGTGCTTCACACCTCTCCCCTGCAGGAACTGTAACACCTAGCAGTGAGCCTCAAAGGCTCAGGCTTCATGTTTGTTACAATGCCCCAGGGCACTCCAGCTAGTGAAGATGCCCGCCCCCTGGACACAGCCCCCACTTTTGGCGGCAAGTCCAGAGGAGGTAATGAGAAAAACAAGGAGTCACCCACCAGTCAGGACACCCCCTAAGGTGCCCTGAGCCGAGGTGATCCCCAGCCTTTAGAAATCCTCCAACTTGGTTTTGGAGGATTCCCCCAATAGGATTAGGGATGTGCCCCCCTCCCCTCAGGGAGGAGGCACAAAGAGGGTGTAGCCACCCTCGAGGACACTAGCCATTGGCTAACCCCCCAGACCTAAACACACCCCTAAATCGAGTATTTAGAGGCTCTCAGAACCTAGGTAACTAGATTCCTGCAACCTAAGACAAAGGAGGACTGCAGGGCTGAAAAATCTGCAGAGAAGACGGAGACACCAACTGCTTTGGCCCCAGCTCTACCGGCCTGTCTCCCCACTTCAAAAAACTGCTCCAGCGACGCGTTCCACAGGGTCCAGTGACCTCTGAAGCCTCAGAGGACTACCGTGCATCTAAAAGGACCAAGAACTCCCGAGGACAGCGGCTCTGCTCCAAGGAAGAACCATCTTTACAACAAAGAAGCAACTTTGAAAGAACACTTGTTTCCTGCCGGAAGGGTGAGACTTTGCACTCTACACCAGACGCCCCCGGCTCGACTTGTGGAGAACCAACACTACAGGGAGGACTCCCCGGCGACTGAGATCCCGTGAGTAGCCAGAGTTGACCCCCCACAGCGACGCCTGCAGAGGGAATCCAGAGGCTCCCCCTGACCACGACTGCCTGATTCTAAGAACGCGATGCCTCGTAAGGATACTGCACCCTCAGCCCCCAGGACCTGAAGGATCCGACCTCCAGTGCAGGAGTGACCCCCAGGTGGCCCTCTCCCTTGCCCAGGTGGTGGCTACCCAGAGGAGGCCCCCCCCCCCCCCCTTGCTGGCCTGCATCACAGAAGAGACCCCTAGGTCTCCCATTGGACTACATTGCAAACCCGACGCCTGTTTGCACACTGCACCCAGCCGCCCCGTGCCGCTGAGGGTGTACTTTTTGTGCTGACCTGTGTCCCCCCTGGTGCCCTACAAAACCCCCCTGGTCTGCCCTCCGAAAACGCGGGTACTTACCTGCTGGCAGACTGGAACCGTGGCACCCCCTCCTCCATTGAAGCCTATGCGCTATGGGCACCACTTTGACCTCTGCACCTGACCGGCCCTGAGCTGCTGGTGTGGTAACTTTGGGGTTGCTCTGAACCCCCAACGGTGGGCTACCTTGGACCCGACTTTGAACCCTGTAGGTGGTTTACTTACCTGCAAAACTAACAAACACTTACCTCCCCAGGAACTGTTGAAAATTGCACTAAGTGTCCAGTTTTAAAATAGTTTATTGCCATTTGTGTGAAAACTGTATATGCTATTTTGCTAATTCAAAGTTCCTAATTGAAATACCTTTCATTTAAAGTATTGTTTGTAAGTCTTGAACCTGTGGTTCTTAAAATAAACTAAGAAAATATATTTTTCTATACAAAAACCTATTGGCCTGGAATTGTCTTTGAGTGTGTGTTCCCCATTTATTGCCTGTGTGTGTACAACAAATGCTTAACACTACCCTCTGATAAGCCTACTGCTTGACCACACTACCACAAAATAGAGCATTAGAATTATCTCTTTTTGCCACTATCTTACCTCTAAGGGGAACCCTTGGACTCTGTGCATGCTTTTTCTTACTTTGAAATAGTACATACAGAGCAAACTTCCTACACTGGAGAATTCAGTTTTACACTCCTCCACTGTAAATGGCACACAAAGGCAAATAAGTGAGGAAGTCAACCCTTGTTACGTTCCCTCCAGCACCTGATTGTTGTTAGTCTCCACTATTGTCTGTCTTCGATGCTTCCTGAACTGTCACTGCAAATATTGCTGATACTGCCAAGGAGGATTATGAAATCTCTGATACTAGTGTTGACATCCTGTCAAGAGACTTTCTTTGCCTCTAGACCTACTACTTTCGAGAACTCTGCTATGGAAAAAAAAGTGACAATGGGATATTCAAGAGTTTGCTGTGTTTAAGGTTGATTAGACGAAGCATAGACGAGCATCTAAGGGAAGCAGATTAACATTTCTATACACTGCCTTGTCGTAAGTGTTCCAAATGTACCATTGCTTTGTCAAGGAGACTAAAGACAGCTGGTCTTGAACCAACTATAGGTTGGAACGTTCCAACAATGACAGAGGTTTTGAAAGATAGGGACGTATAAATATTCAAAGACAACCTTTCACATAATAGGTGTCCCAAGTATATATATATTTTTTTGATAATTTGAATACTGAATACTTTGTAACCTTTTGAAAAGAGGCTGTCAGATTTGTAGCACTGGTCATCAAAATGTAGTTTTTGCCCCATCTACTAGTTGAACTTGCCCACATACAGCACTTTTTTCAAAGACTCAATAACACTTCAAGTATCAAACACACGTCTTTATCTTCTGCATGTGTACTCACCTTCCAAGACCTGCTACGCAATGCACGGCAATGCAGCATCCTGGCTCTTCACGAAATTTTGTTTTCAAGAGGTTTAACCAATCATCAACAATTTGAGTTGGAGGTGGGGCGCCATCATCAAATGGCCAGTCCTTGTATGTTGAAAGGGAGAGACGGAGGGAGTAAAGAACATTGTGTTAACAACTAACATCAGAAAATAATAAACCACTAAGTATAGTTTAACACATTTGACCTCTTTGACAAAGAAACACTTCCCATAACCATAGATTTTCATCACAAAGGTGCCATGGAAAATGTCACTTACCCAGTGTACATCTGTTCGTGGCATGAGACGCTGCAGATTCACATGCTGTGCACATCCCGCCATCTAGTGTTGGGCTCGGAGTGTTACAAGTTGTTTTTCTTCGAAGAAGTCTTTTCGAGTCACGAGGGACTCCTCCCCTTTCGGCTCCATTGCGCATGGGCGTCGACTCCATCTTAGATTGTTTTCCCCGCAGAGGGTTAGGTAGGAGTTGTGTATATAGTAATAGTGCCCATGCAATGGAGTAAATATGTATGTACATAATGTGGTTAAAAGTGATATATTTACAAATTTACAAATGTACAAGTCTAATTTTTCCTTAACTTAAAGGCTACAGGCTCCCGGGGAGGTGCGAGGGCGCATGTGAATCTGCAGCGTCTCATGCCACGAACAGATGTACACTGGGTAAGTGACATTTTCCGTTCGATGGCATGTGTAGCTGCAGATACACATGCTGTGCATAGACTAGTAAGCAGTTATCTCCCCAAAAGCGGTGGTTCAGCCTGTAGGAGTTTAAGTTGTTTGAAATAAAGTCTGTAGTACTGCTTGTCCTACTGTGGCATGCTGGGATGTTAACACATCCACGCAGTAATGCTTGGTAAATGTATGAGGCGGCGACCATGAGGCTGCCTTACAGATTTCAGTCATTGGAATGTTTCCTAGAAAGGCCATGGTAGCACCTTTCTTTCTAGTTGAGTGTGCCTTTGGTGTAATAGGCAGTTCTCTTTTTGCTTTTATAAAACAGGTTTGAATACATTTAACTATCCATCTGGCAATGCCTTGTTTGGATATTGGATTCCCTGTATGAGGTTTTTGGAAAGCAACAAACAATTGTTTTGCGAATTTGTTTTGTTCTATGTAGTACATTAGTGCCCTTTTGATGTCTAATGTATGTAATGCTCTTTCAGCTACAGAATCTGGTTCTGGAAAGAATACTGGGAGTTCCACTGTTTGATTTAAGTGAAACGGTGATATGACCTTAGGTAAGAATTTAGCATTTGTTGGTAGAACGACTGTGTATCTGAAAAAAGGGTTCTTGTATAGTAAAGGCTTGTATTTCACTTACTCTTCTGAGATATGTGATAGCTATTAGAAATGCTACTTTCCATGTTAAGTACTGTATCTCACATGAATGCATGGGTTCAAAAGGTGGACCCATGAGTCGTGTTAATATGATGTTGAGGTTCCATGAAGGAACTGGTGGTCTTCTTGGTGGGATAATCCTTTTCAGACCTTCCATAAATTCTTTTATGACTGGGATTCTGAATAAAGAAGTTGAGTGCGTAATTTGCAGATAAGCTGAAATTGCAGTGAGATGTATTTTAATGGCTGAGAAAGCTAACTTGGACTTTTGTAAGTGTAGTAGGTAGCTTACGATGTTTTTAGCAGATACGTGTAATGGTTGAATTTGATTATTATGGCAGTAATAAACAAATCTTTTCCACTTATTTGCGTAGCAATGTCTTGTGGTTGGTTTCCTAGCTTGTTTTATGACCTCCATACATTCTTGGGTAAGGTCTAGGTGTCCGAATTCTAAGACTTCAGGAGCCAAATTGCCAGATTCAGCGATGCTGGATTCGGGTGTCTGATCTGTTGTTTGTGTTGAGTTAACAGATCTGGTCTGTTTGGCAGTTTGATATGAGGCACTACTGAGAGGTCTAGTAGTGTTGTGTACCAAGGTTGTCGTGCCCAAGTTGGTGCGATTAGTATGAGTTTGAGTTTGTTTTGACTCAATTTGTTTACTAGATACGGAAGGAGTGGGAGAGGGGGAAAAGCGTATGCAAATATCCCTGACCAACTCATCCCTAACGCATTGCCTTGAGTGTGAGCCTGTGGGTACCTGGATGCGAAGTTTTGGCATTTTGCGTTTTGTTGCAAATAGGACTTTTTGCGGTGTCCCCCATCTTAGGAAGTAAGTTTTTAGTATTTGGGGATTAATTTCCCATTCGTGGATCTGTTGGTGATCCCGAGAGAGATTGTCTGCTAACTGGTTTTGAATTTCTGGTATGAACTGCACTATTAGGCGAATGTTGTTGTGAATCACACAATGCCATATCTTTTGTGCTAAGAGACAACTGTGTCGAGTGTGTCCCTCCCGGTTTGTTCAGATAATACATTGTTGTCATGTTGTCTGTTTTGACAAGAATGTGTTTGTGGGTTGTTATAGGTTAAAATGCTTTCAACGCTAGAAATACTGCTAGTAGTTCTAAGTGATTTATATGAGGCTGTCTCTGCTGAGTGTTCTATTGTCCCTGGATGCTGTGCTGGTTGAGGTGTGCTCCCCACCCTATCATGAAAGCATCCGTTGTGATCAAGTTTTGAGGCACTGGGTCCTGAAAAGGCCACCCTTTGTTTAAGTTTATAGCGTTCCACCATTGTAGCGAGGTGTATGTTTGGCGGTCTATCAACACTAGATCTTGAAGTTGACCCTGTGCTTGTGACCATTGTGATGCTAGGCACTGGTGTAAGGGCCGCATGTGTAATCTTGCGTTTGGGACAATGGCTATGCATGAGGACATCATGCCTAGTAGCTTCATCACAAATTTTACCTGGTACCTTTGTTTTGGGTGCATGGCCTGTATTACGTTTTGGAATGCCTGTACCCTTTGTGGACTTGGAGTGGGAATCCCTTTTGTTGTGTTGATTGTCGCTCCTAAGTACTGTTGTATTTGACACAGCTGTAGGTGTGATTTGTTGTAGATGAGTGAGAAACCTAGCTTGTGAAGGGTTTCTATGACATACTTTTTGTGTTGTGAGCACCGTTCTTGCGTATTGGATTTGATTAACCAATCGTCTAGGTACGGGAACACATGAATTTGCTGCCTTCTGATATGGGCTGCCACTACGGCCAGGCATTTTGTAAAAACTCTTGGCGCTGTTGTTATTCCCAATGGCAACACTTTGAACTGGTAATGTACCCCTTGGATTACAAACCTTAGGTAGTTTCTGTGGGAAGGCTGTATAGGTATATGGAAATACGCATCCTTGAGGTCTAATGTTGTCATGTAGTCTTGTTGTTTGAGCAATGGGATCATGTCTTGCAGTGTCACCATGTGAAAGTGATCTGATTTGATGTAAATATTTAATGTTCTGAGATCTAGGATAGGTCTTAGAGTCTTGTCTTTTTTGGGTATGAGAAAGTACAGGGAGTAAACTCCTGTTCCTTTCTGATGAATTGGTACTAATTCTATTGCATCTTTCTGCAACAACGCTTGGACTTCCGGTTGTAATAGATCCATGTGTGGTTTGGACATGTGTGTTTTCGGATGGACATTTGGAGGGAATTGTAGAAATTCTATGCAATAACCATGTTGGATAATGGCTAGGACCCACAAGTCTGTTATTTCCTCCCAGTTTTTATAAAAATGTGTTAATCTTCCCCCCATTGGTGTTATGTGTTGGGGATTTGTGAAGCTTAAGTCACTGTTTATTTTGCGGTGTCTTGGGACTTTGGAAACTTCCCTCTATTTTAGGGAATTGTCCCTCTCTGTATTGTCCCTGAAAACTTCCCCTCTGATATTGACTCTGGTATGTGGGTCTTGTTTGTGAGGTTGAGGGTTCTGTGCTCTGTCCTCGAAACCCCCCTCTAAACTGATTTACGAAATGTGCCTCTGCTCTGTGGGGAGTAGAGTGCGCCCATGGCTTTGGCCGTATCTGTGTCCTTTAAGTTTTTCGATAGCAGTGTCCACCTCCGGCCCAAACAACTGCTGTCCGTTAAATGGCATATTCAGCACCGCTTGTTGAATTTCCGGCTTGAATCCTGAGGTGAGTGTCTCGGTATGGTGACCGCTGTATTTACAGTCCTAGCAGCTGTGTCAGCTGCATCCATTGCTGACCGTATCTGATTGTTCGAGATACTCTGGCCTTCTTCCACCACTTGTTGGGCCCTCTTTTGGAACTCTTTGGGTAGGTGTTCTATGAAATGTTGCATTTCATCCCAATGAGCCCTATCGTATCTAGCCAGCAAGGCCTGTGAATTGGTGATGTGCCATTGGTTGGCTGCTTGTGCCGCGACCCTTTTCCCCGCTGCGTCGAACTTGCGACTTTCCTTGTCGGGTGGTGGTGCATCTCCCGAGGTGTGTGAGTTCGCCCTTTTGCGAGCTGTCCCTACTACCACTGAGTCCGGTGTTAATTGCTGCGTTATGTACACGGGGTCTGTTGGTGGAGGTTTGTACTTTTTCTACACCCATGGAGTAATGGCCCTGCCTTTCACAGGCTCTTGAAACACTTGCTTTGAATGTTTCAGCATTCCCGGTAACATAGGGAGACTCTGGTACTGGCTATGTGTGGAGGACAGTGTATTAAATAAAAAGTCATCTTCTATTGGTTCTGCGTGCAGGGTGACATTGTGAAACACAGCTGCTCTTGACACCACCTGTGTGTAGGCAGTACTGTCCTCAGGTGGTGACGGTCTCGCTGGATAACAGTCGGGACTGTTATCTGAAACTGGCGCATCATAAAGATCCCATGCGTCCGGGTCATCTTGACTCATTCCCGTATGAGTTGGAGACTGCATCATTGGTGCACAGGCTACCGGTGATGGTTGTGGTGAGCGTTGTGGGGATGGTGGCGGAGTTATTTGTCTTGCCACCTTTGCTTGTGGTTGCTTGTCTTTCTCTTGGAAGGCAAGTTTCCTTTTAATTCGGATTGGAGGGAGAGTACTGATTTTCCCTGTGTCCTTTTGAATGTGGAGCCTCCTTTGAGTGTAATCTGGCTCCCCTGCCTCTAGCTCCTGTCCGAATCTGTGAGGATAGGCCCTGTTCCTCGGTGTAGGAACTTGGTTTTGTCACCGAGGCCGGATGTTTCGGTATCGAAACCTTTGACCATCTTTTTCGGCTCCGAAAACACTTTCTTGCCTTTCGGTGTGCCGATCTCTCGGTGCCGACTCATTTCGGTGCCGCTCTCTCGGTGTCGAGTGCGCTCTGACCCGGTGTCGAGTCTGTTCTGTGCCGGTATTTCAACCGGAGTTGGATGACTGACACATGCGTGCCCTTTTTCGGTGCCGATGGTCGGTCACCTAAATTTCGGGTTAAGCCATGGCCTGTTGGCGGTGGCGTCCCCTGGGCTTTAGTGATTTTTCCATGAGTTTTGCTCAGACATCTTACTCACGGTTCTTGGCGTCTGTTCGGGATCAACCTCGTCCGAATCCGCAATGGAGAAGGTTTCCTCTTCTTCCACGTGCTGTTGTCCTGCCGGCGCCATATGTAGTCTTCTTGCTCTTCGGTCTCTTAGCGTTTTCCTCGACGAAACGCTCGACAGGCTTTGCAGGTATTCTCTGTGTTCGGGAGACAAACACAAATTACAGACCAGATGCTGATCTGTGTAAGGATACTTGTGGCATTCGGGGCAGAAGCGGAATGGGGTCCGTTCCATTAGCCTTGAAGACGCATGAGGTCGGGCCGACCAGGCCCCGTCGGGGAATCGAAAACCCGGAAGGGCTACCGGAGCTCTTCCGAAATCGGTGTTGATCTGTTGTAACTAACCCAAACCGAACGCAAACAATACCGTCAAATTTTCTGAGATTTAACTAACTTTACGAACCGAAACACGGAGCGAAGAGGAACACGTCCGAGCCAGATGGCGGAAAGAAAACAATCTAAGATGGAGTCGACGCCCATGTGCAATGGAGCTGAAAGGGGAGGAGTCCCTCGATCTCGTGACTCGAAAAGACTTCTTCGAAGAAAAACAACTTGTAACACTCCGAGCCCAACACTAGATGGCGGGATGTGCACAGCATGTGTATCTTCAGCTACACATGCCATCGAACATATATATATTAAATAGTAGAATTCGGTCCTGCTAAACATGATGAATTCTGGATATTTAAGTTGCCAATACGAAAATTACAGCCAAAAGTCCACAAAACATTACAAAATGTAACATTATGCATATTGGTATCAGTTATGAAGGTCACTCAGACATAAGTATAAATTCAAATTTTTCGAGAGACTTGTATCAGTTTCATCATTTTGAATATAGCAGGATATGTGCGCCTCATTATTGGCATGATATGTTACTTTCCACTATACAAGGGTAAAGGGCCTATGCTCGTAAATAGGTGAAAAAAAGTAAAAAATAAAAATAGGCTCAACACAACCAAGCGAGACCCATCAACTCGACTTACTTAGTAATGTAATAACAGCTAAGTGCCTATTACTTGTTTAGTATCCACCTGTGTCGCTCAAACTGAACCGATCCATAAAACACTACACATGCCACCCTCTATTTAAAGTCTCCCACATAATGCTTTTACATCGTAGATCTTAAGTCTCAAATAATGTTCAAATATTCTCAGCTAACACCTCACTATTCAATGTTACCTCCTATAAATGCACAAAAAGCTCCTCATCGACATTGAGCACATAAGGGATCTTGGTTCGGAGTCAGATGATAAATTTACTCTCAAGTTGGCGCAATTTCAACATTCTATTGCCCCCCATTCATTTCTGTTGACCATGGCCAGACCAAAGATCTTAATGCTTCTCCAATCGGCAGTAAGATGTCTCTTGTTTGGCCAAAGCATAACTGATCATGATTCTGTCTTGCTCTAGTGTGTTTCAATATCCTTTTTTTCAGTGGGCAGATTGTGCTTCCCACGTTCTGCAACCCACATTCACACTTGATTAAATAAACCATGTATTGACTGTCGAATGTTATTCTTTTTGAGATCTTAACTTCTCTTCCCCTGTAGTCTGTAAAGATTTTCATATTTTTGGCCACTTCACATGCCTTACAATTGTTACATTTGGAGAGACCGGTTGAATCCTTATTCAACCAGGTTTATGTGGAGTATAATGGCTTTTCACCAAAAGATCTTGGATTAAGCGTAATTTCCTATAATTGATTTAAGGTCTGATCTCTACTTTTTGCATGATGTCTTAGTCACTCCTCAGTATCTACCAGTGTTTCTTGAAAATGTTCACAATTCCTTTACTTTCCTTGTGTCTTCCTTGGGGATAAAATTCACAGAATTCGTCACTGATTTTGTATATTAAAGATACAGGGGTGATTCATCAAGTGGGGGCCAAGAAAGCAGGACCGTGCATACATCAAAAACAAGGTGAAATCCTGTTGCCAGTGGGACAGGGACAAGGCTGATTTGCATATGGCTGGATCCAATCTGAGGAGGCATGATGGGCAAAAGAATGATGGGTTGGGATGCTACCCCAAGCAATGCCAGTGGTTAGACAAATTGCAAGCATTCCTTGCATCAACTTGTGTGTTTGATATTCAAGACAGTCACAGACACTGAATTGTTCTGCCCAGGCACGGGTTATAGGAAGCTGGCCTGGTGTGTGGTGAGCACCTGTGGTATTATCACCCTACACCAGGTGCAGTTATTTCCTATTAGTGATGTGTAGTCAGTGTCTCATCTAGGAGACATGCAAAGCTCATGCAATACCACTGTAGTCACACAGCACTTACACACATGAAAGAACCATACAGTGTTACAAAAATAAAGGGACTTTATTATGGTAACACAAATACCCAAACACTGTACAGACACTAACTCAAGTGGAGGTAGGTAAACGCACTTATGTACACATTAGTAGTCCGTGATTAGCATAAAAGGCAATAGGAAACATTGAAAACAATAGTAAGTACTGAAGGCTCTTGGGGGGGGGGGGGGCAAACCATACACTAAGAAAATGGAATGCGGAAGTCAGGCCCCACACAAGGAAGTGGAATAGGAATAGGTCGAGGGAGCTGGAGGAACTAAGAACCCCAAAAGTAAGTACCAGAGTGCCCCCCAGTGACCAGGAGAAAAGTAGTAAGTACCTGGTTCTCCCCAAACCCACCAAAAGGACTTCAGAAGAGGATTTTGCAAGACCGATAAAAAAACTGCAAGAAATCAAAGGTGGATCCTGGAAGAAGAGCTGTAAAGGAAGGGGGCCAAGTCCAGTTCACGTTGGAGTGTCCTGTTGTGGCAGGAGCCATTACCCTCCTATCTGTGGATGCAGTGCCAGGTCTACGGTGAACGAAGACAGTCAGCAGAGCAGCACTGGAGCAGTTGAAGAGTTCCTGAAGTGATACAGTCGATGTCCAACACCGAAAAAAGGATTGCAGTCAGTCAGTGGTGTGGAAAAACCACCACTCAGCCTTGGCAAAGGCAAATGTCGTTGAAGAAATGCAGAGCTGCCGGGGACCAGCAAGGTCCAGGTGGACTCAAACCAAGAAGGGGAGTCCCGGGTGACCCTCAGCAGTGAGGAGTCTTGCAGGAAAAGAAGGCAGCAAGCACAGGAATCATGATGAGACCCACGCAGCACACCTAGAAAAGAGTCCCACGTCACTGGAGAAGCATGTAGAGGGCTGTGCACTGCAGGGAAGAGGGCTGGGGCTACACTGAGCCTGATAATCTCTTGGAGGTGCCAACAAGCTTTTGTAGCTGCAAGATAGACTGTGCACGGTGGCACTGTCCTGCGCGGAGAGGCAAGGGTTTATCTCCCAATGTTGGACAGCTGGTAGAGAGGACAACTCCAGACCACCACCCGTGAAGCAGGCTCCACGAGGCTCTGGAGAAGAGGAGAGGAGATCCAAGTAGCCACTCGTCGGTGCCTTTTGATGCAGGGGAGCAACTCTTTCACTCCAAAGGAGATTCCTTCATGCTTCTTGTGCAGACTGAAGACTCGTTGCCCTCAGTAAATGCACAGACCTGGAAAATGTTGCAGTTACAGGAAGGAGCCGGAGAAGCAATGTTGCAGAGCAAAGTCGTCGCTGTAGTTGCAGATTGTCAGTTCCTGGAGGGTCCAGTTGCAGTTCCAGTGGCTAGAACGTGAAGTAAACGATGCAGATGAGTCCTGCTAGAATCCTGCACGTTGAATCTCAGGACCCCACCCAAGAGGGAGACACTACGTAGCCCAGGAAGGGAGATTGGAAACCTAGCAGGGTGACCACCTATCAGGAGGGGCTGCGATGTCACCTGCCTGTCCTGGCCACTCAGATGCTTCCAGAGGCCTTTGCCCATCTTGGATTCAAGATGGCAGAATCAAGTGGCCACCTGGAGCAGCTCTGCGCATCACCCCTAGGGTGGTGATGTGAAGGGAAGTGGTTACTCCCCTTTCCATTGCCCAGTTTTGTTCCAGAGCAGGAACCAGGGGTCCCTGGACTGGTGCAAACTGGTTTGTGTAAGGAGGGCCCAGAATGTGCCCTTCAAAGCATACCAGTGGCTTGGCCACGTAAAACATATTTCCAAACAAAGGGTGTTGCCTCCCTCTCCCAAAGGAAATCATTTGTTCTGCCTTCTTGGGCTTGAGCTAATTAAGCTGCAGGAGGGCAGAAACCAGTCTGTATGATGGCATCAGCACGGGCTGTCCAGGAAAACTCTGCAAACTGGCAGGAGCAAAGCTGGCGGTCCTCTAAGGAGCCCCCAGAGTCCATGGACGCATACAACCAATACTTGCAACAGTATTGCGGGATCTCAGTGAATAGGCATTAACACAGAACTGAGATCCAAGCCCATTCCTATAAAGGGTGGAGAAAGAACAAAATACATAATTGCACTAATAAAAAAAAAAAAAAAAACACTGTAAATAAAAGGCTTACCCCAGTTGGGCATCTGGTCTGGAATCTGAAGCAAGGCAAGGTGGGGCATCCTATACTGAGTCCAGGCAACCCTTAGTGATAGTGAATAGGTGTCCAGAGAGCATAAGCTCTCTACGGGTAGCAGAGGCAAGCAGCTAAAGCTTATCCAAGAGGAATGTAAAGCAAATGCAATACCACGGTAGTCAGACGATAACTTAGTCACAAGAATGAACCACACAAGTGATGCATAAATAAAGCATATTTTATTAAAGCAATACTACCAAAATACCATTGGTGTACCTCCCTTTGGAGAAGCTACATACAATTATACACCTAAAAAAACAGCAAAAATAGCACAGAAATATAGAGGGCCCTAGGGGAGGGCCAAATCATACACTAAAAAAGGAAATGTCAAAGTGGGACTCCAACCAAGGCAGGTTTGGCGGTTAGCTAGGGGCTGGTGCCAGTTAGAAACACCAGAAATAAGTACAGTAGGTTACCCACCTAGTTGTCCCATAGGCTAACCTAGGAAGTAGTGGTTAGAGTGTATGGATTTCAGGACCCTTCCCAGTGGGCAATGAGGAAACCAGCAGGTAAGAGGATGGAGAGTGCCCTACCCCAGGATACCCAAGAGACAGGCGTACCTACACCAGGTTCCCAGATGCAGAGGGGAGAAGGGACTCTCAGAGGACTATGGATGTCTCACATTGTCCAGGTGCTGTCACGACCCGTGGACAAGGCTGGTGGAACCCGGAATGGATTCCAGATGTGGAGGACCTGCTAAGAAAGGGGACAGAGTCCAGCACCATAGGACATGTCCAGATGGCGGAGAAAGCAATGCCCGCCCCTCCTGAAGATGAAGTTTCTGCAAGCCGGTGAAAGAAGTAATCCGGCTGGGGGGTCCAGGAGTCAATGAAGATCCCAGAACTCCCCTACGAGCTGTCCCTCGCCGGATTGCAGGAGGGTCAGTGACTCACCAGGTCACCAACAAGAACCGGCAAGCGCAAATAGAAGCAGATGAGTAGTTTGCAAAGTTGTGGGGACCAGCAAGGTCTAGGGGACTCTACATGGGGTGGGACCCACATGTACTGGACACACTGGGCCTCACCAGCACAGCAAACAGAAATACCACATCACAAGACGGGAGCTGATCTCCGGTTTGCAAAGTGCTGGGGCTTCTTGGATGCAGAAGATCTCCCGGAGGAAGTGTCAACAAGCCTTGGCACATGCACCAGTTGCAGTGCACAGGGGTGCCAGCCCAGTGGCAGGAATAAGGACATACAGTCTCCCAACTTGGATATAAGGCAATCAGGACCCAGAGGAGGCCAAGGCCTCACCACCTGTAAAGCAGGATCTTGATTGTCCAGAGAAAGCAGACCCCCACCAACCAGTTGCCGATGCCTTGAGGTGCCTGCGGTAGCAGGCGAATCACTCCTTCAATCCAAGGGAGATTCCTTCTTGCTTCCTGATGCAAACAGTCCTTGTGACACAGGAGGATGCACAGCCTTGGATGTCGTGAATTCTTGCAGGATCCGGAGAAACAATGTTACAGTTGGAGGCTTCCCACCAGCGCAGACTTGTTCGGTTCCAGGTGAAGACCAGCAGCAGTTCCAGAGGCAGAAGATGTTCCCCTCTGGAGTCTTGCTGGTCAAATCTGAGGAACCACCCACGAAGGAGCCCTTAAAAGGGGGTTGGTCACTCTCTGGAGTTACCTACCTATCCAGATGGTATCAGGGATGTCACATGCCTGGTCTAACCTACCAGTGGCCTCTGCATATCTTATTTTCAAGATGGTAGAATCAAGTGGCCACCTGGCAGAGCACTGAGCACCTCCCTAGAAGAGAAGCTGGACAGGAGGATAGTCACTCCCCTGACCTTTGTGTAGTTTCGTGCCAGAGTGGGAACCGGGGGTTCCTGAACTGGTGCAAACCGGATTATAGAAAGCAGGTACCAAATGTAACATTCAAAGTATTCTGGTGGCGCTCAGAGGCCACCATACCATTGCCTGTATACACCCAATACACAGGGGAGGTGGTCACACCTCTCCCTTGCAGGAAATCCTTTGTTTTGCCCTCCTGTGGATGGCTCAGGCCGGAGGAGCAGACCAGTGTCTGGGGTTAGCACTAGGGCGGGCTGGCAGCTGGACCCCATAAGGCTGCACAGGCAGAACTGGGGGATCCCCTATAGTACATATTATCATGTAACTAACACTGGAATCGGTGTAGTTACATGATTCCAACATATTTGATACCAAACATGCCTAGCTTCAGAGTAGCCATTATGTAGTTGGACCACTCGTGTTGACCAGTGTCCCCTACATACCTTAAGATGGCTTCCCAGCACAGAGTCCAGGAATTGTCCTGAGGTCTGTAGGGGTACCCTGCTAATTCAGGGGAACCCTCACACACGGCAACATGCACCCTGCCCTGGGGCCGAAGTGCTGACCACAGGGGTGACTTATCGCGTCTAAGTGCAGTGGTTAAGTTTGGCAGTGAAAAAGTGCATGCACCCTTTTACGCAGGTTGCAATAGCAGGCTTGTAGTCACAGTTCGCATGGGCTCCTATGGTGGCATAATACATGCTGCAGCTCATAGGAGGCCCCTGGTGTACCAATGCCCTGGGTACAAAGGTACCCCACATTAGGGACTCGATTTGATGCACCAGTGTGCCAATTGTGGGTGTGAGAGGTAGCTAACAAAGCAGGATCCCAGGTGTAGGAAGCTGGCTCTGTATATACTATTTCAAAGTAAGAAATAGTGTGCACAGAGTCCAAGGGTTCCCCTTAGAGGTAAGATAGTGGCAAAAGTAGTTAATTCTAATGCTCTATTTTGTGGTAGTGTGGTCGAGCAGTAGGCTTATCAGAGGGTAGTGTTAAGCATTTGTTGTACACACACAGGCAATAAATGAGGAACACACACTCAGACAATTCCAGGCCAATAGGTTTTTATATAGAAAAATATATTTTCTTAGTTTATTTTAAGAACCACAGGTTCAAGATATACAAGTAATACTTTAAATGTAAGGTACTTCACTTAGATACTTTAGGAACTTTGAATAAAAGCAATATCATATATAGTCTTTGAAAATAGCTTATTGCCATTTTTACAAAGTGGACACAGTGCAAAAATCAACAGTTCCTGGGGGAGGTAAGTAAAGGTTAGGTTTGCAAGTAAGTAAAACACTTACAAGTCTCAAATTTGGGGCCAAGGTAGCCCACCGTTGGGGGGTTCAAGGCAACCCCAAAGTTACCACACCAGCAGCTCAGGGACAGTCAGGTGCAGCGGTCAAAGAGGTGCCCAAAACACATAGGTGCCTATGGGGAACAGTGGTGCCCCGGTTCCAGTCTGCCAGCAGGTAAGTACCCGCATCTTCGAGGGGCAGACCAGGGGGGTTCTGTAGGGCATGGGGGGGGGGGGGGGGGAACCACAAGCCGGCACACCAAGCACTGGAGTTCGGATCCTTCAGGTCGTGGGGGCTGCGGGTGCAGTGTTTGTTCCAGGCGTCGGGTCCCTTCTTACAGGCAGTTGCGGTCAGGGGGAGCCTCTGGATTCTCTCTGCAGGCGTCACTGTTGGGGTTCAGGGGGGTCGTCTATGGTTACTCACGGGCTCGCAATCGCCAGGGAGTCCTCCCTGAGGTGTTTGTTTTCTGCAGGTTGAGCCGGGGGCGTCGGGTGCAGAGTGCAAAGTCTCACACTTCCGGCGGGAAACGTGAAGTCTTTAAAGTTGCTTCTTTGTTGCAAAGAAGTTGCAGGATTTTGAACAGAGACGCTGTTCACAGGAGTTTCTTGGTCGCAGGGCAGTCCTCTGAGGCTTCAGAGGTCGTAGGTCCCTGTTTGATGAGTCACTGTTGCAGTTTTCTTCGAAGTTGGGAGGCAGGCCGGTAGGGCTGGTGCCAAAGCAGTTGTCATCTCAGTCTTCTCTGCAGGGCTTCAGGTCAGCAGTCCTTCTTGTTAAGGTTGCAGGAATCTCATTTCCTAGGTTCTGGGGTGCCCCTAAATACTGAATTTAGGGGTGTGTTTAGGTCTGTGAGGGCAGTAGCCAATGGCTACTATCCTTGAGGGTGGCTACACCCTCTTTGAGCCTCCTCCCTGAGGGGAAGGGGGCACATCCCTATACCTATTGGGGGGAATCTCCAAAATCAAGATGGAAGATTTCTAAAGGCAAGGGGTCACCTCAGCTCAGGACACCTTGTTTTTCTCATTATCTCCTCTGGACTTGCCGCCAAAAGTGGGGGCTGTGTCCAGGGGGAGGGCATCTCCACTAGCTGGAGTGCCCTGGGGCATTGTAACACGAAGCCTGAGCCTTTGCTAGGTGTTACGGTTCCAGCAGGGAGGAGGTGTGAAGCACCTCCACCCAGAGCAGGCTTTTGTTTCTGTCCTCAGAGAGCACAAAGGCTCTCACCCCAGGGGGTCAGAAACTAGTCTCTCAGCAGCAGGCTGGCACAGACCAGTCAGTCCTGCACTGAAGGATTGGGTAAAATACAGGGGGCATCTCTAAGATGCCCTCTGTGTGCATTCTTTAATAAATTCAACACTGGCATCAGTGTGGGTTTATTATTCTGAGAAGTTTGATACCAAACTTCCCAGTATTCAGTGTAACCATTATGGAGCTGTGGAGTTTGTTTTTGACAGACTCCCAGACCTGTACTTAATATGGCCACACTGTACTTACAATGTCTAAGAATGTACTTAGACATTGTAGGGGCATATTGTTCATGCATCTATGCCCTCACCTGTGGTATAGTGCACCCTATAGTGCTATAAGGCCTGCTAGAGGGGTGACTTACCTATGCCACAGGCAGTATTTTGTGTGCATGGCACCCTGAGGGGGATGCCAAGTCGACTTTGCCCTTTTCTCCACTCCAACACACACAATCTGCAATGGCAGTGTGCATCTGTTAGGTGAGGGGTCCTTAAGGGTGGCACAACACATGCTGCAGCCCTTAAAGACCTTCCCTGGTCACAGGGCCCTTGGTACCTTTTACAAGGGACTTATCTGTGTGCCAGGGGTGTGCCAATTGTGGAAACAATGGTACATTTTAGGTGAAAGAACACTGGTGCTGGGGCCTGGTTAGCAGGGTCTCAGCACACTTCTCAGTCAAGTCAGTATCAGGCAAAGTGTGTGTGTGTGTGTGTGTGTGTGTGGGTGGGGTGTTGGGGGGGTGGGGGGGTGTAATGTTGGTTGGGGGAGGGGGGGGGGGGGGGGGGCGTCAACAGGGAGCCATTTCCTTACACCAGAGAACTGCAATCCCAGCACAAAAAGTGGGGGTAACTAGGCCAGAAAGATGACACTTTCCTACAGTCAGGTTCTTGGCTAACATGTTAATATCACATCTTTTTCCCTAGATTATAGCCTTGAATTGTGCACGTAATAAATGGTCATGTGTACCAGAATCCAACTGTCAAAACAATGCAAGCAATTTCCAGTGCTCCTGAAGGTAGGTGTAATATGTCACCTCTTTAGGAGACCATATGCCTTGGACCTGGCAAAAGCCCATATGCACAGCCCAACCAATAAAGAAGGCATCTACCTTCACCAACGGCCAGATACTAGCTGCTCGCTTCCTAGCCAAAACACATGTGGTGTGGGTGGTTGAGTAGTTCCACAAACAACTTACGCCATGAAACCATCCACCTTAACCTCTGAATGTGGAACGAGTAGCAGGTTGTCTCTGCGTGTAAGCTGCAGAGGGGGGCCATGGGTGGGGATCAACCCTTACAGCTATTCACCTAACCATGTCAGTTATCTTATGCAACTGTGTGCAATGAGAAACCTCTTGATTGCTTTATTATTCTAATGACTCTGTGTGGTGTTTGCACTAACTGTTAAAGCCACAGGATATGTACCCTAATTACAGGTATCTAGTGTTTAGATATCCATCTGTAATTGACAGCCACTTCCATCTTTGAAACTCTGGGTGCCTGGTGCTTCTTCACAGAAGTTTGGTCCTATATCCCTTGTCCTACATCCCATTTTTACTATACAGCCCATATCGAGAGGTGTTAGAAATTCTTGTTATGATCTATATAGGTTAGGTACCTGTGGCTTTTCTAGGTCAGAGGTTCAGAACTGTTGGAGTTGGCACCTGAAAAGGGAATTTCACCGAGTACTTTCCAGTCCAGTAGCTGTCCAGTCCAAAGTAGGGGGAGGTTTGGCTACATTTAATTACCGTAACCTATCTGCAGTTTGACTTGATTCACATCTAGTTCTGCCCGGTGTCTGTCTTTATTGGCATGGAGAATTTAAGGATGGCCGTTTCTCAAGACTGGGATACTTAGAACAGAGATTTTAACTGAACTATTGTGAAGGGAACGTTACTTCTAATCCTAGTTCTGCATCCAGGACATTCCTCATGATTTCATAAGTGCAGAATATTCTCACCAGCATGCGAGAACCCCATAACACTTCTTTTCACCAATGGTGTATAAATAAAACCTTGAATTGGAGGGCCACACTTCAAGTCAGTAAAAAGATGCCCCCATCACAGAAAGAAACAAGCATTTGCAATGCAATTGGTCTCGCATTTGCTCGAGTCAGAGCTATTAACGATGTAAATTCCTAACTGGACGTTTGCCATATAAATTGAAAGTGAAAAGTAAAACAGTTGACATAAGCAAGCTGATTCAAAGCGCTGCGGCTGTCATGAGCACAAAGGAGAGACAAAAGAAAAAAGTTAATTCACAGTCAAACATATTGGCAATCGTGCAATTATCCATGTAGCAGGGGCAGTCTGCAAGGTGGTAACATAACTGCCCCAAGGAGGGACAAACGTAAAGCATTTACCAATGATAAAGGATTTCTGAAAGGCAAGCCCACGAACAAATGAAAGTAGTGGGCGTGCGGTGGGCATGGTTAAAAGTCCACAATGCTTACTACAGGTCAAAACGCTCCCGCTTTCAACCTAAAAATGAATAAAGTGGGGGAAAAGAACACGATTTTTAAAGAAATGTTTGTGAAATTCCTCTTATTGTTCCAGATATTAAAACTTATCTATACAGATTATAGGAGTTTGCAGACGCAAGACGTGTCAAGAACAAGAAGACGTCCCATTTGCTCTACTTACACTCTCATGATGTGTATTACAGAGGGCAAAATACAACTGATTTTTCAAAGAAACAAAATACCTATTGGACCCCTACTATTGTCCAATATCACTTGGGCACTAATTCTTGTGCAAGACAGTGTTTGGGTGTCTATGTGCTTGACCCATTAATAGCAGAATGATACAATTCTCAGAAAAGGCTTTCATCCACAGGAGTGGTTTTGCAGCAAAAACAATTGCATAAAGCCATGGAAACAGGCCTCTCCTCTTCCTGGCCTTTATTTCACAAATTATGCATTCTGGAAGATTTAATGTTTGTTCAGTGAACAAATTGTCTAGCCAATCCTATAACAATGTTTATAAATGGAAAGCCTATGACTGGAAATGGCTTTTCTGTGGCATTAAGTCATGTGGTAAACGTGGCAAGGAAGTGAAGAGTGTTCCCAACCATACCCTCTAAAACTGACATTTCTTACGTGCGTTTGTCCCTTTGTCTGTGAATCCTGCACATGGGTTCTAGCAGCTGCACAGCCCAACATCTCCTGGGAAGCGATCGACTGTGGGGAGGTGTTGGGTTACTGCACTTTCTTTGTCTGGCATTTATATCAAAAGTGAGCCACTGGCTTGCGTTAATCGCTCATACACAATTAATTCCCTAATTATCTGCAAATAGTGCAGATATATAGGTTGGCATTTCATTTAGAGATATTTATGGGGTACAACGGAAAGGAATGATGGCTGAACGTCATGTGCAGGTAACTCGTTAAGGCTCTACCCCAGCTTACATTACAAATCGCAACATGCTGTCAAAGCCCATTCTCTGATCCTTTTATCAGCACTGGGTAAGGGCTTACATTATATAGGAAGCAGATTTGCAGGTGCTAAAACTGCTATTTCACCAGCGGGGAACAGTCTACTTATTATTTTGTGGAATGGCACACTGGTTATGTCGCTAAATTGGAGGCAATCAATTCTAGCAGTTCTTCGGCTTTTGCAGATGAGGAAGAGAGAATTTTAGAAGCGCCCAATTAAAGCTAGCATGCCGTGTAAAATGGCGGACCCTATATTGCTATGAACTTACAATGTGTAAAAATTCTTCTGGGCCTTGTCTCCTTTCCCCCAGTAAAAGTAGTTGGCATGAATTTCATGCGACGATCGCAAAATCATGCTCTCCCCCTAAACTGAAGGGGCTGGCGTTCACGCTGACCCCTCCAGGGTGTGTTCCAGCCTCCAAACACTGCATTGCCTCTGAAGGCACAAACTTTCAAGGATTGTGGCTGACTTTGGTATGCTTGGGAAGCCAACTAACAAGTAAAAATCCTGTCTTAACACAGCAATCAGGCTGCCTTCGGGCAACGCCACTGGAGACAGTTCCACTGACCGCCTGTGCTAAATTAGTTTTAGGCTGTGAGTGAAAAAGCAGCAAAGAAACGAAGGGGGAAAGGTTGTACAGGAGCGAGTATGGGGTGATTGAAATGAACAAGGGCAGGAGCGGGTGAGGGTGGAGATGGGGACAGGGAAAATTACCCAAAAAAAATTAAAATACATTTTAAAAAACAAACGCGATTGAGCTGTGTAAAACCTTGAATTCACAAGCACTAGGATAAAAAATAGAATTAAACTGGTGGACATGAAAAGCACTTTATTGCCCAGCGAGATCACGCTGCGTACGAAATAAAAAGTTGCGTTCAGAAACCATGCAGAAAACATGGAGCCTCTTATGTTTTCAGTAGTTTACTAGTGCTGTGGAGGAGGGATAAACACCAGAAAAGGCATGACCTATGCATGGCTTTCACTAATGAAAATCGAGCAAATTAATAAAGAAAAGCACACGAACCAACCAAACTGATGGGCATGCGGTGGGTGTGGTTAAGAGCCCACAGAGACATAACAGGGGCCAGAGCGCTATGCATACTCGACCCAAAAAAAAAAAAGTTTCCGATTTTTGTTCCCCTTCCTAAAAATCACCCATTTTAATTTTAAACTAAACAGAATTGTTAAACGTTACAGAGAAACAAAAAAAAAAAATGGAAAAATTTCACAAGGAAAAAAAAAAAAAAAAAGAAACACTATTTCCTTAAGGAGCAAGCAGGTTTAATCTTCCAGCATGCACTGTACTGGCAATTTGCCTCACAGTTTAAGTTCTTATGGAAGACAATAAGAAACCTGGAGTAGTCTGTTAAAATAGATAAGGGGGGGTGGGGGGGAGAATTTGTTCAATGAACTAGGACTACAAGCTTGTAGCATTTCCTTTGGAAATGTAGGATCCTCACTGATAGTCAAACAGGTTAGAGCAGCAAGTTCTTGCCTCAAAACATGGCAGTCCATAATCAACAGAAAACGAGAAATAACCAGCTTCGGCCAAGTCGGTTATTATAACACTGCTTGCTGATTAAAGTGTCTGCTCTGGCATTTTCACCTACACAATAATGCTTAGTGAAGGCATGACTAACTGAAATATCACTGCTAACAGAGGGTTCCTTAATCATGCTTAAATAGCTGCTTTCTCTTGTGTACAAGTACTATAGGTTTGCCAAAAGGAAAATGTTACTTACCCAGTAGACATCTGCTTGTGGCATGTGGCGCTGTAGACTCACATGCTTTACATAAGTTCCCCATCTACTGTTGGGTACAGAGTATTGAAAGTTGTTTTTGTTCGAAGAACCTTCTAAAGTCACAAGCTCGAGTGACTACTCCTCTTGGTGATAGTGCAAATGGGCATCCAGCCATTTGTTAGATTATTCTCGCGCAGGCAGTTGAGGTAAGGAATATATAAAGATGTCCATGCAATGTATTTACATATGCACTAAAGTTATATATGAATGCCACTACAACAACTACAGGCTTTCAGGGAGGACGCATGTGAATCTACAGCACAACGTGAAATGCCCAGATGTCTTCTGGGGAAGTAACATATTTCCACTCAATGGCATGTGTGGCTGTAGATACACATGCTTTGCATAGACTGTAAAGCCGTGGCTAGCCTATATGGAGTGGTTTGAAACAGTGTCCTAAGCACAGCTTGACCAACATTAGCTTGTTGGCATGCTAAAACATCTACAAGGTAGTGTTTAGTAAATGTATATAGTATAGACAAAGTAGCAGCGTTACAAATGTCAGCTAGTGGAATGTTACCTAAAAAAGCCCTAGAGGCACCCTTCATTCTAGTGGAATGAGCCCTAGGATTAACACGCAACTGTCCTTTAGCTTTGAGATAACAGGTTTAAATACACTTGACTATCTATCTGGCATACCGCTTTTTGAAATGAGATTGCCTTTGTGAGACATGGAGACCAATAACAAAAAGCTGTTTGTAGTTCCCAAACGGTTTAGTTTTGGTGATATAATACATAAGAGCTCGCTTAACATAAAGTGTGTGAACAGCTCTCTCTGCACTGGAGTCTGGTTGGGGGGGTTGGGGGGGGGGGGTGAGGTAACTCAATTGACTATTATGAAATGGTGAAACCACTTGAGAAGGAATTTAAGATTTGTCCTAAGAACTATTTTATCTTTATGTAATTGGAAAAAAATGGCTCTTCTAAACTTAGAGCCTGCATTTCACTTGTGCGCTTTAAAGTGATAGCTACCAAGAAGGATACATTCCAGGAAAGGAACTGCAAAGAACAATAATGCATAGGCTCAAAGGTTGTTCCATGAGCCTAGTGACAACCACATTTAGGTTGCATGTTCGGACTGGGGGAGTCCTGGGAGGGATGACTTTTGAGCCCTTCCATGAAGGATTTAATGATAGGACTCCTGAATAAAGAGGTTTGTTTTTAAGGTAAGCAGCTATAGCTGCCAAATGGAGACTAATGGATGAATATGCGGTTTGCTTTTTGCAAATATATCAAGTAACAATGTCCTGAACTGAGGATTTTAATGGCTTAATGTGTTTAGGTTGACAACAAACAGAATGCTTCCATTTTACAGCATAACACTGTGTAGTTGTAGGTCTATGTGCTTCCTTAAGAATTTTCCTACATTGAGGGGGCAGATTTAAATAGCCACATTCTATGACCTCAGGAGCCATATCGCAAGATTGAGTGTCTTGGGATCTGGATGTCTGATTTGACTGACTGAGTGAGAAGATCCGGCTTGTTGGGGTGTTTCTCGTGGGGAACCACTGACCAATCCAGCAGGGTTGTGAACCAAGGTTGGCGTGCCCATGTGGGAGCTACAAGGATCATGGTGAGTGATGTTTGGCTTATTTTGTGAACTGGAAACAAAGTTTTGGCATTTTGAATGTTCTGCAGTGGCAAAGAGATCTATTTCTGGTGTCCCCCATCTTTGAAAATACTGAAGTACATGGGGATGAAGCTCCGATTCATGAACCTGTTGCTGCATCCTGCTGAGGTCTGCAAATTGGTTGTCCAGCCCTGGGAGATATTCTGCCACTATGTGAATGCGGTGGTGAATTGTCCATTTCCAAGTTGTCTGAGCAAGCAGAGACAGCTGAGAAAACTGAGAAAACTGTGCCCCCGCCCCCTCCCCTTTTCTGCAGATAATACCTGTCTGTCATGTTGTCTGTGCAGACTAGAACCGCTTTGTGGGAGAGTTGAGGTAGAAAAGCTTTGAGTGCTATAAAGACTGCCTGTAACTCCAAATAGCTGATGTGAGAAATTTGTTTAACTGGATCCCATAACCCCTGTATTGTGAGGTTGTTGAGATGTGCTCCCCAACCTGTCTGTGATGCATCCGTAGTCCGAGTGATTAGAGGTATAGGGCCTTAAAAGGGCCACCTTTTTGAAAGGTTGGAGGAATTCCACCTGAAGATGACCTTCTGACAGACCACTGGCGAGATAGACACTGCTGTAAGGGGCACATGTGTAGTCTGGCATGGGGACCGATGGCAATACATGACACCATCATCCCTAATAACCGCATCACTGTTCTTACTGTGTAAGATTATTTTTGTTGTAATATGAAAGGAAAGACTGAGAAGCTTGAATTGGAGCAGGGTTTGGATATGCCAAAGCAGCCCGAACATTGACTGCTAGCAAATACGTCTGTATCTGTAAGGGTTGTAGGTGGGATTTGAGAAAATAGACAGTGAACCCTAGAGTATGGAGAAGGTCTACTGTGGCCGGAGTATGACTGACGGTGCTGGATGGTACTGACTTTGATGAGCCAATAGTCCAAGTAAGGGAATACATTTATGTGTTGCCTTCTGAGAAATGGGGCAACCACTGCAAGACATTTTGTGAAGACCCTGGAAGCAGTTGTGACCCCAAATGGTAGGACTTTGAATTGATAATGTTTTCCCGCAATGACAAATCTTAGATATTTGTGGTGTGGTGGGTGAGTGGGAATGTGATAGTATGCGTCCTTTAAATATAGAGCAGTCATGAAGTTGCCTTGTTGTAATGGGGGAATCTGACATCTTGGAGAGGTGACCATATGGAAGTGCTCTGAGAGAATGTATATATTGAGTGGTCTGAGATCTAGAACTGGCCTTAGTGTCCCATCCTTCTTTGGTATAAGGAATATACTTTTAGACCTTGTTGTGAGAGGGGAACTGGTTCTATAGCCCCTTTGAGAAGACATTGAACCTCTTCTTTTACAAGAGCAAGATGGTATTGTGAGAGTCTGAATGCAAAGGGGGGCGAGGCAGACATGAGTGCTAAGCAGTAACCATGTTGGATAATTTATAAACCCACTAGTCTGTGGTGATATCAGACCATTGTTAGAAAAACTGCATTAAGCTTCCCCTTACTGGAGAGGTGTAAGTTTGTGAAAGCTGTAGGTAGTTACTGGCGTGTATTTCAGTCGGATCCTCCGGAGGTGGATGCCTTGCCTCTGCCTTTATTGCTCCCACCTCTTTATGAACCTCTAACGGAAACTATGGCAGAAATTGGTGCCTTGTTTAGCGTGTGAGGTGGAAGGGTCATTAGATTAGGATTTGAAACGTCCCCTGAATTGTTGATGTGAAGAATACCCCTTTCTTGTGTAGTGAGTAAGGCCCTCATAGCCTTTGCAGTTTCTGATTTTTTTTTTTTTTTTTTTTTTTAAGTTTTTCCTATAGGGATATCCACCTTCTTACCAAACAGATGTTATTTGTCAAAAGGCATGTTTAGAACTGCCTGCTGGATTTCGGGTTTAAATCCAGAACATCTGAGCCAAGCAAGTCTTCTAATAATGATGCTGGTATTAATACCACATGCAGCAGTATCAGCTGCATCAGTGGCACATCTAATGGCATTATTTGAAATAGTTTGGCCCTCAGAAACTATTTGTTCCCTATTGTAATGCGCCTCTGGGATATACTGGAGGAGGTCTTACATTTCATCCCAGTAAGCCCTACCATATTTGTAAGGAAATGGCTCCCTGTTGCAATACCCCCCCACTTCTTGCCCGATACTGATGCTGACTTGACTGAGAAGTGTGCTGAGGCCTGCTAACCAGGCCCCAGCACCAGTGTTCTTTCCCTAACCTGTACCGTTGTTCCCACATTTGGCACACCCTGGCATCCAGGTAAGTCCCTTGTAACTGGTACCCCTGGTACCAAGGGCACTGATGCCAGGGAAGGTCTCTAAGGGCTGCAGCATGTCTTATGCCACTCTGGGGACCCCTCACTCAGCACAGACACACTGCTTGCCAGCTTGTGTGTGCTGGTGGGGGGAAAATGACTAAGTCGACATGCTACTCCCCTCAGGGTGCCATGCCAACCTCACACTGCCTATAGGTATAGATAAGTCACCCCTCTAGCAGGCCTTACGGCCCTAAGGCAGGGTGCACTACACCATAGGTGGGGGCATAAGTGCATGAGCACTATGCCCCTACAGTGTCTAAGCAAAACCTTAGACATTGTAAGTGCAGGGTAGCCACAAGAGTATATGGTCTGGGAGTCTGTGAAAAACTAACTCCACAGCACCAGAATGGCTACACTGAAAACTGTGAAATTTGGTATCAAACTTCTCAGCACAATAAATGCACACTGATGCCAGTGTACATTTTATCGTAACATACACCCCAGAGAGCATCTTAGAGATGCCCCCTGAAACCTTAACAGACTACCCATGTAGGCTGACTAGTTTTAGCATCCTGCCACACACCAGAGGTGGCTACTAACCCCCCAGACCTAAACACACCCCTAACTCGAGTATTTAGGGGCTCCCAGAACACAGCAAGAGAGATTCTTGCAACCTAAGACGAAGAAGGACTGCTGAGCTGAAAAATCTGCAGAGAAGACGGAGACACCAACTGCTTTGGCCCCAGCTCTACCGGCCTGTCTCCCCACTTCTAAAGACACTGCTCCAGCGTCGCGTTCCACAGGGTCCAGCGACCTCTGAAGCCTCAGAGGACTACCCTGCATCTAGAAGGACCAAGAACTCCTGAGGACAGCAGCTCTGCTCCACAAAGAAGCAACTTTGAAAACACACGTTTCCCGCCGGAAGCGTGAGACTTTGCACTCTGCACCCGATGCCCCCGGCTCGAGTTGTGGAGAACAAACACTACAGGGAGGACTCCCCGGCGACTGCGAGCCCATGAGTAGCCAGAGTTGACCCCCCTGAGCCCCCACAGCGACGCCTGCAGAGGGAATCCCGAGGCTCCCCCTGACCGCGACTGCCTGCTTCAAAGACCCGACGGCTGGTAAAGACACTTCACCTGCAGCCCCCAGGACCTGAAGGATGCGACCTCCAGTGCTCTCCCTTGCCCAGGTGGTGGCTACCCCGAGGAGCCCCTCCCCACACCCCCCTGCATCGCGGAACAGACCCCTTGGTCTCCCATTGAACTCCATTGCAAACCCGATGCCTGTTTGCACACTGCACCCGGCCGCCCCCCGAGCTGCTTAGGGTGTACTTTTTGTGCTGACTTGTGTCTCTTCCCCCCCCCCCCCTTCCCCCCCTCCCCCCCCCCCCCCCCCCCACCAGTGCCCTACAAAACCCCTCTGGTCTGCCCTCCGAAGACACGGGTACTTATCTGCTGGCAGACTGGAACTGGGGCACCCCCTTCTCCATTGAAGCCTATGCGTTTTGGGCACCACTTTGACCTCTGCACCTGACCGTCCCTGAGCTGCTGGTGTGGTAACTTTGGGGTTGCTCTGAACACCTAACGGTGGGCTACCTTGGACCCAACTTTGAACCCTGTAGGTGGTTTACTTACCTGCAAAACTAACAAACACTTACCTCCCCCAGGAACTGTTGAAAATTGCTCTGTCTAGTTTTAAAATAGCTTATTGCCATTTGTGTGAAAACTGTATATGCTATTTTGCCAATTCAAAGTTTCTAAAGTTCCTAAGTGAAATACCTTTCATTTAAAGTATTGTTTGTAAGTCTTGAACCTGTGGCTCTTAAAATAAAGAAAATATATTTTTCTATACAAAAACCTATTGGCCTGGAATTGTCTCTGAGTGTGTGTTCCTCATTTATTGCCTGTGTGTACAACAAATGCTTAACACTACCCTCTGATAAGCCTACTGCTCGACCACACTACCACAAAATAGAGCATTACAATTATCTCTTTTTGCCACTATCTTACCTCTAAGGGGAACCCTTGGACTTTGTGCATGCTATTTCTTACTTTGAAATGGTACATACAGAGCCAACTTCCTACACCACCATACAGGAATAATGCTCAAGCAGAAGTTTCTAGATCATGACTGACACCAGGGAAATTCAAAGGTAAAGAATCTGCAGATAAAAGTCTCTATCAGAGACTATGAGCACAGAACTCGACAAACAGTCACCTCCTTTCAGGGGCAACCTTCCTTGGAGTTGGTAGTCAAGTCGTTGAAGGCTATGCCGCTGCAGTTGGAACTGACTCCAGCCTTGCTCTGACTGGTACCCCAATGCCACTGAGGCTTCACCACAATTCACTAAGTCAGCCTACCGAGATTTTTCAACCTGCGTTGCAGGTCAAACAAAGTTGCTGGTGGCAGTCCCCTCTGGAGCTCTCTGGGTCATAAGACCCTTTAGGATGTCATATGGGATAATGCAGGTGGAGTCATGTACGGTGCCCTTCAGCCACATACATATTGCACCAGGGACTGTGCAGACGCCTGGCATTTCACTAGCTCAACCATATACAGCACCACAACTATCACTACAACAAACCACCTCAAAGGCCTCTGACAATCGCTGCCCGGCATCACACTCCGCTCTACTTGGATCATCGGGCATTAACTTAATTCTAAGCCCCAGGAATGAATTCCAAGATCCAGGAGGGAGACCCAACGTTTACTGGAGTAAAGACAGAAGGAATACTGGAATACCATAGATTATCCCTTTGGGTCTGACCCAAGAGATCCCCTCCCCCCTCACACACCCCTCTTCCTGAAGTGATTTCCTTCCATACTGTCATCCTCAAAGCGTCTGAGGTCTTCACACTATTACTTCGTACTGAGGTGAAAAAGTCTAATTTATGGCTACGGTGATGTCACAATGGCATTTGGTTCTGGAACAAATATGAAAGCAGCATCTCTTACTGGCAAGGAAGAGCCACTGGAGTCTCTGGATGCAGCCTGGCACCTGGGATTTCAAAAGATGAGGAATATGCACCAAATCAGGCACGAGTATCTGATCCGGAGGTCCAGCAAGAACACATCTGAACCAAATGTCAGGGAAATGCAATCTAAAAAAAGAGTCTGTGCCCATATGTATTTCCAACTAAGGGAGTGTTTTCAGGGTACCTTACCTCATGACTTGAAGTCTTTGAACAAAAACCACTTACAACATCTGAGCAAAACACTAGATGGCAGGATTATGCAGAGCATGTGTATTTACAGCCACAATGCTACAAACTAATAGTACATTTCTTTTCACTTAAACTCACTAGAAGAGGCACTCTGGTACACAACACTTCCCTACTGTTCAGTCAGAAGCACACTCCTTATAACATTTGGATTTTTTTGTTTATTAAACATTTAATCAGTTCTTTAAACCTCAGGAACATACTGGTAATTGCAATTAGAGCATTTCCTTTCTAGCATATCGGAGACGATGGCAAGCCAAAGATGTTCTAGCCACAGTGCACTTTAGTTATATTTACAGTGTTGACATGAATACCTGTACAAACATTAGTTGCTCAAATCCGCATTCCCTCCGCTTTTTGTACCTTACTTTCATCACAACTCACCGTAAACATGTTTAGTGAGAACACTGCTTCAAGCTTTTAGAGCCCTGTAGTACAAGTTACTTACCTTTGGTAACAAAATATCTGGTAGAGACATATTCTAGTTCCAGATTCCTTACCTTAGAATTTTCCCCCAGGCGTCAGACTGAATCAGGAGATTTTTTCTTCGAGCAATACCCTTGCGCATCAGTAGGTGGCGTTGGCCGACTCCGCGATAACATCGGAAGTAGTACATAGATGCCGCCCTCGCACAGTGACGTCAGTTCCTTTTAACGACTTTCCACGCCAGAGCCGCTAAGTACACTGATATCGGTAAGCCAAAGCTAAGGACCTGAAAGGGGGGATCCCTGTCCCTAGAAATCAGTTCGCAAGCGGAGAGGATGGGTGGGCGATAAGGAATCTGCAACTAGAATATATCTCTACCAGATATTTTGTTACCGAAGGTAAGTAATTTGTACATCTGATAGAGACTTCTAGTTGCAGATTCCTCATCTTAGAATAGATACCCAAGCAATGCCATCCTCGGTGGTGGGCTGCCAACTAAGATCATACTAGAAAGTCCTGCAGGACCACACGACCAAAGTAGCCATCTCAACGCACCTGACTGTCCAGGTAGTAATGTTTAGCAAACGTGTGCAGGGATGTCCACGTAACTGCCTGACAGATATCCAGGACAGGAACTGCACGTGCGAACACAGAGGATGCATCAGTGGGCTGGAAGAATGAGCCCGCAAGCCTTCAGGAGGTTGCTTTTCCACCACAGCGTAGCACATTTTGATGCAAAGAAGCACCCATCGAGAGATGGTACGTTTCTGCACCGCCTTCCCTTTCTTCGCACCCACATAGCCAACAAACAGTTGATCGCCCACCCGGAAGTCTTTAGTACGATTGAGACCGAACCCCAAAGCTCTTTTTGGGTCCAGACGGTGGAGTCTCCTCCTCATGGGAAGTATGTGGGGGTGCGTAGAAGGTAGGCAAAGTGATGGACTGGCCTACGTGAAACTGTGTAACCACCTTAGGAAGGAAGGAAGCTCTAGTGCCTAACACCACTTTGTCGGGTGTACGGACAAGTACAGAGGCTTTGAAGAAAGGGCCTGAAGCTCACTCACCCTGCGAGCAGAGGTGATGGCGATAAGAAAGACAGTTTTGAATGTGAGAAGCCGTAAGGGACAATTATGCATAGGCTCAAAGGGAGTACACATCAAGAAAGTAAGCACAAGATTAAGATCCAAATGAGGCATGATGAAGGGAGTGGGAGGAAATAAGTGGGTGAGCCCCTTTAAGAACCTACTCACAAGAGGAGATTTATAGAGTGAGGGCTGATCAGGAAGCCTAAAAAAGGCGGAAATGGCAGACAGATACCCCTTAAGGGTGCCCAATGCAGAGCCCTGCTGGGCTAAGGAAAGAATGATTAGAAGAACCTCTGAAAGAGGGGCAGATAGGGGGTCAAAAGATTTGTTGGTGCACCATGCCACAAATGTTTTAGTCGAGGGACGCCTGGCTGCCAAGATAACATTGCAGACTTCAGGTGGTAGGGAAAATGCAGTCAACTGGTGCCGCTCAATCTCCACGCATGAAGGCCGAGGTTGGAGAGGTTCAGGTGCAGGACCGTCCCCTGCTGCTGCGACAGAAGATCCGCCCGAAGAGGCAGTCTGAGTAGAAGATCGATGGACATACTCAGTAGCTCGGGATACCACACTCTTCGAGCCCAGTCCGGAGCCACCAAGATAACTTGGGCCCGGTCACTCTTGGAAACTACAACGCGCAAAATAGCGGACATTTCGCGTTCTCTGCGGAGGCGAACAGATCTAACCAAGGCTCTCCCCACATGAGAAAGAGACCTGGAGACTCCATTCGTGATCGACAGTGCGTCGGCGGCTGAATTCGTCTGCTCTGGCGTTGAGCCTGCCAGATGTTGAACCATCAGGTTAATGCCCTGATGTTCCAGCCATGTCCAGAGGTGTAGTGCCTCCTGACATAGGGTCCAGGACCCTACCCCGCCTTGTTTGTTCGAGTACCACATGGCGGTAGTGTTGTCCGTGAACACCTGCAACACTTTCCATTTGAGAGAGGGAAGGAATGCTTTCAACGCAAGTCTGATCGCTCGGAGCGCCAGCATGTTTATGTGGAGTCCCGACTCCGCCGGAGACGAGAGGCCTCTGATCTCAGCCTCTCCATGTGGCCGCCCCAACCCAGAAGTGACATCTATCAATATTGAGAGATCTGGTTGGGGAAGGGAGAGCGATCTGCCATTGACCCAATTGGGATTCGAAAGCCACCAATGCAGGTCCTTCGCAGTCCCCTTCGAGATCTGGCGGAGAAGCACCAAATGATCCTCCGTAAGGGGATGGAAGGATGGTGGCATGTGTGGTGATGCGGATTCGAAAGGGAGGGAGGGAGTAGCCCTTCCGAATTATTTGCAAAACCCACCCGTCAATGTTCCCAGTGGGGCAGATGATGGCGGATTCTGCCTCCTACTGGGCGGGAGTGAGGGGACGGACTAGGAAGGTTTGGAGGCTGCTGCAGGGGCGGACTGGACAGACCTCTGGTTCCCTGTCCCACGACCTCGTGGGATTCCACGCCCCCGGCCACACACAGGCTGTCCAGCATGCATGGCCCGGTGGCTGGGTTGAGGACGCGACAGGGCGCCCCTTACGTGGCCAGGAAAGGCTCTGGGATACGCGGGGAAGCGCTGAGCAGACCCAGGCATAGGCTCCGAGGACAGAGGCTTACTTCGTTGATGCTCTTTCTGCGTCGCGTCTGCCAAGCAACGGGGTAAAGTTGGAGACGATTTCGATGACGATGAGTGGTGGTGGCTCTGCGACCGATCTCTAGGCCTTCCTCTCGAGCGAGATCGGGACTTACGAGGAGTCGAGTGCCGGGCTGCCATCAGCTTTAGTGACCGCTCCCTCAAAGCCTTCGGATGCATGACCCGGCACTCTGAGCACGACTTCGGGTCGTGGTCACGCTCGAGGCACCACAGACATGATGAGGGTCCGTCACCGACATCATGTGGTGACAGTCCTTGCAGGGCTTGAACCCAGTCTTCAGGGACATCCTTGACGCACCAAGTCGACAAAACGGTCGAATTTGGCCCAAAAAATAGCAAAGGGTAGCTCTCTTTTGGATCATCGGTGGCGCAGAAAAAAAAAGAACCGACGTCACTGTGCGAGGGCGGCGTCTATGTACTACTCCTGATGTCATCACGGCAACCACGACACCTGCGGAGTCGACCGATGCCACCTACTGACGCGCAAGGGTATTACTCGAAGAAAAAGTCTCCGGATCCAGTCTGACGCCTGGGGGAAAATTCTATGGTAAGGAATCTGCAACTAAAAGTCTATATCAGATAAATCAAGCCAACCGTAAAGGCATACCCACTGGATGCATCTTCTCTTCCTTGAAGACCAACATTGCACAAATGGTACTCTTTGCCAACATTCAATTTCACTTGCTAGTTGGAGGAAACAGCCTCACCACCAAAGTCCTGTATCTTTAACCTGACCTTTTTTTGCATCATCAGTTGAAGTTCTGGTGATGCATCTTTCGTCAGTTTCACTTGCCCCATTCTGAAAAAGCAGGAAAGCAGGCAATCAGATTTAGAAATTTAAAAATCAACTTACAAGAACCTGAATGCCTTCCTTTTCAACAGGTGCTTTATCATAGGTGGAGTCACATACCCGGACCAAAGTTGTCACACCATACTTTTTCAGCTCCTTGACAAAGGAAAAAAAAAATGATAATGTACAATTATTAAAAAAAGAAAGAAATAACAAGAGGCAGAATACTGTTGCATGTGTGGGATACCTGAGCAAACAAATGGCCACGTTTTCAAACTGAGAGCAAAGTCAACCAAGAAAAAAACATACATACACATTTTTGATAATACACATAACCCCTTTAGTCACGGTCTATGCAAATGAAAACATTGTAAGGAGTAGACCATGCAAAGAGGATAAAATTTCAGTGACCTAGAATTCTGGAAGCCACATTATGTCCTTATTAGACCTTTGCCTGATGTTAACAGCTTAGTCTGGTGGTGGGGGACAAAAAACCCACAAAAACACATAGAATGGTCCGGTGGCTACGTTTCGGATTTTTCAAGAGTACTTTTCAGCCAAAACATCCAGTAGGTTATCCATCTTTTTCATAGGGCCTCTAGTCTTTGACAGAAGGACAAAACTACTGTAGCTCCCCGATAAGTAGGATCCATCCCTGCTGCCAGTAGCCCTATGTAGGAAGTTGGCTCTGTATATATTTCAAAGTAAGAAATAGTGTGCACAGAGTCCAAGGGTTCCCCTTAGAGGTAAGATAGTGGAAAAATAGATAATTCTTATGCTCTATTTTGTGGTAGTGCGGTCGAGCAGTAGGCTTATCAGAGGGTAGTGTTAAGCATTTGTTGTACACACCCAGGCAATAAATGAGGAACACACACTCAAAGACTTAGTCCAGGACAATAGGTTTTTATATTGAAAAATATATTTTCTTAGTTTATTTTGAGAACTACAGGTTCATGTTTTACAAGTAATACTTTAAATGTAAGGTACTTCACTTAGATACTTTAGGAACTTTGAATAAAAGCAATATAATATACAGTCTTTGTAAAAATGGCAATAAGCTATTTTCAAAGTGGACATAGTGCAAAAATCAACAGTTCCTGGGGGAGTTAAGTAAAGGTTAGGTTTGAAGGTAAGACAGACACGGGAAACGTGAAGTCTTTAAAGTTGCTTCTTTGTTGCAAAGAAGTTGCAGGTTTTTGAACAGAGCCGCTGTTCACTGTAGTTTCTTGGTCCTTGGGTGCAGGGCAGTCCTCTGAGGCTTCAGAGGTCGCTGGTCCCTGTTGGATGCGTCGCTGTTTTCTTCGAAGTTGGGAGACAGGCCGGTAGGGCTGGGGCCAAAGCAGTTGTTGTCTCAGTCTTCTCTGCAGGGCTTCAGGTCAGCAGTCCTGGTTAAGGTTGCAGGAATCTAGTTTCCTAGGTTCTGGTGAGCCCCTAAATACTGAATTTAGGGGTGTGTTTAGGTCTAGGAGGGCAGTAGCCAATAGCTACTGTCCTTGAAGGTGGCTACACCCTCTTTGTGCCTCCTCCCTGTGGGGAGGGGGGCACATCCCTAATCCTATTGGGGGAATCCTCCAAACTCAAGATGGAGGATTTCTCAAGGCAGGGGTAACCTCAGCTCTGGATACCATAGGGGCTGTCCTGACTAGGGGCTGTCCTGACTAGGGGGTGACTCCTCTGTTTTTCTCATTATCTCCTTCAGCCTTGCTGCCAAAAGTGGGGGCAGTGGCCGGAGGGGCAGGCATCTCCACTAGCTGGGATGACCTGGGGCGCTGTAACAAAAAGGGGTGAACCATTGAGGCTCACCGCCAGGTGTTACAGTTCCTGCAGGGGGAGGGGAGAAGCACCTCCACCCAGTATAGGCTTTGTTCTTGACCAGAGTGACAAAGGCAGTCTCACCATGTGGCCAGCAACATGTCTGGTGTGTGGCAGGCTGGCAGGAACTGGTCTGCCTACACTGCAAGTCAGTTATGTTTTTAGGGGGCATCCCTAAGATGCCCTATGAGTGTATTTTTTACAATAAATTGCACACTGGCATCAGTGTGCATTTATTGTGCTGGGAAGTTTGATACCAAACTTCCCAGTTTTCAGTGTAGCCATTATGGTACTGTGGAGTTCATGTTTGACAAACTCCCAGACCATATACTCTTATGGCTACCCTGCACTTACAATATCTAAGGTTTTGCTTAGATACTGTAGGGGCATAGTGCTCATGCACATATTCCCTCACCTGTGGTATAGTGCACCCTGCCTTAGGGCTGTAAGGCCTGCTAGAGGGGTGACGTACCTATGCCACAGGCAGTGTGAGGTTGTCATGGCACTCTGAGGGGAGTGCCATGTCGACTTAGTAATTTTCTCCCCACCAGCACACACAAGCTGAGCGGCAGTGTGCATGTGCTGAGTGAGGGGTCCCTAGGGTGGCATAAGACATGCTGCAGCCCTTAGAAACCTTCCCTGGCATCAGGGCCCTTGGTACAAGGGGTACCAGCTACAAGGGACTTACCTGGGTGCCAGGGTTGTGCCAATTGTGGAGACAGTTTAGGGAAAGAACACTGGTGCTGGGGCCTGATTAGCAGGGTCCCAGCACACTTTCACATCATAACTTAGCATCAGCAAAGGCAAAAAGTCAAGGGGTAACGATGCCAAGGAGGCATTTCCTTACACCCTATCATGGAAATTATGACACCTAGGGGTGGGAGGAGCACTAGGTTGAGAATGGGAATGATGAAGCTTGTTAAAGCGAGACTGCAGCTGTAAGGCAGTGCAAATGTGAGTCTGCATGGCATTTTCACCACTACAGCGCAAGATCCCATCTTATGTACTACATAGTTTAACTTGACGCTGCACAAAAATGGAAAAACAACAAATACATGGATTTGCAAATAGTGAAGCTTTGCAAAATTATGCAGCTCTATCCACCATCCCAAAAAAGGACTGTTTTTAAAACACCTAGAAAACCTATTTTAAATATTCCTGATCATGGGCTACAAAGGTGAGTGGAATTCATGAAGTCAGAGAGAAGACCATCATAAAGAATAAGATACATTTCTTTGTTTCATCCCTCGTGTGAATTACCGATATTCATTAAAGATAAGAGATCTTAACCCTGCTGCAGAAGCACAGAACCAGAGGCTTTGAAAGGCACACTATGAAAATTAGTTACTCAAGATGACTGACTCTACCCTTATTAAAAGTGTGGGCTAATCCACAGACAGTGGGCCCTTCAAGCGTCCCACAGAATGAAAATGTCACTTACCCAGTGTACATCTGTTCGTGGCATCAGTCGCAGTAGATTCGCATGTTCTGCAATAGCTCGCCATCTGGTGTTGGGCCGGAGTGTTACAAGTTGTTTTTCTTCGAAGAAGTCTTTCGAGTCACGGGACCGAGTGACTCCTCCTTTTGTCTCCATTGCGCATGGGCGTCGACTCCATCTTCGATTGTTTTTCCCCGCAGAGGGTGAGGTAGGAGTTGAATTGTAGTAATAGTGCCCATGCAATGGAGTGACTAAGTATGCACTTATTTAAGGTTGAGATGATACATATATAAATAATTGAAGGTAACTTCCAAACTGCTACAGGCTCCCGGGGAGGCGGGTGGGCACATGCGAATCTACTGCGACTGATGCCACGAACAGATGTACACTGGGTAAGTGACATTTTCAGTTCGATGGCATCTGTCGCTGTAGATACGCATGTTCTGCAATAGACTAGTAAGCAGTTATTTCCCCAAAAGCGGTGGATCAGCCTGTAGGAGTGGAAGTAGTCTGAAATAATGTCCTTAATACAGCTTGACCTACTGTGGCTTGTTGTGCGGATAACACGTCTACACAGTAGTGCTTGGTGAATGTGTGAGGCGTAGACCATGTGGCTGCCTTACATATTTCTTGCATTGGGATGTTTCCTAGAAAGGCCATGGTAGCACCTTTCTTTCTGGTTGAGTGTGCCCTTGGTGTAATGGGCAGCTGTTGTTTAGCTTTAAGGTAGCAGATTTGGATGCATTTAACTATCCATCTGGCTATACCTTGTTTTGAAATTGGGTTTCCTGCATGAGGTTTTTGAAATGCAATAAAGAGTTGTTTAGTCTTTCTGATGTTCTTTGTTCTGTCAATGTAATACATTAATGCTCTTTTGACATCTAATGTATGTAGTGCCCTTTCAGCCACGGTATCTGGCTGTGGAAAGAACACCGGAAGTTCCACTGTTTGATTTAGATGGAACGGTGAAATAACCTTTGGCAAAAATTTAGGATTGGTCCTTAGGACGACTTTATTTTTGTGTAGTTGTATAAAAGGTTCCTGTATAGTAAACGCCTGAATCTCGCTTACTCTTCTCAGGGAAGTAATGGCGATGAGAAATGCCACCTTCCAGGTTAGGAACTGTATGTCGCAGGAGTGCATGGGTTCAAAAGGTGGACCCATAAGTCTAGTTAGGACAACATTTAGGTTCCATGAAGGAACAGGTAGTGTTCTTGGTGGTATAATTCTCCTAAGGCCCTCCATGAATGCTTTAATGACTGGTATTTTATATAGGGAAGTTGAATAGGTAGTCTGCAGGTATGCAGATATTGCTGCAAGGTGAATCTTAATGGAAGAGAAAGCTAGGTTAGATTTTTGTAAGTGAAGCAAGTAACCCACTATATGTTCTGGAGTTGTGTGTAATGGTTGTATTTGATTAATATGGCAGTAGCAAACGAACCTCTTCCATTTACTTGCATAGCAGTGCCTGGTGGATGGCCTTCTTGCTTGTTTTATGACTTCCATACATTCTTGGGTAAGTTGTAAGTGCCCGAATTCTAGGATTTCAGGAGCCAGATTGCTAGATTCAGCGATGCTGGATCTGGGTGTCTGATCTTTTGGTTGTGCTGTGTCAACAGATCTGGCCTGTTGGGCAATTTGATGCAGGGTACCACTGATAGGTCTAGCAGCGTTGTGTACCAGGGTTGCCTTGCCCAAGTTGGTGCTATCAATATGAGTTTGAGTTTGCTTTGACTGAGTTTGTTTACCAGGTAAGGAAGGAGAGGGAGAGGAGGAAAAGCGTAAGCAAATATCCCTGACCAGTTCATCCATAGGGCATTGCCTTGGGATTGTTTGTGTGGGTATCTGGATGCGAAGTTTTGGCATTTTGCGTTCTCCCTTGTCGCAAACAAGTCTATCTGAGGTGTTCCCCAGAGTTTGAAATAAGTGTTCAGTATTTGGGGGTGAATTTCCCATTCGTGGACCTGTTGGTGATCTCGAGAGAGATTGTCTGCGAGTTGATTTTGTATCCCTGGTATAAACTGTGCAATTAGGCGAATTTGGTTGTGAATTGCCCAATGCCAAATTTTTTGTGCTAACAGGCTTAACTGCGTGGAGTGCGTCCCTCCCTGCTTGTTTAGATAATACATTGTTGTCATGTTGTCTGTTTTGACGAGAATGTATTTGTGAACTATTATTGGTTGGAAAGCTTTTAGTGCTTGAAAAACTGCAAGAAGTTCTAGGTGATTGATATGCAGTTTTGTTTGATGTACGTTCCATTGTCCTTGTATGCTGTGTTGATCGAGGTGTGCTCCCCACCCTGTCATGGAAGCATCTGTTGTTATTACGTATTGTGGCACTGGGTCTTGGAAAGGCCGCCCCTTGTTTAAATTTATGTTGTTCCACCACAGAAGCGAGAGGTAAGTTTGGCGGTCTATTAACACCAGATCTAGAAGGTGACCCTGTGCTTGAGACCACTGTGATGCTAGGCATTGTTGTAAGGGCCTCATGTGCAGTCTTGCGTTTGGGACAATGGCTATGCATGATGACATCATGCCTAGGAGTTGTAATACCATCTTTGCTTGTATCTTTTGTGTTGGATACATGCGTTGTATGATGGTGTTGAAATTTTGAATTCTTTGTGGACTTGGAGTGGCTACTCCTTTTGATGTGTCTATTATGGCTCCCAGGTATTGTTGTACCTTGCGTGGCAGAATTTTGGATTTTGTGAAATTGACGGTGAACCCTAGTTTGAAGAGGGTTTGTATGATATGATTTGTGTGATTTGAGCACTCTATTAACGAATGGGCCTTGATTAGCCAGTCGTCTAGATATGGGAACACATGTATTTGCTGCCTTCTGATGTGTGCAGCGACTACCGCTAGACATTTGGTAAAGACTCTTGGTGCGGTTGTTAATCCGAAAGGCAGTACCTTGAATTGGTAATGTATTCCTTTGAATACAAACCTTAGGTATTTCCTGTGCGATGGGTGTATTGGTATATGGAAATAAGCATCCTTGAGGTCTAAAGTTGCCATGTAGTCGTGCAGCTTTAGCAATGGCAATACTTCTTGTAGTGTGACCATGTGGAAGTGGTCTGATTTGATGAAAGTGTTGACTACTCTGAGGTCTAGGATTGGTCTCAGTGTTTTGTCCTTCTTTGGTATCAGAAAGTACAGTGAGTAAACTCCTGTGTTTGTGTGTTTGGCACTAATTCGATTGCATTCTTTTGCAATAGTGCCTGCACTTCTATCTCTAGGAGATTGGAATGGTGTGTTGTTAAATTTTGTGCTTTTGGTGGTATGTTTGGAGGGAACTGTAGAAATTCTATGCAGTAACCATGTTGGATAATTGCTAGAACCCAAGTGTCTGTAGTGATTTTCTCCCATGCTCTGTAATAATGACCTATTCGTCCCCCCACTGGTGTTGTGTGAAGGGGGTGAGTGACATGTGAGTCACTGTTTAGTAGTAGGGGTTTTGGGGCTTTGGAATCTTCCTCTATTTCTAGGGAATTGCCCTCCTCTATATTGTCCCCGAAAACCTCCTCTATACTGTCCTTGGTAACTGGACGGTGTGGCTTGTGAGGTGCTGGCTTGTGTGCTTTGACCCCGAAACCCCCCTCGAAAGGGCGTTTTACGGAATGAGCTGTAATTCCCTCTGCTCTGCGGGGAGTAGAGTGCGCCCATGGCTTTGGCAGTGTCCGTATCTTTTTTGAGTTTCTCAATCGCTGTGTCCACTTCTGGACCGAACAGTTCTTTTTCATTAAAAGGCATATTGAGAACTGCTTGTTGAATCTCTGGTTTAAATCCAGACGTTCGGAGCCATGCATGCCTTCTGATAGTTACAGATGTATTAATTGTCCGTGCAGCTGTATCTGCAGCGTCCATGGAGGAGCGGATCTGGTTGTTGGAGATGGCCTGTCCCTCCTCAACCACTTGTTTTGCCCTATTTTGGAAGTCTTTGGGCAGATGTTCAATGAGATGTTGCATCTCGTCCCAGTGGGCTCTGTCATAGCGCGCAAGTAGTGCCTGGGAGTTCGCGATGCGCCACTGGTTTGCAGCTTGTGCTGCGACTCTCTTACCAGCTGCATCAAACTTGCGGCTTTCTTTATCTGGGGGTGGTGCATCTCCAGATGTGTGAGAGTTGGCCCTTTTCCTAGCTGCTCCTACAACAACAGAGTCTGGTGGCAGCTGTGTTGTGATGAAAGCCGGGTCCGTAGGAGGCGGCTTATACTTTTTTTCCACCCTTGGTGTGATTGCCCTACTTTTGACCGGGTCCTTAAATATGTCTTTTGCGTGCCGGAGCATACCAGGGAGCATAGGCAGGCTTTGGTAGGAGCTGTGGGTGGAGGAGAGTGTGTTGAACAAGAAATCATCCTCGACCTGTTCTGAGTGGAGGCTTACGTTGTGAAATTGTGCTGCTCTAGCCACCACCTGAGAGTACGCGGTGCTGTCTTCTGGTGGAGATGGTTTTGTAGGGTATGCCTCTGGGCTGTTATCTGACACTGGGGCGTCGTATAGGTCCCATGCGTCCTGGTCTTGGTCACCCTGGCTCATGGTGGTGTGAGCTGGGGAGTGTGATGGCGTTTGTGCTGGTGAAACGTTAATCACGGGCGGAGGAGAGGGTGGTGGTGTAACTCTTTTCACCACTTTTGGTTGTGGTGCTTGTTCCGTCTGGAACTCCAACCTTCTCTTTCTCCTAATGGGGGGAAGGGTGCTTATTTTTCCTGTCCCCTGCTGAATGAAGATACGCTTTTGCGTATGGTCCGCATCAGTTGCTTGTAGCTCTTCCTCAAACCTATGCTTCTGCATTTGGGAGGTTAGCGAGTGCTCTTCTGTATAAGAGCCTGAAGCTGGGTTGCTTGCAGTTTGTTTCGGCATCGAAACTTTGTCTGCGTGTTTTTTCGGCTCCGAGGTGACTTTTTTCCTTTTCGGGGCCGAAACCTCTCGGCGTCGATCTGTTTCGGTGCCGCTGTCTCGGCGTCGAGCCGTGTCCACACCAGCATCTCGGTGTCGAGGCTTGTCTCCAGCACTTTCTCGGTCCCGAGAAGGCTGCGTGCCGGTGTCTCGACCGGAGTCGGACGATCTCGGCACTGTTTGGGCCTTTTTCGGTGCCGACGTTCGGTCACCGATTTTATGGGTTGAGCCATGGCCTGGGGGCAGTGGCGTCCCCTGGGCCTTGTAAATGTTTCTTTGTGTGGTTTTCGACGTCTTACTCACGGTTTGTGTATCGTCGAATCCTTCGGAGTCTGAGTCTTGGATCGAGAAGGTACCTTCCTCTTCCTGTTCCTCGAACTCCCGTCGGGCTGTCGGTGCGGACGCCATTTGAAGTCTTCTGGCTCGACGGTCTCGGAGTGTTTTTCGGGACCGGAACGCACGACAGGCCTCGCAGGTGTCTTCGCTGTGCTCAGGTGACAGGCACAGGTTGCAGACCAAGTGTTGGTCTGTGTAGGGGTATTTATTGTGGCATTTGGGGCAGAAACGGAACGGGGTCGGTTCCATCGGCGTTCCTCAGCACGCGGTCGGGCCGACCAGGCCCCGACGGAGGATCGAAAAACTACCCCGAAGGGCACCGGAGCTCTTCGATCTTCGATGCGGTGTTGAATCTAAGTACGCCGATCCCGAACGCAACAATACCGACGAAAATCTTCCGAAATTAACTATTTTTTCTGTTCCGAAACTCGGAGCGACAGGAACACGTCCGAACCCGATGGCGGAAAAAAAACAATCGAAGATGGAGTCGACGCCCATGCGCAATGGAGACAAAAGGAGGAGTCACTCGGTCCCGTGACTCGAAAGACTTCTTCGAAGAAAAACAACTTGTAACACTCCGGCCCAACACCAGATGGCGAGCTATTGCAGAACATGCGTATCTACAGCGACAGATGCCATCGAACATGTATTTAGAGCAGCAGTAGCGGCGGCAGCAGCTGCTGCTTTTTCACCATGAGTTGTCTAGGTGTCTACCCGATAGAACTCATAAGCTACTGGAGGGACTTTATGACGCGAAAGGCTATCCATGTTACACTGCAACTGTTCGACTATAGGAAGACGAAGACTGCAAGATTCTTCAAAAAAGAGCTTGAAGCCCAGTCCCTTTCCTGACAGAAGTTAAGGCCAGAAAAAAAACAAGTTTCCAGGTTAGGTATTGCGCATCTGTCTTATATAGAGGCTCAACAGGAGGACCAGTTATCTTCTGAAACAGTGCCACCGGGAAGATTTTCTAACCAGAGGAAACAGAAAATGTTGAATTATTGGAAACGTGAAAAAAAAAAAAAAAAAAAAAAAAGCCTGCCCATATAACGATGAGCAAGAGCAGCTTACTGAAGTGAAGCCCTTTTTCATCCCCAATTTGGGTGTGAATGGTTCTAAAGAGATCTTCTACATTGTGGAATCTTCAGAGGTGCAGCGAGGGGGTCTCGCGTTGTGTATTCCTCTATGCAGAGATAAGTGACAGCTTGCAGCAGACTTGCGGCAATAATTGCAGGAACCACGCTCCTTTGGTTGTAAATGTAAAGGACCAATATGCCAGCTTCGAGCCTCCCAAGTCTCAATTTCCACTGCCCTGATCAGCAGTGTGACTACAGGAAGCCATATTGTAGGCTCCAAACATACACCCTCAGCAGCACTTGGGCAGCTGGATGCAGGGTGCAAACAAGGTGCTGGGTTTCCAATGATTCTGTATGGGGGGACCCCGGGGGTTATTCAGATGTTGCAGGCGAGGTCCAGGGGGTCTACTTGGGTACAACACAGGCTGGACAGGGAGGAAGGCTGCCTGCTGAACAAAGCTGCACCGCAGGTCGGGTTCTCCAATGCCTGGGGACTGCGGGTGCAGTGTGTCTTTAGGTGTCATATCTTCGTCCAGGGCTTTAACAGTAGGGGGAGGGGTGGTTTGGGTCCCCAGGATTCCCTCTGCAGGCATTGTCGTGAAAGGGTGGAGAGGTCAACCCAGGATGGGCACTTGCTCAGAATCGCCTGGTGATCCGCTCTAGCTGGTTGGCGTAGGGTGCAGAGTGGTCAGGACTCATGCATTTGGAGTCAGGCTGGAGTCCTTTGTTGCGGTTTCTTCTTAGACAGGGCTACTTTCCAGAGTTCTCTGGAGCTTGGCAGAGGTCGGTGGTCCCGCTGGATGAGTTGCTGTTCTTGTGCAGGTTCTTTGATGCAGGAGACTGGCCGGTAGGATTGGGGCCAAGTCAGTTGTCTTCTTTCTTCTCTGCTGGGGGTTTTCAGCTATGCAGTCCTCCTTGTCAGGTCGACAGGAATCTGATGAGCTGGGTTAAGAGAGGCCCTTAAATCCTGGATTTTGGGGCATTTCAGTGGCTAGAGGGGTGTAGCAAATGGCTACTGTCCTTGAGGGAGACTACACCCTTGTGTCCACTCCCTTTGGTGAGGGGGACACAAACCTAACCCTACTGGTCCCTGTCCTCCAAACCAAGATGGAAGATTCTGCAGGGAGGCGGCCACCTCAGCTCTGGATACCTTAAGGGTGGTCCTCGCTGGGGCGGTCACTCCTCTGTTTTCCATAAATTTTCCCCTCGGACTTGTCGCCAAAAGTGGGGCTTCATCCAGAAGGGTGGGCAACTCCACTAGCTGGAGGACCCTGGGGCACTGTAACCAGAGGCTTGGACCTTTGAGGCTCACCACCAGGTGTTACAGTTCCCGTAGGGGGGAAGGTGTGAAGCGCCTCCGAGGACAGCCCTTGTTTTTTTTACCACAGAGAGCCCAAAGGCTCTCTCCCCATGTGGTCAGAAACTTGTCTTAAAGTGGCAGGCTGGCACAGACTGGTCAGTCTTGCACTGCAGCTTGGCTAACAGGGGGCATCTCTAAGATGACCTATGGGTGCATTTTCAATAAATCCCACACTGGCATCAGTGTGGGTTTATTGTGCTGAGAAGTTTGATACAAAACTTTCCAGTATTCAGTGAAGCCATTACGGAGCGGTGGAGTTTCTAACCATAAACTCCCAGACCATATCCTCAATATTGCTACACTGCAATTAGAATGTCTAAGAATGGACTTAGACCCTGTAGGGGCATATTGCTCATGCAGCTATGCCCTCATCTGTGGTATAGTGCCCCCTGCCTTAGGGCTGTAAGGCCTGCTAGAGGGGTGAATTACCTATGCCACAGGCAGTGGTTTGTGGGAATGGCACCCTGAAAGGGGTGCTATATCGACTTTGCCTTTTTCTCCCCAACACCACACCCAAGCTGCAAAGGAAGTGTGCATTTACTTGGTGAGGGGACCCCCAGGGTGCCATAATACATGCTGCAACCCTTGGGGACCTTCTCAGGGCCACATGGCCCTTGGTACCATGGGTGCCTTTCACAAGGGACTTAACTGTGTGCCAATTGTGAGAATAAAGGTACAGATTTTGGGAAAGAACACAAGTGCTGGGGCCTGGTTAGCAGGATCCCAGCACACTTTAAAATCAAAGTTCGCATCAACAAAAGGCAAAAAGTGTGTGTGTGTGTGTGTGTGTGTGTGTGTGTGTGTGTGGGGGCGGCATGTTAACAGTGGCACTTTCCTAAAAAACACTCATTAAGAGAAAAAAGGGCAGGTCATATTGCTGAAAGCTGCCCAAAATCCATATTTAGGACTATATAATGATGCACTAGACTGCTGCTCTGTACCAACACTGATTGACGGATTGGTTTGGTGTGCACTTAATTTCTGCACTGGACACAACCATACTATTTCTGGAATGCAAATAAAATGGAGAAAAAAAAAAGAGCTGCTGCTTTTGGCATATGTGAGAGGAAATCAAAAACCCATTGGAGTACTGCTGCAGCCATGATGGAGTGGGCTGAGGTGTGGTACTGACAATGCTTGACTGGGACTCCATCCACTTTGTGCATTTTCCCCTTTGGGCCAAATGGAGCCTTAATGATAAATTCTGGTAAGTGTTTCAATTGGAGGTAAGACCCAAGAACAATCGTTATTAACTCACGAGCCATAGAAAGGGCTGACAGATTTCCAAACACACTTGGGAATACAGTTAAGACAGACAAGGCTGTAAACCCCCACCTCCCCACCCCATAAAATGTTAGATCTTATGCAGAGGATGCAGCAGACATCTTCCCTTATTTAGTCAGATGTGCAGAAGGTCAAATAAGACAAGAACCATAAAGTCTAGCTACAGCAAAGTAGCAATTCTCCAAATAGGAAGATAATTGAGAATATCCACCTCTCTACCCATCAGCTTAAAAAAGTATTTGCAATGGTTGCCAACTTGACGATTATGAATCAAGCGATAAAACTTCCAGCTGTGCAGGAGAGACAGGAACAAAAAATTAATTAATTTCAGATATTTTCTTCTGGGAAAAACGTCAGATCAACAGTAGCAAGCCTCTGAAAACCGCAGAAGCACGCAAATTATTTCAACCCCAGCCAGACCCAGAGAGATCACCAATGCCAACCTCAGTGCATGTTCTTTGCTATAGCCTTGGAGATACCATCATGCAAAAGATTAGAGAAGCTGTGTAGGAAGTTGGCTCTGTATGTACTATTTCAAAGTAAGAAATAGCATGCACAGAGTCCAAGGGTTCCCCTTAGAGGTAAGATAGTGGCAAAAAGAGATAATTCTAATGCTCTAGTTTGTGGTAGTGTGGTCGAGCAGTAGGCTTATCAGAGGGTAGTGTTAAGCAATTGTTGTACACACACAGGCAATAAATGAGGAACACACACTCAGACAATTCCAGGCCAATAGGTTTTTGTATAGAAAAATATTTTCTTAGTTTATTTTAAGAACCACAGATTCAAGATTTACAAACAATACTTTAAATGAAAGGTATTTCACTCAGGAACTTTGAATGAGCAAAATAGCATATACAGTTTTCACACAAATGGCAATAAGCTATTTTAAAACTGGACACAGTGCAATTTTCAACAGTTCCTGGGGAAGCTAAGTGTATGTTATTTTTGCAGGTAAGTAAACCACCTACCGGGTTCAAAGTTGGGTCCAAGGTAGCCCACCGTTGGGGGTTCAGGGCAAACCCAAAGTTACCACACCAGCAGCTCAGGGCCGGTCAGGTGCAGAGGTCAAAGTGGTGCCCAAAACACATAAGCTTCAATGGAGAAGGGGGTGCCTCGGTTCCAGTCTGCCAGCAGGTAAGTACCCGCGTCATCGGAGGGCAGACCAGGGGGGTTTTGTAGGGCACCGGGGGGGGGGGGGTGGAGGGGGGGACACAAGTCAGCACAAAAAGTACACCCTCAGTGGCACGGGGGCGGCCGGGTGCAGTGTGCCAACAGGCGTCAGGTTTGCAATGGAGTTCAATGGGAGACCAAGGGGTCTCTTCAGCGATGCAGGCAGGCAAGGGGGTGCTCCTTGGGGTAGCCACCACCTGGGCAAGGGAGAGGGCCACCTGGGGGTTGCTCCTGCACTGGAGGTCGGATCCTTCAGGTCCTGGGGGCTGCGGGTGCAGTGTCCTTACAAGGCGTCGGGTCTTTGAAGCAGGCAGTCGCGGTCAGGGGGAGCCTCTGGATTCCCTCTGCAGGCGTCGCTGTGGGGGCTGAGGGAGGGGTCAACTCTGGCTACTCACGGGCTCGCAGTTGCCGGGGAGTCCTCCCTGTAGTGTTGGTTCTCCACAAGTCGAGCCGGGGCGTTGGTTGCAGAGTGCAAAGTCTCACGCTTCCGGCGGGAAACGTGTGTTCTTTCAAAGTTGCTTCTTTGTTGCAAAGATGCTTCTTTCTTGGAGCAGAGCCGCTGTCCTCGGGAGTTCTTGGTCCTTTTAGATGCAGGGTAGTCCTCTGAGGCTTCAGAGGTCGCTGGACCCTGTGGAACGTGTCGCTGTAGCAGTTCTTTTGAAGTGGGGAGACAGGCCGGTAGAGCTGGGGCCAAAGCAGTTGGTGTCTCCATCTTCTCTGCAGGGTTTTCAGCTCAGCAGTCCTTCTTCGTCTTCAGGAGTCTGTCTTGCTAGGTTCTGGGGGGCCCTAAAAACTCGATTTAGGGGTGTGTTTAGGTCTGTGGGGTTAATAGCCAATGGCTACTAGCCCGGAGGGTGGCTAAACCCTCTTTGTGCCTCCTCCCCTCATCCTATTGGGGAAATCCTCCATCTTCAAGATGGAGGATTTCTAAAAGTCAGAGTCACCTCCGCTCAGGACACCTTAGGGGCTGTCCTGACTGGCCAGTGACTCCTCCTTGTTTTTCTCATTATCTCATCCGGCCTTGCTGCCAAAAGTGGGGCCGTGGCCGGAGGGGGCGGCGGCCAACTCCACTAGCTGGAGTGCCCTGGGGTGCTGTAACAAAGGGGTGAATCTATGAGGCTCACCGCCAGGGGTTACAGTTCCTGCAGGGGGAGGTGAGCAAGGCTCCTCTTTTGGAATGTTCAGGAACAAAAGAGCCAGTGCCAAATTTGCAGCTATGAACATCTTTCTACTGGACAGTGAAAAAATATATAGCTACTTTTTGATGTCACTAGGTCAAAAAGTTACACCAATGACCCACTACACAGTTTTACTCTGACAATGATTAGCATGTAACTCGTATTACCAAGCAATGGTGCTAAAATACCTCCAGAAGGAGAGAAAAGATGTGGCCTTAGAACAAATCTATAAGGAAGCAAGCCAGCAAAAAACCTTAAGTGGTAGAAGGAATGATATGTAAACAGTTGTGTAGAAAGTAGAAGTGTGCAGTTGTGCTAGATTAGATGCTCGACGTCTGACACTAGGTGTTTAGCTTTGCTCCTCGCTGCAATGTTGAAACAGTAGCACCGATCACTTGAAAAAATAAAACACTTGCGCTATGCATAGAGCACTGTTCTTAGTCTGTGCCCCAAAAGAAAAACGTTACTTACCAGCAGACATCTGTTTGTGGCATGTAGTGCTGAAGATTCACATGCTGTGCATAAGCTCAACATCTAGTGTTGGGTTCGGAGTGGTACAGCTTGTTTTTCTTTAAAGAATGTTAAGTCACATGATCGAGTGACTCTTCCTCTCACTGACAGTACACATGGACATAGAGTCCTTTGTTAGATTGTTTTCTCTGCAGGTAGGAGAGTGAAGTAGTGTGGGAAGAGTAAACGAGAAAATGTCCATGCGTTTTATCTACGTATACACAATATTTACATAGTAACATTAATGTAACAGCCTCAGGCGTTCGGGGAGGAAAGAGGGCGCATGTGAATCTACAGCACTACATGCCACCCACAGATGTCTGCTAGTAAGTAACATTTACCGTTCAAAGGCATGTGTGGCTGTAGGAACGCATGCTGTGCATAGACTGACAAGCAGTCCTTCCATAAAGCGGTGGCTAGCGTGTGGGAGCTGCAATAATTTGGAAAAGTTTTGTTAAGTACTGCTTGGCCAGTATTAGCTTGTTGCCTTGCTAGTACATCCACACAACAGTGTTTTATAAAAGGTATGTGGTGTAGACCATGCAGCTGCTTTACAAGTATCGGCTATAGGTCTGTTCCCTATGAAAGCCACTGAAGCACCCTTTTTCCTAGTAGAGTGTGCTCTACATGTGAGGTACGTTTTGTGTTGCTTTAGCATCGCAAGTTTGATTACACTAGACTATCCACCTAGATATACCAGTTTTTGAAATAGGGTTTTCTCTGTGTGGCATTGAAAAGGTCCTAAAAAGTTGTTTTCCTGAACTCTTTGGTTCTATCTATATAAAAACATGAGATTTTTTTAATTTTTATATAAACATCAAGAGTGTGTACAGCCCTTTCCGCCACAGGTAGTTTTATTGACTGATATTGGAATTGGGAAACTACCTTTGGTAGGAATTTAGGATTAGTTCGGAGAACTACTTTAGATTTGTGAATCTGGAAGAATAGTTCTTTCAGGGTTAAAGCCTGGAGCTCACTCACATCTACGGGAAGTGATAGCCACTAGAAAAGCTACCTTCAATGATAGGAATTACATGGGAAACAAATGTAGTGGCTCAAAAGGGGGACCCATAAGCCTCGTGATAACAGTATTATGGTTCCAGGATGGTGCCAGAGGGAACACTTGGTGGAATGACTTCAGACCTTCCATAAATGCTTTAAAGATTGGGATCCTAAATAAAAGAAGCATGCTGTCGGTTTTGAAGATATGCAGCTATAGCTGCCGAATGAAGTCGAATGGATGTGTAAGCTAAATCAGCTTTTAATAAATGCAGTAAGTAACAATCTCTTTAACAGTTGGCTTTTGGGGTGGGGGTGGATGTCAATGTTTTTCAGAAGCTGCTGCATACCATTGTCCAGTTGTGGGTCTACGCACTTTAAAAATTTCTTACATTCTTGCAGTAGTTGTGAATATCCAAAATCTATGACCTCAGGAACAATATTGCTAGGTTGAGTGACGTGTGTGTTGTGTGTGTGGTGTGTGTTGTGTGTGGGGGGTGTGTGTGGGGGGTGTGTGTGGGGGGTGTGTGTGTGGGGGGTGTGTGTGGGGGGTGTGTGTGTGGGGGGTGTGTGTGGGGGGTGTGTGTGGGGGGTGTGTGTGGGGGGTGTGTGTGGGGGGTGTGTGTGGGGGGTGTGTGTGGGGGGTGTGTGTGTGGGGTGTGTGTGTGGGGTGTGTGTGTGTGTGGGGTGTGTGTGTGTGGGGTGTGTGTGTGGGGTGTGTGTGTGGGGTGTGTGTGTGGGGTGTGTGTGTGGGGTGTGTGTGTGTGGGGTGTGTGTGTGGGGTGTGTGGTGTGTGTGGGGTTGGTGTGGGGTGTGTGTGTGGGGTTGGTGTGGTGTGTGTGTGTGGGGTTGGTGTGGTGTGTGTGTGTGTGGGGTTGGTGTGGTGTGTGTGTGTGTGGGGTTGGTGTGGTGTGTGTGTGTGTGGGGTTGGTGTGGTGTGTGTGTGTGTGGGGTTGGTGTGGTGTGTGTGTGTGTGGGGTTGGTGTGGTGTGTGTGTGTGTGGGGTTGGTGTGGTGTGTGTGTGTGTGGGGTTGGTGTGGTGTGTGTGTGTGTGGGGTTGGTGTGGTGTGTGTGTGTGTGGGGTTGGTGTGGTGTGTGTGTGTGTGGGGTTGGTGTGGTGTGTGTGTGTGTGGGGTTGGTGTGGTGTGTGTGTGGGGGGTTGGTGTGGTGTGTGTGTGGGGTTGGTGTGGTGTGTGTGTGTGGGGTTGGTGTGGTGTGTGTGTGTGGGGTTGGTGTGGTGTGTGTGTGTGGGGTTGGTGTGTGGGGTTGGTGTGTGGGGTTGGTGTGTGGGGTTGGTGTGTGGGGTTGGTGTGTGGGGTTGGTGTGTGGGGTTGGTGTGTGGGGTTGGTGTGTGGGGTTGGTGTGTGTGTGCGTGTGCGTGTGCGTGTGCGTGTGCGTGCGCGTGTGCGCGCGTGTGTGCGCGCGTGCGCGCGTGCGTGTGTGCGCGCGTGCGTGTGTGCGCGCGCGTGCGTGTGTGCGCGCGTGCGTGTTCGCGTGTTGTGCGTGCGTGTGTGTGCTGTGCGTGTGTGTGCTGTGCGTGTGTGTGCTGTGCGTGTGTGTGCTGTGCGTGTGTGTGCTGTGCGTGTGTGTGCTGTGCGTGTGTGTGCTGTGCGTGTGTGTGTTGTGCGTGTGTGTGTTGTGCGTGTGTGTGTTGTGCGTGTGTGTGTTGTGCGTGTGTGTGTTGTGCGTGTGTGTGTTGTGCGTGTGTGTGTTGTGCGTGTGTGTGTTGTGCGTGTGTGTGTTGTGCGTGTGTGTGTTGTGCGTGTGTGTGTTGTGCGTGTGTGTGTTGTGCGTGTGTGTGTTGTGCGTGTGTGTGTTGTGCGTGTGTGTGTTGTGCGTGTGTGTGTTGTGTGTTGTGCGTGTGGTGCGTGTGTGTGTGGTGCGTGTGGTGCGTGTGTGTGTTGTGCGTGTGTGTGTGTTGTGCGTGTGTGTGGGTTGTGCGTGGTGTGTGGGTTGTGCGTGGTGTGTGTGTGTGTGTGTGTGTTGTGTTGTGTGTGGTGTGTGTGTGTTGTGTTGTGTGTGTGTGTTGTGTGTGGATGGGGGAGGACGGAATTAATGAGAAATCCAGAAGTGTTATAATCCATGGCTTACATGCCCATGTGGGAGTTAAGAGTATCATGGTGAGGGAAGATTGTCTGAATTCTTGAACTAGAAAAGGAATGAGTGGGAGAGGCAGCAAGACGCAAGCAAATATCCCTAACCAACTCACTCAGAGCATTGTCGTTGGACTCAGGGTGAGGCTACCTGGATGCAACGTTTTGGAATTCGAAGGTTTCACAGTGGTGAATAGATCTATCTGAGGTGTTCCCCACTTTAGAAAGTACTGTTGGAGGACTTGCAGGCAGAGTGGACTTGTTGTTACATCCTGCCGAGTAGGTCTGCAAACTGATTGTCCATTCCTGGAAGATCCTGTGCCACTATGTGAATGTGGTGATGAATTGCCCATTTCAATATTATTTCTGCAAGATGGGACAGCTGAGATGAACATATCTCCCACCCCCGTTTTTGAAGATAGTACATGGCAGTCATGTTGTATATGCATACTAGCACTACTTTGTGTGGCAAGTGTGGAAGGTGCGCCTCCATTGCTAGGCAGTCTGCATGCAATTCAGGTAGTTGATGGGTAAGGACGGTTGAATGATGTTCCATAGGCCTTGCACTGTAAGGGTGTGGAGATGAGCTCCCCAACCGGTCTGTGAAGGGTCTGTAGTGAGAGTGATCTAAGGCACAGGGTCCAAAAAGGGCCGCACTTTCATAAGGTTTGTGGTATGCCACCATTGCAGAGAGTGATGAGCTTGGCGGTCCAACAGCACTAGATCTTCCAGATGACCCTGTGCCTGAGACCATTAACAAGAAACACATTGTTGAAGGGGACACATGTGACGTCTGGCATGAGGTACGATGGCAATACAGGACACAATAATCCCAAGTAGGCGCATTAAAGTCCTCACTGTGTACGAACGGTTTTCTGTCAACCGAGAAATCCATTAGAGAAAAGTTTGGAGAAGAGGAATGACATCCTGTAGAGTGACCATATGGAAATGCTCCGACAGACTGTAGTAGTTTAATGGTCTGAGATCTAGAATAGGCTCAGAGAGAACCATCTTTTTTGGGTATAAGAAAGTACACTCCTGAACCTAGATGTTTTAATGGAAGTAGCTCTATGGCTCCTTTGAGGAGAAGAGATTGCACTTCCTCCTTGAGAAGGGTGAGATGTTCTTGTGGAAGTCTGAGTGTGAGGGGGTATGTTTGGTGGAGTGGAAATGAGTTCCAGACAGTAACTATTTTGGATAATTGAAAGAAACCACTGGTCGATGGTGGCATCTGACCACTGTGGGTAAAAATTTTGAAGTCTTCCCCTACAGGAGTTGTGTGCAGGCGGTGAAAGATTAAGGCAGTTATTGTTTGGCGGTGGAGCCTCTAGAAGTGAATGACTTACCCCGGCCTCTGTTTCCTCTATAAAAACCCCTTGGATATGACTGAGAGGCAGCCTTGGTTTGTGTGGAACACTGGTCTGTATAGGATGACCTAAAGCGTCTTGGGAAATCAGGGCACTGCAGCCAAGCATGTTGTCTTATAATGACGCAGGTATTAATGCTATGTGCATCCGTATCAGCAGCAACGAGCGCACAACAAATCAGATTGTTTGTGATAGTCTGTCCTTGTGCCATAATTTCGCAACCCCTTTTGTGATGCTCCTCAGAGAGATACTGAAGGAGCTTCTCCATTGCATCCCAATGCGCCCTGTCATATCGTCCTAGCAAAGCCTGTGCTACCTGAGCTGTAATCCTTTTACCTACTGCATCTAATGTTTGCTTTCCTTCTCAGGTAGGGAAGTGCCTCCTTTGGTTTGACTATTGGCCCTTTTGTGTGTAGCTGATGTAATAGAGTTGTGAGGAACCTGAGCCTTTACAAACAGAAGGTCTGCGGGCGCAGCCTTATATTCTTTTATTCACTCGGGCAGTAAAAGCTTGCTCTTACTGGCTCCTTAAAGATCTCATCAGCATGCTGGAGCATGCCTAGGAGCATGGGAAGGAATTGAATCTTTAAGTGTTGCGGCAACGGTGTCAAATAGTAAGTCTTCCTCAGTAGGGTCACTGTGCATCTGTACATTATGAAAGGTTGCTGTCCTAGCTATGACTTGGTGATATGAGTGGGGGTCCTCCGGCGGTGATGGTGTAGCTGGGTAGAGATCCAGATCATTGGATGTAATAGAATCCAAATCATATACGTCCCAAGGATCTGGGTCATCTAATGTGTTTCCTAAAATATGAGCCCAGTGTGCGGTTGAGTTTGCTGGTGTAAATCCCGAGGGGGGGAGAAGTTGGAGAAGAAGGTAGAGAGGATTGAGGAGAAGGCTGTGTAAATGATGAAACCTTATCTTTTGTGGGCTTCTTTAAAGTAACTGGGGATGTTGTTGTAATACAGTCTGTTCCCTCTTGAATATTAAGTTGGCACTGTGGGCGCCCATGATTAAAAATTGGTTCCACCGGTGATGGGGTGGTTGAAGACTGTCTTGAATCCACAGGAGTTGAAGAAGTCTTTTTTGAAGTTGTAGGCTCCGAAGTTTTTAAATCAGCGTGGTGGTGTCGGCACTGAAACAGAGAATGGCAGTCTTTTGGTTTGTACAGAAGCATCCTGTGCACTAGGTAGAGTTGATGCTGAGATGGAGCTACTAGAGCCCAAGGTCAATGCAGAAGTCTATACTTTTGCTTTTGTTCGGTGCCGAGCCTAAGGGCGGGTCATCTGAAATGGTTTCTCTGCTCAGACCATGGGCAGAAGGTAGTGGGGGACCGGTGATCTCTTTGGATGTTGTTTTAACAGTCTTTGTCGGGGCTACCGGGGTGTTTGTACTCACGTTCTGCGAAGACTGCAATGGCTGGCTCTCGATACCTGACTGCACATCAGAGTCTGAGTCTTAGATCGAGAAGGCATCTTCTTGCTCCAGCTCCTCTTGTGCGTGCTCCTCCCCAAAGATGTCTGGTGTGTCATGTGGAGTCTGAAATGCCATATCCAGTCGACGAGCACCTCAGTCTAAGAGTTTTTGACAAAAAGGATCGATACAAATCACAAGTTTGTTCGTTGTGGTTGGGAGAGAGAGACAAAAAACACACCTGGAGTTGATCGGTGTGGGGAAATTTGGAATGGAAGAGGACAATAACAAAATGGAGTCTGGTCCACCAGGTCTGCATCGCCGTATAGCACATGGAGGATGTAGGCCCGAACAGGGGCGTGGATGGCCCAAAGGGCAGGGGAGTCTATTTTGGGATTAGAATGCCAACCAAGGCAGGACTAAAGAAAAGAAAACGCAATTGAAACAAAACAGTCATTAAAAGGAAGACTAAGAGAAACTTGTTTGGGAGTGTATTGAGCCGAGAACTTGGCGCAAGAGGCACTCACGTCCAAACTAGACTGAGAGAAAACAACCTAACAAAGGACTCCATGCCCATGTGCACCACCCCTGAGAGGACTCACTCGCTCCTGTGAATCAAAAACATTCCTCAGGGGGGTGGGGGTGCTGGGTTTAAAAGGGAAACAAAAGTTGTACCACTCCGAACCCAACAGTAGATGGCGAGCTTATGCACAGCGTGTATCTACAGCCACACATTCCATTGAATATAAAGCTGCTACAAATTCTAGAGATTAATATACAGCTTGTCTGCGTTTACAAGACACATAGGGGCCCCGATGATGGACATCTTTGACAGAAACCACATGAATGAAGGCAGCAAACTTTGATGGGAGAATGAAACGGGTATCAACTTCTTGAAGCCCTTGCATGTTTTCCTAATGGCTACAATGTCAATTAAACACAGTTGTGGGGCCTATCAAACTATCTACTATGTATTGAACCACCGCTGATGCCTATGAATAAGATTTTCAAAAATAAATCATCACTGATGACCGACTTTATGACTAGGCAAATATGATACTGCACACAATGATGTAAAAGTGTTAAATTGTGGCCTTAAAATCGTTAATATGGGGCTGAACCCCTGAGCACACAGACTGGAGTAGCTCTCTTGTGCATCAGTGAGGGGACCCAAATCTATGAAGATGACTTTGAAACCAATCAACAGCATACGTAGTCAAGCAAGAAAAACTTTCCAACACGCCCAACCCAACACTCTCTTTCATCAAAGAACTGTAGAAAGGTATTTTTTTGGAGGAAGCTAATACAGAGGTCTCTCAAATATTTTCAGTCTATGGCTGAATAATAACTTGTGAACTTCTGGCCTAGTCTAAACTGCAAGAACAAGGACGTAAGCCATTTGGAACACGGCTATCTGTAGACTTCTTGGGCATGTTCACATGCTCCCCTTCAAGGACTGGGGTGCAAACTGAAGATTTCTGGAAATGCGTATAGCCATGATACAGCATGCTACATATATTCAAGAAACAGCACATACCAAGTTTGAGTTCTTATTTACAGATCCTGGAGATATTTTGGCATGCATCAGCAGGGAACCTTTTTGGGTTCATTTTTCTAGTGAAAAATGGGATTTCCCACTGTCAAAATTAAAGACTGTCTGCTAAACCAATACAGAGCTGTGTGATCAGACATACTGACTGCCTGGTCACATGGCTCTTGAAATGCCAGCATGAGGCCAACACCTACCAGAGGCTGAATAAAATCAATCAGGTCCTCACCAATCCCACAAAATACACAAACTCAAGATGTGCTAGGGGGCGGGTACAGATCCAGGGAACGACGAGAGAGTGAGTGTGTGTGTGTAAAAGCAGTCAAACCGAACATTAACTTCTCAAAACTGCATGCCATGTGTACATGGATAACAATGTCAGAGCAATACTGTTGTACCTGCCACATTTTGAGGAACATCTGCTTCTCAGACACTGTAAGGAAATGCCTCCTTGGCATGGTTACCCCCTGACTTTTTGCCTTTGCTTATGCCAAGTTATGATTTGAAAGTGTGCTGAGGCCTGCTAACCAGGCCCCAGCACCAGTGTTCTTTCCCTAACCTGTACCTTTGTTTCCACAATTGCCACACCCCGGCATCCAGGTAAGTCCCTTGTAACTGGTACCTCTGGTACCAAGAGCCCTGATGCCAGGGAAGGTCTCTAAGGGCTGCAGCATGTCTTAAGCCACCCTGGGGACCCCTCACTCAGCACAGACACACTGCTTGATAGTCTTTTTATCCCCACTAGCACACACAAGCTAAGTCGACATGGCACTCCCCTCAGGGTGCCATGCCAACCTCACTCTGCCTATAGGTATAGATATGTCACCCCTCTAGCAGGCCTTACAGCCCTAAGGCAGGGTGCACTATACCATAGGTGAGGGCATAAGTGCATGAGCACTATGCCCCTACAGTGTCTAAGCAAAACCTTAGACATTGTAAGTGCAGGGTAGCCATAAGAGTATATGGTCTGGGAGTCTGTCATGCACGAACTCCACAGCACCATAATGGCTACAAACTGTGAAGTTTGGTATCAAACTTCTCAGCACAATAAATGCACACTGATGCCAGTGTACATTTTGTTGAAACATACACCCCAGAAGGCACCTTAGAGGTGCCCCCTGAAACCTTAACCTACTACCCATGTAGGCCGACTAGTTTTAGCAGCCTGCCACACACCAGACATGTCGCTCACCACATGGGGAGAGTGCCTTTGTCACTCTGTGGCTAGTAACAAAGCCTGTACTGGGTGGAGGTGCTTCTCACATCCCCCTGCAGGAACTGTAACATCTGGCAGTGAGCCTTAAAGGCTCACCCCCTTTGTTACAGCACCCCAGGGCACTCCAGCTAGTGCAGTTGCCCGCCCCCTCCGGCCATGGCCCCACTTTTGGCGGCAAGGCCGGAGGAGATAATGAGAAAAAAAAGGAGTCACTGGCCAGACAGCACAGCCCCTAAGGTGTCCTGAGCTGAGGTGACTGACTTTTAGAAATCCTCTATCTTGCAGATGGAGGATTCCCCCAATAGGTTTAGGGATGTGCCCCCCTCCCTTCAGGGAGGAGGCACAAAGAGGGTGTAGCCACCCTCAGGGCTAGTAGCCATTGGCTACTAACCCCCCCCCCCCAACCTAAACACACCCCTAAATCGAGTATTTAGGGGCTCCCAGAACACAGCAAAATAGATTCCCGTAATCTAAGACGAAGAAGGACTGCTGAGCTGAAAAACCTGCAGAGAAGACGGAGACACTGAATGCTTTGGCCCCAGCTCTACCGGCCTGTCTCCCCACTTCTAAAGACACTGCTCCAGCGACGTGTTCCACAGGGTCCAGCGACCTCTGAAGCTTCAGAGGACTACCCTGCATCTAGAAGGACCAAGAACTCCAGAGGACAGCGGCTCTGTTCCACAAAGACTGCAACTTTGCAACAAAGAAGCAACTTTGAAACAACACACGTTTCCTGCCGGAAGCGTGAGACTTTGCACTCTGCACCCGACGCCCCCGGCTCGACTTGTTGAGAACACACACCGCAGGGAGGATTCCCCGGCGACTACGAGACCGTGAGTAGCCAGAGTTGACCCCCCTGGGCCCCCACAGCGACTCCTGCAGAGGGAATCCAGAGGCTCCCCCTGACCGCGACTGCCAGCTTCAAAGACCCGACACCTGGTAAAGACACTGCACCCGCAGCCCCCAGGACCTGAAGGATCCGACCTCCAGTGCAGGAGCGACCCCCACCAGGTGGCCCTCTCCCTTGCCCAGGTGGTGGCTACCCCGAGGAGCCCCCCCCTTGCCTGCATCACAGAAGAAACCCCTTGGTCTCCCATTGAAACCTATTCCAAACCAGACGCCTGTTTGCACACTGCACCCGGCAACCCCCGTGCCGCTGAGGGTTTACTTTTTGTGCTGACCTGTGTCCCCCCCCCGGTGCCCTACAAAACCCCCCTGGTCTGCCCTCCGAAGATGCGGGTACTTACCTGCTGGCAGACTGGAACCGGGGCACCCCCTTCTCCATTGAAGCCTATGCGTTTTGGGCACCACTTTGACCTCTGCACCTGACCGGCCCTGAGGTGCTGGTGTGGTAACTTTGGCGTTGCTCTGAACCCCCAACGTGGGCTACCTTGGACCCAACTTTGAACCCCGCAGGTGGTTTACTTACCTGCAAATCTAACAAACACTCACCTCCCCCAGGAACTGTTGAAATTTGCACTAAGTGTCTAGTTTTAAAATAGCTATATGTCATTTGTGTGAAAACTGTATATGCTATTTTGCTAATTCAACGTTCCTAAAGTTCCTAAGTGAAGTACCTTTCATTTAAAGTATTGTTTGTAAATCTTGAACCTGTGGTTCTTAAAATAAAGTAAGAAAATATATTTTTCTATACAAAAACCTATTGGCCTGGAATTGTCTTTGAGCATGTGTTCCTCATTTATTGCCTGTGTGTGTACAACAAATGCTTAACACTACCCTCTGATAAGCCTACTGCTCGACCACACTACCACAAAATAGAGCATTCGAATTCTCTCTTTTTTCCACTATCTTACCTCTAAGGGGAACCCTTGGACTCTGTGCATGCTATTTCTTACTTTGAAATAGTACATACAGAGCCATCTTCCTACAGACACCAAACACAGGACTTCTTCCACTTGAAGCCAAAGAAAATCTTATGAAAGGGCACCATGCTCCTCTCAAGAAGGCCATGTTATCATTTCCCCAAATTCATAAATCAGGCTGTTCAGCTGAATAATGAGAAGCCAAGGTAGATAATCTTGCTCAATATCCTAAGGAGAAGTTTGGGTTGGCACAGAAGCAAGGTTTACAGATGGACAATTGCAAACAATATGGGTACCACCATTGACATGACCACCGTAGAGTAATTATCTTCTTTGCCTTATTGTTCAGGAGCATGGAGATCAGAGGTTATGTATTCAAAAGAAAAGCGTTAAAAGGTTTTCAGCCAGTTAGTAAAAACACAAATCCCAGTGACCTAAGTTCTCGGGAATTAGGAAGCATGAACATCCATTTGTGGAAGATTGGTCATCTTCAGAGTGAGAAAATGCTGGGACTGTTTGTTTTGTTTAACATTGCAAACCTTGCCAATGGCAGAGTGAGTGTTGAACAAAACTCACTATGGAAGTCAAATAAAAGAGTAATGTCAAATTATGAAAATATATTTTTAGAAGCCACAGAAGAAGGTGAATTTAAATGTACTATAGAGAAGTACAACAAGGAAAGCTAGAAATAAATGGCAAAACATGGGGAAGGGGGGAAGCTGGGGTGCTGCTGTTGGATGTAAGCCTCCGTTGGCAGCCAATACTATCCTAGGGAGGATGTTGTATGATTGTACTGATTCCCCTGAATTGCACAGCAGCAGAGCTCGTGGAAGCAAATCACATTTGGGAAGCCTGGTCAGCCAGGCTGTTTTAACCAGGTACACAGAGCAGGTGCAATGACTGAACTGCTATGAATAAACCTTTTAGAGAAAGCTGAAATTGTGCAGTTTTTGCTTTTTTGATAATGTGCACCCATATGGTCAAACTTCGGTCTTTGAGGAAGGTTGCCATATAAAAGTATACATCCAACTGACCTAGAGTGCCTGTCAAGTTTTCAGACTCTGAATGATTTAATCATGCATGTTAGAAACTATTTTTCCTGCTTTCTTAAAGTCTAGGATAATAGCCCTTCTTTGTGTTTTTTTTTTTATACTCTAACGTAGGAGGAAGTAATATTTCTTCCAAGTGATTTTTTAAAAATTCATTATGCACAAGATCTAGCCATGCATTGGTTATTTGTATTCATGTACCATGTCAAATTGTTAAAGAGTCCTAATAACCAGAGTGATGGACATGTAGACAGGATGGAAGAGCAACTGTTTGCCAGAACATAGCCTGGAGCAAATCATTTGTTCATGGCTGCAAACTTGGATTAAGCTGCAGATTTTCTGAATGTCACTGTCCCACATGTGGAGCAAAAACGGAAGCAGCAGAGAAAGAACAGTGCTGGTTCTTTTGCTGAAAGTATAGAGGTGATGAGAAAAAGCAAAGAAGCCTTATTGTAAAGTTAATGTCAATAGTCTAATGAAGCTAAAACAGTGGTGTATTTCAGTATCAATGATCTTACTTCATAACTTCTTAAACGTGTTGTTTTTGCAAGATTTTAGTCACTTAACCGTGAAACAATGCAGTGTGAAGAACTGCTGCAGGCCCTCAGAATGGTAGCGGATATTTGGCATTCTTCTCTTTCTGAAGACGATGAAACATTTTAAGCAAAAAGCATGATTTTGTTGCAGTCACCATCAAGGAATTTAGAGGTGGGTTTTTAGAGGTGGGTTTTTCTTCATGAATTTAAAATTGGATGCTGCTACACTCTTGCGTCTCTTCACAATGACCCTGGGGGGAGGTGGGCAGAGGAAGTTCCATGATCCCAAAGGCAACTCTTTGTGAGGGTGATACTCTGCCACTGCATAATCCTACCTTTAGCAAGAATACTTCAAAGGGCTTGTTAGAACACTTCAGGGTCACAGCAATCTATTCCCTGGTTGCAGCGGATTATGATCCAAGCCACAGATCTAGATAACATGCTGTCTCTGGAGTGGCATCTGGTGGTGGGTAGGCACTCTGGAATCTTCTCCTTCATGAAGGAAGCCTTAGGAGGTTCAGGAGATAGATAGGATCCTTGTTCTCGCCCAGGACATGCAGTTTAATAACAGTGAGCAGCGTGACCTTAAAACTTTAGCAAAGAGGAGATACTAAGTAAATCTGAAACCGGACATGAAACAAGTCCTCCACCTCGGTTTGCTGACCCTCTCTACACAATCATGGGAATAGTATGACTAGTGCCAATCAGAGCAGCAGCAACTGAGATTGAGAGTTCATCTCCAGAGAGTACAGCATGGGTCACTTGTTTGGAGGAGGAAACTGGTGTTTTGACAGTGTAGTTGAAAAGGAAGCAGTAGGAATTACTTGGGAAGATCAAACTATTTTTGCTTCAAGGCAAACTCGTTACTCAGTCCTCTGCCTCTTACAAGACATATGCTCTTAGTCATGTGGCACAAGAAGGCAGACCTACACCGTGGGTCCCACTGCAAGACACTGTTAGTACTGGATAACCACTGGTACAAAAAAAAAAAACAATCATACTCTGTAGAACTAAAGGATAAGTACGTGCCTACCACTAACAACTGTAAAACACAAGTTGAAAAATCTAACAGACTTCTTTCAGATGCATTGTAAACTCGAATAATGAAAGAACTGCAAATTTGGGTAGAATTCGGAATGCTTACTCAATGAACAGAAAAACACAAACATCCCCAAAGTTTACCAGATGGGCTAGGATAGCTTTCAAGGTTGTTATAGTGGCAAGAAAGGTTATTTGTATCACAGTCTAGGTCTTAAATTTCTTTGATAACCCAGTTTAAATAAACAAACCAAAAACACAAAAACATAATGAGCTGCATCTTAAATGAAGTGTAGCATTTTGTACATTTTGGCTAACTAGATGTAAAAGGAAACAAGCATTTGCAATGTAATGGGTCTTGCGTTTGTTCGAGTTAGAGCTATTCGCGTTTTAAACTTTTAACCAGACTTTTGTCACGAACTGAAAAGTAAAACAAAAAGGGAACAGAAGTTTGCTCGCAGTGAAACAAATGGGCAAAAGTGCAATTATCCAGGTTACTGACAGAAGTGCAATGAGCCATATAATAGGGTCGATGTGATGCAAAGCACTTTACTATTGCCCATCGAGATCGTGCTGCCTGCGAAATAAAGAGAAAAAGTAGTCCAGACACCATACGGAAAACATGGAACCTCGTATGTTTTCAGTAGTTGCCCGGTGCTCGAGGAGGGCTAAACACCAGAAGAACAAGTTACTTACCTTCGGTAACGCTTTTTCTGGTGGATACAATAGCTACCTGTGAATTCCTCACCTTACGAATTCACCCTTGCTCCAGCATCCAACAGAAAATCTTCTTCCCAGCTCTCCACGTCGACGAGGACGTCACAATTGCACGGCTCCACGAGACTCCGCCTGACGTCACCGTGCCAATAAGAGGTCCTCGCCGGCATGCTGACGTCAGTTTCACCCATTTTTTACGTGCCTTTGAGGCGAACAATAACTCCAATGAATACATATATACATAAAACCACAATGATGCAACATAATCAAAACCATCATTTATATATACAGGAAAAATATCAAAATATACATACATCTATGCAACCACATATCCTAGTGCAATCAGACTGGCAACGGGGAGGCAGGTGGGACTGTGAGGTATCCACAGGTAGCTACTGTATCCACCAGAAAAAGCGTTACCGAAGGTAAGTAACTTGTTCTTCTGATGGATACAACTACCTGTGGATTCCTCACCTTATGAGTAGAGTCCCAAAGCAGTACTGCACTCGGAGTTGGGTGTCTGTCTGATTACACCAAGAAATCCTGCAAAACAGATTGTGCAAAATGGCCGAACCTCAGAGTCCAAGCAGTAATGCTTTGCAAAGGTATGGAGGGACGCCGAAGTTGCTGCCTTGCAAATATCGACCACCAGAACCCACCTTGCCAGGGCTGAATTAGCAGACTTAGCCCTGGTGGAGTGGGCTCCGATACCCTCAGGGGGAACCTTTTTCATCAACGAGTAGCAGATCTTGATACAAAGGATAACCCACCTGGAGATAGTTCTTTTATGGACTGCTCTGCCCTTACTCTATTCAACGTACCCCACGAACAGCTGATCTTCCAGGTGAAAGTCCTTCGCCCTTTTAGGGTCCAAGCGGTGAAGCCTCTCCTCTTCCTCCTTCGAAGGGTGAGGAGGAGGATAGAAAGATGGAAGGGTAATGGTCGGCCCTATATGAAAAGGAGTGACAACTTTTGGCAGGAAAGAGCTTGGCGCTCACTAACCCGCCTAGCCGAGGTTATGGCAACAGGATAAACTGTCTTAAGCACTTAAAACCTTAATGGGCAAGAGTGCATGGGCTCAAAAGGTGACCCCATTAAAAAGGTTAAAACAAGATTTAGGTCCCACTGAGGCACATGAAAAAGTAGCGAGAGGAAACTTATTAAGTAAACCCTTAAGAAACTTAACTACAATAGGTGATTTAAACAAGGAGGGCTGATCCGGGGGCAAAGAAAGGCTGACTGAGCAGCTAACTAGCCCTTTACCGTAGCCACTGCACAACCCTTCTTCGCTAAGTCCAAAGCAAATAATAAAATATCAGAAAGGTGGGCCTTCAAAGGGTCAATTTGCCTTTCTCTCTGGCCGATAAAATAACATCCACTACATCTGGTGGGAGGGAAAAGAAACTGAGGTTGCCCCATTCAATCACCAGGCATGAAGGTGCAGGCTCTGGAGGTGGGGGTGTAGATTCTGCCCATGCGACTGCAAGAGGAGGTCTGCCCTGAGAGGCAGACTGAGTGGAGGGCACAGCGATAGTTGGAGAAGGTCCGTGTACCACACCCTTCTTGACCAATCCGGGGCTATTCAAATAACCTGAGCCCGATCTTGGCGAATCTTCCTCGGGAACCCGAGGAATCAAGTGTATAGGGGTGAAACGCATTAAGGGACTAGTTGCCCCAAAAGATCTGAAAGCGCCCCCCAAAGCTCCTTGCACCGGATACTGGAGGCTGCAGAATGGCGGGCAGTGCACGTTCTCCCGAGTGGCAAACAGATCTATCACCGGAAAACCCCACATCTGAAAGATGTGCAGGACCCGATCTGGATGGAGACACCACTTGTGATCGACCGAAGGAAGCCGACAGAGTCCGCACGCACGTTGAGCACCCCAGCCAGATGATTTACTATCAAGCAAATCCGATGATCCTGAAGCCAGGACCAGAGAAGCAGAGAAGATATGACCCTACTCCTCCCTGCTTGTTTATATACAACATCGCGGTAGTGTTCTGTGTCAGGACCTGAACTGACTGACTGCGAGGAAGGCCTCGAGAGCCAAGCGTATCGCCCGCAATTCCAACAGACTGAAAAGTCTGTTCCACTGGAGACCAACGACCCTTGATCTCCAGGTCCCCCAGATGAGCGCCCCACCCTAGAGTGGAAGCATCCCTCATGACTGTGGTCACCGGCGGCAGCAGTGAAAACGGCCTTCCTTGCGAAAGGTTGCCATTCACAGCCCACCATTGTAAATCTACTGCAGCATCTCTGGAGATCGTGGGCGACTCCGAGATACCCTTTGTGTTGAAGCCACTGCCTGCGGAGGCACCATTGGAGAGCCCTAATGTGCCAACGTGCAAACAGAATGGAAGAAGCGAACAGACCGAGCAGGCATAAGACCTTGAGGACTAGAACAACCGCTCCATTTTGAAACAATGGAATCAACGCCTGAATATCCTGGATCATCTGAGGCGAAGGATAGGCCTGATTCAATGTTGTGTCCAGTACTTCCCCTATGAACAAGAGGCGTTGAGGGCTCCAGGTGAGATTTGGGTACACTGATCGAAAAAACCCAGCCTGAACAACTGAGTTGAGTTGTCATCCGCAAGTGACGCAACACAAGCTCTGGAGACTTGGCTTTGATCAACCAATCGTCCAGGTAAGGGAATACCGATATCCCTTCCGAGACTTGCTGCCACCACTGCCATCACCTTTGTGAAGACTTGAGGTGCTGAAGTTAAGACCAAATGGAAGGACCGCAAACTGGTAGTGTTGCGACCCCACCACAAACCGGAGATAATTCCTGTGCGACTGGAGTATAGGGATATTAAAATACACATCCTGCAAGTCCAAAGACACCATTCAATCCTCTCCGTTCAACGCCAGAAGTACCTGCCATAGAGTCCGCATTTTGAATTTCTCCTGTTGGAGGAACCAATTAAAAATCCTCAGGTCTAGGATCGGTCTCAAACTACCGTCCTTCTTGGGGACCAGGAAGAATCTTCAATAATAACCCTGACCCCTTTCCTACTCTGGAACCAACTCCACCACACCTTTTGACAATAGGGTCTGAACTTCACGCTGTGAAACTCCTGAAAAGGGAAAACATATCCTTTTCTCACAATATTTAGAACCCATGAGTCCGATGTAACCAATTCCCACTCGTGGAGAAAAAGACGTAATCTTACCCCTACATAAGTATGGTTGGTAAAGGGGAGAAAACTAGGGCTGCTTCCCTAGCTGTTTTCCTCCAGAGGAAGAGAATGACGTAGGGTGCTGCTGGGTGGCCCCTCTTGTTCTAACCTTCCCCTGCCCACTAAAGGATGGATATGGGAGGCTGGTAGGTTGCTGGACCGAGGACTGGGGTCTCCCTCCAACTGCCCCACGTCCAAACCCCCTGAACCAACGAAAGGACCTAAAAGGGGTAGCAGAGGAGGCTTGCAATCCTAAAGACTTCGCCAAGGCCCAGCTATCTTTAAAGCGCTCTTGGGCAGAGTCCGCTTTATCTCCAAACAATTTTTCCCCATCAAATGGCAAATCCAACAAGGTGGTCTGTACATCTGAAGAAAACCCAGAGGACCTCAACCAAGCGTGTCTCCTGGTAGCAATAGACGTACCCATTGCCCTGACCACCGAGTCTATAGAGTCCAGGCCAGACTGAAATATTTGTTTCGCAGCAGCCTGCGCATCAGACAGGAGTTCCCCAAATGGTCTCTATACATCTTGCAGCAGATCAGGAACCATGGCCTTCGCGGAGTCCATGAGGGCGTGGACATATCTACCCAGCACACAGGTAGCGTTTGCAGCCTTGAGAGCATGACGAAAAAGTCATCTTTGCAGATTGCTCCATCCGCTTGGATTCCCTGTCAGATGTAATCACAGGGAAGGAGCCCGGCGTAGACTGTGTAGAGCAAGAGGCCTGGGCCACCAAACTCTCTGGGGTAGGATGTCATGTTAAAACCCCCAGATTAACAGGCGCCACAATCTCCTTCCCACAGCTCTATTCACCGCAGGCGATGATACAGGCTTCCTCCAAAGTTCTAATATGGGTTCCGTAAGAGCCTCGTTGAAAGGAAGCAAGGGGTCTGCAGAAGCCGAAGAAGGATGCAACACCTCTGTTAAAATGTTAGTCTCAACTTCTGCAGCAGGCAATGGAAGTTCTAAAAAGTCCACTGCCTTCCTGATCACGGTGTGAAAAGAAGCTACCTCCTCCGTAAATTACCCCGGTGAAGACAGGTCCCATTCTGGGGAAGTAGCCAGCCCACTGGCCGACTCCAGGCCCTGATACTCTCCCAAAGGCTCGACAATCTCTCCTTCCTCCCACAACTGCCTTTGATACTCTTCCGCCTCCAAGAGACGCAAGGCCTTCCTGCATGACCTCAATCGAGCCTCCAACATCGGCGTGGACATGAAATTTGCCAAAGAATGACTTCAACACCTGACGTGGGACAGGAGAGGAAGGTTGACTCCATTTGAATCCATCACTCGGATCCGGTGCTGGCACAGATCCTAATGAGGCCGAAGATTCTTGTGGCTCCACCATCGGCACGGGCTGACGGGGTGATGATATCGGCACCATAGATCTAGAAGGCGACGTCATGGGATTCACAGGACCTGAAGGCTATGTCATTGACGCAGGTCCGGTACCCTCAGCCGGATAGAATGGCATAAACTGTGCCGTCTTGTATGGCGCCGGGGAGCCCAACGAAAATGCCAATAGACCCGTGGGACCAGCCAGAGCACCAGCAGGTGCCATGGAACTGAACTTAGAAAACATGGCATTCAAAAATGCCGCCGGATCCGCTCCCGGACCTGAGAAGGCAGGATACCGCTGGTCTCCCTGTTGCACCTGTGCTTTGCTGAACATCGGACTCCTGAGCAGCAGGTGAAAAAATTGAGGACTGTCCTGAGGTGCCACAACCACAGACACACAGCGCCAGAAAAGCCTCAGGATTCTGGGGTTGAGGAGTCACCGGACTCACCTCCCACGTCGCCGACGAGATGGAGACCTCAATCTTGATTGGCTCCAAGCCAAACGGCGCCGAGAGTCATGACGGAGCCGTTTCTTATGCTTCTTTGAAGAAGCATTGGAAGAGGATCTTCGATGGCTCCTATGACCCTTCTTCGCCTTGGCCAAAAATTATTTGGCCTCTGTACGAAGTTGGCTCTGTATGTACTATTTCAAAGTAAGAAATAGTATGCGCAGAGTCCAAGGGTTCCCCGTAGAGGTAAGATAGTGGCAAAAAGAGATAATTCTAATGCTCTATTTTGTGGTAGTGTGGTCGAGCAGTAGGCTTATCAGGAGTAGTGTGAAGCATTTGTTGTACACACACAGGCAATAAATGAGGAACACACACTCCGACAATTCCAGGCCAATAGGTTTTTGTATAGAAAAATATATTTTCTTAGTTTATTTTAAGAACCACAGGTTCAAGATTTACAAGTAATACTTCAAATGAAAGGTATTTCATGTAGGAACTTTAGGAACTTTGAATTAGCAAAATATCATATACAGTTTTCACACAAATGGCAAATAGCTATTTTAAAACTGGACACCGTGCAATTTTCAACAGTTACTGGAGGAGGTAAGCGTTTGTTTTTGCAGGTATGTAAACCACCTACGGGGTTCAAGTTTGGGTCCAAGGTAGCCCACAGTTGGGGGTTCAGAGCAACCCCAAAAGTTACCACACCAGCAGCTCAGGTGCAGAGGTCAAAGTGGTGCCCAAACCATATAGGCTTCAATGGAGAAGGGGGTGCCCTGGTTCCAGTCTGCCAGCAGGTAAGTACCCGCGTCTTCGGAGGACAGACCAGGGGGGTTTTGTATGGCACTGGTAGGGGGGGGGGGGGGGGGACACAAGTCAGCACAGAAAGTACACCCTCAGCGGCACAGGGGCAGCCGGGTGTAGTGTGCAAACAAGCGTCGGGTTTGCAATAGAAATCAATGGGAGACCAAGGGGTCTCTTCAGCGATGCAGGCAGGCAAGGGGGGTGGGGGGGCTCCTCAGGGTAGCCACCACCTGGGCAAGGGAGAGGGCCACCTGGGGGTCGCTCCTGCACTGGAGGTCGGATCCTTAAGTTCCTGGGGGCTGCGGGTGCAGTGTCTTTACCAGGCGTCGGGTCTTTGAAGCAGGTCAGGGGGAGCCTCGGCATTCCCTCTGCAGGCGTCGCTGTGGGGGCTCAGGGGGGGGGGGGGGATCAACTCTGGCTACTCACGGTCTCTTAGTCGCTGGGGAGTCCTCCCTGTGGTGTTTGTTCTCCACAAGTCGAGCCGGGGGCATCGGGTGCAGAGTGCAAAGTCTCGCGCTTCCGGCAGGAAACGTGTGTTGTTTCAAAGTTGCTTCTTTGTTGCAAAGTTCCAGTCTTTGTGGAACAGAGCCGCTGTCCTCAGGAGTTCTTGGTCCTTCTAGATGCAGGGTAGTCCTCTGAGGCTTCAGAGGTTGCTTGACCCTGGGGATGCGTCGCTGGAGCAGTGTCTTTAGAAGTGGGGAGACAGGCCGGTAGAGCTGGGGCCAAAGCAGTTGGTGTCTCCGTCTTCTCTGCAGGTTTTTCAGTTCAGCAGTCCTCTTCTTAGGTTGCAGGAATCTCTCTTGCTGTGTTCTGGGAGCCCCTAAATACTGAATTTAGGGGTGTGTTTAGGTCTGGGGGGTTAGTAGCCAATGGCTACTAGCCCTGAGGGTGGCTACACCCTCTTTGTGCCTCCTCCCTGAGGAGAGGGGGCACATTCCTATCCCTATTGGGGGAATCCTCCATCTGCAAGATGGAGGATTTCTAAAAGTCAGAGTCAGCTCAGGACGCCTTAGGGGCGGTCCTGACTGGCCAGTAACTCCTCCTTGTTTTTCTCATTATCTCCCCCGGCCTTGCCGCCAAAAGTGGGGCCGTGGCAGGAGGGGGGCGGGCAACTCCACTAGCTGGGGTGACCTGGGGTGCTGTAACTAAGGGGGTGAGCCTTTGAGGCTCACCGCCAGGTGTTACAGTGCCTGCAGAGGGAGGTGAGAAGCACCTTCACCCAGTACAGGCTTTGTTACTAGCCACAGAGTGACAAAGGCACTCTCCCCATGTGGCCAGCAACATGTCTGGAGTGTGGCAGGCTGCTAAAACCAGTCAGCCTACACAGGTTGTCGGTTAAGGTTTCAGGGGGCACCTCTAAGGTGCCCTCAGGGGTGTATGTTACAATAAATTGTACACTGGCATCAGTGTGCATTTATTGTGCTGAGAAGTTGGATACCAAACTTCAGTTTTCAGTGTAGCCATTATGGTGCTGTGGAGTTTGTGTATGAGACTCCCAGACCATATACTCTTATGGCTACCCTGCACTTACAATGTCTAAGGTTTTGCTTAGACACTGTAGGGGCATAGTGCTCATGCACCTATGCCCTCACCTATGGTATAGTGCACCCTGCCTTAGGGCTGTAAGGCCTGCTAGAGGGGTGACTTATCTATACCTGTAGGCAGTGCGAGGTTGGCATGGCACCCTGAGGGGAGTGCCATGTCGACTTAGTCTTTTTATCCCCACTAGCACACACAAGCTGGCAAGCAGTGCGTCTGTGCTGAGTGAGGGGTCCCCAGGGTAGCATAAGATATGCTGCAGCCCTTAGAGTCTTTCCCTGGCATCAGGGCCCTTGGTACCAGTTACAAGGGACTTACCTGGATGCCAGGGTGTGCCAATTGTGGAAACAAAGGTACAGGTTAGGGAAAGAACACTATGCTGGGGCCTGGTTAGCAGGCCTCAGCACACTTTCAAATCATAACTTAGCATCAGCAAAGGCAAAAAGTCAGGGGGTAACCATGCCAAGGAGGCATTTCCTTACAGCCTCCCTTTCCTTTAAAGCCCTAGGATTCATGCCCTGGCTAGACGCACACTCCTCAACGTCATGCTCATAGCTAAGACACCAAAGACAATCATCATGAGGGTCAGTGACCGACATGTGACCCCCACACTCTCTGCATGGCTTGAAACCGGACTTCCTAGGGGGAGACATTGTAACTACAAAGAGCAACAAGATGAAACCTCCAACAGAAGCCAGAGCTAGGAGAAAACCATTAGCGTCGAAGGGACAGAAAAAAGGGAACTGACGCCAGGACCCTTTTTTGGCACTATGACGTCAGACGGAGTCGCGTGGAGCTGTGCAATTGTGACGTCCTTATCGACGTGGAGAGCTGAAGAAGATTTTCCGTCGGATGCTGGCGCAAGGGTGAATTCATAAGGTGAGGAATCCACTTTGTATCCATCAGAAAAGGCATGATGTATGCATACCTTCTACTAATGAAATTAAGCGAATTGTAAAAGGAAGCCCACAAACCAACCACACTCATGGGCTTGACATGGGTGTGGTTACAAGCCCGTAGAGAGAACAATAGGGACAGAACGCTTTGCGCTCAACCCTAAAAAACGTCCTTCACAAGTGTCCTTAATAAATGCATTTAAAACAGTTACTTAATGGCCTGACTTTGTTTATGTGTAGGCGTGTGGGGGGGAGGGGAGTAGTAGTAGATCACATTTGGCTGGGAACCCATCCCCAACACGATATGCATACCTGCCTCGTATTGTTAATTGGAACAATGGAATTTAAATGAGGCTTGGGGGATTGGGAGGGGGTTCAGCAGGAGGAAAACAAATGTGGTTGGGGAGGATAGTGAGATATAGAGGAGCCAGGAGGAAATTCATTAAGTGGGCTTGAGATAACTTATGAGGGAGATAGTATAGTTACTACACCCGGTGCAGACTCCAGCAACCCTAGGATGGCTTAGAGAATGCAACATCACAGTGAGACACTTCAGACATTTGTGTCTCACCATGCCAGTCATGACATGAGAACTATTAAAAACAAATTAAAAAGAAACTGCAACTGCACAAATCCATGGCACAGAAGAAACAAGATCCATATCCGTAATTGAAGTCCTCAAACAGTGCCATCTTTCATATATAAACATGCTTGAGTTAGCCCCAGTCATGCTGGGAATAAACAATGTTAAAAAGGCCATAGGCCTAAACTGCATTTCAGTAACATTAATTTAATTGAAAAGTATCCAAACTTCAGCTAATCAGGTGAATGCACCCACTGTCACAAAAATGTGAGCAATGTTGATCTCTAGAGTACCACGTGAGTGGAAGGGAAAAATCAGCGAGCCTCCGATCGCATGTGAATCTATAAAAGCTGCTAATGCTGGAGAAGGAAAATGTCACTTACCCAGTGTACATCTGTTCGTGGCATTAGTCGCTGCAGATTCACATGCTGTGCATAGTCCACCGTCTGGTGTTGGGTCGGAGTGTTACAAGTTGTTTTTCTTCGAAGAAGTCTTTGAGTCACGAGACCGAGGGACTCCTCCCACTTCGGTTCCATTGCGCATGGGCGTCGACTCCATCTTAGATTGTTTTCCCCGCAGAGGGTGAGGTAGGAGTTGTGTATGCTAATAATAGTGCCCATGCAATGGAATAAATACGTATGTACAAAATGAATGTTTAATGTAATATATTTACAAATGTACAAATGTTCAAGATCTACTTCTAAACGGCTACAGGCTCCCGGGGAGGAGGTTGGGCGCATGTGAATCTACAGCGACTAATGCCACGAACAGATGTACACTGGGTAAGTGACATTTTCCGTTCGGTGGCATGTGTAGCTGCAGATACACATGCTGTGCATAGACTAGTAAGCAGTTATCTCCCCAAAAGCGGTGGTTCAGCCTGTAGGAGTGGAAGTAGTTTGAAATAAAGTTCTTAGTACGGCTTGACCTACTGTGGCCTGTTGTGCAGATAACACATCTACACAGTAGTGTCTAGTAAATGTATGAGGCGTAGACCATGTTGCTGCCTTACATATTTCGGTCACTGGAATATTTCCTAGAAAGGCCATAGTAGCACCTTTCTTTCTGGTTGAGTGTGCCTTTGGTGTAATAGGCAGTACTCTCTTTGCTTTAAGATAGCAGGTTTGGATGCACTGTACTATCCATCTGGCGATACCTTGTTTTGAAATTGGATTTCCTGTATGAGGTTTTTGGAAGGCAATAAATAGTTGTTTTGTCTTCCTAATGTCTTTTGTCCTGTCAATGTAGTACATTAGTGCTCTTTTGATGTCTAATGTATGTAGTGCTCTTTCAGCTATTGAATCTGGCTGTGTGAAGAACACTAGTAATTCCACTATTTGGTTTAAGTGGAACGGTGAAATAACCTTTGGTAAGAATTTCGGATTTGTTCTTAGAACGACCTTATTTTTGTGTATTTGAATAAATGGTTCTTGTATGGTAAACGCCTGTATTTCACTTACTCTTCTTAGAGATGGGATGGCAATGAGAAATGCAACTTTCCACGTTAAGTATTGCATTTCACAAGAATGCATGGGTTCGAAAGGTGGACCCATGAGCCTTGTCAAGACAATGTTGAGGTTCCATGAAGGAACAGGTGGTGTCCTTGGTGGTATAATTCTCTTTAGGCCCTCCATAAACGCTTTAATGACAGGAATTCTAAATAGGGAAGTTGAATGAGTAATCTGCAGGTAAGCAGATATTGCAGCGAGATGTATTTTTATGGAAGAGAAAGCTAGATTTGATTTTTGTAAATGTAGTAAATATCCTACTACATCTTTTGGAGATGCATGCAATGGTTGGACTTGATTATTATGGCAGTAACAAACAAATCTTTTCCATTTACTTGCATAGCAGTGTCTAGTGGATGGTCTTCTAGCTTGTTTTATGACCTCCATACACTCTTGTGTGAGGTTTAAGTGTCCAAATTCTAGGATTTCAGGAGCCAAATTGCTAGATTCAGCGATGCTGGGTTTGGATGCCTGATCTGTTGTTTGTGTTGTGTTAACAGATCTGGCCTGTTGAGTAGTTTGACATGAGGTACTACTGACAGGTCTGGTAGTGTGGTATACCAAGGTTGTCTTGCCCATGTTGGTGCTATTAGTATGAGTTTGAGTTTGTTTTGACTCAATTTGTTTACTAGATATGGAAGGAGAGGGAGAGGGGGAAAAGCGTACGCAAATATCCCTAACCAATTAATCCATAGAGCATTGCCTTGAGATTGCCGGTGTGGGTACCTGGATGCGAAGATTTGGCATTTTGCGTTTTTTGTTGCAAATAGATCTATTTGAGGTGTTCCCCAAATTTGGAAGTAAGTGTTCAGGATTTGGGGGTGAATTTCCCACTCGTGGACCTGTTGGTGATCCCGAGAGAGATTGTCTGCTAGCTGGTTCTGGATCCCTGGAATAAACTGCGCTATTAGGCGAATGTGGTTGTGAATTGCCCAATGCCATATTTTTTGTGTTAGGAGACACAACTGTGTCGAGTGTGTTCCCCCCGGTTTGTTTAAATAATACACTGTCGTCATGTTGTCTGTTTTGACAAGAATGTATTTGTGGGTTATCATTGGTTGGAATGCTTTCAACGCTAGAAATACTGCTAACAATTCTAGGTGATTTATATGAAACTTTCTTTGATGTACGTCCCATTGTCCTTGGATGCTGTGTTGATTGAGGTGTGCTCCCCACCCTGTCATGGAAGCATCTGTTGTTATCACGTATTGTGGCACTGGGTCTTGGAAAGGCCGCCCTTTGTTTAAATTTGTACTGTTCCACCATAGAAGCGAGATGTATGTTTGGCGGTCTATCAACACCAGATCTAGAAGTTGACCCTGTGCATGTGACCATTGTGATGCTAGGTACTGTTGTAAGGGCTGCATGTGCAATCTTGCGTTTGGGACAATGGCTATGCATGAGGACATCATGCCTAGGAGTTTTAAGACCATCTTTGCGTGTATCTTTTGTGTTGGATACATAGCTTGTATCACCTTGTGAAAATTTTGAACCCTTTGTGGACTTGGAGTGGCTATCCCTTTTGTTGTGTTGATTGTCGCTCCTAAGTATTGCTGTGTTTGACACGGCAAAAGGTGTGACTTTGCATAGTTGATGGAGAAACCCAGTTTGTAAAGGGTTTGTATAACAATCTGTGTGGTGTGAACACTTTGTTAGCGAGTTGGTTTTGATTAACCAATCGTCTAGGTACGGGAACACGTGTATTTGCTGCCTCCTGATATGTGCAGCTACTACTGCTAGACAATTTGTAAAGACTCTTAGTGCTGTTGTTATTCCGAATGGCAACACTTTGAATTGGTAATGTATTCCTTTGAATACGAACCTTAGGTATTTCCTGTGCGAGGGATGTATCGGTATATGGAAATACGCGTCTTTTAGATCTAACGTTGTCATGTAGTCTTGCTGTTTCAGTAGTGGTATTACGTCTTGTAACGTGACCATGTGAAAGTGGTCTGATTTGATGTAGGTGTTTAGTGTTCTGAGATCTAATATTGGTCTCAGACTTTTGTCCTTTTTCGGTATTAGAAAGTACAGTGAGTAAACTCCTGTGTTCTTTTGTGTTTTTGGTACTAATTCTATTGCGTCTTTTTGCAGTAATGCTTGAACTTCTAGTCCTAGAAGGTCTATATGCTGTTTTGACATATTGTGTGTTTTCGGTGGGACGTTTGGAGGGAGTTGGAGAAATTCTATGCAATAACCATGTTGGATAATTGCTAAGAACCAAGTGTCTGTTGTTATTTCTTCCCATGATCTGTGGAACTGGCTTAGTCTTCCCCCCCACTGGTGTTGTGTGAAGGGGTTGTGTGACCTGTGAGTCACTGTTTATTTTGAGGGGTTTTGGGACCTTGAAACTTTCCCTGGTTTCTTGGGAATTGGCCCCCTCTGTATTGGCCTCGAAAGCCACCCCTTTGATATTGTCCCTGGTAGGTAGGTGGTCTTGTTTGTGAGGTGCTGGCTTCTGTGGCTTGACCTCGAAACCCTCCTCTGAAAGTTGTTTTGCAAAATGTGCCAAATGTGCCTCTGCCCTGCGGGGAATAGAGTGCGCCCATGGCTTTGGCTGTGTCAGTGTCCTTCTTTAATTTTTCAATTGCAGTGTCCACTTCTGAGCCAAACAATTGCTGTTCATTGAACGGCATATTGAGCACTGCCTGTTGTATCTCAGGTTTGAAGCCAGATGTGCGCAGCCATGCGTGCCTTCTTATTGTTACAGCAGTATTTATTGTTCTTGCAGCTGTATCTGCTGCATCCATAGAAGAACGTATTTGGTTGTTGGCGATATTTTGCCCCTCTTCAACCACTTGTTACGCTCGTTTCTGGAATTCTTTGGGGAGGTGCTCGATGAGATGCTGCATCTCGTCCCAATGGGCCCTGTCGTATCGCGCTAGGAGTGATTGCGAATTGGCGATGCGCCACAGATAGCTTGTGCTGCAACCCTTTTCCCAGCTGCATCAAACTTGCGGCTCTCCTTGTCCGGAGGTGGTGCGTCGCCTGATGTATGCGAGTTGGCTCTTTTACGAGCTGCTCCTACGACTACTGAATCTGGTGTCAGTTGTGATGTAATAAAAGCAGGGTCTGTGGGCGGTGCCTTGTATTTTTTCTCCACCCTTTGAGTTATTGCTCTGCTTTTAACAGGCTCCTTGAAAATCTGTTTAGCGTGCCTTAGCATTCCCGGGAGCATGGGAAGGCTTTGATAATGGCTGTGGGTGGAGGACAGGGTGTTAAAGAGGAAGTCATCCTCAATAGGGCTCCGAATGTAGAGATACATTATGAAATTCGGCTGCCCTAGCTACCACCTGTGCATATGCTGTACTGTCCTCAGGTGGTGAGGGTTTAGTTGGGTACGACTCTGGACTATTGTCCGATACTGGAGCATCATAGAGGTCCCATGCTTCCTGATCCTCCTGGCTCATGGTGGTATGAGCTGGTGATTGTGGTGGAGTCTGTGCCGGTGATACATGAGTTGACAGTGGTGGAGAGGGTGGTGGAGTTACCCTCTTTACCACCTTTGCTTGTGGTGGCTTGTCTTGTTGTTGGAAGTCAAGTTTCCTTTTCCTTCTGATTGGGGGAAGAGTGCTGATTTTCCCTGTACCCCTTTGGATAAAGATCCGCTTTTGCAGTCTCGATGTTGCACGCGGTCGGGCCGACCAGGCCCCGACGGGGGATCGAAAATACCCCGAAGGGTTACCGGAGCTCTTTAAGGCTCGGTGTCGATTTGCCCTAACTATCCCGATACCGAACGAAACAATACCGACGAATTTTCCGTTGATTCTGACTAACTTTCCGACCCGAAACACGGAGCAAAAAGGAACACTTCCGAACCCGATGGCGGAAAAAAAAAACAATCTAAGATGGAGTCGACGCCCATGCGCAATGGAACCGAAGTGGGAGGAGTCCCTCGGTCTCGTGACTCGAAAAGACTTCTTCGAAGAAAAACAACTTGTAACACTCCGACCCAACACCAGATGGCGGACTATGCACAGCATGTGTATCTGCAGCTACACATGCCACCGAACGGAAAATGTTACTTACCCTGTAAATATCTATGTGCAATGTAGAGTTGGAGATTCACATGCTGTGCATATACTCCTATCATCTAGTGTTGGGCTCAGACATGTGAAATTGTTTTTTTTAACAATGCTTTCAATTAATCTATTTATCTGGAAGATGTCAATGCTTGAAGCAAAGCAGTTTTCCAGTAGACAATTTGAAACTCAGCTCTGTGAATAGGCTCAAATGAAGGAGCCATAAGACTGGTGAGGACTGTTTAGTTCAAGAAACAGGCAGTCGACTCACTGGAGGAAAAGGACGGAAAAACTGCTTGACCACTCGCTGTGAGAAGGTCTGTTCTTGAGATGAGTTTTTTTCTTGAAATGACAACCAAAGGCACTTTTAAGGAAAGGTGTTAGAGGCCATTCCTAGAAGGTATGGCGAGATCTGATGAGGCCATACACACAGAAGATGCAAGGCCTTGGTCCTATACCAAACACAGAATTGTTTTCAGTTAGCCTTGAATGTTCTGCAACAAGAGTGCAAGTGCCTGCTCCATTAAATCCCTAAGGTCTTCTGGAAAATCCGGATGTCCAAATTCGAAGTAATCAAGAGCCACGCCATGCAGTTCACGACTCGTGGCTCACAGTTACATGGGTGCCTTTTCCACATAGGCAGAGGTTCAGGACTAGAGGGAGAATGCTGAAGCACTCACCAGCTGTAGCAGTTGCATGCTTATTTAGTCTTCTGGGTGATTCTCAAGACCCGGGTAAATGGAGCAAAAGAGTACGTAAATGTGATTCTCCTGAGGTTCTTGCTGGTAATGCCAACTGGCAAAGATATTATACTTTCTGCTTTCCCAAGTAACGAACAGATTGAGAAGAGGCTGAACCCACCTCCGAAAGAGCTGCTGAACTTTGTTATAAAGTTCTCACTTATGGTATTCTGCAAGACTTCACATACAGGCGGGGGGGTGTTGTAAAGACCCAGTCAATTCTTTGCTGTCAAATCAATGGAATTAGTTAGCCCCACAGTTGCAGAGTTTCTACTCACAGAATTAGTGATCTTGTTCCAATATGTTTGTTGATTAAATGTATTGATGTTCTATTATTGGTCAATCAGGACAGGTGCATTTTGCATGGAAGGAAAGCTTGTAGGCCCACATTGATGGCACAGAGCTGCAGGACATTGGAGACCCTCGTCTGTTTCAGATTGCTTGCCTTTCTCCATCAGGTCATAAAGGTGGGGTGCTCATCCATCCATTTAGACAACGGTTGTTATTATCTTCATATGTTGTGCATTTTGGGATGGTCCTACTAAGGTTTCTGTTTAATTCCCCACCAAAACCATGCCAGGTTCAAGTGGTCAGCAAGATTTACTTTGTGAACCGCACGCAAAGCCTGCAAGGAGGGATCGACTGAATGCATTATGACATTTGACCTAGGAACTATCTGCATTGCCAGGCTGAAACTGAATTGCCACTGTAAACTGCTGTGGCTTTAGTCATTAATTTTCACAGCTCTCCTGGGTGAAGGGTATGTTTTTCTCTAAGCGTTGTTGAGGTAAGGCCAGAAGAAAGTTAGGGTAAAACCTGGTGACTTATAGGAGAGGCAGGCTCAGAGCGGAACTCAATGGATGAGACCCAGACATGTTAGGTTTTCAGTTTTCTTCACTCTGGAATATTGTTGTACCCAGTCAAAGTACAAAAACACCTGGCAATTTTCCTTCTTCAGATGTGCCGTCACAGGTGATACGCAATTTGCAAAGAATCATGGGACTGGCAGGAGCATAAAGGGGAGGGCTCTGAATTGAGAATGCTCTCTGCCCGTGGAAAATCTAAGATAAATCATATGATTTTGAAGAATGGGAACATCGAAGGATGAGTCTTGAAGACTAGGAATCCCCATTCCTGAAGCACTAAAACAGGACCATTTTGAAGGACTGTTTCTCCCTGAACTTGTTGAAATACCAGAAGTCGAGGATCTCTCCAGCCTCCTGTCATCTTGACTGAGAATAACCGATCATCTTGACTGAGAATAACCTGGAGTAAAACCCCACAATCTGTAAATTATTTAGTACTTTCTCAGTAAAAACTAATATTTTGTGTTGTAGCTTTTACAAATTATGACCATATTCTAATTGTTATGTGGCAAGGTGGTTTTAATAAATTCCAGCATATGGCTACAACAGAGAGTTTTAAGTACCAAAGTCTACAAAATATAGAGGACTTTCGAAATTGCAGTGCTCCAAGACAGTGCTATGTCAGTTTCCATTTTTATGCCTTGTAAGAGCCTTCTCCACATGATTGCTTAAACTGTATCTGGTCGCCAAAAGGCGTATCATACACTTTTCCTTGTAGCTTGGTCTGAAAGGATGTGCTCTTTAGCTGCCATTCCATTATGCAATGGAGGGCCACTGCTGCTAAATGGTGAAAGTCCACAATAAAGGGATGCACAGTTGCACTGGTCACAGCATCTGATGCGTTGGTTCCCTCACATGATCTACTTTGCTGCCTCCTCGTACGGATTCCAGGCAATGGTCAATGACGCTCTACATTAGCCTATCATATCAGCCTAGAGTGACTAGAGCATTTGCTACTTTAGTAGACCTCGCTGCCAGGGAACTCATTCTTTTGGTCAAAGCATCCATACGTTTTCCACTGATAAGATGGAGTAGAGGTAGGTGTGACTGGATTGTGCATTTATCGTTGAGCTGCCACAACAATGACTGAATCTGAGCTTGGGTGACCTGCGATAGGGATGGCAGAGTCGAAAGGACAGTCATTTAGCTAATACAAAGTCAGGCATTTTTTTTGTATCAGTTCAAGTCATTAATGCCAGACAATCAAGAATTGGGTTGGATTTGATGGACTCTCAGGTTTTTGCACGTTGCTCTGTCATCATGGCCAGGACCAATTATTAGCTGCTCTTTTGATCACTGTGTGAAACTGTGAACTACTGCTTAATGTGCAATGCACTTTCAGATGGGGGTTTCCTGGCCATTTTGTGAGAGACTTAATACATCATAGGTTTTGTCCAACACGTTTATACAGCTATGCATAGACAATGCAAATATACAATGAACATATGTATCATACTAACCCAGGCAACAGAAGTTAGTAACAACTGTGTTGGTAGTTTGAGGAAATTAAATTGATTTCACATTGACATACAAAAGTACAACCAGTCCCCCCCACATGCTTTAACCTACAAAAATAGCCCAGTTGTACAATTATTAATGATCCCTTGAGGTAGGTTAATTGGGTATACTCAAAGTTTAGAACTCATTTAAAAGTGAAAATACATAGAATGTTGCTGTTTCTATTCTAACACTCAGATAAGTTTAGCATGAATTACCTCTGTGAACTTGTTGAGAGTTGCGTTCGTTGGGTTGTGGGTTATTAGAAAGCGCATACACTCGTAGGTGATCTCCACTGGTGCCGGACGGTTCATGATGGCAAATTAAAAAAAGTAGAAGGGAGGGTGGGGAAAAATGTCCCTGGAAAAAGGAGTGGCAGAAAACATTCAAAAGAACTTTCGAAGGACGACTTCTTGGTTCTCTTTCAGCAACTTCTCTGGCATGTGGAAGCAGGTAATAGCATAGCTCCAAACGAGATATCCACTGTATTCCAAGCTGGGCAGCAGCACGTACTGCAGGTAGGCACTGGTCAGGCAAATTACAAATAGCGATGATCTCTCTCCGCTGTTCTTGATCTTTATATTTGCCAAACTGTTTTAAGTATGCAACCCAATGCCCCCGAAAAATAACACAAAAATAAATAAATCACCCCTAACAATTTGATGCTGGTTACGATGTTCTGGGAGGCTTCAAGGCAAAGAGTATGTCTGTCACGTTCAATCCCAAAGCTTATTTGCCAGCACAAGCGCAGTGCTGCGCTTGGCAGAAATCTGCCCTAACACCGACTATCGCCATAAATGTGAGACGTATGTTCCAAAAGGAATCCTAAAGTGGGGGAAAGAAAAATATATATAAATATATATAATTAGAACAAGCAAATGTTAGACATTGTAGTCATGATATACATTCAACCTAATTTGACTAGTTACTCACTAAGGCAGTTGTCACTAACAAGTGATGGAAAAGGGATCAAAACAATCAAATACTGCTTGCATTTCTTAACTACAAAAAAAATATACACTCATCCTTTGCCACATGCTACGTAGTTTTCTCCACACACGCCCAAGTGTTGAATGCCAACTCTCAGACAACATTCTCTTGCACACCTTGTCAACTGTCATGATCCACTGGATAACTTACCCCTCTAAAGCCAGATACCACACCATCACACGTGCTCGTATGCCCCACATGCTTGCTCATCTGCACGAGTCCGCTTTAGAACCACACCTTTCAAACCTACACTACTCTTACAATCCAAAACCATTCCCACAGCACTACAAATCCTATCTTTCAAACACTGCTATCAGCGCATTTCCCCTTGTATATTCCCAGTTTCAAAATCGTAAAACTAGTCGGAGTAGGGTGGAGTTTTAAGGCGATTGCTAAGACAACTAGTCTTGCTATAAAAAAAATATTTAAAAAAAGAGAGAGAGAGAGAAAGAGAGAAAAAGAGAGAGAAAGAGAGAGAAAGAGAGAGAAAGAGAGAGAAAGAGAGAGAAAGAGAGAGAAAGAGAGAGAAAGAGAGAGAAAGAGAGAGAGAAAGAGAGAGAGAAAGAGAGAGAGAAAGAGAGAGAGAGAGAAAGAGAGAGAGAGAGAAAGAGGAGAGAGAGAAAGAGAGAGAGAGAAAGAGAGAGAGAGAAAGAGAGAGAGAGAAAGAGAGAGAAAGAGAGAGAAAGAGAGAGAAAGAGAGAGAAAGAGAGAAAGAGAGAGAAAGAGAGAGAAAGAGAGAGAAAGAGAGAGAAAGAGAGAGAAAGAGAGAGAGAGAGAAAGAGAGAGAAAGAAAGAGAGAAAGAAAGAAAGAAAAAAAGAGAAAAAAGAGAAGAAAGAGAGAGAAAGAGAGAGAGAAAGAGAGAGAGAGAAAGAGAGAGAGAGAAAGAGAGAAAGAAAGAGAGAAAGAAAAAGAGAAATCGAGAGAGAGATCGAGAGAGAGAGATCGAGAGAGAGAGATCGAGAGAGAGAGATCGAGAGAGAGAGATCGAGAGAGAGATCGAGAGAGAGATCGAGAGAGAGATCGAGAGAGAGATCGAGAGAGAGATATAGATAGATATAGATAGATCCCTCTGCAACACAGAAGGTCGCACTCCAGGATGTATATCAGAGCATGATCTAACTAGTCTTCATCATGGCCCAAAACAAAACACTGCACTATCACCATTAAAAAAACCTTCACCAGAGAACAGACATAGCAAACACACAATACGTTGGCTTTTCTGGATACAATGTTGCTAAGTTGTAACCAGGCAGAGAACATTGTAATTAATTTGAAAATGTCCATAAAGTAAATACTAAGTTATGCACTTAACAGAATAAATTCATTTGCATACAATCATACTTCATACACGAAACACTACACCAAGTGGCCCATGACTGCATGCAAATCAGCCAAATTTCAATAACAGAGCATAGAGATAGCAAACATCCTAGTTAGGTCTTCTTTTCCATACAATGTTGCTAAAAGGGTCAAGGAAACTAACTGATTTGATTGTGTCCAAACAAAAGAAAAATATTAGGCATTGCGCTTGTGCATGTTGCGAAATAAATCAATTTGCATATCATCATATTTGTTCTTATGCAAAATACACTTAATATGCCAAGTGGCCCATGAATGCAAACAAATCAGCCAGAAGTTATTACAATATATTGTGTCCTACATACAATTCTACCACCCAAGTAGCCCAATCAATGTTCATGGGTTCTTAAAAAAAACACAAATGTTCAATGCAATACATGTAATCAAAATAAATACCAATTTTATACTATGCGCACAAAGATTTATCTCCGTTTTCCTTGGGAAATCTTGTTGGAAAAAACGCTTTCAAGAGTTCTTGGAGGTGTGTAGAAAATAACACTAATAACCTAACACTATAAAGGTCTAAACAATATGCACCAAAAGCTCTTCATCTTGGTTCAAGCTGCAACGAAATTAGCTGTTGAGAGAATAATGATTAATTTTGACTCATTTCCTCAAACTCTTCTCTCTATCCCCACCTCTTGTGCTCACTGGAATCTTGTCAATGAAAGAGTATCATATCTCTGTGTATTTGAGGGCAATGTCGTGCTACAGAATAGTTTTGATCAGTTTTTTATAGCACGTAAGTGCTCCAAATTTTTTTTTTACCCCCACAGGGAAGATGGAGATACCTACATAGGAGTGTGGAATTTAATGAAACATCTACTTGTCCAAGGGACAGGTTGCTTCTTAAATCTATTTGTCCAGTTATAATTATAAAAAATAAAATAAAATAAAAAGAACACAATCTACTTGCCCCTTTGATTCCACGTAAAGCGGAGACAAATTATGGCTGCAATCTCATTATGTAAGAGCTACGATATTAGCCTCCCTGATTATGCCAGGGCTAATACTATAGTAGGCCTTGAATACTAGAAATTTTAAGCTCTACTATAGCAATTTCCTTATTTTACCACCTTTCGGTAAGGTCTACATGTTGGGGCTGGAGGAAGCAGTAAGCAGTAGTTCCAGGCCAATGCCTTTGAATCTGTGCAAACCTACTAACTAGCATGTTTTAAAGGATTTTTACCAGCTCTTCTCTAATCTTTTCCCATACTGAAAAAGGTTGAAAATTTAGTGCTGACAAGAGCAGAACTAGACGTTTTTCCGGGGATGGGAGAAAAAAGTGGTTGGAAAGAAAATGTCCTTGCAAACGCTCAATAAAAATTCGTATGAGCAAATCTACACATGCATCTTTGCCTGTGCAAAATACAGTTGACAAATGTGTTCTAGTAGTACGATGTCCTGGTCTACTTCTGTAAAGTTTTGTGAATTCATGAAAGCCACTAATTTAAAGATATACCATATGTGCACATTTGTGACTTTCTATAAGAATTGGGCTCCTAATTAGGTCTTGCATTAACCAAGATATTTTGTTTTTATTAAAGTTACATTTTTCTATCTATTGGCTTGTTTTACTGTGAGTGATAGCATGCTGCTCTCACACAAGGAGAATATTGGCCACAAAATAGTTTTGTTCAGTGCACATTGAAATTTTTAACGCTAAGAATCATGATTCTTGCTTACAAGCTTCGGCAATATTTGCATCTAATAAGAGCATTCTGGGAGTTATACATAGCCTCATATTAAATTTTTCAAAAGTGTGCAAACTGGAACCACTGTCAGTAGTACAGAGTGACCTTACAACGTTTATTTAGAGCGCTCACCCTAATAATAAAGGCTGTGCATTAATGAATCATAAATACAACTTTGAACAGTATTAACATAGAAACACAAATATTACCTCAACTGCAGACAGTTCCCTTCCTTGTAAATGGGCAGTGTAGGAAGTTGGCTATGTATGCACTATTTCAAAGTAAGAAATAGCATGCACAGAGTCCAAGGGTTCCCCTTAGAGGTAAGATAGTGGCAAAGAGAGATAATTCTAATGCTCTATTTTATGGTAGTGTGGTCGAGCAGTAGGCTGATCAGAGGGTAGTGTTAAGCATTTGTTGTACACACACAGGCAATAAATGAGGAACACACACTCAAGACAATTCCAGGCCAATAGGTTTTTATATAGAAAAATATATTTTCTTAGTTTATTTTAAGAACCACAGGTTCAAGATTTACAAACAATACTTTAAATGAAAGGTACTTCACTTAGGAACTTTGAATTAGCAAAATAGCATATACAGTTTTCACACAAATGGCAATAAACTATTTTAAAACTAGACAGTGCAATTTTCAACAGTTCCTGAGGGAGGTGAGTGTTTGATAGTTTTGCAGGTAAGTAAACCACCTACAGGGTTCAAAGTTGGGTCCAAGGTAGCCCACCGTTGGGGGGTTCAGAGCAACCCCAAAGTTACCACACCAGCAGCTCAGGGCCGGTCAGGTGCAGAGGTCAAAGTGGTGCCCAAAACACATAGGCTTCAATGGAGAAGGGGGTGCCCCGGTTCCAGTCTGCCAGCAGGTAAGTACCCGCGTCATCGGAGGGCAGACCAGTTGGGTTTTGTAGGGCACCGGGGGGGGACACAAGTCAGCACAAAAAGTATACCCTCAGCGGCACGGGGGCGGCCGGGTGCAGTGTGCAAACAGGCATCAGGTTTGCAATGGAGTTCAATGGGAGACCCAGAGGTCTCTTCAGCGAAGCAGGCAGGCAAGGGGGTGGGGGTCTCCTCGGTGAAGCCACCACCTGGGCAAGGGAGAGGGCCACCTGGGGGTCGCTTCTGCACTGGAGGTCGGATCCTTCAGGTCCTGGGGGCTGCGGATGCAGTGTCCTTACCAGGCGTCGGGTTCTTAGAAGCAGGCAGTCGCGGTCAGGGGGAGCCTCTGGATTCCCTCTGCAGGCGTCGCTGTGAGGGGTCAGGGGGGTCAACTCTGGCTACTCACGGGGAGTCCTCCCTGTAGTGTTGGTTCTCCACAAGTCGAGCCGGGGGCGTCTGTTGCAGAGCGCAAAGTCTCACGCTTCCGGAGGGAAACGTGTGTTCTTTAAAAGTTTCTTCTTTGTTGCAAAGATGTTTCTTCTTTGGAGCAAAGCCGCTGTCCTTGGGAGTTCTTGGTCCTTTTAGATGCAGGGTAGTCCTCTGAGGCTTCAGAGGTCACTGGACCCTGTGGAACGCAACGCTGTTGCAGTTTTTCTTGAAGTGGGGAGACAGGCCGGTAGAGGTGGGGCCAAAGCAATTGGTGTCTCAGTCTTCTCTGCAGGGCTTTCAGGTCAGCAGTCCTTCTTACTCTTAGGTTGCAGGAATCTAGTTACCTAGGTTCTGGGAGCCCTTAAATACTCGATTTAGGGGTGTGTTTAGGTCTGGGGGGTTAGTAGCCAGCAACATGTCTGGTGCGTGGCAGGCTGCTAAAACTAGTCAGCCCACACTGGAAGTCAGGTATGGTTTCAGGGGGCATCTCAAGATGCCCCCTGGGGTGTATTTCACAATAAAATGTACACTGGCATCAGTGTGCATTTATTGTGCTGAGAAGTTTGATACCAAACTTCCCAGTTTTCAGTGTAGCCATTATGGTGCTGTGGAGTTCGTGCATGACAGACTCCCAGACCATATACTCTTATGGCTACCCTGCACTTACAATGTCTAAGGTTTTGCTTAGACACTGTAGGGGCATAGTGCTCATGCACCTATGCCCTCACCTATGGTATAGTGCACCCTGCCTTAGGGCTGTAAGGCCTGCTAGAGGGGTGACTTATCTATACATATAGGCAGTGTGAGGTTGGCATGGCAACCTGAGGGGAGTGCCATGTCGACTTAGTCATTTTATCCCCACTAGCGCACACAAGCTGGTAAGCAGTGTGTCTGTACTGAGTGAGGGGTCTCCAGGGTGGCATAAGACATGCTGCAGCCCTTAGAGACCTTCCCTGGCATCAGGGCCCTTGGTACCAGGGGTACCAGTTACAAGGGACTTACCTGGATGCCAGGGTGTGCCAATTGTGGAAACAAAGGTACAGGTTAGGGAAAGAACACTGGTGCTGGGGCCTGGTTAGCAGGCCTCAGCACACTTTCAAATCATAACTTGGCATCAGCAAAGGCAAAAAGTCAGGGGGTAACCATGCCAAGGAGGCATTTCCTTACAGGCAGGCAGAGGGTTTGTGCTGCAGGGGGTTGGGCCTACCTGTGGGGGTGAGTGTCTGCATTGTTGAGCACTCCGTCCATCATCCTTTTGTGTTGCTGAAGTTGCCCTAAGTGGGAATGGCTATGCCCAGACGTGGGTCCCATGCTCACTGTGCCACTGGATTCAAGCTAGCCTGGCTGATGAAGGGAGATACCCTGGAACCGGTCCCAGGATGCTTGTTTCCGGTCCAGGGAGGACCTGGCTTGGCAGTTTGGGCTGGACTGTTCCCATGAGGACCAGGGTCAACACTGATTTGCATATGGCTGGGTCCAAACTGGGGTGGCATGGTGAGCAAAAGAACGATGGATTAAACCCAGATCTGTGACTGGGGTGAGTGTCTGCATTGTTAGCACTCCGTCCATCATACTTTTGTGTTCTCAAGGACAAAATAAACATGAATACTTGTTGCTCTTGACCCAAAACAATGTTCTATTGGGGACCAAAGAGACGTTGTTAAACATATACACAACATGTAAACACTGCTGCATGTGATGAATCTCTTTATTTTAGCAGTTTTGACTCCTGGTAAAATGTATTTTTTTGTTTATACTACTCTTACAAGCTTTACATCTTCCACAATTGTAAAAGCCCCGTTGTTCCATATGCCAGGATTCTGTCATCTCGGTCAGCAAGTGAACCATGCATAATTCAGTCTTTTACTGGCTTACTCCTCTTGTAAGTGACCATATGATGCAGGGACACTAACTTGCCTATTACCGGACTTAACCAAGTGCCAATGTTTCGCCAGTAATTTTTTGATCCTCAGTGACTAAGGGGCTAATTAGGACTTCAGCAGATGGAAAAGACCATCCACTTAAGTCTAGACGGGTAGGTTATCGCCAATGTGGCAGCTTTCCAACTGGGCCCAATAAGAGTTTCCTGCTGGGTCACAGTTTCCACCCGCTGACCAAGCGGGAAACAGCCTACTGCCTACAGCATTGTCTTCTGCTCATAATAGAGCAGGTAGCAATGCTGCAGTGCGTAGGGTGCAGCAGCACCCATCACAATGTTCACTGTCTGCAAAGCAGATAGTCAACATTGCGATGGAGCTAGCCAAGGGGGCCCCTGCACTGCCCATGCCATGAGCATGTACAGTGCAGGGACCACCATGGGTCACACCGTCTCCTCCAGGCGTTTCATGGTGGTGTTACCACCATGAAACCGCTGGAGAGAAGGGAGTCTTACTCCCCAGGGCAGTGCTGTCCTGGCGGATTAGGACCGCCAGACCAATGTTCAGTCGTAAGCTGGCGGTTTGACCGCAGTGCTACCACCGTGCTCGTAATGTGGCAGATGGACAGCCACTGCGACCCTGGTGGTCACAGGACCACCAGGATAGTAATGAGGGCCTAAGTGTTAAGTGGAGATTAGCCTCACTACACTGGAATTTTTCATTTTTCTTCATTTCTCTAGTAAGCTTTCCCTGGATTGGTTATTTGCCTTCTCACTAGCAGTTCTCATGCCTTTTGAGAGAACTAGGGTCTCATTGGCAGTCGGTTTGCAACCTATCCAAGTAGGGACCCTCACTCTAGTCAGGATAAGGGAGATACTTGCTCAGATAACCCCTTCTCACCCCTTGGTAGCTTGGCACGAGCAGTTAGGCTTATCTCAGAAGCAATGTGTAAAGCATTTGCAGATAACACACAGTAATAAGTGCAAACACTACAAAAGGACACCACACCAGTTTTAGAAAAATAGCCAATATTTATCTATATAAAACAAGACCAAATATAATAAAAATCCAACATACAATAAGAAAAATATGAATTCTGCAAGATTTACTCAAAGTTCCTTGAAGTCGATAGCTCTACCCGGGGCTATGACGGCGTCGTGATCAACAAAACCAACAGTTCAGGCCGGTCGTGGCATTGCGGGCCAGCTATGGTGCCAGGAAGACCCACAAACAATACCTTGGATTTGCAGGGCGTCATGATCCTCGCGGTGAGCTCCAGAGAGCGACGTCACTGATGTTGCAGTGTTGGTTCCAGAGTCGGTGCAGGAGTCGTCGGGCCCTTGATGTCACACGCGTTGCAGATCAAACTCCAGTCTGATGACGTCAGGTGCACTGGCATGGATGGCGTTGGGGCTGCGGTGCGAAGCGGCTCAAGGCGACGTGCGGTATCCACAGGTCGCGGTGCACAACGGCTCGGTGACAGCGTCCAGTGGCGTCGGTAAGACCAGGGCTGTGGTGTGAAGCGGGGCAGTGCGGTGTCCACAGGTCACGGTGCAGGCACCAGCGTCGTCATTGCTGAAGCGCTGTCGTTGGTAGGCCCAAGCTAGCGGTGCAGGACGGGATGGTGCTTCATGACCCTCACGAGCAGTGTCCACAAGCCACGGTGCAGACAGGATGCCTGGTGACTACACAGGAGTCGATGGTGCTGGCGTCAGTGGACCGGGGCTGCAGTGCGGGATGAGACGGTGCTTCGTATACCCCACGAACGGTGTCCACAGGCCACGGTGCAGGCAGCAGCGCCGGAGTCAGCAGGAGAAGAGTCATCGGTGGATGCCCAGGCTACGGTGTGAGCAGGCGATGCCGGAGTGCGGGCCCACAGGTTGCGGTGCGAGCAGTGGCTCTGTGAAGTCGTCCGATGACTGCGTCGGTGAGACCAGGGTCACAGTGCGAAGTGGGGCAATGCGACTCCTTGCGGTGTCTGCAGGTCACGGTGCAGGCCATCAGCGTCGTCGCGGTGGGTTCCCCTCTTGAACAGCACAAAAACACACAGTTCCTAGGGCTGCAGGTCGAGGAAACTGAAGTCTTTGATGTCCCTGAGACTTCCAAAAGGAGACAAGCTCTACTCCAAGCCCTTGAAGAATTTTCTCCAGCAGGACACACAGCAATGTTCACCCTTTGCACTCTTTTCAGGCAGAAGCAGCAACTGCAGGCCAGTCCAGCAAAGCAACACAGCAAAGGGACAGTACTCCTCCTTCAGCTCTTCTGGGCAGAGGTTCCTTTTGATTCCAGAGAGATTCTAAAAGTCTGGGGTTTTGGGTCTTCTTCTTACACTCAGTTCTACCTTTGAAGTTGGCAAACTTCAAAGCAAAGACTCAAGTGCTTGCAAGATCCTTCCTTGTCCAGGCCAGGCCCCAGATGCAAACCAGGGGGTCGGAGACTGCATTGTGTGAGGGCAGGCACGGTCTTTTCAGCCCAACTGTCAAACTGACCCAGACAGACAATCCACAAACAGGCAGAGTCACAGAATGGTATAAGCAAGGAAATGCCTACTTTCTAAAAGTGGTATTTTCAAACAGACAATTAAAAAACCAACTTCAGTAAAAGATGTATATTTAAATTGTGAGTTCGGAGACCCTGAACTCCAAACTTGTATCTACTCTCAAAGGGAATCTACGCTTTAAGGATATTTAAAGGCAGCCCCCATGTTTACCTATGAGAGAGATAGGCCTTGCAAAGTGAAAACCGAATTTGGCAGTATTTCACTGTTCGGAAATATAAAACACACTAGTATATGTCCTACCTTAAATATACATTGCACCCTGTCCCTGGGGCTACCTGGGGCCAAACTTAGGGGTGCCTTACATATTGTAAAAGGAAAGGTTGAGGCCTGGCAAGAGGGTACACTTGCCAAGTCCAATTAACAGTTTAAAACTGCACACACAGACACTGCAATGGCAGGTCTGAGTCATGTTTACAGGGCTACTAATGTGGGTGGCACAACCAGTGCTGCAGGCCCACTAGTAGCATTTGATTCACAGGCCCTGGGCACCTCTAAGGCATGTGTAGGAAGTTGGCTCTGTATGTGCTATTTCAAAGTAAGGAATAGCATGCACAGAGTCCAAGGGTTCCCCTTAGAGGTAAAATAGTGGTAAAAATAGATAATACTAATGCTCTATTTTGTGGTAGTGTGGTCGAGCAGTAGGCTTATCCAAGGAGTAGTGTTAAGCATTTGTTGTACATACACAGACAATAAATGAGGTACACACACTCAGAGACAAATCCAGCCAATAGGTTTTGTTATAGAAAAATATCTTTTCTTAGTTTATTTTAAGAACCACAGGTTCAAATTTAACATGTAATATCTTGTTTGAAAGGTATTGCAGGTAAGTACATTAGGAACTTTGAATCATTTCAATTGCATGTATACTTTTCAAGTTATTCACAAATAGCTATTTCAAAAGTGGACACTTAGTGCAATTTTCACAGTTCCTGGGGGGAGGTAAGTTTTTGTTAGTTTTACCAGGTAAGTAAGACACTTACAGGGTTCAGTTCTTGGTCCAAGGTAGCCCACCGTTGGGGGTTCAGAGCAACCCCAAAGTCACCACACCAGCAGCTCAGGGCCGGTCAGGTGCAGAGTTCAAAGTGGTGCCCAAAACGCATAGGCTAGAATGGAGAGAAGGGGGTGCCCCGGTTCCGGTCTGCTTGCAGGTAAGTACCCGCGTCTTCGGAGGGCAGACCAGGGGGGTTTTGTAGGGCACCGGGGGGGACACAAGCCCACACAGAAATTTCACCCTCAGCGGCGCGGGGGCGGCCGGGTGCAGTGTTAGAACAAGCGTCGGGTTCGCAATGTTAGTCAGAGAGATCAAGGGATCTCTTCAGCGCTGCAGGCAGGCAAGGGGGGGCTTCCTCGGGGAAACCTCCACTTGGGCAAGGGAGAGGGACTCCTGGGGGTCACTTCTGCAGTGAAAGTCCGGTCCTTCAGGTCCTGGGGGCTGCGGGTGCAGGGTCTTTTCCAGGCGTCGGGACTTAGGTTTCAGAGAGTCGCGGTCAGGGGAAGCCTCGGGATTCCCTCTGCAGGCGGCGCTGTGGGGGCTCAGGGGGGACAGGTTTTGGTACTCACAGTCGTAGAGTAGTCGGGGGGTCCTCCCTGAGGTGTTGGTTCTCCACCAGCCGAGTCGGGGTCGCCGGGTGCAGTGTTGCAAGTCTCACGCTTCTTGCGGGGAGTTGCAGGGTTCTTTAAAGCTGCTTCTTGAAACAAAGTTGCAGTCTTTTTGGAGCAGGTCCGCTGTCCTCTGGAGTTTCTTGTCGTCGTCGAAGCAGGGCAGTCCTCAGAGGATTCAGAGGTCGCTGGTCCCTTTGGAAGGCGTCGCTGGAGCAGAGTTCTATGGAAGGCAGGAGACAGGCCGGTGAGTTTCTGGAGCCAAGGCAGTTGTTGTCTTCTGGTCTTCCTCTGCAGGGGTTTTCAGCTAGGCAGTCCTTCTTGTAGTTGCAGGAATCTAATTTTCTAGGGTTCAGGGTAGCCCTTAAATACTAAATTTAAGGGCGTGTTTAGGTCTGGGGGGTTAGTAGCCAATGGCTACTAGCCCTGAGGGTGGGTACACCCTCTTTGTGCCTCCTCCCAAGGGGAGGGGGTCACAATCCTAACCCTATTGGGGGAATCCTCCATCTGCAAGATGGAGGATTTCTAAAAGTTAGAGTCACCTCAGCTCAGGACGCCTTAGGGGCTGTCCTGACTGGCCAGTGACTCCTCCTTGTTGCTTTCTTTGTTCCCACCAGCCTTGCCGCCAAAAGTGGGGGCCGTGGCCGGAGGGGGCGGGCAACTCCACTAAGCTGGAGTGCCCTGCTGGGCTGTGACAAAGGGGTGAGCCTTTGAGGCTCACCGCCAGGTGTTACAGCTCCTGCCTGGGGGAGGTGTTAGCATCTCCACCCAGTGCAGGCTTTGTTACTGGCCTCAGAGTGACAAAGGCACTCTTCCCCATGGGGCCAGCAACATGTCTCTAGTGTGGCAGGCTGCTGGAACTAGTCAGCCTACACAGACAGTCGGTTAAGTTTCAGGGGGCACCTCTAAGGTGCCCTCTGGGGTGTATTTTGCAATAAAATGTACACTGGCATCAGTGTGCATTTATTGTGCTGAGAAGTTTGATACCAAACTTCCCAGTTTTCAGTGTAGCCATTATGGTGCTGTGGAGTTCGTGTAAAACAGACTCCCAGACCATATACTCTTATGGCTACCCTGCACTTACAATGTCTAAGGTTTTGCTTAGACACTGTAGGGGTACAGTGCTCATGCACTGGTACCCTCACCTATGGTATAGTGCACCCTGCCTTGGGGCTGTAAGGCCTGCTAGAGGGGTGTCTTACCTATACTGCATAGGCAGTGAGAGGCTGGCATGGCACCCTGAGGGGAGTGCCATGTCGACTTACTCATTTTGTTCTCACTAGCACACACAGGCTTGTAAGCAGTGTGTCTGTGCTGAGTGAGGGGTCTCTAGGGTGGCATAAGACATTCTGCAGCCCTTAGAGACCTTCCCTGGCATCAGGGCCCTTGGTACCAGAGGTACCAGTTACAAGGGACTTATCTGGATGCCAGGGTGTGCCAATTGGGGAAACAAAGGTACATTTTAGGTGAAAGAACACTGGTGCTGGGGCCTGGTTAGCAGGGTCCCAGCACACTTCTCAGTCAAGTCAGTATCAGGCAAAAAGTGGGGGGGTAACTGCAACAGGGAGCCATTTCTTTACAGCATGTTACTAGGGACTTATTTGATTTACTAATATGCCAATTATGGATAAACCAATTCACAGTACAATTTATATGGGGAGCACTTGCACTTTAGCACTGATTAGCAGTAGACAATAAACCAGCAAAAAAAAGAATCCAAAACCAGGGGGGGGCACAAGGCAAAAAGACAGGGGAGACATGCCAAAAAGCTGCCAGGCCTAACAACTTTAGCAAGGTAGCCCTTGGCCTTGAATCTGCTGATTTTCCTATTTTGTTCTTTTACAAAGGTCTGTGGGGTGCTGTAGTTCCGTTTGGCCTGCAACATCTCTCTAATCGGAATATTCCATTTAAGATTATTTGGGTGGTGGTGACTGAGAACATTGGGAAAAAAAAAACAATTCAGTTTTATGCATTTTATATGTAAACTTGAGGTTAACGATCATTCTCTGAAATGTATGCAAGGAAATCTATTAACTTTCTTTGCAGGCCACCCCAGATGACAAAAAGATCTATAAATCTGTTCTAACACACTAAGTGTTTCATCCAATCCATGTTAATTTCCGTCCAGACGTTTCGCCTCCCACCAACCCATAAAAATAACAGGGTAGCTGGACGCAAAGCAACTGCTCATCGCTGTCCCAGTGAGCTGCTTATACCAATGGTTCTTCAAAAGAAAAATACTGTTATTAAGACAAGAGAGTAGAATTCCCAGTAACATCGTGGAGTGATTATACATATAGAATGGTTTATCCCTAAAAACAAAAATACAAAAAGTATCTACATGCTTGAATACCTAAATCATGATCAATAAAAAGAAGTGTACAAAGATACTACATATGTATTGTTGTCAAAATGTAACTAGGCCTCCATGGAATACGTTCTATTTTTGTAATGAAGGCTGTACTACCCCTGCAGTATGATGGGAAATTGAGTATATATGGTAACAGGTAGTAATGTAGATTTATGGATGTATTTTCTAAAAGGTTGTTTGCCAAATTAATAGGCCTTCCAGGGAGATGCTCTCAATTCTTGTGAATTTTCAGCAGCACGTAAACACATGGTGCCGTAGGTTTATCACCGTGAATGAATTGATATTTTTTCAACTCAACAAGCCTCTTTTTCATGCCACTCACTCAACAAGGTATGATACCTTCTGATGGTCTGTCTGTATGTGTCTAGGGTGGATCTCTCAAAACTCCCAGATAACTCAAGTTGTCTATTTCATTTCAGTATGCATTTATTAACATCCCACAGTACTACATGCCTCCCCTTATCAGCAGGCTTGATAACAAAAGATGGGTTCCTACATATGGAATCCAGTGCCTACCTCTGCCCACTGGTTAAGTTGATAGCATAATCAAATATCAAAGGTGTGATCATGTATAATAACGTCTGCTGGTTTTACTATGACTTTACGCTTGTTTTCTTGTGTGAATACTTTCAATTTTCAAATAAATAGAAACAAGTCAGTCCGTGTTTTTGAATAGTCAAAATAGACAACCGAGCAGAAGGCTATGCCAAGTTCCAAAAAAGGCTGTTCAACAGGGTTCAATTCATGGGATAAGTTAATAACTATAACACTGTTCTAACCAATAACTTGTTTCTCCTGGTTTGCTGTGTGTTTATCCCCTGTGGCAAAGTATTTTCTTGCTATATCTGACCCTCTGGATTTTTTTCTTCCTCTGGGGAACGTTGCCAACTCCTGCTGCCCCACTGTCACCAGTTGCCTATATTACTTGCATGCGGCGACATACTTTTTTCCCCAAAAGTCAGAATTCAGCCTTTCACATAATCCAACTCATCCTGTAGAAATGTATGCTCTTTAAGTTTAATTTCTACTTCATTTTTGACTAATCTGTTCCATTTATTGAAAAAATGATTTAATTTCCTCCTGTGATAAGTGATTATCGAGGAAATCTATGAGCTTTTTTATTTCTTCACCATCTGATCCAATTCCAGGTAAGCATACTAAGATAACAACCCCATCATGGTCTTATATGGCGCCGCCATCGAGACCATTCTTCCTAAAGTTTGGAGTGAGGATGTGATAAGTTGGTGTAATCAGAATTCGTAAGCCTCATGGTAACTTGCCTGCTTCTATGTAATTATTTAGAGAAATAACTTCCTAACACCAATTGATTTCCTTCTTACATAGCTTCCCACACTGCAGGAAATTCTGTTTCAATTACTTTGCTGTTTCCATGTTATCAACAAGAGGTATTGCCCAAGCTACATTGTACACCTTCCTCATTTTCAGCAAACAGATTTCATGCCACTTCCAGTCTCTTTCGAATTGCTTCATTCAGGTTATCCTTTGTGGCGAGTCTCACAAGGACATCCTATACAAATACCCTGCTGCCTGGCTGTAAATAAATCCACAGCAGAACCCCTGCCACTTTCAATGCGCTCTATTAGATGCCAGAAAAAGTCACACTAGGACGGGAGTTAGTCGGCCTCCAAGCTCCTCGCAGTACGCAGAAGCTGGTGCACAACCAGCCACTCACTCACCCAGCAACTGACTCAGTCTTTGGTGTTTAACAGCGATAGCGTCAGGAACCCGATTACGCCAAACAAAACGCCAAAGCCGCAAATTCCAGTGTCATACACCAATTGGGGGTCAATGCAGAGCAGCATGTGCAGATCACGCTTAACAGCAAAAGGAAACTATTGTGCCCTCTGCAACACAAGCTAGTTCTCCAGGATGGGTCTCAAAGCAAAACTTTAATTCAGCAATGCGTTTCCACCTAACTGGTCATCATGGACCAAAACAAAAAACTGCATCGCCACCGTTAAACAAAACTTCACAAGAGCACACACTGCACTCACCTGAAAATTAGAAGGCAATTGGCGAACTGATCCAACTTTTTTTTTTTTTTTTTTTTTTTTAATGTGCACTAAGCATATTAAAAACACATTTAAAAAAAGCATGACTATGGCCATCAGAGGCACATGTACACCAAGAGATTTTGGAGCACTGTCGTTCTGAATTGGTAAGCTCTTTCAAGTGAGCATACAAGCAATAATGCTTGATGAAACAATGCAAGGAGAACTAGGTGGCAGCCTTAGTCTCCAGTGCAGATAGTATTGCCTTTCCTTTAGGCAAAAGGAGTTCACACTATAATAGGGTTCTTTAGACAGTTTTTCACTACAGATGAAATCTACCTCAAAATAGTCTGTTTTGTAGGATTATCATATAGTGCCACTCCCTTCAAAAACAAAACCTACATAATTCTTATTTTTCACTCTGTCTTTAGGGATTCAGAAATAGGACTTACTGCTCTCTTCAGATTCAGTCTATGAAGCCTTTCTCCTTTGACAAAATAGACCGATGAAAAAGAAAGTAAAGATACAACCTGGACCAGGTGAAATTATAAAACATTTAGAAGAACTAGCTTAACACACAAGAGTCACCTTGTTCTTACAAAATACTGTAAAACAAAGCCAATAAAGACAACATATGAACAGCACTAACCTTTTCAGCTGACATCAAAGCAAAACGAATCACAGCCTTTACTAGAAACTTAAAATCACAGGAATGAGGGGCTCAAATGGCTGCCTCATCTGGAAAATAAGAACCAAATTTTATTCAGGGACCACAAAAGGTACTGGGACTGGGACTGCTAGCGGTAACTTGAACAAAGATCCCCGATAGGGATAAAAACAAGCACAAACTGCTGGCAAAGAAGTCTTATCAGTAAGTAAACTAAGGCCTTTTTTGGCCAATAATAACTGCTTCTTGGTAGTTGAAGAAAGGCACTCAGCAAACAGACAACAAACAGCGGAATACATCACTCGAGTGGATGGCCTACTCAACGGCAAGAACATTTTCACTGTCACATCAGAAAATGCAACACAAGAGGACGAAGTTCCAGGAATTAATACTTTGCAACCAACCACAACTAACCTAGCATTCCTTTTGGGATACCAAATGTTTTCTCAATGGAAGAGGTAATTGCTCTCTGTAACGTAAATTCAACAGATTCAACTATTGCACACAAAGTATCCAACTGAGCACAGTCAAAAATCAGACTAACCTTGTGCGGACAAACCTTTATTGCTCTCTACATGAAAGGAGCCTAAGGAAATACATAAGAGCACTTGCAAACCCAAGAAACCACTGCAGCACTCCCTCCAGAGAATCCTTTGATCATGGATGATCTACGAAACAAATGGAGACAGTAGCCATTCCTTATCAGCAAGGTGTTATACCAGTGACCATCATTCGGGGGGGCAGGGGAAACAGTACGTATTTCCATCTGAGTCTCCCATTCATACTAAACAAAAAACAGCCTACTGAGAACACCCTGCTTCCCTCGTCTTTAGGTACTTCTGAAGATGAAGTAACGTTAAAGTAGTTTTGTCATCAACAGCCGAAAACCGAAAGCCTATCCCTTCCTTGTAGACCAGATAAAAACCTACTTGTCTTCTTTGTGGGTATAAAAGTTGATACTAGAACTTGCTTCTCCTAAATCCTCAGTAGAAAAGCAAACCGTGTCAACCTTACTGCTCAACTCAAGTTGTTGTGACAACTAGCTTCTTGACTCGACCATTTCTTACTTGTGTACATCTTCTAGTTGAGCTTACTAACTTAACTTGGATGCATTTGTGACAGCTTTCACTCCCATCCACTGAGGGCAGGTGCAAAACCTCCAATCTAGGCTGCTCTTCAACGACTGATGTACAGAAACCATATGCTTTAGATGACCATCCAACAGATTAAATTAAACATTAAGGCATATTGCAGAAAACGCATCCCCAGATTAAGTGTACAGAACCAGAGGTGTACAGAAAGACAGATTCAGACAGACAGAGAACTGACCTCAGTGCCTAAACTTGTTATTGACACATTCAGAACCGAATCTCCCTATGCTTTGCACTCTGTTCCTTGGCATATAAAGTGAGGTTGCGGAGAGCACATAAATCATCACAAAAGTAGTGATCAGGACCCATTTTTTTTCTTTTCCCAAAAAACTCTAAACCTGCAGAAGCGTAACACTTTTCAAAGCTAATCAGTAACGGAGAGTGAGATTTCACTTTCACCAGTCATCTATCCAGATAAGCATACAGGTGAATACCATCTTGAAATAGATGTGCTACCACTCCTGCCAACACCGTGAGCCACATTCAAGGAGCTGAACTAAGGCCAAAAGAATTAACAGCAAACCAACAAACTCAATTAACATTTTACTTTATCTCACAGGAAAATGAAAATCAGCAAGAGGTCTCCTAACTGTTCGAGAAACATTTGCTGAAAAGGGACAGAACAGCAAAATGCAGAACAGCTTGAATTTATTCCATCAAATGGAGGAGATAAAGGGTAGAAGATGCAGATAAGTGAGGGAGAAAAAGAAGGCCGAAGCAACGGGCACTTTGTCAGAAACAGGACAGGAAAATCCCTCTTTAGGGCCATTAGTCTGAGGTGAGCTCCTAAAAAACAAATGTAAAAATAAAAAAAAAGTAGCACTGTGTAACTTATCAGCAAATGGAGACCGATGGTGCTAAACCACCACCAAGACCATATAAACATTTTGAAGTTGTTGGTGTAGCTGAGGCGGAAGATGAGGTATGCTGCTTGCCTCTACCAGAGAAACAACCACTTTACTGGAAAATTGGTAGAGTCACCTGCTAAGGCTTTAGGATACACTTAAACAGATGCTTTCAGCCTCAGAGCCTTTTGTATTGTTGTGGAAACCCTGGGTTAGGAACTCTATCCTAGTGCCCTAGCAGTAGTCAAGCTCAGTCTGAATCTCTCCAGCGACTGGTCAGCCTTTTTCCAAATGAAATGACCACCACCAAAATGAATGACCATCAACTGGGATAGCAATCTGGTGAAAGCTGTCTGGAACTTAACACTAGTCTTAAAACTGCAGAACCCATCAACCTGCATCAGGAACTTTGAAAATAGTGGGTAAAACGGAGACTGTCAGAGGTTAAATACTACCATGTACATGTTGCGCCATCACACAGCATTACATTACCATAATAGTTTCCATGAATTAAACATGTTTCACAACCTGCTCCAAATAGTCACTAGCATAAAGGAAAGCTCACCTAGTCAGCTGGAACTTCTCCGGAACTGAAGACAATGCACAGCACAAAAACTAATACCTAAAACACTGTGGGTGGAGAATGGTAGAGGCTTGAAAATTGACAACAATTTTTTTTTTTTTTAAAAAGCACTTGGGCACAAGTAACATTGACCGTGTCAGATGAGGCACAGAAAAAAAAATGCGATTGCCTCCCTACAGCTCATCACTTACTATCTAAGATGTCAAACATGGAGGCTTGCGGCTACACAAAGCAATCACAAACCACATGGCGCCAACTGGAAAGTATTGTAGATATAAAAAAAAATAATCCAGATCTACCATAGGTGCTGGGATGTTCACACGGGGAAGCTGTACCTATTACAATATCATTCTGAAATACATAGTAATAGCGCAGAACATTTTGAATTCGTCTTGCATATGGGAAACAAGCCATAGGTGAGAGAAAAAAAGAAAAAAAAAACAAACAGACTGAGCCAAAGTCATTAAGCCTACATAACCAAATCAGCAAAGCAGCGAAGAATAAAAGTTACTTACCTTTGGTAGCGCTTTTTCTGGTGGATATATTAACTACCTGTGGATTCCTCACCTAAAGAATTCTCCCCTCACACCAGCTTCGACGGACATTTCTTCTAGCTCTGCACGTCGACGATGACGTCACAATAGCCCGACTCCACGAGACGCCGTATGATGTCATCTTAGGCAATAAGAAGCCCTCCATGTGCAGACGTCAGTTACCACCATTTTTTTGTCTTGCCTTAGAGGCAAACAGGTGAAAAGACCTTGAAGCGAACATAATCACATCCAAAGAAGTGAAAACGCAACATTTATTACACTAAAAATAACAAGAAATTAAATATGCCAGTCAAAATCAATCATGAGTACTTGCATTATCAAGACCAGAAAGGTAAGTAACTTATCCTTCTGATGGATACACCTACCTGTGGATTCCTCACCTAAAGAATAGAGTCCCAAAGCAGTACTACCTCCGGAGGTGGATGCCCGAATGGTCAAACCAAGAAATCCTGCAGCACCGAGCGAGCAAAATGGCCATCCCTCCTAACTTCAGAATCCAAACAATGTTTGACCTACAGGTCCCCCAGATGAGCTTCCCACCCTAGAGTGGAAGCATCCGTTACAACTGTGGCCACCGGCGGAGGCAGCGAGAACGGCCTTCCTTGCGACAGGCTGCTGATCGCTGCCCACCACTGAAGATCCACCGCAGTGTCTCTGGTGATCGAATCTTCGAGATCCCCTTTGTGCTGAAACCACTGCCTGCGGACGCACCACTGAAGAGCCCTCATGTGCCAGCGTGCATGAGTGACCAGCAGTATGCAAGAAGCAAACAGACCGAGCAGACGAAGGACCTTGAGGACCGGAACTACTGCTCCATTTCGAAACATCGGAATCAACGCCTGAATGTCCTGAACCCGCTGGGGTGGAGGAAAGGCCTGATTCAATGTCGTGTCCAGTACTGCCCCTATGAACAGGAGGCAGTGAGAGGGCTCCAGGTGAGATTTGGGCACATTGATTGAAAAACCCAGGTCGTACAACAACTGAGTTGTCGACTGCAGGTGACGCCGCACAAGCTCCGGAGTCTTGGCTTTGATCAACCAATCGTCCAGGCAGGGAAACACCGCTATCCCTCTTCTTCTGAGCTCCGCCGCTACCACCGCCATCACCTTTGTGAAGACTCGAGGACCGCAAACTGATAATGCTGCGATCCCACCACAAACCGGAAATACTTCCTGTGCGATTTGAGGATCGGAATATGGAAGTACCCATCCTGCAAATCGACAGACACCATCCAATCCCCTTCGTTCAACGCCAAAAGGACCTGTGAAAGGGTCATCATTTTGAACTTTTCCTGCCAGAGGAACCAATTCAAAATCCTCAAGTCCAGAATTGGTCTCAACAGACCATCCTTTTTGGGGATCAGGAAGTATCTTGAAAAACAGCCCTGACCTCTCTGCTGCTCGGGAACCAACTCTACTGCGCCTTTTGCCAATAGGGATAACGCCTCCTGTTGTAGTAACAGAAGATGGTCTTCCGAACAGAAGGATGGGCGGGGAAGGAAGAGAGGAGGGGACTCCCGAAAGGGAAGAGCATACCCTCTCTTCACAATGTCGATGACCCAAGAGTCTGATGTTATAAACTCCCACATTGGAAGAAATTGGGCAAGTCTCCCCCTACCGGAGACAAGTGAACAGGGAGTGGTGGAGGACTAAGGCTGCTTTCCCTGCTGCACCCCTCCCGAGGAAGAGGCAGAGTGCTGCTGGGTTGCTCCTCTTGTACATACTCTGCCCCTGCCTCTAAAGGATCTGAAAGGCAGGGAGCTTGCAGATTGGTGTGGTGCCTGGAATCTGCCACGAAAGGAGGAGCCACGTCCAAAACCCCTAAACTTCCTATACGACCTAAAGGAAGAGAAAGTAGCTGCCTGAAGTCCGAACGACCTCGCTGTGGCTCTGCTCTCTTTGAAACGTTCAAGAGCAGAATCTGCCTTTGTCCCAATGAGTTTTTCCCAACCAAAAGGCAGATCCAGGAGAGTCGCCTACACATCCGTAGAAAAGCCTGATGAGCGCAGCCAAGCCAGAAGCCTCAATACTATGGATGTGCCCATAGCCCTTGCCACAGAGTCAGAGGTGTCCAACCCAGACTGGATCACCTGGGTTGCTGCCGCCTGAGCGTCCGCTAGCAAATGCAACACCTCTTGTGGCAAGCTTGGGTGACCTTTTGCTTCCTCCATAAGGGCATGAATATAACGTCATAAAATGCAGGTTGCATTGGTCGACTTCAAGGCCATACTGCATGACGAAAAGGCCTTCTTTGCAGCGTGGTCCATTTTCTTTGACTTCCTGTCCGCAGGGGTCCCGGGGAACGAACCAGGGGATGATCGGGAAGAGCAGGAAGCCTGAACATCCAAACTCTCCGGAGTTGGATGTTTGGAGAGGAAGTGCGGGTCGCCTTGCTACCGCCCTGTTGACAGCTGTAGAAGTCACAGGTTTCCTCCAAATGTCCTTGATGGGGTCCAGGAGAGCCTCATTGAAGGGCAAGAGAGGCTCCGCCACCACCGAGGCCGGATGCAGCACTTCCGTCAAAAGGTTCCTCTTCACCTCAGCAGCCGGAAGAGGAAGATCTAAAAAGTCTGCAGCCTTCCTTATTACTGCATGAAAAGGTGCTGCCTCTTCGGGATATAATCGCCAGGGGAAGTCAAATCCCATTCAGGGGAAGTATCAATAACGCTTGCAGTGTCCAGACCCTGAAAATCACCCGAAGGCTCAAAGATTTCGCCTTCCTCCAGACGTTGCCTGCTATATTCCTCTTCCTCCAGGAGGTGCAAAGCTAGACGTCTGGACTCGAGACCCGGCGTCGATAGGGCGTCGGCAGACTCCGAAGATCTTCGCCAGCGCCGTTCTTCTGATCCATCAGACGCCGGACCCTCCGGCGCCACAGGCACCTTGACAGTAGACTGGATCCGTGGCGAATCCACTGGCGCCGCAGATGTTGTAGGCGTCACTGGTCTCCTTGGCGACGCCAAGGGCATCGGTGCCGCAGCGGCTCCAGACGGCAAAAATGGCATGAAGGGCGTCAGCTTGTAAGGAGCCGGAGCACCCAAATTAAAAAGCTAAAGGGCCCGACGGACCCGCATGCCCTCCACCAGGCGCCATGGTGGAAAAGATATTGAACATGGCATTTAAAAATGCTGCAGGATCCGTACCCGGCACCGGCATAGAAGCCGATGATAGGCCAGGCAACTCCTGCTCCGGAGAAGCCACCAGCTCTTGAATAGGCTCGACTACAAACACCGACAAAGGTGAAGTCGGAGTCGTAGGAGGCAGAGGAGTGACAGTCGGGCTAATCTCACACGTCGGGAGTTGTGACGACGCGGAGAGTCTCCATGACGACGATGAGTCATCGAAGATTTTGAAGAGGACTCTCTCCGATGCAGCCTTTCCTTCCTCTTCTTGGACTGGGCCAGGAACAATTTAGCCTCTCTTTCCTTAAGCGCCTTAGGGTTCATGCGCTGGCAAGAACCGCATGACTCGACCTCATGGTCGGAACTAAGGCACCAGATACAAATTTTCATGGGGGGGTGGGGGGGATCAGTGACCGACATCCGACCCCCACACTGGTTACAAGGCTTAAAACCAGATTTTCTTGGCTGCGACTTGTAACTACAGATGCGCAACTGTAGCTACCCGTTAGCCTCAAAGAAAAAACGTTCTTAGAAGGCACAGAAGAAAGGGAACTGACGTCTGCACGTCGACAAGGGCTTCTTATTGCCTAAGATGACATCATACGGCGTCGCGTTGAGTCGGGCTATTGTGACGTCATCGTCGACATGCAGAGCTAGAAGAAATTTCCGTTGAAGCTGGCGCGAGGGGAGAATTCTTTGGGTGAGGAATCTACAGGTAGGTGTATCCATCAGAAGGGAAGAATGATTCCACGAAAGTATGAGATTTCCAGGCTTCAGAGCAGATTATGATCTTCAAACGGAACTCCCATAGAATTAAAAGACAAAAAATAAAAATTACCCAACATAAATCAATAGAGGTAAAAATGCACTAGAAAACAACCAGTGAGGCATTACTAGAGATCAATGCTAAACCTAGAATCGAGAGAATTGCTTGTATAAGCACATCCTATTCACATTTTGAATGGTGTAAAAATAGATTAGAAAGAACCAATATATACTAAAAAATACTAGAGGTTTCCTATTACACTCCACTATTCAAGAATAGGTCTCAATCTACGTTATTTTGGTCCTCACTCGCTCTAAAAATACTTCAATTAGAGAGAATTAATAACAAGGCCAGTTGTTGGCCATTTTCTACATTGGCAATGCAATGTGTGCATCTTAAATGTCCCAATTAGACAATTGGATCTAGGGCTGCAAAAGAATTTGAAAAAACAAATGCAAATTGCAACATCTTCAATTGACTGAATTGGTTTATATTTTTTCGAACGACAAGGTGTAGCAATTCTTGAAATGACAATTCAGCTTAATGTTGGTTGACTGTGTTGCATTAGAGTTGTGAGACACACCCAACATGGCTCCCCGATTTACAGATAACTGGCTTAAGACATTCATACTGCACTATGAAGTGCAGTCACATACACTGGGCAGTGCGTCACGAGGTCACACGCATGCTGTGCGTTGCATTGAAAGGAGAATAGATGAATACACCCAGATCGTTCTAGTTAGTAGCAGGCTTACCCCTTTTGAAGAGAAGGAAACACTGACACAAGCAAGTTCAGCGACAAGAGCAAACAGCATCAATTTAATACAGTGAGTATCAGTGCGAGACTGACAGAAGGAGCGATTATACACTGCAGTATATTCTTAGAAGATTGATACCTTTATGTTCTATTATTCCTTTATGTTTGTCTGTTCACAAAACCTGACTAATTTTCATAAGTGTACTCAAGCATAAATTTGCTATGCCCACTTGAGGGGGTGGGAACACAACTACAAAAGCATCCTGGCTGGGGTCAATGCCTGAGACATTTTAACTATGATCACAATTTATATTTTAACGGTCCAAAGAAGAATCCCAAGTATCTAGTACAGTGCAACCATACTTATCTCTACATCTATATCTAAATCTACTATATATATATATATATATATATATATATATATATATATATATATATATGCATGAAGACCCTGGCTCCAGCCCGTATATGAGAGTACATCACCTCATAGCAAACAGGACTAGTGCTTTGCGTACATCATTACAACACAGTGGGGTGAGTGTCAGAGGAAGGTTCTTGTGTCTATTTGGGACTTGTGTTTTTTTATGTCACAAGATGACTAAAATATGGCTGTACGACATCGTATAACTTGACGGAAGCAATAAGTTAAGCAACTATTAAATGATGATATTTAGGGAGTGCGGGGGAAGACTACTCCAAGATGTGAATGGAATGGTTTTGGAAAGCTCAAACATTTATTTAGACAACGTTTGAAACTGGAAAAACCCATGCAGAAGTAAGTGGTGGGAAATCTCCTCACTGAAGAACTATATGCAGGTAGAACATTTCCCTAGAGGCCTAACGACGTTTTGGTACCCACTATTCAAAGCCCAAATCCTAAATAATTTGAGAAGTGGTCTATCTCACTGTGACCACAAGTAACAACAACAACAACAACAACAAAAAAACAAAAAAACAAAAAAGAAAGGAATTACTGAATACATATGCAGAATTGATGTTGGAACAAATAAGCAAGGACACCGAGGCATTGAAGAAAAAAAACAGAGGATCAAATATAAGGAAGTGGTGTGTAAAGCCTTAGGTGACCTGAAGACCACTTTGTAAAAGTACGAGAACAGAATGAGGTGTTTACAAATAAAATAAAATAAAAAAAAGTAAAGCTTGACCACGATAAAAGGGAAGGGATTACGCTCTGGAACATATGCTCACTTTTGCAATAAGGTTAGGAAGGAAGCAAGGGTTACTACGATCCAGATATAGGAAGAGCTTGACCACATAATCTAGCACTGAAGTCAGTTCACATTCAGACTCCAAGTTTTTCCCGCTACACTGGCTCCTTCACTGAACTGGAACTTTTTTGGTAAAATGTTACCTCCTAAAACAGGACAATGTGTTGGGGGCGAGAAGAGGCCATAGAAGACCAAGAGGAAAAGGAAGAAAAGGGTGAGGCGTGGGGGTGGTGTACGTCGGCTGCAGGGACACTATGCCACATGGGAACATGATGGAGCGGAGGAAGGACACGAATAGCATGAACGGTGAGAGCAATACCACTGTCATTAATTTATCAGACCGTATGTTAACAGACACTGAGTAATCTGTATTGGAACAAGGTCCGACTTTTTGTCCTGTCACCTGCCCAAACTAAGCTTTTTTTTTTTTTTTTTTTTTTTTTTTTTTTAAAAAGGATTGCCTCTTTGCTCTTTACCCATAAACTGAAATTAGGCAAAATTACATAATGTTTTGGAGGAAGAAATTGTGGACACAGCGCACACCGCTAACATTTCTAAGACCTCTCTATTGGGAATACTGGAGACCTTAGAACCATATATCAATAAGATATGGGGGGAGGATATGGACAATATTGAGGACCAGCAGTGTTCTTTGAATATGGGATGCAACAATCTTGTACTACCTGAGGAAAGAAGAAGTCAAAGCACTGTAGTGGAAATATGTTGTTTGTTCTTTAGCGAGTCCATCTGTTTGGATCAGTTTTTTCTTGGGTATTTTGTTTCTGCAAAAGTCACAGTATCCTTCTGAATCCAGATGTTTGCTCTGGCAGCCATTTTTGTTTTTCTGTGATAGAACACACACATGCATTTACAGGCACATACACAGTTGTTACAATGCCCATAGGGCTTGAAGGAAGCAATTGACCATGAAGGCAGAAACAGGTTGTCCAACTTCAATTTGTTGACTTTTGAGATTACTAATTTCTGTAAATGTTAACGTTACTGTGAATTACATAATAGGGAAAAACTAAAAGAAAGAAAAATGGTGTGCAGGTACCTTAACTTTAAAGTTCTCTGGTAAAGATTCCTGTAATAAAATCCACAAGAGGGCACAATCGGGTATGCCACACGCCATTCAACGTGTAGTAAGACAATGAGTTATGCTACCACGGTGGATGATGGTCTGTGCATCCTAAAGAGGAAACTCCTCAGAGCTGCAGTTAGCAACTTAACAAACAAGTTACCTTTGGTAACAAATTATCTGCTAAAGACATATTCTAGTTGCAGATTCTTTACCTCAGAATTTACCCCAGGTCAGACTGGAACCGGATTTTTCTTCTAGCAGTTCCCTTGCGCGCTGTCAGGTGGCATTGACTCCGCAGCCATGGTCGCCATGATGTCCCCATCATATAAAGGCACCACCCCGGCATGCTTATGTCAGTTTCTTTTCACACCTTTCCTTACCAGAAGGACTGACCAATGAAGACTGATCCTGGTGCGCCCGAACTAGGACCTTAAAAAAAAGAAGGAGCCCTGGTCCCTAGAAATTAGTTTGCAGAGAAGGAAGGATGGATCGGTCGGTAAGGAATCTGCAACTAGAATAGGTCTCTACCAGATAATTTGTTACGAAGGTAAGTAACTTATTCATCTGGTAGAGAATTCTAGTTACAGATTCCTTAGAATAGATACCCAAGCAATACCACTACAGGAGGGTCAACAAAATAACATATTTGAACGTTCTGCAGGACAAATGACCAAAGTAGCCATCCCTGCGGACCGGACTGTCACAGCAGTAGTGTTTAGGGAACATATGAAGGGACACCCACGGTGCGGTCTGGCAGATGAATCAGTTGCCCTTCTAGAATGAGCACGCAAACCAGGTGGTTGCATCAAAACGTGCTACGCTTTGGCTAAGAAGCAGAGAACAACCCATCTAGAGGTGGTCCTTTTCTCCATCTTCTGTCCTTTCTTTGCACCAACATAACCAACAAAGAGTTAATCATCCACCAGACGTCTTTGGTACGATCAAGGTATTTATTTTTAGCTTTGCATCCAGGCGGTGGAGTCTCTCCTCTTTACGAGAAGGATGTGGGGGTGCGTAAAAAGTAGGAAAGGTGATGGATTCACCTACATGTTGGGGTATGACTACTTTAGGTAGGAAATTGGCCCTAGTACGAAACACAACTTTGTCAGGATGGACAGAGAGGAAGGGTGGCTTTGAAGAAAGCTTGCAGCTAATTCACTCTACATACACATGGAGGTGATGGCTACAAGGAAGGCTGTTTTCAAAGTGGGAAGCCAAAGAGGATAATTATAAAGAGGCTCAAAAAGAGCACACATGAGGAAAGAGAGCACCAAGTTCAAATCCTACTGGGGCATTATGAGCGGAGATAGGTGGAAACATGGGAGTAAGACCTTTGAGGAATCTCCCCAACAATGGGAGATTTAAACAAGGAGGGTTGATCAGGTTGCCTGACGAAAGCAGAGATGGCAGAGATAATCTTTAAGAGTGCCCAAAGCAGAGCTCTGCTGGGCAAGAGAGAGGGTAAACAAAAGAACCTCAGACAGAAGTGCAGACAGGGGAATCAGACTTGTTGGTACAGCATGCTACAGATTTATTCAACGACAGACACATACCGTTTCGGTGGAGGAACACCTGGCTGCCAAGATAGCATTACATACTTCAGGCAGAAGGTCGAAAGCTGTGAACTAGTCGCTCAACCTCCATGCGAGAAGGCGGGGAATGGACAGGTTCGGGTGGAGAACCGTCTCATCCCAAAGAGGTAGTCTGAGTGGAGGATCGATGGCCATGCTCTGAAGCTTGGAATACCATACTCTTCGTGCCCAGTCCGGAGCCACAAGAATGACTTGGGCCCAGTTATTCTTTATCTTCTTGAGAACTCTGGGTAGGAGTGGTATTGGAGTGAAGGAGTATGGAAGGCCAGAGTCCCACTCGAGCAAAAAGCAGCACAGTGAGAGTGCCGCCCTGGAAACTCCAACACCACAAAACAGCTGGCGTTCCCCATTTTCTGTGGAGACTAACAGATCCAACCAAGGCTCTCCCCACTGCTGAAGGAGACCTTGTGCCACCTACAGACAGAGATGCCATTCATGATCGATCCTACACTGACTGCTAAGTTAGTTTGATCTGACGTTCAGAGAGCCCGCCAGATGTTGAACCACCAGGGATATGCCCAGACTTTCCAGCCACGTACAGAGGCACGGGCCTCTTGATAAATGGTCCATGACCCCACCCCGCTTGTTGCAATCCCACATGGCAGTGGTGTTGCCTGTGAACACCTGCACCACTTTTACTTTGATAGGAAAGAAATGCTTTCAATGCAAGCCTGATCGCCCTGAGACCAGAAGGCTGGTGTGGAGGCTGGACTCCGCCAGAGACCAGATGCCTTTGATCTCCTTCTCCCCTTGTGGCCGCCCCATTCCAGGAGTGACGCATCCGTCACTACTGTCAGATCTGGTTGGGGAAGGGAGAGGGATCTGCCTCCGACTCAACTGTGGTTCGTTACCCACCATTGCAGCACTTGCGCCATTCCCTCCGAGATCTGGACTATGTCTGAGAGATTCCCCCTGATGCTGACCACTGGAACTTCAGGTCCCACTGCAGAGCCCGCATGCACCATCTGCAACCAGCAGGAGGCCATGAGGTCCAGCAGTCTGAGGCATTCTCCGAGAAACCCAAGACAGAGGCTGAAACATCATTATCATAGCCTGAATATCCTTGACTTGTCGCTTGTGGTCGGGGGGGGGGGGGGGGGAATGTAAACAGGTCAAAACTGCACTGTGTCCAGAATGGCTCATATAAAGGGGGTGTCAGAGGGCGTTGGTTGTGACTTCAGCACATTTATAGTGAGGCATAGCCAATGCAAAGGTTCGCCATAGTCTGGAGGCAGTAGACAATGGCATGGAGCGAGCCCGCCTTTAACAGCCAGTTGTCGATGTAGGGGAAGACTGAAACCCCTAACCAGTGCAGATGAGCAGAACCCACAGCCATCCCTTTGTGAACACCTGAGGTGCGCTGGTAAGGTCAAAGGAGATTATTGTGAACTGAAAGTGCTCAGGACCTAACACCAACCACAAGTAACGCATGTGGGCAGGCAGGACGGGAATATGAAAGTGGGCACCCTGCAAGTCCAGAGCTACCATCCAATCGCCAGGATATTCCAGTCACTCACTTAAGCACTTCAAGTCACCCTTTTGGTAGGTCCTTCACAGCCAAGGGCAGGGTGCATGTACCCAAGTTTGAGGGTACTCCTGCATGAGCAGATTGCCTCTACAAACCCCAGTCTCCATTATCTGGGCTTTGTAAGTGCGGGAAAGCCATCTTAAGGCACTTAGTGGACACTGGTCAACAAAAGTGGTCCAACTACATAGTGGTTTCCCCAGACCTAGGCATGTTTGGTATCAAACATATTGGAATCATGAAACTACACAGATTCCAGTGCTAGTTGCATGATCACCATATGGGGGGGTGCTTAAAGAATTCCCCCAGTTCTGCTTCTGTAGCGTTACCAGGTCTAGCTGCCAGCCCTCGCTGCTGCCGACCCCCAGACACTGTTCTGCCCTCCTACTCATGAACTTTATAGGTTACTTAACAGCTACCCTGAGAGTGGGTCCTCAGATTCATCGCACAAGACTCTTCAAGGAACTTGGCTGGTGGTCTTTTGGAACTTAAACAAGACCTTATCCAGTTGGGAGGGCAACCACTGCAACATTGTTTCGCCAGATACTGCAAGATTTCTGCAACATCCACAGCTGTGGATACTCCAGGGTTACAAGGACTCTGACTGCATCAAGGAAGCAAGAAGGTATCTCCATTGGAGTGAAGAAGTCACGCCTCTGCATTTTCAAGCACCTCAAGACAACGACGACAGGCTGGTGGATCCTGATATTACACAGACAGCGTAAATGCTCTGCTCACAGGTGGTGTTCTGTGGTCGTCGCCAGGTCCAATTTGGGAGAAGGTGGACCCTTGCTGCAGCCACTGGAATGGAACCCCTGTGCGTGGCAACTGTTGCTCTTGCCCCAGACTCCAGCACTTTGCAACCCCAGATTCAGCTCCTCCCTCCGCAGCTCCTGTGACGTGGGTCTCCCGTTTGTTGTGCTACTGAGGCCTCCTTGTGTCTGCTGTCAGTGGGTCACTCATCCAACTCCAGCTGACTTTCCTTACTGCTAAAGGCCTACCCTGACTCCCTATTAAGGGTTGAGTCACTGGGACAGTGCTGGTCCTCTAAAATCTGTAAACTTCCTTTCAACCGTGATTTGCATTTGCTAAGGCTTGTTGGTGGTTCTGCTGGCCACGGACCCCCCTGCAACCCGGCAACTGACGCTGGACAGCTTGTGGGCGACTCCAAGGTTCTCCTGCACTCCCCTGGACTCTGCAGCTGAACTTCTTTCACTGTCCTGCAGGAACATCACCTCCAAGATGGTGGGCATTGCCTACCTGCACCACCTGGACATCTCCTAGTGGCCTGGACACTGCCCCCTTTTTCAGGTTCCTCTCCGCTGGAATCCACCTTTGGGTTCCACCAATTTGGTTTCCATTGACTCCAACGAGGGTTTATAATGCCACTTCACCCTTTTGCAAATGGGCTCCCTGATGTAGGTACTATGGTCTTATGGGTATCCACAGGTGGGGGGCAGTCTCCAACCTACTTTGTGCCAACTGGTTTCCTATGGGTCCACTGGGGGGTCCTGTATCCATAAAAATCCAACCGTGATGGTCCTGTATCAGCCTATGGGACAGCCAGCTCTGTAACAACTCTGCACTCAAGCCTGTCAGATTTCTAGTACTTACCTTTGGTAAGTTCCTACTTGCCCAGCCGCTGGGATCCTAACACTTTTATATTTATTGGGCAATTCCATTCTTGTACCACTCTTAGTGTATGGTTTGCCCCCCATAAGATCCCACGTATTATTATGCTTTTCGCGATTATTGCTAAGTGTAAAGAAATGGCTCCCTGTTGCAGTTACCCCCCACTTTTTGCCTGATACTGATGCTGACTTGACTGAGAAGTGTGCTGGGACCCTGCTAACCAGGCCCCAGCACCAGTGTTCTTTCACCTAAAATGTACCATTGTCTCCACAAATGGCACAACCCTGGCACCCAGGTAAGTCCCTTGTAACTGGTACCCCTGGTACCAAGGGCCCTGATCCCAGGGAAGGTCTCTTAGGGCTGCAGCATGTCTTATGCCACCCTAGGGACTCCTCACTCAGCACAGACACACTGCTTGTCAGCTTGTGTGTGCTGGTGGGGAGAAAATGACTAAGTCGACATGGCACTCCCCTCAGGGTGCCATGCCAACCTCACACTGCCTGTGGCATAGGTAAGTCACCCCTCTGGCAGGCCTTACAGCCCTAAGGCAGGGTGCACTATACCACAGGTGAGGGCATAGGTGCATGAGCACTATGCCCCTACAGTGTCTAAGCAAAACCTTAGACATTGTAAGTGCAGGGTAGCCATAAGAGTATATGGTCTGGGAGTCTGTCAAAAACGAACTCCACAGCTCCATAATGGCTACACTGAATACTGGGAAGTTTAGTATCAAACTTCTCAGAATAATAAACCCACACTGATTCCAGTGTTGGATTTATTAAAAACATGCACACAGATGGCATCTTAGATGCCCCCTGTATCTTACCCAATTGTTCAGTGCAGGACTGACTGGTCTGTGCCAGCCTGCTGCTGACAGACTAGTTTCTGACCCCATGTGGTGAGGGCCTTTGTGCTCTCTGAGGACAGAAACAAAAGCCTGCTCTGGGTGGAGGTGCTTCACACCTCCCCCCTGCAGGAACTGTAACACCTAGCAGTGAGCTTCAAAGGCTCAGGCTTCGTGTTACAATGCCCCAGGGCACTCCAGCTAGTGGAGATGCCCGCCCCCCCTGGACACAGCCCCCACTTTTGGTGGCAAGTCCAGAGGAGATAATGAGAAAAACAAGGAGGAGTCACTGGCCAGTCAGGACAGCCCCTAAGGAGCCCTGAGCTGACTCTGACTTTTAGAAATCCTCCATCTTGCAGATGGAGGATTCGCCCAATAGGTGGCTGCACCCTCTTTGTGCCTCCTCCCCTCAGGGAGGAGGCACAAAGAGGGTGCAGCCACCCTCTGGGCTAGTAGCCATTGGCTACTGCCCTCCCAGACCTAAACCCACCAAATTGAGTAGTTAGGCGCTCCCTGAACACAGCAAGATAGATTCCTGCAACCTAAGAAGAGGACTGCTAAGCTGAAAAATCCTGCAGAGAAGACGGAGACACCAACTGCTTTGGCCCCAGCTCTACCGGCCTGTCTCCCTCCCTTCTAAAGACACTGCTCCAGCGACGCTTTCCCCAGGGACCAGCGACCTCTGAATCCTCAGAGGACTGCCCTGCTCTAGAAGGACCAAGAACTCCCGAGGACAGCGGCTCTGTTCACCCAAGACTGCAACTTTGTTTCCAAAGGAGCAACTTTAAAACAACTGCGTTTCCCGCCGGAAGCGTGAGACTTGCTACTCTGCACCCGATGCCCCCGGCTTGACTTGTGGAGAACAAACACTTCAGGGAGGACTCCCCGGCGACTGCGAGACCGTGAGTAGCCAGAGTTGCCCCCCCCTGAGCCCCCACAGCGACACCTGCAGAGGGAATCCCGAGGCTCCCCCTGACCACGTCTGCCTGACTCCCAGATCCCGACGCCTGGTAAAGACTCTGCACCCGCAGCCCCCAGGACCTTAAAGATCGGAACTCCAGTGCAGGAGTGACCCCCTGGAGGCCCTCTCCCTTGCCCAGGTGGTGGCTACCCCGAGGAGCCCCCCCCCCCCCCTTGCCTCCATCGCTGAAGAGACACCTTGGTCTCCCATTGATTTACATTGGAAACCCGACGTGTTTGCACACTGCACCCGGCCGCCCCGTGCTGCTGAGGGTGTACTTCCTGTGCTAACTTGTGTCCCCCCCCGGTGCCCTACAAAACCCCCCTGGTCTGCCCTCCGAAGACGCGGGTACTTACCTGCTGGCAGACTGGAACCAGGGCACCCCCTTCTCCATTGAAGCCTATGCGTTTTGGGCACCACTTTGACCTCTGCACCTGACCGGCCCGGAGCTGCTGGTGTGGTAACTTTGTGGTTGCTCTGAACCCCCAACGGTGGGCTACTTTGGACCCAACTTTGAACCCTGTAGGTGGTTTACTTACCTGCAAGAACTAACAAACCCTTACTCCCCCTAGGAACTGTGAAAATTGCACGGTGTCTAGTTTTAAAATAGCTATATGTGATTTATTTGAAAAGTATACATGCTATTGTGATTATTCAAAGTTCCTAAAGTACTTACCTGCAATACCTTTCATTTGAAGTATTACATGTAAAATTTGAACCTGTGGTTCTTAAAATAAACTAAGAAAATATATTTTTTCTATACAAAAACCTATTGGCCTGGAATTGTCTCTGAGTGTGTGTTCCTCATTTATTGCCTTTGTGTGTACAACAAATGCTTAACACTACTCCTCTGATAAGCCTACTGCTCGACCACACTACCACAAAATAGAGCATTAGAATTATCTCTTTTTGCCACTATCTTACCTCTAAGGGGAACCCTTGGACTCTGTGCATACTATTCCTTACTTTGAAATAGTGCATACAGAGCCAACTTCCTACACTAAGTGTATATTTTTGTTTGTTGATTTCTCTAGGTGGAGATCTACCAACGTCAGAGTAACTTAGTGTTGTAATAAAGAAACCTTTATTTTTGCAACACCTAGTGTGGTTATTTCTTGTGAGAGGTTACTAGAGAGCTCTGGCTATCTGGATACCTAAACACTATCACTAAGGGTTGCCTGGACTAACTATACAGGGAGTGCAGAATTATTAGGCAAGTTGTATTTTTGAGGATTAATTTTATTATTGAACAACCACCATGTTCTCAATGAACCCAAAAAACTCATTAATATCAAAGCTGAATATTTTTGGAAGTAGTTTTTAGTTTGTTTTTAGTTTTAGCTATGTTAGGGGGATATCTGTGTGTGCAGGTGACTATTACTGTGCATAATTATTAGGCAACTTAACAAAAAAAAATATATACCCATTTCAATTATTTATTATTACCAGTGAAACCAATATAACATCTCAACATTCACAAATATACATTTCTGACATTCAAAAACAAAACAAAAACAAATCAGTGACCAATATAGCCACCTTTCTTTGCAAGGACACTCAAAAGCCTGCCATCCATGGATTCTGTCAGTGTTTTGATCTGTTCACCATCAACATTGCGTGCAGCAGCAACCACAGCCTCCCAGACACTGTTCAGAGAGGTGTACTGTTTTCCCTCCTTGTAAATCTCACATTTGATGAGGGACCACAGGTTCTCAATGGGGTTCAGATCAGGTGAACAAGGAGGCCATGTCATTAGACTTCCTTCTTTTATACCCTTTCTTGCCAGCCACGCTGTGGAGTACTTGGACGCGTGTGATGGAGCATTGTCCTGCATGAAAATCATGTTTTTCTTGAAGGATGCAGACTTCTTCCTGTACCACTGCTTGAAGAAGGTGTCTTCCAGGAACTGGCAGTAGGACTGGGAGTTGAGCTTGACTCCATCCTCAACCCGAAAAGGCCCCACAAGCTCATCTTTGATGATACCAGCCCAAACCAGTACTCCACCTCCACCTTGCTGGCGTCTGAGTCGGACTGGAGCTCTCTGCCCTTTACCAATCCAGCCACGGGCCCATCCACCTGGCCCATCAAGACTCACTCTCATTTCATCAGTCCATAAAACCTTAGAAAAATCAGTCTTGAGATATTTCTTGGCCCAGTCTTGACGTTTCAGCTTGTGTGTCTTGTTCAGTGGTGGTCGTCTTTCAGCCTTTCTTACCTTGGCCATGTCTCTGAGTATTGCACACCTTGTGCTTTTGGGCACTCCAGTGATGTTGCAGCTCTGAAATATGGCCAAACTGGTGGCAAGTGGCATCGTGGCAGCTGCACGCTTGACTTTTCTCAGTTCATGGGCAGTTATTTTGCGCCTTGGTTTTTCCACACGCTTCTTGCGACCCTGTTGACTATTTTGAATGAAACGCTTGATTGTTCGATGATCACGCTTCAGAAGCTTTGCAATTTTAAGAGTGCTGCATCCCTCTGCAAGATATCTCACTATTTTTGACTTTTCTGAGCCTGTCAAGTCGTTCTTTTGACCCATTTTGCCAAAGGAAAGGAAGTTGCCTAATAATTATGCACACCTGATATAGGGTGTTGATGTCATTAGACCACACCCCTTCTCATTACAGAGATGCACATCACCTAATATGCTTAATTGGTAGTAGGCTTTCGAGCCTATACAGCTTGGAGTAAGACAACATGCATAAAGAGGATGATGTGGTCAAAACACTCATTTGCCTAATAATTCTGCACTCCCTGTAGGGTAGCACACCATAAACTGAGCTAGTCTCCTACAGCTGCCATCGAAGGGCATGTCTATAAGGGATTGTTGGACAACACCTGAAAAGCCAGACATCCTCAACCAAGTGTGGCACTATAGCGCCTCCATTGTCAACGCAACTGATCTGCCTAGTGAGTCAGTTGTGTTAAGCCGACAACGAATCATGAACTTGCCTGCATCCCTCCTGTCAGCACCTGCACAACTGTATCCCATAACAAATGGGAGTAACAGCACAGAAGGCATGCAGTGTTCATGGACAGCAACGCCATACTTGAGGCAGAGAACATTTTCTCCTCATGATTGTCCAGCCTTTTTGATTCCCTGTCTGGGGAGGCAGAAGGGAATGCGCTAGAAGAGGAAGAAGCCTGAATAACCAAACTCTCAGGCGTAGGATGTAGGGTCGTCGGGCCCAGGCCTATAGCGGCAGTTGATTGCACCGTTGACAAAAGCCCCTGTACTGGGTTTATAAAACGTCACCAGCACAACATCAGTGAGGGCTTCACTGAAGGGCAAAAGGGGTTCAAACGTAGAAGCCCCAGGCTGAAGCACCTCAGTCAGAAGGTTACTCCCAACAGCCACGGAAGGCAACTCGAGGCGGAGGACCTCAGCCGCTCTTTTCACCACCACTGAATTTGAGGCTGCCTCATCCGTAGCCACGGTAGGTGGAAAAAACCATGCCAGAGTCAGGGGAGGTGTCTAGACCACTGGTCCCAGTCTACATCAGGGTCTTCTAACGGGCATTTTAAAGGGTTCAGCGACCCTTCATACTCTCACTGTACCCATAGGCATAAGGGTCAGGATTCAACCTGGGGAAATGAGATCTCCGTCAAAAATTGGCGTCAGGCAACTTTGTTCCGGCTCTGTGTCAGAGTCAGGAATCTTTTTTGGAGTTGGAGGGGGGGGGGGGGGGGGGGGGGCAGTTGGGTAGAGGTGGCTCCTCCTGTGTCATGTGGTCCGAGCAACAGGGTCAAGTCAAAGAATGTTTGTTCTTTTACTTTTTTCTTGTGACCTGAATGTGCAAAGGACTTGGAGTGGAACTAGGATAAGTGGTGATGGCTCTGCAAGCTGTCTTGTGACCTTCCTCTTGAGCAAGGCCAGGAGCTAGACAGAGCCTGGCACGGGGTCATGGCCGCATTCCAGACACCACAAGCACAGGATGTGCGGATCTGTCAGACATCATGTGCTGACAGGCTTCACATGGTTTGAATCTGGCCTCCTAGGACGACATGTTGTTCTCCAGATCTGCGAGTAGGCTCGTGTGAAAAGAAAAAACAGAATTGCCACTGGGGTGCTACCTACATATGACCACATCATTGCGGTAACCATGACTCCAACAATGGAAACCAAGTCGACAGACACCACCCAACAGTGCGCTAGAGTACTGCTTGAAGAAAAATCGCTGGATCTAGTATAACACCTGAGATAAATTCTTAGGTAAAGAACCTGCAACGAGAAGTCTATCAGATAGTAAAACTCATTAAATAGCAATTATGAAATGGTCACACTTTAGGACCTGAACATTTTGGTACACCAGAGGATAGCCAGTTTGATTATGAAGGGCAAATCCAAAAAGAAAATCAAACAGCAATGTATATGATAGTGACCTTATTCAGAATGGGCACAAATACTCAACGTATCTCCAGAAACGTCCAATTTAAGTGCATCCAGTCCATCACTTTACTCCACACCCATCTAACCCGGGCAAATCCCAACTGCATATTTCCTACTGCCCCAGATCTCACTCATAGCACAGACCTCCGTAATATGCTGTGGGAGTGCCCCCACGCTCACCACCTATTGGTGGACTGACCACAACATGCTGCCATCTGTTACGGAACTTGCTTACCCCAATATGTAAACATCAATGGCTCTAGAGGTCTATAAGAGGGAGCCAAAACATATTGTGGTTTACTAAGGTAATGCTACTGCTTGCCTAGAGAGTTATCACCCTACACTAGAGTCTGCCCCAGCCACCACTCCCAACTAAATGGAAAATGCCCTTCTTCGGTGGGGAGATGATGCAAGCACAAATCTGTATTACAAGGAGACCTGCATGTCCGTAATCTATTTTCTGAGGAGATGAGAAGCCAATAGCGTGAACCACCAAGATCACTGAGCAATCAAACCACAGATTCCCTACCCGCTTCCTGTAACTGTCTCCCAAACTCCACACCATAACCTACACATTACATATGCTTAAAGACCTTCACAATATGCCTAGTAAAGACCCCCTCAGGACAGCAAGCACAAAGGCCCAGTTGCCACCTTACACCCCACTTCATCGCAAGTCCTGTTTCCCTGCTATAACACACCCTTTAGAAAACTGTCATGTCATAATCCCCACCCAACAGATATTATAATATTAGTCTAGCGCTGCCATAAAACTTCATACCCATTTCAAGTTAACTAATTACAGAGGTGCCTGTACTTAAAGACATAATGGACTGTTGGAAAATGGGTTATTGGTAAGGGCAGGTAGGTACCTACACTTAGCAATAGGCCACTAACCTCCACTAAGGTCCAGTTAGGTCTCAGTAAATTAAACCCAGCTCAACCCTTGGTAGCTTGGCAACGAGTGTCAAGGCTTAACTTAGGAGACAGAGTGTAAAGCATTCAAATATCACAAAACAGTAATTAAATAAAACACAGGAAACAGTTTAAAAATCCAAAACCAATTTATAAAAATAGATTATATTTTTATCTTTAAAATGACACCAAAACTAATAAAATCGGATAAGGGGAACCGGAGATATGAATTTTTAAAGAATTCATATTTTTTAGCGCCTAGAAACAAAAAGCGCCAATCGGGTCATCTGGTTGCACCTCGACCGGGGCAAAGTCAAAGTTTCAGGCCGACCGCGATGGAGCCCTGCTCGGCTACAGGCCGCGGGAGGCCTCGGTTAAAAGTTTACCTTCACACTTAGTCTTTTTTTTTTAGAAGATTTTCTTCAGTGGGACGAACCTGCCAGTCCAATCCGACCTCCTGGAGCCCTTCTCCGGATACGCGATGCTGGAATCCTCAGTGGAGATTTTTACCTTCGGATTTAGTCGTTTTTTCGAGGTGAAAATCCTTTGACCGGGGTAAACCTGGATCTTGATCCGACATCCATGGAGCCCTTCTCGGATACGCTGCCTGGTAAGTCCCGATCAACTTTTTACCTTCGGACTTAGTCTCTTTTTCTGAGATTTTCTTTACCGGGACGAACCAGCAAAATCAGGCCGGGTCGCGGTTGAGGCAAGCCGGCTAGAGTTACCGCGGCGGGTCGGTCCCTCTATGGAGCTTTTTTTTTTTTTTTTTTTTTTTACAAAAGTTGCCCAAACTTCTGGGGCTTCTCCCAGATGTCCTTTTAAGGTTCTTTTGGGGTCCACAGCTCACCCCAAGGGTCCAGAAGTTCTGAGATGGTCCTTGGGGGGGTGCGGGCTACAACTCCCAGAATGCACCTGACGCAAACTCCTTTTTGGCCACTGGACAGTGGTCAGCTGGTCGCTTTCTTCAGGAGTTGGTGCAGGGGACTCCGGATAGCAATTTTTCACCTGTAGCAAACAGGGAGTGCCTCCTTGAACCAGTTGAAGCCAGACAAAGTCCTTCTTGTGGTGAAGCCCAAGTGTGCAGCTGGTGCAGTCCTTCTGAGTGCAGGTTCCAGGTGCAGGCCAGGGGTCCAGCAGGGCAGTCCTTCTTCTGTTGTTCTTCCTTATTGGATGTGGTAGGGAACTGAGGTGTGGGTGCAGGCCTGCCAGTTTTATCCTTGCTCCTGGGTGAAAAGCAGGGGGTTCCTGGTTCTCCAATCAGGTGCAGGGTCCTTCCCCCTGTGATGACCACTTCCTGGGAAGTGTGGCATAAATCAATCCCAGGAGGAAACATTCGCTAAAAATCCATCATGGCTGAATCTGATTTTTGGAGGTTACATCTGGCTGAGCCCACCCACTGGTGGGTCTAAAAATCATAAACACACCCCTCTCCTGCCCTCTCCTAATCTAATCAAGGGGGCACCTATTTGTCTGGGGTTGCAGGATGTGGGGGTGTTGCTGGTTGCTCCAAATGTCCTTCTCTGCCTTTGAAGACCAGTTTGGCAGCCCTCCCCCTTCCTGCCTCACCATCTGCTGAGGGGAGATTCCCTCCCACAGGCACATTCCTTTGTGTGAAGCCAGGCCACTTCACACCTCATCAAGGCAGCTTGGCCAAGCTACTAGAGCTGGCCAATCAGAGCACAGCAGCAAAAACAATACAGGGCTGAAATGGGCAACTTTTCAGGTAAAGTTTAAAACTCTTTACCTGAACAAGTTATATTAAATCCAACAACTGGAAGTTGTGGGATTTATTACAACGATTAATTGAATACCAAACTCTTGGTATGCATCATTTAAGGAGACTTTAAAAATTAAAATAAAGTCTCCCCATTGTAGCCTATGAAGGCCATTTACTACAATGAGGGAAAAACGAATTTGGCTGTTTTTACCTCACCAGGGCTTATAAAACTATTTTTATAAAGTCCCTGCTTATAGTTACATGGCACCCAGCCCTAGGGGCACATAGGGCACACCTTAGGGGTGACTTATATGTAAAAATAAGGTAGTTTAAGACTTTGGAACTACTTTTAATTCCAAAGTCGAATTTGCATAAAAAACTTTAATTTACAAGCAGCCAGCAAGGCAGGCCTGCCTTTAAAATGACACTGGGCACCTCAGCAGTGCACCTATGTGTGCACCACCTATGCTGTGGTCCCTAAACCTACATCCCCTACCATATACTAGGGAATTATAGGTAGGTTAACTTAGCCAATTATAATTAGCCTAATTTGCATATCCATTTTATACAGAGCACAGGCCCTGGGACTGGTTAGCAGTACCCAGGGCACCATCAGAGTCAGGAAAACACCAGCATAAAGTGGAAAATGGGGGCAAAAAGTTAGGGGGCCTCTGCAATCAGCCCTGTTTTCCCACATGGACCAACTCAACCCCTCCAACGTTTGGCTCGGACCACACTGCCCATGCTCTTTCGTTTTCCAGTAGTAGCCCTCATACGTTCTAGCACCCAATTCATCTCCACCCCGAGCTACACAGCACTTACCTTCAGACTAAAGTGTTCATGCTACCGTACGATAATTTTGATAAACATGTTATGTTGTCATTATCCCATCATACTGGTGAAATACCTCAATAAAAAGACCACTTGTATTATTACAAAAAGACAAACATTCATAAACTATTTTGTCAGCTATATACTTCAAATATTACACCTGGAAATCATTGGCAACCTTAAGTCTCCATTTAAAGAGCAGCAACATGTAAGCACATGCTCTATACGATGACTCAAATGCCATTCTAAGTTCGAAGAGAAAAAGTAATTTCTTAGCACTGCATAGTATACTTGCAAAAAGACACTGAATACAATTGAGGAGGCACAGTTTATGAAATAACAGAATCGCTGTGGGAGGGTGAAACAGCACAACAGTGAAAGAGAATGAAAATATGCAATACCATTGAGTGCTACAAACAAGGAAATGCAAGCAGTAGAAGGACACACGTCATCCAAACAGAGCAGAGCGTAGATGAAATGTTCCATGGTGGGACAAAGAAAGAAGTGGAAGGAAAGCTAGTAGGAGAGATCCAAGAACAGTGCAGGAGTACTTTTTTTACTATAATCTAACTGTATAAAATGCTTAATGTTACAGTCGTGGTGCAGATTTGAAATGCAATTAACACCCATGACATTATCCATTTGTTAAAACTGAAGCAGAGTAGGACTGCTTTAGGTTATGCCAATTTAACTAGTTATGGGTTAGAGTGCCTCCAGCATTAATAATTGCCTATTAGAACATGAATTTTAAATAACTAATCCAACCCAGCCCCCTGACCAAACTGTCGCCATGAAATATTGGATATAGTGCACCCTGCCTTAGGGCTCTAAGGACAGCTAGAAGGGTAGCCTACCTATGCCACACACAATAGTTTATGGTCATGGCACCCTGTGAGGGATGCCATGTGACTATCTTTCTCTCCCCACCAACACACACAATCTGCAATGGCAGTGGTGCATGTGTTTGGTGAGGACTTCCCTTAGGGTGGCACAGTACATGCTGCAGTACTTAGGGACCCTCCCTGACCACAGAGCCCTTGGTACCACTGGTACCTTTTTACAAGGGACTTAGCTTTTTGGCAAGGGTGTGCAACTGTGGAAAAAATTATACAGGTTAGGGAAAACACTGGTGCTGGGGCCTGGTTGCCAGGATCCTAGCACACTTTCAGTCAATTCAGCCCCAATATCAGGCAAAAAGTGTGTCTGTTCACCATTCCTGACTCCGGAGACCCATGTAAAAGAAAAGAAGGCCAACTCCACCACCCTTGAAAACTATGCTTTAAAAAAAAAAAAAAAAAAAAAAAAAAAGAAGGACAATGTGCACAATATCGCTCAGGTTGCGAAAACAAATACTAACCCATTGCAAGTGGAGGTTTTGGGTATCAGGGAGGACCTGAAATATCTCAACCTTAGGATGTCAAACATTGAAGGCAAAATTCATCCTGTGGAAGATAGTGCCGTACTGCAGTCTAAACATCAAACTAAAACAGATACTGTAGTATCCTTGATCAAATGTGAAATTATTGAGTTGGAAGATAACAGGCATGGCAATCTCACTTAAAGATTTTAAACAATTGTATCAGATTACTGCCTATAAACCAAAAAAAATTTGAAATCTCATGTACGGACCTTCAAACCACTTCAACGTCAACATACAGAATTCATCCTAGCCCACGAGAAAAGTCATTCTTATGGCTTGGATCCATGGTTTATATCTCCAAAGGTTTTGGCAGAGATACTGGGGAAAAGCTTCCAGGTGCTTAAGAAAAGCCCTCCGTCATTGGACCCTCAAAATTTAAGGTTGTATACAAAAAGGTCAATCCCACGTCTTCTCAAACTGCTGAGAGACTTTTCTGGACAACAGTTTTGAATCACACATGGAGGATCGCAACAAGAACTCTGGTTGATTTTTGACAATTAGCTTTGTGGAATCTCTCATCCAAGAAGTTAGTCTGTGGCTGTCCGTCAACACCTAAGATCTAGAGGCCCAATTTGTTGATGGGTCAACACAAGGAAAATAACTGAAAGACAAGACTGCTCTACATATACCATAGTTACTAATCTGTTTCTCATGCCTTGCAGGTTCATGTGATCGGAGCAGGTGTAGTCCTTTAACTGGGGGAGGCCATCTTGTATAAACACTTGTTGACCCTTATGTTAGTGTTTATTGCGTGGCGGAAGATTGCTGCATCCGACATTGTTGACTCTCTGGTAGTATTAGGATCATCATCATTATTATTGGGGAATCACGTCTCTGTTCATACTATCTCGCTCAGCTATGCCTCTTCCTCCCTCCAGTACACCCTCCCTGCTGATTCCCAGATAATCTCAACCCACTCACCCTGTGTGGTTTTTGACAGTCGCTTAAGTAAACTTGCGCTGATAAAGTCCTACAACTTTTGCACCTTACCTCAGGTTATGGTAAGACAATTTAAGTGAAAGAGGCTTCGCATGCTCAATACAGGATATATGCTGTTTATGTTGTATGTTCTCTTGCTGTCCTGATCAACAGGCCTGAGCGTGGTTCACTTTAACATCACAGTTTTTTACCCTTGGGCGCACTCATTTACCAAATGACAGTCCAAACGATGTTCATCCAAACACTTGTTTCCTATAGTTGCAGAGCCATTTTCTTAAGGATATTTGCTTTGGCTAGGTATGAAGGCCTTGCACTTCCATGGCATGGACCCATACTTGAAGGAAGAATATGTATTGGTTATTCTGTGTTGTTTTCATACCCATTTCAACGCACATTCTTTGCTTCTTAGCCCCCCCCCCCCACCTTTTCATTTTCTTAGTGTAATAGCTGGCACAATGTTTCCACTCACCTAGGTGCAGACTACATCCTTCTTTAAATAGTCCCTCACAACTCTTCGCAACAGTCATATGTCCACATTGAAAGTAATTTTCCTTAATACTAAAAGGCTCAACTTTCCTGTAAAGTGTGGAAAGATTACTGCCACTTTGACAGAGGGGGATCATGTGTCCCTCCAAAAAACTAGGATACTTACAAAGAAGCTGTATCTATGCGCAAAGGCTGGGTGAAGGATCCTGCATACTCCGCTGCTACCTCAATGAAAAATTGGGTGATTATTTTAATTTCAAGGAATTCTGGATTATTGATCATTGCCTCGGAGCAGGATGATGCTGGCAGATTGTTCATCACTCAAGTTCATTCAAACAATATAGAGTTGCTTTCAGTTAACATCTATGCTCCCAATGCCATTGACACCTTGTTTTGGTCTACTCTATCTGCCAAATTGCCCCTACACCGACCAAGAGCTCGCCTCTTATTAGAAGGGGAGTTTAACTTAACTGATATTATCCTAGACAGGAATTCTGCCTTAAAGTACAGAGTCCCTAATGCACATAAAAGTAATGTGTTTGCTTTGCACCTCCCATGGCCCCGCTGTCTGGAAATTTCATAACCCCATGGGTAACAACTTTACTTTCTTTTCTCTCCCCTCAAAACACTTATTGAGTGCCTTCTAGTAGGCAATCGCTCCTACAGGACACCATCCTGGTCCACTGAGCCCATCACAATCTCAGACCATGCTTCCATCTCCATTTCTCTACAGTCTTCCTCCTCAACCCAAAAATCATGAGGCGCAAGAAAATGGAGATACTAGAGAATGAGACAGACATGCAAGAACTACGTAAGGAACTAACCTGGTTTCTACAAGATAACAGCTAATCTGTCTTTGCTCCAGTAACTTTGAGACACTCTGAAATGCTTCTATAGAGGCCAGCAGATTACGAGAACAGCTAAATAAAAATAAAAAGGATCAAATCTTCTCTAGATAAGTTAGCTGCTGAAATAAAACAGCTAGAACAGACATTCAGGCACTCCAAAGATGTTTCATCCTCAACACTTAAAAAGCTCAGATAAGATTACTGATTATTTTATTGTAAACGTGCCCACCTATTGCTCCAGGCACAGAAGAGTAAAAAACTATTTTACTAAATCAAGTGGATAAATTATTAGCAGCCTAGCTTAATTTTTTTTTTTTTTAAAAGAAGAAAAACAAATCTTCTGTTATCCCCCATATTAAAGACCATCAAGGTACAATTAAAACTAAAACAGACATCCTCAAAGCCTTCCACAAATTCTTCAGAGTTATATACTTTTTCGGTTTCTAATCCGAAATAAAAAGTTGTCTAGATTTTCTCCAGCCAATTAAGACAGTTTCAGTTTTGGATTCTCTGAAGCTAAACAAGCCCACTGAATGTAGGGAGATTCCAAATGTATTTAAGCGCATACCAGCAGGTAAAGCCCCAGTCCTAGATGGCCTGCTTAAGACCTTCCATTCCGTGGTAACGGACCCCTCTGAAGCTGTTCTAAACCACTTTGCCTCCACTGGGGAGGTTTCGGCTGCAGATGAGGAAGCCACGATTGAGGTCATATCAAAAAAGGGGACGACTAACACTGTTCCTAAGAATTTCAGGCCAATCTCCTTAATGAGCATGGAAACAAAAATCTATGCTAACATTATTGCCATTCACCTGGCCCCAATGAGTCCATCTCAACGCAAAGAGATTTCCTCAAGGGCAAGGTTGCAAATAATATTTGAATGTTGTGTTGTATCATCAAAAAGGCATGTCTCCTACATTCCACCACCAGAACAATAGCATTGAATGTGGAATGAGCCTTCGACAAAGTATCCTGGCCATATTGGGAACCTGCATTATGTAGCTACAATCTGGGTGAGCCTTATATAACAATGGTCATGTACCTTATGCTAAACCTTTGGCGAAAAATCAGTCAAAGGCGAGTTATTGGCTTCAGTTATACTACAAGGGACTCATCATGGCTGTTCACTCTCACAGCTTCTCTTTCTTCTGCCCATCGATCCCTTATTACTATTGATAAAATTATTCTAATGACAATCGGAAATTTGGGCATTTGATTTTTAAAAACAACAGTTTACGCAGACTATAGCCCAATGTTAAAAGAAAACCCTGAAGTAGCTAAACATGCAATTGTAAACATTATGAATACATTCTCATCCTTTTCTGGCTAGCACCTGAACAAGGATAAAAGATAAGTGCTAACTCTCAATGTACATTTGTAACCCTTCCTGTGTAGGGAACTCAATTTTCCACTTGCAAGCTAAATTCATCAAATTCTTAGGAATTTGGTTCTGTAATAACTTGGCAGAATCTATTATCCCAGAATAAACACAAAACACTTGATAAAGACTTAACAGCCTGGTCTCCCAAATATATTTAATAGTGGGGCAGACTAGAAACTTTAAATAGAATGGGGACTCCCATGGTCCATTTCCTACCAAGCATGCTCCATACTCATCCACATTTCTTGTTAACATTAGATAAGATGGCATCAGATTTCCTCAGGAGTAGTTTTCAAAAGTTTAAGTCACCGATAGGAGAAGGCGGATGTAACCTGTCAAACTGGTTCAACTACCAAACACTGTTTTTGGTGGCACAGGGTTCCCTGTGGATAGACGCAACCCCTACAGATAGGACAGCATGGCTAGCGATTGAACATCATGTTACCAATCCATTCCCCCAGTGATTAACTCAACTATGCCTCATCAGGGGGCGTGGCCGAGATCTGGAACATGGCGGCGGCCTAATGTTTCAGCTCCGGAGGGGCCGGCAACAAAACTCCTCGTAAGAGCGCCAGCCCGGGCTACCCGAGAGCGGAGCTCGAGTGCCGTTCGGCTAACCGGTGCGACTGAGCCCCCGCGGCGGGCCCCTCAAGTGCGAGAGCCACCTGGTGCTGCCCGGACTGAGAGGAGGCCTGCGGCCCCTCCTCTCTCTCAAGGCCGCAGCTGGAACGGGATGGGCGGCACTGGCGGCCGACCCCGACGAGTAGACTGCGGGACCCAGTGTGCCGGTGGGGCACTGGGAGTCCTGCTGGGACCTCTCCCCGGCGGGCGTCGCCATCAATTAAAATTGGAGCATCGGGCGCGGCCCTCTCTTCACAGGGGGCTGCCCGAGGACATCAACTTGGGCTCAGGAGAGCCTTCAGAGTACTGCGGTGGTGGAGCGGCCGGCGTGCCCTCCGGAAGGGACCACCTGGGGAGCCATGGGGGGGGGGGGGGGTACGAGACCCCCTAGTCCACGCCTCAGGAGAGGCGCAGCCACTTCGGAGTCCCTAACAGTTGGACAACGGGGGGACCACGGACCTCCCGATCATCCTGGGGCACCACCAGCCATCAAATGTGGACATCGTGCAAGCGCGCAAGAGCGACCACGGGTGCGGAGGAACCCTTGGCGAGGAGGTGGGTGCCCCGTGCGAGGGGGCGGCTGGGCCCTGGCTGAGGCGTGTGCTTGAATCCGGCTGGTGGGGCAAGCACCGTTAGCGGGAGTTGATGGAGGTGCCGGTACGACCGCAGGCGGAGATTGGCAGCGACCGGCCACAGTGGAGCCCCCTCCCCCTGGATCTGAACGCCGGGCGCGGTCGGTGGAGCGCCTGGAGCTTGGCTTGCAGATTCTGAACGGAAGTCAAAGCTGTGGAAAACGAAACGAGGGAGCATTTTCAACTGAGAATTATACGGTACCACACGGTCCGATTGTCTAGCCCCCGGGGTACGCCCCCTTGTTGGACTGATGCCCCCCAAAGGCCGACACAAGAGCAGAGCCATGGACCCCCTGACCCTGCCCGGGGATGGCGAAGCGGACTCAATGCACCAATCACAGACCAAAGTTCAAGACACTCTAGACAAGATACTGGGGGCCATAGAGGACACAAAATCAACATTGCAAAGAGACATCAACCAAGTCGCGATTGAGGTGGGACTCTTGAGAGCTTAACACCATAAACTGGCTGACAGAGTCAAGGAAACGGAAACCACGCTGGCGGACATTGCACCGAGGCAGAAGGACATGGCGGCGGAAGTAACCTCCCTGACTGGCAGAGTTGCAAGACTTGAACAGCGTGCCGAAGACGCGGAGGGGAGAAATAGGAGGAGCAATGTACGCATAGTGGGCCTCCCCAAGGGGACCGAAGGGGCGAACATGGTGGAATTCCTGGAGAACTGGATGAGCACGGTGGTCGCACCTGGATGCCTGACTCCCTACTTCACGCTGGAACGAGCCCACCGCATACCGTCGAGACCTCTTGTTACTGGCAGACCTCCCCGTGCTGTGATCGCTAAACTCTTGCACTACAAGGACAGAGATATTCTCCTACAGAAAGCCAGAGAGATGGGCCTGTTTAAAGTAGGAAATGGGGAAGTGACACTATTCCCGGACTTCACCCTGGAGGTCCAGAACAGGCGAGCCTCATTCCTAGAGGTTAAAAGAGCATTATGAGATGAGGGGATCCAGTACTCACTCCTATACCCTGCAAGGCTGAGAGTGATTGTGGAGGGAAAGACCACATTGTTCCAGTCCCCGGATAAGGCTTGGGATTGGCTCGAGAGGCGCGGAACCCAAACGGTGCGACCTGTGCAGGGGAGCCCTGGAGCGGGTGGGTCCCGCCGCGTCGCGAGGGGAAAGGGGTCCAGAGATCGTACACGGTTGGCACCAACGAAAACGCAGAGAGAAACGAGCAGAAGGGCGGCCCTGGAGGCGGCGGCCCGAGTGGGGGGTGAGGTGTCCCCTCGCGGGGGCTCTGAAGCTGAATCCGACGACACGATGGTGTCTTCTGCCGGGGACTCGGGAAGCCCGTCTGGTGCACCGAAGGTGACCCTACAAACAGCTGACGAGCTCGGATAGCTCCGCCACGCAGCGTCGCCGAGACTTGGCACACCGAACGAACAAGAGGCCCCTCCAGACCTGGCCGCTTCCCCCTGACTATCTCTCGCAAATCTGGCTAGGCTGGCGAGCACTGCAGTTATGTGTTTGGAAAAGTTGCAATATTGCATAGTTTCTTAGGCTTCCTATAGTTCCGGAGGTGCCCTGGGGCTGGGGTTTGCAGTTACGAGTTAAATCAGCAGCAGGGGTAGCGAGCACAGATCACAATACAGGAACGAGCACAGGAGGGGGTCAATTAGTGTCCCGGGCGCACCAGGCCCCCAATTCTCAGTCTCTAAGAACAGGATGGCGGAACTACAATTTCATAACCTGGAATGTCAGGGGGATGGGCACTCCGGCCAAAAGACACAGAACACTATCATTCCTAAAGAGAAGGGGGGTGCAAATAGCAATGCAACAGGAAACCCACCTGGCTCCGGGGGAAGGAGAGAAACTAAGGCGGAGGTGGAGGGGGCAAGTGTTTGCTACGGAGTATTCAGCTTACGCAAGGGGCGCACTGATATGGATTAGAGCGGGAGTCCCCCTGACTATAGAAACCTCGAGCATAGATAAGGAGGGCGGGTTTGTGATACTTTAAGGGAAACTACACGGGACTCCATTAGTCATGAGTTGCATCTATGCCCCTAATCAAGACCAGGTTTCATTTATGACGGGCCTATCACGACTCCTTACTCGCCAACACACGGGGGAGGTTCTATTAGGAGGGGATTTTAATGCAGTACTAGATATAGACATGGATAGGTCCACCCCGCCACTACTGGGAGCAATATCAATTAAGATAGCACAGAGCCTTCCCATGGATTAGGTATGCTCTTGTGTTGTTGAGACAGATCTGAGTGATCTGATTTGTGCTCCACCTGCCTATTAGAGTAGTGTTTTCCTTGTTGTTTTCCCCCCTCTGCTATATTACGCTCAGATTCTCCTTCGCTTATGAACCTTTTTAAGGCTGACGTTGATGACCTTGTTATCTGGTGACTGATGGGCAGAATAGTAGGTGTGCCCCCAGATATTGACGCTTACTGTGGGATATGTTACTGCAATTTATTTCTTGCTACTTGGGGCAGAGACGAGATGAGAAGGATCATTATGTTATCCTGTTATTGTTAAGACAAGGGGACCCGTCTATGTTTATGTTATTGTATGTTACTAAGTGCAAAATTCAATTAAAAAAAATTTAAAAAAGATAGCACTGAGCCTGGCCGAGTGGCTGAACGCATGGGGATTAGTGGATGTTTGACGGGTACAGCACCCGACCGCCAGGACTACTCATATTACTCGGGCCTCCACCAGGTGCACACCAGAATTGACAGGGTGGCCTGCACCCCGGGTCTGGCTCGGGGTGTCACACACTCTGAATACCTTGCCCGTACAATTTCAGATCACAACCCACTGCTGTTGACCCTGAGGGTGACACAGGACAGACCCCCCCCATACCAGAGGGAGGATGGCCCCCGCAGCGCTTGAGGATCAGGCGTACAGAGAGGCGCTGCGTAGCCACCTGTTAGAACACATCGAAATTAACAAGGGGTCCACCCCCTCTAGAGCAGTGGAGTGGGAGACACTCAAGGTGGTAACGAGGGGCTTCTGCCTCGGGCAGTCAGCGGGGGTGAGGAAAACGCTAGAAAGGGAGCTTACTGCCCTAGAGAAGGTCATACACGAGGGGGAGCTAAGACAGGGCCTTGCAGCACAAGGGGACGAAGAATATAGCCGCACCCGCAGCCGTTCTCCCAGACAGAAGAAAAGCTCAGATGTCATAATACGCAAAAATACCTGGCATCCCTACAATCAGAGGAGGGGAGATCGGGTAAACTCCTGGCATGGCTGGTGCGCCCGGGTGGGGACAGCAAACCCATCACAAGCGTATTAGACAGAGAGGGAAATTGCAGACATAACCCAGGCCTCATTAATGACGCATTCAGAGATTATTATACGCACCTATATAGGAGACCTAGCAACCTAGATCCGGCAACATTTGACAATTATTTGCGGCAGACCCCGCTCTGGGGGCGGAGTCTGGAGGACAGGGACAGCCTAGGGGGCGGGGGGTGGGTGACTGCGGAAGAGATCAATGATGCCATAGCGCAGCTGGCCCCAGGGAAGACCCCTGGTACAGACGGTCTTCCCTATGGATTTTTACAAAAAATACAAATCATTGCTGGTTCCCGGCTTGGCGGGGATGTACACGGAAGCAGTACAGTGTGGAGTGCTGCCAGGCACTTGTAGTGCCACTCCCTAAGACTACCAACAAGGAAGTCTCAGTGGCTGACTTCCACCCGCTCTCAATGCGGAACAGCGACTAAGATCCTCAGCAGGATCCTAGCCATCCGACTGCTTCCCCATATGCCCACGCTGATACATGATGACCAAAATGGCTTAATTCCTGGTCGCAGCACCTCCTTGAATCTTAGACGTATCTTCTCCATCTTGCACATGCCCAAAGAGTTGATACCTCCGACGGGGCTCCTGCTGGCGGTGGACTTTGAGAAGGCATTTGACCCGATTAGGTGGGACTACCTGAGGTCGGTGATGTTAAAAATGGGCCTGGGGGAGAACTGGGTTAGATGGGTGGACCTACTATACTCGTCCCCACTGGCAAGAGTGAAGACGGGCAGAACAGTTTCCAGTGCGTACCCGCTGTTCCGCTGAACTAGACAGAGGTGCCCCCTCTCCCTGCTGCTGTTTGCCCTGGCGATTGAGCCCATTGAGGCCCGGTTGCGGGAGGAGGGGGCGGGTAGGGGGGGTGGTGTGGGGACCAAACTGAGCACATTGTCTCCCTGTGCGCTGACATACTAATTTACCTTAAAGACGGTACTAGTGGCCTCCCCTTGGCCCTAAAGGTCTTGGAGGACTTCGGTGAAGTCTCCGGACTGCACCTAAACCGTGGCAAAACGTATGTGTTTCCCTTGACCCCTGGCTGCGCGCACCCAGCGACATGCCCACTAGACGTGAACTGGGCTCCATGGACCTTCAAGTACCTGGGGATTCAGATATTCCACGAGTTGGGAGATCTCAGGAAGGGCAATCTGGGCAGGGCGCTTCGATCCCAGAGGTCCTCGGTTGGGTTCTGGCGCTCTCTGAAGTTATCAGTGATGGCCAGAGTGGCGCTGTCCAAAATGATAATGCTTCCCAGACTCCTCTACTATTTTGTCAACTTACCACTGCTGATCCCCCCAGCATGGTTTCGTGAACTGAACATGCTGCTAAGAGAACTAATTTGGGATGATGGTCATAGGCGTACTGCACTTGCGACCCTCTGCAGACCGACCCATATGGGAGGACTGGGTGCCCCCGATTTTGAGGCTTATTAATTGGCATCCCAATTGCAGTGGGTGCCCAGCTGGCTGACGGGCAGCGGACTCCTGGACCTTTGTACAGATGAGGGATTAATGGAAGTGGCATGGATTGTGGCACGTATGACAGGCAGGAAGATTGCACTACCTGGAAACAACATAATGAGGAGTGTCGCATTAGCATGCTGGAAGAGGTGTACGGAAAGAGTAGGAGTGGGCCCCCCATATTCTCCGGCATTACCGCTTTCGGCACTGGCTCTGGAATCTGGGGGCGGGGGCGGACTGGGGAATCTGGGGCTTGGCTCATGGACAAGAGCAGGGATTGAGACGGTGGGTGGGCTGTTTGAAGGGGGAGTACTGAAGGGATCCTCAGACCTCTTGGAAGTGGGTGTACCTCGGGTCAGTTCCTGCTATTCGGGAAGCTGGTTCACACTCTGAAGGACCACTGGAGCACGATAAATGCGGAGCCCACAGTCCACGGGGTACTGCACCTCCTACTGACATTGGGGGAGGAACCTCACCTGATAGCCCAAATTTACCAGGCCCAGGTCCAAGCCGTATTAGACCCTTTGCAATCCTTGAGAGAGCGGTGGGGAGGCACGGTCGGGCGGGAACTGTCAGACTCCGAATGGAACAAGGCACTGGCTTACCCCCGGGTGATATCTCGTAACACGCGGTTAAGATACATCCAATATAATTACTTACACAGGACGTACCTCACTCCACACTGACTCTTCCGAATATACGGGGCCCCCAGGACAAGCCCAAGATGACGGGGGAGATGCGGACTTTGATCATATGGTGTGGGGGTGCCCAGTGCTCCAGGTTGGTTGGAGGGAGGCACTGGCCGCCCTATCTCAGTTACTCGGAGTGGAGTTGCAGCCCACCCCTGACCTGTGCTTGTTGGGCCTCAGGCCGCATGTGTTAAAGGGGAAAGTTAGAGGGCGTTTCCTGGACTTAACTCTGGGCCTTTATAAAAGACTGATCTCAAGGGGCTGGGGGGCCTCAGCCCAACCCTCGCTGGCTGACTGGAAAAGGGATGTTAGGAAATGGTCTAGGACTGAACTGCAGGTTCTGAAGGCTGAGGAAGCCAAGGGCATTCGACAGGTTCCTATTGCCCCGGCCTGGGAAGACCTAGTGTCGAATTGGGATGGGCTATCCAAGAGAGCAGCAATCAACGTAGTAGGAGTGGGAGAGAGTAGGCACACTCTAGGAGGGGGTACTGAGGAGGAAGCTCCCCAGCCGGTGCAGTAAGCTGTCCGAAATGACACATGGTCTGCATAATGGAACACTACAAAGAGACGAAAGGGTCGCCATCTGTCACAACCCCATAGGAGATGGGGGCGGAGCGAGTGGACAGCTGCCCCCTCCATACACTGGTGCGCCCCGGGTACAGCCTTTACATTTATGTTGTTATGACTTAGTTCCTTAAATGTCATCAACCTCAAGTCCTACCCACACAATGCTGTAATGTTGACCTTTTGGTTAGTTTATACACCCATTCACCCCTACCCCCTCTTTTTCTTTTTTTTCCCCCCCTTTCCTTCTTTCTCCTACTCCTCCTTTTTTCTCCTTCTGTTCTTTACCTCATGACTTCTCCTCCAAATTATAGCATGGAATGGATTTAAGCTTGTTATTTATAGGAATGACACAAAACAGTACTATGGAACAGTGGTGAACGCTGCACTGGATGTCATTAAGATTAGATTATGTAAGTCAGGATTTGACGAAAGCATAAATATTAATAGGTTCATCAACGAAACATAATGAAGCACAAATATTGTATACCACAAAAGCGGTTTGTTTAATGACCATGTATAACAGATGCAAGAGTTAACCTTGAAGAGACATGCAAATGTAAAATGTTAATAAAAATATAATTTAAAAATAAAAAAATAAAAAAAAATAAAAAACTATGCCTCATCATACTTTTACCCATTCCAATACTATTTTCACTGATACCATTAAGTCCTCTGCTTCTAGTGGACAAATATGTAGCCTCCAACATCAATAAATCCTACTCCATCCCTCTATGAAACAAACTTCAATCTCCTATATCCCCTATAAGGAGGCCAAATGTGGCCTGTAAAGGTATTACAAAACTCTCAAATCTGTTTGCAGGTAAAGAAACCTTATCAGCTGTGTCACTCCCAGAAAAGAATACCTTTTCCAACTTAAGAGTTCTATGGCTTCTCAAAAATAAAAATGAGGCTCTCTAAACTAAGCCCTCTAGCACATACAACTTTTTTCTCTTTCCTGAAACGTATCTGTTGGAAGTTGGCTCTGTGTATACTATTTCAAAGTAAGAAATAGTATGCACAGAGTCCAAGGGTTCCCCTTAGAGGTAAGATAGCGGCAAAAATAGATAATTCTAATGCTCTATTTTGTGGTAGTGTGGTCGAGCAGTAGGCTTATCAGAGGGTAGTGTTAAGCACTTGTTGTACATACATAGGCAATAAATGAGGAACACACACTCAAAGACTTACTCCAGGCCAATAGGTTTTTATACTGAAAAATATATTTTTTCTTAGTTTATTTTAAGGACCACTGGTTCAAGATTTACATTAAACACTTTAAATGTAAGGTGCTTCACTTAGATACTTTAGGAACTTTGAATAAAAACAATATCATGTATAGTCTTTGTAAAAAAGGCAATTAGCTATTGTCAAAATGGACACTGCAAAAATAAACAGTTCCTGGGGGAGGTAAGTAAAGGTTAGATCAGGAGGTAAGTAAAACACTTAAAAGTCTCAGTCCTAGGGCATAGGCAGCCCACCATTGGGGGTTCTAGGCAACCCCAAAGTTACCACACCAGCAGCTCAGGGCCAGTCAGGTGCAGAGGTCAAAGAGGTGCCCAAAACACATAGGCGCCTATGGAGAACAGGTGTGCTCCGGTTCCAGTCTGCCAGCAGGTAAGTACCTGCGTCCTTGGGGGGCAGACCGGGGGGTTTTATAGAGCACTGGGGGAGACACAAGTAGGCACACAAAACACACCCTCAGCGGCACCGGGCGGCCGAGTGCAGTGTGCAAAACAGGCGTCGGGTTTTCTATAAGTTTCACTGGCGGGACCCGGGGGTCACTCTAGCGATGCAGGCAGGCACAGGGGGGCTTCTCGGGACTGCCACCACCCGGGCAAGGCAGAGGGTCGCATGGGGGTCACTCCTGCGTTGAAGTTCGGTTCCTTCAGGTCCTGGGGGCTGCGGGTGCAGTGTTGGTTCCAGGCGTCGGGTCACTTGTTACAGGCAGTCGCTGTCAGGGGGAGCTTCTGGATTCTCTCTGCAGGCGTCGCTGTGGGGGCTCGGGGGTGGGGGGTCATCTCTGGTTACTCACGGGCTCACAGTTGCCAGGGAGTCCTCCCTGAGCTGTTGGTTTTTTGCAGGTCGAACCAGGGGCGTCGGGTGCAGAGTGTAGAGTCCCACGCATCCGGTGGGAAACGTGAAGTCTTTGGAAGTTGCTTCTTTGTTGCAAAGAAGTCGCTGGTTTTGAACAGGCCTGCTGTTCACAGGAGTTTCTTGGTCCTGTAGTCCAGGGCAGTCCTCCGACGCTTCAGAGGTCGGTGGTCCCTGTCGGATGCGTCGCTGGGGCAGGTTTTTGACGTTGGAGACAGGCCGATAAAGCTGGGGCCAAAGCAGTTGTCGTCTTCCTCCTTCTCTGCAGGCTTGTAGGTCAGCAGTCCTTGTTTCTTCAGGTTGCAAGAATCTGATTTCCTGAGTTCAGGGTCGCCCCTAAATACTGAATTTAGGAGTGTGTTTAGGTCTGGGGGGGCAGTAGCCAATGGCTACTGTCCGTGAGGGTGGCTACACCCTCTTTGTGCCTCCTCCCTGTGGGGAGGGGACACATCCCTAATCCTATTGGGGGAATCCTCCAAACTCAAGATGGAGGATTTCTAAAGGCAGGGGTCACCTCACTCAGGACACTTTAGGGGCTGTACTGACTGGTGGGTGACTCCTCCTTGTTTTTCTCATTGTCTCCCCTGGACTTGCCACCAAAAGTGGGGGCTGTGTCCAGGGGGCGGGCATCTCCATTAGCTGGAGTGCCCTGGGGCATTGTAACACAAAGCTTGAGCCTTTGAGGCTCACTGCTAGGTGTTACAGTTCCTGCATGGGGGAGGTGTTAAGCATCTCCACCCAGTGCAGGCTTTGTTTCTGGCCTCAGAGAGCACAAAGGCTCTCACCCCAGGGGGTCAGAAACTCGTCTCTCAGCAGCAGGCTGGCACAGACCAGTCAGTCCTGCACTGAAGGATTGGGTAAAATACAGGGGGCATCTCTAAAATGCCCTCTGTGTGCATTTTTTAATAAATCCAATACTGGCATCAGTGTGGGTTTATTATTCTGAGAAGTTTGATACCAAACTTCCCAGTATTCAGTGTAGCCATTATGGAGCTGTGGAGTTTGTTTTTGACAAACTCCCAGACCATATCCTTAATATGGCCACACTGTACTTACAATGTCTAAGATTAGACTTAGACACTGTAGGGGCATATTGCTCATGCAGCTATGCCCTCACCTGTGGTATAGTGCACCCTGCCTTAAGGCTGTAAGGCCTGCTAGAGCGATGACTTACCTATGCCACAGGCAGTATTTTGTAGGCATGGCATCCTGAGGGGGATGCCATGTTGACTTTGCCTTTTTCTCCCCACCAACACACAATCTACAATGGCAGTGTGCATGTGTTAGGTGAGGGGTCCCTTAGGGTGGCACAATATAGGCTGCAGCCCTTAGGGACCTTCCCTGGTCACAGGGCCCTTGGTGCCACTGGTACCTTTTACAAGGGACTTATCTGTGTGCCAGTTGTGGAAACAATGGTACATTTTTAGTGAAAAAACACTGGTGCTGTGGCCTGGTTAGCAGGGTCCCAGCACACTCCTCAGTCAAGTCAGTATCAGGCAAAAAGTGGGGGGTAACTGCAACAGGGAGCCATTTTCCTACAGTATCTGATCGGGTGGCTATGTAGCATCCACGATCTACAAACTATTCTGAGATATATAACTGCCATTGGAGGGCTCCTAGGTTGAAATCAACGGGCATGGCAAAGTCAAAGTCTGATTGGACTTATTCTTTTTGTGCCTCTTCCCCGAGTGCCCAGATGACTTAGGGGTCCTGGAGAGGTCCAGCACCCTCCTCCTTGATCGTGACATCCTTGGCGTCGCGTCAACTGAAGTTGACCGCTGGGCTGCCATGAGCTTCAGAGCCGCTCTCTCAAAGCTTTCGGGCCAGTCGGAACATGGCTTCAAATCTTGGTCTCTGTCGAGGCACCAGAGACAGACCTGATGGGGGTCCGTCACTGACATGGCACGTACCACACGGCTTGAACCCTGTCTTCCTCGATGTCATCCTCGCAGAGACTTCAAAAAGGTAAAAAAAAAAAACATTTAAAAGGCAGGGGGTTGCTTGAATCCAGACCTGCGCTTAACCGGCGTGAAGGAAAAATAAATGACGTACACTCACAGGGGTGGCATCTTTATAGACAGTGATGTCACACACAGCTCCAAAACACCACGTGGATCCAAACGATGCCACCCAATGGCGTGTGCAGGGTACTGCTCAGCAAACAATTCCGGATCCCACGCTGACACCAGGAAATTCTAAGGTAAGGAATCTGCAGCTAGAAGTCTAGCAGATAGTGCACTTGTCGCCTCAAATTTTAACTCAAACCATTATTGTTCCACAGTTCTTTGCATATACATTCCCATGCTATCAACCTGTAATGCTTCACATTATCATAAAACTTTACTCTAAAGTCATAAATATTGGCATTTCCAGTGCCTGCTCATTATTCATGGGCTTAAGCATTTTCCTTAACAATTACACTGCCGCCCTTTTAAGACTAATTGTGAAACAAGTGCTGCTCCGAGCTCAATGCCCTACCACGGTCATTAGACTTACAAATATAGAATGTAGAGTGCACACCAAGCTCCTTCACTAGCATCTCCGCAAACAGATGTCCCGAAACTGTTATGCAGAAACTACTTCTGTGCCCCTGAAGTACATTGAGAAAGATTTGCAAGCATGTGCAAATGACAGAACAAGTGCAATATATATTAAATGCAATTGATAACGGAGGCTCTAGTTATGGTCGGAATACAATACAATTTTAAAGACTTTGTTTTGCCTATTACTTTGCCCCTCATTGATGGATCCCTCAGAAAACATGGCAGTTGCATACCGTTTTGGCATGCAAACGTTTGTGCTGATCTGTACAGGAAACATAAAAGTTTAAAGCTGCTAGGGGCGGTTTGTTCCCACTGGAAGTAGGCAGGAGCATCCATATTTGACTTAATTATGCAGCAAACTAAAGCCAATCATGAGGCATATGCAACTAAAATTAAATTATGTGGCACAATCTCACCATGTAGTTAGTATAATAGTCTAGTTCAAATTACCATTATCAGGAAAGCGCCACTACAAAAAGATAAGCACTGGGAAAGCCAACCAGCCTACATTTAATGTTCTAGCTCGGGGAAAGACTGTTAGCATGTTATAGTCAGACACGTGCATGAAAGATTCGATAGCAAAGCCTGCCTTTCCTTGATCACAGTCCTGTTTTGGTTTCTTTGTGGAATGCACTATATTCCTCAAGATTAGTATACGGTGGAAGATGAATCACTTTCCTTTGGGCCATCACTGTCATAATGTGGCTGGAGCAATAGTTAACTGTAAGCCTTTTAGGCAAACTCTCTTTTGTTAAACTACAAATGATCTTAAGTGCAGGGGCCACTTTGATACCAGGCATCAATAACATGACCATATTTCACATGGAAATAGATTTTAACGCAAGTCTGTCATTTCAGACTACACAAGAGTCAAAGATTCAGTTTGGTATATGTAACTATACAAGGCAGTAGGCCAGGATATATGGCTTCTAAAAATAGTCCTCATGGACACACCAGACAGATTCAATCAGCTGTTTAAAACAAATGCTGGTAAACAAAAGATGCCAGAGGTAGATAGGTGGATTTTTCTTAAGGACTATGTACTAGAAGGCATTTCTAGCTAATTTCATGCAGGTGGACAAGCCTCTAAAACATAAATTTGAAGTCGGTGGAAAACAGGATAGCAACTAAGCACGTGTCCACAATAAAAGAATAGTACCATCTGAAAATAATTACATAAACACCCAAAAGTATAAAGCAGGGTCTTACCAGAGTTTACTTTTCCAGGGTAAAACGTCGCAACAAACCAAAAGACTGAAAGCACAAATCATTCAGACAGACAATACAGATTTTATGATAGACAAGAGCACAAAAGGGAAAAAAACGGTTACAAGTGCACAGAAGAAATTATAAAATTCTTCAAATTATTTTTTTATCATAATGCAAAACATTGCTGTGCCTGTAAAAGCAATGGGGAGTAAGGAAATCAAAACAAGTTCATGACTTAAAGTGAAGTCTTGAGAATTATCAAAATAAGACTAAAAAAAGTCAGGATAGGACAGCCTAAAGTATACAAAAAGTGATTGCTGGAATGCTTGTATTAATCTGAGCCACTTTTAATAATTCAGGGCCACTTTTCAGTCCACCTCAGTTTGGGCCCACACATATGCAAATCAGTCTTGACCATGTTCTAATATGAACAGTCTATCCACTCCTAGAAGGGGAACAGTAGCAACCCAGAACTGGTTTCGACCTAGTTTTGCACACCATCACTGGAACCAGGTTATATCTGGCTAATGAACCCCAACTCGGGTGAAACTGGTCCTGGGGCACTTGTGTTCCAAACCAACTAACATGGGGCATGCAAAAACTGCCCCATGACAAAAAATACTGGGCGAGCATGGGAAATGAAAATGCCACTGAGGTGCCAAAGAACACCATCATTGGGGTGTTTTCAAAAGCAGTGCAAACTAAGACCAGACCCTGGAAGGTACGAAGGACACACAGCTCAAGCAGATGAAAGGCAAGTAGTAAATAAAATAATGTTGCTATACAGGACGTAACAATTTATGGAAAAGACAGACTATCTAAATGAAGGAAGGGCACACTTGTGCATACAAAATTAGAACTTTAAATCTATATAATCCTATTGTTTGACAGTGTCCTGTTACTGGTCTTCTGAGGCCTTTCTCAGAAACAGAGGTCTACCAGAGCAAGGCTGCTAGGGAGGGGCGGGGAAGTGGATGATGTACTGGGGTAAGAGACAGCAAAGGGGGACTAAACGCAGTCTCACTCCTTGAGAGCTGTCAAACATTTGGACCTCATTAGTGCTAGTTTTACAACTTTAAACATAGCATCTCTCATTGGGAGTGAATTGTATACATTGGTCCACGTCGCTAGCTGTTAGTGCTACACCACAGACTACAGTCTCCCTGATCGTGTTCCAATCTCATTCTTGATGCCCTGAGAGGGGATTATTCACAGAATTACATAAAAGAAGAAAAAAATATATATAACACAAGCAAATACTAATAAGTCGTGTGCACTATAGGCTACATTAGTGAAATATTTTAGACAAAGCTACATTTCCGTTCATAATCAGTAAAAAGAGTACAGGAAAACAAGATACAGTTATGTAAAACTGGACCACTGTTATGAACATGCCTAAATTTAAATTAGAACAGTAATCTTGGACACCACTGGACTCCATTGACTTTAAATATTTGTATGTACATTTGAATATCAAAAGACGCTCCTATTTGAAGCAATACACTCAGAAATGTGTTTTCTTGCAAAAGTAATTTATTTTGCAAGTTCCCAGCACAATGGTGAAAAGTCCTTGTCACCACAGAAATGGCAGACTAAGAAGTGGCAGTAGGTAACAACAAGGGGAGTTGAGAACAAAAAGGAGCCTCTGTCCCCAAACCCAAGGTCCAACAGTGCTGTAAGAGGAAGTAGAAACCTATATAAGGGCTTTGGACTGGCAGAGGAAAACACATGGAGAATCAGAAGGAAGAAATTAAAAATATGCAATTGCTGATAGCATGGCAGTTGTAGTGAGAATGAAAGTATAAAGACTCGGTAGGCTGAGGGTGTGGGTTGGAGGAGTCGTCATAGAAGGGCGCAGAGAGGGAAAACCTACCCATGACAACACTGTGGCTAACGTTTTAAGTGGCAGAGCAACCTATGCTTTGTGGTACACAAAAGCTAAAGAAAGGCAGAAAAGCACAAAAGAATAGCCCGCAATCGCAGACTACATGGCGTCCGCAGGAAAAAACAAGCATTTGCAAATCAATAGGTCTCATGTCTGCGCGAGTTAAAGCTATTAGCTTTGTAACTTCCTAGCTGGACTTTCTTGCCACATAAATTGAAAATGGAAAGTAAAACAGTTGATATAAGCGAGCCGATTCAAAGCCCCCCGGCTGTTATGAGCGCAAAGGAGAAACACCAAAGGAAATTCACTTGCAGTCAAACATATCTGCAACTGTGCAATTATCCATGTAACAGGGTCGATGCCAAGGCGCTAACAAAACTGTCCCAGGGAGGGAAAAACGTAAAGCACTTACCAATGATGATAAAGGATTTTTGAAAGACAAGCGCACGAACGAGTAATAGAGATGGGCTTATGGTGGGTGTGGTTAAAAGCCCGTAGACGGATTACAACAGACCAGAGCGATTGCACACTCGACCTAAAATTAGCAAGTGGCAAAGCCGATAAGTCTCATATTTTGGCTGACAATGCAGACCTACTGCCTTTGATGCTAATTTTTGTTATTGCTTTTCACCATCACCAGAAAATAAAATATTTTGTCACTGTTGTGCAGCATAAAAGAAAGTGTGCTGACATGCATACACGTATCAGTCATCACACATGTGCAGCAAGTATGTTATGGCCAGTATTTTCTTTAAATACTGTTCCAAGATGGCAGATGCCAATGTTGGACAGTTTTCAAAAATAAAACATGTGCAAAAGCGCATTTTATTTAAAAAAAAAAAGTGGATCAACAGCAAATAGTTATCAAAAAATATCTAGAGAAGCAGGGGATTATGGGGTTGCAGCACATGAAAAGAAGCAGAAAGGGACTGGAAAAGCAAAGGACAAGATGGACAATAGACTATATTAGAAGAAGTAAGCAAGCAGGAAAATAGATACTCCTATGGAGTGCTGAAAGAAAGAAAAAAAAAATTAAGTATCAACAAAGCCAACAGGTCTCGCCCATACAAGATCTGCTGGCTCAGGCAGTGTTTTTTAGCCATGTTCTACAGCAACTCAGCTACTGAATCATGCAGGAAAGTATGAAAACAGTGTTAAGGCGCCGTCAACACTAGCTGCGTCGTAGGGCTTTCCCCCCCCCCCCCCAATCATTTCGCAAGAGAAAAAAAAACTGAAATAGCCAAATAGCTCGACTATGCTCGTTTCTGCTGGCAGGAGGGGATGTTGTAAGCAACAAAGCTGTATGGGGTGCAGCAAGCAAGAACACAGGGTGGTGCAAACACAACAGTGCATGTAACAACGTGAGGAGGAGACATGACAAGCAACAACGAAAGGGCAAGCAACAACAAACAGAGGCAAACATAATATACACTCTTAGGGAGTGCAACAACATAAAACAAGCATTTGCAATGCAATAGCTCTCGCATTTGCGCAAGTTAAAGCTACTGGCATCGTACATTCATAACAGGACTTTTCTCGACACAAATTGGCAAACCCTGCCTCATAGTCCGTCTTTTCCTGCTATTTAATTCCAGTGGCCCAAAATATAACTAAAGCACTTCCATTTATCTTCTTCTCCTATCTGCAGCAAAAAATGAAAATGCATCCTAATTTTAAATTGGTCATGCTAATTCTAACCACCCCACCATCAGAATTGCTGGCTGGCTAACAAATTCCCTTTAAAAAAAAAAAAGGGGGACATGACTGCCACAGAGAAGAAATAAACTAGAAGGGTCACCCAAAAATATAAAGAGTACTCAAACAGTCATAGTGTAATAAGGAAGTTAATTTTGTCCGAATCATGGTCATCATAATTGTAATAAGGAGATATTATTAAAACATATACAATTATCATATACCTTTGTTAGAAATAAACTTTTTACATTAGACTGCAATGCTCAAAACAGCACTTAGAGGGCACCATTTCAAAAATATAATTTGTAAGAAACATGGTCATGTAACCATATAGACTACAAGGGGAGGGACAGAGAGATTAATGGTGCAGTGTACAGCCTCCCAAGTTATCAATCGAAACAATAAAGTACACTGTTCCAAGTGAAAACAGCAGGGAAACCTAAACAATAGGAGCAAGAGCCCTCACACATCCCATTTGGATGTCACGCATCATGGGGGATGCTCCCCGTCAGACTGGCACTGCAATGTCTGGCGGGCTGCCCAAAAATGGGGGCTCTTTGCGAAGATCTTATACTGTGACTGCCATATAACACCATATAAGCAGGAGAGAAAAAAAAATTAAAGAAATAAAAAATTGGCTCAAAAACCTAGGACTATGATTCTAAATATATTATCCGCACAAGATTTTGGGCAAGATTAAAAAAACACAAGTGGGGAGTGCTTAATGAGTAACCATGGTCATTCACTCTCACAACAAAAACCAGATAGATAGAGGACAAGAAAATATCATATACCCTCTAGTTGTGGATCAACATGTTTCGCTTCTCCGCGGTCCCCAAGGATCCAACAACGCTTCATCAGGACCAAAACTCCTCCTTTGTTAAACACTAGGATGATACTAGGTCTAAATTGTCAGTCAACTAAAAATCAGTCACTTACTTAAATAATCTGTGCATCAGTTTAGAAAAAGGTCGCCCATCTCAAATTTTGGAAACGGCTCCTTAGGTAAACACAAGCCAGGAGACTGGTGCAAAAAAAGCAAGCAGCCAGGTCCCTAATTTGAGAACTACCCTGCGGCAGTGTTCCTACAAATTACCCTGCTGTTTTCACTTGGAACAGTGTACTTTATTGTTGAGCATGTAACCATATAGTCAGCCCTTGGAGAGCAAAACCACAAGAAAAAAAATAATAGGGAAAAGTAATGCAGCGTAACCATAAATGTCGCCCCTACAGGGGACAGTGCATTACATGCTTTCAAGGATAGCAGGCCTATTGCAATTATATTACCAACAAGGATAATAAAACATAACTTCGCTCAGCTGTAAAACAAAAGTTCCTGCCACGAGAGAGCTTACATAAAGATAATGAATGTTGGTACAGGTTATTATTTTGGAGTGCCCACTAAGAGTGGGGACCCAGAGATGATGTAGACAGAAAGAGCACGTTGAGGAGAATGTTTTAAGGGTGGTCCCATTGTCATAGGGCCACCACTGGCTGAGTTATGCCAAAAAATATTTTTAAAAGTAATGCCCTGCAAAGCATTATGGGGCAACTTTCCATGCCACTAATATTTTAGTGTGTTGATATGACTAATGCCCCTAGGACACACCACAATGGAAATAGCATTTGTGTAAAAAATAAATAAAAAAACAACACAACATGGTCATGTAACTTTATAGTTAGGCCCTGGAAGGCATAACCACACAAAGAAAATGGCAATAAATAATATAGTGCAACCATATATTTAGTCCCTTAAGGGTGTAGTACATCACCCATTTTCAGGGATAGCAGGCCTATAGCAATGATATTGCAAACAAGGGCCTTAAAACACAAGCTATTCCAGCTGTAAAACAAAAGTTCCAAACATGAGTGCTTAAAAACACACTGGATGGTGGGAAAGGGTTATTATTTTGAGGTTCCCCCTTTTAACGTAATGTGGGGACCACCACAGGCTGAGTTATGAGCAAAAATGTTTTGTAAAAGTAATGCTCTGCAGAGTATTAGGAGGCAAGTTTCCCATGTGCAGTGAATATTGTAGTATCGGCTCTCCCGCTCTGGCGGAAGATCCGTTTCGCTTTGAGCATTTCTGTTTTACATAAAACATTTACCATGCTCAAGTATTTTAAGGGGAGATCCCAAGAAATGACCGATTAGGTAACTGAACAATGTCACCAGCTTCCCAATACCGCCGATTGAGTTCACGTTGCTGTGTCTGTTCGTGCTCTGTGAGCACCATGGCCATCATACAGCCCAAAGGGGAGAGATAAAAGAAAACAAGCATTTGCAATGCAATCGGTCTTGCATTTGCTTGTGTTACAGCTGGTAGTTTTGTAATTCCCAACTGGACTATTTTTTGCCACACAAATTGAAAAATAAAAGTAAAAATGTTTCACATAAGCACGCCGATTCACAGCACTACGGTCACTATTAGCACTAGCGTGAAGAGACACACAAAAGGAAAATTAAGTTTGCTCGCAGTCAAACTTATCGGCAAAAGTGCAAACAGCAATGTAACAGGGGTGATGGCCAAGGCGGTAACGAAACCTCCCCAACGAGGGACAAACGTAAACCATTTACAAAGGTCAAAGAATTTATGATGGGCAAGCTCACAAATGTGTGGTAGTTTGCCCACGCTGAAGTATAATCGAAAAAAACTATGCAATAATCCATGTAACAGGCGCAGTCTACAAGGCGTGACAAGAACAACCTCAACGCAGGACAAACGTAAAGCATTTACCAACATTGTGATTTTTGAAAGGCAAGCCCAGGAATGAATGAAAATGATGGGTGTGGTTAAAAGCCCACAATACTTAAAATAAGTCAAAGAGTTTGCACTCTGGACCTAAAAAGTGCACCTTCAAAAGTGTGCAAGCAGTGGAAGAACACTGGGCATTGAAAGGAAGCATTACATGGGGCAAGCTCAAGGGGAGGCAAACAGATGAAGAGGGAGTGAAGTCGCCATGCACTCCAAGAGAAGCAAGGAAATGAAACGAAGGGTAAGTAGTGGACCTAAGCACCCTGTAGGCTAAGCTAACAAAACATATTGCAAGTGACTGCGCTTGTGCTAACAAGGGAGACCTAAAAAGTACTTCACCGAATGTGGGCAGTGGAAAGATACAAGTTATCCCTGCAAAAAGGCAGTAAAGAAGTTGTGGTCCAGGGAAGGGGCCAACACAAGTGAAAGGAAAGGCATTAAATAAGAAGCACACTAGACTGACAAGAAAGTCAATCAATGAACTGGCCCAAATCCTTTCATTATTCAGATTGTCCGAAACAGGTCCTCAACAACAAAGTTCCCTGCATGCAATTCTTAAATAAACAAACCGATATGGAGGTGGCAAAAAATAACTAAAGCCACTGTGGCCACAGGATCCGTAGCACGCCGGTTATAAGGTCATCAAGGAGTATATGAAGCAGGTTAACTGCGTGATGGCTGGCAGTAGCACCAACGTGCAAGTTGGCGTGGCAAAACGTTTGCAGGGAACCAAGTATGCATTAATAATCAATTTACAGATCTATTTTTTTAACTTTCAAATGCCAATGCTGCCCTAAAAATTGTTGAGATAGTATTGCATCAGATTATATGGATTATAATAACATTTACAAGGTCTGACTACTGCTAACGCATGCAACCATTTTTCATAAGCGGTGTAAATTGACTTATGTATAGGTACTAGGTATGCACACTTGAAAAAAATCAAGTAGCGAAAATGTATCATTGGAGACGCATGTGCATATACCCAAGACAACATGATTTAACACAACAGTACAAAATTTCTACACTGACAGTTATGGATATACCACACTCTGGGTTCATCAAAGTAGGTGAAAATAACACTAGTCCCTCCCAACTAAAATTTCTTCCAAGGGAACACTGAATTTACATTTTTTTAGCAAAAAGGTAAAAGGAGTACTTATTGCCCAAGACAATTCAATAGTCGCTCCTTGTAATAATGCAAACATTTTAAGCAAACCCTTCCCCGGTGAATGCCAGAAAATGTTATTTATGCCCAAAGTGAAAGATACTGTGGTGCCATTATTGAAAATTACACTCAAAATGGTTTGCTGGAAGAATTAAATGATAAAGTATGTCAAATCTAATAGATTAGTCGTAGATTCAACAAAACTCACCACAAATTCAATGTGACTGACATTCATCTCACATAGTGGAGATACAAGAAAAGAGTTACTAGCAAAGGAAGCAGAAATGGCTCTGAAAGAATCTGTAGCAATAAGAACATCACATTCCAGAAGACCTATGCTTTAATACATGTTTTACTGTGTTATAACCTAAAAGGCAGTTACATAATTTTATTTTAAAGAGATGCGGAGTGAAAAATGGCGAAAGCGTGGCCAAGAACACAAATGTGAACAAGTGACTTTTTGTGAGATGCTTGCTTTGTTACATAGTAAATAAAAGATTTGATTCAATTACAGATATGTGGAGAGACTGCAAAAGGAACACACGAGTGCACTGCTGTGCACATTGTGGGAGGTAGGGTGGGAAATAGATTAACCAGTGGTGCTCCCCAAGAACAGTACCCGGTCTTAAGCACTGCAATTCTGTTGAAGTGAGTATGTCACTATAAGCTATTACACTGTCCTATATAGTCATCTGCATTCAATCTGCAGTGCAGACTCACGTCCTCCAACTGCAAAAAGAACAAGTGATGGACGGAATGCTGAACAATGTCAAACATTCACCCCCAGTACAGAGATCTGGGCCTAAATCCATTGTTTTTATGCCACCCATGCCTTTCCAGTTTGGACCCAGCCATATGGGAATCAGTCTTGACCCTGTTCCCCATGGGTACAGTCCAGCCCGAACTGCCAAGCCAGGTCCTCCCTAGACTGGAAACAAGCATCCTAGGACCGGTTTCAGGGTATCACCCTTCATCAGCCAGGCTAGCTTGACTCCAGTGGCATGGGGAGCAAGGGGCCCACACCTGTGCATACCCTTCCCACTTGGGGCAGCAAATGCAAAAAGAACAAGTGATGGACGGAATGCTGAACAATGTCAAACATTCACCCCCAGTACAGAGATCTGGGCCTAAATCCATTGTTTTTATGCCACCCATGCCTTTCTATTTTGGACATCCTTTTGTGTTGCTAAATTGCCCTAAGTGGGAAGGGTATGCCCAGACGTGGGTCCCTTGCTTACTGTGCCACTGGATTCAAGCTAGCCTGGCTGATGAAGGGTGGTACCCTGAAACCGGTCCCAGGATTCTTGTTTCCGGTCCAGGGAGGACCTGGCTTGGCAGCTCGGGCTGGAATGTTCCCATGAGGAACAGGGTCAGGACCGATTTGTATATGGCTGGGTCCAAACTGGGGTGTCATGGTGAGCAAAAGAACAATGGATTAAACCCAGATCAGTGATTGGGGGTGAGTGTTTGCATTGTTCAGAACTCCGCACATTATCCTTTTGTGTTGCTCACGTCCTCCAACTAACCGGGCCTCTACTCAAGCACATCTTGTGTTTGATCACTAGAAAACACCATGTCTGGTAATTGGGTTGGATCCTTAGGTTATGCCTATCAATAGTCCCATCCAACTCTCTTAAAAAAAAAAAAAAAAAAAAAAATCAAGCGGTTGAGCTCGAGCAGCACCTCACTCAAAGGCGCATTAGACCTAGGCAAATTCCCTTAAAACTACGGATTAGTGCCTTCCTCGCTTCTGTGATACGGCTGCGCTAGAAACAATTAACAACACCTCAAATTAAAGTGCGCGTGTGCAGTACGTAGCCGCCTTCATTCGTTTTCAATATTTAGGCCTAAAACAAACCATGTAAATGAACAATAACTGTAAAATAAAAAAAACAGGAAGAACCCAGCAAAGAAGCAGCTGTTCACCTATTTAAAGTACCGCCGCCAGGAGAAACTTCCTTCTTTCGGGACTAACGCCACGTGTGTCTGACACTAGAAACCACTGGAATTTGTACACATGGAACGTGTTGATCAAGTTACTGGTAAGGGCTTAAAACTGGACTAACGAGTGGTGGCATAGAAGGGCTACACGTTAGTAAGAGCGGTTAATATGCATCAGTGGGTTGCACTTCCGCTGCCAAGATCTTCGTGCATACAGCAGCCACCAGGTGAAGACCCCAGGAACAAGGTGACAAATCATGTTACAAAAGATAAACAAAATACACCGTTCGTCGCAGTTGTGTCAACGACAGCGTGTCGTCAGAAGATAAACCAAAAAGAAGTTAAGCAAGTAAGGTGTTTAAACGTACAAGGACACATACGGGATGGTATCACTCGTTGACATTTTACCGCGGCGTAGTTTACTAACGTTAGGAAGTAAGATCCAAGCAAGGTCTAGAGCTGCTAGACAAGTTGTTGATGATTTTACATGGTCACGACTAAAGAGAGCTATAAAAAATAAAAAAATAAACACACACACCACCACTGGAAGCGAATTCCAGTTAGGAACCACGAGTAGCGAATTCCATAACGTCCATTTATGCACACCGAAAGAAAAGCATGGCAGAAAAAATTATAACTTTAATAATCACAATGTGCCCAATATGTAGAGCCGGCCGTCTACAACGTGGGAACACGCATAATTTCCTTGAAAAGAGCCGAAGGTGGGACTTTATAGGCCAGAAGCCCTACAAGGAACAACAGAGTCGGTCTAAATGAAACTATTGAATCTATGATCTACCTGAGAGAATATGGGGCAGTGGGTAAATACTTGCTGGACGTCACACATATGCGGTAAAATGGCAGGTGATCTATTCGCAAACTATGACGGTGACTCGTACGTTCTCTTTCAGGTCAACGACACGACTAGAGCCAGCAGCAAACAAGGCAAAGGTCCCAAAAGAACACATACGCCCACGAGCATGAAGGGACGCACGTGGGTCAGCAAAATGGCAGAAAGGACCAATAAGATACACAGCTCAGATCACCAAGGGCCAAGAACCGGACGGAGGCGGTACCGCGATTAAGAGGAAGTTGCAACCAGAAATCTACAAGTCGACCATGCCTTCCCATATACAAGACCGAAGGGAATGCTTTTTATTTTAAGTAACATTAACACTTTGTCAAAATATCTTGTGTTCAGAAAAATAACATGACAGGTTTAGTCCTCATTTTAGAAAACATGTTTAGAAACTGACATTTTAAATGTTTCTTTCGAATGGGCAGTTCCCGAAAATCTCAAATGCTATGACTAAATTTATAATTATCTGGAACAAATATAACTACAGAGAAGAATGTGACGTTTGTGAATTGCGCGCCGAGGGGCCACTATACTACCCCACAAGCCAGGATAATGACTCCCACCCTGGACTTCTCGAAAACCCCACACGTCCTCATCTATCCAGACGGCCTCAGGCTGAACCCGACTCCAACTCAGGTCAAGCTATGATTCACTCCGGAACACTGAACATTGCACAGCCCATCAAGATCACAGGTGGTTACGCAGAACCGAACCCTCACGATCACAGGTGGTTACGCAGAACCGAACCCTCATAGGGCCCCATCCTGCACTGACCTCAACACCATGAAAACACTACTCCCACACACCATTCTGACTTTCCCACAGTCCACACTACCCAATCACAGAAATTCATGCTGACTTTTCTCGGTGGTAAGCCACAGTAAGCCCACCACAACATATTCTCATCTACCATTATAGTCTCTCTCGAAGCACTGTCCACACATGTTCTATCCCTGCATTTGCACGCACAACTCCCAAAGCTGTCCTTCATTTTAATGTTCTTATGAGGAAAGCACACCGCACTTGGCCAACAAACCTTCACCACTGCGCTTCCCACGCAAGAGGCCGCACACCCTCACTCACTGTATCACCATAGATCTCAATGGGCCATCAAACTGTCCTGACGAGAAGCAAGGTACTTAAATCACCCCCAGTCATCATAAGTCCTTCCAACCACGGTCGCTCGCCCTATTACAGCACTGGTGCCACTAAGGTCATTTCAGCATTCTACACGTGTCAATAAACGAAATCTCTCCGCAGAGCGGACACAGTCATTCCCTAAAGAACGTCACACTGACCACGTCCACGGGTGCTTACATTTCCCCACGCCACGAGGACTTATACTTTTCGCCCCACAGATATCCAGAAAAGCACCACCCTCACAAATAAGTCACACTGCCCCAACCAAACTCCCAGGGGTCCACACAGGGACACCACCTCCTTCCACCGGGTGTGTGCTCACCGTGCAAAGCGGGCTGTTCATTGACTTCCAGTGCTGGTAAGGGGCCGGGCCCTAAAAATAGGGACTGCGACAGGGGCGACGACACCGCGTGAACACTGGTCGACCAGGGTCTGTGGTTTCACTGGGGTTCGATCCCTCGCGCTCTCAAACACAGCTGACGGTTGATATATTTCCCGCCTGGGCCACGAGCGCTCCCCCTGTGCATCAGCCCGCAAGCTCGTCCCCGTCAACCTCCAGCGCAGAGTCCAGACACGACTCCTTCCCACCCATCTGACGTCACACGTCTTTGCGAGCGCGCACTTCACGCAGTGCTATCTGTTCCACTTTGCCAGGGCCGCGCGCGCTTGCTGACGACACAAAAGCCGCCAAGCGCGAGGCCCGGGCGTGCCCTTTTGCCTTGTCTGACTGGTTGGCACAGGTTACAGGCTATGTGGAGAAGCACGTTTGCGCCTTGGGACTGCGTCACGAGTGTCTGCACGAGCCAACCAGGCAGCTGATCCCAGCCAATCAACGAGAGGCCCATCCCACTATCGACCAATCGGCAGCGCTTATGCCTCCAAGTGTCCAGAATTGTAGTTGGAGTTGTAAACCATTAAATGATATCGTTCGTGGGCTTAAGTAGGTAATTGTTTCTGAGCCGGTACTATAATACCAAATTGTGTACAAGTTTAATTTTAAAATTTAGCAATTCCGAACCTGATGCCTCTTAATAAATAAAAAATGTCCTAGCTAACGCGAAGGAACGTTTCAATTCCATTAAGGACAATGAGGCGAGTATTATGCAATTGTTTCTTCACTTTATTAAAACAGCTTTTTTAAAGAAGTATAAAAAGCCAAAATATAAACCTAACAACGACCTATCCACGAAATCCTAGCTATTACTTTATACTGAATAGTGGATTTTGCGCAAGAGGTCAATGGATCAAAGCGACAAAGGAATGAGGGGATGTCATCAATGGGCAATGTGATTATAGTAAACAATATATTTAGAATTCTGAATCTCAAACAATAACCACACCAGTTTATTAAGAAGAATTATGAATTTATTTCCCTAGAGTAGCAATGCTGTCACGAAAATAACTCTCAAACATAAGTTCTAAGCATATAGAATCAATAGTGGCTAATTAGAACGTCTTATGTATCTGAGTTTAATCAAAACAATCAAGTAAATAGTCTCCAAAATCATAACACTTATTAATAACACCAAAATCGGTAATAATGGTAATGTATACATTAGTACAAGCAGTCAAAGAGTGTCAATATGAATCTTGAGCGTTTGGAAGTTAATACCCTCACTAACCACAAATTAGCATTAACTTGTTGGACTTCATGAAAAAATAATTTAGAAACACAAATTTAGGAAAACATACTAGGTCGGGTTATTATAAAGAACATTATTATTAATATGCAGCATTTAAACAAAGCAAAAGAGACACATGTAACTTTGCAATTTCATACATTACCCATAAAACAACAACATGCAGTCTACTTCAGCAAAGGGACACCATCACGTAAGACTTCGGAAAATCGGGTCTATCGACAGCTAAACCCACACTGCTAGTATGACTTGAACCATTAGCAGGAACTCTCAAACACAGAATCTAATGTGGAGTCTACCTAAAGAAAATCCTACTCCGGTTGCTCTACTAATCTTCAAAAAGTTTATGATTGGTCAGTACATAAGGTGGTTACGATTCAACCAATGGTAGCTTTAATTGATAACCTAAATTGTTATGATGTCAACAATAACCAGGGCACATTCAGGACAGTAACCTTTCCTCTTCTGTCTTATCTGTGACTCTATTGTTCCATTTCGTCTAAACTTCTCTTCTCAGGAAAAAACTTCTCTCAATGTAGCATCTACTTCCATCTTCGAGGAAGAAACCACGCATTAGTGACAATTTCAAACAATAGAACATTCAACTTATGCAAGAACTTTATCAAACTTGACCTTGTAAGACATAATGCAGCAACCCACTAGGGGTAGCTGTATACACATCTATTAAGCCATGTAACACACTTTTATTCAAGCATTGAACCACAAAGAATAACCGCAACTTTAATTAGAGTTTTGCTCAGTCAAAGAACAGAAATGAATTATGGCAACCATTTTCAAAAGTCACCCGTTTTTGCATGTTAATTCGCTATACAGTTAATACATTAAAATTATTAATAAAACATATTAGAAAATTCACACCCTCACAATCCCTCCCCTGATGACTATTTATGTAATCACATCAATCCACAGTAAATGTATTTATTATCATCCAATATTTAAAAATCTGGTCTCATTTACTTACACATTATTTTTCTTTTTCCCTTTATTTTCCCTATATAATTTAGTCATTTATATATCAAATCTTCTCCGATTCTTTTCTAGTTTTCTCCTTTTCAAACATTTCATCAATTTATAGATTCCCCACATTCCAATTAAGCAAAACACAATTATTAACACCCCTTTTGTTATTGTTAAGATAATACTTTTTCCCTCATTGCCAAACCAATTTCCCACGGCTGCAATTCCCTTGCCTGCTTTCTCCCAAACTGTAGTTTCAGTTAGTTCTTTTAAATCTTCTTTGTTAGTTGTTACATTTTTAATCAACTCTCTAACTTCTCCTGATTTATCAGGAATATAGGCACAACAATGACTTAAATCAAGTAATTTGCAAAATCAGCCCTCGTTTGCCAAGAGAATATCTAACGCAAGGCGGTTCTGAAGTGCCATAGCTATTGTAGCAGCCAACTCAGTATGTAGAAGAATTATAGCTCCAGAATAACTCACCAACATGTTATCCTCTGTTGTAGACAACTTCTGTATCTTGATAGAATTCAGAACTACTCCCACTAAAGGAATTATAGCTCCAAAAATGTCTCCCAGAATGCTAGATATTGATTCTCGCTTGTGTCTCGTTTGAATTTTCATCGTTTCAGGAAATTTACTCAAGTCTTTCAACTGATAGATTTTTAGAAAGACTATTCCCAAATAACATGTTCCATACCGTTCTCTAGGAAGATGGTAATATGCATTTCTTCCACAAATATAGTAAACACCAGGCACTGGTGGATCCTGTCCATTCATCATAAAATCCCATTTACTCTGGAACATAAACACATGTCTACACTTGCTCGTTCCCTACACTCGCTCGTTCCCACAAACACTCTATCATTCTTACTCCATGGCCTATATATACACAAAGTTTTCCCACATGTTCAGCATCCAATGTTAGATTTCCCTGTTTAGTAATGTCAGTATAAGCATAAACAATCCCAGGCCTCCAACTAATCATTCCCTTATCAATCCTTGCCTTTATTTCTCTCCTTCTAATTTCTGTGTTATCCAAAAATTTCTTCTCTACAGGTGTTAGTAAGCAGGTTAAATTATTCCGGTGTGCGAATGCAGTGCCAAAAGTTAAAGCAGGCTCAAAGAAATCTCTCATAATAACTATGGGCCATATGTACGAATTTTTTTTCCCATAGACACAGAATGGGTGAAAACCTTTGCTACATCTGGCCCTATGTTATTATCTTTGGCTATTCTATTCAAATAACCAATGACAGGTACAAAGGAAAATACCATGTCATTATTTCAATAGAAATACTGTATATATTCTTGGTTATAGAAGCGCATTAGTAAAAGACTACAGCTTATGGTGACAGGCAAACTATGGTACGTAGTTCCTTCTTCCACTGAAGTCGGAATCTGTGTACATGCATACCAATCTTTTGTGTCCATTACCTCAACATACTCACGCAATAAGCATTGGACATTGCAGGAAAGCTCTTTCTCTTCATGTAAGTATTTAACATCTATACTAAACTTCTGTTTAGTTAGTGATGCATCCAAAGAATTATCAATCTTTGCAGTATGGTTGGCTCCATTCGTCTCATAAACATTCACTCCTACAAATAACAATAAACACATTAACACACTCACTACTGCCAATTCAATACCTAAAATTTTACCACAACTAATTTTACTGTTTTGGTTATAAAAGTTTCTCATGGTCTCCATAGTCTCAAAAAATTTGAAAAAAACAAAAATTGAATTTTTTTTAAAATTAAGTAAACACAGTAAAAAAAATTCAAAATCAAAATTCCTCCTACATTTTTGTTTCTCAATGATTCATTCAGTCAGGACAGTCTCTTTTTTCAATTTCAGTATAGCAGCTTGTCAAGTTCTGTTATTTTTGTCAAGTTCAGTTATTAATGTCTCTTTTAAGTACGACTTTCAGATCATTTTCAACTTTTCCCTCAAGATCTTTCTCATAATCTTCACGTGCCAGAATAAACATTTTCAGTGTCTCTATCAAAACAATAACTCAAACATTCTTCTTGCCATTCATTTGCAGTTATGTATGCCCATTCTGGACCAGAATATCGTTTGCTTGCAACTCTTTTCCTTTTTGGTCTTTTGCTGCTTTTGTCTTCCTCTCCACTCCTGTTTTCTCCTTCATTCAACTCTTTTTCCTCCTGAATTGGTGGTACTACAATAATTCTTCAACTTTTTGAATTTCTTTCTTGCCAATTGACTCCTTTCAATATCTTTTTTGTTGACAACTTTCTCAGGATTGAGTCTTCACTTGACTTTGCACCTTTTTCTTCTGACGTTCCTGCAACTGGTTCAGGAAGAGTATAATCCACTTGGGCGTGACCGCCCTCAATTCCTCTCCCAATGGGGTCAGTCCTTTGTTCAGTTCGGTACGTCAAACCACCTGTTTCTGAGGACACCCTCCTCTGAGCAGATCTTCTTTCAGCCAACTGTTACAGATCACTCTCATCTGAGGACACCCTCCTCTGATCAGAATTTCTTTCAACCGATATTTCTCTTTCTTCATGAACAGACTCATCTTCTATTCCATCTGTAGGTTCTTCAGTCTCTTCTGGGCCTTGTTCTTTCTCACCTGTTATAGGAGTAGGTACACCTCGATCATTCTAATTGTTAGGCTCTTCACTTTCCTGCTCTTTACTCGTAATATTGTCAGCTGTTGGTAACCTCAACAGCTCCTCTTCTTGTTCTGTTGGGTTATTCACTTTTCTCATGTGGCTGGCGTGCACCCAGTTTGGCAAACCTGCACACTTCACAGCTGTCGTTGTTGTGGGAATGACCTGGTAAGGCGCCTTCCACCATGGCTCCAGAGAAGACTTTCTCACATGCTTCCATATAATCACCCAATCCCCAGCTCTCAAGTTGTGGCCATGACCTTGCATTTGTTGTACTGTTGTTGCTTCCACCTGATGAGAAAAAGACCAAACCACATCAGCCACGCATTCACAATAATCTAGCACCATGTCATCTGTAATATTCACAAGTACATTTGCAGGTATCACTGGCAATCTCATTGCTCTCCCCATCAATATCTCATGAGGAGACAACCCAATCTTCTTATCAGGAGTGCTTCACATTGACATGGTAAAGCATCTGGCCACTTAAAATGCGTTGATGCCCACACTTTTGCCAATCATGACTTTAAAGTTCCATTCATCTGCTCTACAAGTCCTGAGGCTTCTGGGCGATAACTACAATGTAGTTTCTGCTGAATGTTTAATGCTAAAAAAAAGCAATTTTATCACTTTGTTATTGAAGTGGCTTCCTCTATCTGATTCTAAAGAGACCGGGAAACCAAAACGTGGAATTAGCTCTCTTAGAAGTAATTTAGCTTCTGTAAGACTATCATTTCTCCTTGTTGGATATGCCTCAATCCAGTGATTAAATTTGCTCACAATCACCAGCATATATTTCAAACCAGCACACGCAGGCATTTCAATAAAATCCATTTGAATTCTGCTGAATGGACCGTCTGCCATGCCTATGTGTCCCATGTTGACGACTGTTCCTTTGCATACATTCATCCGTTGGCAGACTATTCACCTATGGCAAACCAGTTCAGCAACTTGTCTAAATTTTGGATTATATCAAAACTGTTTAAAACACCTGATCATCACATCTCTCCCCATGTGTGTGTGGCCATGATAATATCTAGCCATTTGTGTCAACAGACTGTTTGGTAAAACCACTTTCCCTTCTATTGTCACCCAAATCTAATCTTTTCTTTGAATGCAATGATGTTTTAGCCAACCCCTACGCTCTTCTTCTGGAACATTGTTCAGTTTAGCTTTCAACTCTTCTAAGGTCTCAACAATTAGCATCGTGAAATTTGTATACATTTCATCATTTTCAGACATTAATTCCCAATTTCCTTTGAATTAAATACCATTCAAGGCACAAAATTCTGCAACTTGGTCTGCAAAAGCATTTTCCAAAGTTACATAATCTTGTCCTCTCTGGTGTGCACTGCATTTAACCACAGCAGTTTTCTCATGTTACGGTACAGCCTGTAGTAAATCGTGTATCCTTTCACTAGTCCTTACAGGTGAGCCCGATGATGTAAGAAAACCCCTCTGTGACCAAATTTGCCCAAAATCGTGTAAGATACCAAATCCATACTGGCTATCTGTGTAGATTGTTACTTTCATCTGGCCTGATAGTTGGCATGCTCTAATAAAAGCCACCAATTCTGCAACTTGAGCAGAAATCACTCCTTTAAGCCACAAAGGTTCTAATATGCCAGTAACTGTGCATACCACGTAGCCTGCTCTAAATGCACCTCTCAGACAGGAACCATCAACAAAGATAATTTGATCATTGTCTTCCAGACATGTGTCTTTAATATCCTCTCTTGGTTTTGTGCATAATTCTGTTACTTCTAGACAATCATGCTCAATATCATCTATTTCGTCTGGATCATCTCTCTCATCCGGTAACAATGTTGCAGGGTTAAGTACTGTACACCTTTTTATTGCCACATTTGGTGCTACAAGAATACTGTCTCATAACATGTCAATCTTGCATGGGTTAGATAGTGTGTCTTTGATCTGGTCAGTAGAATTTCTATTCAGTGAGGCACCATTACTGTAAGAGGATAACCCATCACAACATGTTCACTTTGAGTTATACTCTGCTCAACTGCTGCAACTGCTCGTAAGCAGCCTGGTCAGGCTGCTGCAACGTGATCCAAAGTAGGTGAAAAATATGCTACTGGACGATTGACACCACCATGTGTCTGTGTCAAGACGGACAAAGAACATCCATCACGCTCATGACAAAACAACAGAAAAGGTTTTGTGTAATCAGGCATACCTAAAGCTGGAGCTTGGCACAAATTTTCCCTCAACTCAGTAAATGCTCCCATGCATTCTTCATCCATCATTATGGGATCTAAAAGATCCTTTTGCGTTAGTCTCTGCAAAGGTTTAGAAATGGCTGAAAAATTTGGAATCCACAGACGACAATATCCTACCATTCCCAGAAACATTCTCAACTCTTTCTCGAACTTGGTATTTTAATTTTCATGATTGTCGCTACTCTTTCTCTTGAAATTCTCCTAGATCCTTTTTCAATCAAATGACCCAAGTATTTCACTTCTCTCTGACAATACTGCAAGGTTGTAGGAGATACCTTATGTCCATTGTCTCCCAAAAAGTTTAACAATGCAATTGTATCCTCCTTACAACCTTCCTTTGTCTTCGATGCAATTAACAAATCATCAATGTATTGCACCAATGTTGATTGGTAAGGCATTACCAATGACTCCAGGTTCTTTTTCAGAATCTGATTGAAAATTGATGGTGACTCCGAAAACCCTTGATGAATTCTACACCAACAATAAACTCTGGTCAGGAATTTGAAACCAAAGAGATATCTACTGTCCTCATGTAGCGGCACAGAAAAGAATGCTTGACACAAATCAATCACTGTGAACCATTCTGCATCACATGGAATTTGAAACATTATCACGGCTGGATTTGGCACAACTGGACAACATTTCACCACAATATCATTTATTTTCCTCAAATCCTATACAAGATGAATTTTCCTGCTTGGCTTTTTCAAACCCATTTTTGGTGAGTTGCACGGGCTACTTATCACTTCCTTCAAAACTCCCTGCTCCAAAAATTGTTCTATTAAAGGTCTTATCCTTTCAATTGCCTCATTTGTCATTGGATATTGTGCAGTTTGTGGAAACACTGCATTGTCTTTCACTGCCACTGCTAACTCCTTTAATCAAACCAATGTCCTTTCCTGATAAATCCCAAACCTTTGACTTGACTCTCTCTTGTAAGTCAACTGGGAGATCTTTTATTTCAAAAACTGGAAAGAAATTAATCAAGTCTACTGAATTGTTGTCTTCGTTTGTCTGCTCAGTAACAGCACCGGACTAGAATCACAAATGACAAAACTGTGAAAATCTCAAAAATTGCCAACCTTCACAAGAACTGGTTCTGTAAGTGTTAGTCACATGTTTGTTCGCAACTCCTCCTATCTGAACTGTCCTTTCTGAAATCGGTATGTCTGGAACTTCTACAGTTCTCACTGTTGAACGCGTTGCTCCCGTATCAACCCAAAAATTTACTTCATGACCATGTACTTCACCCTTCACATAAGGACCCCTCTGATCCACTTCTAATGATGCTGCCATCACATACTACTCTTCATCTGAACTATCCAACGGCCATTCATCTTTTATTTCATCCTCACTGTGTAAAAGAAACCGTTCAACTGTTTTTCCAGTTTTGTTTTTTTTCTGATTCGTGACCACTTGCGAAAGCATTATCTGTTGTTGATCCATGGGATTCTGTATCATTTGAACCTGTCTCGGCATGTGTATTTGCTGTACAGGCACCATCTGCACCTATGGCTGCATTTGTTGTATTTGTGGCATTTGTATTTGATGTACCTGTTGTTGTGTATTCTGTACCTGTTGTATTGGTTGTAAAGGCTGATAACCTTGCATATTATTCATATTATTCTGGAAATTCTGATTTTGACCCCCCCCATGCTAGGTCCTCTCATGCTCTGATATGAATTGACACAGTTTGCCTGTTGTACAACACCACCTTGATTTAACATCGGGCACTGTCTTTTCCAATGTCCAATTATTCCACAATTATGACAAAGTAACACCTTTCGCCTTTGTTGCTCATCTTGCATCACCACTGAACTCAAATCCACATTTCTATTGACCACTGGAAGAATCATTCCACCTTGACCTCTGCCTCTACCTTGATTCTGAAACAAACCATTCCCTTGTGGCAGTTTCTGAAAATGTCCCTGTAATCCGGTCTGTGAAGCCTTAATCTGTATCACCATTGCTTTTTCTTTCAACCTTTTTTGCTTCAACTCAATCTCATCACTACAGTATTTGGCATACTGCAATACTTCATCAATCGGTTTTGCTTACCAGCAGATTAGATGATTCTTAATCATCTGACTTATTTCTGGTTTTAACCCCTCAACAAACCTAAAAGCCAAATGATTCATGCTCTCCTTTTCAATTGTCTCCATACCACTAAATTGTTTGAACGCCTTCGACAACCTTTCATAATATGCATGAACCGATCCCTTCCCTTCCTGTGCTGACCTGTCTATGTGCTGCCAATCAACATTTTTCAGCAAAACTCTCGTTTTCAGAAACTCAATCACTTTATAGTAATATTTCATTACTTCTGGAGACGGTACACCTGTTTTCAAATCCCTTTGTGGCTCACTTGTTGGCAAATCCACACTCCTTTTGCATTCAATCCACAAATCTGCCGGAACAACAATATCAAAAAGTGTATTCAGGTCTTCCCACAGACATATTGCTAGTTTCTCAAACCTATCTGTCTGCTGTTACCATTCCACTGGTTTTTGTTTTTTCTCTCAACCTTGGGGTAATCATTTGTAAAGCTCAAGATATCACCCCTACTCCAAGGTACATGTACAAAGTTCCCTCCAGGCGTTTCCCTCACTGGTAACATTTTCACCAAATCTCATGCCTGTATTGCATCATCCTTCTTTCTGTTTTCTGGACCCATCTGCCTTCCCACTGATCTAATGCTCTCCAAACCTGCACTCTCTCAAGTAATTCTCTAAGATGTGTTTTCATCCCTGCAGATCGCATGTATATAAAATCTTCCTCCTCCATGTTCAAACTGTAGCTTCTTTTCAGACTTTCATCTTTGATAAATCAATATCATACACATCTGCTATTTTTTCTAACTGCTGGTGTACCTTATCTGCTCCTCTGGTAATTATTTTACACAGATATCTCAAGTAGGCTTAAGTTTAGGATTCAAGTCTGTTCACACCGATAGTCCCTTCCAGAAGTTAATTTCCTTCCATTGATAACCTCACTCTGTTTATCATGTCTTCTTCCCTGTCTTTCTTTTCTTGTGCCTTTGAATTACTTAAAATTTCCAACCACTTAATTATTTCTTGTGCAGATAAACCTTTCAAAGAAACTTCATTAGATTGTGCACCCAAATCTCACTCTTGTGCTGTGCTCGCACATTGTTATGGAATCATTAATTTCTCCCCTCTGATCACAATATGTTCAACAGGAGACAAATCTATAAAAGAATTAGTCTCATTCAGTGTTTGTTCTTGTCTAGGCGTTGATTCTTTCAAAACCCCATTCTGAACTTGGATCAGAGAATTAATTCCACTATTGTTTATGCGTACATATAATGGAGTTACCGGACCAATCGTATTAGGTACAGAAATTGCATCTGGGCTAGCTAAAGATCTAACCCTCTGTATCTGTCCTGCGCCTATGCTCTGGATTTGTGGAATCTGTATTTGAACTGGCTCTCTTTGAATCATAGCCAACCCTTGTTGACCAGGCAACAACACTAAATTAGTAGTAGTCCTGATGACTGGCTATGTTTCAGGAATATTTATTTCCAACTGCTGTGTATTGTTCAGTGTATCATTGAAACTACTCATCATCTGAACTCTTTTATTGTTCAGGGTATCCCGTGATATCTCTGATGTGGATGGTGCAGTAGGAATTGTTTTATTAATTCCACTCCCATTTGATCCACTCTCTCTTGACCTCTGATCTCTCTGACTCGTGTTTGGTGGAGGATAAGTCTCTAAAATCTCAGAAATGATTTCATTTTCACTTATCTCATTATAATCATTAAACATGACCCTTTTTAAGTCTTTCAATTTTGGCTCTTTAGTCACTGAAGAACTCTTTTCCTTTTTCTTTCCATCTTTTGATTGATCCTCATCCCCCTTTGTTCTTGCAGGAAATAATCTGATTCCCTGTAGTGTTTCTACTCTCGACCTTTTCTGCTCTTCATCCCATCTAGCCTCTGCTAGCGTTTTTTCTACTCTCCTCATTTTCTTTTAAAATTTCAATGCTTGTTGCTGTCTAGCTACTAGCTCCCAAATCGCTAAGGAATCGTACTGTGCTGGCCTCTGGGGAGGTTTTAAACTGTACATTTTCAGTCTCAGATTCTCCAAAATCCTCATTCCATTTGCTGGAAAAGCCAAGCAACCTTCGTTCCTTGTAATCTTAACCCAATGTTTCAACTAAAGACACTCTCCTGCACCTTTCTCCTCAAATACAATATATGCCAGAGTATTTTCTGGTGGGCAAATGTCACCTTCGAGAGCCGGAATATATTCATCATCTCTCAATGCACTTCTCAAAGCCTTGAAAAACTTCATTTTCAAACTGATTTTTATTCAAACCTGATGTCCACAACAAAAATTATTAATTACGAACTAAGTTAAACTAAGCAAAACAAATAATGAAATCTGTTGAAAAACAACCAATCAGGAAAAGTGACTACAATTCCACAATTCTCTTCGACCCTCTCACCTTCCAGTCACGTTACTTTATTATCAGACTGATTGACAAATCTGTGCACGACCCTTCTCACTAATCAACCAATCCCAGCACGGCACCACTTACTTCACACTTACACACACACCCCTTCTCAGCGCAATCGCTGAGACGCTGACAAAGTCTATTGTTCCGATTTCTTTTACAACTCACACATTAAATCAATGAAATATTAATTCGCGAGCAAACTTAAAACCAAAATAAGCAAAAACATGTGCCCATTTACTACATGTGGGGAATACAATCGCTTCAGGAACTTTCCAAAGTAACCTTCAGCTTTCACCTACTCTTTTTCACCATTCCCCTCATTCGCAAGTAAAATTAGACCTGCAAATTTCACATCTCAACTGATCATTGGACTGTCGTTCTAGTGCACTTAGTACTCACCAAATCTCAGTATAATTCCAATCACACCGTTTATCTCACAAACTCTATTTAGCAATCATGCCGGATCGGTCTACTAAATGGATAAATTACAACATATAGCATGTGTCTCACTACACCTGTCAATATACTCCGGAGTCCCAGACCTCTCTCCTTAGGTTTGCCATCAACAGCCACGTGGATAATTTTTCCTGCATTAAGCGCCACACTCAAATGAAGAGCGCCGCTTCCCTGCTCTCATACCTATTGGAGTATGCCCACTCCTTCAAAAATCTACTGGAGTACTGTGAGCGGGTGGTAGGGTATAAAGCACTCTAGACCGCAGTAATCTGAAGAAAGGTTTATGTTTATTGAAAGTTGAAGATGTAGGAAAAACCAGGTGAGTATTTGGTTGTATGAGTTGAGGATGAGGATCGTCTTGAGATTCTATCTTCACTCTTCGTTTCTGTCTCCTTTGTTCACAGGTCATTCCCGGGAAGTGCATGTGGAGAGAAGAGGAGATAGCGGTAAGTGTACATGCCACCCAACTCGGTTTAGTCTTTATATCCTTTTCTTCCCCCCCCCCTGACTCTCTATTCTTCTTATTACATTCGTTTGGTATCAGATAATAGATGTTGTCTTTCTTCAGTGTCTTTACTTCTATCCTTTCTATTTTCCTAGTTTGCGGACCCACACATGGATTTGCTGGCCTTCGTTTCGGGAATTGCTACCCGGACTCGGTACGTATTATGATTGGTTCCTTCCTCACCTTGCCTCTGTTATTTGTCTGTTTACTCTGTTCCAGCCCTCCCTTCTTTCCTCCGTTTTCATATTTGTTACGATTCCTCGTTTTGTTTTCCTTCCCCTCCCGCCGTTCCACACTTTCCGACCTCCCTCCTTATACCCTCTATCTCTCACTCGCACACTCGTTCAGGGACGTAGTCCCACACACCTGAAAGGCCACGCTTCTCCTGAAGCGTGGCGGGATGCAGCCACTCGTCTCCCCGGTTGCCTGGATCAGGTTCTCCGGACGCTCGTCTTCCGTCTGCAGCTTCAGTGCTTGTAGGAGACCGCCGTCTCCTACTCTTTGGCGACGTCCGCTCCTGGTCCTTCACCTTCACGTCTCGGTTGCTGGGGTTTTCTTCTTCCACGAAAGGGTTCACAGCGCTCCCCTCATCTCCTGGGAGTTCCTCCAAGGCTTTGAACGCCATGAAAGTTTGCCGCGGCTGTTTTGAAGTGTCAGCGCATCGCCACTGCCGATCCTTCCACCAATCACGATCAAGGAGCCTCAGAGCACCAGGGGCAGAGTCAGCACAAGCAGGAGCGGAGTGTGGGCGAGCAGAGTCCAGCCCGTCACATACACTCCCCCTAGAGAGCGGCCTGTCGAGACGCTCAGAGACCGGATATCGGGAAAGAAAATCAGCGGCCACCATCTGTTTCCCCGGAAGATGCTGTATCCGAAAGGAAAAAGGCTGTAGGGAAAGGAACCAGCGGAGAACACGAGAATTAGAGTCCTTATGATGGGCAAGCCAAGTCAGAGGAGCGTGATCAGTAATCAAAGTAAATGTCCTGCCCGACAGATAATAGCGGAGGGATTCAATGGCCCACTTAATCGCCAAACATTCCTTCTCTATAGTCGGATAATGCACTTCCCGCGGTAGAAGTTTCCTGCTGATAAACAAAATGGGGTGGAGGGTATCATCATCCTGAGGTTGGGTCAACACAGCTCCAAAACCCACATCAGAGGCATCAGTCATTAAAACAAAGGGTTTACAGAAATCAGGACAGCAAAGGACAGGTTCAGATATGAGGGCTGTTTTCAGCTTATCAAAGCTCTGCAAGGCAGATGCCGAGGGAGGACCAACGGTATTGGGATATGAGTTTTTGAGCAGCTCAGTAAGGGGTTCCGCTACTGTAGAGAAATGGGGAATAAAACGTCTATAATACCCAATCAAACCCAGGAATGCTCTGATATCTTTCTTTCTCTTGGGGAAGGACATTCTTGAGATGGCTTCCATTTTTTCCACTTGAGGTCTAAGTCGACCATTCCCCACAATATACCCCAAGTATTTGATACTAGTCAGTCCAAGCCTACATTTCTCAGGATTGGCGGTTAACTGGGCTTTATGAAGTGCTTGTAATATAGTGTCTAGGTGTGTCAAGTGTTCCTCCCAAGTGTTACTATAAATAACAATGTCATTGAGGTAAGCAGCAGCATACTGCTGAAAGGGCCGTAGGATTTCGTCCATGAGTCTTTGGAAGGTGGCAGGGGCCCCATGTAGTCCAAAAGGGAGTACAGTAAACTGATATAAGCCCGAGGGGGTGGCAAATGCTGTTTTTTCTTTATCGTCCCTTCTCAAGGGTATTTGCCAATACCCTTTGGTGAGATCCAGAGTGGAGAGGAATTTGGCCTGTCCTAATCTCTCAATAAGCTCGTCTATCCTAGGCATAGGATAGGCATCGAAATAGGTCAAGTTGTTAACTGCCCTGTAATCTACACAAAATCGTGTGCTACCGTCTGGCTTGGGTACCAATACGACTGGCGAGCACCATGGGCTGGCGGATGGTTCTATTATTCCGGCTGCCAACATGGCGTGGACTTCCTCTTCAATGACCTTTTGTTTGGCTTCAGGAATATGGTAGGGACGCTGTCGTGAGACAGTATTCATTTTCAGACGAATGGGATGTTGGACTAGGGTGGTTCTGCCTGGATATTTAGAGAAGACATCTTGGTTGTGCTGTACTATGCGGCCTAGTTGTTTGTGATACCCTCTTTCAAGAGTGGAATTGATCCATGGTTGTGCCTGACCAGACAGGCCCCGGTGAGGTAACATGGGATAGGGGATGTCCTCAGTAATCTCCGCATTAATAAAGTGAATGGAAGTGCCTCCTGTGGGTTCTAACCATTTTTTTAGTAGATTTATGTGATAGATCTGTTCCCTTCCATTTCCTTGGGGAATGGCCAACTTATAGGTGGTGGGATTGATCTGTGCTATTACTTCAAATGGTCCTTGCCATTTGGCCAGTAATTTATTCTCAGTGCTAGGGAGTAGGACTACAGCTTTGTCTCCTACGGCTAAGGTGCGCACTGCGCTTCGGGTATCATAGCTTTGCTTCTGTTTTTTTTTAGCTTCCTGTAAGGTAACATGAGCCTCCTCCCATACTGTATGAAGGTTCTCTCTTAATTCCCGTGTATAGGTCAAGAGGTCTTTTACCTCTTCCTCCGTGTCCTCCCACTGTTCGGCTAACATATCTAACAGCGTGCGTGGTTGGTGACCGAACAGCATTTCAAAAGGGCTATGACCTAAAGAGGCTTGTACATGGGTACGGATAGCATACAGAACCAGAGGTAGTTTTTTTTCCCAATCCTTACCAGCCTCAGATATACTCTTTCGTAGCAAGGATTTAATGGTTTTGTTGAATCGTTCCACTAACCCATCTGTCTGAGGATGATACACTGACGTACGGATTTGTTTTACTCCGAGCAAACAACATACTTCAGCCATTAGCCTAGACATAAAAGGAGTCCCTTGGTCCGTCAATATTTCTTTTGGAAAACCCACCCGTGAAAAGAACTCTATCATTGCCTGGGAGATAGCTTTAGTGTGTATACTGGAAAGGGGTATGGCCTCGGGGTATGGTGGCATAGTCTACTAGGACTAGAACATATTGTCTACCTCGAGTGGAAGGGGTGAGGGGCCCGATAAGGTCCATTCCAACCCTGGTAAAGGGAATGTCAATAATCGGAAGAGGTTGTAGGGGTGCAGGTTTTTGTGGAGAGGGGTTATATAACTGGCATTTGGGACACTCCGAACAATGCTTCCTTATTTCACCATAAACCCCTGGCCAATAAAATCATCTAAGGATTGCTTCCTCAGTTTTCTCTCTCCCTAAATGCCCTTCTCCGTTATCCCCATGGGCTAATTGTAAGACTTGTTGGCGGTGACTTTTAGGCACTACTAACTGCAGGGCGTTCCCTCTAGTGGGTGTAGGATTTCTATATAACAGGTTATTACGAATCAAAAACCTGGGACCTACCCCTGTTGCTGCCCCAGCCTCCGCATGTTTTAAAGTGGGGTCCTCATTCTGATTCTGTTGAAAATCCCCAGTGATCGTGTAAATCTTTCCCCTTTTAACACAGTCGTCTAGTGATGTATAGTGCTGTATATACGCCCGCAGTTGCTCTCTTTTTTGTCTCCTGCTGAGGATATTCCTTTCCCGTGTGGCTTCTTCAGTTATGATATCGCTAGGCTCCTTCGCCCACCAACCCCTCAGAAGGTGTTCTTGCCCGGCTTTCTCTAACAATGAAGGGAAATCCTCATAATCAGTCCTGATGATTATGTCTTCGTCTAGGGTGGAGAGTACCCCGACCCGAAGAGTCTCGATTTGGTCTCTCCATTTTATCTTTACCGTGGCAAGGGGATAATACAGTTGGTCCCCATGTACACAGGTGATGAGAACCTGGGACTCGGGTTCTTCCTGCCCTGGCAACACTAAATACTTACGGATCACGCTCTGACTACATCCGGAGTCAATGAGGGCCCATCTTTCTATGTCATTGACAAAGATAGGGAGGGTATATTTTGGTTTTTCTCCTCCAGTCCAGAATACTCTCCCCTTTGTCAGCCCTATCTCCATGGGTTCCTCAACATCTTTTTTATGTGGGCAATATCGGGCTATATGTCCCCATTCTGAGCAATGGTAGCATTGAGGACCAGAGCCTGTATATCCAGAGGGTCCCGGGCCCCCTGGTTGTGTTCTTTCCGGTCCATGGGCTCCGGCTGGCCAAGGTTGTTGTAGTCTAGGAAGGACTGGTCGGATCGTAGGAGGAGGAGCCCGGCTCACTGTAGCCCAGAAGTCAGAACCTCTATGGTAAGCACAGGCAAGATCTACTGCTGTTTCATTTGTGAGTCCAGGATGTTGGTGTACCCAGTTCCGAGTGGTAGGAGGTAAAGCATCCAAGTACTGTTCTAATACTATTATATCAAACATTTCCTCTCTGGTCCTCTCTGTAGGTTGCAACCATCTACCGGCTGAATGTTGGACTCTATAGTACAAGGTACAGGGATTTTCCTGGTGTTGCCATTTTAGTTGCCTAAACTTCGTGCGATAACTCTCACTGTCCAAACCCACTCTTTCTAGGATAGTTTTCTTTATGTCTTTATATGGCAAGTTCCCACTCGGATTGATAGCCTGATACGTTGTTTGCAAGTGGCCAGTGAGTAGGGGAGCGATATATTGACCCCATTTGTCCTCAGGCCAATTAGCAGTTCTGGCCACTCTTTCAAAGTTCGTGAAGAAAGATTCGGGGTCTTCCGAGTCCTGGTACCATTGTAACACACTACTTGGAACTGTGGGGTGTACGTTTGTATGGGCGATGGTGTTGGTAAGTTTACCCAATGCTGCTTCATGAACCAGTTGGTTATTAGCCATAATCGTCGGCTGGCTTTTTAGCGCTGTTTGCAATGCCTCCCGTTCCTCTTTGGCTTCTTTCATTTGCTGCTCCCATATCAACTGAAGATGTCTTTGCCCCTCAGCCAATTGGGCTATGACATCTGCCATAGTTGCCTTCTCTTCCATAATTGTGGATTCTTTTCTATGTTTGGAAATCCCACTTCTAACACCACTTGTGAGCGGGTGGTAGGGTATAAAGCACTCTAGACCGCAGTAATCTGAAGAAAGGTTTATGTTTATTGAAAGTTGAAGATGTAGGAGAAACCAGGAGAGTATTTGGATCGTCTTGAGATTCTATCTTCACTCTTCGTTTCTGTCTCCTTGGTTCACAGGTCATTCCCGGGAAGTGCATGTGGAGAGAAGAGGAGATAGCGGTAAGTGTACATGCCACCCAACTCGGTTTAGTCTTTATATCCTTTTCTTCCCCCCCCCTTGACTCTCTATTCTTCTTATTACATTCGTTTGGTATCAGATGATAGATGTTGTCTTTCTTCAGTGTCTTTACTTCTATCCTTTCTATTTTCCTAGTTTGCGGACCCACACATGGATTTGCTGGCCTTCGTTTCGGAAATTGCTACCCGGACTCGGTACGTATTATGATTGGTTCCTTCCTCACCTTGCCTCTGTTATTTGTCTGTTTACTCTGTTCCAGCCCTCCCTTCTTTCCTCCGTTTTCGTATTTGTTACGATTCCTCGTTTTGTTTTCCTTCCCCTCCCGCCGTTTCACACTTTCCGACCTCCCTCCTTATACCCTCTATCTCTCACTCGCACACTCGTTCAAGGACGTAGTCCCACGCAACTGAACGGCCACGCTTCTCCTGAAGCGTGGCGGGATGCAGCCACTCGTCTCCCTGGTTGCCTGGATCAGGTTCTCCGGAAACTCGTCTTCCGTCTGAAGCTTCAGTGCTTGTAGGAGACCGCCGTCTCCTACTCTTTGGCGACGTCCGCTCCTGGTCCTTCACTTTCTCGTCTCGGTTGCTGGGTTTTCTTCTTCCACGAAAGGGTTCACAGCGCTCCCCTCATCTCCTGGGAGTTCCTCCAAGGCTTTGAACGCCATGAAAGTTTGCCACGGCTGTTTTGAAGTGTCAGCACATCACCACTGCCGATCCTTACACCAATCACGATCAAGGAGCCTCAGAGCACCAGGGGCAGAGTCAGCACAAGCAGTAACGGAGTGTGGGCGAGCAGAGTCCAGCCCGTCACAAGTACCTCCACTCCTTTAAACTCGTATACACCTCAATCATCTGCGAATTAGCTTAAGCTGAACAAGCGCAAATCATCTCAGTCAATTCAACCAAACACCACTAGAAACACACCCTTCAAGCTAGAGGGTCTCCAAGAACTGGGGAAAGTCACTTAAGGCAACTAGCTACTCATCTTGTCAAATCCGTATAACATTTCAGAAAAAACAGTATATCTATTTTCTTGAAAACAAAAAAATCTCCGCAAATTACATGAGTCCCATCATCATTCAATGGCCTAACCATAATCTGCAACCAAAAACTGCTGTAGCGGCACAAAATCCTAGCTATTACCTTAAACTAAATAGTGAATTTTACGCAAAAGGTCAATGGATCGAAGCGACAAAGGAATGAGGGGATGTTATCAATGGGCAATGTGATTAACAACAGTAAACAATATATTTAGAATTCTGAACCTCAAACAATAACCACACCAGTTTATTGAGAATAATTATTAATTTATTTCCCTAGATTAACAATGCTAATGTCTCGAAAAGAACTCTCAAACATAAGTAATAAGCATATAGAATCAAAAGTGGCTGATTAGAACGTCATATATATCTGAGTTTAATCAAAACAATCAAGCAAATAATCTCAAAAATCATACCGCTGATTAATAACACAAAAATGGGTAATAGTGGTAATGTATACATTACTACAAGCAATCAAAGAGTGTCAATATGAATCTTGAGCATTTGGAACTTAATACCCTCACTAACCACAAAGTAGCATTAACATGTTGGACTCATGTAAAAGTATTTAGAAACACAAATTTAGGAAAACATCCTAGTTCGGGTTATTATAAAAAAACATTATTATTAATTTGAAGCATAAACTATATGTTGCAGCTGGTACCTGCAAAGCAAAAGAGACACATATAACAATGCAATTTCATACATTACCCATAAAACAACAACATGCAGTCTACTTCAGCAAAGGGACACCATCAGGTAAGTCTTTGGAAAATCGGGCCTATTGACAGCTAAACCCGCACTGCTAGCATGACTCGAACCATTAGCAGGAACTCTCGATCATGGAATCTACCTAAAGAAAATCCTACTACGGTTGTTATACCAATCTTCAAAAAGTTTATGATTGGTCAGTACAAGAGGTGGTTATGATTCAACCAATGGTAGCTTTAATTGATAACCTAAATTGTTATGACGTCAACAATACCCAGAGCACATTCAGAACAGTAACTTTTCCTCTTCCATCTCGTCTGTGACTCCATTGTTCCATCTCGTCTAAACTTCCCTTCTCAGGAAGAAACTTCTCGCAATGCAACATCTACTTCCATCCTCGAGGAAGAAACCACGTATTAGTGACAATTTCAAACAATAGAACATTCAACTTATGCAAGAACATAATCAAACTTGACCTTGTAAGACATAATGCAGCAACCCACTAGAGGTAGCTGTGTACACATCTTTTAAGCCATTTAACACACTTTTATGTAAGCATTGAACCTCAAAGAATAACCACAACTTTAGTTAGAGTTTTGCTCAGTCAAAGAACAGAAATTAATTATGGCAACCATTTTCAAAAGTCACCCGTTTTTGCATGTTAATTTGCTATAATGTTAATACATTAAAATTATTAATAAAACATATTAGAAAATTCACACTCTCACATAACCACAGTCCAATCATAACACAGTCCTTTTTATATATGTATGAGTGACCTCTATTCCTGTTCGTCTTCTTCAATGGAGGAAGTTAACCTTTAGTTATTATCCTATTGGAACTTTTGCCGGTTACCTAAGCAATGAAAAATAACATGTCACAAACTCATAACATAAAAATACCAAATATTGTCATACCAACGAAGGTGTCACATTATTCGTTCAGTTGCAAAAATATAACAGAACCCATGTTAGAAAGATATACTTTATATGTTAATATCAATGATTGACTCTACTTACTGAGAACAAAGTTATATAGGGAGGGTTAGAAGATCATTGTTTGATGTCTCTGGGTGGGATAATCCTCCCCTCCTTGTCCTTAATAGAATTAAAACTTTCCTTTTTGTTAGCTAGGAAATTTTTGATTCTATGTCCGGACCGGAGGCAAGGATTCTGCATGTTGCAAAGGTTACCTACCACCAGTGATGCAGCCTGTGAGATTAGTTCAAAATAGAACTTTTTAAAAGTTGAGTCGATGACCAATTCGCTGCGTTCATGTCTTCAAGTCTGCCTCCCACTTCAACTCCTTTAGATGCCATGACTCCCCTTGTTGAGTGAGCACCAAACGTACCTATATCCACTCACGATTCCCCGTTGATCCATCATACCCACCTGGAAATTGGTAGAGAAGATACTGCTTTGAAAGGTTTCTGCACAGTGTAGGAAAGTACTGTCTTGCCTGGCATGTTACCCCCATATTTCACTGTACATATGTTGTTTTAGTCTATGTGTCACTGGGACCCTGCCAGGCAGGCCCCCCTGCTCATAGGTGTGTGCCCTGTATGTGTTCCCTGTGTGATGCATAAATGTCTCACTGAGGCACTGCTAACCAGAACCTCAGTGGTTATGCTCTCTCTGCTTTCCAAATTTGTCACTAACAGGCTAGTGACTAAATTTACCAATTCACATTGGCCTACTGGTACACCCATATAATTCCCTAGTATATGGTACTAAGGGTACCCAGGGTATTGGGGTTCCAGGAGATCCCTATGGGCTGCAGCATTTCTTTTGCCACCCATAGGGAGCTCTGACAATTCTTACACAGGCCTGCCAGTGGAGCCTGCGTGAAATAACGTCCACGTTATTTCACAGCCATTTACCACTGCACTTAAGTAACTTATAAGTCACCTATATGTCTAACCTTCACCTGGTGATGGTTGGGTGCAAAGTTACTTAGTGTGTGGGCACCCGGGCACTAGCCAAGGTGCCCCCACATCGTTCAGGGCAAATTCCCCAGACTTTGTGAGAGCGGGGACACCATTACACGTGTGCACTATACATAGGCCACTACCTATGTATAGCGTCACAATGGTAACTCCGAACATGGCCATGTAACATGTCTAAGATCATGGAATTGTCACCCCCAATACCATTCTGGTATTGGGGGTGACAATTCCATGATCCCCCGGGTCTCTAATACAGTACCTGGGTACTGCCAAACTGCCTTTCCGGGGTCTCCACTGCAGCTACTGCTGCTGCCAACCCCTCAGACAGGTTTCTGCCCTCCTGGGGTCCAGGCAGCCCTGGCCGAGGAAGGCAGAACAAAGGATTTCGTCTGAGAAAGGGTGTTACACCCTCTCCCTTTGGAAATAGGTGTGAAGGCTGGGGAGGAGTAGCCTCCCCCAACCTCTGGAAATGCTTTGATGGGCACAGATGGTGCCCATCTCTGCATAAGCCAGTCTACACCGGTTCAGGGATCCCCAGCCCTGCTCTGGCGCGACACTGAACAAAGGAAAGGGGAGTGACCACTCCCTTGACCTGCACCTCCAAGGGGAGGTGCCCAGAGCTCCTCCAGTGTGTCCCAAACCTCTGCCATCTTGGAAACAGAGGTGTTGGGGGCACACTGGACTGCTCTGAGTGGCCAGTGCCAGCAGGTGACGTCAGAGACCCCCTCTGATAGGCTCTTACCTCTCTTGGTAGCCAATCATCCTAACCTGGTAGCCATACCTCCTTTTCTGGCTATTTAGGGTCTCTGCTTTGGGGAATTCTTCAGATAACGAATGCAAGAGCTCATCAGAGTTCCTCTGCATCTCCCTCTTCACCTTCTACCAAAGGATCGACCGCTGACTGCTCAGGACGCCTGCAAAACCGGCACAAAGTAGCCAGATGACTACTAGCAACATTGTAGCGCCTCATCCTGCCGGCTTTCTTGACTGTTTCCAGGTGGTGCATGCTCCGGGGGTAGCCTGCCTTTCACCCTGCACCAGAAGCTCAGAAGAAATCTCCTGTGGGTTGACTGAATCTTCCCCCTGCTAACGCAGGCACCAAAAGACTGCATCACTGGTCCTCTGGGTCCCCTATCATCCTGACGAGCGTGGTCCCTGGAACTCAGCAACTCTGACCAAGTGACTCCCACAGTCCAGTGACTCTTCAGTCCAAGTTTGGTGGAGGTAAGTCCTTGCCTCCCCACGCTAGACTGCGTTGCTGGGTACCGCATGATTTGCAGCTTCTCTGGCTCCTGTGCACTCTTCCAGGATTTCCTTCATGCACAGCCAAGCCTGGGTCCCCGGCACTCCTTCCTGCACTGCACAACCTTCTGAGTTGTCTTCTCGCGTTGTGGAACTCCCTTTTGTGACTTCACGTGGACTCCGGTTCACTTTCCTTCCAAGGGCCTGTTCAGGTACTTTTGCGGGTGCTGCCTGCTTCTGTGAGGGCTCCCTGAGTTGCTGGGTGCTCCCTCTGTCTCCTCCTCCAAGTGGCGACATCCTGGTCCCTGCTGGGCCACAGCAGCACCCAAAAACCTCTACTGTGACCCTTGCAGCTAGCAAGGCTTGTTTGCGGTCTTTCTGCGTGGGAACACCTCTGCAAGCTTCATCGCGACGTGGGACATCCATCCTCCAAAGGAGAAGTTCCTAGTCATCTTCTTTCTTGCAGAACTCCAAGCTTCTTCCAACCGGTGGCAGCTTCCTTGCACCCTCAGCTGGCATTTCCTGGGCTCCTGCCCACTCTCGACACTGTCGCGACTATTGCACTTGGTCCCCTTGTCTTACAGGTACTCAGGTCCGGAAATCCACGGTTGTTGCATTGCTGGTGTTTGTTCTTCCTGCAGAATCCCCCTATCACGACTTCTGTGCTCTCTGGGGGTAGTAGGTGCACTTTACACCTACCTTTCAGGGTCTTGGGGTGGGCTATTTTTCTAACCCTCACTGTTTTCTTACAGTCCCAGCGACCCTCTACAAGCTCACATAGGTTTGGGGTCCATTCGTGGTTCGCATTCTACTTTTGGAGTATATGGTTTGTGTTGCCCCTACACCTATGTGCTCCTATTGCAATCTATTGTAATTCTACACTGTTTGCATTACTTTTCTTGCTATTACTTACCTAATTTTGGTTTGAGTACATATATCTTGTGTATATAACTTATCATCATATTGAGGGTACTCACTGAGATACTTTTGGCATATTGTCATAAAAATAAAGTACCTTTATTTTTAGTAACTCTGTGTATTGTGTTTTCTTATGATATTGTGCATATGACACCAGTGGTATAGTAGGAGCTTTACATGTCTCCTAGTTCAGCCTAAGCTGCTTTGCCATAGCTACCTTCTATCAGCCTAAGCTGCCAAAAACACCTCTTCTACACTAATAAGGGATAACTGGACCTGGCACAAGGTGTAAGTACCTCTGGTACCCACTACAAGCCAGGCCAGCCTCCTACACACAGCAAATGAGAAGCTGTCTTTTCTCTGGTGGTCTGACCTCAGCTGTCATGTTCTCATATGCTTTAATGCATCTAACCACACATAATGTAGGTTGTTCATAAAAAGCAGGATAGGATAATCAACTTGTATTAGTCCTGGTTGTCCTGGATATAGTAAATACGACCCCTTCTGGGGTGGAAACTCAGGCTGAAATATTCAAAGCTTGGACGTTCAAGACCCTTTTGCATGCTATGAGACAACGTAGGATGGCTAATTTGTCTGAAAGCTTCTTTCTAGACAAATATTGATTGTGTTATCAAACCAGAAAAAAACTCAAAACGACATTAACGTCCCAGAGATATATATATCTGGGTTCCAGAGGTCTAGAGAGGTGAATACCTCTCATCAAGTTGCACATCAATGAATGTTCACCAATGAGTTTATTATCAATGGTTTTATGACCTGAAGATATAGCTGACCTGTTGATTGTACTGTATGCTAGACCTGATTAGGCTAGTTCTGCCCAAAAAAATATTATATGAGTCATTGCTGCACCCAAGGGATCCAGATGTTTCTCCACACACCAATGATGCCATAGTCTCCAAGCCAAGGGATATCTCTTGCTGGTGCCCGAAGCCCATGCTTGTTGGATGAAGTTTGCAGCTTTCCATCATCTTCATACCAAAAGTATAGATGACCCACCAATGCAAGCAACTCTGATAGTCCTTTAGGATCGAAAGGAACAAGGGCAGTTTTATGCCAGGAGAGTTCCATCAGCGGTGGAAACCAAGCTTGTGATTTCGAAATCGCTTTACTTGCATCAGCGATGCTTTTTTCCATCTGACTTGAGCTGTCACCCAGGGAATCATGAGAAAAGGTGCAAATGCATGCGGTTGATCCTTTGACCAGTCCTTCAGGAAAGCATCCACTGCTACTACCTCTGGATCCGGTCTCTAACTCATATATCAGGCTAATTGACGGTTCAATCGAAAAGCAAAACGTTCAAGATTGCATGGATCCCATCTGTCCATCAGGGCTAAAAAGACTTCGCTCCAATTCAAATCACTGCTGTCCCTGAAGTTCTTGGAGTTCCAGTCTGCCATTGTGTTCTGAATGCCCGGCAGGTATTCCGCTGTCACTGAGATTTGTTTCTGTATGCAGTAATGCAAGAAATCCTCTGCCAAGTCCAACATCATCCTTGACCGTGTTCCTCCCAGGCTGTTGATATATTGGACCTTTGGGATGTTGTCCAGCCGTAGAATAATACAGCAGGAAAGCCTGTTCCTTATGAGAGATTTTTTCGCAAAGGATCCCGCCAGACGTTCCAGGCAATTTATGTGTAATTACAATTCCTCCTTTGACTATCTACCCCCATCAATATGCTTCCGCATCTGACTCCCCAACTCAGAGAGCTGGCATCTGACTCTATAATCATGTCGGTGTAGTCATAAATATCCCCTTTCCATTACAGGCTTCCATGTGGTTTATCCACCACTGTAGTTCCATCCTGGCTTCTTGAGACAAGGCAATTAGTTTTGAGTATGTTAGCCCCTTTCAAAGGTAGCCTCCAGTCTCTGGAGGGCTCGATAATGCAGAGGTCTCAGAAATATGGACTGGATGGATGATGAGAGAAGTCCCACTATTCTGGCCAGTTGGCACAGAGATATTCTAGACAGTATGGAGTTCCTTCCATATTTTTTTGATCTTTGAAGAGGGGAGACTCAATGAAGCAGTCACTGAGTTGAGGAGGAATTCTAAGAATGTTATCTGTTGGGATGGGATCAATTCCAATTTCCATTTGATGAGCCTCAGATCCTGGAGGAGAGCAAGAGTCATGTTCAAATTGAATTTGAGTTGTGTTTGAGATTGGTCCATCAGCAAGATGTTGTCCAAATGGATGATCATTCGTACTCCTTTCATGTGAAGGATCTCCACTCCTGGCTGTAAGAGCTTTGTGAAGCACCATGGGGCCGAGGGTAGACCGAAGGTGAGAGCGCGGAACTTGTGCACTTGATCCCTTAAAAAAAAGTGGAGAAATCTCCAATGAGGAGGGAAAATGGGGATCATGCCCCTAGGCATCCTGGAGATCCAACCTGACCGTCCAATCGTTCATTAAAAGGGTGTCTTTTAGAAAATACCCTGAAGTGGCAGTAATCCAACCACACATTGAATTCTCTCAGAGTTATTACTGGTCTGAATCCTTAGTCCTTCTTTTGGACCAAAAATAAGTTGCTTAAAACCCCCTGAGGATGAAATACTGACCTGTAAATAGCACCCTTGTAAAGCAATTCAGTCATCTCAGAATCAATGAGAATCATCACTTCGGTTACAAAAAACAGAGGTCTCTATTGATTCCTTTGAATTAAGGATCCGTGAAATTCGATGTGAAAAACTCTGACAGTTTGAAAGACCCAAGGGTCTGCTGTAATCTTCCCCCAATTGTGAGCATACTTTAGGAGCCTCCCCCTAGGTTTTGAGGGGAAGAAAAAATACTGCTTACCAGTGCTTCCACCTGGTGCGTTAGCACCTCCTCTGCCGGTTGAATGGTTTCTTCCTCTGCCTGAACCTCTGCTGGGATAGAAAGTTCCCTGTCTTCTACCATTCCAACCGTTGTTCCCTTTGAGCTGGGTTCTAAAGCGACCTTGTTGGAAAGAGCAGCCAGAGGAGCGGCTGCTGCTTCATCCGGCCCCTGAAAAAACCTTCCTTGGCAAGATCTTTTTAACTGAAGATTGTGCTTTGTCAAGGGAAGAAAAGGTTGCAGCACATTTTCCTAGCTATTTAACAAAAGGCTTCCCAAAGAGATTACCCTGAACAGTCACCCCTGCCTGAGAGGTTGCTAATTCCCCGAGCTTGAGGTCGATTTTAATTAGAAGGGATCTCCTGCATTCTGCAGCAAGTGCACAGCTGGCATTTCCCAGTAAACATAAAGCTTTCTGCGCCCAACCAGCTACAATTTGGTGGACATAGGAACACCAGATTGCTTTGCCTGTTCCGCCACCTAGAAAATCTGGGTGAGAAGGCCTACCATGTCCAGGAGTTTATCCTGGCAATTCCTCTTGGATCTATAAATGCCCCTTTTAGGGCCCTTCATATATTTACTGAAGAATGTACATAGCTTTGCATCAATATTCGGAGTGGCCACTACTTTTCCTTGCAAAGAGGGTCTGGGACATTGTGCCTTTAGTCTCTCTCTGACCTCATTTTCTAGAGTCTGGCAAATCTTATTAGCCACATAGTCAGTTACTTGTGCGTCAGGTGTCTATTCGGACAAACAGGGGTGGTATATATCAGAGGGATTGAACATGTCAGATTGGTTTGTGTCTCCAGTAGGAGAATCAGAAATATGAGACCCCGGACACCATGTTCTGCTTGATCCTTGTTTATCCTCTGATGAAATGTCACCATATGAGTCACCTTCCCCTCTAAAGGGAAAACCACATTCGGTGGCTGAATTATGGGCGACTGTGTCACAAATTTCTCTGGATTGATGTCCCTCCCAGTAGGGTGAATGTTTATAATTATCGAAAACCTCCAGGTGCCAAGCGGCACGCATAGAGGCCTTTTCCCCCCTTTACTACTAGTAATAGGGACTGGTTCTTGAGATGAAGGGTCATTAAAAACTCCCGGAATGCTTTTGGCTAATTTATCCACTTGTTGTTGAAGGGAGGCCGACGCTTTAGAAATAGCTAAGGAAAGCACTTGTTCCACCCCAGCAGGGAACCCTTGGGCAGGCCACTCTTCTTCTGCATCTTGGAGGGATGAATATTCATGATCACTAAAGTGATCCATTATAATGAGGGTGAATGCAGCAAAATATTAATAACAACACGCCCAAAACGTACACGTGCTTACAAATGAGTAAATAGTTGATAAAAAATAAATGTTGCCAATAGGTAGAGTTATAAGCTTATTCAATGAGAAAAACTATATGGGGGGAAATACAACCATTGTAACAGTGTCTAAGCAAGGGTTGGCCTTGGATAAACTTTTTTAGAAAAACCAAAGGAATTCCTCTACAAAAAAACCCTAACACGTGCAAGCCTTGTTAGAGAGCTAAAGAGAAGCTGCTCTACGAGGTAGTGACGCACCTGACAGGCCGTTGTTGGTGCCCATCAGCTCCCCCTCAGGAATCGTGAGGAATAAAGAGAAAACGCGTTCAGGCAGAACGCCTACCGCATGTGTGAAAACAAGGGTATAAATACCACAATTTTATATATTTAAACAAGAGCAATAAGAAGTAACATTGAAGTGAGGAGAAGTTAAGAAACACAATGACTTAACTGACGAGCAGTGATGAAAGAGGAACAGGAAGGAATGTCACACACATATATACAACAGACTGTGCTTACTATGGACTCTAACTCCCAAGGCTTCATGGGATATGTAGTTGTTATGTTGTATATTTATTATTTTTATACATTCTTTGAAAATGCTGTTTTAATAAAGTGAAGAAAGAAATGCATAATCCTCGCCTCTGGTCCTGACATAGAATTATAGATGTATTCTGATAGTGGACGAGTACATTTTAACTTATCCCTTAATGTATTTTCTTTTTTAAGTTTATATTTAATCTTTTTGACTGTTACGTTAGAATATTGACAAATCAATCTTGTAAGTAAAATATTGGCTTGATCGGGGTCTTACATATATAGCACTGAATTTTCACAGGGACCAAAAATGTGGCGCATTGTGTTTGCTGGTTTTCTTGCATTGGTGTGAGGGTATGTGTCATTGTGAGAACCAATCAATCAATCAGTGATTTCTGAAGTGCGGCTAATCACCAGTAGGGTCTCAAGGCACTGTTTGTAGGTGTGCTGTTCAGTTAAAGAGCCAGGTCTTGAGGTCCTTCCTGAACTGCTTCAGTGATGCAGTCTCCCTGAGTTTGAGAGGTAGAGAGTTCCATGTCCGGGCTGCGAGGTAGACGAAGGATCTTCCTCCTGCTGTGCTTTTCCAGATCGTGGGAACAGCTGCGAGGGAGAGCTGTGAAGAACGGAGTTGTCTTTTGGGTTCGTAGATGGCGAGGCGGTGGTTGAGGCATGCCAGTCTTGTGATGTGTAGTGCTTTGTAGGTGTGGATCAGGAGTTTGTATGTGATGTGCTTGTTGACTGGGAACCAGAGTAGGTCTCTGAGGTGGTTGGAGATGTGGCTATGTCGGGGGATGTCCACGATGATTCTGGCTGCTGCATTATGGATTCTTTTTAGTCTTGATTGTAGTTTCTTGTGGATGCTGGCATCCAGTGCGTTGCCGTAGTCCATTTTGCTAGTGACGAGTGTGTGGGTTACTGTCTTCCTCATGTTGGAGGTGATCCACTTGAAGATCTTTTGACAGAGTCGGAGGGTGTAGAAGCATAACAACGAGACGTCGTTGACTTGGCGGGACATAGATCGAGAGGAGTCCAGGATGATGCCCAGATTGCATGCGTGGTTTGTGAGAGGGAGGGTGTTTCCCAGTGCGGTTGGCAACCTGGAGTCATTCCAGCTGGAAGGGGTGGAGCCGATTACGAGGCTCTCTGTCTTGTCCAAGTTGAGTTTGAGGTAGATGGCTTCCATCCAGGCTGCGACTGCTCTCATCCCATTGTGGACATTTCTATTGGCCTTTACAGGGTCGTCGGGCAGGGAGAGGGTCAGTTGGGTATCGTCGGCGTAGGAGACTATGTTTAGCCTGTGCTGTTTGATGATCTTGGCTAGCAAGGCCATGTAGATGTTGAAAACCATCGGGCTGAGTGATGATCTCTGGGGCACTCTGCAGCATGTATCTTTGGGTTCTGAGGTGACCGTCGGTAGTCTGACACTCTGTGTTCTTCCGGTGCAGATGGGTCTTGAGTTCTTCTGCTTCCTTCGGTCGGCGGTGGGTCTCTTGAGCAGCAGGTGGGAGTCTCAAAGGATCGGTTGATAGTTTGGCAGAGCTCAGGTGCTATGGTGAAGCTGGCCAGGTTGAAGATGTAATTAGGGCACTGATCCAATGGTGCTCACGGATGGATGGAGTTCATGAGTCTTTGGGTGTCCTCTTTGGTGATTGGGGTCCAGGAGTTCAGGATCTGGTAAGGTGCTGGATCCATGGTGGTATTTGTGGGCGGTGCAAGTGGGTTTTTGTTCTTGAAGCCTTCGTAAATGTCCTGGATGTTTTGGTGGAAAATGGTGGCAAGGTCGTCGCAGAGGTCTTGGGAGGAAGGGATGTATGAGGTGTCTGTCCCGGTGTTCGTGAACTCTTTGACGATGGCAAAGAGCTCTTGGCTGTTGTGAGCACTGGTGCTGAGACGTTCTTGAATTGCAGCTTTTTGGCAGCTCTGATGTTCTGGTGGTGCGTGGTGACTGTGTTCTTGTAGGCTATGAGGTCTTCAGTTGATTTGCTGTTCCTCCCTTTTCATTCCAGTCATCTACGGGAGTGTTTGGAGTCTTGTATGGCTGCCGCAAACAATTTAGGTGTTTTGCTATGTCTGTTTCCTGCTGGTTTCCTGAAGGGGGCTACGTTGTTGGCGCATTATGATACCCAGCGGTGTAGAATGCATGTGGCTTCATTAGCATCCGCTACATTCAGTGGGGGGAGTGTCTGAGAGCATTGGTGAGTTGTGCTTCTGTAACTTTGCTCCAGCATCTGCCAGGGGAGGGCATAGTGGCATGCAGAAGGTAAAGTGGACACACTTGTGGTCAGTGCAATGGTGTTCAGAGGTGTGAGAGATGGTGGTGATGTTCCCTGCTGAGAAGACGGGGTCGAGGATGTGTCTGGCTCTGTGGGTGGGGACGTTGACAAGTTGTCTGAGGTCGAATGTTTTGAGGTTGTCCAAGACGTTTGTGGTGTTGGGGTCATCATGAATATCAAGGTGGAAGTTGAGGTTGCCAAGTAGGATGTAGTCGGAGGAGGTGAGCGCTTGGGGGGGCGCGAGGGCGGCGATATCTTTGCAGAATTGAGGTCGGGATTTGGGCAGCCTGTAGATGAGTGTGCCACAGAGGGAGGAGTTGGGGTCGGTCTCAATCTGGAAGTGTAAGTGAGAGGTGAGAAAGTAAAACAAGCATTGGCAAAGCAAATAGGTCTTGCCTGTTTAAGAGCTGTTGTCTTTGCCAATGAGTTTTAGCCATGTTGTATACTAGTGTGGCTGCTGTTCAGCATGGCTAAAAGTGGCGCAGAGGAGAGTCGTGGGGAGTATTGTAAAGTGGAATGGTGAGGAGTGGAGTAGTGTGTTGTAGAGTGGAATTGAAGAGAGATTTGTGTATTGTAGTGGCATAGGGTAGAGTTGCATAGGCTGGCATACACTGGAGTGGCATAGAGTAGAGTGGACTGGTGTAAAGTGCATTGGCATAGAGTGTTGCAGAGTATAGTGGCATAAAGTGCAGTGGCATGGAATTCAGCTGCACAAAATGCAGCATTGTAGAATGCAGAGGCATAGATTACGATGGTGCAGAGTGGAGTGGTGCAGCGTACACTGACGCAGAGTAGAGTGGCAAAGAGTGCAGTGGCATAGAGTAGTGTGGCGCAGAGTAGAATTGAGTGACATAGACTGCAGAGTAGAGTCGAGTGGCATAGAATGCAGTGATTTAGAGAGGTGCAGAGTAGTATAGAGTGGCATTGAGTAGAGTATAGCACCATAGAGCGCAGTGGCATAGAGTTGAATAGGGCAGAGTAGAGTGGCATAAAGTTCAATGAACAAGAGTGCAGTGTTTTGCAGAGGAGAGTGACAGAGTGCAGTGGCATAGAGTGGCGTAGAGAGCTGGGGCGTAGAGTACAGTGATGCAGAGTAGAGTACAGCGGTATAGAGTGGAGTAAAGTGGTGTAGAGTGCAGTAGCAGAGAGTGCAGTAGCGTAGAGTGGAGCAGTGCAAAGTAGAGTGGCGTTGAGGTCAGAGGCAGAAAGTGCAGTGTTGCAGAGTAGAATGTGGTGGTGTAGAGTGGAGTAGAGTACCATAGAGAATAGGGGCGTAGAGTACAGTCAAGCAGGGTGGAGTGCAGTGGCATAGTTTGAAGTGACATAGAGTGCAGTTGTGTGGAGTGCACTGGTGTAGAGTGCAGTGGTTAAGAGTGGTGTGCAGTACCATAGAGTGGAGTGGCCCAAAGTGCTACTTAAAGAGATTTAAAGGCTTGTTTACAAAAAGAGAGTTAGTGGAAGAGTACATTAAATGCAGTTTAGGCAACGGGAGGGACAACCTGAACCTGGAGAGCCTAAAGCAAATAAAGCCAGCAAATAGAAAGCCAAAAAAGGTGAGTTACAAACCTCAAAGCCAATGGTAATCAACTGGCTGGTCAACTTCCTGAAAGTCCCCAAGATGTCTTTAGCAAACCAGACTGCTGAGCTGTCTGGTAAGTTGCGCTACCTAAAAATGAAACATAATTCCAGCCACTCCAACTCATTCATCAAGCCTACTCAATAGTAAAGTATGGCGTTTATAGTATTCTGTGTGCCTTCAGTCCGGTATGTCTGAAGTGGTGTCTGGAATTCTAAGAGTGAATGATATAAGGAATGTTGGCATAAACATGCCATGTGGAAGCTGAGAGATAATTACAGTTGGAGGCAGAATGGAGTTCTCAAGTTCACAAATATTTTATTGATTTTCATAATAATATAATAGCAACGTATGCAGGCAAAAATAACAGCAAAAATGTGTAATCTAACCAAGAACAGATAATACAATAGGAAGAAAAGGTGATTATCTAAATCAGTTTTATATTAAAACCATAAATTATAAAAAATGAAAACATATATAGTGCTACTGGTGATTCAGCACAATGGTGAGAAGGAGGGGACCCCACACTAATATGCGGCTCATGAACACCACAAAGGCAAATCAGGGTGGCACACCAGCCGAGTCCTTAATGCCTCAACCTGCTCAAAGTTTGAGGGCTGCAACTACTGCAAGCACTCCGATGGCGGCACGTAAGGTCCACGGGCAGCCTAATGGTACCATTTGCGCAGCTGAGGACAATCTGGCATGGCAAGATCAGCGATATCTGAAGGCATGGCAAATCAACAAATCCCTCGCAAGTGTGAGAAAGTAGCCTCTTTCTAGCATGGTTACCCCCACTTTTGGCCTGTTTGTGAGTGTGTGTCAGTGTGTTCTTACTGTGTCACTGTGATCCCGCTAGCCAGGACCCCAGTGTTCATAGATAAAAACCTATATGTCAGTGTGTTGTGCCTGTCTCCCTGGGAGCCTGCTAGCCAGGACCCCAGTGCTCATAGTTTGTGGCCTAATGTGTGTGTTGTCAGTAATGCTTGACTGTGTCACTGAGGCTCTGCTAATCAGAACTTCAGTGCTTATGCTCTCTCTGCTTTTAAATTTGTCACTTTAGGCTTGCGACTTCATTTACCAATGTCATTTGGCATGTTGGACCCCCTTATATGTCCCTAGTATATGGTACCTAGGTACCCAGGGCTTTGGGGTTCCAGGAGATCTTTATGGGTTGCAGCATTTCTTTTGCCATCCATAAGGAGCTCAGACAAACCCTTTCACAGGACTGCCACTGTAGCCTGCGTGAAATAGTGCACACACTATTTCATAGCCATTTTCACTGCACTTAAGTAACTTATAAGTCACCTATATGTCTTACCTTCACTTGCTGAAGGTTAGGTGCAAAGTTACTAAGTATGAGGGCACCCTTGCACTAGCAAAGGTGCCCCCACATAGTTCAGGGCCATTTCCCAGGACATTGTGAGTGCGGGGACGCCATTACACGTGTGCACTACATATAGGTCAATACCTATATGTAGCTTCACAATGGTAACTCCGAATATTGGCATGTAACATGTCTGCCAAACCAGCCCTCTGAGGCTTGCACTGCAGCTACAGCTGCTGCCACCTCACAAATAGGGTTCTGCCCTCCTGGGGTCTGAGCAGCGCAGTCCTGGGAAGGCAGAACAAAGCATTTCCTCTGAGAGCAGGGTGTTACACCATCTCCCTTTGGAAATAGGTGTTACAGGCTGGGGAGGGGTAGCCTCCCCCAGCCTCTGGAAATGCTTTGAAGGGCATAGATGGTGCCCTTCTTGCATAAGCCAGTCTACACCGGTTCAGGGACCCCTTGTCCCCTGCTCTGGTGCGAAACTGGACGAAGGAAAGGGGTGTGACTACTCCCCTGTCCATCACCACCCTAGGGGTGGTGCCCAGAGCTCCTCCAGTGTGTCCCAGACTTCAGACTTCAGCCATCTTGCTTTGCAAGGTGTGGGGGCACTCTGGAGGGCTTTGAGTGGCCAGTGCCAGCAGTTGACGTTAGAGGCCCCTCCTGATAGGTCCATACCTGATAAGGTAGCCAATCCCCCTCTCAGGGCTATTTAGGGTCTTTCCTGTGGGTTCTCTTCAGATTCTGCTTGCAAGTTTGCTTCAGGAATCCTCTGCATCTACTACTTTATCCTCTGACCTCGGATCAACCGCAGCCTGCTCCAGGAACCGCTGTAACTGCAACAAAGTATCCACAAGGGATACTTTCCCTCTGCAACTTCAGCTCCAGCCAGCAACTGCAACAGTTTTCACGGTGTGCACGCGCTGAGGACTCCCTTTCTTCATCCTGCACCAGAAGGACCGAAGAAATTTCCCATGGGGTGACGGAGTCACTCCCCTGCTTATGCAGGCTCCTTCTAAGACGACGACCGGTACCCTTGGACTCCTCTCACAGCGACGAGCGTGCTCCTAAGGACACAGAAGGTGGACCCCACTTATATAGACTGTCCTGAGGTCCTGCTGACGCAATTTGGAGGAGGTAAGACCTTGCCTTCTCTGAGAGCGACGGTACCCCTGTGTACTGTGATTTCTTCACCTCATGAGGTCTCTGTGCACTATTTGCAAAATTCCTTCCTGCACAGCCTGGCCCAGGTCCCCAGCACTCCATCCTGTGAAGCTCAACTTGCTGAGTTGTTCTCCGGCGGAGTGGGACCTTCCTTTGTTGTGCTGCACCAACTGCATTTTGCACCTCGTTTGTACCCGTGGCCTGGGACTCCTGTGGGTGTTATCTGCCATCTTGAGGGCTCTCTAAAGTGCTGAGTGCCCCCTCTTCCTCCTCACACAGAGTTGAGGTTCCCAGGTCCCTCCTGGGACCAGCCAGCACCATTTTGTCACAAAACACATATTTGGCGTACATCCATCTTCACGTCATGGGACATCTTTTGCATCATGCAGGAACTCATTGGCATCTTCCTAGGGTGCATTCCTGCAGTCTTCAACTAACCAGGTACTCTTCTTATGCACCCTCTTCTGGGTTGGCTGGGGCTCCTGTCCTTCCTGGAACTTCTTTCGACTTCTGGACTTGGTCCCCTTCTTTTGCAGGTCTTCAGGCCCAGGAATGCAGCAGTAGTTGTTTGCAGACTTGGTTGGTTGCTGCAATAATCCATATCACAAGGTGTAGTGTGTCATAAGGAAACTTGCAGTACTTTATTCCTGCTTTTCTGGGCTCTAGGGTGGGGTAATTTACTTACCTTCACTGTATCCTTACTCTCCTAGCGATTCTGTACACACTACACTTGTCTAGGGGGAAATTCGTAATTCGCATTCCACTTTCCTAGTATATGGTTTGTGTTGTACCTAGACCTATTTTCTCCCATTGCATTCTATAGCATTTCCTATTGTTTGAACTATCCTATGACTATTTACTTGTCTAATTTTGGTGTCTAGTGTATATATTGTGTATAACACTTACCCCCAGAAGGAGTATTGTCTCTAAGATATTTTTGGTACTGTGTCACACAAATAAATAACTTTATTTTTGGTAACACCGAGTATTGTCTTTACTTGTGTATAAGTACTGTGTAACTATAAGTGGTATTGCATGAGCCTTGCATGTCTCCTAGTTCAGCTAAGCTGCTCTGCTATAGCAACCTCTATCAGTCTAAGCTGCTAGAACACTTCTACTTCTCTAATAAGGGATAACTGGACCTGGTGTAAGGTGTAAGTACCCAAGGTACACACTACAAACCAGGCCAGCCTCCTACAGCCAGCATCAATATTAGACTTTTTCAGGAAAAAATAAAATGAATTCCATTCACCGCTGTGAGCCTCTCCAATACAATGGTGCCATACGGCAGGGAACAACACAATTATCAAAATAGCATCAGAAAGCTTCACAGACAGCATGGCAGCAGAGCTAGCATTCAACACTGTACCAAATGCAGAGGAACAGAAACAAAAGGGCATGGGTATTACCAGTATAACTGGCACTCCTAATTTTTTCTCTTCTCATGCTGACTTCCAGTTACAGGAGAAATGGGCACCTGTTGCTGCCCCAATCACCTAAATTGCTTCACTCGCTCAGTTTTACAAACTGGGAGAACAAGGGCGCAGCACCCTTTTGGAAGGCCCTAATGCAGGAAATCTAGCACCGATGGAACCAGTTGAACCATTTGCGTCCGTGGGTGACCAAGACAGACCTCAAGCTTTCACTCAGGCCAAACACACTGCTGCTTATTGCAGCAAGGCTGACTCTAGTGACATAAACACCATGAACATGCCCAGCTGAACTCACCCCAGGACCTTAGCCACATGGGCTGCTCAAGTAACCAACAGAGGACAGTCTTGCCCTTCCCCCAACCTGACCACGACCAGGGCAATTTATTGGCTTTGACCAACGCAATCTTGTTTGCCACGATAAACACTCTTACCTGGCAGTCGGACAAGTTAGAGGTACAATTGGACTTGATACAATCCTTAGCTACATTCATTACTAAGGTGGAGACCAAACTCATTGCTCTGTAACAAAGGGCACAGCGCCAGCATAGCATGCGCTCGCCATCCAATTGTTGATAAACTTTCCACCTCGCCAGACGTATTGATTTCAATGATCTCAAAATGGAAACTAGATCTCCATATTCCAGCAAAAACCAGGCAGCAACTAATTACTAGCATTTAAAACACTACCAAAACAGAACACAAGCAGAGAATCAACAGTATTGACATTAAAAAACCACACACTGGCTGAACAAATCTTTGCTAGCAAGCCGGTTCTTGAGGAATGGGGCATTGAGATCTCAAAAATAAGGACTCCCAAATTCCCTTTTCCATTAAAAGTACAAAGTGAATCCTCAATCCACCAAGCTTGCACTCACACCACCCTCACGGGGGCACTGTACTCTCAATTAAATCTTTCTCACAGTAAAATGCTTATTTCTCAAATGTATTTAAGCGCCAAGGCCCCAATCAGGACTGTCGCTTTAAAACCTAGGCAAATAGCGGAATAGACTAGGCATGGCTACCACCTACCTTATCCAGCAATTTGCAGAATTGCTCCTCGCATCAGTAATCGAGTACCAGAAAAGGAATCAACAACTAAAAATATTGTCATGGATCTACGCTGGGCTGTCTAGGCTTCTATAGCTGCTTAAGTCAGCCAGCTTATAACGGACGCTGACTTACTGTGCTTTCAAGAAACAAATCCTTTGGTGATTCCTAATTAGTGATAAAGGTAGGCTCTTCATCTGGTTTAAGAATAACAATAATCATAGCTTCTTTAAAAGATCCTTCCGCAGAAGCTTTAGTTGCGGGCACCTGAAACAAAGATAGCAGAAGAGGAGAAAGTTGCTTTGTAAACATTTTATCAAATTCTGCTACCATCATGACATGGAGATTTTTTTGTGTTTAAAGCTCTGATTGCATTATAAAACTCTTCCATCGTAGATGGAGCGTCAAGAATACATTTGTCAGAGTGGGATAAGGACAGTGAATTGCAGTTGAGTAGGAAATTATGGGCCAGATGTACGACCCAGAGTTATGCGACTCTTAATTTGCGACTCATTTGCAAGTCGCAAAACCATATGTACAACAGTGTACTTCACACTGTTTGTGATTCCGAATGGGGTCGCAAATGGCCTACCTCATTAAAATTCATGATGTAGGTCACAGTTTGCGACCCCATTGGAATGGCTGCACTCACAGGGATGGTGACCTGCTGGGGACAGCAGAATACCATGTCTGTGACTGCTTTTAAATAAAGCAGTTTTTTAAAATGCATTTCAAAAACAAAAATGAAAAGTTCCATGGGACCACTGCTTGCGCCGAAAAATATTTTCACTACATTCACAAAGGGAAAGGGATCCCAAGGGGAAACCTTCCCGTTTGCAAATGGGTTAGCTCCAATTTGAAATTGGTGCTAACCTCGATTGTTTTGTGACCGCATTCACAGTCACAAAACATTCATACATTGCATTGAGACTCGCAATTCAGAAGGGAACGCCTCTTCCTAATTGCGACTCACAAACCTATTTTGTGATTTGTTTAATAGATTACCGTATCGCAAAATAGGGTTTGTACGTACCAAAATGCTTTTTTATTGTTGCAAATGGACCGATTCTATGAATCCGGCCGTTTGTGACAACAAAAAAGCTACATGTGGCCCCAAAACCCTTAAAAGCATCCCAATAACAATTTGTTTGAAGTATCCTCTGAATAATTATTGCATAAGTATTCAGAAATAGCAGATAATGCTTTGTTTTGGTTTACATAGGACAGTACAATATCAATATTTATTCTCCATCTAGGCTTATGTTTGGGAATATCCTCAAGCGTTAATGAGAATGAAATTAAAGCCTGGGCTGAAATAGTTATAGGTTTTATTTTAGGACTGGGAATTGCATAGCATAAATTTGTGGAGGAGAGTAGGTAGTCAATACGAGAATATGTAGAATGAACATTTGAGTAGAATGCAAAATCCTTATCAGGGGCATAAGTGAGTCTCCAATGATCAATTAACTTAGTATTAGCCAGGAATGCCTTAAACATGGCATAAGACCATGGAGGACAACACTTAACTGTTGAAATTCTATCTAAAAGTAGATTCAAAATTATCTTAAAGTCTCCTCCTAAAATAAGAGGTACATTTTACAGTTAAAATTTCTAAAGAAATGGATTTACAAAAATTAGGGTCATCCTGTGTAGGAGCAGATACGTTTAAAAAAAATGAATAGAGTTTTTGTGAGTTTGTGTTTGAGCATAGACATATTGACCATCAGAATCATGTTTACAATTTAAAATGGTACCTGGTAGCTTATGAGAGAAAGAAATAGAAAACATATATCCACTTTACATTTTAGTAAATAATCTAGTATTTTCCTCCTCTTTATTGGATGGTGGAGACCATTAGCATTTAAAGAGGCAATTTTCAACATGTACCTATTAGCCATGAAAAAGAAATACGAAAGAAAATGAAAGGAAATAGAAGACTGGAACTAATTATACTGAGTACATAGCTAAAGTAGCCAATTGAAATGACAACCAAAACAAGACAGGCATGAGAATTATAATCCCAAGGTAAGAAATTAATCATTGAGACACCAAAGGTACAATCCAAGTTGGAGAGCGAGGGTCATGGTACCTTCTAAAGAAAAGAAGATTATTACAAAAGAGAAATGTCTGAATATAATGTGCCAAGTGTAGAAGTTTAAGAATCCATCGTGACTAGAGCATGAAGAACCAAATAGGCAATCAAATCTGCAGGTGAAGAAAAAGACGTAGGGCCTCAATACGAGTCTGGTGGTCAAGAGACCATCAAATTAAGAGTTTGGTGGTCAGAGTGCAAAACGACCACCGTCTCCACAGGGAACAATGTTCCTGACGGGCTGACGGTGGTGCATATCATAATTAGCCCGAGCGGTGCTGAAGTCAGCACCCCCCTGCAGATTACGACTTGGTTCTGTGCCAGTCTTTTTATGGTGATTTTACTGCCATAAAAAAGGCTGGCAGAGAACAGGTGCAGGGGGCCACAGGGGTGCCCGGCACTGTCCTTGCACATGGCATGGGCAGTGCAGGGGGTCCCCTTGCCCAGCACCTTCATAATGCGCAATGTCTGCTGTGCAGACAGTGAGCATTATGAGGGTGCAGGTGCCCCCTGCAGGCAGCAGCATTGCCCCCGCTCGATTACGAGCGGGTAGCAATGCTGCCGCCACTTTCCTGCTGGGGCCTGAATATGTGTTTAATGTACAGGATGACCCGTTCACCGAACTTTGAGCGGGGTGGTTGCTGCCTTACTGGCTACCTCCCGCCAGGGGTTCCGCCGTCAGCCCGGCAGGAAAGTGGCGGCTGCATTGTCTCCAGCTTGCCTAGGGGTCTTCGTTAAGCCTGACCCTTTTCAATCTGTATGTCACGTCTCTGGCAGATTTGGTCCATTCTTTTAAATTCTGGGTGTCCTCCTATGCCGACAACACCCAAATTATAGTTTCCTTCCAGGATAAGATTCCTATCACAGCTAATAGATTCCAATCTTGCATGAGAGAAGTCAAAATCTGGATGGACCAAAACTGGCAAAAAATTAACAGGGACAAAACCGAGGTCATTATCTTCGTTGCGAACCCCTCCATCTGGAATTCACAAACTGGTGGCCTGAGTCATGTGGGACCCTAACAGCTCCCTCATCAGTGGTAATAAACCTCAGGATTGCCTGCGATTCCTCCTTAACTTTCAACAGCCAGGTTAGTAAAGTCACCAATACGTGTGTCTGGATTATTAAGACGCTAAAGAAAGTTTTCCCCTTCATACCCGCAGGAACTCAGAGTAGCAGTAGTATTAGCCCTGACTGGGTGCAGGTTGGTCTATTGTAACGCCCTCTACCCCAATATTAAGTAAGCATCTCTGGATAAGTTACAACTCACTCAGAATCAGAGCGCTTAGTTGGTACTTGGGCTAGCCAAGTTTTCTTCGGCCAAAGAGTGCTTGAAGGAGTTACACTAGTTACCGATTAGGAAGCGTATCATTTTCAAGACGCTATGTATGGCTCATAAGGCCTTCCACTTACAAGGCTCTTGATACTTACAATCAGCAATTAAGTAGTATACTCCAAGTCGGCGTGTAAGATCAGCTGACCTTAAGCTGGCACGTCCCTACAGGATAAAAAAAGCGAAGTGGGGGGATAGAGCCTTTTCTACAGCCGCCTCAAGATTATAGAATTCTCTCCCATTTAAAATCAGAGATATTCCTCTAATACTGCCTTTTCGCAAGCAAGTCAAAACTTGGTTATTCTCACTTTAATCGGCAGGTGGAGCAGCAGTTCATGATTACCACATTAGCGATTTGATACCACTGGTCGAAAGACGCTCGATAAATCCCTTCTACAATACAATACATTACAATTGAGTCAGCGGCAATGCTGCTGCCCGCAGGGGGCACCAGTACCCTTGTAATGTGCACTACCTGCTCAGCAGACAGTGCGCATTACGAGGGTGCTGGGCAGAGGGACCCCTGCACTGCCCACGCCATGGGCCCCCTGTGACCCCTTGGTGGTGAAACCGCCATGAAAGGGCTGGCGGAGAACCAGGTCGTTATCAGCAGGGCGGCACTGACTTCAGCTCCGTCCTGGCTGATTACAATCTGCACCAATGTCAGCTTGTCAGGAACATTGTTCCCGGCAGAGATTGCGGTCATTTGGCGCTATGACTGCCAGTCTCTTAATTTGGCAGTTGGACCGCCAAACAAGCAGCGGACATGACTGCCACTGCAAGTCTGGTGGTCTGTTAACCACCAGACTCGTAATGAGGCCCTAAGACATATTGGGGGTCATTACAACATTGGCGGTAAAAGCCGCTTACCGCCGTGCAGAAGACCGCCAACACACCGCCGCGGCTGCGGAATTCCACCACAGCTATTATGACCCACATCTCGGAACCCGCCAAAATTCAGACACCCACACAAGTCCACCACACCAAAGGTCAGTGATAAACTGGCGAAAACAAAACCTCCACCGCCACAGCAACAGAAATACGCCCACACTATCACGACACACGAATCCACGCGGCAGTCTTTCAACCGCGGTATTCCATTGGTGGTACACACCGCCGCGCTCAAAATACACACACATTTACAAAACACAACCACATTGGACAATTCGAAATACATACACCTGAGACACATACACACACCACTCCCACACACCCAATACAATATAAAACACACACTCACATCACCCACAAACCCCTACGACAAAAATTGAGAACGAAGCACAGAGAGAGACACCACCAGCAAGTACAACAGCATCCACAGGCACATAACACCATCACCCACACAACTTCCACGCACCTCACACACCACACCACTACATATCACCGCACTTATCACCACACACACCACCCCACACATCACCTACACCACCCCATGGCACGGCAAAGACACCCCAGGTTCTCGGAGGAGGAGCTCAGGGTCATGGTGGAGGAAATCGTCCGGGTAGAGCCACAGCTATTTGGATCACAGGTGCAGCACACCTCAATTGCAAGGAAGATGGAGCTATGGTGAAGAATAGTGGACAGGGTCAACGCAGTGGGACAGCACCCAAGAAATCGGGTGGACATCAGAAAAAGGTGGAACGACCTACGGGGGAAGGTGCGTTCCGTGGTCTCAAGACACCACCTGTCGGTTCAGTGGACCTGCGGCGGACCCCCACCTCCTCACCCACAACTAACAACATGGGAGGAGCAGGTCTTGGCGATTCTGCATCCTGAGGGCCTCGCAGGAGTAGGTGGAGGAATGGACTCTGGTAAGTCAAATCTTAACTATTACATCCCCCACCCTACCTGCACGCTATCACATACCCCCACCCTCGCCTTCACCCCTATCACTCCAACTCCTCACAAATGTACCAATATCACAAACCAGCCATCCCAACACCAAGCCCTGCATGCAACAACAAAGCATGGACACCCATCACCAAAGCATGCACACTGCACATAGCCATACACCCCCCTAAACCATCATCACACAAGGTCCCACACAGGAATGCCAGCACTGGGGTACACGTTCACCCACCCATTGCACACTATGGCACACACAGATGCAATAATCATGCCTTTCCACCCCTGCAGGTCCCCTACCCAATGTCACCAGACAGGAGGGTCCAGACATGTCCACTCCACCCACAGAAGAGGCCCACAGTGATGACGGCACCTCTGTCCAACTGGATCTAGATGACCAGCCCGTCCCATCGGGGGTCTCGGGACAGTCGGTTCCCCTCACACAGGCACAGGCCACCACAGACCTTCCCCCCTCTGGAAACACCAGCACAGCACCCACCCAGCAGGCCCATACCTCCGTCCCCAGGACACGTCAATCAGCTGTGTGTCCACCACTACAGGGAACCCAGGATAACCTACCACCCCAACAACAACAGGGACCCGGGGGCAGTGGCAGTGGGCACACGGTCCAGGGGACAGAGGCCCAGGAACACAGGGGAACTGGGAGGGCTGTCGTGCGACAGGGGGCAGACAAGCCAAGGGAACCCACTCTCCACGAGGCCCTCTCCTCCATCATGGGAGCATACCACCACTCCCAGGAGACAATGGCAACGGTACTGGCCAAGTTTCAGGAGACCCAGCGCATGCAGGAGGAACAGTATATGGGCTTCAGGGAGGAATTCAGAACCATCAGCTCCACCCTGGGCACCATCGTAGGGGTGCTGAAGGAAGTACTCACCACCAGGAGGGACACTGTGGCTCTACAAGGGGCCCCTGACATTAGCATGGACGATGAACTGCCCACCACCTCCGCTAGGGGACAGGACGCCCCGCCACAGGACCACCACACCAGCACCCCACACCCTGCAGAGGGAGAACCACCCCACAAACGGTCCCTGAGATCCAGGAACAAGACAGAGCACGATGCCACAACCCCCACCAAGAAATGAGACCACCCTGATTGTCATCCCACTGTCCCACTATGTCACCCTGTCCATAATTAAACTGCCCCAGCTCCACTTCCTATGTCCAGATGGGCAATGCACCTGTGAGACTAATAGACTGGACTCTGCCATGGACACTCCTCCGCCATCACCCCTCACCATTTAACTTCCCCCTCCAATAATTTGCATTTAAATAAACACACCTAAAGCACAAAATTATCTGGAGTCTGTCTGTGATTTCGAAATAGTGTATTTGCAATTACAGTGATAAAATGTTCTTGAAATAGTAATGTCAACATACCTATGTCACACAGCTCTAGTCCATGAGGAATGTTAGCAGATGACACACGTTGGGACCCACATCTGTGAAACCGTAAGGGAAAGTGACAACTCAGTGACCATACACTGGGTGAAAACGGCAGACAGGATAGAGGTAGTAGTGTAAAAGTACATGTAGTAGGCAGGAATGTATTCTCACCTGTGTTTCACTGGAAATATTGCTGGATCACTGAGTCCCTGTTCTGCATGCCTTCTTCCTCTGCTTCATCCTCATCACTGTCCACAGCCTCCACAGCTGCCACAACACCGCCATATGGACCATCCTCCTGCAGAAAAGGCACCTGTCGTCGCAAAGCCAAGTTGTGAAGCATACAGCAGGCCACAATGATCTGGCACACCTTCTTTGGTGAGTAGAATAGGGATCCATCTGTCATATGCAGGCACCTGAACCTGGCCTTCAGGAGGCCGGAGTACAGCTATTCATGCCCCTGTGTCATCTATGTGTGCAGATGTCGTACATAGCCTTGTGGGCCATTTCCCAGGAATTGCACTGTAGAGCTCAAGAGCGCGGCGTAGTGCAGGGGGCTTCTGTGTCTGTCTTGTCCGCCAACGGTAGCGGTAATCCATGCACTCAACATGTCTTTATTCTGTCTCCCCCCCCCCTTTTGTGGTCTACCTGTTCTTGTGTGCATAAGCATCATCAGGCGGAGGAGCAGTGGCACCGGAGCACGAGGGAACTGCATCCCACATGGCCATGGAGGGCCACACTACGGACTCTGAATTCACCAGTGGGGCGGAGGGCGAGGGGAGGTCCACGGTGGAGACAGGAGCTGAGACCAGCGACACAGACTCGTCCTCTGATGGGAGCTCCCTTGTGGTAGTGACAACATCTGTGCCCCCCGCATCTACAGGTACAGCCGCCACCCCCCCACCAGCACCACCCTCCCAGCAGCCCCTCAGCCTTATCCCCGTGCCCGCTCACCCAGGAGGGTGGCCATCACCTTCGCCCCAGGCACCTCAGGCCCTGCCCCAGTCACCCCTGCTGCCCTCAGTGAGGAGGCCATTGACCTCCTCAGGTCACTCACTGTTGGGCAGTCTACCATTTTGAATGCCATCCAGGGTGTAGAAAGGCAGTTGCAACAAACTAATGCATTCCTGGAGGGCATTCATTCTGGTGAGGCGGCCCTTCACCAAGCTTTTCAAACTCTGGCCTCAGCACTGATGGCAGCCATAGTCCCTGTGTCTAGCCTCCCCCCTCCAACTTCCTCCACCCAGACCCAATCCCCTGTACCTCTGCCTATCCCAAGCACACCATCAGACCAGCCTGCACACACCTCACCACACAAGGGAAGCTCAGGCAAACATAAGCACCACACATCCCACAGGCACTCACGCAAGCATCACACACAAGCAGACACACCAACATCCACTGCCTCCACTGTGTCCCCTTCCTCATCTCCCTCCTCCCTCCCAGTCTCGTCTACACACACACCTGCATGCACTACCTCTACAGCCACTATGTCCCTCACCAGCACACCCACCAGCACACCCTGCTCACATGCAGTCACCACCCCACTACCATTCACACGTCCCCTGTGTCCTCTCCCAGTGTGTCTGTGACGCCCCCCCTGAAGATACACAAACGTAGGCACACACCCACCCAACAGCCATCCACCTCACGACAGCCTCCAGCGCATGCACCTGCACCCAAAGTCACCAAACGTACACCTCCTACTACCACCACCTCTTCCTCCACTCCCAAACCCCCTCCAGCTACCCGTCCCAGTGTCTCCAAAAGAATTTTCCTGTCCAGCCTAGACCTTTTTCCCCCACCACCCCCACCCCGTCCATCTCATAGGTCCCGAAGTAGCACCTCAGCCACAACATCTCCGGGACCAGTGGTGCCTGTAGTCATAGGTATGTGGAGTGCACCAGCCACCAGGACAGCCAGTGTGGCACGGAGCCACAGCACAGCCTTTCCCCCCCCTGTGAAGCATCAGAAGTTGGCCAGTGCCCGGCGGGAGAGGGGGAAGACTCCAGCCACCAAAGCCGCTCCCAGGGGTCCCGTTGGGAGTGTGTAGTCTGCTGTTACACCTCCTAAGGTGGGGAAGGGCCACAAGAAACCCGGCAAGTCTGGGAAGAGCAGCACGGCGGAGAAGACCGCCATCATCCGCCAGCCCCAGCCCAGCTGCCCAGGAGGGCCCCGCCAGCCCCAGCCCTGCTGCCAGGAGGGCCCCGCCAGCCCCAGCCCAGCTGCCCAGGAGGGCCCCGTCAGCCCCAGCCCAGCTGGCCAGGAGGGCCCGCCAGCACAAGCCCAGCTGCCAAAGAGGGCCCCACCAGCACAAGCCCAGCTGCCCAGGAGGTCCCCGCCAGCCCCAGCCCAGCTGCCCAGGAGGGCCCCGCCAGCCCCAGCACAGCTGCCCAGGAGGGCCCCGCCAGCACAAGCCCAGCTGGGCCATGAAGGACCGCCAGCACAAGCCCCGCTGAACAGGGCATTGCCAAATCAAGCACCGCTGAACAGGGCACTGCCAACTCAAGCCCCGCTGGGCCATGAAGGACCGCCAGCACAAGCACCGCTAAACAGGGCAGTGCCAACCCAAGCACCGCTGAACAGGGCACCGCCAAATCAAGCACCGCTGAACAGGGCACCACCAAATCAAGCACCGCTGAATAGGGCACCGCCAACTCAAGCACCGCTAGCCCATGAGCGGCAGGGGCACTGACGTAACTGGGTCCGTCACAGGGTGAATGATGCACTCTGGGCACCAGTCCCCCTCCAGAACCAGTGGAGAGATCCATCCACTACCTCTGTCCTTCACAGGATGAAGCACTCTGGGCACCAGTTCCCCTCCGGAACCAGTGAGAGATCCATCCACTACCTCTGTCCTTCACAGGATGAAGCACTCTGGGCACCAGTCCCCCTCCAGAACCAGTGGAGACTGTTATCCACTTGAGAGACTGTGGCTTTGCACTCCCCAGGATTGAACAGTGGGCAAACCACCCACTGGAGAGACTTGAGAGACTGTGGCTTTGCACTCCCCAGGATTGAACAGTGGGCAACCCACCCACTGTAGAGACCTGAGAGACTGTGGCTTTGCACTCCCCAGGTTTGAACAGTGGGCAACCCACCCACTGTAGAGACTTGAGAGACTGTGGCTTTGCACTCCCCAGGATTGAACAGTGGGCAACCCACCCACTGTAGAGACTTGAGAGACTGTGGCTTTGCACTCCCCAGGATTGAACAGTAGGCAAACCACCCACTCGCCCATGAATTTTGGGCCCAGTGGTCCACGGACTATAAATGGTGCATTACCTGGACTTGTATTATTGGTGTATATATTTGTTTATAGTGTATATATATTTTGGAGTACTGTATTTTAATAGATTACAATGGTTACAATCATTTCCTTTTGTCTTTGCATTCTTCCGGGGGGCTTGAGGGGTGTAACTGTTATGTATCAACATGTATTAGTGTATGCGTTGTAGTGGGTGAGGGTGGGGGTGTTGCGTTTGTGTGTCCCTGTTTTTTCCCTCCCCTGTGTCGTAGGTGCAGTACTCACTGTGGTCTTCGAAACCGGCATTCGTGCTCCTGGTACAGGAGCAGGAAGACTATCGCAGGTAGAATTTGGAGTTCCGGGTCCATGGTGTCCTCGTTCTTCGTGGAGTGTGATGAGGTGAGCGTTTTCCCTTCTAAATTCCTGTTTCTGCCGTGTTTTTATCCGCAGTGAATCCGCCCCGGAAAAGGTGGCGCATTGGCCTGTCATAATAGTGTGGGTTGTACATTGTCTCCCGCCTGTCTGTTGGCGGTGACCGCAGTGCTGTTTGTTTGTACCGCTGTGGCGGTCTGAGTGTTAAAGTGGCTGTCTTTGTTGGCGGTTTCCGCCACGGTCATAATTGCTAATTTTTTACCGCCGGCCTGTTGGCGGTCTTACCGCCGCTTTAACTCCGTCCGCCAGGGTTGTAATGAGGGCCATTGTTTTTCCATATTGTCATGACTGATGGTTCAAACAGCCCATATTTATAACCTGCTTCATGAAGCTGAGGGCATAGATTAGAAAATTGCTTATGTAATGCATAGCAAAGTCTTTATATATATATATACATATATATATATGTAACGTTATTATGGGTAACTTCACTATAATCTGATTATTATTGCCTCCCACCATTAAGGCTGGAATGTCCCAGACAGCTTTACATATGATTGTGAGGTAATAATGACGTAACACTTTAAAAATGACTTGCTGTGGTTTAGCTAGGTTAGGTTTACGATGGGAGGGTATGCAATGAGCTTTATCCTTTAACTATTTCGAACTTCTCTGATAGTTTTAATTTCATTCGGATTGGTAATAAATTTTCCAAAAGGCTCTGCAATGCTGACCCTTAGTATTCTCAGGTGAATTAAAGATTAACAAGATATACCGCAGTTCTTTTTTCCAAATCCACCGGCATCTTTTTCATAAATGTAGTGTGCATAACTTGAGGTGCAAATGAGCAATTGTAGCTTATCACATATTTTAATCTCATTATCAGAAACTTGCACTGAAAGGCCTTACAAGTCTCTTTGAATGTGTTTAATATTAGAGCAAATAATGTCACTGTTAATATGAATCACCTGAACTCCTTCCATAATTTTTGCTATTGACTCCTCTTGTGACTCAATTTGTTTAGATTTAGCAGGGGGTGGTGAAGTAGCTTGCTTCCTTTTGTGAGAAATATACAATTTGCCTTTCATGTCTGAATTGGAAATATTTAAACAGTGTCAGGAAAGTCAATTGCTAAATTGGATGTAAAATACAGCAGTGGTAGTACTTATTAGAACAATATTCAACTGACTGAGCCTTTAATGGAGAAAACATATATTACATTATCTGCAGTGTAATAAAAGACACAGTATGCCTTTAAGAACTGCAAAGTGTATGAAAAGCAACATCTTAAAAAAAAGCAAAATGTTATAAAGCCTGCCTCCTCTCTTCAAGCTATCCCTGCAACAGTACTGCCATCTGACAGAATGTGCAGTCTAGAGGAAACTCCCTTCTCAGCCAAGGAAACCGAAGGAAACAACAGACTGCAGTGGGGATCTTTGCCTTTAAAGAATCCTGCTCTGAAATGGCCAAAATTTCTTAATTCGGCATCTAAAAATCAGTGTATGAGCAGGTAAAGATGGAGTTCACTACTCACCTACCATCTTGGGTGCATGCGCTCATGCATCTGCTAGCGCGTCTGACCTTAATAAGTGAACTTACAAGGGGACGCAAATAGGTCTATGAACCTTTTGACTCGCAATTAAGATGTTCTTACTATAGCTTCAGTACATAACCAATAACCAATACACAATATCAATAATCAACAACAATCAATACCAGTAATAATCAATAGAGTCAGTAATTACCAAGCACCATAACCTTTCAGTCATGAATAACCACACCATTTAGTAAACATTTGAATATGTATTTCCCTATATTAACAATGCTAAGGTCATGTAGATTAATCTAAAAATCAAATGAAACACATACAGAAACAATACTGGCTGCCCAAAGCGGCGGACTATACGTAATCTAACCAAAGCTTGAACTACAACACATTCTAAGGTTACAGTGCACATTAATAACAAAGTCAACTGCGTCAAAGTAATTACATACATTTAAGTTCAGAAAAAAATTCATCAGGCAGTACTCCCTCTTAGCCTAATTTCATTCGAGAGGATCCTTATCATCAGATTAGCATCAGCATGTTGGGCTTCATGCAAAACAATTTAGTAACAGGAATTTGGAAAAACATCTAACATCTAACAGTGCAGTTGGTACCTAGAAAAGCAAAGCAAATATGCATCATAGTCAACAGTCTAATTCATAATACCTATCCTCACTGTGGATCAGCAAGCAGAATCAGTCTTCGTCCTCAGGACATCAGTCGGTCAGCAAGGCATCAGGATTCAGCATCAAAGTTCAGCAAATGCAAAGTCTTTAAGCATTAAAGTTAAGCACGTCTCTTGTCCAGATGCATAAGGAAATATTGACCTGTCGGCCAGCAAGAAATGGGCAATGAATCTGTCTTCTCTCAGTGCAGTGTTGTTAAATCAAAACTACTTAAACTACATGCCAAATCCCTATTGGTCAGTTAATCACATGTTCACACTTTGTCCAAGAAAACTAAAACTTCAAATCTATAAATTCTACCATTAATCCATTTACATGTCGTTGATTGGTTTGTCCTGCAATGTCCTCATCATCCGGCTTGTCAGGTAAGAATATTGTTGCAGCTTCCACTCCAGTCAATGGGGGTCATTACAACATTGGCGGTATAAGGCGCTTACCGCCGTGCAGAAGACCGCCAATACACTGCCGCGGCCGCGGTAGACCGCCACAGCTATTATGACACACATCACGGAATCCGCCGATATTCAGACACCCACACAACTCCGCCACAACAAAGGTCAGCGATAAACATTCGGAAACAAATCCTCCACCTCCACGCCAACAGAAACACGCCCAAGCTATTACGACCCACAAATCCATGCCGCGGTCTTTCAACCGCGGTATTCCATTGGCGGTACACACCGCCGCGCTCAAAATACACACACATCTCCAAAACACCGCCACATTGGACAATTCGAATTACACACACCTGATACACACACCACTCCCACACACCCAACACAATATAAAATACACACCCACAGCACCCACAAACCCCTACAACCACAAATTCTGAGAGAAGGCGAGAGAGAGAGCACAGCTATTGACAACCCCATCACACAGAGGCACACAACACCATCACCCACACAACATCCACGCACAAAACACCACACACCACTACACTCACCACACTCATCCACACATACACCACCCCACACAACATAGACACCACCCCATGTCACACCAAAGACACCCCCGCTTCTCCGAGGAGGAGCTCAGGTTCATGGTGGAGGAAATCCTACGGGTAGAGCCACAGCTATCTGGCTCACAGGTACAGCACACATCAATAGCCAGGAAGATGGAGTTATGGCGCAGAATAGTCGACAGGGTGAACGCCGTGGGACAGCACCCAAGAAATAGGGAGGACATCTGGAAGAGGTGGAACGACCTATGAGGGAAGGTGCGTTCCACGGTCTCCAGGCACAACATCGCGGTGCAACGGACTGGCAGCGGACCCCCACCTCCTCCCCCACAACTAACAACATGGGAGGACCAAGTCTTGACCATTATGCATCCTGAGGGCCTTGGAGGAGTCGGTGGAGGATGGGACACTGGTAAGTCAAATCTTAACTATCACATCCCCCACCCTACCTGCATGCTATCACACACCCCCACCATCACACTCTCCCCTATCACCCCAAATCCTCACTAATCTACCCATGACACCAACCACCCATCCCAACACCAAGCCCTGCATGACACAACTAAGCATGGTCACCCCTCACCAAAGCATGCTCACTGCACATACCCAGAACACCCCCCAAACCATCATCACACAAGCCCCCACACAGGAATGCCTGCACTGGGGTTCACGCACACCCAACCATTGCACACCATGAAACACACACCTGCAATAATCATGTTCTTATACCCCTGCAGGCACCCGAAGGAATGTCACCACACCAGAGGGTCCAGACAACACCACTCCACTCCCAAAAGAGGCCCACAGTGACGACAGCAGCTCTGCCCCACTGGATCTTGATGACCAGCCCGGACCATCGTGGGCCTCAGGACAGTCGGTTCCCCTTGCCCAGCCACAGCCCAACACTGAGATGCCACCCTCTGGTAACACCAGCACAGCACCCACCCAGCGGGCCCAAACCTCCCTACCCAGGACAGGTCAATCAGCGCTGTGTCCACCACTACAGGACACCCAGGGTAACCCACCACCCCAACAACAACAGGGACCTGGGGGCAGCGGTAGTGGGCACACGGTCCAGGGGACGGAGGCACACAAACCCTGGGGAACTGGGAGGGCTGCTGTGCGACAGAGGGAGGACAGGCCAAGCGAACCAACTCTCCACGAGTCCCTCTCCTCCATCATGGGAGCATACCACCACTCCCAGGAGACGATGGCGACGGTACTGGACAAGTTGCAGGAGACCCTGCATCTGCAGGAGGAGCAGTATTTGGGGTTCAGGGAGGAGCTCAGGACCATCGGCTCCGCCCTGGGCACCATCGTAGGGGTGCTGACGGACATTCAAAAGACCTTGAGGGACACCATGGCACTCCAAGGGGCCCCTGACACTAGCCAGGACGACGAACTGCCCATCACCTCCGCCGGCGCTAGTGGACAGGACGCCCCGCCACAGGACCACCACACCAGCACCCCACCCCCTGCAGACGGACAACCACCACGCAAGCGGGCCCTGAGATCCAGGAACAGGACAGAGCAAGATGACAAGACCCCCGCCAGGAAATGAGACCACCCTGATTGTCCCCCCACTGTCCCACTTTGTCACCCTGTCCATACTTGAACTGCCCCAGCTCCACTTCCAATGCCCAGATGGGCAGTGCACCTGTGAGACTAATAGACTGGACTCTGCCATGGACATTCCTCCACCATCACCCATCCCCAGTTTACAACCCCCCTTCACTTTTTTGAGCACTTAAATAAACACCCTTGAAACACAAAAAATTCTGGAGTCAGTCTATTATTTGGAACTTTGTATTATCAATTACAGTGTCATAATGGGTTACCCATTGTAAGGCTAACATACTAATGTCACACATCACAGGCCCTTCAAGGTTGCAAGCAGTTGACACGTAGGTTACCACACTTGTGAAACTGAAATGGAAGGGGACAACTCAATTAACAAATAGTGAGTGAAATGAAGGTACAGGATAGAGGTAGACGTGTGAAAGTTAATGTAATGTTAAACCTGAAAATGTTCTCACCTGTGTGTCACTGGAAATATTGCTGTATGACTAAATCCCTGTTGTCGTTTTCTTCTTCCTCAGCTTCATCCTCATCACTGTCCACAGGCTCCACAGCTGCCACAACACCGTCATCTGGATCATCCTCCTGCAGAAAAGGCACCTGGCGTCGCAATGCCAAATTATGGAACATCGAGCAGGCGACGATGATGTCGCACACCTTCTTCGGTGAGTAGAATAGGGATCCACCTGTCATATGGAGGCACCTGAACCTGGCCTTAAGAAGGCCGAAGGTGCGTTCGATAACCCTCCTAGTCCGCCCATGGGCCTCATTGTACCGTTCCTCTGCTCTGGTCCTGGGATTCCTCACTGGGGTCAATAGCCAGGACAGGTTGGGGTAACCAGAGTCCCCCAATAGCCATACACGGTTCCTCTGGAGTTGACCCATCATATCAGGGATGCTGCTATTCCGCAGGATGTAGGCGTCATGCACAGAGGCAGGGAACATAGCATTTACCTGGGAGATGTACTGGTCTGCCAAACAGACCATCTGTACATTCATGGAATGATAACTCTTCCTGTTCCTGTACACCTGTTCACTTCTGTGGGGGGGGACCAGAGCTACATGGGTCCCATCAATGGCACCTATGACGTTGGGGATATGTCCAAGGGCATAGAAGTCACCTTTCACTGTAGGCAAATCCTCCACCTGAGGGAATATGATGTATCTCCTTACGTGTTTCAGCAGGGCAGCCAACACTCTGGACAGCACGTTGGAAAACATAGGCTGGGACATCCCTGATGCCATGGCCACTGTTGTCTGAAAAGACCCACTTGCAAGGAAATGGAGCACTGACAGCACCTGCACGTCAGGGGGGATTCCAGTCGGATGGCGGAACGGTGACATCAGGTCTGGCTCCAACTGGGTACATAGTTCCTGGATTGTGGCACGGTCAAACCTGTAGGTGACCATGACATGTCTTTCTTCCATTGTCAACAGGTCCACCAGCGGTCGGTACACCGGAGGATTCCGTCATCTTCTCATATGTCCCAGCTGACGGTGCCTAAGAAGGACAACAGCGAAGAACCAGTCACTATTCCTCCAGGTATGTACCCACAGTTACACACAAGACTACACCAGACAATAAACCCTTCCTGTATGTGTGTTGAGTATAGGCCTAGCTATGTGTGACGCAGTAGTAAATGAAGCCATGTGGGCCCCTGAAATGGCGTCTGCCTGACCTCTAAACTGGGACAATGGGATTGTGAGGTAACTGCGCTGGCGTTGCACACCATCGCGGTAGGCGGTCGTAGACCACGGCGCAATGCTGCATTGGTTAACATTGGACCTTATGGGTCCCAGGAGCCAATGAACAGGTGCGCCGGCGGTGATGATGCGCCCCGCCGCGGACGTCACCGCCATTTTCTATCTGTTCAATCACTAGATACCTGACCTTCGACAGGAGAGAACCTACACTGCTAGTGCTGCTGTGACCTCGGTCTGGAAGCGACGATGACTGCTGCGTCTGGGGAAAGGGCCCCTGCCTTCACTGCACAAGAGTTGGAGAAACTTGTGGATGGGGTTCTCCCCCAGTACATGCTACTCTACGGTCCTCCAGACCAACAGGTTAGTACACAGGGAGCACGTTGTATGGGCTAGGCCTGGGTGGAGAGGGCTGGGTGGAAGAGGGAAGGGGCCAGAGTTCATAGAACATTAATTTATGGGAATGAATGGGCCACATGGCCAGAGTAGGGAGGGGGCCACTCACATTGACGGTGCAGTTGGTAATGACTGTTCTTCTTCCCTTGTGCATGTCATGTAGGTCAGCGCCCACCAGAAGAGGGACATTTGGTGTGCCATCGCCAAGGAGGTCCGGACCCTGGGGGCCCACCAGAAACGGGGCACCCACTGCCGTAAGAGATGGGAGGACATTCGCCGCTGCAGCAAGAAGACGGCGGAGGCTCAGCTGGGGATGGCCTCCCAACGTGGGAGGGGTGCCAGTCGCACCATGACCCCCTGATGTTCCGGATCCTGGTGGTGGCCTACCCGGAGTTAGATGGGCGCTTGAGGACATCACAGCAGACACAAGGGGGTGAGTACAACCTCATTCTGCTGACTTTGCGTGCAGTGGAGGGGTCTGGGTGGGGGAGGTGGGCTGTGGGTGTACCTAGGCCAGGGCGAGTTAGGTAGGCAAGGCCCCTCCGTAATGTAGGCCATGTGGCACTCAACCCCACCTCAGCAGAGTGCCAAGTTGAAGTATAGTTGCCCCTGTGGCATCCATGTGCGCAGATATCCACCATTGACATGTAGGCCATATCCCAGAAATTGCATGTGCAGAGGTCAGGAGCACGGCGTAATGCAGGGGGCTGCTGTGTCTGTCTTGTCCGCCAACGGTAGCGGCATGCCATGCACTAAAACTCCCTTTGTTCTGTCTCCCCCCCTTTTCCTGCTCTACCTGTCCTTTTGTACATCAGCATCATCAGGCGGAGGTACAGTGGCACCGGAGCACGAGGGAGCTGCATCCCACATGGCCACGGAGGGCCACACCACAGACTCTGAATGCACCAGTGGGACGGTTGGGCCAGGGGAGCTGCACGTCGGCCACCGGATCACCAACCAGCGACACAGACTCGTCCGCCGATGGGAGCTCCCCTGTGGTGGCGGCACCATCTGTGCGCCCCACTTCTACAGGTACAGCCGGCACCTCCCCTACCAGCACTGCCCTCTAAGCAGCCCCTCAGCGTTCGCCCCGTGCCCGCTCACCCAGGAGGGTGGGCATCACCTTCGTCCTAGGCACCTCAGGCCCTGCCCCAGTCACCTCTGCTGCATTGACCTCCTCAGGTCACTCACTGTTGGGCAGTCTACCATTGTGAATGGCATCCAGGGTGTAGAAAGGGAGTTGCAACACGGTAATGCATTCCTGGAGGGCATTCATTCTGGTCAGGCTGTCCTTCAGCGAACCCTGCAATCTCTGGCCTCAGCACTGATGGCAGCCATTGTCCCTGTGTCTAGCCTCCCCCCTCCAACTTCCTCCACCCAGACCCAATCTCCTGTACCCCAGCCCATCCCAAGCACACCTACAGACCAGCATGCACACAAGTCAGCACACACAAGTAGCTCAAGCAAACATAGGCACCACACACACCACAGGCACTCACGCAAGCTTCACCCACATACAGACACAGCAACATCCACTGTCTCCACTGTGTCCCCCTCCTCCTCTTCTCCCTCCTCCCTCCCAGTGTCGTCTACACACACACCTGCATGCACCACATATACAGGCACTAGGACTCGCACCAGGACACCCAGCACCACAAGCCGCTCACCTGCACTCACCACCTCCACTGCCATTTACACGTCCCCTGTGTCCTCTCCCATTGTGTCTGTGACACCCCCTCCTAAAGTACACAAACGCTGGCAATCACTCACCCAACATCCATCCACCTCACGACAGCCTCCAGTACCTGCACCTGCACCCAAAACACCTAAAGTGACACCTCCTACAACCACCTCCTCTTCCTCCACTCCCAGACCCCCTCCAGCTACCCATCCCAGTGTCTGTCAGAAACTGTCCCTATGTCAAATTGACCTTTTTGCCCCCACGCCCCCTCCAATTCATCAGTCCCGTCGTAGCGCCTCAGCCAAAAAGCCTCCAGTACCAGTGGTGCGTGTTCCAGATTTTTGGAGTGCACCGGCCACCAGGGCAGGCAATAGGACCCGGAGCCAAGGCACTGGCAGCCCACCCCCTGTAAAGGCTCTAAGATTGGAGAGTGGACGACGGGACCGTCTTAAGACTCCTGGTGGGACAACAAGTGACATGGGATCGAAGGGCATTGGTGAGTCAGCTGTAACTCCAACAAAGGTGGGGAAGGTCCAGAGGAAGTCTGCCCAGCCTGTTGTGAGTGTCACGGCGGAGAAGTGCGCCATCATTACCGGCGGTCCAGACACAACCGCCAGCACCGTCGTCACTGGTCCAGAGACCGCCGCCAGAGTCACAGCCCAGGAGGGCACAAGTATCGTCACTGGTCCAGAGACCACCGCCGGAGTCACAGCCCAGGAGGGCACAAGTATCGTCACTGGTCAGGAGACCACCGCCGGAGTCACAGCCCAGGAGGGCACAAGTATCGTCACTGGTCAGGAGACCACCGCCGGAGTCACAGCCCAGGAGGGCACAAGTATCGTCACTGGTCCAGAAACCACCGCTGGAGTCACAGCCCATGAGGGGCCAGGATGCCACAGCCTCGCTGGGCAATGATGGAACGTCATGCCACACACCAATTCCCAGTGTAGAGATCGTCATGCCACACACCAATGCCCAGTGTAGAGATCGTCATGCCACACACCAATGCCCAGTGTAGAGATCGTCATGCCACACACCAATGTCCGTATCAGAACCGCCATGGCAAAGCACCGCTGAACAGGTCAGACAGAGCAAAGGCAAGCACCGCTGAACAGGCCAAAGACCGCCATGGCAAAGCACAGCTGAACAGGTCAGACAGAGCAAAGGCAAGCACCGCTGAACAGGGCAAAGACCGCCATGTCAAAGCACCGCTGAACAGGGCAAAGACCGCCATGGCAAAGCACCGCTGAACAGGTCAGACAGAGCAACGGCAAGCACCGCTGAACAGGGCAAAGACCGCCGTGTCAAAGCACCACTGAACAGGGCAAAGACCGCCATGGCAAAGCACCGCTGAACAGGTCAGACAGAGCAAAGACAAGCACCGCTGAATAGGCCAAAGACCGCCATGGCAAAGCACCGCTGAACAGGTTAGACAGAGCAAAGGCAAGCACCGCTGAACAGGGCAAAGACCGCCATGTCAAAGCACCGCTGAATAGGGCAAAGACCGCCATGGCAAAGTACTGCTGAACAGGTCAGACACAGCAAAGGCAAGCACTGCTGAACAGGGCAAAGACCGCCATGTCAAAGCACCGCTGAACAGGGCAAAGACCGCCATGGCAAAGCACTGCTGAACAGGGCAAAGACCGCCATGGCAAAGCACCGCTGAACAGGGCATGCACTGTGTAGGACTGAATGGACCGCCACATCAGGCATCCTTATCCCATGTGTAGCTGGGACAGTCACAGGACAGTTTCTTTCACGGGGAGACTCATCCAGTCTGGGCACCAGTCCCCCTCCAGAACCAGTGGAGACCTGCATCTACTTGAGAGACTGTGGCGTTGCACTCCCCAGGATGGTACAGTGGGCAAGCCACCCACTGTAGAGACTTGAGAGACTGTGGCTTTGCACTCCCCAGGATGGCACAGTGGGCAACCCACCCACTGTAGAGACTTGAAAGACTGTGGCTTTGCACTCCCCAGGATGGCACAGTGGGCAACCCACCCACTGTAGAGACTTGAGAGACTGTGGCTTTGCACTCCCCAGGATGGCACAGTGGGCAACCCACCCACTGTAGAGACTTGAAAGACTGTGGCTTTGCACACCCCAGGATGGCACAGTGGGCAACCCACCCAGTGTAGAGACTTGAGAGACTGTGGCTTTGCACTCCCCAGGATACATCAATGGGCATGGAGCCCCGTCGTGGATCTGGCTTCGCATTCATCTGGCTGAGGTGCCCCCCCCTTCCCTTCCCCCTGAGGTGCCTGTAGTGTTTCTATCTGATGCCCCGGCAGTGTTCTCTCCGATTTTGGTCAGGTATCTATTGTGGGCCTCGCTCATGCTTTTTTGGACTGTTGGTGCACGGACATTGTTGTGTACATATCTGCACTACTTCTCAGATTGTATGTGTAAATAAGAGTGATTTTGAGATATTTATCCGTATATTTTTGTATGACATGTATATTGGCACATTACAATGTTTGCCCGAATTTCGCATTGTCTTTGCATTCTTCCGGGGGGATTGTGGGTTGTTACTGTGATTTTTGTGACTGCATTGGTGTGTATGTTGTATAATGCGAGGGTGGGGGTGTTTGGTGGGTGTCCCCCTGACTTTTGCCTCCCCCCACCCCCGTGTCGTAGATGCAGTACTCACCGGTATCTTCTGCGCCTACGTAGCTGTTGGTAGTAAAGGAGAAGAAAAACAAGGGCAGGTAGGATTTGTAATTCCGGCTCCATGGTGTCCTCCTTCCTCGTGGGATGTGCTAAGGTGAGCGTTTTCCCATTGCAGAAACTGTTTCCGCCGTGTTTTTATCCACGGTGAATCCGCCCCGGAAAAGGTGGTGGATTGGCGGGTTGTAATAGTGTGGGCGGTACATTGTCTGCCACCTATCTGTTGGCGGTAACCGCCGCGCTGCTTGTCTGTACCGCCATGGCGGGCGGTGTCTTAAAGTGGCTGTCTTTGTTGGCGGTTTCCGCCAGGGTCATAATTCCCTTTTTTTGTCCGCCGGCTTGTTTGCGGTATTACCGCACTTTAACACCGTCCGCCAGGGTTGTAATGACCACCAATATCTCCAATGTTCTTCTCCTGAGAAAGTCAGTCTCACACGCATTACACACAAAATGTTACATTAGTAAGAACAGCATCTTCTAGCAGGCGGTTCTCATGAGAACCTTTAGTTAAGAGCACATTTAAACAATGCAAAATGGAAATCACAGTTTAACTCTCTAGGACCGCCATTTATTAAACGTTTAAGAAATACAGCTTTGACATGAGGCCTGGCAAGTAGGCCAAGACCTTTGCTAAGTTAAGGCCTACAATTAATAAAACTAACACATACTGCATAACCCTTACTATGACATATTACTACATTAGTCAAACATATATTCAACATTTCACATTAATATGTATTAGAAAATACACTTCGTGAACATTGGTGGCCACTCATTGGAATCACATTTTCAAATGCGTGCATTATTTTCTACATTATTATATTTTCTACACAAACCCCTTATTCAGAATACATGAACACGCATTAATAATTTTTGTTAATACACCTGCGCTAGCAATCCCTCCTTTGGTGACTAAGGGCCAAATGTACGGACACATTTTCCCATAGACACAGAATGGGCAAAACTGCTTGCTACATCTGGCCCTAAAAGTGTCATCACACTAATTGCCACCCACAAATTTTTACATCAGCTAAAATTCTGTCAATTCACTCCCTTCATAATTCTGTTTCCCTTTTGAATTTTCTCTATACAATTTTTCCCTTTTCTTTTACATGTCTTTCACCTCAATTGTTTCTGTACCACTGTAATGCTTGAACACCTGCAACAATCTCTCATAATATGCATGTATCGACTCCTTTGCCTCCTGTGCTGTCCTGTCAATCCTCTGCCAATCAATATTCTTGGGCGAAATTCTCGTTTTTAAAAATTCAATCACCTGATAGAAATATTTCATTACCTCAGGAGATGGCACACCAGTATTCTTGTCTCTCTCTGGTTCACTTGTTGGCCAATCTATACTTCTCTTACACTCGACCCACAGATCTGCTAGAACTCTGCTAGAATAGGCACTTTGAGAGTTTCACTAACCTGTCTGTCTGCTGATATCACTCCACTGGCTTCCCTATCAGTTTTGGATAATCGTTTGTAAATCACAGAATGTCACTTCTGCTCTACGGAACATGAACAAAATTTCCCCCTGGAATCTCTCTCATTGGTAAATTTTTCACTGGATCTTTATGCTGCTGCACATTTGTAGTCAGCTCCAAAGAATCCCTTTTACTCTTGTCTCTTTTCTTTACTCATCTGCCGTCCCATTTGTCTAATGCTTTCCAGGTCTGGGCACTTTGAAGCAATTCCTTAAGGTGTGCCTTCATTTTGGCAGATCTCATGTGTTCAAAATTTTTAGCCTTCAAATCTATTTTGTAACTCCTTTTCAAATGCTTCATTTTCTCTATTTCTATGCTGTACTTCTCTGCCAGGTCTGCTAGTGTCTGATGCATATTGCTCACTTCTCTCATAATCTTCGGGAACAAATATCGCAATTCTGCCTCTGTATAGGATTCCAACCCATTCACTCCCATGTTTCCATCAATAAGTTCACCCGCTTTCATGCTTAGCCTGGCATAGTACCAATACTCCTCTCCTTTAGGAGCACTCTGTGGGGTATTCAGCTTGTCTAACCATTCAGTCAACTGCTGAGCGGTCAAACCTTGCAACAAAACGTTACTTGCTTGGACTGGTGGCACCTGCTGTGCAACTGCATTCAGAGTCTGCGGTGTCAATAATTTCAAACTCTGGCTAACGTTTGACCCTGCCATAGTATCTGGAAGTGCTACAAATGGACTAAGGCCTAGCAATGATCTTGATCCGTCAAGACCCACAAGAGAGACTATTCGAGCATCTTCATTATGACCTCCCATTATTAAACTCTGAGACATAGCTCCCTGTTCACCTACAGTCATTTTCTTCTGTGCAAATAAGGGTAAAGCTGGGCCAACAGTAAGAGGTATCAATATAGCATCTGGGGTTGGTCTGGCACTTACGCTCTGTGGAAGAGTAACTCCCATATTCTGATTCATCATCGGAGTCATATCTGACTGTGTCCCTGTTACTGGCGTAAGGGGGTCATTACAACATTGGCGGTAAAAGCCGCTTACTGCCGTGCAGAAGACCGCCAACACACCACCACGGCAGCGGAATACCGCCACTGCCATTATGACCCACAGCTCGGAATCTGCCAAAATCTAGACACCCACACAAGTCCGCCACACCAAAGGTCAGTGATAAACTGGCAATAACAAAACCGACACCATCATGCCAACAGGAATACGCCCACACTATCACGACCCACGAATCCACGCGGCGGTCTTTCAACTGCGGTATTCCATTGGTGGTACACACCGCCACGCTCAAAATACACACACATCTACAAAACACAACCACATTGGACAATTCCAAATACACACACCTGATACACATACACACACCACACCCACAAACCCAATACACTATAAAACACACACCCACATCACCCACAAACCCTTACAACAACAATTGCGACAGAAGGCCAGAGAGAGACACCACCAGAAAGAACAATAGCATCCACAGGCACTCAACACCATCACTCACACAACATCCACGCACCTCACACAACACACCTCTAAATATCACTCCACACATCATAACACACCCCACCCCACACATCACCCACACCACCCCATGGCACTGCAAAGACACCCCAGGTTTTCTGAGGAGGAGCTCATGGTCATGGTGGTAGAAATCATCCGGGTAGAGCCACAGCTATTCGAATCACAGGTGCAGCACACCACCATAGCTAGGAAGATGAAGCTATGGCGAAGAATCGTGGACAGGGTCAACGCAGTGGGACAGCACCCAAGAACTAGGGATAACATCAGGAAGAGGTGGAACCACCTACGGGGGAAGGTGCGTTCCGTGGTCTCAAGACACCAGATTGCGGTTCATAGGACTGGCGGCGGATCCCCCACCTCCTCCCCCAGAACTCACTACATGGGAGGAGCAGGTCTTGGCTATACTGCAACCTGAGGGCCTCGCAGGAGTAGCTGGAGGAATGGACTCTGGTAAGTCAAACCTTTAACTACTTCATCCCCCACCCACCTGCATGCTATCACATACCCCCAACCTCGCCCTCACCCCCATCACACTCCAACTCCTCACATATGTCCCAATATCACAAACCACACATCCCAAACCCAAGCCCTGCATGTAACACCAAAGCATGGACACCCATCACCAAAGCATGTCCACTGCACATACCCATACAACCCCTAAACCATTATCACACAAGGTCCCACACAAGAATGCAAGCACTGGGCTACAGGGTCACCCACCCATTGCACACCATGGCACACACACAGATGCAATAATCATGCTTTTACACCCATGCAGGACCCCTACCCAACGTCACCAGACAGGAGGGTCCAGACATGTCCACTCCACCCATGGAAGAGGCCCACAGTGATGACAGCAGCTCTGTCCAACTGGATCTAGATGACCAACCCGGCCCATCTGGGTCCTCGGGACAGTTGGTTCCCCTCACACTGGCACAAGCCACAACAGAGCCTCCCCCCTCTGCAAACACCAGCACAGCACCCACCCAGTGGGCCCATACCTCTGTCCCCAAGACACGTCAGGCAGCAGTGTGTCCACCACTACAGGGAACCCAGGCTAACCCACCACCCCAACAACACCAGGGACCTGGGGGCAGTGGTAGTGGACAGACGGTTCAGGGGACAGAGGCCCAGGGAAACAGGGGAACTGGGAGGGCTGCTGTGCGACAGGGGGAGGACAGGCCCAGGGAACCCACTCTCCACGAGGCCCTCTCCAACATCATGGGAGCCTACCACCATTCCCAGGAGACGATGGCAACGGTACTGGCCAAGTTTCAGGGGACCCAGTGGCTGCAGGAGGAACAGTATTTGGGTTTCAGGGAGGAACTCAAATCCATCAATTCCACCCTGGGCACCATTGTAGGGGTGCTGAAGGAACTGGTCAACACCTGGAGGGACACTGTGGCACAACAAGTGGCCCCTGACACTAGCCTGGACGATGAACTGCCCACCACCTCCGCCGGCGTTAGTGGACAGGAGGAACCGCCACAGGACCACGACACCAGCACCCCACCCCTGCAGATGGAGAACCACCCCGCAAGCGGTCCCTGAGATCCAGGACAAAGACAGAGAACAATGCCAAGACCCCCGCCAAGAAATGAGACCACCCTAATTGTCATCCTTCTATCCCACTTTGTCACCCTGTCCATCCATCAACTGCCCCAGCTCCACTTCCTATGCCCCTTTGGACAATGCACCTGTGAGACTAATAGACAGGACTCTGCCATGGACATTCCTCCACCATCAACCCTGACCATTTTACAAACCCCCCCACTATTTAGCACTTAAATAAACACCCTTAAATCACAAAACAATCTGGAGTCAGTCTGTGCTTTTGAAAATGTGTATTAGCAATAACAGTGGCAAAATGCTATATCCAATGTAATGTTAACATACCTATGTCACAAAGCTCTAGTCCATGCGGAAAAAAAGCAGAGGTCACACAGTAAGTCCCACATCTGTGAAATTGAAAGGGAAAGTGACAACTCAGGTGGTCATTCCAACCCTGGCGGTCGGTGTTAAAGATGCGGCTAAACCGCCAACAGGCAGGCGGTAAAAAAAATGGAATTCCGACCCTGGCGGACACCGCCAACAGAGACAGAGACATCAACACACCGGCCGCCACGGCGGGACAAACAAACAAACGCGGCGGTCACCGCCAACAGACAGGCGGGAGACAATGTACCGCCCACCCTATCACAACACACCAATCTGCCACCTTTTCCGGGGCGGTAGCCCCGCCGATAAAAACACGGCGGAAACAGCCATTTCAAACGGGAAACGCTCACCTCCATACACCCCACGAGGAATCAGGACAGCATGGAACCCGAACTCCACCCGAACTCCACATCCTCCCAGCGATTGTCTTCCTGCTCCTCTACCAGGAGCACGAACGCCGGCGCAGAAGACAACAGTGAGTACTGCACCTACGACACAGGGGAGGGGGGAGGAGAAAATATTACGGGCACACACATACGCGACACACCCACCCCCACCCTCACCCACTACAACACACACATCAATGCATAGAAATACATCACAGTTCCCCCCCCGAACCCTCCGGAAGAACGCAAAGACAAAAGGAAATGATTCTAAACATTGGAATATATTGTAATACTGGCTGAATTATATATATATATTTCTACACATCAAAAACACTTATAAACATATATGTACAAGTCCGAGCATTGTAGCAGGCATTGTCCGTGGACCACTGGGCCCAAATCACATGGGCAAAGCCCACATAGGATACCTGACTCCAACGGAGAGAACACTGCAGGGGCATCAGATAGGAAAACTACAGGCACCTCAGGGGGAAGGGGGGGGGGGCACCTCAGCCAGATGAGTGCACAACACCAGATCCACGAGGGGCCTCCATGGCCACTGTTCAATCCTGGGGAGTGCAAAGCCACAGTCTCTCAAGTCTCTACAGTGGGTGGGTTGCCCACTGTAACATCCTGGGGAATGCAAATCCACAGTCTCTCAAGTCTCTACAGTGGGTGGGCTGCCCACTGCCATATCCTGGGGAGTGCAAAGCCACAGTCTCACAAGTCTCTACAGTGGGTGGGTTGCCCACTGTAACATCCTGGGGAGTGCAAAGCCACAGTCTCTCAAGTGGATGACAGTCTCCACTGGTTCTGGAGGGGGACTGGTGCCCAGAGTGCTTCGTGCAGCCCTGCCCGACACAGATGCAGGCCTGCCCCAGCCGCGAATGGGCCAGCGGTGCTTGAGACGGCGGTGCCCAGTTCAGCGGTTCTTGAGACGGCAGTGCCCAGTTCAGCGGTGCTTGAGACGGCGGTGCCCAGTTCAGCGGTGCTTGAGACGGCGGTGCCCAGTTCAGCGGTGCTTGAGTGAAAGGGCCCAGTTCAGCGGTGCTTGAGACGGCGGTGCCCAGTTCAGCGGTGCTTGAGTGAAAGGGCCCAGTACAGCGGTGCTTGAGACGGCGGTGCCCAGTTCAGCTGTGCTTGAGTGAAAGGGCCCAGTACAGCGGTGCTTGAGACGGCGGTGCCCAGTTCAGCGGTGCTTGAGACGGCGGTGCCCAGTTCAGCGGTGCTTGAGTGAAAGGGCCCAGTACAGCGGTGATTGAGACGGCGGTGCCCAGTTCAGCGGTGCTTGAGACGGCGGTGCCCAGTTCAGCGGTGCTTGAGTGAAAGGGCCCAGTACAGCGGTGCTTGAGACGGCGGTGCCCAATTCAGCGGTGCTTGAGACGGCGGTGCCCAGTTCAGCGGTGCTTGAGTGAAAGGGCCCAGTACAGCGGTGCTTGAGACAGCGGTGCCCAGTTCAGCGGTACTTGAGACGGCGGTGCCCAGTTCAGCGGTGCTTGAGTGAAAGGGCCCAGTTCAGCGGTGCTTGAGACGGCGGTGCCCAGTTCAGCGGTGCTTGAGTGAAAGGGCCCAGTTCAGCGGTGCTTGAGACGGCGGTGCCCAGTTCAGCGGTGCTTGAGACGGCGGTGCCCAGTTCAGCGGTGCTTGAGTGAAAGGGCCTAGTTCAGCGGTGCTTGAGACGGCGGTGCCCAGTTCAGCGGTGCTTGAGTGAAAGGGCCCAGTTCAACGGATCCGGCCATGGCGTGCAGGTCATTTGCCACCTGTCCTGTGGCTGGCGGGGCCTTCCTGCCCATCTGTCGGGTGGCTGGCGGGGCCTTCCTGGTCTGCAGTACCGGGCCTGTTGGTGTCCTCCTGCCCACCTGGGATGGGGCTGGCGGGGCCCTCCTGGCCAGCTGGGCTGATGGCGGTCTCCTCGGGTGTGCTGCCCTTCCCAGCCTTCCCTGTTCGCCTGTGGCCCTTCCCCACCTTGGGCGGTGTGCCACCTGTCTCCACACTTCGTGCCCAAGCCATGGTAGGGATTTTAGTGCCTGCCGTTTTCACCCTCTCGTGCCGGCTGCTGACTATCTTCGGGTGTTTCTCCGGGGGTGGGCTGCCCGTGCCTTGGCTCCGTACTGAACTGGCTGCCCTTGAGGGTGGGGGACTCCACAGTCCATGGCAGACTGTCATCCTAGGGCCCGGTTTTGTGGTGGCTGAGGTGCTGACTGGAGTCCTATGAGATGGACTGGGTGGGGGAGTTGTAGGAAAGAGGTCAAGTTTGGACAGGAATAGCAATTTAGGACCAGTGGGACGGGTAGGTGTAGTGGGTATGGGAGTGGAGGAAGAGGTTGTGGTTGTAGGAGTTTTAAGTCTGGTGTCTTTGGGTGCAGGTGCTTGGGCTGGAGGCTGTCGTGAGGTGGATGGCTGTTGGGTAGGTGGCTGCCTGCGTTTGTGTATCTTGGAAGAGGGGGAGACAGACACACTGCGAGAGGACACAGGGGACGTGTAAATGGTAGTGGGGGTGGTGACTGCACGTGTGCGGGGTGTTTTGGTGGGTGTGCTGGTAGTGGCTGAAGATGTTGTGCATGCAAGTGTGAGTGGAGACGTGACAGGGAGGGAGGAGGGAGACGAGGAGGAGGGGGACACAGTGGAGGCAGTGGGTGTTGGTATGTCTGTATGTGGATGTTGCTTGTGTGATGTGTGGTGCTTATGTCTGGATGAGCTTCCCTTGGGTGTTGAGGTGTGTGCAGGCTGGTCTGATGGTGTGTCTGGGATAAACAGAGGTACAGGTGATAGGCTCTGGGTGGAGGAAGTTGGAGGGGGGAGGCTAGAGACAGGGACAATGGCTGCCATCAGTGCTGAGGCCAGAGTCTGGAACGATCGCTGATGGGCAGCCTGACCAGAATGAATGCCCTCCAGGTATGCATTACACTGGTGCACCTCCCTTTCTACACCCTGGATGGCATTCAAAAGGGTAGACTGCCCAACAATGAGCGTCCTCAGGAGGTCAATGACCTCCTCACTGAGGGCAGCAGGGGTGACAGGGGCAGGGCCTGAGGTGCCTGGGGCGAAGGAGATGCCCACCTTCCTGGGTGAGTGGGTACGGGCCAAACGCTGAGGGGCTGCTGGGAGGGCGGTGCTGGTGCGCTGGGTGGCGGCTGTACCTGTTGTTACAGGGGGCACGGATGTTGCCGCTACCACAAGGGAGCTCCCTTCAGAGGACGAGTCCGTGTCACTAATGTCTGCACGAGTCCCCGCTGTGGAGCTCCCCTCGCCCTCCGTCCCACTGGTGTATTCGGTATCCATTGCATGGCCCTCCAGGGCCATGTGGGATGCAGCTCCCTCGTGCTCCGATGCCACTTCTCCTCCGCCTGATGATGCTAATGCACACATGAACAGGAAGACCACAAAAAAGGGGGGGGGGGGCGAAAATAAAGACATGTTGAGTGCATGCATTGGCGACACCGTTGGCGGAGAGGACAGACACAGAAGCCCCCTGCACTACGCCGCGCACTTGGGGTCCACTACTCAATCCGTGGGACATGGCCTACAAGCCTATGGACGACAACTGCACACATAGATGACACAGGGCCATGGATAACTGTACTTGGCACCCTACAGAGGTGGGGGGCGGGGTCACAGGGCCATATCCTAGGGATACCCACAGCCCTCCTCCCCCACCCAGACACCTCCACTGCGTGCAAAGTCAGCAGAATGAGGTTGTACTCACCCCCTTGTGTCTGCTGTGATGTTTTCACGCGCCCATCCAAATCGGGGTAGGCCACCGCCAGGATCCGGGACATCAGGGGGGTCAAAGTCCGACTGGCATCCCTCCCACGTTGGGAGGCCATCCCCAGCTGAGCCTCCGCCGTCTTCCTGCTCCAGCGTCGGATGTCCTCCCATCTCTTCCGGCAGTGGGTGCCCCGTCTCTGGTGGACCGCCAGGGCCCGGACGTCCTTGGCGATGGCACGCCAAATGTCGATCTTCTGGTGGGCGCTGACCTATGTGAAATGTACAGGGGGAGAAAAAGAGTCATCACCTTCTGCACCCTCAATGTGAGTGGCCCCCCATCCCTACCCTTGCCATGTAGCACATCCTGTCATCCGTCGTTTGATGCATGCCTCATTCGCTCCCCTCCCCACCATTTTTCATCCACCCGACTCAACACAGGCATTGCCCCCAAAGCATGGTCCCAGTGTACTTACCTGTTGGTCTGGAGGACCGTAGAGTAGCGCATACTGGGGGAGGACCCCATCCACGAGTTTCTCCAATTCCTGAGCAGTGAAGGCAGGGGCCCTTTCCCCAGTCGCATGAGCCATTGTCTCTTCCAGACCGAGGTCACAGCAGCACTTGCAGTGTAGGTCCTCTCCTGTCGAAGATCAGGTATCGAGTGATTAAGCAGATAGAAAATGGCGGTCACGCCCGCGGCGGTGCGTACCGCGACCGCCGGCGCACATCGTCATTGGCTCCTGAGACCCATAGGGTTCAATGTTAACCAATGCTGTTTTGCGCCGCGGTCTTCGACCGCCTACCGCCACGGTGTGCCACGCCAGAGCATTGACCTCACATCCCATTGTCACACTTCACAGGTCAGGCAGCCGCCATTTCAAGGGCCCACATGGCTTACTTTTAACTGCGTCACACATACCTAAGCTTTGCATCAACACTCATACAAACCATTCAGTGCATTGGGAATCATGTTTTGTGCAAACTGTGGTTACGTACCTGTGGGCTGATTGACTCTGTGCTCGCTGTTGTCCTTCATAGGCACCGTCCGCTGGGACATGCGAAGAGATGGAGGAATCTTCCCGTGTACAGACCGCTGGTAGACCTGTCGACAGTGGAGGAAAGACATGTCATACTGACATACAGGCTTGACCGAGCCACTATTCAGGAACTGTGTGCCCAGCTGGAGCCAGACCTGATGTCACCCATCCGCCAACCCACAGGGATCCCCCCTCTAGTGCAGCTGCTGTCAGTACTCCATTTCTTTGCAAGTGGGTCATTTCAAACAACAGTGGCCATATCATCAGGGATGTCCCAGCCTATGTTTTCCAAGGTGTTGTCCAGAGTGTTGTCTGCCCTTCTGAAATACATGCGGAGCTACATTGTTTTCCCTGAGGTGGAGGATTTGCCTACAGTGAAAGGTGATTTCTATGCCCTTGGCATATCCCCAACATCATAGGTGCCATTGATGGGACCCATGTGGCTTTAGTACCCCCCAGCAGGAGTGAACAAGTGTACAGAAACAGAAAGAGTTATCATTCGATGAATGTACAGGTGGTGTGTTTGACAGACCAGTACATCTCCCATGTTAATGCCAAGTTCCCTGGCTCTGTGCATGACGCCTACATCATGCGGAATAGCAGCATCCCTTACGTGATGGGTCAACTCCAGAGGCACCGTGTGTGGCTAATTGGTGACTCTGGTTACCCCAACCTGTCATGGCTACTGACCCCAGTGAGGAATCCCCGGACAAGGGCAGAGGAACGGTACAATGAGGCCCATGGGAGAACTAGGAGGGTGATCGAGCGGACCTTCGGCCTTCTGAAGGCCAGGTTCCGCTGCCTCCATATGACAGGTGGATCCCTATTGTACTCACCAAAGAAGGTGTGCCAGATCATTGTGGCCTGCTGTATGCTTCACAACCTGGCTTTGCGATGCCAGGTGCCTTTTCTGCAGGAGGATGGTCCAGATGGTGGTGTTGTAGCAGCTGTGGAGCCTGTGGAGAGTGAAGAAGAGGAAACCGAAGAGGACGACATAGACAACAGGAACACAGTAATACAGCAGTATTTTCAATGACCCACAGGTAAGAGTCCAACCCGTCATATTACATATACTTAACCCCTACTACCTCTCTACTGTCTGACCTTTTCCCCCTGTGTATGGTAATGAGTTGTGACTTTCCCTTCCAATTTCAGAGATGTGGGCCATACTGCGTGACATCTGCTTTGTTTCCCCATGGATTACAGCTGTGTGACAGTGGTATGTTGGCATCACAATGTAAAAATGCATTTTGGGACGGTAATGTCTAATACATTAGTACAAAATAACAGCCAGATTCCTGATTGTTTGGTCGTATAACTGTTTATTTCAGTGATCTATATTGGTGGGTGGTTGCAAGTCGGTGAGGGGTGATGGTGGAGGATTGTCCATGGCAGAGTCCAGACTATAAGTATCACAGGTGCAATGTCCAAATGCCTGTGGAAAGTGGAGCATGGGCAGTATAAGAATGGACAGGGTGTCAATGTGGGACAGTGGGATGACAATCAGGGAGGTATCCTTTCCTGGCAGGGGTCTTGGCATCTTACTCTGTCTTCTTCCTGGATCTCAGGTCCCGCTTGCGGGGTGGTTCTCCTTCTGCAGGGGGTGGGGTGCTGGTGGCCTGTTGGTCCTGTGGCAGGGCCTCCTGTCCACTAGCGCCGGCGGAGGTGGTAGGCAGTTCTTGGTCCATGCTAGTGTCAGGGGCCCTTTGTCCTGCCACAGTGTCCCGCAATGTGGTGACTACCTGATTCAGAGCCCCTACAATGGTGGCCAGGGCGGAACTGATGTTTCGTAGTTCCTCCCTGAACCCCAAATACTGTTCCTCCTGCAGAAGCTGGATCTCCTGAAACCTGGCCAGGACCGCCGCCATCGTCTCCTGGGAGTGGTGGTAGGCTCCCATGATGTTGGAGAGGGCCTCGTGGAGAGGGGTTCCCTGGGCCTGTCCCCCCCCTGTCGCACAGCAGCCCTCCCAGTTCCCCTGTTTCCCTGTGCCTCTGTCCCCTGGACCGTGTGCCCACTACCACTGCCCCCAAGTCCCTGTTGTTGTTGGGGTGGTGGGTTAACCTGGGTGCCCTGTAGTGGTGGACACACCGCTGATTGACGTGTCCTGGGGACTGAGGGATGGGCCCGCTGGGTGGGTGCTGTGCTGGTGTTCACAGAGGGGGGAAGGTCTGCTATGGGCTGTGGCTGTCTGAGGGGAACCGACTGTCCCGAGGTCCCCGATGGGCCGGGCTGGTCATCTAGATCCAGTTGGACAGAGGTGCTGTCCTCACTGTGGGCCTCTTCTGGGGGTGGAGTGGACATTTGTAGACCCTCCTGCGCTGTGACGTGGCGTTCGGGTCCTGCAGGGGTATAAAAGTATGGTTATTGGATTTGTGTGTGCCGTAGCGTAGCGTGTAATGGGTGGGTGCCCTTGTACCCCAGTGCTGGCATTCCCGTGTGGGGGCTTTTGTGACGGTGATTTGGTGGGGGATGGGTATGTGCAGTGGGCATGCTTTGGTGATGGGTGTCCATGCTTTGTGGTCGCATGCAGGGATTGGTGTTGGGATGGGTGGGCTGTGATGGTGAGACATTTGCAAGGTGCAGGATGTGATGGGGGTGAGGGTGAGGGTGGGGGTATGAGTTGGCATGCTGGTGGGGTGGAGGGGATGAAGTAGTGAAGATGAGACTTACCAGAGTCCATTCCTCCAGATACTCCTGCGAGGCCCTCAGGATGCAGGATCGCCAAGACTTGCTCCTCCCATGTTGTAAATTCTGGGGGAGGAGGTGGTGGTCCACCGCCAGTCTGCTGCACCGCGATGTTGTGCCTGGATACCATTGAACGCACCTTCCCTCGTAGGTCGTTCCACCGCTTCCTGATGTCGTCCCTATTTCTTGGGTGCTGTCCCACAGCGTTGACCCTATCGACTATTCTGCTCCATAGCTCCATCTTCCTGGCAATGGTGGTGTGCTGCACCTGTGTCCCGAAGAGCTGTGGCTCTACCCGTACACTTTCCTCCACCATGACCCTGAGTTCATCCTCGGAGAACCTGGGGTGTCTTTGCGGTGCCATGGGGTGGTGTGGGTGATGTGTGGGGTGGATTGTGTGGTGATGTGTATTGGTGTGTTGTGTGAAGTGCGTGGAAATATTGCTGGGTGAAAGTAAAATGCGCGTCTGGGTGCTCAGTTCTCTTTTTCTCGCTGCCCTTTGGTGTGGCGGACTTTTGTGGATGTCTGTATTTTGGCGGTTTGCCTGTTGTGGGTCAGAATGACCGTGGCGGTTTACAGCGGCCGCGGCGGTATGTTGGCGGTCTTCTGACAGCGGTAAGCGGCTTTTACCGCCAGGGTTGGAATGACCCCCTCAGTGTCCATACACTGGGTGAAAATGACAGACAGATGAGAGGTAGAAGAATTAAATCAGATGTAGCAGGCATTGTTGTCTTCTTACCTGTGTCTCACTGGAAGTATTGCTGGATCACTGTGTTCCTGTAGTCAATGTCCTCTTCTTCTGCTTCCTTGTCTTCACTGTCCACAGGCTCCACAGCTGCCACAACACCTCCATCTGGAACATCCTCCTGCAGAAAAGGCACCTGTCGTCGCAAAGCCAAGTTGTGAAGCATACAGCAGGCCACAATGATCTGGCACACCTTCTTTGGTGAGTAGAATAGGGAACCACCTGTCATATGAAGGCACTGGAACCTGGCCTTCAGGAGGCCGAAGGTCCTCTCTATAATCCTCATAGTCCGGCCATGGGCCTCATTGTAGCATTGCTCTGCCCTTGTCCTAGGATTTCTCACTGGGGTAAGTAGCCATGACAGGTTGGGGTAACCAGAGTCACCTGCAAATGTCGAGGGACAACTGTTAGGCACACAGTGGACATTCCCAGACCCAGAAACCTAGTCACACTGTATTGGGTCCATGTCCTCACCCAATAGCCACACACGGTGCCTCTGGAGTTGCCCCATCACATAAGGAATGCTGATATTCCGCAGAATGTAAGCGTCATGCACTGAGCCAGAAAATTTGGCATTCACATGGGAGATGTACTGGTCTGCCAAACACACAATCTGCATATTCACAGAATGGTAACTCTTCCGGTTTCTGTACAACTGTTCACTCCTGTGGGGGGTACCAAGGCCACATGTGTCCCATCAATGGCACCTATGATGTTGGGGATATGTCCCAGGGCATAGAAGTCAGCTTTCACTGTAGGCAAATCCTCCACCTGAGGGAAAACGATGTAGCTGCGCATGTGTTTCAGCAGGTGTAGGAAAGTACCATCTTACCTGGCATGTTACCCCCATATTTCACTGCATATATGTTGTTTTAGTTGTATGTGTCACTGGGACCCTGCCAGCCAAGGCCCCAGTGCTCATAAGTGTGCCCTGTATGTGTTACCTGTGTTATGACTAACTGTCTCACTGAGGCTCTGCTAATCAGAACCTCAGTGGTTATGCTCTCTCATTTCTTTCCAAATTGTTGTGTGAGAAAGTAGCCTCTTTCTAGCCTTGTTACCCCCACTTTGGGCCTGTTTGTGAGTGTATGTCAGGGTGTTTTCACTGTCTCACTGGTATCCTGCTTGCCAGGCCCAGTGCTCATAGTGAAGACCCTATGTTTTCAGTATGTTTGTTATGTGTCACTGGGACCTTGCTAGTCAGGACCCCAGTGCTCATAAGTTTGTGACCTAAAGGTATGTGTTCCCTGTGTGATGCCTAACTGTCTCATTGAGGCTCTGCTAACCAGAACCTCAGTGGTTATGCTCTCTCTTTACAAATTGTCACTAACAGGCTAGTGACCAATTTTACCAATTTACATTGGCTTACTGGAACACCCTTATAATTCCCTAGTATATGGTACTGAGGTACCCAGGGTATTGGGGTTCCAGGAGATCCCTATGGGCTGCAGCATTTCTTTTGCCACCCATAGGGAGCTCTGACAATTCTTACACAGGCCTGCTACTGCAGCCTGAGTGAAATAACGTCCACGTTATTTCACAGCCATTTTACACTGCACTTAAGTAACTTATAAGTCACCTATATGTCTAACCTTTACCTGGTAAAGGTTGGGTGCTAAGTTACTTAGTGTGAGGGCACCCTGGCACTAGCCAAGGTGCCCCCACATTGTTCAGGGCCAATTCCCCGGACTTTGTGAGTGCGGGGACACCATTACACGCGTGCACTACATATAGGTCACTACCTATATGTAGCTTCACAATGGTAACTCCGAATATGGCCATGTAATATGTCTATGATCATGGAATTGCCCCCTCTATACCATCCTGGCATAGTTGGCACAATCCCATGATCCCAGTGGTCTGTAGCACAGACCCTGGTACTGCCAAACTGCCTTTCCCGGGGTTTCACTGCAGCTGCTGCTGCTGCCAACCCCTCAGACAGGCATCTCCCCTCCTGGGGTCCAGTCAGGCCTGGCCCAGGATGGCAGAACAAAGGACTTCCTCTGAGAGAGGGTGTTACACCCTCTCCCTTTGAAAAATGGTGTGAAGGCAGGGGAGGAGTAGCCTCCCCCAGCCTCTGGAAATGCTTTCATGGGCACTTTTGGTGCCCATTTCTGCATAAGCCAGTCTACACCGGTTCAGGGACCCCTTAGCCCTGCTCTGGCGTGAAACTGGACAAAGGAAAGGGGCGTGACCACTCCCCTGACCTGTACCTCCCCTGGGAGGTGCCCAGAGCTCCTCCAGTGTGCTCCAGACCTCTGCCATCTTGGAAACAGAGGTGCTGCTGGCACACTGGACTGCTCTGAGTGGCCAGTGCCACCAGGTGACGTCAGAGACTCCTTGTGATAGGCTCCTTCAGGTGTTGCTAGCCTATCCTCTCTCCTAGGTAGCCAAACCCTCTTTTCTGGCTATTTAGGGTCTCTGTCTCTTGGGATTCCTTAGATAACGAATGCAAGAGCTCATCCGAGTTCCTCTGCATCTCTCTCTTCACCTTCTGCCAAGTAATCGACTGCTGACCGCGCTGGAAGCCTGCAAAACTGCAACATAGTAGCAAAGACGACTACTGCAACTCTGTAACGCTGATCCTGCCGCCTTCTCGACTGTTTTCCTGGTGGTGCATGCTGTGGGGGTAGTCTGCCTCCTCTCTGCACTAGAAGCTCCGAAGAAATCTCCCGTGGGTCGACGGAATCTTCCCCCTGCAACCGCAGGCACCAAAAAGCTGCATTACCGGTCCCTTGGGTCTACTCTCAGCACGACGAGCGAGGTCCCTTGAATCCAGCAACTCTGTCCAAGTGACCCCCACAGTCCAGTGACTCTTCAGTCCAAGTTTGGTGGAGGTAAGTCCTTGCCTCACCTCGCTAGACTGCATTGTTGGGAACCACGACTTTTGCAGCTACTCCGGCCTCCGTGCACTTCCGGCGGAAATCCTTTGTGCACAGTCCAGCCTGGGTCCACGGCACTCTAACCTGCATTGCACGACCTCCTAAGTTGTTCTCCGGCGACGTGGGACTTCTTTGTGCGACTTCGGGTGAGCACCGTTTCACGCATCCTCGTAGTGCCTGTTTCTGGCACTTCTCTGGGTGCTACCTGCTGCTAAGAGGGCTCCTTGCCTTGCTCGACGTCCCTTCTACCTCCTGGTCCAATTTGCGACCTCCTGGTCCCTTCTGGGCCACAGCAGCATCCAAAAACGCTAACTGCACGATTTGCAGCTAGCAAGGCTTGTTGGCATTCTTTTGGCGGGAAAACACTTCTGCACGACTCTACAAGGCGAGAGGGATCCGTCCTCCAAAGGGGAAGTCTCTAGCCCTTTGCGTTCCTGCAGAAACCGCAGCTTCTTCTGTCCAGTGGAAGCTTCTTTGCACCCGCAGCTGGCATTTCCTGGGCATCTGCCCATCTCCGACTTGCTTGTGACTTTTGGACTTGGTCCCCTTGTTCCACAGGTACCCCAGATTGGAAATCCAGCGTTGTTGCATTGTTGGTTTGTGTTTTTCCTGCATTATTCCTCTAACACGACTTCTTTGTCCTTAGGGGAACTTTAGTGCACTTTGCACTCACTTTTCAGGGTCTTGGGGAGGGTTATTTTTCTAACTCTCACTATTTTCTAATAGTCCCAGCGACCCTCTACAAGGTCACATAGGTTTGGGGCCCATTCGTAGTTCGCATTCCACTTTTGGAGTATATGGTTTGTGTTGCCCCTATCCCTATGTTTCCCCATTGCATCCTATTGTAACTATACATTGTTTGCACTGTTTTCTAAGACTATACTGCATATTTTTGCTATTGTGTACATATATCTTATGTATATTTCCTATCCTCTCACTGAGGGTACACTCTAAGATACTTTGGCATATTGTCATAAAAATAAAGTACCTTTATTTTTAGTATAACTGTGTATTGTGTTTTCTTATGATATTGTGCATATGACACTAGGTGGTACTGTAGTAGCTTCACACGTCTCCTAGTTCAGCCTAAGCTGCTCTGCTAAGCTACCATTATCTATCAGCCTAAGCTGCTAGACACCCTATACACTAATAAGGGATAACTGGGCCTGGTGCAAGGTGCAAGTACCCCTTGGTACTCACTACAAGCCAGTCCAGCCTCCTACACCAGTGCTCATAAGTGTGCCCTGTATGTGTCACCTGTGTTATGACTAACTGTCTCACTGAGGCTCTGCTAATCAGAACCTCAGTGGTTATGCTCTCTCATTTCTTTCCAAATTGTCACTAACAGGCTAGTGACCAATTTTACTAATTTACATTGGCATACTGGAACACCCTTATAATTCCCTAGTATATGATACTGAGGTACCCAGGGTATTGGGGTTCCAGGAGATCCCTATGGGCTGCAGCATTTCTTTTGCCACCCATAGGGAGCTCTGACAATTCTTACACAGGCCTGCCACTGCAGCATGAGTGAAATAACGTCCACGTTATTTCACAGCCATTTACCACTGCACTTAAGTAACTTATAAGTCACCTATATGTCTAACCTTTACCTGGTAAAGGTTAGGTGCAAAGTTACTTAGTGTGTGGGCACCCTGGCACTAGCCAAGGTGCCCCCACATTGTTCAGGGCAAATTCCCCGGACTTTGTGCGTGCGGGGACACCATTACATGCATGCACTACACATAGGTCAATAACTATGTGTAGCTTCACAATGGTAACTCCGAATATGGCCATGTAACATGTCTATGATCATAGAATTGCCCCCTCTATGCCATCCTGGCATTGTTGGCACAATCCCATGATCCCACGGGTCTGTAGCACAGACCCAGGTACTGCCAAACTGCCTTTTCTGGGGTTTCACTACAGCTGCTGCTGCTGCCAACCCCTCAGACAGGTTTCTGCCCTCCTGGGGTCCAGCCAGGCTTGGTCCAGGATGGCAGAACAAAAGACTTCCTCAGAGAGAGGGTGTTACACCCTCTCCCTTTGGAAAAAGGTGTTAAGGCAGGGGAGGAGTAGCCTCCCCCAGCCTCTGGAAATGCTTTCATGGGCACAGATGGTGCCCATTTCTGCATAAGCCAGTCTACACCAATTCAGGGACCCCTCAGCCCTGCTCTGGCGCGAAACTGGACAAAGGAAAGGGGAGTGACCACTCCCCTGACCTGCACCTACCCTGGGAGGTGCCCAGAGCTCCTCCAGTGTGCTCCAGACCTCTGCCATCTTGGAAACAGAGGTGCTGCTGGCACACTGGACTGCTCTGAGTGGCCAGGGCCAGCAGGTGACATCAGAGACTCCTTCTGATAGGCTCCTTCAGGTGTTGCTAGCCTATCTTCTCTCCTAAGTAGCCAAACCCTCTTTTCTGGCTATTTAGGGTCTCTGCTTTGGGGATTTCCTTAGATAACGAATGCAAGAGCTCATCCGAGTTCCTCTGCATCTCTCTCTTCACCTTCTGCCAAGGAATCGACTGCTGACCGCGTTGGAAGCCTGCAAAACTGCAACAAAGTAGCAACAACGACTACTGCGACACTGTAACGCTGATCCAGCCGCCTTCTCGATTGTTTTCCTGGTGGTGCATGCTGTGGGGGTAGTCTGCCTCCTCTCTGTACTAGAAGCTCCGAAGAAATCTCCCGTGGGTCGACGGAATCGTCCCCCTGCAACCGCAGGCACCAAAGAACTGCATCACCGGTCCTCTGGGTCTCCTCTCAGCACGACGAGCAAGGTCCCTTGAACTCAGCAACTCTGTCCAAGTGACTCCCACAGTCCAGTGACTCTTCAGTCCAAGTTTGGTGGAGGTAAGTCCTTGCCTCCCCACGCCAGACTGCACTGCTGGGAACCGCGTGTTTTGCAGCTACTCCGGCTCCTGTGCACTTTCCGAGGGAATCCTTTGTGCACAGCCAAGCCTGGGTCCACGGCCCTCTAACCTGTATTGCATGACCTCCTGAGTTGTCCTCCGGCGGCGTGGGACTCTCTTGTGCAACTTCGGGTGAGCACCGTTTCACTCCACTTTGTAGTGCCTGTTCCAGTACTTCTGCGGGTGCTGCCTGCTTTTGAGAGGGCTCCTTGTCTTGCTGGGCGCCCCCTCTGTCCCCTGACGCAATTGGCGACATCCTGGTCCCTCCTGGGCCACAGCAGCACCCACAAACCCCAACTGCAAGCTTTGCAGCTAGCAAGGCTTGTTTACAGTCTTTCCGCAGGAAAACACTTCTGCACAACTCTCCACAGCGTGGGACATCTATCCTCCAAAGGGGAAGTTTCTAGCCCTTGTCGTTCTTGCAGAATCCTTAGCTTCTACTGTCCAGTAGCAGCTTCTTTGCACCCACAGCTGGCATTTCCTGGGCAACTGCCCACTCTCGACTTGATCGTGACTTTTGGACTTGGTCCCCTTGTTCCACAGGTACCCTCGTCTGGAAATCCATCGTTGTTGCATTGCTGGTTTTGGTCTTTCCTGCAGAATTCCCCTATCACGACTTCTGTGCTCCTTGGGGAACTTTAGTGCACTTTGTACTCACTTTTCAGGGTCTTGGGGTGGGCTATTTTTCTAACCCTCACTGTTTTCTTACAGTCCCAGCGACCCTCTACAATGTCACATAGGTTTGGGGTCCATTCGTGGTTCGCATTCCACTTTTGGAGTATATGGTTTGTGTTGCCCCTATCCCTATGTATCCCCATTGCATCCTATTGTATCTATACATTGTTTGCACTGTTTTCTAATACTATACTGCATATTGTTGGTATTGTGTACATATATCTTGTGTATATTTGCTATCCTCATACTGAGGGTACTCACTGAGATACTTTGGCATATTGTCATAAAAATAAAGTACCTTTATTTTTAGTATATCTGTGTATTGTGTCTTCTTATGATATTGTGCATATGACACTAGTGGTACTGTAGGAGCTTCACTCGTCTCCTAGTTCAGCCTAAGCTGCTTTGCCAAGCTACCATTATCTATCAGCCTAAGCTGCTAGACATCCTATACACTAATAAGGGATACCTTGGGCCTGGTGCAAGGTGTAAGTACCCCTTGGTACTCACTACAAGCCAGTCCAGCCTCCTACATTGGTTGTGCAGCGGTGGGATAAGTACTTTGCAACTACTTACCACTTTTGTCATTGTACTTTTCATAAGAGAAAAATATACAAAACAAGTTCAGTGTATGTACACCTAACCAAAAAGTTTTGCTTTTCTTCTCTCACTTCTTTTCTAAGTGCTGAAAAGTACCTCTAAAACTTTCAAAAAGTTCTTAAAAAGTTGTAAAAGTTTTTTTTCCTGTTCTTAAAAAAAGGTTCTAAAAACATTTTCTCACTTTTTCTATCACTTAAACACTTTCTAAAATGTCTGGCACAGGCCAAACTGTTGATCTGTCCAAACTTGCTTATGATCACCTTAGCTGGAAAGGAGCAAGGAGTCTCTGCATAGAAAGAGGTTTAAGTGTAGGGAAGAATCCCTCTAGAGAACTGTTGGTTAATATGCTTGTTGAACAGGATAAGGCCAGAGGTGGCACTTCTGTTGAGAAATTAGCTGATGGTTCCCAATCTGACCCTGAGGCACCCCTGCAAAAGATTTAGAAAGGAAACTTCCTATCCTGCCCATTATCAGACAACCTAGCATAGCTGGTACTGATGTAGAGTCACATCACACTGATAGTGTTGTCTCACATCACAGTAAGAGTATTCCTTCTCATCATAGTAGAAGTGCTGTTTCTGTTAGCCAAGCTGTTAGGGTGCCATCTGTTAGGGACAGGTCTCCTTCTGTTCATTCTCACCATACTTCTGTTTCAAGGCATGCCCCACCCACCCACCCTGATGACAGAGTGTTAGAAAGGGAGCTCAATAGATTGAGAGTGGAACAAACCAGACTGAAGCTCAAGAAGCAACAGCTGGATTTAGATAGGCAGTCCTTAGAAGTGGAAAGAGAAAGACAGAAATTAGGTTTAGAAACCCATGGTGGCAGCAGCAGTATTCCCCATAGTCATCCTGCAAAAGAGCATGATTCTAGGAATCTGCACAAGATAGTTCCCCCTTATAAGGAGGGGGATGTCATTAACAAGTGGTTTGCTGCACTTGAGAGGGCCTGCGTTGTACAGGATGTCCCTCAAAGGCAGTGGGCTGCTATCCTATGGCTATCATTTAGTGGAAAGGGTAGGGATAGGCTCCTTACTGTGAAAGAAAGTGAAGCCAATGATTTCAAAGTTCTTAAGAATGCACTCCTAGATGGTTATGGCTTAACCACTGAACAGTACAGGATGAAGTTCAGAGAAACCAAAAAGGAGTCTTCACAAGACTGGGTGGACTTTGTTGACCATTCAGTGAAGGCCTTGGAGGGGTGGTTACATGGCAGTAAAGTTACTGATTATGAAAGCCTGTGTAACTTAATCCTGAAAGAGCATATTCTTAATAATTGTGTGTCTGATTTGTTGCACCAGTACCTGGTGGACTCTGATCTGACCTCTCCCCAAGAATTGGGAAAGAAGGCAGACAAATGAGTCAGAACAAGGGTGAACAGAAAAGTTCATACAGGGGTTGACAAAGATGGCAAGAAGAAGAATGGTAAGTCTTCTGACAAGGGTGGGGACAAATCTAAAAATGAGTCTTCATCCGGCCCACAAAAGCACTCTGGTGGGGGTGGTGGGCCCAAATCCTCTTCAAATCAAAACAAAGAAAAGAAACCATGGTGCTATTTATGTAAAATAAAAGGCCATTGGACAACAGATCCCAGTTGTCCAAAGAAAAGCACCAAGCCTCCTACCACTACAACCCCTGCTGCTACACCTAGTATCCCTACTAATAGCAGTGGTGGTGGGAGCAAACCTACTAATAGCCAATCCAAGGGAGTAGCTGGGCTCACTTTTGGTAACTTATTTGGGGTTGGTCTTGTTAGGGAGACCACAGAGGCTGTGTTAGTCTCTGAGGGGGCTATTGATTTAGCCACCTTAGTTGCTTGTCCCCTTAACATGGATAAGTACAAGCAACTACCCCTAATAAATGGTGTTGAGGTTCAGGCCTACAGGGACACAGGTGCCAGTGTTACAATGGTAATAGAGAAACTGGTCCACCCTGAACAACACCTACGTGGTCACCAGTACCAAGTAACCGATGCTCACAACAACACACTTAGCCACCCCATGGCTGTTGTAAATCTCAACTGGGGGGGGGGTTACTGGTCCAACGAAAGTTGTGGTTGCCTCAGATTTACCTGTAGACTGTCTACTAGGGAATGATTTAGAGACATCAGCTTGGTCAGATGTGGAGTTGGAGGCCCATGCAGCAATGCTGGGCATTCCAGGGCATATTTTGCTTTAACCAGGGCTCAGGCCAAAAAGCAAAAAGGAAAGGGTGACTTGGATCCTGGAAGAATGGACCAAGTGCTCCCTAAAGCTAGGGCTAGTAGAAGTAAAACACTACCTACTATCCCTCCCTCTACAGTGGATTCTACTTCTGAGGAAGAAGAATTTCCACCCTGTGCAGAACCTACACCAGAGGAGCTGGAAGCAGACACTGCTGAGCTTTTGGGTGAAGGGGGGCCTGCCAGGGAGGAGCTGAGTGTGGCACAGCATACCTGTCCCACACTAGAGAGTCTAAGGCAGCAAGCTGTCAAACAAGCAAATGGGGATGTCAGTGACTCTCACAGAGTTTACTGGGAGGACAACCTCTTGTACACTGAAGCAAGGGATCCAAAACCTGGAACTGCCAGGAGATTGGTAATTCCTCAGGAGTACAGAAAGTTCCTCCTAACTCTAGCCCACGACATTCCCTTAGCTGGACATTTGGAGCAAATGAAAACTTGGGACAGGCTTGTCCCCTTGTTTCATTGGCCTAGAATGTCAGAGGACACAAAGGAATTTTGTAAGTCCTGTGAAACCTGTCAAGCCAGTGGCAAGACAGGTGGCACTCCAAAGGCACCCCTTATCCCACTGCCTGTGGTTGGGGTTCCCTTTGAAAGGGTAGGGGTTGACATAGTTGGCCCCCTTGACCCTCCTACTGCTTCAGGCAATAGGTTTATCTTGGTGGTAGTGGACCATGCCACCAGATATCCTGAAGCAATTCCTCTAAGGACCACTACAGCTCCTGCAGTGGCAAAGGCCCTCCTGGGAATCTTTTCCAGGGTGGGCTTCCCAAAAGAGGTGGTATCAGACAGGGGAAGCAATTTCATGTCTGCTTACTTAAAGGCCATGTGGAAGGAGTGTGGTGTTACATACAAGTTCACCACACCCTATCATCCACAAACAAATGGACTGGTGGAGAGATTTAACAAACCTCTCAAAGGCATGATTATGGGACTCCCTGAAAAACTCCGCAGGAGATGGGATATCCTGTTACCTTGCCTCCTTTTTGCTTACGGGGAGGTACCCCAAAAAGGAGTGGGCTTCAGCCCCTTTGAACTCCTATTTGGACACCCTGTGAGAGGTCCTCTAACACTTGTTAAGGAGGGTTGGGAACAACCTTTAAAAGCTCCAAAGCAAGACATAGTTGACTATGTACTTGGCCTCAGATCAATGATGGCTGAGTACATGAAAAAGGCCAGTAAAAACCTTCAGGCCAGCCAAGAGCTCCAAAAGCAATGGCATGACCAGAAGGCTGTTTTGGTTCAGTACCAACCAGGGCAGAAAGTGTGGGTCTTGGATCCTGTGGCCTCAAGAGCACTCCAAGATAAATGGAGTGGACCCCACATAATTGTTGAGAAGAAGGGTGAAGTCACCTACTTAGTTGACTTAGGCACTGCCAGGAGTCCCCTTAGGGTGCTCCATGTCAATCGCCTGAAACCCTACTATGACAGGGCTGATCTCACCCTGCTCATGGCAACAGATGAGGGACAGGAAGAAGAGAGTGACCCTCTCCCTGATCTCTTCTCTTCCACAGATCAAGATGCTCTAGTGGAAGGTGTAGTTTTGGCAGATTGTCTTACTGCTGAGCAGAAAGACCACTGCATAAATCTCCTAGGTCAGTTTTCTGAACTCTTCTCTACTGTGCCAGGCACCACTTCTTGGCGTGAGCACACTATAGATACTGGAGACAGCTTGCCTGTCAAAAGTAAGATCTATAGGCAGCCTGACCATGTCATAGACTGCATAAAGCAAGAAGTACAGAAAATGCTTGAACTGGGAGTGGTTGAGCACTCTGAAAGTCCATGGGCCTCTCCTGTGGTACTTGTACCAAAACCTCATTCCAAGGATGGAAAGAAGGAAATGCGGTTTTGTGTAGACTATAGAGGTCTCAACCAGGTAACCAAAACTGATGCTCACCCTATACCCAGGGCAGATGAGCTAATAGATACACTGGCATCTGCCAAGTCTCTAAGCACTTTTGATTTGACTGCAGGGTATTGGCAGATCAAATTATCAGAAGATGCTAAAGCAAAAACTGCATTTTCAACCATTGGAGGCCATTACCAATTCACAGTAATGCCTTTTGGATTGAAAAATGCACCTGCCACTTTTCAGAGGTTGGTGAACACAGTCCTGCAAGGGCTGGAAGCTTTTAGTGCAGCATATCTAGATGATATAGCTGTCTTTAGCTCCAGCTGGGTTGATCACCTGGTCCACCTATGGAAAGTTTTGGAGGCCCTGCAAAAGGCAGGCCTCACTATCAAGGCTTCAAAGTGCCAGATAGGGCAGGGTAAGGTGGTTTATCTGGGACACCTGGTAGGTGGAGAACAGATTGCACCACTTCAGGGGTGTAAGGAAATGCCTCCTTGGCATGGTTGCCCCCTGACTTTTTGCCTTTGCTGATGCTATGTTTTGAATTGAAAGTGTGCTGAGGCCTGCTAACCAGGCCCCAGCACCAGTGTTCTTTCCCTAACCTGTACTTTTGATTCCACAATTGGCACACCCTGGCATCCAGATAAGTCCCTTGTAACTGGTACCCCTGGTACCAAGGGCCCTGATGCCAGGGAAGGTCTCTAAGGGCTGCAGCATGTATTATGCCACCCTAGAGACCCCTCACCCAGCACAGACACACTGCTTACCAGCTTGTGTGTGCTAGTGAGAACAAAATGAGTAAGTCGACATGGCACTCCCCTCAGGGTGCCATGCCAGCCTTTCACTGCCTATGCAGTATAGGTAAGACACCCCTCTAGCAGGCCTTACAGCCCTAAGGCAGGGTGCACTATACCATAGGTGAGGGTACCAGTGCATGAGCACTGTGCCCCTACAGTGTCTAAGCAAAACCTTAGACATTGTAAGTGCAGGGTAGCCATAAGAGTATATGGTCTGGGAGTCTGTTTTGCACGAACTCCACAGCACCATAATGGCTACACTGAAAACTGGGAAGTTTGGTATCAAACTTCTCAGCACAATAAATGCACACTGATGCCAGTGTACATTTTATTGCAAAATACACCCCAGAGGGCACCTTAGAGGTGCCCCCTGAAACTTAACCGACTGTCTGTGTAGGCTGACTAGTTCCAGCAGCCTGCCACACTAGAGACATGTTGCTGGCCCCATGGGGAGAGTGCCTTTGTCACTCTGAGGCCAGTAACAAAGCCTGCACTGGGTGGAGATGCTAACACCTCCCCCAGGCAGGAGCTGTAACACCTGGCGGTGAGCCTCAAAGGCTCACCCCTTTGTCACAGCACCGCAGGACACTCCAGCTAGTGGAGTTGCCCGCCCCCTCCGGCCCCGGCCCCCACTTTTGGCAGCAAGGCTGGAGAAAATAATGAGAATAACAAGGAGGAGTCACTGGCCAGTTAGGACAGCCCCTAAGGTGTCCTGAGCTGAGGTGACTCTAACTTTTAGAAATCCTCCATCTTGCAGATGGAGGATTCCCCCAATAGGATTAGGGATGTGACCCCCTCCCCTTGGGAGGAGGCACAAAGAGGGTGTACCCACCCTCAGGGCTAGTAGCCATTGGCTACTAACCCCCCAGACCTAAACACGCCCTTAAATTTAGTATTTAAGGGCTTCCCTGAACCTAAGAATTTAGATTCCTGCAACAACAAGAAGAAGGACTGCCTAGCTGAAAACCCCTGCAGAGGAAGACCAGAAGACAACAACTGCCTTGGCTCCAGAAACTCACCGGCCTGTCTCCTGCCTTCCAAAGAACTCTGCTCCAGCGACGCCTTCCAAAGGGACCAGCGACCTCTGAATCCTCTGAGGACTGCCCTGCTTCGACGACGACAAGAAACTCCCGAGGACAGCGGACCTGCTCCAAAAAGACTGCAACTTTATCCAAAGGAGCAGCTTTAAAGAACCCTGCAATCTCCCCGCAAGAAGCGTGAGACTTGCAACACTGCACCCGGCGACCCCGACTCGGCTGGTGGAGAACCAACACCTCAGGGAGGACCCCCGGACTACTCTACGACTGTGAGTACCAAAACCTGTCCCCCCTGAGCCCCCACAGCGCCGCCTGCAGAGGGAATCCCGAGGCTTCCCCTGACCGCGACTCTCTGAAACCTAAGTCCCGACGCCTGGAAAAGACCCTGCACCCGCAGCCCCCAGGACCTGAAGGACCGGACTTTCACTGCAGAAGTGACCCCCAGGAGTCCCTCTCCCTTGCCCAAGTGGAGGTTTCCCCGAGGAAGCCCCCCCTTACCTGCCTGCAGCGCTGAAGAGATCCCTTGATCTCTCATTGACTTCCATTGCGAACCCGACGCTTGTTCTAACACTGCACCCGGCCGCCCCCACGCCGCTGAGGGTGAAATTTCTGTGTGGGCTTGTGTCCCCCCCGGTGCCCTACAAAACCCCCCTGGTCTGCCCTCCGAAGACGCAGGTACTTACCTGCTGGCAGACTGGAACCGGGGCACCCCCTTCTCTCCATTGAAGCCTATGCGTTTTGGGCACCACTTTGAACTCTGCACCTGACCGGCCCTGAGCTGCTGGTGTGGTAACTTTGGGGTTGCTCTGAACCCCCAACGGTGGGCTACCTTGGACCAAGAACTGAACCCTGTAAGTGTCTTACTTACCTGGTAAAACTAACAAAAACTTACCTCCCCCAGGAACTGTGAAAATTGCACTGTGTCCACTTTTAAAATAGCTATTTGTGAGTAACTTGAAAAGTATACATGCAATTGAAATGATTCAAAGTTCCTAATGTACTTACCTGCAATACCTTTCAAACAAGATATTACATGTTAAATTTGAACCTGTGGTTCTTAAAATAAACTAAGAAAATATATTTTTCTATAACAAAACCTATTGGCTGGATTTGTCTCTGAGTGTGTGTACCTCATTTATTGTCTATGTGTATGTACAACAAATGCTTAACACTACTCCTTGGATAAGCCTACTGCTCGACCACACTACCACAAAATAGAGCATTAGTATTATCTCTTTTTACCACTATTTTACCTCTAAGGGGAACCCTTGGACTCTGTGCATGCTATTCCTTACTTTGAAATAGCACATACAGAGCCAACTTCCTACATTGGTGGATCAGCGGTGGGGTACAAGACTTTGCATTTGCTGGACTACTCAGCCAATACCTGATCACACGACAAATTCCAAAATTGTCATTAGAAATTGATTTTTGCAATTTGAAAAGTTTTCTAAATTCTTAAAAGTCCTGCTAGGGCCCTGTGTTAGTCCCTGTTAGCATTTTCTTTTAGAGTTTAAAAGTTTGGTAAAAGTTTGAATTAGATTCTAGAACCAGTTTTAGTTTCTTAAAAAGTATTCCAACTTTTAGAAGCATAATGTCTAGTGCAGAGATGAATGTGGTGGAACTCGACACCACACCTTACCTCCATCTTAAGATGAGGGAGCTAAGGTCACTCTGCAAAATAAAGAAAATAGTAATGGGCCCCAGACCTTCCAAACTACAGCTCCAGGAGCTGTTGGCAGAGTTTGAAAAGGCCAACCCCTCTGAGGATGGCAACACAGAGGATGAAGATAGTGACTTGGAGGAAAATTCCCCCCTACCAGTCCTATTTAGGGAGAGAAGGGCCTCTCAAGCCCTGACTCCACAAATAATAGTCAGAGATGCTGGTTCCCTTACAGGAGGGGCCAACAACTCTGAAATCACTGAGGATAACTCCAGTGAAGAGGACATCCAGCTAGCCAGGATGGCCAAAAGATTGGCTTTGGAAAGACAGATCCTAGCCATAGAAAGGGAAAGGCAAGAGATGGGCCTAGGACCCATCAATGGTGGCAGCAACATAAATAGGGTCAGAGATTCTCCTGACATGTTGAAAATCCCTAAAGGGATTGTAACTAAATATGAAGATGGTGATGACATCACCAAATGGTTCACAGCTTTTGAGAGGGCTTGTGGAACCAGAAAAGTGAACAGATCTCACTGGGGTGCTCTCTATTGGGAAATGCTCACAGGAAAGTGTAGGGATAGACTCCTCACACTCTCTGGAAAAGATGCAGAATCTTATGACCTCATGAAGGGTACCCTGATTGAGGGCTTTGGATTCTCCACTGAGGAGTATAGGATTAGATTCAGGGGGGCTCAAAAATCCTCGAGCCAGACCTGGGTTGACTTTGTAGACTACTCAGTAAAAACACTAGATGGTTGGATTCAAGGCAGTGGTGTAAGTAATTATGATGGGCTGTACAATTTATTTGTGAAAGAACACCTGTTAAGTAATTGTTTCAATGACAAACTGCATCAGCATCTGGTGGACCTAGGACCAATTTCTCCCCAAGAATTGGGAAAGAAGGCGGACCATTGGGTCAAGACTAGGGTGTCCAAAACTTCCACAGGGGGTGACCAAAAGAAAGGGGTCACAAAACCTCCCCAGGGGAAAGGTGGTGAGACAGCCAAAAATAAAAATAGTAAAGAGTCTTCTACAGGCCCCAAAAACCTGCACAGGAGGGTGGGCCCAGAGCCTCTTCACAAAACAATCCTGGGTACAAGGGTAAAAACTTTGATCCCAAAAAGGCCTGGTGTCGTAGCTGTAATCAGCCTGGACACCAAACTGGAGACAAGGCCTGTCCCAAGAAAGGTTCCACTCCAAACTCCAATCCAGGTAACACTGGAATGGCTAGTCTCCAAGTGGGATCAACAGTGTGCCCAGAGCAAATCAGGGTCCACACTGAAGCTACTCTAGTCTCTGAGGGTGGGGTGGATTTAGCCACACTAGCTGCCTGGCCGCCTAACATGCAAAAATACAGGCAGCAGCTCTTTATTAATGGGACAAGTGTAGAGGGCCTGAGGGATACAGGTGCCAGTGTCACCATGGTGACAGAGAAACTGGTTTCCCCTGGCCAATACCTGACTGGAAAAACCTATACAGTCACCAACGCTGACAATCAGACTAAAGCACATCCCATGGCAATGGTAACTTTAGAATGGGGAGGGGTCAATGGCCTGAAACAGGTGGTGGTCTCCTCAAACATCCCAGTAGACTGTCTGCTTGGAAATGACCTGGAGTCCTCAGCATGGGCTGAGGTAGAACTAAAAACCCATGCAGCCATGCTGGGTATCCCTGAACTGGTGTGTGTAAAAACAAGAGCACAATGCAAGGCACAGGGTGAAAAAGTAGAGCTGGAGTCTGGAAGAAAGTCCCAGCCTACCAAGAGAAAAGGAAAGCCAGTTGGGAAACCAACTGCAACACAGTCAGAAAAAGAGAACCTCTCTTCTCAGGAAGAAGTTCTGCCCTCTGAGGGAACTGAGCCTTTGGAGCTTGAACCTTATCAGGTTGAGCTCTTAGGCCCAGGGGGACCCTCAAGGGAGGAGCTGTGTAAGGGACAAGAAACCTGTCCCTCTCTTGAAGGCCTTAGGCAGCAAGCTGCTGAAGAGTCCAAGAGCAAGAAAAATGGAACACATAGGGTCTATTGGGAAGATGGACTCCTGTACACTGAGGCCAGAGACCCCAAACCTGGTGCCACTAGGAGAGTGGTAGTGCCTCAGTCGTTCAGAGAGTTTATTCTGACCTTAGCCCATGATATTCCCCTTGCTGGGCATTTGGGACAAACCAAGACGTGGGAGAGGTTAGTCAACCACTTCTACTGGCCCAATATGTCCCAGAAGGTTAAGGAGTTTTGCCTCTCCTGCCCCACCTGTCAAGCCAGTGGTAAGACAGGTGGGCACCCAAAGGCCCCCCTCATTCCACTTCCAGTGGTGGGGGTCCCCTTTGAAAGAGTGGGTGTGGACATAGTTGGTCCACTAGAACCTCCCACAGCCTCAGGAAATATGTATATCCTAGTAGTAGTGGATCATGCTACTAGGTATCCTGAAGCTATTCCCCTTAGGTCAACTACTGCCCCTGCAGTAGCCAAGGCCCTCATTGGTATCTTTACCAGAGTGGGTTTCCCTAAGGAGGTGGTGTCTGACAGAGGTACCAACTTCATGTCAGCATACCTAAAACACATGTGGAATGAGTGTGGGGTGACTTACAAATTCACTACACCATACCATCCACAAACTAATGGCTTAGTTGAGAGATTCAACAAGACATTAAAAGGCATGATCATGGGGCTCCCAGAAAAGCTCAAAAGGAGATGGGATGTCCTCTTGCCATGTCTGCTTTTCGCTTACAGAGAGGTGCCACAGAAGGGAGTAGGATTCTCACCCTTTGAACTTCTGTTTGGTCACCCTGTAAGGGGACCACTTGCTCTTGTTAAAGAAGGCTGGGAGAGACCTCTTCATGAGCCTAAACAGGACATAGTGGACTATGTACTTGGCCTTCGCTCTAGAATGGCAGAGTACATGGAAAAGGCAAGCAAAAACCTTGAAGCCAGCCAACAGCTCCAGAAGTTTTGGTATGACCAAAAGGCTGCAATGGTTGAGTTCCAACCAGGGCAGAAAGTCTGGGTTCTGGAGCCTGTGGCTCCCAGGGCACTTCAGGACAAATGGAGTGGCCCTTACCCAGTGCTAGAAAGGAAGAGTCAGGTCACCTACCTGGTGGACCTGGGCACAAGCAGGAGCCCCAAGAGGGTGATCCATGTGAACCGCCTTAAGCTCTTCCATGACAGGGCTGATGTAAATCTGTTGATGGTAACAGATGAGGATCAGGAGGCAGAGAGTGAACCTCTCCCTGATCTTCTGTCATCAGACCCAAAAGATGGCTCAGTAGATGGAGTGATCTACTCAGACACCCTCTCTGGCCAACAGCAAGCTGATTGTAGGAGAGTCCTACAACAGTTTCCTGAACTCTTCTCCCTAACCCCTGGTCAGACACACCTGTGTACCCATGATGTGGACACAGGAGACAGCATGCCTGTCAAAAACAAATTTTTTAGACAGTCTGACCATGTTAAGGAAAGCATCAAGGTGGAAGTCCACAAGATGCTGGAATTGGGAGTAATTGAGCGCTCTGACAGCCCCTGGGCTAGCCCAGTGGTCTTAGTCCCCAAACCTCACACCAAAGATGGAAAGAAAGAGATGAGGTTTTGTGTGGACTACAGGGGGCTCAACTCTGTCACCAAGACAGACGCCCATCCAATTCCTAGAGCTGATGAGCTCATAGACAAATTAGGTGCTGCCAAATTCTTAAGTACCTTTGACTTGACAGCAGGGTACTGGCAAATAAAAATGGCACCTGGAGCAAAAGAGAAAACAGCATTCTCCACACCTGATGGGCATTATCAGTTTACTGTTATGCCCTTTGGTTTAAAGAATGCCCCTGCCACCTTCCAAAGGTTGGTGAATCAAGTCCTTGCTGGTTTGGAGTCCTTTAGCACAGCTTATCTTGATGATATTGCTTTCTTTAGCTCCACCTGGCAGGATCACCTGGTCCACCTGAAGAAGGTTTTGAAGGCTCTGCAATCTGCAGGCCTCTCTATCAAGGCATCCAAATGCCAGATAGGGCAGGGAACTGTGGTTTACTTGGGCCACCTTGTAGGTGGAGGCCAAGTTCAGCCACTCCAACCCAAGATCCAGACTATTCTGGACTGGGTAGCTCCAAAAACCCAGACTCAAGTCAGGGCATTCCTTGGCTTGACTGGGTATTACAGGAGGTTTGTGAAGGGATATGGATCCATTGTGACAGCCCTCACTGAACTCACCTCCAAGAAAATGCCCAAGAAAGTGAACTGGACTGTGGAATGCCAACAGGCCTTTGACACCCTGAAACAAGCAATGTGCTCAGCACCAGTTCTAAAAGCTCCAGATTATTCTAAGCAGTTCATTGTGCAGACAGATGCCTCTGAACATGGGATAGGGGCAGTTTTGTCCCAAACAAATGATGATGGCCTTGACCAGCCTGTTGCTTTCATTAGCAGGAGGTTACTCCCCAGGGAGCAGCGTTGGAGTGCCATTGAGAGGGAGGCCTTTGCTGTGGTTTGGTCCCTGAAGAAGCTGAGACCATACCTCTTTGGGACTCACTTCCTAGTTCAAACTGACCACAGACCTCTCAAATGGCTGATGCAAATGAAAGGTGAAAATCCAAAACTGTTGAGGTGGTCCATCTCCCTACAGGGAATGGACTTTATAGTGGAACACAGACCTGGGACTGCCCATGCCAATGCAGATGGCCTTTCCAGGTTCTTCCACTTAGAAAATGAAGACTCTCTTGGGAAAGGTTAGTCTCATCCTCTTTCGTTTTGGGGGGGGTTGTGTAAGGAAATGCCTCCTTGGCATGGTTGCCCCCTGACTTTTTGCCTTTGCTGATGCTATGTTTTGAATTGAAAGTGTGCTGAGGCCTGCTAACCAGGCCCCAGCACCAGTGTTCTTTCCCTAACCTGTACTTTTGATTCCACAATTGGCACACCCTGGCATCCAGATAAGTCCCTTGTAACTGGTACCCCTGGTACCAAGGGCCCTGATGCCAGGGAAGGTCTCTAAGGGCTGCAGCATGTATTATGCCACCCTAGAGACCCCTCACCCAGCACAGTCACACTGCTTACCAGCTTGTGTGTGCTAGTGAGAACAAAATGAGTAAGTCGACATGGCACTCCCCTCAGGGTGCCATGCCAGCCTTTCACTGCCTATGCAGTATAGGTAAGACACCCCTCTAGCAGGCCTTACAGCCCTAAGGCAGGGTGCACTATACCATAGGTGAGGGTACCAGTGCATGAGCACTGTGCCCCTACAGTGTCTAAGCAAAACCTTAGACATTGTAAGTGCAGGGTAGCCATAAGAGTATATGGTCTGGGAGTCTGTTTTGCACGAACTCCACAGCACCATAATGGCTACACTGAAAACTGGGAAGTTTGGTATCAAACTTCTCAGCACAATAAATGCACACTGATGCCAGTGTACATTTTATTGCAAAATACACCCCAGAGGGCACCTTAGAGGTGCCCCCTGAAACTTAACCGACTGTCTGTGTAGGCTGACTAGTTCCAGCAGCCTGCCACACTAGAGACATGTTGCTGGCCCCATGGGGAGAGTGCCTTTGTCACTCTGAGGCCAGTAACAAAGCCTGCACTGGGTGGAGATGCTAACACCTTCCCCAGGCAGGAGCTGTAACACCTGGCGGTGAGCCTCAAAGGCTCACCCCTTTGTCACAGCACCGCAGGACACTCCAGCTAGTGGAGTTGCCCGCCCCCTCCGGCCCCGGCCCCCACTTTTGGCGGCAAGGCCGGAGAAAATAATGAGAATAACAAGGAGGAGTCACTGGCCAGTCAGGACAGCCCCTAAGGTGTCCTGAGCTGAGGTGACTCTAACTTTTAGAAATCCTCCAACTTGCAGATGGAGGATTCCCCCAATAGGATTAGGGATGTGACCCCCTCCCCTTGGGAGGAGGCACAAAGAGGGTGTACCCACCCTCAGGGCTAGTAGCCATTGGCTACTAACCCCCCAGACCTAAACACGCCCTTAAATTTAGTATTTAAGGGCTTCCCTGAACCTAAGAATTTAGATTCCTGCAACAACAAGAAGAAGGACTGCCTAGCTGAAAACCCCTGCAGAGGAAGACCAGAAGACAACAACTGCCTTGGCTCCAGAAACTCACCGGCCTGTCTCCTGCCTTCCAAAGAACTCTGCTCCAGCGACGCCTTCCAAAGGGACCAGCGACCTCTGAATCCTCTGAGGACTGCCCTGCTTCGACGACGACAAGAAACTCCCAAGGACAGCGGACCTGCTCCAAAAAGACTGCAACTTTATCCAAAGGAGCAGCTTTAAAGAACCCTGCAATCTCCCCGCAAGAAGCGTGAGACTTGCAACACTGCACCCGGCGACCCCGACTCGGCTGGTGGAGAACCAACACCTCAGGGAGGACCCCCGGACTACTCTACGACTGTGAGTACCAAAACCTGTCCCCCCTGATCCCCCACAGCGCCGCCTGCAGAGGGAATCCCGAGGCTTCCCCTGACCGCGACTCTCTGAAACCTAAGTCCCGACGCCTGGAAAAGACCCTGCACCCGCAGCCCCCAGGACCTGAAGGACCGGACTTTCACTGCAGAAGTGACCCCCAGGAGTCCCTCTCCCTTGCCCAAGTGGAGGTTTCCCCGAGGAAGCCCCCCCTTACCTGCCTGCAGCGCTGAAGAGATCCCTTGATCTCTCATTGACTTCCATTGCGAACCCGACGCTTGTTCTAACACTGCACCCGGCCGCCCCCGCGCCGCTGAGGGTGACATTTCTGTGTGGGCTTGTGTCCCCCCCGGTGCCCTACAAAACCCCCCTGGTCTGCCCTCCGAAGACGCAGGTACTTACCTGCTGGCAGACTGGAACCGGGGCACCCCTTCTCTCCATTGAAGCCTATGCGTTTTGGGCACCACTTTGAACTCTGCACCTGACCGGCCCTGAGCTGCTGGTGTGGTAACTTTGGGGTTGCTCTGAACCCCCAACGGTGGGCTACCTTGGACCAAGAACTGAACCCTGTAAGTGTCTTACTTACCTGGTAAAACTAACAAAAACTTACCTCCCCCAGGAACTGTGAAAATTGCACTGTGTCCACTTTTAAAATAGCTATTTGTGAGTAACTTGAAAAGTATACATGCAATTGAAATGATTCAAAGTTCCTAATGTACTTACCTGCAATACCTTTCAAACAAGATATTACATGTTAAATTTGAACCTGTGGTTCTTAAAATAAACTAAGAAAATATATTTTTCTATAACAAAACCTATTGGCTGGATTTGTCTCTGAGTGTGTGTACCTCATTTATTGTCTATGTGTATGTACAACAAATGCTTAACACTACTCCTTGGATAAGCCTACTGCTCGACCACACTACCACAAAATAGAGCATTAGTATTATCTCTTTTTACCACTATTTTACCTCTAAGGGGAACCCTTGGACTCTGTGCATGCTATTCCTTACTTTGAAATAGCACATACAGAGCCAACTTCCTACAAGGGGAAAATCCAAACTATTATAGAGTGGGTTCCCCCTACAACTCAGACCCAGGTGAGAGCCCTCTTAGGCCTCACTGGGTATTACAGGAGGTTCATAAAGAACTATGGCTCCATTGCAACCCCTCTTAATGACCTCACCTCCAAGAAAATGCCTAAAAAGGTATTGTGGACAGCTAGCTGTCAGAAAGCTTTTGAGGAGCTGAAGCAGGCCATGTGCTCTGCACCTGTCCTGAAAAGCCTCTGTTACTCCAAAAAATTCATTGTCCAAACTGATGCATCTGAATTACGGTTAGTGGCAGTCTTATCACAACTTAATTCTGAGGGCCAGGATCAACCTGTTGTTTTTATCAGCAGGAGGTTGACCCCTAGAGAAAAGCGTTGGTCTGCCATAGAGAGGGAGGCCTTTACTGTGGTCTGGGCACTGAAGAAGTTGAGGCCATACCTGTTTGGCACTCACTTCATTGTTCAGACAGACCACAAACCTCTACTTTGGCTAAAACAAATGAAAGGTGAAAACCCTAAATTATTGAGGTGGTCCATATCGCTACAGGGGATGGACTATACAGTGGAACATAGACCTGGGAGTACCCACTCCAATGCAGATGGACTCTCCAGATATTTCCACTTAGACAATGAAGACTCATCAGGTCATGGCTAGTCTTATTGTCCTTCGTTTGGGGGGAGGGGTTGTGTAGGAAAGTACCATCTTGCCTGGCATGTTACCCCCATATTTCACTGTATATATGTTGTTTTAGTTGTATGTGTCACTGGGACCCTGCCAGCCAGGGCCCCAGTGCTCATAAGTGTGCCCTGTATGTGTTACCTGTGTTATGACTAACTGTCTCACTGAGGCTCTGCTAATCAGAACCTCAGTGGTTATGCTCTCTCATTTCTTTCCAAATTGTCACTAACAGGCTAGTGACCAATTTTACTAATTTACATTGGCATACTGGAACACCCTTATAATTCCCTAGTATATGGTACTGAGGTACCCAGGGTATTGGGGTTCCAGGAGATCCCTATGGGCTGCAGCATTTCTTTTGCCACCCATAGGGAGCTCTGACAATTCTTACACAGGCCTGCCACTGCAGCATGAGTGAAATAACGTCCACGTTATTTCACAGCCATTTACCACTGCACTTAAGTAACTTATAAGTCACCTATATGTCTAACCTTTACCTGGTAAAGGTTAGGTGCAAAGTTACTTAGTGTGTGGGCACCCTGGCACTAGCCAAGGTGCCCCCACATTGTTCAGGGCAAATTCCCCGGACTTTGTGAGTGCGGGGACACCATTACACGTGTGCACTACGCATAGGTCAATACCTATGTGTAGCTTCACAATGGTAACTCCGAATATGCCATGTAACATGTCTATGATCATGGAATTGCCCCCTCTATGCCATCCTGGCATTGTTGGCACAATCCCATGATCCCACGGGTCTGTAGCACAGACCCAGGTACTGCCAAACTGCCTTTTCAGGGGTTTCACTGCAGCTGCTGCTGCTGCCAACCCCTCAGACAGGTTTCTGCCCTCCTGGGGTCCAGCCAGGCTTGGCCCAGGATGGCAGAACAAAGGACTTCCTCAGAGAGAGGGTGTTACACCCTCTCCCTTTGGAAAAAGGTGTTAAGGCAGGGGAGGAGTAGCCTCCCCCAGCCTCTGGAAATGCTTTCATGGGCACAGATGGTGCCCATTTCTGCATAAGCCAGTCTACACCGGTTCAGGGACCCCTCAGCCCTGCTCTGGCGCGAAACTGGACAAAGGAAAGGGGAGTGACCACTCCCCTGACCTGCACCTCCCCTGGGAGGTGCCCAGAGCTCCTCCAGTGTACTCCAGACCTCTGCCATCTTGGAAACAGAGGTGCTGCTGGCACACTGGACTGCTCTGAGTGGCCAGGGCCAGCAGGTGACGTCAGAGACTCCTTCTGATAGGCTCCTTCAGGTGTTGCTAGCCTGTCTTCTCTCCTAAGTAGCCAAACCCTCTTTTCTGGCTATTTAGGGCCTCTGCTTTGGGGATTTCCTCAGATAACGAATGCAAGAGCTCATCCGAGTTCCTCTGCATCTCTCTCTTCACCTTCTGCCAAGGAATCGACTGCTGACCGCGCTGGAAGCCTGCAAAACTGCAACAAAGTAGCAACGACGACTACTGCGACACTGTAACGCTGATCCAGCCACCTTCTCGACTATTTTCCTGGTGGTGCATGCTGTGGGGGTAGTCTGCCTCCTCTCTGCACTAGAAGCTCCGAAGAAATCTCCCGTGGGTTGACGGAATTGTCCCCCTGCAACCGCAGGCACCAAAGAACTGCATCACCGGTTCTCTGGGTCTACTCTCAGCACGACGAGCGAGGTCCCTTGAACTCAGCAACTATGTCCAAGTGACTCCCACAGTCCAGTGACTCTTCAGTCCAAGTTTGGTGGAGGTAAGTCCTTGCCTCCCCAAGCCAGACTGCATTGCTGGGAACCGCGTGTTTTGCAGCTACTCCAGCTCCTGTGCACTTTCCAAGGGAATCCTTTGTGCACAGCCAAGCCTGGGTCCACGGCACTCTAACCTGCATTGCACGACCTCCTGAGTTGTCCTCCGGCGGCGTAGGACTCTCTTGTGCAACTTCGGGTGAGCACCGTTTCACTCCACTTTGTAGTGCCTGTTCCGGCACTTCTGCGGGTGCTGCCTGCTTCTGAGAGAGCTCCTTGTCTTGCTGGGCGCCCCCTCTGTCCCCTGACGCAATTGGCGACATCCTGGTCCCTCCTGGGCCACAGCAGCACCCAAAAACCCCAACTGTGAGCTTTGCAGCTAGCAAGGCTTGTTTACAGTCTTTGCGCAGGAAAGCAGTTCTGCACAACTCTCCACGGCGTGGGACATCTATCCTCCAAAGGGGAAGTTTCTAGCCCTTGTTGTTCTTGCAGAATCCTTAGCTTCTACTGTCCAGTAGCAGCTTCTTTGCACCCACAGCTGGCATTTCCTGGGCATCTGCCCACTCTCGACTTGATCGTGACTTTTGGACTTGGTCCCCTTGTTCCACAGGTACCCTCGTCTGGAAATCCATTGTTGTTGCATTGCTGGTTTTGGTCTTTCCTGCAGAATTCCCCTATCACAACTTCTGTGCTCTTTGGGGAACTTTAGTGCACTTTGCACTCACGTTTTAGGGTCTTGGGGTGGGCTATTTTTCTAACCCTCACTGTTTTCTAACAGTCCCAGCGACCCTCTACAAGGTCACATAGGTTTGGGGTCCATTCGTGGTTCGCATTCCACTTTTGGAGTATATGGTTTGTGTTGCCCCTATCCCTATGTGTCCCCATTGCATCCTATTGTAACTATACATTGTTTGCACTGTTTTCTAATACTATACTGCATATTTCTGGTATTGTGTACATATATCTGGTGTATATTTGCTATCCTCATACTGAGGGTACTCACTGAGATACTTTGGCATATTGTCATAAAAATAAAGTACCTTTATTTTTAGTATATCTGTGTATTGTGTCTTCTTATGATATTGTGCATATGACACTAGTGGTACTGTAGGAGCTTCACTCGTCTCCTAGTTCAACCTAAGCTGCTCTGCTAAGCTACCATTATCTATCAGCCTAAGCTGCTAGACACCCTATACACTAATAAGGGATACCTGGGCCTGGTGCAAGGTGTAAGTACCCCTTGGTACTCACTACAAGCCAGTCCAGCCTCCTACAGCAGGGCAGACAAAACTCTGGACAACACGTTGGAGAACATAGGCTGGGACATCCCTGATGCTATGGCCTCTGTCGTCTGAAAAGACCCACTTGCCAGGAAATGGAGTACTGACAGCACCTGCACTAGAGGGGGGATTCCTGTAGGATGGCGGATAGCTGACATCAGGTCTGGCACCAACTGGGCACACAGTTCCATGACTGTGGTACGATCAAGTCTGTAGGTGATAATTACATGTCGCTCCTCCATTGTCGACAGGTCCACCAGCGGTCTGTAAACCGGAGGAGGCCGCCATCTCCTCACCTGCCCCAGCGGACGTGTTCTATGGAGGAGAGCAGCAAGCAGAGAATCAGCCAACACTGAGGTACGCAAACACAACTTTATAGCAAAATGTTTGAAAATCGATATATGGCTGTATTAGTGTTTAAGCAAGGCCTAGATATGTGTGACACAGTCAAAAATAATGCCATGTGGCCTCTGAAATGGCGGCTGCCTGACCTGTAATGTGGGACAAGGGGATATGAGGTAACTGCGCTGACGTTGTACACCGTCGCGGTAGGCGTCGAAGACCGCGGCGCAATCCTGCATTGGTTAACATTGGACCCTATGGGTCCCAGGAGCCAATGACGATGTACGCGGGCGGTGACGGTACGCACTACCGTGGACGTCACCGCCATTTTCTCTCTGTTCACTCACTTGATACCTGATCTTCGACAGGAGGGGACCTACACTGCAAGTGCTGCTGTGACCTGAGTCTGGAGGAGACAATGGCTCATGTGTCTGGGGAAAGGGCCCCAGCCTTCAGCACGGAGGAGTTGGAAAAACTAGTGGATGGGTCCTCCTCAGTACACGCTCCTCTACGATCCTCCAGACAAACAGGTGAGTACACTGTGAGCATGCTGTATGGGCAATGCCTGTTTGGAGTGGTGTGGATGAAAGATGGGGGGGGGAGAATGAGGCGTACATGAAACGACGGTGAGTGTATGTGCGTCATGGCAAGGGTAGGGATGCGGGCCAATGACTGTAACAGTGCGGACGGTTATATCTTCTCCTTTTCCCCTGTACTATTCCTGTAGGTCAGCGCCCACCAGAAGAAGGATATTTGGCGTGCCATCGCCAAGGAAGTCCGGACCCTGGGGGTCTACCACAGACAGAGCACCCACTGCCGGAAAAGATGGGAGGACATTCGCCGCTGGAGCAAGAAGACGCGGAGGCCCAGCTGTGGATGGCCTCCCAACGTGGGAGGGGTGCTCGTCGCACCATGACCCCCCTGATGTTCCAGATCCTGGCGGTGGCGTACGCAGAGTTGGATGGGCACTTGAGGGCATCACAGCAGCCACAAGGGGGTGAGTACACTCTCATTCAGCTGATTCAGTGCGCATTGTAGGTGTCTGGGTGGGCTGTGGGTTCGTCTACGCCAGGGCGAGTTTAGTAGGCAAGGACCCTTCTTAAGGCAGGCCCTGTGGCACCCCACCCCACCCCACCTGTGTACAGAGCCAACTACACCTAGTCAGGCTCCTGTGACTTCCATGTGTGCAGCAATCGGGCATAGCCTTGTAACCCATGTCCCTGTGATTGATTAGGGAACTCGAAGTGCACAACGTAGTGCAGGGGGCTTCTGTGGCTGTAGTGTCCGCCAACGGTAGCGGTATTGGGTGCACTCAACATGTCTTTCTTCTGTCTTCGCCCCCTTTTTGTGGTCTCCCTGTGCTTGTGTGCATTAGCATCATCAGGCAGAGGAACAGTGGCACCGGAGCAGGAGGGAGCTACATCCCACATGGCCCTGGAGGGCGACACAACGGAGTCAGAAGCCACGAGTGGGACGGAGGACGAGGGGAGCTCCACGACGGGGACAGGAGCTGAGACCAGCGACACGGACTCCTCCTCTGATGGGAGCTCCCTTGCGGTGGCGGGCCCCTCTGTGCTCCCAGCATCTACAGGTACAGCCGCCACCCCCCCTACCAGCACCGCCCTCCCAGCAGCCCCTCAGCGTTTGCCCTGTGGCCACTCACCCAGGAGGGTGGGCATCTCCTTTGTCCCAGGCACCTCAGGCCCTGCCCCAGTCAGCCCTGCTGCCCTCAGTGAGGAGGCCATTGACCTCCTCAGGTCCGTCACTGTTGGGCAGTCTACCATTTTGAATGCCATCCAGGGTGTAGAGAGGCAGTTGCAACAGACCAATGCATACCTGGAGGGCATTCATTCTGGTCAGGCAGCCCATTTGAGAGCTTTTCAGACTCTGGCCTCAGCACTGATGGCAGCCATTGTCCCTGTCTCTAGCCTCCCCCTCCAACTCCCTCCCTCCCTCCACCCAGACCCAAACCCATGTACCTCAGCCTATCCCAAGCACACCATGAGACCAGCATGCACACACGTCAACACACAAGTGAAGCTCAGGCAAACATAAGCACCACACATCCCACAGGCACTTACGCAAGCATCATACACATGCAGACATACCAACAGCCACTGCCTCCACTGTGTCCCCCTCCTCCTCGTCTCCCTCCTTCCTCCCAGTCTCGTCTCCACTCACACCTGCATGCACTACATCGTCAGCCACTACCTCCAACACCAGCACACCCACCACCACACCCCGCTGACGTGCAGTCACCAACCCCACAACCATTCACACATTCCCTGTGTCCTCTCCCAGTGTGTCTGTGAGCCCACCACCCAAGGTACACAAACGCAGCCACACACCCACCCAACAGCCATCCACCTCACGACAGCCTCCAGCCCATGCACCTTCACCCAAAGTCACCAAACGTACACCTCCTACAACCACTACCTCTTCCTCCTTCATACATTTAAGTTCAGCAGAAAAATTAATCAAGCATTACTCCCTCTTAGCCTATTTTCATTCGAGAGGCTCCTTAACTAACATCAGATTAGCATCAGCATGTTGGGCTTCATGCAAAACAATTTAGTAACAGGGAATGGGAAAAACATCTAACTATGGCTATATCAAAACAGTGCAGTTAGAACCTAGAAAAGAAAAGCATATATGCATGATAGTCAACAGTCTAATTCATAATACCTATCCTCAGTGTGGATCAGCAAGCAGAATCAGTCTTCGTCCTCAGGAGATCAGTTGGTTAGCAAGGCATCAGGATTCAGCATCAAAGTTCAGAAAATGCAAAGTCTATAAGCATTAAAGTTAAGCATGTCTCTTGTCAAGACGCATAAGGAAATATCAACCTTTCGGCCAGCAAGAAATGGACAATGAATCTGTCTTCTCTCAGTGCAGTGTCGTTAAATCAAAACTACTAAAACTACTTCCCAAACCCTTATTGTTCAGTTAATTGCATGTTCACACTTTGTCCAATAACAATAAAACTTCAAATCTATGAATCCTACCATTACCATCACATGGCGTTGATTGGTTTGTCCTGCAATGTCCTCATCATCCGGCTCGTCAGGTAAGAATATTGTTGCAGCTTCCACTCCAGTCAGTATCTCCATTGTTCTTCTCCTGAGAAAGTCACTCTCACACGCATTACACACAAAATGTTACATTAGCAAGAACGGCATCTTCTAGCAGTTGATTCTCATGAGAACCTTTAGTTATGAGCACATTTAAACAATGCAAAATGGGAATCACTCTCTAGGACAGCCATTTATTACATGTTCAAGAAATAAAGCTTTGACATGAGGCCTGACAAGTAGGCCAGGACCTTTGCTAAGTTAAAGGCCTACAATTAATAAACTAAAGCATGCTGCATAACCCTTAATATGACATATCACTACATTAGCCAAACATACATTCAACATTTCACATTAATATTTATTAGAAAATACACTTCGTGAACATTGGCAGCCATTCATCGTAATCACATTTTCAAATGCGTGCATTATTTTCTACATTATTATATTTTCTACACAAACCCCTTATTCCGAATACATGAACACTCATTAATAATTTTTGTTAATAGACCTGTGCTAGCATATCTCCGAGGCAGAATGGAGTCCTAACAGGATTTATCAGGCATAACATGAAATAAATAACTTACCTCTACTTGTATGCTCTCAGACATTTGTTTGAAGACCCTACTCTCTAATTACAACATTTTGGCAACAAGTTATTAAAAGATGTGGAGTGGAGATATAGCAGGACACTGGCAGCAATTGGGAGCTAGTCTTGATGGAGGACACCTATCTCGAGATGAAGAGAGGTGCTGTGACCAGGGAGAGATGGCTAGGGCGGCCCACGGACAGATCCAACAGCAAGTAGTGTCAGCATTGGAGCTGGACAGGAAAAGTACAGTGAGGAGGTTTGTTAGGGACCAGGGGGAGAAAACAAGAGGCTAGCTGAGCATAAGGTATCTCATATGTGACAGAAGAAGTAGCAAATATGTGACCAGTGAACTGTTAACAAAAGTTTTGATCACTTTCAAAATGTAATTAAAGTTACAGAATGCAGGGGAAATCTTTATGGAGAGCACACAATCATCTGAGTGAGGGTCGGCTAAGAAACTGGAGTGCAGGTGCTGGATGTCCCAATCCTATGGAGCTCACTCCAAGTAAATAGAAAATCGGTACATGCCTAATGAGGCCTGTTGTGGAGTTACCAGTAGAAATAGCAGGGAACTTGTTGAGTGCCAAGTAGTAGCGGCTTTTCCACCCCATGGCAAGGGGCTGACTTTTAATGAAAGGCGACATGCAGTGGTCATGAAATGTAACAAAGGACTGCTCCAATTGGTAAACCTCATCATAATGGAAGTAGATAGAGGACTAGGAAGCCATTGTAAGGGATTTCCCCTTACCTTCTCAGTGCCTCTGGGCACGCGCTCTAAAGCAGCGCACTCCTTGGTGCACTTGTTCTAGGACTCCATCTTTTTTCCTCAAGCTTATTGGACTTAGTTAGGCTGTGCACACCCCTCTGGGGAGATTCCTCTTCTGCATGGAACGTCACATGCAAGAGAGTTTAGATAATCAAAGCAGCACTACAGCACTGTTTAAGTGCAGTTCCTACACTCCAAGAAGACACTATGGGGCTCCTTCCGACTCCGGCGGTCAAGGACCGCCGGGGCCGGGGATGCGGGAGCACCGCCAACAGGCTGGCGGTGCCCCGCAGGGCATTCTGACCGCGGCGGTTTGGCCGCGGTCAGACCAGGAAAACCGGCGGTCTCCCGCCGGTTTTCCGCTGCCCTGGGAATCCCCCATGGCGGCGCAGCTTGGGATTCCGACCCCCTCACCGCCATCCTGTTCCTGGCGGTGAGGGGTGTCGTGGGGCCCCTGGGGGCCCCTGCAGTGCCCATGCCAATGGCATGGGCACTGCAGGGGCCCCCGTAAGAGGGCCCCACTTTGAATTCCAGTGTCTGCTCAGCAGACACTGGAATTCGCGACGGGTGCAACTGCACCCGTCGCACCTTCCCACTCCGCCGGCCCCATTCGGAGCCGGCTTCCTCGTGGGAAGGGGTTTCCCGCTGGGCTGGCGGGCGGCCTGCTGGCGGTCGCCCGCCAGCCCAGCGGGAAAGCCAGAATGGCATATGGCGGTTCCCTCCAGGCGGGCGGCTCCCGCCGCCCGCCGGGGTCTGAATGACCCCCTATGTGCTGTCGCCAAGAAGACCTGTTCTTCTTGACTCCCAATAGCTAGATGAGTGCGTGTGTGTGTATGGCTTTCTCTTTCTATGAAAACACATATATGTCACAGTATGTAAATTTGATTATAGTGAAGTTACCCATAAGAATGCTCCATAATATACATACAGGTATTCACTGAAAAAAAACAAAGGTTATAGGGACATTATAGTTAGGTTCTGAATTTCCCCGCACAAATCCATAGAAATTCAGCAGTTATAGTTATGATTAACTCATATAACTATAACTTGCGCCCTAAGGTTACTATAACTTGCGCACCCACCATGCACAGTTTTCTCATCAATAGTTTTTGTTGCCAATGTTTCAGTGATTATATTATTGATGCGATAGAAGGTGTCCTCAATGATGTAATCTGTGGAGTAATTAGCTGTGCATGGCAAAGGTGCAAGTTATAGCTACCTTAGGGTGCAATTTAGTCACTTGAGTTAACCATAACTATAACTGCTGCGTTTCTATGGTTTTGTGCAAGTAAATTCAGATCCTAAATATAACCGCCCTATAACCTTTGATTCGTTTCAGTGAATTTCTATTTTTTTTAGCATTCACAGATGTAAATATGACCAGTGCAGCACACGGCCTTTGGCAGTGCGTGGCATGGGTTGGTCCCAGGGCCTGGCCAATGGCCAAGCCTTCTGCATGTCCCCAAACCCAAGCTGCGCACAGCCTTCAGCCATGTGTATCATGATGCAGTGGGGGGTGGGGAGTTTGTTCAATTTTTCTCTGGATCCGCAGTTCCACCAGTGGATCTGTGGCTCCGCGGATCTGCAGTTACACCTCTGGTTCCGTGGATCGGACAAAAGAAAAAATAATTGGGCACTGTTTTGCCCACAACCCCTTTATGTATCCTCTGGGGTCAGGATGCCCTTATGTGTTTTTGCACTCTTCTTTTCCCATCCTGAGCGGATGCGACAAACACAGTGGCAGCCACATCATTTCTGTCAGGTTGCAGCCAGCTAATTGGGGCCTTGCTTTTCCCCAGAATTCACAGATCCAGACCCGGATCCGCGGGTCTGGATCGGCAGAGGATCCACGTCCCTTTATATCTATAGTTTTTAAACTCTAATATCTCAGAAACTCCTGAACGGATTTATATCAAATAACAAAAAGTGTGCTTTCAGGACCAAGATCTAGCTTTCTGCCAAATTTGGTGTAATTCCTTTCAGTGGTTTGGGTTGTAGTCGTGTTCAGAATCCCTATGGGAATATACATCGGGAAAGTGCCACATCTTTTCGCCAACCCCCGCCACGCACGACTAAAGGCCTTATATTTATGTGTGTGCTTGCTAAAAAAGCCATAGAAATTCACTGAAAAGACCAAAGGTTACAGGGACGTTATAGTTAGGATCTGAATTTACTTGCACAAAACGATAGAAATTCAGCAGTTATAGTTATGGTTAACTCAAGTAACTATAACTCGAGCCCCAGGGTAACTATAACTCGCACCTTTGCCATGCACAGCTAATTACTCCACATATTACATCATTGATGACACCTTCTATAGGGTCATTGATATTATCACTGCAACATTTGCAATGAAGTTATTGATGAGAAAACTGTGCATGGCGGGGCACGAGTTATAGTTACCGTAGGGTGCTGGTCATTTTGCAATTGTGTGCTCAGAGTCAAAAATATCAACACACCCAATTATGAAAAGTGGCAGCGAACCAGTTTCTAAGATGCTGTTTCCTACAGATATCCTTTGATTTGCAAAAGCCACTTCCAGACAACCGAATTTAAGCTTTGTCTGAACTCCTTAGAAGGGACATCAGTCCTCGAAGAGAAATCATTGTTGTGTAAGGAGGTAAACCTCCCCCCCCTTTATGTCCATCATCAATGTGATGAATCTAGATCAAAATTATTGTATTTGTGGACAGTTGCAGAGCATGGGTATGACATATCCAAGTGATATGTGACATTTCAGGCTGCATTGGGGGATAGTTGCATGCATGACATTATTATCTGGAGGGAGTCATTTAGGTGGAACATTAAGAGAGCTTTTGTTGGTAGAAAAGTGCCAATTCTGTCAATGTGCATAGTACAGTTTGTTTCTCTGGTACTGTAGCGCCCACCTTCCAAGACAGTTGCACTCCATACAGCATAATGCCATCTGTAAAGAACTACCCTACCAGAAACTGGAACACATCATTAGCCTCACAAGTGTACAAAGCCTACTTACAGTTTTATTAGCCTCCCGTTGTCAGAAACCTGGCCCCTTCCTACTTCTGAATATCAGTTGTCTCAGTAATACTTTCAAATATCAGCAAATTTCACAATGGGGCAGATCCTAAATTGATCCATGCACCAGCATTAGCAGCTGGGGCGACTAGCACCCCAATTAGATCTGAATACCGTAGTCTGAAGCCAAATGGGGCATGTGTTGAACAGAGACCTTCCTTGGACTTTACATCCAGTAGTCAGTGAGCAGCATATTGTTATTGTGCTGCCTAATTGTACAGTTCCATATCAAAAAGCCCAGTGCCACCATGGTCTGAGTGCAGGGTGTGCAAGAGGTCAACAATATATGAATTTGAAAGTAATATAAGAAAATGGGACGTACAATCATTGTACACAGAACCTTCCCTACCCATTTCTGGTATGGGAATGTGTTGCCAGAACTCTTCGGATCACAGATGGATTGCATCACTCTGCCTAAATTACCACAAATCAATTACTCTGCCTAAATTACCACAAATCAATTATTTACAACCAGGTAACGGAATGTCTTACTCCCATTCCAGTGGGGTGAATGGTCATTCATATCTTGACCCTGTTCAAAAAGCAGACACACGTAGAAGGCCCGTGATCAGTGAAAAACAAAAATGTCCTCCAGGAGTACCAGGATGTTTTCAGATGCACCTTGAACGACTGAAAATGTAGGTATGTAAAATGCTTGCATTGTTTTTTTAATTCCCCAACATGATTTACAGAATTTTGACTATTATCTCACAGGTTCTTTTCCATGTAAAACCTGTAATGATAGCAGTTCTAGATATGAGCCCAAAAGCTTCCGGCTTTGACTAAGTAATCTTGTGTCTCAGGCGAGTAACCCTCATGCAGCAGGTTGTTTTGTAGTCACTATACTAGTACAAGGGAAGTATAGAGAATACATTTTGGGTTGCAGCATTGGAGTCTGTTCTGCAATATAAAATCCAGGAAGACCGATACCAATCAAACATTTTACAACAGTAACACAGGCTATAATATTTAAGAATGAAACTATCAGATAGAGACTTCTAGCCGTATATTTCTTGCCTTAGAATTATCCCCAGGCATCAGACGGCATTCAGTAGATTTTTTGTGAGCATTACCCAACCGCACCATTAAGTCGTGTTATTCTGCTCTGGGTTATTTTGTCAGCATCAACCACTCTGGAAGTGACATTCACGGTGCCTATCTAGCTGCCACCTAGGCGCTCTGACATCAGTTCTCTTCTTTCGCCAGTCAGTGCAGGTCCAGAGAAAAGCTACCTCTTGTCATTTTTTTCAATATTATGTCAACTCTTTTTGAGGTGTTTTTTTCCTACTGTGGCATGGATGTCCTCCAGAAAGGCCGGCTTCAAGCCCACTGGCGCCTGTCACTGATCGACGCTGGTCATAGACCAGCACCTTGTATGCCTCTGGTGCCTGGAGCGTAAAAATGACACGAAAGCCTGCACCAATTTCCAAGCAATGAACCTGAAGGAATTTAGAGACAGATCCTTAAAGCTCCTGACATACAACACCACAACGATCCAGATCCTGGTTGAGAAGAAGGTCCTGGGAGCAGCTGTGGAGCCCAAGATCTTCATTGCACTCAAAGTCGTCAGGCCACTCGGGTGAGTCCCACCAACACAAGAAAAAGAAAAAGTCGAAGAGATCTTTGACTTCACCTTGTCCATCGGCAGACGCAACAAGAGAGCATCATGCATCAAGGCCTGACTCCACAATTGAGCCAGTACCTGGGCCCTCTCCGCACCTCCCTGAGTTTCTGAGAGCAACCCCCATCCAATTAAAATAATCTCATAAGACTGTGTGCCTCATATTTTGGTGGCCCATTCCCTTCTGCAGGCCTTCGGGCCTCAGAGTTCAGAAGGGGGCCCCTTCTGGTGTCACAGCAATAGCTCTTGCCTCGACGCCAGTATGGCCACTTGGATCTATCCCTCGATTCAGACTGACACCAGTCGTACTATGTCGAGCTTCCCTGGCACCGGTCCCAATCTCGACGCTCCCAGCCATCCCAGTCCACATTCCTGGTTCCGACATAGAGCCGGAAGGGTGTCAACTGATGCTGCCTACGATGCCAAGTGGAGCCATACCCTCCATTCCAGTACTTCAGCCTATTCGTACAGGCTAGGATTCAGGGAAGAATGGGAGGGGTTGCTGGACCCCGAGGATTACCAGCATTATGAAGACCCTAACATGGACTGGTGTGAGGACCTGGGTGAAGCCAGTTGACTGGATACTTCTCCAGATACTGGTATGCTTTCCCACCCTACCGTGGATATGGAGGAGGGAGAATCTTTTGTAATAGTGGTGTGGAGGGCGGCCGAGATACTGAACCGAAGCTTACCCTGGGTGGCAGCCAAGCCTAACATCTTGACAAAGGTGCTGCAACCTGGAGTCTCTCCCTCAGAACCACTGCTCCAGTTCAATGAATTCCTTGCTGAAGGCCTACTCAGTACATTGTCCAAACCCAGCATGGGGGCTCCTGTGAACAGGATGATTGCCTGCCACCACTGTCCCACTCCAGGGGACCCAAACTTCCTCACTCAACACCCTACCGCTGAGAGCATGGTAGTCGAAGCTGCTACATACCATGTAAATCCTGGCACATTTCCTACCTGCTGTGCAGGTTGTGCCAATGGTCCCAGAGGAGACTCAGGCCGTCGCCGATGGGAGAGATGCAGTTAAGTTCACCTTATGTTGTGGACTTGACACACCCAACTCTTTCAGCAGAGGGGTTTCATCAACAATGGCCTTGAGGAGCCACACCTGGTTGAGGATAACTGTGATTTCTGAGGATGTCTAATCCTCTCTTATGGACATGCCCTTTGATGGCTCCCATCCCTTCGGAGACAAGGTTCATTCGGTGCTGGAGCACTTCAAGGACACCAGGGCTACTGCCAGCTGCTTGGGCCTTTCTACGCCCCTCATCATCCTCAGTGTGTCTGTCATTTCTTTTGTGGCCCCGGAAGGGGTTTCCAGTAACGCCTTTACCCTCCCAGCCACTGTGCCGCACATGCTGCCTAGCCTCTGCATGTCTGAGGGTGCAGTATCCACAGACCTTGTGGGTCAGGCAGCCGGAGGTCAAGTCAGTCCACCACCCCTGGCGGCAGCAGCCTCCAAACCTTCCTAATCTGCCCTCTTACCATCATGGACATCCATTTTGGGGCAGGAAAAGCCACCACCTGCCCTGCTGGCAGTCCATACCATAGGACAGGTGGGTTTTGCAAATTGTATGAAAGCACTACTCACTCTCCTTCATGATTACTCCTCCCCCATGCCACCATCATACAACAGGCTGACGGAGGATCACCTATCCCTTCTCCACCAGGAAGTCACAGCTCTCTTGGCCAAGGAAGCCATAGAGAGGGTGCAGATGCCAGAAGTGGGACATGGTTGCTATTCCCACTACTTTCTGGTGCAGAAAAAGGACAGAGGCCTTCGTCCTATCCTAGACTTACGCCCCCTCAATTACTTCCCGTTGGACCTGGCCCTTTTTGAGGGTTCATCCCCAGACTTTTTGCCTCCTTCCCCCTATTTTTTCTGACCTCTTGCTGTTGGCTCTAGGACTCTGAGCACTTTATCACTGCTGATCAGTGTTAAAATGCAGGTGCTCTCCCATCTAAGTTGGTATGATTGGCTCGCACCTAATTGGCATATTTAATTTACCTATGAGTCCCTTCTACAGTGGTATCCCTATACCCAGGGCCGGTAAATTAAATGCTACTTGCACCACCCACTGAAGTAGCCTTTCAAACTTGTCTCAGGCCTGCTAGCACAGGGCCTGCATGCACAGTTTTCTGCCACAGGGATCTTGCATCTAAATTTACTTCCCAGGCCCAGAACTCTCCTTTTACTACATGTAAGTTACCCCTAAGGTAGGTCCTAGCTAGCCCTATTGGCAGGGTGCTATATATGTAGAAGGCAGGACATGTGCCTGGTTGCGTGGACTGTCCTGGTAATGACAAACAGCCTATTTGGTTTCTCACTGCTGTGAGAGCTGCCTTGCTCATAGGATAGCATTGGAAATGCCCTGCCTTATGACTAGGGGATATTGTCCGATTTATGAGGGGTAGTGTAGGTATGTTTGGTTTGGTTGTGGCAGTAGTGAGAAATGCTGCTTACTGGTGTAGGTGGATTTTTAATTACCATTGCAGAAATGCCACTTCTAGAAAGTGAGCATTTCTCTGTTCTTATTGTGTTTTGCAACTTGACTCCAATCCACATCTGGGGCAGTGTGACAGCTGGGCTTTGTGCATACTTTTCAAACAGCCTGTACACAGGGAGGGTAGAGGTGTCACTGAGGTGCATCTACATATTGAATGGTCTTCGTGGGCTGAGAGAAGGGGAGGCGGGGTGCACTTACATTTGTGAAGGCTGTGCCCTGACCTCACTCAAAGGGCTTGTTTACCCCAACTTATGTCTGGAGCCTGTGCTGGAGGAGAGAGGGGACCCTCCTAGAACCAGCTGTAATTGTTTGGAACCTCCTCTCCCCCTCCTTGTTAAAACTGTGTGAAACTGAATATAAGTACAGGGGTTTTCCTCATGAAAGAGAGACACTTTTGAACACAAGAAACATACTTGTTACTTGACACAGAATGCTGCTGGATGGACTCACCAGGAACCGCCTTGGACTGATGCTGCTGGGCTGACCTGTGACCTGCTAGTCACTAGGAGGAACTGCCACTGTCTGCAACCCCTTTGTGCTGGCCGGTTGCTGGGCCCTTCTGCCCTGTGCTCCACTTTTGTGTCCCCAGGGGTGAGGTGCTGTGGCCCCTGACTCCTGCAATTGCTGCCTTTGCTGCGCAAACGAGTGCCTTGCCTTGTTTGTGGAGTGCCTGATGGGCGCTTCTCCTATTGTTTCTCCAGCACCTTGAGAGTGCTGTTTTTCATGTAATCAGTGCCTTGAGAGCGCTTTCTTCTATAGGCCTAGTACCTTAGAGAGTGCTTAATTGTGGCACCGAAGGGGGAGATTACCACCACAACCCGGGCATTAATTATTCTAAAGCCCAGGGTGAGTACTGTTGCCCATGATAAAAGGAGGAGGGCGGTGACCCTTGGTGACCCTTAACCACACCTATAAGGGTGTGAGCATTGCTTGGGACTAGCTGGGCAGCAGAAGCCTGTGGAAGGATTCGTCGGGCCAGCCAGAGGAATTCCCAGAGGTGCGGCCCAACCGTTCCTGCCTTCCCGAACTTTGAAGGCTTAGCCAGAAAATTACTGTAATGCTCCTAGTGACGGAGTAGACGCAGGATGGATCCCAGAGGAGGAGAGGCGGAGCAAGGTTTCCCTGTGTGTCCCGTTGTGGGGTGGGGGGCCCCCTTCAGGCCCCCTCCCTCCCTTCTTCATTGAATTTGACCTCGGGTCAGCTCGCAGGACGGGACGGGAACTCTCGCTGAGGGCCCCATTCCTTGCTGAGTCCCCTTCAGCGGCATTAGTCGAAGGATGAGCATGTGAGCTTCTCCTTGATTCAGAAGTGCTCCTCGGAGCAACGATTTGCTGGGCAGCTCGAAGGACGGCAAGGGAACCCTCACCGGAGGCCCCGTCCCTGCCGTACCCCTTCTGCCTGCGTTGGATGTACTAGGAGTATGAGAGCTCCTCGTTGTTCAGAGTGTTCCTCGGAGTACCGCATTTCCCCACATAGGAGGTCCTGCGCTTCATGAGGGAGGCTGGAGCCTACCACCCCATGTGTAATATAAGTGCAGGTGCCTATCTGACATTGTGGCGCCCCTAGAAACACGTTGATAATGATATGGGCATATGAGAATGTTCCAGCCCATGCATAATTTCAGTGATGATGTCTGGGCATTTAGGATCTGTGTTTTATTATGACCGAGGCAGTTATGCTAATATGCTTTCATGACTTGCCATGTGTTTGCTAATGTTCCTGTTATGGGCATTTATGCTAATCTGTTTTTAATACTTGCCATGTGTTTTCTGATGTTCATGATATGGGAATTTAAGAAGATGTTATGGCATGTGCATTATGGTAGTAATGTTTTTCCTGGCTGCTGCTTATGTTGCAGAATAATGAGTGACCTGTGTGTTATATGTGACTATTGCTGAATTTTGCAGAGTAACAGTACTGTTTAATGTTCTGACAACTACTTGGGTAGCAGGGTATTACTGACATGTTGTGTTTGGTCTAATGATGTTGTGTACAATCCAATTTATTTTTATATAACTTGGTGTTGTATTTCCATTGTGGTGAGGATAGTGTGTTGTGCAATTGCTTTACACATTGCCTCTGGGATTGGCCTGACTGCTCAAGCCAAGCTACTAAGAGGGTAAGCATGGATTATCTTTGGGGTGTAACTCCCTCGCCCTGACTAGAGTGAGTGGGTTCTACCTGGCTTAGGTGCATACCCTAGCCAACCAGAAACCCCATTTCTAACACTTCCTCAAGAAGGAGAAGTTGAAAATGCTCACATTGGCTCAGGTCCTGTCTGCCCTGGACCCAGGAGACTGGGTGGTAGCGCTGGACTTAAAGAACACCTCCTTCCACATTCTCCTCCTCCCTAGCCACAGGCATTACCTGAAGTTCATTGCAGAGCATTTTCAGTTTACTGTTCTCCCTTTTGGCCTTACCAGCGCCCCATGGGTGTTCACCAAGGTGATGGCACTGGTTGCAGCTCAGCTGTGGAGATCAGGGGTGCCAGTTTTCCCCTAGCTCGATGATGGGATGTTGAAGGTGTGCTTGTCCGGCAGTCATCTCCCTCCTCCAGACTTTTGCGGACCTCTTGCATTTAGTGGGGTTCACTAGCAATGTAGCACAGTCACACCTGACTCCCTCTCAGATGCTCCCTTTCATCTGAGCTGTTCTGGACTCCTGAATGTTCTGGAGTAGTCCAGGATACTCAGACTATGATACTGATATTTCCGACTCTATCCTGGATTTCAGTGAGACAGACCTTGAGGTTGTTGGGACTCATGGCCTCCTGCATCCTGATGGTAACACATGCACGCTGGCATGTGCCTGCTCTGCAGTGTGACCTAAAGTTCCTGTGTGCACAGCATCAGGGGAATCCCTCCAACATGGTCTGGATCTCAGAGGGAACTGTGAAAGATCTGCAGTGGTGGTTAACGAACCAAGACTGGTCAGCAGCAGACCACTCTCCCTTCCTCAACCAGATCTGACAGTAGTGACAGATGCATCACTTCTGGGATTGAGTAGTCATCTAGAAGAGGTGGTGGTCAGAAGCCTCTGATCTCCGACAGAATCTGGACTCCACATCAACCTGTTGGAGCTCTGAGGGATCCGGCTGGCATTGAAAGACTTTCTACTGTCCATCAAGGGAAGGTTAGTGCAGGTGTTCATGGACAGCACCACCGCCTTGTGATACTGCAACAAACATGGCAGCGTGGGGTCGTGAACCCTCTGTCAAGAGGCCCTGTGCCTTTAGACATGGCTTGAATGCCTAGTGGATCACAAATGGTGTCTACACTCTGAGTTGCCACAAGGTCACTTTCAACAGTGGGGAGAGTCTTGGTTAGATTTGTTTGCCTCTGCCCAGAACACACAGTGTCAGCAGTTTTGCATTCTGGAGTTTCCGATGTGGCTTTCGCTTCGAGACTCATCTCATCTTCAGTGGAGCTCAGGCCTCTTGTATGCTTTTCTGCCATTACCACTCCTGACCAGAGTTTGCAAGAAGATCAAGAATGACTGGGCTGAAGTCATCCTTGTGGCCCAGGACTAGGCACAGATGGTCTAGTATCCCGAGCTCTTGAGCATGGTCATTGATCCAGGCTGCCCATTCGGGAAGATCTTCTGTTGCCACAGAAAGGGAGGGCTCTCCACTGGAACCTGCCCAACCTCCATCTTTTTGTGTGCAGAATGAGCAGCAACAGTTGACAGCCTTCAACCTTCCTCTGGAAGTCTGTGATGTCATCTTGGCAGAGAGGCGTCCCTCCACCAAGACTGTATAAAATTGTATACGCCTGCCATTATAAAACAATTGTGTCATGGTGTGCAGAAAACAAATGTATACCCTTTCTGCCCCTCTTTCTCAAGTCCTTCTTTTCCTTCTCTCTCTTGGCTGAAATAATTCTGCTCTGGGCACTCTAAAAAGCTATCTCTGCTATCTCTGCTTTTTTTTGCAGTTGTCTGAGCATCCATCCCTCTCAAATCCCCTACTGTACATAGGTTTCTGAAAGGTCCTGTTCACCTTTTGCCTCCTTTGAAAGGTATCATGCCTCAGTGGGACCTTAATCTTATGATGACATTTTTGGTGTGTGCTCCTTTTGAACTACTCCATAATTGTCCCCTCAGGCTCATTACTATTAAGACAGCATTACTTGTGGTGGTAACATCTGCCGGAAGAGTCAGCAAGCTTAGGCCTTTATCATCCAAGCCTCCATACCTCTCCATCCATCCTGAAAAACTGATGCTTCTCATTAGGGCCTCCTTTACTCCTACTCTATTTCAACTAGGCAACTCATCACCTTGCCTACTTTTTAAGCTCCTCCACATCCCTCTAAAGAAGAAGAGCGACTCCACCATCTGGACCCAAAAAAGAGCATTGCTGTTCTACCTTGACCACACAAAAGAGTCCCATGTGGAAAACCAACACTGAGTGGGCTATGTCAGAGGGAAGAAAGGAAGGCCCTTGCAGAAGCAGACCATCTCCAGATGGGTCATAGTTTGCATTAAAATCTGTAACACAGGGACCAAAAAGCAGCCCCCTGAGGGCTTACGAGCTCATTCCATCAGAACTAAAGCTGCAACTACTGCATTAGTATGCTGAGTTTCAGTCCTGTACATCCGCCAAGCAGCAATGTGGGCCCTTATTTCACACATTCACAAAACACTACTGCCTGGTCAGTTAGGTGTGTAGGGATGGGCACTTTTCCCGTTTAGTTCTACAGGAATTCCTTGTATGAAATTGGTCCGCAGACCCAGCTCTGGGGATGGAATTGCTTGGGTATCTATTCTAAGGTAAGGAATCTGCAGCTAGAAGTCTCTATCAGACTAGAAGTCTCTATCAGACTTAACTTTGTAATGCCTTATCTGGTATAGACTATGGCCCTCATTACAACCTTGGCGGTATTAGGTGCTTACCGCCGTGCAGAAGACCGCCAATACACCGCTGCGGCCGCGGAATCCCGCCACAGCTATTATGACACACATCACGGAATCCACCGAAATTCAGACACCCACACAATACCGCCACACCAAAGGTCAGCGATAAACATGCAGAAACAAATCCTCCACGCCAACAGAAACACGCCCATGCCATTACGACCCACGAATCCACGCGGCGGTCTTACAACCGCGGTATTCCATTGGCGGTACACACCGCCGCGCTCAAAATACACACACATCTCCAAAACACCGCCACATTGGGCAATTCGAAATACACACACCTGACACACATACACACACCACTCCCACACACCCAACACAATATAAAACACACACCCACATCACCCACAAACCCCTACGACCACAATTCACGAACAAAGGCCAGAGAGATAGCACAGCATAGACAACCCCACCATACAGAGGCACACAACACCATCACCCCCGCAACATCCAAGCACAAAACACCACATACCACTACACTCACCACACTCATCAACACATACACCACCCCACACATCACACACACCACCCCATGTCACGCCAAAGACGCCCCCGCTTCTCCGAGGAGGAGCTCAGGGTCATGGTGGAGGAAATCATCCGGGTAGAGCCACAGCTATTTGGCTCACAGGTACAGCACACATCAATAGCCAGGAAGATGGAGCTATGGCAAAGAATAGTGGACAGGGTCAACGCTGTGGGACAGCACCCAAGAAATAGGGAGGACATCAGGAAGAGGTGGAACAACCTACGGGGGAAGGTGCGTTCAACGGTATCCAGGCACCACATCGCGGTACAGCAGACTGGCGGCGGACCACCACCTCCTCCCCCACAACTAACAACATGGGAGGAGCAAGTCTTGTCCATCTTGCATCCTGAGGGCCTCGGAGGAGTCATTGGAGGAACGGACACTGGTAAGTCAATTCTTAACTATCATAACCCCCACCCTACCTGCATGATATCACACACCCCCACCATCACACCCTTCCCTATTACCCCAAATACTCACCTATCTACCCATTACACCAACCACCCATCCCAAACCCAAGCCCGGCATGACATAACTAAGCATCGACACCCATCACCAAAGCAGGCCCACTGCACAGACCCAGAACACCACCCAACCATCAGCACACAAGCCCCCCCACAGGAATGGCTGCACTGGGGGTCACGCACACCCAACCATTGCACACCATGAAACACACACATGCAATAATCATGTACTTATACCCCCGCAGGAACCCGAAGGAACGTCACCACACCACAGGGTCCAGACAACACCACTCCACCCCCAGAAGAGGCCCACAGTGACGACAGCAGCTCTGCCCCACTGGATCTTGATGACCAGCCCGGACCATCGTGGGCCTCGGGACAGTCGGTTCCCCTGGCCCAGCCACAGCCCAACACCGACCTTCCACCCTCTGGTAACACCAGCACAGCACCCACCCAGCGGGCCCAAACCTCCCTACCCAGGACAGGTCAATCAGCGGTGTGTCCACCACTACAGGGCACCCAGGCTAACCCACCACCCCAACAACAACAGGGACCTGGGTGCAGTGGTAGTGGGCACACGGTCCAGGGGACGGAGGCACAGGAACATAGGGGAACTGGGAGGGCTGCTGTGCGACAGAGGGAGGACAGGCCAAGGGAACCCACTCTCAACGAGGCCCTATCCTCCATCATGGGAGCATACCACCACTCCTAGGAGACGATGCCCACTGTCCTGGACAAGTTGCAGGAGACCCTGCGTCTGCAGGAGGAACAATATTTGGGGTTCAGGGAGGAGCTCAGGACCATCGGCTCCGCCCTGGGCACCATCGTAGGGGGTGCTGACAGACATTCAAAAGACCTTGAGGGACACCGTGGCACTCCAAGGGGCCCCTGACACTAGCCAGGATGACCAACTGCCCACCACCTCCGCCGGCGCTAGTGGACAGGACGCCCCACCACAGGACCACCACACCAGCACCCCACCCCCTGCAGAAGGACAACCACCACGCAAGCGGGCCCTGAGATCCAGGAACAGGACAGAGCAAGATGGCAAGACCCCAGCCAGGAAATAGGACCACCATGATTGTCCTCCCACTGTCCCACTTTGTTACCCTGCCCAAATCGGAACTGCTCCAGCTCCACTTCCAATGCCCAGATGTGCAATGTACCTGTGAGACTAATAGACTGGACTCTGCCATGGACATTCCTCCACCATCACCCATCACCATTTTACAACCCCCCTTCATTTTTGTGCACTTAAATAAACACCTTTGAAACACAAAAAATAAATGGAGTCAGTCTATGATTTGTACATCTGTATTATCAATTACAGTTTCATAATGGGTTACCCATTGGAAGGCTAACATACCTATGTCACACATCACAAGCCCTTCAAGGATGCAAGCAGTTGACACGTAGGTTACCACATTTGTGAAACTGAAATGGAAGGGGACAACTCAGTTAACAAAGAGTGAGTGAAATGGAGGTACAGGATAGAGGTAGATGTGTGAAAGTTAATGTAATGGTAAAAAAGAAAATGTTCTCACCTGTGTGTCACTGGAAATATTGCTGTATGACTGACTCCCTGTTGTCGTTTTCGTCTTCCTCAGCTTCATCCTCATCACTGTCCACAGGCTCCACAGGCTCCACAGCTGCTACAACACCGTCATCTGGATCATCCTCCTGCAGAAAAGGCACCTGGCGTTGCAAAGCCAAGTTATGGAGCATGGAGCAGGCGATGATGATGTCGCACACCTTCTTCGGTGAGTAGAATAGGGATCCACCTGTCATATGGAGGCACCTGAACCTGGCCTTAAGAAGGCCTAAGGTGCGCTCGTTAACCCTCCTAGTCTGCCCATGGGTCTCATTGTACCGTTCCTCTGCCCTGGTCCTGGGATTCCTCACTGGGGTCAATAGCCACGAAAGGTTGGGGTAACCAGAGTCCCCCAATAGCCATACACGGTGCCTATGGAGTTCAACCATCATATCAGGGATGCTGCTATTGGGCAGGATGTAGGGGTCATGCACTGAGCCAGGGAACATAGCATTTACCTGGGAGATGTACTGGTCTGCCAAACAGACCATCTGTACATTCATGGAATGATAACTCTTCCGGTTCCTGTACACCTGTTCACTCCTGCGGGGGGGACCAGAGCTACATGGGTCCCATCAATGGCACCAATGACGTTGGGGATATGTCCAAGGGCATAGAAGTCACTTTTCACTGTAGGCAAGTCCTCCACCTCAGGGAAAATGATGTATCTCTTTACGTGTTTCAGCAGGGCAGCCAATACTCTGGACAACACGTTGGAAAACATAGGCTGTGACATCCCTGATGCCATGGACACTGTTGTCTGAAATGACCCACTTGCAAGGAAATGGAGCACTGACAGCACCTGCACGTCAGGGGGGATTCCAGTCGGATGGCGGATTGGTGACATCAGCTCTGGCTCCAACTGGGTACACAGTTCCTGGATTGTGGCACGGTCAAACCTGTAGGTCACGATTAAATGTCGCTCTTCCATTTTCAACAGATCCACCAGCGGTCGGAACACCGGCGGATTCCGCCATCCTCTCAACTGTCCCAGCTGACGGTGCCTACGAAGGACAACAGCGAAGAAACAGTCACTATTCCTCCAGGTATGTACCCACAGTCACACACAAGACTACACCAGACAATAATCCCTTCCTGTATGTGTGTTGAGTGTAGGCCTCAGTATGTGTGACGCAGTTGAAAATGAATCCATGTGGGCCCCTGAAATGGCGGCTGCCTGACCTCTAAACTGGGACAATGGGTTTGTGGGGTAACAGCGCTGGCGTTGCACACCGTCGCGGTAGGCGGTCGTAGAGCGTGGTGCAATGCTGCATTGGTTAACAATGGATCCTATGGGTCCCAGGAGCCAATGAACAGGAGCGCCGGCGGTGATGATGCGCCCCGCCGTGGACGTCACCGCCATTTTCTATCTCTTCAATCACTAGATACCTGACCTTCGACCGGAGAGGACCTACACTGCTAGTGCTGCTGCGACCTCGGTCTGGAAGCGACGATGGCTGCTGCGTCTGGGGAAAGGGCCCCTGCCTTCACATCGGAGGAGTTGGAGACACTTGTGGATGAGGTCCTCCCCCAGTACACGCTACTCTACGGTCCTCTAGACCAACAGGTTAGTACACAGGGAGCACGTTGTATGGGCTAGGCCTGGGTGGAGAGGGCTGGGTGGAAGAGGGAAGGGGGCAGAAGTCATACTACAGTAAAGCATGGGAATAAATGGGCCACATGGTCAGAGTATGGAGGGGGCCACACACATTGATGGTGCAATTGGTAATGACTGTTCCTCTTCCCTTGTGCATGTCATGTAGGTCAGCGCCCACCAGAAGAGGGACATTTGGCGTGCTATCGCCAAGGAGGTCCGGACCCTGGGGGCCCACCAGAGACAGGGCACCCACTGCCGGAAGAGATGGGAGGACATTCGCCGCTACAGCAAGAAGACGGCGGAGGCTCAGCTGGGGATGGCCTCCCAACGTGGGAGGGGTGCCCGTCGTACCATGACCCCCCTGATGTTCCGGATCCTGGCGGTGGCCTACCCGGAGTTGGATGGGAGCTTAAGGACATCACAGCAGAGACAAGGGGGTGAGTACAACCTCATTCTGTGGACTTTGCGTGCAGTGGAGGGGTCTGGGTGGGGGAGGTGGGCTGTGGGTTCTCCTAGGCCAGGGCGAGTTAGGTAGGCAAGGACCCTCCGTAGTGTAGGCCATGTGGCACTCTACCCCACCTCAGAAAATTAGCAATTTGAGGTATAGTTGCCCCTGTGGCATCCATGTGCGCAGATTTCCACCATTGCCATGTAGGCCATATCCATGAAATTGCAAGTGCAGAGGGCAGGAGCGCAGCGTTGTGCATGGGGCTGCTGCGTCTGTCTTGTCCGCCAACGGTAGCGGTACGCCATGCACTAAAACTCTCTTTGTTCTGTCTCCCCCCCTTTTCCTGCTCTCCCTGTCCTTTTGTACATCAGCATCAACAGGCGGAGGTACAGTGGCACCGGAGCACGAGGGAGCTGCATCCCACATGGCCATAGAGGGCCACACCACAGACTCTGAATACACCAGTGGGACAGAGGGCGAGGGGAGCTTCACGTCTGCCACTGGATCACCAACCAGCGACAAAGACTCGTCCGTCGATGTGAGGTCCCCTGTGGTGGCGGCACCATCTGTGCGCCCCACTTCTACAGGTACAGCCGCCACCCCCCCTACCAGCACCGCCCTCCCAGCAGCCCCTCAGCGTTCGCCCCGTGCCCGCTCACCCAGGAGGGTGGGCATCACCTTCGCCCCAGGCACCCCAGGCACCTGCCCCAGTCACCCCTGCTGCCCTCAGTGAGGAGGCCATTGACCTCCTCAGGTCACTCACTGTTGGGCAGTCTACCATTGTGAATGCCATCCAGGGTGTAGAAAGGGAGTTGCAACACGGTAATGCATTCCTGGAGGGCATTCATTCTGGTCAGGCTGCCCTTCAGCGAACCCTGCAATCTCTGGCCTCAGCACTGATGGCAGCAATTGTCCCTGTGTACAGCCTCCCCCCTCCAACTTCCTCTACCCAGACCCAATCCCCTGTATCCCAGCCCATCCCAAGCACACCTACAGACCAGCATGCACACAAGTCAACACACACAAGTAGCTCAAGCAAACATAGGCACCACACACACCACAAGCACTCACACAAGCATCACACCCATACAGACACAGCAACATCCACTCTCTCCACTGTGTCCCCCTCCTCCTCTGCTCCCTCCTCCCTCCCAGTGTTGTCTACACACACACCTGCATGCACCACATCTACAGGCACTAGGACTCGCACCAGGACACCCAGCACCACACGCCGTTCACCTGCACTCACCACCTCCACTGCCATTTACACGTCCCCTGTGTCCTCTCCCAGTGTGTCTGTGACGCCCCCTCCCAAAGTACCCAAACGGTGGCAAACACTCACCCAACATCCATCCACCTCACGACAGCCTCCAGTACCTGCACCTGCACCTGCACCCAAAACACTTAAAGTCACACCTCCTACAACCACCTCCTCTTCCTCCACTCCCAGACCCCCTCCAGCTACCCATCCCAGTGTTCGTCAGAAACTGTCCCTCTGTCAAATTGACCTTTTTGCCCCCACCACCCCCCTCCAATTCATCTGTCCCGTCGTAGCGCCTCAGCCAAAAAGCCTCCAGTACCAGTGGTGCCTGTTCAAGGTTTTTGGAGTGCACCGGCCACCAGGGCAGGCAGTAGGACCCGGAGCCAAGGCACAGGCAGCCCACCCCCTGTAGAGGCTCCGAAATTGGAGAGTGGACGACGGGACCGTGTCAAGACTCCTGGTGGGACTACAAGTGAAATGGGATCGAAGGCGATTGGTGAGTCAGCTGTAACTCCAAAAAAGGTGGGGAAGGTCCAGAGGAAGTCTGCCCAGCCTGTTGTGAGTGTCACGGCGGAGAAGTGCGCCATCATTTCCGGCGGTCCAGACACAACCGCCAGCACCGTCGTCACTGGTCAGGAGACCACTGCCAGAGTCACAGCCCAGGAGGGCCCAAGTATCGTCACTGGTCAGGAGACCACCGCCAGAGTCACAGCCCAGGAGGGCCCAAGTATCGTCACTGGTCAGAAGAAAACATCTGGAGTCACAGCCCAGGCGGGGCCAGGATGCCACAGCCCCACTGGTCAATGATGGAACGTCATGCCACACACCAATGTCCAGTGTGGAAATCATCATACCACACACCAATGTCCAGTATGGAGATCGTCATGCCACACACCAATGTCCAGTGTGGAAATCGTCATGCCACACACCAATGTCCAGTGTGGAAATCGTCATACCACACACCAATGTCCAGTATGGAGATCGTCATGCCACACACCAATGTCCAGTGTGGAAATCGTCATGCCACACACCAATGTCCAGTATGGAGATCGTCATGCCAGACACCAATGTCCCTATCAGAACCGCCATGTCGAAGCACCGCTGAAGAGGGCAAAGACCGCCATGTCAAAGCACCGCTGAACAGTCCTGAACCGCCATGTCAAAGCACCGCTGAAGAGGGCAAAGACCGCCATGTCAAAGCACCGCTGAACAGTCCTGAACCGCCATGTCAAAGCACCGCTGAAGAGGGCAAAGACCGCCATGTCAAAGCACCACTGAAGAGGGCAATGCACCGGGTAGGAATGGATGGCCCACCACATCAGGCATCCTTATCCCATGTGCAGCTGGGACAGTGACAGGATACTACCTTTCACAGGGAGACTCATCCAGTCTGGGCACCAGTCACCCCCCAGTACCAGTATGGACCTGCATCCACTTGAGAGACTGTGGCTTTGCACTCCCCAGGATGGTCCAGTGGGCAAGCCACCCACTGTAGAGACTTGAGAGACTGTGGCTTTGCACTCCCCAGGATGGTCCAGTGGGCAAGCCACCCACTGTAGAGACTTGAGAGACTGTGGCTTTGCACTCCCCAGGATGGTCCAGTGGGCAAGCCACCCACTGTAGAGACTTGAGAGACTGTGGCTTTGCACTCCTCAGGATGTGACAGTGGGCAAGCCTCCCACTGCAGAGACTTGAGAGACTGTGGCTTTGCACTCCCCAGGATGTGACAGTGGGCAAGCCACCCACTTGTGAGACTTGAGAGACTGTGGCTTTGCATTCCCCAGGATACATCAATGGGCATGGAGCCCCGTCGTGGATCTGGCTTTGCATTCATGTGGCTGAGGTGCCCCCCCTTCCCTTCCCCCTGAGGTGCCTGTAGTTTTCTATCTGATGCCCCGGCAGTGTTCTCTCGGATTTTGGTCAGGTATCTATTGTGGGCCTCGCCAATGCATTTTTGGACTGTTTGTGCACGGACATTGTTGTGTACATATCTGCACTACTTCTCAGATTGTATATATGTAAATAAGAGTGATTTTATAATACATATATTTGTATATTTTTGTATGACATGTATATTGGCACATTTCAAAGTTTGACCTAAATTCGCATTGTCTTTGCATTCTTCCGGGGGAATTGTGGTACTCACCGGTATCTTCTGCGCCTACGTCGCTGTTGGTCGTGAAGGAGCAGAAAGACAAGGGCAGGTAGTATTTGGAGTTCCGGCTCCATGGAGTCGTCGTTCCTCGTGGGATGTGTAGAAGGTGAGCGTTTTCGTTTCCGCCGTGTTTTTATCCACGGTGAATCCGCCCCGGAAAAGTTGGCAGATTGGCCTGTTGTGATACTGTGGGCGGTACATTGTCTCCCGCCTGTCTGTTGGCGGTGACCGCCGCGCTGCTTGTCTGTACCGTCGTGGCGGGCGAAGTGTTTAAGTGGCTGTCTTTGTTGGCGGTTTCCGCCAGGGTCATAATTCCCTTTTTTTGTCCGTCTGACTGTTTGCGGTATTACCGCATCTTTAACACCGTCCTCCAGGGTTGTGATGACCACCTATATCTAGCAGCAGATTCCTTACCGACTAACCCATCTTCCCGCTCTGCAAGCGGACTTCTAGGGACAGGGCTATTACACTTTCAGGGCCCTAGTTGTCCACACCAGTGGTCAAGGTTCTTTGTGCTCTATGTTCTTGGTGTTGAAAGCCGTGAAAGGAAACTGACGTCATGCCTGGGTGGCGCCTATATAGGCACCATAAAAATCACATTGGGCGCGGAGGATGCCACATGGAGCTGATCGATGCTACCCACCAGCAAACCGGAGTTCTGTTCATGAAAAATCTTCCAGCTCCAGACTGATGCCTGGGGATAATTCTAAGGTAAGGAATCTGCAGCTAGATATAGGGCCTCATTAGGAGTTCAGCGGATGGTTTTCACCATCCCCCAAACTTCTGACAGGGAGGTTGCCGCCACACAGGCTACCTCCCTGCCAGATCCATTAAGAGTTTCCCACTAGGCACAAGCCTAGTGGGAAACAGGCTACAACATTGTCTCCGGCTCGAAATCGAGCCGGCTGCAATGCTGTAGCCAGCAGGTTGCACTGACACCCTTGCAAAGTTCACTGTCTGCAAAGAAGACAGTGAACATTGCGAGGGTGCTGGGCAGGGTGGAACCCTGCACTGCCTATGCCAAGTGCATGATATGAAGAAAAAAAAGGGGTCTACCCTAATAACCCTACTATAATTGGGTAGAACATGAACAATCTGTATACAAAAATTGGTTCAATAGTAGGGACAAATCTATAAACTAATTAACATACAATGAACCTCTAAATCGATCATTGGAAATGTAATTTAATTACAAACGTATTTATTTACTTAAATTTTTTACACAAAGGGCAATAAAACCAATATGTAAAACAGGAATCAAGACATAAACCTGAAATTTTACAATGATATTACATACATAGACATCTACAAACCTGCTTTCATTATTCTCCTAATTTAGAAGTAATGTGGTTATCTGCATCCATTATATCTCAGAACCACATCTCAGAGATGGTTGCGTTGGCTATAACATCCCTAATCTTCGTTTACTTCCCTCCTTATAAACAAAGAGATGTGTGCTATAATCATTATCCATCAAATTAATCTTTCTTGCAACCTCCCTAGTTAACACAAGGTTGACGCGTTTCGGCCCCTTCACATATGGGCCTCTTCAGGACTGGCGGAGAGACAAAGACCTATAAATACAATTAATATACATAACTTAATTCAAAATGTTTTAAATTCAGAAAAACCTCCACCGTGAAAAATTATCCTTAAGATGCTGAACCATTGTATGATGTCCCTGACACCTTACTTCATTAGTCTTTGTGATTAACATGCTCTATACCTACTGGTGCAGTTATAAAGTCCCAATTGTATATGTGATTTGGATAATGACTGGTAGAACTGGGGATCTACCAGGTGTGATCTCAGTGATACTGGAGTAATTAGAACATGGCTCACATCATGGGACCTGGCTCTTGGGGGCCTGGAGCCTAACAATAAGGTGTACCCACACCATTTTTTAGTTTTTGTGAGAGATGGAGAGACCAACTGAGGCTGAACTTCTGTAGACGTTATGTATACCGGAAAACATACATACCAATATTAGCTCCAATTTGATGATAAGGGCATCCCAGTTAACTTGAGGCAAAATTACTAGAAACAGTTGTATCGGTTTACAGAACTGAAGTTTTCTATTCATGCATTGAAATAGAGGCTGGAGACGTAGCAGGGTTATCCACAAAGTAAGCATAAATGGATCCTTCAAATCACTATGATTCATATATTTTTACTTTTATCTTATATTTGATATATGACCCTATTCTAATGGAGACTATCAGTTGTGATACAAAATAGAAGCTTAGGTCCTGTGACATTTCCATGAGAGACATGGCCTGTATTAGCCACATACACCCCTCGCCCAGCAAGGGATCAACTTTCTATAGCAGAGACCAGGGAAATGCTGACAGACATAATAAGTATACACAGACAGTTTAGACAGAATGTACTACAACAGCGAAGCACTTAGGACGCAGGTAACAATCAGACACCTATGCAACCACAAGCAACAGTCATTTATGCACAATCTATAAATGCAAAAATGTGGTGTGGTGTTTGTCCTGAAAAACAAAATAGATTTTTCGGTAGCTAGGAAAATATATCGCCTGGAAGCAGTGTATTCGCATTCAGCTTTGCAGTTGAATAGTGAATATGTACCTTTTAATGGGAATGGCACCAAATCCACAGCAATGCTAATAATGGGTAAATATATGTGCTACAACATTTACCACTACACATGGCATACCTTCAATGGTGTATTGCATAAAGTTCTTAAACAAATACAAGAGGAGTATGGGCCCACACCTATGGTGGACTTAGTTAAGGACTTAGGCCCTCATTACAACCCTGGTGGTAAATCCCACTGACTGCCGTGCCGACGGCCGCCAACATACTGTGTCCGCGGTGGAAATCCGCAACTGGTATTATGACCCACACTGAAAATCCTGCCACTATACAGACACCCACACAAGTCTGCAACGCCAAAGGTCAGTGATAAACTGGCGGTACCAAAACCCACACCATTACGCCAACAGGACTACGCCCACAGTATCATGATCCACGAATCAACGCAGCGGTCATTCAACCGCGGTAAACCATTGGCGGTACACACCGCAGCGCTCAAAACACACACACACTTACAAAACTACTCCACACTGGACAATTCAAAATACACACACACACCACACCCACACACCCACTACACTATAAAACACACACCCACATTACCCACAACCCCTTACAACGAAAAAGTTTGAAGAAGCAGAGAGAGAGAGAAAAGCAAAGACCACACCAGCATCCAGAGGCACACAACACCAACACCCATACACCATTCACGCACAACACACCACACACCCCAACACATCACCCCACACATCACATCTACCATCACCTCACACATCACTCACACCACATCATGGCACCTCAAAGACACCTCAGGTTTTCTGAGGAGGAGCTCAGGGTCATGGTGGAGGAAATCATCCGGGTAGAGCCACAGCTATTCGGATCACAGGTGCAGCAGACGTCATTTGCTAGGAAGATGGAGCTATGGCGGAGAATTGTTGACAGGGTCAACGCAGTGGGACAGCATCCAAGAACAAGGGATGACATCAGGAAGAGGTGGAATGACCTACGGGGGAAGGTGCGTTCCGTGGTATCCAGACACCAGGTAGCCGTACAGAGGACTGGCGGTGGACCCCCACCTCCTCCCCCACAACTAACAACATGGGAGGAGCAAGTCTTGGCAATAATGCACCCTGAGGGCCTCAAAGGAGTAGCTGGAGGACTGGACTCTGGTAAGTCAACTTTTTACTATTACATCCCCCCACCCTACCTGCATGCCATCACGTACTCCCACCCTCACTCTCACTCCCATCACTCCACCATCTCCCACACACCCCACCGTCAGGCCCCACCACTCCCACAACCAAGCCCTGCATGCAACAACAATGCATGGACACCCATCACAGACATGCATGGACACCCATCACCAAAGCATGTCCAATAGAGAGACTCACCCAGGGCACACAATCACCACTCACACAAGGGCCAAGGCGATATTGCAAGCACAGTAATGGAGGGAAACATACCCATTACACAAGATGGCACACACAGATAAAATAACAATGCATTTACCTCTCAACAGGACCCCTACCCAACGTCACCGGACAGGAGGTGACAGCCATATCCAGTCCCCCCACAGAACAGGCCCACAGTGATGACAGCAGCTCTGCACGCCTGGATCAAGATGACCAGCCTGTCCCATCAGGGACCTCGGGACAGTCGGTTCCCCTGCCACAGTCCCAAGCCACCACAGAACCTCTCCCCCAGGAAACACCACCACAGCACCCACCCAGCGGGCCCATGCCACTGTCGCCAGGACACGTCAATCAGCAGTGTGTCCACCACTACAGGGACCCCAGGCCAACCCACTAACCCAGGACGATCATTGACCAGGGGTCAGTGGCAGTGGGCACACGGTTCAGGGGACGGAGGCACAGGACAACAGGGAAGCTGGGAGGACTGCTGTGCGACAGAGGGAGGACAGGCCCAGGGAACCAACCCTCCACGATGCACTCTACAACATCATGGAAGCATACCACCATTCCCGGGAGACCATGGGCATGGTACTGGCCAAGTTTCAGGAGACCTAGTGGCTGCAGGAGGGACAATACAAGGGGATCAGGGTGGACCTCAGCAACATACACCCCATCCTGGTCACCATTGCAGGGGTGCTGGCTGACATAGGCAAGACCTTGAGGGAGGCATTGGCACAACAAAGGGCCCCTGACACTAGCCAAACCGATGAACAGCCTTCCACCTCCGCCGGCACTAGTGGACAGGAGGCCCCGGCACAGGAACAACAGCCACCAGCATCCCACCCCCTGCAGAAGGAGAACCACCCCGCTAACGGTCCCTGCGATCCAGGTAGAAAACAGAGATCATTACCAAGACCCCCGCCAGGAAATAGGACCCTCCTGATTGTCACCCTTCTGTCCCACTATGTCACCCTGTCCACCTTGAACTGCCATTACTCCCTTTCCTATGCCCCCTTGGACAATGTAACTGTGATACCAAAAGACTGGACTCTACTATGGACCTTCCTCCACCATCACCCCAGCCCCTTCCACATACCCCTATACACATTAGCCACTAAATAAACACCCTTGAATCACAAACCAATCTGGAGTCAGTCTGTTCTTTCACAAATGTATAATTACAACATCACCAACAAATATCAATGTCGATGTTCATTTGCTCATACCAATGTATGACAGTTGTTGGGCAGCAGTACATATAGCAGAAGGCAGAATGAGGTACCCAGATCTGTAAAATGGAAAGCCAAAGTGAACTGTCAGTGTCCATCGACAGAGGTGAAGAGGCTGACTTATACAATGTCCTACAGTAGTCAGATATGTGAGAAGCAGTGACAGTCTCTTACCTGTGTGTCACTGGAAGTACTGCATGATGATGTTCATTCAGTTGTCAATATCTTCTTTCTCTGCCTCCTCTTCCTCACTGTCCACAGGCTCCACCGCTGCCACAAGACCATCATCAGGCCCATCCTCCTTCAGAAAAGGCACCTGGCATCGCAATGCCAGGTTGTGCAACACGCAGCAAGCCACGACTATCTGGCACACCTTCTTCGGTGAGTAGTATAGGGAGCCACCTGTTAGATGGAGGCACCGGAATCTGGCCTTCAGGAGGCCGAACGTCCTCTCAATAATCCGCCTAGTTCGCCCATGTGCCTCATTGTAGCATTCCTCTGCCCTTGTCCTGGCATTCCTCACTGGGGTCAGTAGCCATGAGAGGTTGGGGGAACCAGAGTCACCTGCAAAAGACGAGGGATATCTGTTAGACACACACTAACCCTTAGGGACGACCCCATACCCAGACACCTACTCATACTGTGTGGGGACCTTGGGCTCACCTATTAGCCACACACAGTGCCTCTGGAGTTGGCCCATCACATAAGGGATACTGCTATTCCTCAAAATGTAAGCATCATGCAGAGAGCCAGGATACTTGGCATTCACATGAGAGATGTACTGGTCCGCCAAACACACCATCTGCACATTCATAGAATGGTAGCTTTTTCTATTTCTGTACACTTGTTCATTTCTGTGGGGGGGACAAATGCCCCATGTGTACCATCAATGGCACCAATGATGTTGGGGATATGTCCCAGGGCATAAAAGTCAGCTTTCACTGTGGGCAAATCCTCCACCTTGGGGAACACGATGTAGCTGCGCATGTGTTTCAGCAGGGCAGACAACACTTTAGAAAACATTGGCTGAGACATCCCAGATGCCATGGCCACTGTAGTTTGAAGGGAGGCACTTGCCAGGAAATGGAGCACTGACAGGACCTGTACTAGAGGGGGTATTCCTGTGGGATGGTTGATAGCTGACATTAGGTCTGGCTCCACTTGAGCACACAGTTCTTGGATTGTGGCACGATCAAGTCTGTAGGTGATAATGTTGTGTCTGTTTTCCATTGTCGACAGGTCCACCAGGGGTCTGTACACTGGAGGATGACGCCATCTCATCATCTGCCCCAGCGGATGTGCCCTATGGAGGAGAATGGTGGGCAGAGGGTCATGTACCACATAGGTTGCACAAGTGTGTTTTCAGTAATGTGAGTAAATCTGTGTGTGGTGTAGTTTGTACATATATGTGCCAAATTGTGCTGTGACGCAGTTCGGTGCCATGCCATGTGCCCCACTGAAATGGCGGCTGCCTGACCTGTAGGGAGGGACAAGGGGAAATGGGGTAACTGTGCTGGTGTTGTGCAGTGTTGCGGTAGGCGGTCGAAGACCACCACGCAATTTAGCATTGGTTATCATTGGGCCCTATGGGTTCCAGGAGCCAATGACGATGTATGCCGTCGGTGATGGTATGCACCGCCGCGGACGTGACCTCCATTTTCTATCTGTTCACTCACTTGATACTTGACCTTCAACAGGAGAGGACCTACCCTGCAAGTGCTGCTGTAACCTTAGTCTGGAAGCGACAATGGCTTGAGTGTCTGGGGAAAGGGCCCCTACCTTCACCGCGGAGGAGTTGGACAAACTGGTGGATGGGGTCCTCCCCAAGTACACGCTACTCTACGGTCCTCCAGACAAACAGGTGAGTACACTGTGAGCATGATGCATGGGAAATGCCTGTTTTGAGTGGATGGAAGATACATGGGTGGGGGCTGAGGCCTGCAAGTGAGGATGGTGAGTGTATGTGCGTCAGGGCATGGGTGGGAATTGGTGGGCAATAAGTATGACGGTCCGGACGGGTGAGTAATTTCCTTTCCTCCTGTACCTTTCCTCTAGGTCAGCGCCTACCAGAAGAACGGTATTTGGTGTGCCATCGCCAAGGAAGTGCGGACCCTGGGGGTCTATCATAGACGGAGCACCCATTGCCGCAAGAGATGAGAGGACCTGCGCCGCTGGAGCAAGAAGACGGTGGAGGCCCAGCTGGAGCTGGCCTCCCAACGTGGAAGGGGTGCCCGTCACATCATGACCCCCCGATGATCTGGATCCTGGCGTTGGCATATCCGGAGTTGGGTGGGCGCTTGAGGCCATCACAGCAGCCACAAGGGGTTGAGTACAGAGTCATTAAGCTGACTCTACGCGCTTCACGAGGTGTCTGGGTGGGGGATGTGGGCTGTGGGCTCCCCTAGGCCAGGGCGATCTTGGTAGGGTAGGTCCCTTGTTGGGTAGGCTCTGAGGCACTCCAACCCCAATAGTGTTAGTGGGCATCTACATCCTGTGGGTTCCAGGTGTGCAGCAAATGGTGTTAGGCATAGTACCCCATGGCCTGGTGAATTTCCTACTAACTGCTAGTGCATGGCCTAGTGTATAGGGCGGCTCCCTGTGTGTTGTGTCCACCAACGGAATTGGTGTTGCTGGCATTGACCATGTGTGTCCTCTGTCTCCTCCCCCCTTCTTGTTTTGTCACCCTGTCCTTGTGTGCATTAGCATCATATGGCGGAGGAGCAGAGGCAGCGGCGATGGAGGGAGCTGCATCCCACATGGCCCTGGGTGAATCTACAGAGTCTGAAGGCACAAGTGGGACTGAGGGCGAGGGGAGCTCCACGACGGGGACAGGAGGGGATACCAGCGACAGGGACTCTTCCTCTGATAGAAGCTCCCTGGCGGTGGCGGACACCTCTGTGCCCACCCCAACAACAGGTGCAGCCGCCAACTCCCATACCAGCACCGCCCTCCCATCAGCCCCTCACTGTGTTTCTCGTGCCCGCTCACCCAGGAGAGTGTGCATCTCCTTCGCCCCAGGCACCTCAGGCCCTGCCGCAGTCAGCCCTGCTGCCCTCAGTGAAGAGGCTATAGACCTTCTGAGATCCCTCACTGTTGGGCAGTCATCCATTCTGAATGTCATCCAGGGTGTCGAGAGGCATTTGCAGCAAACAAATACATACCTGGAGGGCATTCATTCTGGCATGGTGGCCCAACAGAGAGCATTTCAGGCTCTGGCCTCAGCACTGATGGCAGCCATTGTCCCTATGTCCAGCTTCCCCCATCCAACTTCCAGTACCCAGACCCAATCCCCTCTACCTCAGCCTATCCCAAGCACACCACCAGACCAGCATGCACACACTCCAACACACAAAAGTAGCTAAGGCAAACAAAAGCACCACACATCACACAGGCACTCACACAAGCACCATACCCATGCACACATTCCAACATCCACTTCCTCCACTGTGTCCCCCTCCTCCACATCCTCCACCTCCCTCCCAGTGTCGTCTCCACTCACACCTGCATGCACTACATTATCAGCCACTGCCTCCATCACCAGCATGCCTATTACTACTACACACCGCTCACATGCAATCACCACCCCCACTACCATTCACACGTCCCCTGTGTCCTCTCCCAGTGTGTCTGTAAGCCCTCCTCCCAAAGTACACAAACGCAGGCACACACCCACTCAACAGCCATCCACCTCACAACAGCCTCCAACCCATGCACCTTCACTCAAACTCAGCAGACGTACACCTCCTACAACCACTACCTCTTCCTCCACTCCCACACCCCCTCCATCTTCCTGTCCCAGTGTGTCCAAAAAACTTTTCCAAGATAACTTTGACCTCTTCCCTACACTTCCCCCCGTCCTTCTCCTAGGTCAAGGATGTCTAGATCCCAGCCCAGCACCTCCATCACAAAATCTGCATCTGCTGTGGTCCCTGCTACTCCAGTATGGTCTAAAGGGGCACCCGTCAGAGGTGCCACGTGCCACTGACAGAAAAGAAGGACCACCCTATTTCACCACTGGCAAAGGTAAAAAAGGATCCGGCTTCCAGCAGGGGACAGTCACACCACCCACCCAGCAAGGCCTCACCCAAACACCAAGTGGACAGTGCCAAGGTCCCTGCAGTGACTGTCAAGATGGGGAAGGGCCACAAGCCAAAGGGCACAACACCTCTGGGCACGATGTCTCCTGGTGAGGGGCTGGTGACCACCATATCATCAGGGCAGCCACATGCACCACAGTCACCACCGCCGCTCCGACCGCGGCCTGCACCGCCACCTGCACTGCCGCTGCCACAACGTCAGTCTGCAGCATCCTCCCCAAGGATGAGCCATCCGAGGCTGCCGGAGACGGTATGGTGTCTCCATCCACCGCAACAGTCACTTGCACCACGGCCAGCACTGGCAGCATCTCCGTCGCAGCCACCGCCACCTGCACCACCATCAGCACTGCCACGTGCACAGCCAATGCCACTCTGTTGGACGTCAGCCCCATCCCCAGTGTGCAGCTGTTAGAGTCTGCAGGTGACGTCCTGGACCCTGGACACGCCACTTGAGACACCTCCTCCAGCACCAACACGAACCAGCAATTGGCAGCCTAAGTCGCCGCAGGATGGAGTGTGGGTCTGCCTCCATGGAGTACCATGCTACCTGTTCCAGGTACATCTCATGGCTGAGACACCCAGGTGAGACGAAGTCAACTGCCACACCCCAGGTGCAGCATCACTGGGCACAAAGCCCCCTCCAGAACCAGTGGAGAGATACATCCACTAACCCAGTCCTTGACAGGATGAAACATTCTGGACAGAATGCCCCCTCCAGAACCAGTGAAAAGATACATCCACTAACCCAGTCCTTGGCAGGATGAATCACTCTGGGCACAATGCCCCTTCCAGAACCAGTGGAGAGATACATCCACTAACCCAGTCCTCGGCAGGATGAAGCACTCTGGGCACAAAGCCCCCTCCAGAACCTGTGGAGAGATACATCCACTAGCCCAGTCCTTGGCAGGAGGAAGCACTCTGGGCCCAAAGCCCCCTCCAGAACTAGTGGAGAGATGCATCCACTAACCCAGTCTTTGGCAGGATGAAGCACTCTGGGCACAAAGCCCCCTCCAGAACCAGTGGAGAGATACATCCACTAACCCAGTCCTTGGCAGGATGAAGCACTCTGGGCACAAATCTCCCTCCAAAACCAGTGGCGAAGCCATCCACTTGGAGACTGTGGCCTTGCACTCCCCAGGACCAAGCAGTGGGCAAACCACCCACTAGAGAGACGATGGCTTTGCACTCCCCAGGACCAGGAAGTGGGCAAACCACCCTCTTTAGAGACTGTGGCTTTGCACTCCCCAGGAGCAAGCAGTGGGCAAACCACCCACTTGAGAGACTTTAGACACTGTGGCTTTGCATTCCCCAGGAGAAAGCAGTGGGCAAACCACCCACTTGAGAGACTTGAGACACTGTGGCTTTGCACTCCCCAGGACCACGCAGTGGGCAAACCACCCACTTGAGAGACTTGAGCGACTGTGGCTTTGCACTCCCCAGGACCAAGCAGTGGGCAAACCACCCACTTGAGAGACTTGAGAGACTTGAGAGACTGTGGCTTTGCACTCCTCAGGAGAAAGCAGTGGGCAAACCACCCACTTGAGAGACTTGAGAGACTGTGGCTTTGCACTCCCCAGGACCAAGCAGTGGGCATGAGCCCCCTCGAGGAGCAGTTGCATCGTACCATCATCCGTCTGAGGTGCCCCCCCTCCCCTTCCCCCTGAGGTGCCTGTTTTTTTTGTTGACCTGATACCCCTGCAGTGTTCTCTCCGTTTTGAGGCAGGTGTCATGTGTGGGCTTCGCCCATGTTTTTTGGGACCACTGGTCCACCGACATCTCATGGGACAGTGTACGGACTTGCTGTAAATATTTGTGTGTACTGATTATTTGCTGTTCTCTTGGTCTATCTGATTGTTCGAATATTACACTAGTTGAACTCTTTGTTTGGTCCTTGCGTTCTTCCAGAGTGTGACGGGGTATATCTGTGATGTTCTTGGATATGTGTGTGTGTGTGTTGTTGTGGGTGGAGGGTGGGGGTGTTGCGTGTTGCGTGTGTGTGTCACTCTCTTTTCCCTCCTCCCCTGTGTGCTAGGTGCAGTACTCACCGTCGTCGTCGCTGCCGCCTTCTTTCCACTTTGTGGTGTATTAATAGATACAGCAACATGGGTAGGATCTGCAATTCGGGCTCCATGGCGTCCTAGTTCTTTCTTGTGTGGCGAGAGGTGAGTGGTTTCCCCTTCCAATTCCTGTTTCTGCCGTGCTTTTGATGGCGTTGGTACCGCCCCGGAAAAGCTGGTGGATTGGTGCCTTGTAATAGTGTGGGTGGTACATTGTCTTCCGTCTGTCTGTTGGCGGTGACCGCCACGGTGTTTGTTGCTACCGCCGTGGCAGTCAGAGTGTTAAAGTGGCTATCTGTGTTGGCGGTTTCCGCCATTGTCGTGATTCCATTTTTTTTACTGCCGGCCTGTTGGCGGTATTGCCGCCATTTTAACACCGGCCGCCAGGGTTGTAATGAGGGCCTTAATATGTAAAATTGATAGTGTAGCATAGCAGAAATAGTTCTTGAAAACATAAATCAGTGCTGCAGCTCCTTAGGCTATTCACCAAATATATGTTACAACTTTACAAGATCAGAAAGAACTGGGGACACTGAAGATTATCTCTCCAGTTTTTATCTTCATGGGAACAGATACCCTCAGACACCCTCATGACATATTGAATATGAAACCAAGGTCAGAAGATGACTATAATAGAAAAGAAATAAGAGATGCAACAATTCACAGGCAGAATGGATGTGAAAGAAGAAAACTCAAAATCACTACAGAGAGGAACAAGGTGTCATATGTATCAATCATTTTTGCAGTCAGGCCGTTTGTGTCCAAAAAAATGCATTTTGGTATGTGTGAATTTCAATTTGTGATTCGGTAACATGCTACCAAATCGCAATTTGGAATTGACTATACATACCAACTCAGTATTAAAAAGGGGCATGTTGAGGGCGTCTCTACCCAATACTGAATTCCAGGGGTATCTAGGAATGTTTTGTGATTGAAATGCGGTCACAAAACATTCACATTTTACCATCTACCTAAAGTGGGTGGTAACCCATTCGCAAACTGTAAGGGCTCCCCAAAGGACCCCTTTCCCTTTGTGAATGGTAGCAAAAACAGACCACGGCCTACTCTTAAAAACTGGAAAAAAACTTAAATTTTCCTTTAAGGAAAACGGGATGCATTTTAAAAAAAGCTTGCTTTATTTAAAAGCAATCACTGACATGGGTGTCTGCGGAGCCCAGCAGGCCACCATCCCTTTGATTTTAGTGTTTCCTAATGGGTCGCAAATTGCGACCTGCCTCATCAAAATTAATGAGGTAGGTTGAATTGTGACCCATTCGAAAACGCTAATACATTCAAATAGTGATTACCTAATTGCGATTCACAGTGAATCTCAATTAGGCAATCACTATTTCAAATAATTATACATTTGGCGCATGAAGAGTATAACTTGAGAGATAGGAGGGAAGTTAGGGCTACTGACAGAATCACTGACATAATATCGATCCACAAAATATCGAAACTGAAAGATAACGGAAATTAAATATTGATAACAAAAATATTGACTTCCTATATTTAACTACAAAAAACACAAATATCATTGTTCAAAATATTGATATGGACATATAGTGAAAACAGAAATATCGGAAACAGAAATATTGTTACCTTTATATAAAAATATAAGATGTAAAAAATATTGATTCACACAATATCACCTACACTATTATTTCCCAAAAAACAAATCATTAATAAAAAGGTAAAAATACACTTTTCACATAAAACAATTCTTTCAAATAAACCCGAAACATGTTATACACCTATTTAAATAAAATTAAAATATATTACATCAACATTTATTATTCACATAAAAAAATATATATCTAAAGTATATCCAATAAACCGCTCCTAAAATGTATTTGTCCATAAATGTCAAACTATACATCACACATGCAAAAATAAAACCTAAATTAGCGTTTACCGTAGAAGGACCTAACTAATAAAAAAAATCAAACTATATGAAATCAAATGATAAAATATAAACAGCTTTAATCAATAATATCAAACAAACAAATAAATCAACAATATAAAAGGCACACTAATTTAAGCAACTAAAAATGACAAACTTTGCAAGACGAGAAAACTCTGCTGGTTTCTCTCAAGAAACCTTTTAAAAAGAAATATATACACCTCAACAACTACATAACCAAGTAATAATACGTATTTTTAACTCCTCGGGTGCCCTGGACGCAACGGTTACGTCCTGGGCAGCACTGCTTGGGTTACAGGACGTAACAGTTACGTCCAAGTAGGGGCAGAAACCACTAGGCACCAGAGATTTCTTTTTGCGCCAATTTTATGCAAAGGGAGCAACCCCTTAGGCAAGAGTTGCTCCCCGGGGGGGGGGGGAAGGCAAATTTATTTTAGGCCATTTCTGCTCCCCTTAGAAACCACTTAGGCACCAGGGATTGGTGTGTGTATGTGTGTGTTTTGTTTGGGGGGGGCAGCCACTTGGGCAAGGGTCGCTCCCCATGGGGGCACATTACTGTTGGCCATATCTGTTCCCCTTGGGCGCAGATTGGCCTATTTTTGGAAGGCCCATCTGCCCACAAGGGGGGCAGAAAGCCCACCAGAAACCAGGGAAAAATAAGAGGGTGGGGGTATGGCCATACCTCCACCCCAAATAATTGGGGCCAAAGTTGTTCTGCCCACCAGTGGGCAGATGGGGAAAGTACCACACCCGGGGGGCAGAAAGTCTACCAGATGCCACGAAATGAAAAAACAAAATTGTGTGGTGGTGGCTACCAACCAGTATGGGCATGGGGATGCCCCCACCCCAAATTAAGGAGGTAACAGTCTTTCAGCTCTCCCCCACACACTAAAACATCTTATCCCATGGCAAGCAAGAGGACATTTGATTATTTTGGGTTTTGGTTCTACATTTGAGCCATGATAGCTTGGCTAACTCTCAAAATCTTCCCACTTGGAATGGTGAGGGCTGCACTTTTTGGACTTTGGGAAGCTGCCATGTAGAAAAATCCACAAGACCTAGACACATCTGGAAACTAAACATCCAGGTGAGTCCAGGGTGGTGTGCTTCAAATGCACCCGCACCATTTTCGTACCCACAATGCCCTGGAAACCTCCAACTTTGCAGGAAATCACACATTCTTTACCCAGTTTCGTGATGGAACCTTCCAGAATCTGCAGGAAGCCACAACATTCCTACCACTCAGCATTGTCTCATCTATACTGATAACAATTCTGCCCAACTTGTCAGCCTAGAATTTTTTTTTTTTCAAAACTGCCCTTTTGGACCCGCTTTGGTTCCCCCTCAATTTCGACATGTTTTTGGCTCTTCCCTGTCACAGGCACTTGGCTCACCTACACAAGTGAGGTAACATTTTTACCCGGAGACTGAGGGGAACATTGGGTGGTAGGAAATTTGTCCCTGTGACGTGATCCCACACAGAAATATGGGAAAAATTTGATTTTTCAGCTACATTTTAGGTGTGCTGAGGATTCTGGGTAAGAAAACACTGTGGGATCCACGCAAGTCACACCTCCCTGGACTCCCTCGGGTGTCTAGTTTTCAGAAATGTCTGGGTTTGGTAGGTTTCCCTGTATGGCTGCTGAGCCCAGGACCAAAAACGCAGGTCCCCCTGCAAAAACAGGTAGTTTTGTATTTGATAATTTTGATGTGTTTTGGGGCATTTCCTTTCTCAGGAACTAGGCCTACCCACACAAGTGAGATACCATTTTTACCGGGAGACTTGGGGGAACAGTGGGTGGAAGGAAATTTGTGGCTCCTCTCACATTCCAGAAGTTTATGTCACCGAAATGTGAGGAAAACGTTTTTTTGGGGTCAAATTTTGAGGTTTGCAAAGGATTTTGGGTAACAGAACCTGGGGAGAGCCCCACAAGTCACCCCATCTTGGATTCCCCTATGTGTCTAGTTTTTAGAAATGCACAGGTTTGATAGGTTTCCTTAGGTGCCACCTGAGCTAGAGGCCAAAATCCACAGCTAGGCATTTTCCAAAAAACAGCTGTTTTCTTTGGGCAAATGTGATGTGTCTAAGTTGTGTTTTGGGGGATTTCCTGTTGCGGACGCTAGGCCTACCCACACAAGTGAGGTACTATTTTTATCAGGAGACTTGGGGGAACCTTGGGTGGAAGGACATTTGTGGCTCCTCTCCGATTCCAGAACTTTCTGTCACCAAAATGTGAGGAAAAAGTGTTTTTTTGTCCAAATCTTGAGGTTTGCAAAGGATTCTGGGTAACAGAACCTGGTGAGAGCCCCACAAGTCACCCCATCCTAGATTCCCCTAGGTGTCTAGTTTTAAAAAATGCACAGGTTTGGTAGGTTTCCCTAGGTTCCGGCTGCGTTTGAGGCCAAAATCTACAGCTAGGGACCTTGCAAAAAACTCGTCAGATTTCAATGTAAAAATGTGATGTGTCTATGTTGCGTTTCCTGTCGCGAGCATTAGGCCTACCCATGCAAGTGAGGTACCAGTTTTATCGGGAGACTTGGGGGAACACAGAATAGCAAAACAAGTGTTATTGCCTCTTGTCTTTCTCTACATTTGTACCTTCCAAATATAAGACAGTGTGTAAAAAAGATGTCTATTTGAGAAATGCCCTGTAATTCACATGCTAGTATGGGCACCCCGGAATTCAGAGATGTGCAAATAACCACTGCTTCTCAATGCCTTATCCTGTGCCCGTTTTGGAAATACAAAGGTTTTCTTGATACCTATTTTTCACTCTTTATATTTCAGCAAATGAATTCTTGTATATCAGGAACAGAATAAAAACCCGTTGCAAGGTGCAGCTCATTTATTGGTTCTGGATACCTAGGGTTCTTGATGAACCTACAGGCCCTATATATCCCTGCAACCAGAAGAGTCCAGCAGATGTAACGGTATATTGCTTTAAAAAATATGACATAGCAGGAAAAAGTTACAGACTAAAACATGGCGAAATTTCAATATTCTTTTATTTCAGCTGTTATTTTCTGTAGGAAAACCTTGTAGGATCTACACAAATTTCCCCTTGCTGAATTTAGAATTTTGTATACTTTTCAAAAATGATTAGCTTTCTGGGATCCAGCATGGTTTCACACTCATTTCTGTCACTAACTGGAAGGAGACTGAAAGCAAAAAAATTGTAAAAATGGGGTATGTCCCAGTAAAAAGCCAACATGGTGTTGAAAAACTGGGGTTTTCTGATTCAAGTCTGCCTGTTCCTGAAAGCTTGGAAGATGGTGATTTTAGCAACACTAACCAGTTGTTGGTGCCATTTTCAGGGGAAAAAATACAAGCCTTCTTTTGCAGCCCTTTTGCTGTATTTTGGCTCATTTCTTGGTCTCCTTCAGGGGAACCCACAAACTCTGGGTACTTTTAGAATCCCTATGATGTTGGGAAAAAAGGACGCACATTTGGCGTGGGTAGCTTATGTGGACAAAAAGTTATGAGGGCCTAAGTGCGAACTGCCCCAGATAGCCAAAAAAAGGCCTGGCAGCTGAGGGGGAAAAGGCCTGGCAGCGAAGGGGTTAAACTAAAATTTAAATTACCAAATAAATATTAAAACACACTCTTCAACTTTTATATTTTTACATAGACTTCCTAAAAGGTAAAAGCTACAACTTGAAAACACATAAAGTGCCAGAAAATAGAAGCAATCACAAACCAGCAAAAAGATATAAAAGAGTAAGTGTGCATAAATAAATAACAAACTCACCTAAATATCGAGCAAAAATAAACTTAGCGACCTCAACCTCTAAAAACTACCAAAAAAGTACCCTTTAAAATAAACTTACTTTTTTTCTTTCAATAGAAACACCTGCTCCACATTTGAACACCCCAACAGAACACCTGCAAAACCATGCAAAACATCTCAACAGAACATACATGTAAGTGTCCAAAATAGAAGTAGTTGCATTTTTAACATGTTAATATGAAACAAACAAAAGTTAAAATATAATGTATATTTATACTATTACACTACTTACAGATACAATGACAGAGGCTGCCAAATTTATAACTTCACATATGGGAAAACAGTTACTATTTCACATGGGCTACACCTACAGCCAGGAAAGTGCATCATCAGAAAATATAAACTGGAAATGTTCAAAATTTTATTCTAATGCATGCTATGGGAGGGCAACTACAAATGATGATGTTTTAATTCATGTAAGAGAGCCCCAAATGTGACAGAAATAGAAGTAAGGTAAATATTGCATGATATAAGAGAAGCAAGCACTAGCTCCAACAAGCAAAATCTTGAAAGATATACTACCTAGAGTCCCCAAACACATAACAGGGCAACTACCACCTATCCCCACTTTAGAACGCTTATTTGCATACACTGAAAAGGCCACCAGCGATATCCAAGAAAATCCCTATATCCCTAGAAAAAGCCAAGACATACACATACGTAAACATTTAACAATTACATATAATGAGGAACCTTTCCTTTTACATGAAAATCTAAATAATGGGAAACAAATCCTAATAGTCTCCATAGCAAGCAACTTAATGAAACTTACCCAGTTTCAAACCTGGATAATGGATGGGACTTTCAAATTATGTCGAAAACCATTCACCCAGATATACATCATACATGGTGAATATTAAAACACAAATATCCCCTTTATATATGCCCTACTACCAAATAAACAAAGCAGTATTTACTATGGCCTCTTGAACCATCTGAACCATAAAACAAATAACTACTGTCCCCCCCAAAAAATAATAGTCTTCTAGCTAGCCAAGATTCAAATCATTTAAAAAATGCATTCTCACACAGCCATGCAAGGGGGTTTCTTTTGTTTCAATTAGTATATGGAGACACATCCAGAAATCTGCAAAATGTGTACAATATTTCACAACTAGCCAATTTGCCTTTGAAAAAAATGGTTGCAATATCTTATATCTCTGTCACAGAGGTAGCTAACCACTTCAATTTTCTAATAGAAAGCCCTTTCTACCAATAACAAACTTTTTCCTCTAATGGACTATTTCAAAAACACTTGGGTTGGCAGACTGCATTGGTCCGGACACAGAGTCAACCAAGGGCGTAGCTTAGCCACTGAGGTTCGAGGTGTGTGAATGTCAAATTTCCTAAAAAAAGCAGTAAGCTTCAGTAAGGAGGGGTGTGATGACCAAGATTTGGGATGGACTGTTTCCATGAGGAACAGGGTTAGTATTGATGAGCATTAGTTGAACCTCTGCCTAGAGTGACACAGAAGATGAAAAGCTATGAGTTGGAATGCTACTGCAAGGGATCGCCACTGGTTAGACTATTACAAGTATTCATCCCATCACCTTTTGGGTGTTTCATTGCCAGTATTATGGTATTATGCCTGGAAACCTGAGACTGGACATCTTCCTAAGTCTACAAGTTTTCAAGTCTCCTACCGCCAATGTTCCCAAAGTACTACATTTGCATCCCTTCAAGAAGTACTTCTGTTAGTGCAGATGTACTATTTTGTTTGGCAAATCAGTCACTATATTGACCTGATTCACAAAGTTAAGTTACACTTTTGAGTGATTTACACTTTTGAGTAAGTTTACTATTTTATGACTAGTCACAAATTCCAAGTGTAAATTTAGTCCACATATGTAACTTACATGTCCCCACCAACATGAAGGGCCTACAAGCTATTCAGAAACTGCATTTTGTAGTACTTTTTGTAGTATTACAACAGTACTGCAAATATACCACAAAATGCTATTCACAAACTGCACTTATAAAATACTACTGCAAAAAACAGTAGTGCTTTAGAATTGTAGTTTATGAATAGCATTATGCAGTTGGTGTGTACTACAAAATGCAGTTTGTGAAAAGCCACACCTCCCCCCTGCAGGAACTGTAACACTTGGCAGTGAGCCTCAAAAGCTCAGGCCTCCTGTTGCAGTGCCCCAGCACACTCCAGCTAGTTCAGATGCCCGCCCCCCAGGACAAAGCCCAACTTTTGGCGGCAAGAACGGCAGGAAAATTAGGGAAAGCAAGTATGAGTGACAACCTCAACTGGGACCATCCATAAGGGACAGTAGCCATTGGCTACTGCCCTCTGACCCCTGTAACGCCCCTAAATCCAGGATTTAATGGCTCCCCTGAACCCAGTTTGTCAGATTCCTGGTGACCTCACAAGAAGAAAGAAGAAGAACTGCTAAGCTGACCCCCAGCAGAGAAGACTGAAGACGCAAACTTACTAGGCCTCAGCCCTACCGGCCTGTCTCCAGCTTCAGAAGCCTACAAAAAGAAGGCAATGCATCTTGCAGGACCAGCGACCTCTGAAAAACGTCCAGAGGACTGCCTGAACCCCAGAGGACCAAGAACTCCTGTGGACAGCAGCCCTGTTTAAGAAGAAAGTCCATCCAAGGTCTCCAGAGCCTCCCCGGATCCTCGAGTCCTGTCCACTCGGCACCCGACGCCCATGGCCCATGTCCAGTTGGCCCAACTGACTAGAGCTAGTCCTCAGGCGATTCTGAGCAAGTGATCACCCTAGGTTGACCCCTCCTGTCCACCATGACAACGCCTGCAGCCTGAATACGGAGGACCCTCTGACCGCGACAGAAACCGGACGAAGATTCCCGATGCCAAAAGTTACCCCTGCACCTGCAGCCCCCTTGCCTTGAGGAATCCAACCTTCAGTGCAGCAATGTCCAGCAGGCAGCCCCCTCCTTGTCCGGCCTTTGGTATCCCAGAACCAACCCCCTGAACCTCAATTGCAGCATCTTTGTGGCCCTGGGGTCCCCCTATAGGAAAGATTGGGAGCCCGATGCTGTGTTTGCACACTCCACCTGGCTTCTCCCACAGCGCTGGGGGGTGTTGGGTGGTGGCCTATGGCCCCCTCAGTGCTCCGCTAAACTTCCCAAGTCTGCCCTCCGAAGACACACCTGCAAGCAGGCCTGACTCCGATTGCCCCCAGTCTCCATAGGAGCCCATGTTAAACCAACCTCAACTTTGACCTTTGCTCCCAGTCGGCCCCATGTTGCTGGTGGTAGGTGTTTGGGGTTAACTTGAACCACAACCTGTGGACATCCTAACCCCCGAAGACTGGAACTGTAAGTCTTGTTCTTACCTTCAAATCGTACTAACTTTTCTCCCCCCAGAACTGTTTCTAAAAATTGCACTGTCAACTTTTAAAACAGATTATTGATATTTACTAAAAAACTGTATAACTTGCCAAGTCTAAACAAAGTGGTATTGAATCATATGTTGAATACGTACTTGCAAATGTACTTACCTGCAACTTGTATCTTGTGGTTCTAAAAATAAAGTAACAAAATATATTTTTGTTATATAAAAACCATTGCCCTGGAGTTAGTCATTAAGTGTGTGCTTCACTTTATTGCCTGTGTGTGTACAACAAATGCTTTGCACTAGCCTCTGATAAGCCTAACTGCTCAACCACACTACCACAAAAAAGAGCATTAGTTACTTTAGCCTCTGTTAAGCCTCTGGGGAATCCCTGGACTCTGTGCACCATATGGCCCATACTTATACTTTTTTGGCTGCATTTGCGTAATTTTGTGACGCAAAAGCAGCGCAAATGTACAAAATATAAATGTATTTTGTACGTTTGCACCGCTTCTGCGTCAAAACTTTACGCAAATGCGGCACAAAAATAGTATACATTTGGCCCTATATCTCATTTTGATGTAGTATATACAGAGCCAGCTTCCTACAGTTAACTTACCTATAAGTCCCTCGTATGTGGTGCAAAATGAGCCCAGTCTCTGTAACTTAAATGTCTCTAGTGGACTGCAGCATCTTTTGCGTCATCTATTACAGTGGCAGTGCAAACCTTTTTTTCAGGCCTACCATTGTAGCCTGAATGTAGCAGTTTAAAAATTGTAATTCAACCAGTCAAAACAGACCCTTTTGACAGAACAAAACCTTCCTTTTAAATAGTAATAAGTCACCCCTATGTAGGCCTTGTAGCCCACAAGGCATGGTGCATGACATTTATGAGTAGGACATGTAGAAATGTAGGGCTTGATCAAGAGTGTGGCGGTCTTCCGACCACCACACTCACGGTGGTGGTCTGGACTGCCATCTATGCAGTGGTCCAACCACCACATAACAACCCTGGCAGTCGGACCGCCAGCTCCACCAGCTCCGCCAGTATCTATGATCCCATCGCTGCCCTGGGGATTACGACCTTGTTCTCCACCAGCCTTTTCATGGCAGTAACATCACCATGAAAAGGTTCGCAGAGAACAGGTGCAGGGGCCATAGGTGGACCCTTGCACTGCCCATGCACTTGGCAATGTTTACTGTCAGCTTTGCTGGTGGACCCTGCTGGTTACACAATTGCCGCTCGCTAGATTACAAGACAGAGCCAATGCTATAGCCTGTTTCCTGCTAGGCCAGTTAGGTTTCCACCCGCCGACCTAGCAGGAAACCCTTAATAACTCCGACGGGGAGGTCGCCGCGTAGGTGGCGGCCACCCCGTCAGGAGTTTGGCAGATAGAGTTTTTCGTCTGCATAATTCAAAATGACCCCCTAAAAGTTAATGTCTTGGCAGGCACCCAAAAGGTATTTTTACTCTGGCAGGCCTAGCTGTTCTATGTAGAAAACCAGAATACAGATTAAAATACTAATACTGTATCTTAGCAATGGGGCTAGATATTAAAGTAATCCAACAATTATATTTAAAAGTTATAAAAAATCCATTTAAATTGTGAAGTTGGATTTTTAATAAATATTATGGAAAAGTATTTGGCATTTGGCTCTCCAGCTTATCCCAGCCATTAATTAGCCTTGAATAGGTGTGAAATACCTCCAAGAAGCAAACAATAGGCTGATCTGAATAGGCAGAGATTACTCCTCTGAACTCTGCAGAAAATGCAGGGAGAGGCTTGTGGGAATACATTTTGATGCTGCAGTGTCAAATCCTACTTGATTGTCGAATCCTGCTTGACAGGTATATTGGACACTATCCCATGGATGTGGAGGGGGCAGGACTGCAGGGACACACCTGTCTATGTGCCTGGCACTACTATGCATGCACGCCTTAGTACCTAACTACACTCATCATAGTGGCATCACAACAGTGTTGGTACTCACCCCCTTGTGGATGCTGTGCTGCCTTCAAGCACCCAACCAAATCCAGATAGCAACTCACCTGATCCTCTGGTCGTCCATACAGCTTGTCATACAGGGGTAGGACCCCGTCCACCAGCTTCTCCAGCTTGTCGGCGGTGAAGGCCGGGCCCATTCCCCTGTAACACGTGCCATCTCAGGGACCAGAGTCAGGACACATCAGCACACACAGTGTAGTTCTTCCTTTCTCTAGTGCAGGAGTCAAGTGTCAAGGGCATATCAAAATGGCAGTAAATACCGCGGTGGTGTGCCTGACGGAGGCAGCCTGCCGGTGGGTGAGGGCAGCCTATGGCGGCCCTCCATGACTTCATTATGTAGCGACGTGGGCCGCCATGCCGGCTGGCAGAATTTCCCGCCACCGCTGGCATGGTCGCCCACACCGCCACGTTCATAATGAGGGCCTAAGTCTAATCCACTACGGGTGACGCCTGTTGCTCCAATCCGGGTTTTGCTCTGGCTAACTAGCAGTGCCTCATCTCTACCCAAGGATAGGGATGACTGGGCAGCCGAGCACATGACATAATTGGTTTCTCAGGGAAGCCGTGGTCACTCAGGTCTCATCCGTTTCTCTCAGTTACATTTAGTCTCATATATAAATGACAAACAGAGGCAGTATATGTTTCAATAATGAGTTTAATAAAACAACATCATCTTAGATAGCAAAGCGTGAGCTGCAATAACCAGGACGACACAACATGACAGTATTAAAATTGTGACGAGAAGGGTGAAGCATAAAACTAACGCTATCAAATTGTCACTATTGCCAATAGACTAACTCCTACCTAGTCTATAATAGAGCATAGCATGTTAAGCTGTAATTCTGCCCTTCAGGTTCCCCTGGGAATACATCATCCCCCATACCTGAGCAAAGGCCTGCAGTCTGCGTTAGCATCTGTAGCGAAGCATTCGGCAATCAGCATACAGTTGTGGTTCTCTGGCTGGAATCTCTCTCTAACGTGTAAGGGACAAGGAAGTGTTTTTATAACAACACAGCTGATGTTCTGGGAAAATGTCCCTATGTAAGGATGTGTGTTTTCTACGAATGTTGGAGACTAAACTTCTACCACATTCACCAGCAATGTACTGTGCTGTAGCCTTGGAAGAAGCACAGAGTGATCAAGAATGTCTTGTTTGACAACAGAGTTCTGGCCTAGGCAAAAACAGTTAGCTAAACAGAAAATAAAACAAGACCTTAAAAGTGGCTATTGTAACAATAATAAAATTAAGCCGAATAAAATATATCTAGGTTAAGGTGCACAGCTGCTTGGCCCAGTGTGTTAAAATAACGTGCATGGAGCTATGGCTAAAATGGCTACACAACAATGGTAACTGACTATTGCACACACAATTACATTTGATTGCTCATAAAGAATAAGGACAGAGATTTAGGGTGAACTACTGTATTTATTCCAAGTCAAAACATCCATGAGAGATAGGACAGTGGAAGGGAGTGGGCACATGGTGAACAACATTCTCAGGTACATTTGCACAGCTGTTGGTAGCACAGGGGCACAGTCCATAGGGCCATTGGAAGATGGTGAAGTGGCAGTGGCATGTCAACAAGGGATCTCAGTAGCAACCAAGAGAGACAGTTCAGGGCAGAGTCACGTCCTGGCAGTGGGCTTGGTTTTGGCTGGTGTTTCAGTGGGTTGTCTGGGTCTGAGGCCACATTTGTGAGGGTGAAGCTGTGCTGCAGGGGAAGGGAAGGGGTGCTGGTGTCCTGTGAGTCCTCTAGCAGTGCCACCAGTCCAGTAGCTGCTGCAAATGTAGATGGCAGGGCAGTGTCCTGGCTAGTGGAAGGGGCCTGCAGGTGGGTGGAGGACTCAGGCTGGAGGTTTGTCTGGCACTGCAGCACCCCAGCAATGTTGGCCATGGTAGCATTGAGTTGTTTCCATTGATCCAAGGCATCCTGGTGGTGTGCTACCTGCAGCATCTGATTCTCCTCTGAGGTGGCCAGGATCTGGCCCATCCTGTCCTGGGAATGGTGGTATGCTCCCAGTAGCTCAGCAATGGCCTCCTGGGCAGCAGCATCCCTCCTTGGGCAATCCCCCTGGGCCACTGATACCATCCCACAGGCCCTAGCCCCCTGTGCCTGTGTCCCCTGCACAGGTCTGGCAGTCCCACTTGCACTGGGCCCTTCAACATCCTGCTTGGTGGTGGGTGGGGACTCGGGCCTCTGTACATGTGGGGCTTCTGGAGGGTGACTGTCTAGGGGTGTGAGATGGGCCAGGGATTTCCTCTGTGTCCAGACATCCATCTGCACTTCCCTCAGTGGCGCATTCATCTTCAGGTGGAGGACTGGCACTCCTTAACGTCTCCGTCCGGGTGGCATAGGTGGTGGTGTCTGTAAATTGAGATGTGGGTGTCCTGCACATTCTTGTCAATTGCAGCACTGGTCAGCAGTAATTGGTGGTTGGATTCCCATGTAGTGACATGCAGGGTCAATTTGTGTTCTTTTTGATGCATTTATTGAGGGGTGGTGCAATGTGGTTGTTGTGGTGCTCCTGAGATTACATGCATGGGTTGGTGACTGTGCTCAGGGGGCTGGATGGTGATTTGTATGGAGATTGTGGGGATGCAGGTGACATGGATATGAGTTTGTGGGTGTTGTGGACTGGGCAGGGGATTGGGTCCTGGTGGTAGTGAGAAGGATGGGGTGGTACATGCATTGCAGGTGTGGTGAATGTTAGGGTATTGTAGTTGACTTACCTGAGTCCAGTCCTCCAGTGAGTCCAGTGAGGCCCTCCGGGTGCAGGATAGCCAAGACCTTCTCCTCCCAGTCGGTGCATTTGGGGGGGTGAAGGAGGGGCGACCACCACCAGTCTTCTGTACGACGATGTTGTGCCTGGATGCCAAGGAACGCACCTTCCCTCGCAGGTCGTTCCATCTCTTCCTGATGTCATCCCTTGTGCGTGGATGGTTTCCCACTTCGTTGACCTTGTTGACTATCCTCTACCATACCTTCATCTTCCTGGCCAAGGGTGTCTGCTGAACCTGTGCCCGAATAGGTGTGGCTTGACCCTGAATATTTCGTCCACCATGGTCCTTAACTCCCTATCGGTGAAGCGGGGGTGCTTAGGGGGTGCCATGGTGTGTGTTGTCGGTGGTGTGTTGTAGGTGTGTTGCTGAGGGTGATGTTATGTGTTTGGGTGTATGGCTTGTGATGGTGGGTATGCAATGTATGAGTTTTGGTGGTGTTTGTGTGCATGACCTGTGTGATGGTTAGTTCAGTGAAGGCGTGTTGTGGTATCAATATCTGTGGTAATATTGGGGTCGCAAAGGATTGTGGGGTGTGTATGTGTGTGTTTTAAAGTGTTTTAGATGTGTGTCAGGTGTGTGCTTTTCGAACTTGCCAATATGTGCATTTGTTGTTGGCGGGTCCCATTGCTGGCCGTGGCGGTCCGTACCGCCAATGTTCATTTGACATTCACTGTCCGCCGAGCTGATTTGTGCATCATTATTTGGTGGGCAGATGATTTGTCTGCATGGTGGTGGTGGGGTGAGGTGTACTGCGTTTCCGCCGTTGTTGGCCCTGGTGATGGGTGGAGGTTGCAAGGTTTTTGGAGGTTTGTTTTTTTGGCATCATTATACGGCGGTGTGCAGTTCACCGCCACTGGCGGTCTTTTGTTCACCATTAGCACGGCAGTCGTCGGTGATTGCCGCCAAGTTCATAATGAGGGCCATTGTATTGGAACATGAAGCAAGAAGTTGAATTTCAGGTTAAAACTGACCCCTAACATTGCACTTCTGCATCCTTCCAAAGGTACATAAAGGAAAGATTCCTTCACCTGGCTACCCTATTGTGTCTGTAACTGGGTCATTTTTTGAACCCTTATCTACCTTTTGCAACTTCATTTTACAACTATTAGTCGAAACTAAACTAGCCTTTTCAAAAGATATTCATGATGTTCTTAATTTAATTGATATAGTGAATTAACAAATTGATTCTACCATGATGATTACATTGGACATGGAGCCCTTTCATACTAGCATTCCCCCAAAAGCTACCCTAAGAGTGATAGAAGAATTGCTCAGGGATAAAGAATGGCAATACATCACACCTCTCACTTTTGTTATGTCCTGTGCTTCTGTAGCCATTAAAAAGAAATTTGAAGATCCTTTCTTTTTACAGATACAAGGGACATCTACGGGGAGCATATTCGTTCCCAACCTAGTAGGGCTATATATATATATATATATATATATATTTTTTTTTTAACTCCATGTACCCAGAGAAGAACCCATTCAAGGACTCATTGTATTACCTTATGGCGTTGATGCATCAAAGGCTTCTTGATTATTTGGAAAGGCACTGAAGAGTTGGTAAACCCCTTTGTGAATTGGATTAATCAATTAGACCCCTATATTGGATTCACAGCCACCTCTTATAGGGAAAAGATTTCATTTTTAGATCTGGAGAGGGGCATAGCAAATGGCAAAATGATGAATAAAACATACAAAAAACATATTGACTGTAACAGCTTACTCAAATGCTATAGCTTTCAGCTGCGTGCCTTAAGGGAGAATCTTCCATAAGGCCAATTTCTCTGTATGTGTGGGAATTGTACCTGAATGAGGGCTTGCAAGCTAGATGCCCTGCACTTAACTAACAAACTTCAAGAAACAGGCTATCTGAACTACATTATACGCAGACATTGGAAAAGAGCAGTAAACAACAACAGAGAAGCATTAATGGAACCATCCAGGGGAGCAAGACTGACATTCTGATCTGTGCCACAACTTTTACACCAATATCTAATAGGGTACAAAAAAAAAAAAATTAAGAGAATGTTGACCCCTTAATACTGGGACACTTAAGACCCCAAAACCTTTGTTCGCCTGAAAGAGATCCCGGAACTTGAGAGACTGATTAGTTCACACCAGACCGAGGTTTAAGCTACAGAACAAGTCAGTCACCAAAAGCAGGGGGCTTACTCAAGTTATTGGTCACTTTCCATGTAGCAACTGTAATGTTTGACAGTTCAGCAAGAAACCACATTTTAGATCTGGGCATGGGACTACCATGGGAACAACAACACCACACCAGTTGTAACACCAAGAATTGCATTTATATGATCACTTTTATACTTGACCTCGGTATGTTGATATGACGGCCAGACCAGCAAGGATTCGTATCAATGGATATAGGAACACTGACAACACACTTTTTGAAAGCCCAAAGTACATCCAATAACATTTACTGGACTAGAGGTCATTACCCCATGTCACAACACCAAGCAATCATTATTGAAAAAGAGAACAACGTTCAGTTTTTAGACTGCAAAATATCGAAAGTAGTTGATGGTGATATCTCATGGTCCCAACTCAACAAATAATTATGTTATAGCACTCGGATTTTGGCTTCATTCTTTTATGCCCATTTCAGTTCCATCTACTGGGGTGTTGACGTCATGTTCCAGTGATATTGTTCTTTGCAGTAAATAGTTTTACATGAACCTTGTTATGGTCTTTTTTCCATAATGATATGACTATGCTGTGGACATCAGCTATCTCTGCTCATGCCATAACAGTCCAGAGGGATCGTCTGTATGCACAATAAGTGTTTATCCATATTTACACCTCTGTAGTAAATACCTTACACATTAAGTTGGTTGGTTGCTTCTTTATAGCAGTAAAGATACATACAGCATTGGATAACTGCCTCCCAGCACCCGTCCATAGTCCAACCTCTCTCCATCTCCCCACCCCTTACATTCTAACAACCTCATTATATTCTAGATCGTTCATAGAGCATTCTAACACAGGTTTCAATGCATACTAGTCACTACAACCTCCCTGGTTGTTAGACGACTAGTATTTCCCCTCTTACCAAGTGGAAATGTCTAATTGTTCTGCTAGGCTTTATCGATTTCTAATTGTTCTGCTAGGCTATATCCCCTATGGCACTGCCTCCATGTTTACAGGCCATTTGACAAACAGTATAAATATGATAACATTTTTTGACATTATTTATAACTCAGTTGAATAAGGTTAAGTCTTATAGCTAGCACAACATAAACAGTCCTTCCATTATAGGATTGCTGCAAGCAGTATTACTCATTGAGGGCGTGACGACTCCACGTAACTCCGTGGTGGAGGTTATGCCATCTGCTTATGAGGGAAGGACGCCGATCAGGGTTAAAATTCCTGCTTCAGATTTCACTCAGACACAATTCAGGACTGAGAAGAGAAATAAGGTAAAAGGTCGGCGGCTCCAGGGACACAGTGAGTGTGACTGGGTGCTGCTTTCAAGCCCTCGTGGCTTTCTCTTCTTAGGGGATTGTGGTTCATTTCCCCTCTCTTCCCCAGCTTGTCAGAAGAATTTGAAACCCTCCATCAGTTTTCTCGTGGAGGCTTCTACCGTCTCTGTGTAGGGTAAGTGCTCTCCACAGAATTGATAAACGCGAGCTATGTAATCATTTGAGTCACTATATCTCGCAGCACTAATTCATATTTTTAATGTTGTCCTGCTCTGCGGATAGTTTTTCTCATTTGGTGAGCGAATAGTAACAGTCAATAAACTATTCCATTTCCTGTTTGTGTTAATAGGTTCTCCAGACCTATCCACGTAATTCAACATTACAATACAGAACAATTCATTATTGGCAGTGTTACACAAACACACATTTTTAGTCCTAATGAAACTCCACATGACCCATCCTAGGCACTTTAAGGCATGAAACATGTTGACTTGAGTAGAGAGACCTCCAAATATATAGGCATATACGTTAGGGAATAGCATGTTGTACTATGTTAGTATTACTATTGTAGTACTATGAACTGTACTACAAAATTACGTTTGTGAATAGGCCCCTACCTGTTTATTGGCTGGGGAAGATGTGATACAGCATTTTGTGGTGACACTGGGACATTAGTTAGAATCTAATAAAGTGTATGGTACGGTTCATTTGGAGTAGATAATGACATTAGTAACCCATATGCTGTTTTGGTAGACGACTTTGACTAGACTTTTACACCACAAAACTCTTCAGCCTTCTTACTCATCAGAGACCGCCACTGAAGTGTGAAATTAATACTTCAGTTGTCACAGGCTGAAGGCCCACAGTAGGCAGTGAATCTACTGAATGTTCCAAGAGCAGCTGCTACTGTCAATTAGACCATAGGCTTGTAGGAATTTGTTCCTGCTTCATTGTTCAGTCTTTATATTTCTGATCTACTATAGATCTTAGTCTTAAAATGCGCCTTCTTTCTCAAATTGGGAAAATTACAATTCTTTGCATTATATTTTACAGATGCTGCCATCTTGTGTGTTCTCACCCTCATAAAATTCCCCAAGGTCACACTGTTTCAATATGCAAATTATGGTTAATGCGATCAAAACAAAGACCATGTTTTTTCGGCAAACAGCACGAGAAGTATGCCTGTGGCATGAAGGTAGCTGTAGGAAACTGACACTTTATATAGTGTACCAAAATGAGGTATACCGTGCTAAGAGTTTAATGGTTTCCTTAGTGGTGGACAGGGCTTGCTCTAGCAATCCCAAGGTGCTCTCTTCTAGTAGTGGGGTAGTGTCGTCGAGCAGCCTTAGGCTTCTCAGAAAGGTGTTACACATTTGCGGCAAGCACCCAGTCAATAAAGGATGCACATGACTCAATAAGGAGATCCACACCAATTTATAAAAATAACAGGTATCTTTATATATGTTTAGTCAACACTTTTTTTGGCAATTTTCTGAAGCTGCAATGGTACCCTATGGGAGAGAAAGCATATACAGCAACCAGGTACTTTACAACAACTTACAGGACCAATCTTCCAGACTTAAGGTGAATATAGGGCAGGGTTCTAGGTCACACCAACAGGTCACCTCCGGCTCTGGGGCAGCTTGGTGCAGAGGTGCAGTTCAGCATCAGGTCCTCCATTGAAGTCAATGGGGATCGTTCCTGTTAGAAAGATGATGCAGATAGGACTGGAGGTCCAGTCTGGGTGGACCAACAAAGGGGTTCCGTTCTTGTTAAGTTCAGGTCGTAAGGGCACCTGTGGTCCTTTTCTCCTCAGTCTAGGGTGGTCTTGGACCATCGAGTTTCCGTCACCGGTGATGGTTGCGTTAGAATGGGCTTGCAGAGAGAGGCTTCAGGTGTGGACTGGGGGTCCAGTCCAACCAAACCAACAAGTGGGCTCAGGTCTCAGGAGGCTCAGAGATGTAGGGGCACATTTGGTCTTTTTCTCATTGGTCTGGGGCGGGCTGGTGCAGAGATGCAGTGGACCACTGGATTTCCGTCACCAGAGGTGGTCGCAGTGGGGGCTACAGAAAGAGGCTGCAGGCATAGTTAGGAAGTCCACAGTGGACAAACTCAAGGTGGGCTTCATCTATGGAAGGCCTGGGAACCACGCTGACACCATTGGCCTACTTCAGCTCAGGCTAGAAGTAACAGTGCTGTTCCCTATCTGGTTTTGACGGTCCAGGGTCATCTCTGTTCTTGAGGGGAGCAGTTTTACTGTTCCATTGGAGTTACTGGTTCTTGGGTGAAGGCTGACAGTCCTCCCAGACTTTTGAAGGCATAGGCAGCTGCAGGATGAGGCGTCTTTGGCATGATTGTCTAAGTTAGCTGGCAGACTGGTACGGTTAGTCCTGAGTCAGTCACTGGTCTTCAGTTCTCGCTTTAGAGTCTTCAACGTCCTTTTTATTCTTTCAGGTTACATGGTCTGATTTTCTGGTGCCAAGGGTTCCCCTAAATACTGAATTTAGCAGTGTTATGGGAGTGTAGTTTAGTAGCCAATAGGCTTATTACCCTTGGGGTCACTACACCCCCATACAACCACTTCCAGGGGGAAGTGGGCACAACCCTGTCTGAGAGTTCCCAGTTCTGCCATCATCAAGATGGCAGACTTTCAAATTTTGTCTCCACATCAGGCAGCTCACCTTAGGGGGTGGAACTGACCTGAGGGGTGAACACACCTTTCTGACTACTCATTTTTCCCACCTGTACATGTGCCAAATGGGCCGTGGGTCAGCTGAGGTCGGCATCTCCTCTGAGGGGAACCAGATCTTGATATCAAGTTCAGTGTGCTCGTTGAAGCCCTCTATCTTGGAATACAGATTTACAGGTCACCCTTTTGGGAGGAGTGTGCTAACACCCCTGCCAGAGCAGGCTTTGTTCCTGGCCACCTGAGAACAGAGGCTCTTACTCTTGGGGGTCAGAGGAATGTCTGTTGGTGGCAGGGTGGTTTAGACTAGTCAGCCAGCACACCAGCAGTTGGTAGGTTTTTCAGGGGGCACCTATAAGGTTCCCCCTGGGTGCATGTATTAAGAAATCCATCACTGGAATCAGTGAGGGTTTATTAATATGAGTTGTTTGATGCCAAACATCCCTAGTTTCAGTGAAGCTATCATGTTGCTGGGGAACTCGTATAGACCAGTGTCCAGCACATGTACTTCAAATGGCTTCCCTGATCACTTACTATGTCTAAGAATCGACAAAGACATAGCAGGGGCATATCTGCTTTTTCAGGTATGTCCACTCATGTAATATAATGTACCCTGCCTTAGGGCTAGAAGACCTGCTGTAGGGGTGACATATATATATTGCATGCACTGTTGGAGGACATGGCACATAGGGTGTGTGCCATGTCGTGTTTTCACTTTTAACTGCACCAAGACACACAGGGGGTCATTCCGACCCCGGCGGTCAAGGACCGCCGGGGCCGGGGATGCGGGAGCACCGCCAACAGGCTGCCGGTGCTCCTCAGGACATTCTGACCGCGGCGGTTCAGCCGCGGTCAGAACAGGAAAACCGGCGGTCTCCCGCCGGTTTTCCGCTGTCCTGCTGCGCCGCCATGGGGATTCTGACACCCCATACCGCCATCCTGTTCCTGGCGGGTCGCCCGCCAGGAACAGGATGGCGGTATGGGGTGTTATGGGGCCCCCGTAAGAGGGCCCCACTTTGTATTTCAGTGTCTGCTTTGCAGACACTGAAATACGCGACGGGTGCCACTGCACCCGTCGCACATACCCACTCCGCCGGCTCCATTCGGAGCCGGCTTCCTTGTGGGGAGGGGTTTCCCGCTGGGCTGGCGGTCGCCCGCCAGCCCAGCGGGAAAGCCAGAATGGCCTCCGCGGTCTTTCGACCGCGGAGCGGCCATATGGCGGCTCCTTCCAGGCGGGCGGCTCCCACCGCCCGCGGGGGTCAGAATGACCCCCACAGTGCCTTTTTAAGAGTTCGGCGGATGGTTTAGGCCATCCGCCACACTTCCGACAGGTAGGTTGCTGCCATAGTGCCTACCTCCCCACTGGGTCCATTAAGAGTTTCACACTAGGTCAGTGGGCGTAAACCTCGGTTTCCTTCTGCTGGCCTGCGGGAAACAGCCTACAGCATTGTCTCCGGCTCGTAGGCGAGCCGGCAGCAATGCTGTAGGATGCAGGGTCCACCAGCACCCTCGCAATGTTCACTGTCATGCATTGCAGGTGTGGTGAATGTTAGGGTATTGTAGTTGACTTACCTGAGTCCAGTCTTCCAGTGAGTCCAGTGAGGCCCTCCGGGTGCAGGATAGCCAAGACCTTCTCCTCCCAGTCGGTGCATTTGGGGGGGTGAAGGAGGGGCGACCACCACCAGTCTTCTGTACGACGATGTTGTGCCTGGATGCCAAGGAACGCACCTTCCCTCGCAGGTCGTTCCATCTCTTCCTGATGTCATCCCTTGTGCGTGGATGGTTTCCCACTTCGTTGACCTTGTTGACTATCCTCTACCATACCTTCATCTTCCTGGCCAAGGGTGTCTGCTGAACCTGTGCCCGAATAGGTGTGGCTTGACCCTGAATATTTCGTCCACCATGGTCCTTAACTCCCTATCGGTGAAGCGGGGGTGCTTAGGGGGTGCCATGGTGTGTGTTGTCGGTGGTGTGTTGTAGGTGTGTTGCTGAGGGTGATGTTATGTGTTTGGGTGTATGGCTTGTGATGGTGGGTATGCAATGTATGAGTTTTGGTGGTGTTTGTGTGCATGACCTGTGTGATGGTTAGTTCAGTGAAGGCGTGTTGTGGTATCAATATCTGTGGTAATATTGGGGTCGCAAAGGATTGTGGGGTGTGTATGTGTGTGTTTTAAAGTGTTTTAGATGTGTGTCAGGTGTGTGCTTTTCGAACTTGCCAATATGTGCATTTGTTGTTGGCGGGTCCCATTGCTGGCCGTGGCGGTCCGTACCGCCAATGTTCATTTGACATTCACTGTCCGCCGAGCTGATTTGTGCATCATTATTTGGTGGGCAGATGATTTGTCTGCATGGTGGTGGTGGGGTGAGGTGTACTGCGTTTCCGCCGTTGTTGGCCCTGGTGATGGGTGGAGGTTGCAAGGTTTTTGGAGGTTTGTTTTTTTGGCATCATTATACGGCGGTGTGCAGTTCACCGCCACTGGCGGTCTTTTGTTCACCATTAGCACGGCAGTCGTCGGTGATTGCCGCCAAGTTCATAATGAGGGCCATTGTATTGGAACATGAAGCAAGAAGTTGAATTTCAGGTTAAAACTGACCCCTAACATTGCACTTCTGCATCCTTCCAAAGGTACATAAAGGAAAGATTCCTTCACCTGGCTACCCTATTGTGTCTGTAACTGGGTCATTTTTTGAACCCTTATCTACCTTTTGCAACTTCATTTTACAACTATTAGTCGAAACTAAACTAGCCTTTTCAAAAGATATTCATGATGTTCTTAATTTATTTGATATAGTGAATTAACAAATTGATTCTACCATGATGATTACATTGGACATGGAGCCCTTTCATACTAGCATTCCCCCAAAAGCTACCCTAAGAGTGATAGAAGAATTGCTCAGGGATAAAGAATGGCAATACATCACACCTCTCACTTTTGTTATGTCCTGTGCTTCTGTAGCCATTAAAAAGAAATTTGAAGATCCTTTCTTTTTACAGATACAAGGGACATCTACGGGGAGCATATTCGTTCCCAACCTAGTAGGGCTATATATATATATATATATATATATATATTTTTTAACTCCATGTACCCAGAGAAGAACCCATTCAAGGACTCATTGTATTACCTTATGGCGTTGATGCATCAAAGGCTTCTTGATTATTTGGAAAGGCACTGAAGAGTTGGTAAACCCCTTTGTGAATTGGATTAATCAATTAGACCCCTATATTGGATTCACAGCCACCTCTTATAGGGAAAAGATTTCATTTTTAGATCTGGAGAGGGGCATAGCAAATGGCAAAATGATGAATAAAACATACAAAAAACATATTGACTGTAACAGCTTACTCAAATGCTATAGCTTTCAGCTGCGTGCCTTAAGGGAGAATCTTCCATAAGGCCAATTTCTCTGTATGTGTGGGAATTGTACCTGAATGAGGGCTTGCAAGCTAGATGCCCTGCACTTAACTAACAAACTTCAAGAAACAGGCTATCTGAACTACATTATACGCAGACATTGGAAAAGAGCAGTAAACAACAACAGAGAAGCATTAATGGAACCATCCAGGGGAGCAAGACTGACATTCTGATCTGTGCCACAACTTTTACACCAATATCTAATAGGGTACAAAAAAAAAAAAATTAAGAGAATGTTGACCCCTTAATACTGGGACACTTAAGACCCCAAAACCTTTGTTCGCCTGAAAGAGATCCCGGAACTTGAGAGACTGATTAGTTCACACCAGACCGAGGTTTAAGCTACAGAACAAGTCAGTCACCAAAAGCAGGGGGCTTACTCAAGTTATTGGTCACTTTCCATGTAGCAACTGTAATGTTTGACAGTTCAGCAAGAAACCACATTTTAGATCTGGGCATGGGACTACCATGGGAACAACAACACCACACCAGTTGTAACACCAAGAATTGCATTTATATGATCACTTTTATACTTGACCTCGGTATGTTGATATGACGGCCAGACCAGCAAGGATTCGTATCAATGGATATAGGAACACTGACAACACACTTTTTGAAAGCCCAAAGTACATCCAATAACATTTACTGGACTAGAGGTCATTACCCCATGTCACAACACCAAGCAATCATTATTGAAAAAGAGAACAACGTTCAGTTTTTAGACTGCAAAATATCGAAAGTAGTTGATGGTGATATCTCATGGTCCCAACTCAACAAATAATTATGTTATAGCACTCGGATTTTGGCTTCATTCTTTTATGCCCATTTCAGTTCCATCTACTGGGGTGTTGACGTCATGTTCCAGTGATATTGTTCTTTGCAGTAAATAGTTTTACATGAACCTTGTTATGGTCTTTTTTCCATAATGATATGACTATGCTGTGGACATCAGCTATCTCTGCTCATGCCATAACAGTCCAGAGGGATCGTCTGTATGCACAATAAGTGTTTATCGATATTTACACCTCTGTAGTAAATACCTTACACATTAAGTTGGTTGGTTGCTTCTTTATAGCAGTAAAGATACATACAGCATTGGATAACTGCCTCCCAGCACCCGTCCATAGTCCAACCTCTCTCCATCTCCCCACCCCTTACATTCTAACAACCTCATTATATTCTAGATCGTTCATAGAGCATTCTAACACAGGTTTCAATGCATACTAGTCACTACAACCTCCCTGGTTGTTAGACGACTAGTATTTCCCCTCTTACCAAGTGGAAATGTCTAATTGTTCTGCTAGGCTTTATCGATTTCTAATTGTTCTGCTAGGCTATATCCCCTATGGCACTGCCTCCATGTTTACAGGCCCTTTGACAAACAGTATAAATATGATAACATTTTTTGACATTATTTATAACTCAGTTGAATAAGGTTAAGTCTTATAGCTAGCACAACATAAACAGTCCTTCCATTATAGGATTGCTGCAAGCAGTATTACTCATTGAGGGCGTGACGACTCCACGTAACTCCGTGGTGGAGGTTATGCCATCTGCTTATGAGGGAAGGACGCCGATCAGGGTTAAAATTCCTGCTTCAGATTTCACTCAGACACAATTCAGGACTGAGAAGAGAAATAAGGTAAAAGGTCGGCGGCTCCAGGGACACAGTGAGTGTGACTGGGTGCTGCTTTCAAGCCCTCGTGGCTTTCTCTTCTTAGGGGATTGTGGTTCATTTCCCCTCTCTTCCCCAGCTTGTCAGAAGAATTTGAAACCCTCCATCAGTTTTCTCGTGGAGGCTTCTACCGTCTCTGTGTAGGGTAAGTGCTCTCCACAGAATTGATAAACGCGAGCTATGTAATCATTTGAGTCACTATATCTCGCAGCACTAATTCATATTTTTAATGTTGTCCTGCTCTGCGGATAGTTTTTCTCATTTGGTGAGCGAATAGTAACAGTCAATAAACTATTCCATTTCCTGTTTGTGTTAATAGGTTCTCCAGACCTATCCACGTAATTCAACATTACAATACAGAACAATTCATTATTGGCAGTGTTACACAAACACACATTTTTAGTCCTAATGAAACTCCACATGACCCATCCTAGGCACTTTAAGGCATGAAACATGTTGACTTGAGTAGAGAGACCTCCAAATATATAGGCATATACGTTAGGGAATAGCATGTTGTACTATGTTAGTATTACTATTGTAGTACTATGAACTGTACTACAAAATTACGTTTGTGAATAGGCCCCTACCTGTTTATTGGCTGGGGAAGATGTGATACAGCATTTTGTGGTGACACTGGGACATTAGTTAGAATCTAATAAAGTGTATGGTACGGTTCATTTGGAGTAGATAATGACATTAGTAACCCATATGCTGTTTTGGTAGACGACTTTGACTAGACTTTTACACCACAAAACTCTTCAGCCTTCTTACTCATCAGAGACCGCCACTGAAGTGTGAAATTAATACTTCAGTTGTCACAGGCTGAAGGCCCACAGTAGGCAGTGAATCTACTGAATGTTCCAAGAGCAGCTGCTACTGTCAATTAGACCATAGGCTTGTAGGAATTTGTTCCTGCTTCTTTGTTCAGTCTTTATATTTCTGATCTACTATAGATCTTAGTCTTAAAATGCGCCTTCTTTCTCAAATTGGGAAAATTACAATTCTTTGCATTATATTTTACAGATGCTGCCATCTTGTGTGTTCTCACCCTCATAAAATTCCCCAAGGTCACACTGTTTCAATATGCAAATTATGGTTAATGCGATCAAAACAAAGACCATGTTTTTTCGGCAAACAGCACGAGAAGTATGCCTGTGGCATGAAGGTAGCTGTAGGAAACTGACACTTTATATAGTGTACCAAAATGAGGTATACCGTGCTAAGAGTTTAATGGTTTCCTTAGTGGTGGACAGGGCTTGCTCTAGCAATCCCAAGGTGCTCTCTTCTAGTAGTGGGGTAGTGTCGTCGAGCAGCCTTAGGCTTCTCAGAAAGGTGTTACACATTTGCGGCAAGCACCCAGTCAATAAAGGATGCACATGACTCAATAAGGAGATCCACACCAATTTATAAAAATAACAGGTATCTTTATATATGTTTAGTCAACACTTTTTTTGGCAATTTTCTGAAGCTGCAATGGTACCCTATGGGAGAGAAAGCATATACAGCAACCAGGTACTTTACAACAACTTACAGGACCAATCTTCCAGACTTAAGGTGAATATAGGGCAGGGTTCTAGGTCACACCAACAGGTCACCTCCGGCTCTGGGGCAGCTTGGTGCAGAGGTGCAGTTCAGCATCAGGTCCTCCATTGAAGTCAATGGGGATCGTTCCTGTTAGAAAGATGATGCAGATAGGACTGGAGGTCCAGTCTGGGTGGACCAACAAGGGGGTTCCGTTCTTGTTAAGTTCAGGTCGTAAGGGCACCTGTGGTCCTTTTCTCCTCAGTCTAGGGTGGTCTTGGACCATCGAGTTTCCGTCACCGGTGATGGTTGCGTTAGAATGGGCTTGCAGAGAGAGGCTTCAGGTGTGGACTGGGGGTCCAGTCCAACCAAACCAACAAGTGGGCTCAGGTCTCAGGAGGCTCAGAGATGTAGGGGCACATTTGGTCTTTTTCTCATTGGTCTGGGGCGGGCTGGTGCAGAGATGCAGTGGACCACTGGATTTCCGTCACCAGAGGTGGTCGCAGTGGGGGCTACAGAAAGAGGCTGCAGGCATAGTTAGGAAGTCCACAGTGGACAAACTCAGTTCAGCAAGAAACCACATTTTAGATCTGGGCATGGGACTACCATGGGAACAACAACACCACACCAGTTGTAACACCAAGAATTGCATTTATATGATCACTTTTATACTTGACCTCGGTATGTTGATATGACGGCCAGACCAGCAAGGATTCGTATCAATGGATATAGGAACACTGACAACACACTTTTTGAAAGCCCAAAGTACATCCAATAACATTTACTGGACTAGAGGTCATTACCCCATGTCACAACACCAAGCAATCATTATTGAAAAAGAGAACAACGTTCAGTTTTTAGACTGCAAAATATCGAAAGTAGTTGATGGTGATATCTCATGGTCCCAACTCAACAAATAATTATGTTATAGCACTCGGATTTTGGCTTCATTCTTTTATGCCCATTTCAGTTCCATCTACTGGGGTGTTGACGTCATGTTCCAGTGATATTGTTCTTTGCAGTAAATAGTTTTACATGAACCTTGTTATGGTCTTTTTTCCATAATGATATGACTATGCTGTGGACATCAGCTATCTCTGCTCATGCCATAACAGTCCAGAGGGATCGTCTGTATGCACAATAAGTGTTTATCGATATTTACACCTCTGTAGTAAATACCTTACACATTAAGTTGGTTGGTTGCTTCTTTATAGCAGTAAAGATACATACAGCATTGGATAACTGCCTCCCAGCACCCGTCCATAGTCCAACCTCTCTCCATCTCCCCACCCCTTACATTCTAACAACCTCATTATATTCTAGATCGTTCATAGAGCATTCTAACACAGGTTTCAATGCATACTAGTCACTACAACCTCCCTGGTTGTTAGACGACTAGTATTTCCCCTCTTACCAAGTGGAAATGTCTAATTGTTCTGCTAGGCTTTATCGATTTCTAATTGTTCTGCTAGGCTATATCCCCTATGGCACTGCCTCCATGTTTACAGGCCCTTTGACAAACAGTATAAATATGATAACATTTTTTGACATTATTTATAACTCAGTTGAATAAGGTTAAGTCTTATAGCTAGCACAACATAAACAGTCCTTCCATTATAGGATTGCTGCAAGCAGTATTACTCATTGAGGGCGTGACGACTCCACGTAACTCCGTGGTGGAGGTTATGCCATCTGCTTATGAGGGAAGGACGCCGATCAGGGTTAAAATTCCTGCTTCAGATTTCACTCAGACACAATTCAGGACTGAGAAGAGAAATAAGGTAAAAGGTCGGCGGCTCCAGGGACACAGTGAGTGTGACTGGGTGCTGCTTTCAAGCCCTCGTGGCTTTCTCTTCTTAGGGGATTGTGGTTCATTTCCCCTCTCTTCCCCAGCTTGTCAGAAGAATTTGAAACCCTCCATCAGTTTTCTCGTGGAGGCTTCTACCGTCTCTGTGTAGGGTAAGTGCTCTCCACAGAATTGATAAACGCGAGCTATGTAATCATTTGAGTCACTATATCTCGCAGCACTAATTCATATTTTTAATGTTGTCCTGCTCTGCGGATAGTTTTTCTCATTTGGTGAGCGAATAGTAACAGTCAATAAACTATTCCATTTCCTGTTTGTGTTAATAGGTTCTCCAGACCTATCCACGTAATTCAACATTACAATACAGAACAATTCATTATTGGCAGTGTTACACAAACACACATTTTTAGTCCTAATGAAACTCCACATGACCCATCCTAGGCACTTTAAGGCATGAAACATGTTGACTTGAGTAGAGAGACCTCCAAATATATAGGCATATACGTTAGGGAATAGCATGTTGTACTATGTTAGTATTACTATTGTAGTACTATGAACTGTACTACAAAATTACGTTTGTGAATAGGCCCCTACCTGTTTATTGGCTGGGGAAGATGTGATACAGCATTTTGTGGTGACACTGGGACATTAGTTAGAATCTAATAAAGTGTATGGTACGGTTCATTTGGAGTAGATAATGACATTAGTAACCCATATGCTGTTTTGGTAGACGACTTTGACTAGACTTTTACACCACAAAACTCTTCAGCCTTCTTACTCATCAGAGACCGCCACTGAAGTGTGAAATTAATACTTCAGTTGTCACAGGCTGAAGGCCCACAGTAGGCAGTGAATCTACTGAATGTTCCAAGAGCAGCTGCTACTGTCAATTAGACCATAGGCTTGTAGGAATTTGTTCCTGCTTCTTTGTTCAGTCTTTATATTTCTGATCTACTATAGATCTTAGTCTTAAAATGCGCCTTCTTTCTCAAATTGGGAAAATTACAATTCTTTGCATTATATTTTACAGATGCTGCCATCTTGTGTGTTCTCACCCTCATAAAATTCCCCAAGGTCACACTGTTTCAATATGCAAATTATGGTTAATGCGATCAAAACAAAGACCATGTTTTTTCGGCAAACAGCACGAGAAGTATGCCTGTGGCATGAAGGTAGCTGTAGGAAACTGACACTTTATATAGTGTACCAAAATGAGGTATACCGTGCTAAGAGTTTAATGGTTTCCTTAGTGGTGGACAGGGCTTGCTCTAGCAATCCCAAGGTGCTCTCTTCTAGTAGTGGGGTAGTGTCGTCGAGCAGCCTTAGGCTTCTCAGAAAGGTGTTACACATTTGCGGCAAGCACCCAGTCAATAAAGGATGCACATGACTCAATAAGGAGATCCACACCAATTTATAAAAATAACAGGTATCTTTATATATGTTTAGTCAACACTTTTTTTGGCAATTTTCTGAAGCTGCAATGGTACCCTATGGGAGAGAAAGCATATACAGCAACCAGGTACTTTACAACAACTTACAGGACCAATCTTCCAGACTTAAGGTGAATATAGGGCAGGGTTCTAGGTCACACCAACAGGTCACCTCCGGCTCTGGGGCAGCTTGGTGCAGAGGTGCAGTTCAGCATCAGGTCCTCCATTGAAGTCAATGGGGATCGTTCCTGTTAGAAAGATGATGCAGATAGGACTGGAGGTCCAGTCTGGGTGGACCAACAAGGGGGTTCCGTTCTTGTTAAGTTCAGGTCGTAAGGGCACCTGTGGTCCTTTTCTCCTCAGTCTAGGGTGGTCTTGGACCATCGAGTTTCCGTCACCGGTGATGGTTGCGTTAGAATGGGCTTGCAGAGAGAGGCTTCAGGTGTGGACTGGGGGTCCAGTCCAACCAAACCAACAAGTGGGCTCAGGTCTCAGGAGGCTCAGAGATGTAGGGGCACATTTGGTCTTTTTCTCATTGGTCTGGGGCGGGCTGGTGCAGAGATGCAGTGGACCACTGGATTTCCGTCACCAGAGGTGGTCGCAGTGGGGGCTACAGAAAGAGGCTGCAGGCATAGTTAGGAAGTCCACAGTGGACAAACTCAAGGTGGGCTTCATCTATGGAAGGCCTGGGAACCACGCTGACACCATTGGCCTACTTCAGCTCAGGCTAGAAGTAACAGTGCTGTTCCCTATCTGGTTTTGACGGTCCAGGGTCATCTCTGTTCTTGAGGGGAGCAGTTTTACTGTTCCATTGGAGTTACTGGTTCTTGGGTGAAGGCTGACAGTCCTCCCAGACTTTTGAAGGCATAGGCAGCTGCAGGATGAGGCGTCTTTGGCATGATTGTCTAAGTTAGCTGGCAGACTGGTACGGTTAGTCCTGAGTCAGTCACTGGTCTTCAGTTCTCGCTTTAGAGTCTTCAACGTCCTTTTTATTCTTTCAGGTTACATGGTCTGATTTTCTGGTGCCAAGGGTTCCCCTAAATACTGAATTTAGCAGTGTTATGGGAGTGTAGTTTAGTAGCCAATAGGCTTATTACCCTTGGGGTCACTACACCCCCATACAACCACTTCCAGGGGGAAGTGGGCACAACCCTGTCTGAGAGTTCCCAGTTCTGCCATCATCAAGATGGCAGACTTTCAAATTTTGTCTCCACATCAGGCAGCTCACCTTAGGGGGTGGAACTGACCTGAGGGGTGAACACACCTTTCTGACTACTCATTTTTCCCACCTGTACATGTGCCAAATGGGCCGTGGGTCAGCTGAGGTCGGCATCTCCTCTGAGGGGAACCAGATCTTGATATCAAGTTCAGTGTGCTCGTTGAAGCCCTCTATCTTGGAATACAGATTTACAGGTCACCCTTTTGGGAGGAGTGTGCTAACACCCCTGCCAGAGCAGGCTTTGTTCCTGGCCACCTGAGAACAGAGGCTCTTACTCTTGGGGGTCAGAGGAATGTCTGTTGGTGGCAGGGTGGTTTAGACTAGTCAGCCAGCACACCAGCAGTTGGTAGGTTTTTCAGGGGGCACCTATAAGGTTCCCCCTGGGTGCATGTATTAAGAAATCCATCACTGGAATCAGTGAGGGTTTATTAATATGAGTTGTTTGATGCCAAACATCCCTAGTTTCAGTGAAGCTATCATGTTGCTGGGGAACTCGTATAGACCAGTGTCCAGCACATGTACTTCAAATGGCTTCCCTGATCACTTACTATGTCTAAGAATCGACAAAGACATAGCAGGGGCATATCTGCTTTTTCAGGTATGTCCACTCATGTAATATAATGTACCCTGCCTTAGGGCTAGAAGACCTGCTGTAGGGGTGACATATATATATTGCATGCACTGTTGGAGGACATGGCACATAGGGTGTGTGCCATGTCGTGTTTTCACTTTTAACTGCACCAAGACACACAGGGGGTCATTCCGACCCCGGCGGTCAAGGACCGCCGGGGCCGGGGATGCGGGAGCACCGCCAACAGGCTGCCGGTGCTCCTCAGGACATTCTGACCGCGGCGGTTCAGCCGCGGTCAGAACAGGAAAACCGGCGGTCTCCCGCCGGTTTTCCGCTGTCCTGCTGCGCCGCCATGGGGATTCTGACACCCCATACCGCCATCCTGTTCCTGGCGGGTCGCCCGCCAGGAACAGGATGGCGGTATGGGGTGTTATGGGGCCCCCGTAAGAGGGCCCCACTTTGTATTTCAGTGTCTGCTTTGCAGACACTGAAATACGCGACGGGTGCCACTGCACCCGTCGCACATACCCACTCCGCCGGCTCCATTCGGAGCCGGCTTCCTTGTGGGGAGGGGTTTCCCGCTGGGCTGGCGGTCGCCCGCCAGCCCAGCGGGAAAGCCAGAATGGCCTCCGCGGTCTTTCGACCGCGGAGCGGCCATATGGCGGCTCCTTCCAGGCGGGCGGCTCCCACCGCCCGCGGGGGTCAGAATGACCCCCACAGTGCCTTTTTAAGAGTTCGGCGGATGGTTTAGGCCATCCGCCACACTTCCGACAGGTAGGTTGCTGCCATAGTGCCTACCTCCCCACTGGGTCCATTAAGAGTTTCACACTAGGTCAGTGGGCGTAAACCTCGGTTTCCTTCTGCTGGCCTGCGGGAAACAGCCTACAGCATTGTCTCCGGCTCGTAGGCGAGCCGGCAGCAATGCTGTAGGATGCAGGGTCCACCAGCACCCTCGCAATGTTCACTGTCTGCAAAGCAGACAGTGAACATTGCGAGGGTGCTGGCCAGGGGGACCCCTGCACTGCCTATGCCAATTGGATCGGCAGGGGCCCCACTGGGGCACCCTGCACCCATTCTCTGCCAGCCTTTTCATGGTGCTACTACTGCCAAGAAAAGGCTGGTGGGGAACAAGGTCGTAATCCCCAGGGCAGCGTTTCAGGACCACCGCAATCGCCAGACTGCTGGGGTCTATAATCCTTGCAATGTTGGCGGTCCCACCGTGGCATGACCACCATTGTCAAAATATGGCACTCGGACCACAGACTGACCGCCATCCACAAGTCTGGTGGTCAAGTGACTGCCAGACTTGTGATGAGGCCCACAGTCTGTCGTGGCAATCTGCATGAGCTAGGTCAGGGGTCCCATAGGGTGGCACAGTAGATGCTGTAGCCCTTAGGGGCTCTCTTTGTTACCCATGCCCTAGGGACCTCGGACACCATATATTAGGAACTTAAAGGGGTGCCAAAGGTATTGCCAATTGGGGAACAATTGTACAATTTAGGGAACGAGATCTGGCACTGGGGACCCGGATGGCAGGATCCAGTGCACTTTCTGTCCAAATTGTATTGAATACCAGGTAAGATGTGGAGGTGACCATGTCAAAAAGGGGCACTTTCCTACAGTGCCTAAACTTGAGCAAGGTAATGAAGATAGCGGTCTGGGGTGTCTATTTGGATGCCAACATTGACTTTGAGGCCCCTATTGGCATCCACAAAATGTGCAGCTATGAAGGAGACTTCTAGATTTTCTTATCATATTGCTAAATGCTTTGGGTGGTTCAAGGCACATTTTATGAAACCTATATGACCACGATAGTATCTTTTCTACATAAATGCCCCTCTTTAGTTTAAAAAAAACTCTAAACATGACTTGACTTCTGTGGACCCCCACTTAATCATTACTGCAATCCAGAAACCCTCACTAAATCATTATTGGAATCCTGGGACCCTCACTGAGTTATTATTGGAATCTGGGGACCCCGGCCTAAACAATTTCAATTATTTGAACCACAAAACAATTAATAGAAATACAGAAACAAACATTCATGAAACAAATACACAAATTATGAAATGTTTTATTTAATTCACAGTTATAAAAAAAGATAAAAACTTGAATTTTCATGGGAAGGTTGGACCTAGCGTTAATTCAATTGAGACCGTCCATGCTATATTCTACTAACACTCTTGCACTTTCTCCTACAAATCAATCTCAGGATAGCAATTTAAATTTTAGTTTCCAGTTTCAAATTCCTTCACATTTACAGACCATTTTAAAATGTCCAGTTTTACATTGTCCTTATCTATATATACTTAATTAATCTATTAGTATTATTTAATTTTCTAAGAAACCGTGGACTCCTGGGTAGGCTTTGCGGACACCCGTGGGTCCCCAGGCCACAGTTAAGAATCGCTGGTATAATGCAAGCTATCCCAATTGAGCTGATCTATTTTTTTTTAACTGGTCACTAATTGAGCTAACTCCATGGCATTTCTGGCAGCCATCTGTACTTTCTTTATTGTCCTTCATGATGCTGATAATTTGTTGTTGGGATATGTGAATGGTCATTGGAGAAATAACAAGTGACTTAGGCCCTCATTACAACATTGGAACTAAAAGCAGCTTACCGCCATGCAGAAGACCGCCAACACACCGCCGCGACCGCGGAAATCCACCCCAGCTATTATAACCCACAACTCGGAATCCGCCAAAATTCAGACACACAAGTCTGCCACACCAAAGGTCAGTGATAAACTGGTGAAAACAAATCCTCCACCGTCACGCCAACAGAAATACGCCCACACTATCACGACACACGAATCCACGTGGCGGTCTTTCAACTGCGGTATTCCATTGGCGGTACACACCGCCGCGCTCAAAATACACACACTTTTACAAAACACAGCCACATTGGACAATTCGAAATACACACACCTGATACACATACACACACCACTCCCACACACCCAATACAATATAAAACATACACCCACAAACCCCTACGACCAGAATCATCGAGAGAAGGCCAGAGAGAGACACCACAAACAACTACCAAGCATCCACAGGCACACAATACCATCACCCACAGAACTTCCACGCACCTCACACAACACACCACTAAATATCACCCCACTTATCACTACACACACCACCCCACACATCACCCACACCATCCCATTGCACGGCAAAGACACCCCAGGTTCTCTGAGGGGGAGCTCAGGGTCATGGTGGAGGAAATCGTCCGGGCAGAGCCACAGCTATTCGGATCACAGGTGCAGCACACCTCCATAGCTAGGAAGACGGAGCTATGACGAAGAATAGTGGACAGGGTCAACGCAGTGGGACAGCACCCAAGAAATAGGGATGACATCAGGAAGAGGTGGAACGACCTACGGGGGAAGGTGCGTTCCGTGGTCTCAAGTCACCACCTTGCGGTTCAGCAGACTGGCGGCGGACCCCCACCTCCTCCCCCACAACTAACAACATGGGAGGAGCAAGTCTTGGCGATTCTGCATCCTGAGGGCCTCGTAGGAGTAGATGGAGGAATGGACTCTGGTAAGTCAAATCTTAACTATTACACCCCCCACCCTACCTGCATGCTATTACATACCCCCACCCTCGCCCTCACACCCATCACTCCAACTCCTCACAAATGTCCCAATATCACAAACCACACATCCCAACACCAAGCCATGCATGCAACAATAAAGCATGGACACCCATCACCAATGCATGGCCACTGCACATACCCATACACCTCCTAAACCACCATCACACAAGGTCCCACACAGGAATGCAAGCACTGGGGTACACGGTCACCCACCTATTGCACACCATAGCACACACAGATGTAATAAACATCCTTTTATACCCCTGCAGGACCCCTACCCAACGTCACCGGACAGGAGGGTCCACACATGTCCACACCACCAACAGAAGAGGCCCACAGTGATGACAGCAGCTCTGTCCAACTGGATCTAGATGACCAGCGCGGCCCATCGGTCACAGTCACAGGCCACTACAGAGCTACCCCCCTCTGGAAACACCAGCACAGCACCCACCCAGCGGGCCCATACCTCTGTCCCCAGGACACGTCAATCAGCACTGTGTCCACCACTACAGGGAACCCAGGCTAACCCACCACCCCAACAACAACAGGGACCTGGGGGCAGTGGTAGTGGTAGTGGGCACACCGTTCAGGGGACAGAGGCCCAGGGAAACATGGGAACTGGGAGGGCTGCTGTGCGACAGGGGGAGGACAGGCCAAGGGAACCCACTCTCCATGAGGCCCTCTCCAACATCATGGGAGCCTACCAACACTCCCAGGAGACGATGGCAACTGTACTGGCCAAGTTTCAGGAGACCCAGCGCCTGCAGGAGGAACAGTATTTGGGCTTCAGGGAGGAACTTAGATCCATCAATTCCACCCATCGTAGGGGTGCTGAACGAAGTACTCAACACCAGGATGGACACTGTGGCACAACAAGGGCCCATGACACTAGCCTGGGCGATGAACTGCCCACCACCTCCGCTGGCGCTAGTGGACAGGATGCCCCGCCACAGGACCACCACACCAGCACCACACCCCCTGCAGAGGGAGAACCACCCCGCGAACGGTCCTTGAGATCCAGGACAAAGACAGAGAACGATGCCAAGACCCCCGCCAAGAAATTAGACCACCCTGATTGTCATCCTTTTGTCCCACTTTATCACCCTGTTCATCCTCAAACTGCCCCAGTTCCACTTCCTATGCTCATTTGTGCAATGCACCTGTGAGACTAATAGACTGTACTCTGCCATGGACATTTCGCCACCATCACCCCTCACCATTTTACAACCCCCTCCAATACTGAGCACTTAAATAAACACCCTTGAAGCACAACACAATCTGGAGTCAGTCTGTGATTTCGAAATAGTGTATGAGCAATTACAGTGTCAAAATGCTCTTTCAAATGTAATGTCAACATACCTATGTCATCAGCTCTAGTCCATGAGGAAACACAGCAGATGTCACACAGTGGGACCCACATCTGTGAAATCGTAAGGGAAAGTGACAACTCAGTGACCATACACTGGGTGAAAACGACAGACAGTAGAGAGGTAGTAGTGTTAAAGCACATGTAGTAGGCAGGTTTGTATTCTTACCTGTGTCTCACTGGAAGTATTGCAGGATCACAGAGGTCCTGTTGTCGATGTCCTCTTCTTCTGCTTCCTCGTCTTCACTGTCCACAGGCTCCACAGCTGCAACAACACCGCCATCTGGACCGTCTTCCTGCAGAAAAGGCACCTGTCGTCGCAAAGCTAAGTTGTGAAGCATACAGCAGGCCACGATGATCTGGCACACCTTCTTTGGTGAGTAGAATAGGGATCCACCTGTCATATGGAGGCACCTGTACCTGGCCTTCAAGAGGCCGAAGGTCCACTCTATTATCCGCCGAGTTCGCACATGGGCCTCATTGTAGCATTCCTCTGCCCTTGTCCTGGGATTCCTCACTGGGGTCAGTAGCCATGACAGGTTGGGGTAACCAGAGTCACCTGCAAATGGTGAGGAACAACTGTTAGACACAAACTAACCTGTAGGGATATCCCCAGACCCAGTTAACCATTCCCAGTGATTTGCTTCTAGGTGCTCACCTAATAGCCACACACGGTGCCTCTGGAGTTGCCCCATCACATAAGGGATGCTGCTATTCCGCAGGATGTAAGCGTCATGCACTGAGCCAGGGAATTTGGCATTCACATGGGAGATGTACTGGTCTGCCAAACACACCATCTGCACATTCATGGAATGATAACTCTTCCGGTTTCTGTACACCTGTTCACTCCTGCGGGGGGTGCCAAAGCCACATGTGTCCCATCAATGGCACCTATGATGTTGGGGATATGTCCCAGGGCATCGAAGTCACCTTTCCCTGTAGGCAAATCTTCCACCTGAGGGAAAACGATATAGCTCCGCATGTGTTTCAGCAGGGCAGACAACAATCTGGACAACACGTTGGAAAACATAGGCTGACATCCCTGATGCTATGGCCACTGTTGTTTGAAAAGACCCACTTGCTAGGAAATGGAGTACTGACAGCACCTGCACTTGAGGGGGGATTCCTGTGGGATGGCGGATAGCTGACATCAGGGCTGGCTCCAAATGGGCACACAGTTCCAGGATTGTGGCACGATCAAGCATGTAGGTGATGATCACATGTCTTTCCTCCATTGTCGACAGGTCCACCAGCGGTCTGTGCACCGGAGGATGCTGCCATCTCCTCACATGCCCCAGTGGACGGTGCATATGAAGGACAACAGCGAGCACAGAGTCAACCAACTCAGAGGTACCTCCCCACAGCTTACACAGAACACGAATCATAATCCGAAATTTGGCCTGTATGAGTGTTGAGGCAAGGCCTAGGTATGTGTGACGCAGTTAAAAAATAAGCCATGTGGGCCCCTGAAATGGCGGCTGCCTGACCTGTAAAGTGGGACAATGGGATGTGATGTAACTGCGCTGGCATTGTACACTGTCGCGGTAGGCGGTCGAAGACCGCGGCGCAATTCTGCATTGGTTAACATTGGACCCTATGGGTCCCAGGAGCCAATGACGATGTACGCCGGCGGTGACGGTACGCACCGCCACGGACGTGACTGCCATTTTCTATCTGTTCAATAACTCGATACCGGATCTTCGACAGGAGAGGACCTACACTGCAAGTGCAGCTGTGACCTCGGTCTGGAAGAGACAATGGCTCGTGCGTCTGGGGAAAGGGCCCATGCCTTCACATCGGAGGAGTTGGAGAAACTCATGGATGGGGTCCTCCCCCAGTACACGCTACTCTATGGTCCTCCAGACAAACAGGGAAGTACATTGGGAGCATGCTGTATGGGCTATGCCTGAGTGGAGTGGGGTGGATGAAAGATAGGGTGGGAGATTGAGGCGTGCATGAAACGACGGTGAGTGCATGTGCCACATGGCAAGGGTAGGGATGGGGGCCAATGACTGTGACGGTGCAGTTGGCAATAACATTTCTTTTCCCCATGTACAATTCATGTAGGTCAGCGCCCACCAGAAAAAAGGATATTTGGCGTACCATCGCCAAGGAAGTCCGGACCCTGGGGGTCCACCACAGACGGAGCACCCACTGCCGTAAGAGATGGGAGGACATTCGCCGCTGGAGCAAGAAGACGGCGGAGGCCCAGCTGGGGATGGCCTCCCAATGTGACCCCCCTGATGTTCAGGATCCTGGTGGTGGCGTACCTGGAGTTGGATGGGTGCTTGAGGGCATCACAGCAGCCACAAGGGGGTGAGTACACTCTCATTCTGCTGATTTTGCGCACAGTGGAGGTGTCTGGGTGGGGGAGGTGGGCTGTGGGTTTCCCTAAGCCAGGGCGAGTGTGCTCGTTAGGTCACCTTGTTATGGCAGACCCTGTGGCACCCCACCTGTGTACAGTGCCAAGTACACCTAGTCAGGCTCCTGTGACATCCATGTGTGCAGATGTTGTCCATAGCCTTGTAGGCCATGTCCCAGGGATTGAACAGTGGAGCCCAAGTGCGCGGCGTAGTGCAGGGGGCTTCTGTGTCTGTCATGTCCGCCAACTGTAGCAGTAATGCATGCACTCAACATGTCTTTCTTCTGTCGCCCCCCCCCCCCTTTTTGAGGTCTCCCTGTTCTTGTGTGCATTAGCATCATCAGGCAGAGGAGCAGTGGCACCGGAGCAGGAGGGAGCTGCATCCCACATGGCCCTGGAGGGCGACACTACGGAGTCTGATTTCACCAGTGGGATGGAGGGCGAGGGGAGCTCCATGGCGGGGACAGGAGCTGACACCAGTGATATGGACTTGTCCTCTGATGGGAGCTCCCTTGTGGTGCCACCCCCCCACCAGCACCGCCCTCCCAGAAGCCCCTCAGCCTTTGCCCCATGCCCGCTCACCCAGGAGGGTGGGCATCACCTTCGCCCCAGGCACCTCAGGCCCTGCCCCAGTCACCCCTGCTGCCCTCAGTGAGGAGGCTATTGGCCTCCTCAGGTCCCTCACTGTTGGGCAGTCTACCATTTTGAATGCCATCCAGGGTGTAGAAAGGCAGTTGCAACAAACAAATGCATTCCTGGAGGGCATTTATTCTGGTCAGGCGGCCCTTCAGCGAGCTTTTCAGACTCTGGCCTCAGCACTGATGGCAGCCATTGTCCCTGTGTCTAGCCTCCCCCCTCCAACTTCCTCCACCCAGACCCAATCCCCTCTACCTCAGCCTATCCCAAGCACACCTTCAGACCAGCATGCACACACGTCAACACACAAGGGAAGCTCAGGCAAACATAAGCACCACACATCCCACAGGCACTCACGCAAGCATCACACACACATGCAGACACACCAACATCCACTGCCTTCACTGTGTCCCCCTCCTCCTCGTCTCCCCCCTCACTCCCAGTCTCATCTCCACTCACACCTGCGTGCACTACATCTACAGCCACTACTTCCATCACCAGCACACCCACCACCACACCCCGCTCACGTGCAGTCACCACCCCCACTACCATTCACACGTGTCTGTGTCCTCTCCCAGTGTGTCTGTGACGCCCCATCCCAAGATACACAAACGCAGGCACACACCCACCCAACAGCCATCCACCTCACGAAAGCCTCCAGCGCATGCTCCTTCACCCAAAGTCACCAAATGAACACCTCCTACAACCACAACCTCTTCCTCCACTACCAAACCACCTCCAGCTACCCATCCCAGTGTTCCCAAGAAACTTTTCCTGTCCAACCTTGACCTCTTTCCCTCAACTCCCCCACTCCGTCCGTCTCCTAGGGCCCGACTCTCCAGGTCCCAACCTAGCACCCCAGCCACAACATCTCTGGGACCAGTGGTGCCTGTAGTCACCGGAATCTGGAGTGCACCGGCCACCAGGGCAGCCAGTGTGGCACGGAGCCACAGCACGGACAGTCCCCCACCTGTCAAGGATCAAAAGTTGGCCAGTGCCCGACGGGAGAGGAGGAAGACTCCAGCCACCAAAGCCGCTCCCAGGGGTACAGGTGGGAGTGTGGAGTCAGCTGCGATACCTTCCAAGGTGGGGAAGGCCCACAAGAAAGTCAGCAAGTCTGGGAAGAGCAGCACGGCGGAGAAGACCGCCATCATCCCCGCTGCCCAGGAGGCCACTGCCACCCGCCCCACTGCCCAGGAGGCCACCGCCATCATCCCCGCTGCCCAGGAGGCCACCGCCAGCACCAGCCCTGCTGCCCAGGAGGCCACCGCCAGCACCAGCCCTACTGACCAGGAGGCCACTGCCAGCACCAGCCCTGCTGCCCAGGAGGGCACCGCCAGCACCAGCCCTGCTGCCCAGGAGGCCACCACCAGCACCAGCCCTGCTGCCCAGGAGGCCACCGCCAGCACCAGCCCTGCTGCCCAGGAGAGTACCGCCAGCACCAGCCCTGCTGGGCCATGAAGGACCGCCAGCACCAGCCCCGCTGGGCCATGAAGGACCGCCAGCACCAGCACCAGCCCCGCTGGGCCACGAAGGACCGCCAGCACCAGCCCCGCTGGGCCAGACATGACCGTCAGCAGCTGAGTCACTGCAAAGGACCCCTCCGCCACAAGCACCGCTGAACAAGGCACCGCCACCACAAGCACTGCTGCCAATGACACTGCCGCAACAAGCACCGCTGGCCCATGAGCGCCAAGGGCACTGACGCTACTGAGTCCGTCACGAGCAGGATGAAGCACCCTGGGCACAATGCCCCCTCCAGAACCAGTGGAGACAAACATCCACTACCAATGTCCTTGGCAGGATGAAGCACTGTGGGCACAAAGCCCCCTCCAGAACCAGTGGAGTATCACATCCACTACCTCTGTCCTTGGCAGGATGAAGCACTCTGGCCACAATGCCCCCTCCAGAACCAGTGGAGACAAACATCCACTACCTCTGTCCATGGCAGGATGAAGCACTCTGGGCACAATGCCCCCTCCAGAACCAGTGGAGTATCACACCCACTACCTCTGTCCTTGGCAGGATGAAGCACTCTGGGCACAATGCCCCCTCCAGAACCAGTGGAGACAAACATCCACTACCTCTGTCCTTGGCAGGATGAAGCACTCTGGGCACAAAGCCCCCTCCAGAACCAGTGGAGACTGTTATCCACTTGAGAGACTGTGGCTTGCACTCCCCAGGATAGAACAGTGGGCAAACCACCCACTGTAGAGACTTGAGAGACTGTGGATTTGCATTACCCAGAATTGAACAGTGGGCAAACCACCCACTGTAGAGGCTTGAGAGACTGTGGCTTTGCACTCCCCATGATTGAACAGTGGGCAAACCAACCACTATAGAGACTTGAGAGACTGTGGCTTTGCACTCCCCAGGATATAGCAGTGGGCAACATACCCACTGTAGAGACTTGAGAGACTGTGGCTTTGCACTCCCCAGGATTGCACAGTGGGCAAACCAACCACTGTAGAGACTTGAGAGACTGTGGCTTTGCACTCCCCAGGATATAGCAGTGGGCAACCCACCCACTGTAGTGACTTGAGAGACTGTGGCTTTGCACTCCCCAGGATGGAACAGTGGGCAACCCACCCACTGTAGAGACTTGAGAGACTGTGGCTTTGCACTCCCCAGGATGGAACAGTGGGCAACCCACCCTTTGTAGAGACTTGAGAGACTGTGGCTTTGCACTCCCCAGGATGGAACAGTGGGCATGTGGCCCCCTCGTGGATTTGGTGTCGTGCACTCAACCGGCTGAGGTGCCCCCCCTTTCCCTTCCCCCTGAGGTTCCTGTTTTATTGCTATCTGATGCCCCTGCAGTGTTCCCTCCGTCATGTTCGGGGATTGAGTGTGGGCCTCGCCCATACCGCGTGGGCCCAGTGTTCCACAGACTTCAATGGAGCACTACCTGGACTACTATTCTTGGTGTATATTTTGTTTATAGTGTATATATATATATATATATATTTGCGTACTGGATTTTAATATATTACAATGGTTACACTCATTTCCTTTTGTCCTTGCATTCTTCCCAGGGGGGTTGGGGGGTGTAACTGTTATGTATCATGCTGTATTAGTGTGTGTGTTGTCGTGGGTGAGGGTGGGGGTGGGGGTGTTGCGTGTGTGTGACCCTGTTTTTTCCCTCCCCTGTGTCGTAGGTGCAGTACTCACTGTGGTCTTCGCCGCCGGCGTTCGTGCTCCTGGTTGAGGAGTAAGAAGATAAGGGCTGGCAGGATGTGGAGTTCGGGTTCCATGGCGTCCGGAGTCCTCGTGGGGTGTGTAGAGGTGAGCGTTTTCCCTTCGAAGTCCTGTTTCCGCAGTGTTTTTGTTCACAGTGAATCCACCCCGGAAAAGGTGGCGGATTGGTAGGTTGGGCGGTACATTTTCTTCTGCCTGTCTGTTGGCGGTGACCGCCAATCTGTTTGTTTGTACCGCCGTGGCGGTCGGAGTGTTAAAGTGGCTTTGTTGGCGGTTTCTGCCACGGTCGTGAATCCATTTTTTTTCCCGCCGGCCTGTTGGCGGTCTTACTGCCGCTTTAACACCGACCGCCAGGGTTGTAATGACCACCTTAGTAGTTTATTTCTGATTGTATGTCTATAACCTAAATTGACCTATGGACATACACATTGTCCTAGGGCAGGAGTGGACTAGCTTCGTTGCTATAGTGCCTAAATTTTGGCAGCATCAGTGCAGTTATAAAAGAAAAGGCACAGGGTGTGCACATGCCCCCGGAGTTAAAGGATGGACCAAGACTGTTAAACTCAATGAAATATAGGGGATACTTCCATCTTACACATAACTTTTACTTGTTTTGCAAACCCCATGATCTGATTTTGGATCAAGAAAAACAACGTCGATGCATTAAATTGCAGTTCTCCTTATGTTATATGTGACAGGTATCTACATATTGCTCAGAAAACTCGCTCAGGCATGTGAGCTTGGTTAACCCAAGGCTTACGGACACTTTAACGTTAGTTCATTTTCTGTTCTGCCAAAGAAAGGAACCTGGTTTGGAGATGGAAGAGGAAGGCTTTGGAATCTACGACTGAATCTTCGATTCACATTCTGTCAGATGGCCTTCTTATGGGTAATGAAGAGAATTGTTTGTATGTTAATATATTATCTTGATACGTATGCGTGGTTGGAAGAACTCATACCCGAGTTTTAATGTACTTATCTTCTAGTTTCTTGTGTAAAATTCAATTTTTGTTTTTCTAATTCTTTCAATTATGATTTTAAATAATCAACACTCGTACATAATTATAGCGAGCTACATGTCTTCAATAGTTATCAACCCCACTACCATCTCTAGCTTCAGATCTGTTTGGCTGTAATGTTTGTTTCTTTAGAAAAGAATTGTCCGATTAAAATCAGAATTTAAATGGAATGACTAAATGTACTGTATTGTCCAAGCCAAGGCCACGCCCTTGCACCAACTGGCTTCTCCATTTTAATGACAGAAAATCCAGTTACCACCGACAGCCACAGCCCTGATTTAGAGTTCGGCGAACAGGTACTACTTCTCAAACGTGACGGATATGCCTTCCGTCTTATTACAAGTGTCATAGGATAGACTGCACCTGAAATAAGGCGGACGGGATGTCTGTCGCATTTGTGACGAGTAACCGAATAAACTCCGGCCGTAAGTCCAAAAATCATGAGCTGTGCCCACAAAAGAGAAGTGTTTTTCCACCACTAAAAATGCTTTCTCCGTGGGCAAAAATATAAATAAATAAATTACCAAGTGCCTTTTTACAGGCCTTACAACTTTTCTCATGCGAAAACACGTGACCTGTTTCTCATTCCTTACTTGAGCAACTTTCCTCATGACAAAAATTGTTGGTTAGAAATAACAGTTTTTCTCCTATGCTCTCCCAAAGCGATTCTAACAGCATCCCTGGCTGACGACTGTGTTTCCCTTTGAAGAAAATATCTCAAATCATTCTCTTTCTGTCAGTGGCATCGATTTGAGTGAAGGCTTCACTTCCATCATAAAGCAACTAAAATGCCATTGTTCGCACTCACAAACCTTTAAAGCACCGCTAGATGGCCCTAGCACTCCACCAGAAAAAGTTAACAGTTCCTTTTGCAGCCCTTTTCTGCCATCATTGTGTGGAAGTGGTTACATAGCAACCCTGTCAAAATGAATGTGTAGTGTTGTGTGACCTCAGTAAGTCTCTGCGTCCTATCCAAATGTCTTTTTCCGTGAGGACTTTACCTTATGTTCTTCTGGCTTTGGTGAATATTGTCGCCCACGACCCTGTGCTTCTAGCCATGTAAAGAATCACTCGGCCCATAACAAACTGATAATGAACAATCCCTATCAAATGGGCTTCTATGGAGGCAGGGGTTATGAAACTTTCCTAACCATCTGGAATGACCTGAAAAAGACTGTGTACAGAAATGAAGTGGTGCACCACGATTGGTGAATGTGTCAGCTGCCTTTGACTACCAGACTTACATCTGAGGCTAATGTAGCCTGTCATGCCTGGAAGTATCATACACTATCTTCTCCTTCCTGCAACGCAGATTTGGATCATGTGACTGTTTCGTTATGTTGCCACCTTTCAGCACCAACTCTGGCGTATCTCAAGACTTGATAAAATGACCATTCAACTTTTCCCTCACCCCTCAGCCACCAGCCCTCATCAAGTCATTCAACTCAACTTGCTAGAATTATGCCACCGACATGCAAATCACCCTAAAAGGATCTAAGTACCTCAAGACTTGCCTCCAAGTCATCAACTAATGGACCCTAAAATGATTACCAAAACTGTGATCCTAACCTGTGGAGTTTGGAAGATGTACCAACCTACAACTATCTGGTTCCAGGAACTCGATCCACCTTTCATGACATTACCTGAAATAAGAAATCTAAGCGTGATCATGGACACTAACACTTGCCCTCCAAGTGAACCACGTTACAAGAAGCACTTTCGACATCATGGAAACACAAATAGTCCCTTGTCTAGGATTCCTACATGAGCTACAAAGCTGCGTTGCCCTTTCATTTCAGACTGCGCAAATGGTCTTTTCCTAGGGGTACAGTTCTTCTTGCTTTAACTGCTGTAAATGATAAAAAACTCTATCGCAAGATTGATCTTTCAATCGGTTTTCCTAAAACGTCTACAGAGGTGGTAACTGGCTGGATTAGCTGGGTAGAGGCTGTTCTTCATGATTAGTCTTCTAATGTAAGAGGCCTTAAGGATGGAGGGGGATCTGCCGAAGTTAGTGAGTTGTTGGGGAAGGTTCTTGCTGAAGACGCAACACTTTTGGAGAGTAGAATGTCCTGGAAGGTTTGTGCCAGCCAGGGTTTGAACAGGGAACCCATTAGCCCTCTTAATTTGAAAAGCTTCCTCTACTGGAACTAAGGGAGTTGTTTAAAGGTAGTTTTTAGTGGTATTGCAGGCGGATTCAAAGGAAATCTGGCACTGGGAACAGTGTTTTTCTGCATTGTTGATGTATAATTTGTGGATCCTGTTGTGGCACTGGAATGAAGGCGTTGAATGTCGTCGGTAATACATGCAGGCGCTAACTTGAAATTTTGGAATCTACTCTTGTTGTATGCCCCCTGTCAGAGAGCGAGATATTGATGAAGTCTGTTCCCCCTGGTTTCTACAATATATACTGGAATTGATATTTTCCCCTTCGTCCGTGCTGTGCCTTATGGAAGGCAGCCCTACATCCATCTTCTTTCTACCTAACAGTATTTTCTTGTGATCCTGAGGTAGCTCATAACTTCTGTTTGCTCAGTAGTTTAATCAACGCTGGACCATGTGTGTCTTCATTTGAGAAATCCTATTTTCAGCCTTTGTGGCCGAATGTTCCACCAACAACAAGGCACTCTGCCATTACCCAGAGGGTCATCCATGGCTAAGGGTCCTTTGTGCCATCCAGTTAAACACCAGGAATATTCAAAGAACAGAACCCTCTGCTCTTGACTATCACCTTGGCTGATAATAGAAATGTATGAGTAGACCAATACCCATCCAGGAGATATGCAACACAACCATGCAGTTCACTTGGAGCAAAGGCAAGAAATAATCCAAGATGACTTGAAATTCACGAAGAAGGGAAAGACTTTGCTCTTCCCAAACAGATGATGCAGGATCACATCGTCCATAAGCAGATCCAATCTTCCACATGTGCAGAATGGGCATCTCATGACTCAGGACCACACCCACCTACTAACAGGAACCTGTTGCCCCCGGAAAGATATTAGATACAATCGCATGAGAGACCATCGCTCACTGCTGCATTTCAGTATAGACAACATCGCAGCTACACAATCAAAACGACACAGTAACTGCAGTCTGCTACTTCACCAAAACACTCCAGATAGAACTAATTCACAACCCACCTTTTTCCAACCAGGCACAACAATAACAAAAAGCTCACTCTTTCTATCCCTCTTAATTTCACCACACACTTAAATACAGCCAAAGGTGGTAGGATAATAGCCCCACGCTGGTAATCATACCTGATAACAAAACATCTCTCATATAAATCACATTCCATCCAACATAATCCAATCAGGGACAGCCTATGGTATAGCACACTCTTTGACACCTCATTAAAAACGCTATGTAAATGCAACTCTACTACAAAAAGGTAGAATGGACCTCTTCAATTTACGTCTGATGACCCGTAGTAGATGGTCAATTAACTTGTGAATGACATGATCTCTGAAGAGATTAGTCTTAAGCTCCGGAAGCTAAAGATGGAAGAATCTTGTTGGATCTGTGTTGGGCTGGAAGTCCAGTGCATAACATGAACAAAGATTCCTCCATTCACACTGTCTAGAAATCATGTTTTTCTTGCTAATATATTTGGGGAAAAATGTGTTGTAAAATGCATGTTTAAGTCCTAAAGTTTCGTAAAATATCTTGAGGTAAAAATCCAGAAAAACTTTCTTAGGCCTTCTAGGCTTGCTTAGGCGGAGTAATGTGTCTGGCTATACATGTTTATTTTGGCCACCTTTGGTTTCGAGTCCAGCCTTGAGTCAGTCAAGATCTTAACGAAAGTGGAGTGCTTCTATGCAGTTGCAGAAGCTAATTGTAAGGAAATGCCTCCTTGGCATGGATTACCCCCTGACTTTTTGCCTTTGCTGATGCCAAGTTATGATTTGAAAGTGTGCTGAGGCCTTCTAACCAGGCCTCAGCACCAGTGTTCTTTCACTAAACTATACCTTTGCCTCCACAATTGGTACACCCCTGGCATCCAGGTAAGTCCCTTGTAACTGGTATCCCTGGTACCAGGGGCCCTGATGCCATGGAAGGTCTCTAAGGGATGCAGCATGTCTTATGCCACCCTGGGGACCCCTCACTCAGCACATGCACACTGCTTGCCAGCTTGTGTGTGCTGGTGGGGAGAAAGTGACTAGGTCGACATGGCACTCCCCTCAGAGTGCCATGCCAACCCCACACTGCCTATGGCATAGATAAGTCACCCCTCTAGCAGGCCTTACAGCCCAAAGCAGGGTGCACTATACCACAGGTGAGGGCATATGTGCATGAGCATTATGCCCCTACAGTGTCTAAGCAAAACCTTAGACATTGTAAGTGCAGGGTAGCCATAAGAGTATATGGTCTGGGAGTCTGTCATACACAAACTCCACAGCACCATAATGGCTACACTGAAAACTGGGAAGTGTGGTATCAAACTTCTCAGCACAATAAATGCACACTGATGCCAGTGTACATTTTATTGTGAAATACACCCAGAGGGCATCTTAGAGATGCCCCCTAAAAACATACCTGACTTCCAGTGTGGGCTGACTAGTTTTGTCAGCCTGCCACACACCAGACATGTTGCTGGACACATGGGGAGAGTGCCTTTGTCACTCTGTGGCCAGGAACAAAGCCTGTACTGGGTGGAGGTGCCTCTCACCTCTCCCTGCAGGAACTGTAACACCTGGCGGTGAGCCTCAATGGCTCACCCCCCTTTGTTACAGCGCCACAGGGCATCCCAGCTAGTGGAGATGCCCGCCCCTCCGGCCACTGCCCCAACTTTTGCTGTCAAGGCTGGAGGAGATAATGAGAAAAACAAGGAGGAGTCACTGGCCAGTCAGGACAACCCCTAAGGTGTCCTGAGCTGAGTTGACTCTGACTTTTAGAAATCCTCCATCTTGCAGATGAAGGATACCCCCAATAGGATTAGGGATGTGCCCCCCTCCCCACCGGGAGGAGGCACAAAGAGGGTGTAGCCACCCTCAGGACTAGTAGCCATTGGCTACTAACCTCCCAGACCTAAATACACCCCTAAATTGAGTGTTTAGGGGCCCACAGAACCTAGGAAGATAGATTCCTGCAACCTGAAGATGAAGAAGGACTGCTGACCAGAAGCCCTGCAGAGAAGACGAAGACACCAACTGCTTTGGCCCCAGCCCTACTGGCCTGTCTCCCCACTTCGAGAAAAACTGCAACAGCAACGCATCCCCCAGGGTCCAGTGACCTCTGAAGCCTCAGAGGACTACCTTGCATCTAAAAGGACCAAGAAACTCCTGAGGACAGCGGCCCTGTTCAACCAACCTGGAACTTTGCAACAAAGAAGCAACTTTTAAAGACCACACGTTTCCCGCCGGAAGCATGAGACTTTCCACTCTGCACCCGACGCCCCTGGCTCGACCTGCGGAAAACTAACTCTACAGGGAGGACTCCCCGGCGACTGCGAGCCTGTGAGTAGCCAGAGTTGACCCCCCCGGAGCCCCCACAGCAACGCCTGCAGAGGGAATCCAGAGGCTCACCCTGACCGCGACTGCCTGCTTCCAGGAACCCGACGCCTGGAAAACACACTGCACCCGCAGCCCCCAGGACCTGAAGGAACCGAACTCCAGTGCAGGACCGACCCCCAGGCGGCCCTCTTCCTAGCCCAGGTGGTGGCTACCCCGAGGAGCCCCCCCTTGCCTGCCTGCATCGTTGAGGGTCAAGGGTCTCCCCATTGAATCCTATTGCAAACCTGACGCCTGTTTGCACTCTGCACCCGGCCATCCCTGTGCCGCTGAGGGTGTACTTTTTGTGCCTGCTTGTGTCCCCCCCGGTGCCCTACAAAACTCCCCTAGTCTGCCCTCCGAAGTCACAGGTACTTACCTGCTGGCAGACTGGAACCGGGTTGCCCCTATTTCCATTGAAGCCTATGTGTTTTGGGCACCACTTTGACCTCTGCACCTGACCGGCCCTGAGCTGCTGGTGTGGTAACTTTGGGGTTGCCTTGAACCCCCAATGGTGGGCTACCTTGGACCCAACTTTGAACCCTGTAAGTGTTTTACTTACCTGTGAACTTAACCTCTTAGCTGCTGGGCCTTCCCCCCTCAGTGCTGAGCCCTTTTTTGGCTATTTGGGGTAGTTTGCGCTTAGGCCTTCGTAACTTTTTGTCCACATAAGCTATCCATGCCAAATTTGCGTCCTTTTTTTCCAACATCCTAGGGATTCTAATGGTACCCAGAGTTGGTGGTTTCCCCTGGAGGAGACCAAGAAATTAGCCAAAATACAGTGAACATTTCGTTTTTTCCAATAAAATGGGAAAAAAGGGTTGCCGAAGAAGGCTTGTGGTTTTTTCCCTGAAAATGCCATCAACAAAGGGTTTCTGGTGCTGAAATCACCATCTTCCCACCTTTCAGGAATGGGCAGACTTGAATCAGAAAACCAAATTTTTCAACACATATTTGGCATTTTACTGGGACATACCCCATTTTTACTATTTTTGGTGCTTTCAGCCTCCTTCCAGTTAGTAACAGGAATGGGTGTGAAACCAATGCTGGATCCTGGAAAGCTACACATTTCTGAAAACTAGACAAAATTCTGAATTCAGCAAGGGGTCATTTGTGTAGATCCTACAAGGTTTTCCTACAGAAAATAACAGCTGAAATAAAAAAATATTGAAATTGAGCTGAAAACAACAGCCATTTTTTACTCTGTAACTTGTTCCTACGATGTCAGATTTTTTAAAGCAATATACCATTATGTCTGCTGGACTCTTCTGGTTGCGGGGATATAAAGGGCTTGTAGGTTCATCAAGAACCCTAGGTACCCATAGCCAATAAATGAGCTGCACCCTGCAGTTGGTTTTCATTCTATACTGGGTATACAGCAATTTATTTGCTGAAATATGAAGAGTGAAAAATAGCTATCAAGAAAACCTTTGAATTTCCAAAATGGGCTCAAGATAAGGTTTTGAGGAGCAGTGGTTATTTGCACATCTCTGAATTCCGGGGTGCCCATACTAGCATGTGAATTGCAGGGCATTTCTCAAATAGACGTCTTTTTTACACACCCTCTTACATTTGGAAGGAAAAAATGTAGAGAAAGATAAGGGGCAATAACACTTGTTTTGCTATTCTGTGTTCCACCAAGTCTCCGATAAAAATGATACCTCACTTGTGTGGGTAGGCCTAGCGCCTGCGACAGGAAATGCCCCAAAACACAACGTGGACACATCCCATTTTTGTGACAGAAAACAGAGCTGTTTTTTGCAAAGTGCCTAGCTGTGGATTTTGGCCTCTAGCTCAGCTGGCACCTAGGGAAACCTACCAACCCTGTGCATTTTTGAAAACTAGAGACCTAGGGGAATCCAAGATGGGGTGACTTGTGGGGCTCTGACCAGGTTCTGTTACCCAGAATCCTTTGCAAACCTCAAAATGTGGCTAAAAAAACACGTTTTCCTCTCATTTCGGTGACAGAAAGTTCTGGAATCTGAGAGGAGCTACAAATTTCCTTCCACCCAGCGTTCCCCCAAGTCTCCCGATAAAAATGATACCTCACTTGTGTGGGTAGGCCTAGCGCCCGCGACAGGAAATGCCCCAAAACACAACGTGGACACATCACATTTTTTGACAGAAAACAGAGCTGTTTTTTGCAAAGTGCCTACATGTAGATTTTGGCCTCTATCTCAGCTGGCACATAGGGAAACCTACCAAACCTGTGCATTTTTGAAAACTAGAGACCTAGTGGAATCCAAGACGGGGTGACTTGTGGGGCTCTGACCAGGTTCTGTTACCCAGAATCCTTTGCAAATCTCAAAACGTGGCTAAAAAAACAAGTTTTCCTCATATTTCAGTGACAGAAAGTTCTGCAATCTGAGAGGAGCCACAAATTTCCTTCCACCCAGCGTTCCCCCAAGTCTCCCGATAAAAATGATACCTCACTTATGTGGGTAGGCCTAGCGCCCGCGACAGGAAATGCCCCAAAACAAAACGTGGACACATCCCATTTTTTGACAGAAAACAGAGCTGTTTTTTGCCAAGTGCCTACCTGTAGATTTTGGCCTCTAGCTCAGCCGGCACCTAGGGAAACCTACCAAACCTGTGCATTTGTGAAAACTAGAGACCTAGGGGAATCCAAGATGGGGTGACTTGTGGGGCTCTGACCAGGTTCTGTTACCCAGAATCCTTTGCAAACCTCAAAATGTGGCTAAAATAACACGTTTTCCTCACATTTTGGTGACAGAAAGTTCTGGAATCTGAGAGGAGCCACAAATTTCCTTCCACCCAGCGTTCCCCCAAGTCTCCCGATAAAAATGATACCTCACTTGTGTGGGTAGGCCTAGCGCCCGCGACAGGAAATGCCCCAAAACACAACGTGGACACATCACATTTTTTGACAGAAAACAGAGCTGTTTTTTGCAAAGTTCCTACCTGTAGATTTTGGCCTCTAGCTCAGCCGGCACCTAGGGAAACCTACCAAACCTGTGCATTTTTTAAAACTAGAGACCTAGGGGAATTGAAGATGGGGTGACTTGTGGGGCTCTGACCAGGTTCTGTTACCCAGAATCCTTTGCAAACCTCAAAATGTGGCTAAAATAACACGTTTTCCTCACATTTTGGTGACAGAAAGTTCTGGAATCTGAGAGGAGCCACAAATTTCCTTCCACCCAGCGTTCCCCCAAGTCTCCCGATAAAAATGATACCTCACTTGTGTGGGTAGGCCTAGCGCCCGCGACAGGGAATGCCCCAAAACACAACGTGGACACATCCCATTTTTTGACAGAAAACAGAGCTGTTTTTTGCAAAGTTCCTACCTGTAGATTTTGGCCTCTAGCTCAGCCGGCACCTAGGGAAACCTACCAAACCTGTGCATTTTTGAAAACTAGAGACCTAGGGGAATCCAAGATGGGGTGACTTGTGGGGCTCTGACCAGATTCTGTTACCCAGAATCCTTTGCAAACCTCAAAATGTCGCTAAATAAACACATTTTCCTCACATTTCGGTGACAGAAAGTTCTGGAATCTGAGAGGAGCCACAAATTTCCTTCCACCCAGCATTTCCCCAAGTCTCCTGATAAAAATGATACCTCACTTGTGTGGGTAGGCCTAGCGCCCGCGACAGGAAATGCCCCAAAACACAACGTGGACACATCCCATTTTTTGACAGAAAACAGAGCTGTTTTTTGCAAAGTTCCTACCTGTAGATTTTGGCCTCTAGCTCAGCCGGCACCTAGGGAAACCTACCAAACCTGTGCATTTTTGAAAACTAGAGACCTAGGGGAATCGAAGATGGGGTGACTTGTGGGGCTCTGACCAGGTTCTGTTACCCAGAATCCTTTGCAAACCTCAAAATTTGGCTAAAAAAACACGTTTTCCTCACATTTCGTTGACAGAAAGTTCTGGAATCTGAGAGGAGCCACAAATTTCCTTCCACCCAGCGTTCCCCCAAGTCTCCCGATAAAAATGATGCCTCACTTGTGTGGGTAGGCCTAGCGCCCGCGACAAGAAATGCCCCAAAACACAACGTGGACACATCACATTTTTTCGTAGAAAACAGTGTCTACCTGTGGAATTTGGCCTCTAGCAAAGGCCGGCACCTGGGGAAACCTAGCAAACCAGCGCATTTCTGAAAACTAGAAACCCAGGGGAATCCAAGATGAGGAGACTTGTGGGGCTCTGACCAGGTTCTGTTACCCAGAATCCTTTGCAAACCTCAAAATGTGGCTAAAATAACACGTTTTCCTCACATTTCGGTGACAGAAAGTTCTGGAATCTGAGAGGAGCCACAACTTTCCTTTCATCCAGCGTTCCCCCAAGTATCCCGATAAAAATGATACCTCACTTGTGTGGGTAGGCCTAGCGCCCGCGACAGGAAATGCCCCAAAACACAACGTGGACACATCACATTTTTTCATGGAAAACAGTGCCTACCTGTGGATTTTTGGCTCTAGCTCAGCCGGCACCTGGGGAAACCTAGCAAACCAGCACATTTTTTAAAACTAGAAACCCAGGGGAATCCAAGATGGGGTGGCTTGTGGGGCTCTGACCAGGTTCTGTTACCCAGAATCCTTTGCAAACATCAAAATGTGGCCAAAAAAACACTTTTTCCTTTCATTTCGGTGACAGAACGTTCTGGAATCTGAGAGGAGCCACAAATTTCTATCCACCCACCATACCTAGGCCTGGTGCCCGCGACAGGAATAGATCACACAACGGTCAATGTTGGTCCTTACATGAGGCAGCTGCTGACCCTGGGGTGATCCATTCCTGACGCAGGCACTAGGTGTAGGCAGTCAAGTGGGGAAGTGTTTTTATCAGGACAGGTGAGGAATCACTGGGTGGTAGGATATTTTGTGGATCCCAGCATATTCCTGTAGTTTGTGTGACAAAAATGCGAGAAAAATAGAGTTTTTATTCAACATTTCAGCTTTGCAGGGTATTCTGGGTAAGAAAGCTTTGGGGAATCCACACAAGTCACACCTCTGTGGACTCCCCCGAATGTCTAGTTTCCAGAAATGTTTGGGTTTAGTGTGTTTCTCTATATGGCCGCCGAACCCAGGACCAAAAACACAGGTGCCTGCCTTACAAAACCAGTTTGTTTTGCGATAGATAATTTTGATGTCTCCACAATACGATTTGGGCGGTGGAATTTGGGGCTGAACTAAATTGGGGAGCTCCCAAGAGAGCACTCTCTCTCTCTCTCTCTCTGCTTGCCGCCGCATTCACCAGCTCTCTGGGTTAGGCTAACCCACTATTACCCAGTTGCACAGACTGGTTGCGAAGGGACAGCAGGACTGTCCTCATCACCTCCCTCATAATGTACTGGAAGAGGAGTTATCGAATGGGACTCCTCCGACTGAAAAATCACTCCCAGAGTCTGCGCCATTGTCCTATCCCTCAGATGCTGTCTCAGTATCTGACGTCTCAGTCTCTGATCCTATGTCAGAGCTGTCCCCTATATCCCAAGTGCCGGCAGCAGTCATCCATCAAGATGCCATCTCTGCTATTGGCTAAACTGTTGCTCTTAAACACTAGCCTACATAGACAGTCACAAAATCGATGGTGTGTGTGAGATACGTGCAACAGTAGAGGTCACCTTACCTACACTTCTTCCCTCAATTAGCACGTTCTTTCAAGACACTCAAAAAACACCTTGTCACATACCATTCGTCACAGTCTTTAGCACCTCCTGCGCCCAGTCCAACAATCATTATTGGTGCTCCCACTCCCTCCTCCTCGGATTCCCTCATTACCACCCAGCAAAAGTGCCCTTCATCTCTCCATAGCCTCCCCGCACATACATTTCATTTGTATTATAGCGCAGGTAATGGCTGACTTTAGTAATGTACTCAGCTATTGACATAAAATACAGATTTGCTCTTTGCAGTAGGCATATAAACCTTCTGCGCTTCTTTATGGCACTAAAACTGCCGCTAGACAAAAGTCTGATCCTTTCGTAGCAGAAACATATTCACAATACTTACTTGACTTTTTTATTGCTGCCTAAAAGCTACAGGTGAAATGCGTCAGTTGAAGTATGTGCATTGCTTTGAAGACGCAAGCTGCAACTGCAAGACAACTGGTGGCAAATCTATTTATAAATATATATATATTATATATATAAATAAATAAATATATATATATATATCACTTTTATATGTGGGTCTGGTTTTCCTGGGGGCCGATCGCACAGCCCCCAGGGAAACCACACACATATTGACAAAAGTGATATATATATATATATACATATATATATATATATACATATATCTATATATCTATATATCTATCTACATAGATATATCTATAGATAGATCTATATATATATCTATATATCTATCTACATAGATATATCCATGTACATAGATATATCTATATATATATATATATATATATATATATATATATATATATATATGTGTACATATATATATATATATATATATATATATAGATCTATTTTTTTTTGTTGTTGTATGGTTTCCTTGGGGGCCAAAATGGCCCCCAGGGAAACCCTACAACAACAAAACAAAAAATTGCCTCCACAGGGGGTCGCCCTGCCCACAGACGACCACCTGTCCATTTATTTTATTTTATTTTTTATTTTTTGAAAAAAAATACATTTTGCCCCTGGGGGCACCTACCTTTTTTTGTAAAAAAAATATGCCCCCAGGAGGGGGGCCGGCCCGTTTTCCGAGGGGGCCGACCCCACCAAGTGAAATCCCTGGTGTCTAGTGGTGTTTCCTGGCCCCCGATCGCAGCTGTGCTGCGATGAGGGGCCAGGAAACACTTTCAGAAGGCCTCGCTGTGCTGCGTTCGGGGGCCAGGAAACACTTTCAGGAAGGCCTCGTAAGAAAGGGGAGACTCTCCCCTTTCTTATGAGGCCTTCTCCAACGTGGGGAAGGCCGTTTTCCCAATCAGAGCAGGAAGCGGCCGCAAGGCTGCTTCCTGCTCCGATGGGGAAATCAACATTGTTACGCGGCGCGCTGACGTCACAAAGGGGCAGGTGGGGGGGAGACACGGAAGCTTCCGTGTCTCCCTGGGATACAATAAATAAATAAATAAATCCTCAGGTGCGTGGTCGTGACCCGCACCAGGGAGGTAGTGCGGGCGTCGGCCAGTGGCCGACGCCCACATTGAAGGGGTTAACATTTAATTACCTCCCCCAGGAACTGTTGATTTTTGCAGTGTCCACTTTTAAAATAGCTTATTGCCATTTTTGGCAAAACTGTACATGCTATTGTGATTATTCAAAGTTCCTAAGATACCTGAATGAAATACCTTTCATTTAAAGTATTGTTTGTAAATCTTGAACCTGTGGTTCTTAAAATAAACTAAGAATAGATATTTTTCTATATAAAAACCTATTGGCCTGGAATTGTCTTTGAGAGTGTGATCCTCATTTATTGCCTGTGTGTGTACAACAAATGCTTAACACTATCCTCTGATAAGCCTACTGCTAGACCACACCACCACAAAATAGAGCATTAGAATTATCTCTTTTTGCCACTATCTTACCTCTAAGGGGAACCCTTGGACTCTGTGCACACTATTTCTTACTTTGAAATAGTATATACAGAGCCCACTTCCTACACTAATCATCAGTAATTTAGGAGGAGCTAAATAGGGGTGGATCTTATCAAGAGTGTAGTCATTATAGGCTTTACAAAGAGCTGAGTCGTAATCATGATCATGAGCTATATCAGAGTGAAAGTTATCATGAGTTAGTGAGCTGAATTAGGCTAGACATGAGCCAGATGAATCTGGCTGGTCACTATTGCAAACTGAGTCAGGAAGCATGCATTATGAATAGCTGAGTCAATTCAGGGATTATCAAGGGTTGAGTAATTTTGGGCATTAACAAGGGTTGTCAGTATGGGCAATATGCAGTCCCAGGCCACAATTGGCTTATGTTGTTTCTGTGAGGCTGAAAGCAGGTGGTCTTGATTTCCTCCTTTTGTTTCTCCACTGTTGGTGTCCTGTAGAGTTCCACAGAGGTCCACAGTCTCTCCCATTCTGTTCGAACTATAAGTTGAGCATTTTGGACAAGTTACATTTACTCCTTTGGCTTCAAAGGTTTCCTGTATTCTTAATTCTTAAAGACACTTTTGATAGTGATGACTCTTTTGGGGTGCAGATGCAGAAGGTTTTTTTCCCACTTGTTTCCTGCATTTGCCTCTGGAAGATATTGGCAGAAGTGATCGGAGCATATGTTCTGTTAAGTGACTTTTTGAAAGCCCTCTATCTTAGCTTGCCCGAGTGCACATACAAGAGGTTTCAGCATCTTCATAAGTGGTGAGACTAGCATGCGCCCTCCCCAAATTTGACCATGTAACACCAAGGTGACTTGCAATATTCTTGTCATGTATAGGAGAGGGTACTTTATTCCTTAAAATATGTGGTCACATCATCACCTCTCCCACAACCACTTAAATCCTTGGTGTGAAGGTATTTCATATGAAAGACAGAGCATGTTTGCAAGCGTGAAGAATACAAATAGAATCTCTAGTGCAAAATTGAACACGTCACCAACTGTTAGGTATTTGTTACAAAAAGATATTAAAATCAGTTTGATTCATGTCAGTTTTTAAAAAAAAGATGCTGTAGTTTGGAATACGTAAAAACATGCAGAAAGATTCTAGCTTTTCTACAATTATCTAAGCAGTGCCAAAAATAAACATGTTGTCTTAAATATCTCCTTTTTGCTTATCACTGAACAGCTAAAAAACAGAGCAGAAGAAAGAAAAGCTGCATTTCGTTTTTATTCTTTAAACAGTTGCTTTAATTATGCTCCATGACCTCATCTGCCTCTCCCCTCGGCTGCTGGCTCTGGCAGCAGGCATTGTGACGTCAGAACTCAACTATAATAAGTTATTACAGTTGAGCAGTTTCTTATTTCTTTATAATACATGGGATTCTGCAATCCCTGTATAAAAATTCATCTCTAATTTCATTATAATAGGCAACTCATAATACACCTAGTTGCCTATTATAAAGAAATGACATAGCGCTCAACTGTAATAACTTACTGCAGTTGAGTTCTGACATCACCATGTGTGCTGCCAGTGTCAACAGTCAGAAAGAAACACAGGTCAGGTTACAGAGTCTAATTAAATTAGTTTTTTAAAGAACAAAATAAAATGTGGCTTTTAAATAATGTACCACCGGCAGTAAATGATAAGGATATTGCAAGTATATTGCAAGTCACCTCGGAGTTCCATAAGCTTATGAAGGAACTCTTCATTCGGTCTCGTTCCTCTATGTGATCATAAAACTCCTTGGTGACTTAAAATATCCTTATAATATATGGCATGGGGTAGTTAATCCCAATCATAATAGGCAGTTTTTATACAGGGATTGCCGAATCCCATGTATTACTAAGACATTAGAAACATTTATACAGGGGTTAAAGATTCCCGTGTATTATAAATAAATAAAAAACTATGTAGAGTCATGAGTTATCAAATCAGAGTAAGGCTTGAAATCATCAAGAGCCAAGTCTTGAAATTACATAGAAATAATTGAGTCTGAATGTTATCTAGATCTGATACTGCCTTTTAAATATATTGGTTCAGGTCTGAATTGTCCAAGTATAATGAGTCTGAACAAATGCATATAACTGTGTCAGTCATTATATTAGCAAGATTTGAGTCAACTTTGGCATAATGAAGAGCCGAGACCCATTTGTTGAGGTAGTTTTATGTTGAATCTGAATCTGACTCACTCAATATTGATAAGGGCTTAGTCAGTCTATGACACAACAGTTAGGCCATGTCATTGCATTTCCTGTAGTGTCATCTGCTCATGTGTTTAGGAATATGATTGCCTGTGGTATCGTCACCTACTCTACAGCATAGTGACAAGAAGGAGCATTGCAGAAGGTGGAGTTGGAAGCCCTGCATGCTGAAAGAGACCAGTGTCTATGCTTCTCCACCACAAGGTGGATAATGGTCTCTATTCTGGCTTTTATGTGGACAGAGAGGTAATATCCTAAGAAGGATTCCCTAGAATCTGGGCCCTCTGATGGGGCCGTAGTAGGAGAGGCTGGGTCCGCAGCAGTCCTTAGGAAAGTCATCCATCTAGACAATGCAAGGGTGTAGCTTTGTCAATAAGATTGGGAGGTGTGAGTGTCAGAATTCCTGACATTTACACTGACATATAATGTTAAAATACATTATATGACAAGCAGGGCACATGAGAGGGGCTTAAAAGGCAGTGGAAATGGAGAGGTATACAAATTGGTATGAGTACTAAGTGAGAGAAACACAATATTTTGTAAAATAGTAAAAAAATTTAGGGTTTTCAAAACTGAGACAAGTGTATGTGTGTTTTTGTCAGTGTGTGCATGCATAAAAGCCAGGTGAACTCTGACAGGCACCGCACCATACCCGACTGAAATCAACTGTGCCCAACTATTCTTCAGAACATACATTTATTAGGGGGGTGTAACGACCCAAACACCGCCCCTGATGCTACGGTCCTGGGAGAATGCCCTCTTCTTGGAAGGTCTCTGATGGGACAAAGACTAGCTGATTGAGAATGATAGCCACCTGGAAAATACCATCTTCATGGTTCTTTTTTAGGTCGAGTCTGGCCTTCACCACGCCCATCTCTTTTAATTGGCTCCTTCATGTGTTGTCTCTTTCTTTTGGTTGGTGAAATGTTGCTATTTGTCCCATCTTGTCCCACATTTGGGCTTGTCTTTCACTTTCATGGCTACCGGCCCTGTTACATGTCAACAATGGCGATTTGGCAGAATGCAGCAGACGTAAAAGTAGCAAATCGTCATTATTGAATGATTGTTTATGTGGAGGAAGGCACACCTTCCTGCACATAAACAATCATCCATGGAGTTTTGCTCTTTCTATGTGTGCTGCAGAATGCAGCACACATGGAAAAAGCAAAACAAGGAGAAATAAAAGTATTTCTCCTCGTTGCACCATGCTAACGCCACTCCTGGGGTGGTGTTAGTTTATGGCGCTGCCTCAGATTTACGATTCCTTATAAATTTGGGGCAGTGTCAAAAGCAATGGGTGTTACGATGGAATGCCCACAGCAACACCCATTGCACGCCCTTCTGCTGCAGAATACTCAGTGGAGGGGCCCATATTTACAAGGTGGCATTAAGCCACAAAAAGTGGTTTTGCGCTGCCTTGTAAATATGACACGTGCACAGCTCCACCAGAGCGTCACAAACAGTGACGCTTCGATAGTGCGAGGGGCTTGTAAATATGCCCCTAAAAGTTTAAATCGAAGGGTTTCGGGGACTTAAGTGATGTATGGGCATAGAAGGGGATCGAGGCGTGTTGTATTAGGAACTCACAAACGTGCATTTGCTTGAGCACATTAAAGCCAGGATGTGAGTTTCGCCAAGGTTTGTTTCTGATGCTACATTTAAAATAAATGTAAGCCTTTCTAAGTCCGTTTTACGTGAAATGTTGTTCTGTAATTGGATGTTTAAACCTAGTCTGTCCTCGGATAGAGCCTGTATTGCTGAATATACCTATCGTTGTGAAATCAATGTTAGCCTTAGCGCTTTGTGGGTGGGACATAAGCGCCAGAGACATCTTTAGACGATAATACATTTTATTGTAGCAGGGAGCGAGCGTATACCTTTAACCATCCTGGGAAACAATTGCCCAGTACCAAAGTTTCCTCTGTGGTCCACTATCTGCCGACGGAGCCAGAACCTACCTTCCTTAAACTAGTTCCAGCAGTTAAAACACAGTGTGAGGAGGAATGCTGAGAGTCTCCATCCCTTTGCACATCACTTGTCCTATTTGTCCTGGGGCTGGTGGCTCAGTGAGTTAATGCACCTACTGCTCTGCCACAGATTCCAGTCACAGTGCGTCCACTTTGCCTTTCTTTCCTCTGAGTTTAATAAAAAGATCACTATCGAGGAGGCAACAACAGACGCCCCACTAACCTGGCAATCTCATTTGCTCTTTCTCGTTTTGTGTGGTTCTTCATTGTTCCCATCTTACCAGCGTGGCTTTGTTTCACATCAATCCCATTTCCCATGTTTCTACGGATGACGCCATTTATCAGGTGGTTCATAATATGACCTTTCTTTCTCCTGTGAGCCCCTTTGAATTCGGTGACACACCATCATTGTAGCACCCAGGATAATGTGCTGCACGGATGGTTAAATACTTATGAAGTCCCAAATGCGAGGCCTATTGGCGATGCCAGTGCTTGTTCAGTTCCAGTCATCGCGTGCTGTGTGCTTGGGGTGGGGTGCAGTCTTCTGGTTGCTGTTCGTGTCTTTCATTTTGCACTCTTGTTTCAGGCTGCCAGCACCGGCGTCCTGTGTGTATTGCTCGAGGTCGCTCTGCAAACTCTACTGTCTGAAGGACTAGGCGCTTTGGCCTTCCAGCCCCTTATCGCATCTCTGTTTTGAAGGGTGCCCATGAAGGTTAGACCACTTGCACTCGGCGCCACAAAATGAGTCCCCTCAAGAACTGATTGAAGAGATTGTTTAATTGAACGGCGGGAGACAGTCACTCTGTGGAGACGCAGCACACTGCCAAGAAGCGAGTCTTCAAAGCCACGCTACAACCAGATTGTATTGAAAAAATCCTGTTCGACGTGCGCAGCGTGATAAACCTGTGGAGCTCCAAACGCACCACGTCCATGAAGGGGCCCGTGTGTGAGCGCTCTGCAGCCCAGTGACGGGCTCTAGGCACACTCGGGCATAATGTATGAATTATGTTTTCTGTGATTCACTTTTCTTTTTGTTATAGATACATCTGTCATTAATGTCTTCTTTGGTTTCTATTTTTTCATTACAACACAAAGCAATTAGTAAGGACAGTACAAGCTATGGACCACTATGATGCTTTGACTAAAGTTACACAGAGCCAAGCGTGGAAATGCCTGCTGCCTGTTTATTTATTTAATTCTTATGTTTTTGCTTGCCTGCGTTTGCCGGACGATTTGTGTATTGAGTTTGTGGAAGTTCTAACATGTTAAAATTTTAGTATTCAGCCAATTGAAAGAAGGAAGCAGTTTCTGTTTGGAGCACTTCCCAAAAACAATTTCATTTTCGTGTGGGAATTGGGAAATAATTGTTACAAAATGCATGAAATGAAACCAAGTACAAGACATAACTGTTCAGAAGGCAAAAATAGGGTAGCTTTAAACGTGAAGAGCCGTGGCAACACAGACCTTTGTGTATCATGCAGGTCCGATGTTATCTATGTAAGACAAGTGCATTGTCTTTTGGTAATTAAATAGCTGTGAATATTACCCAACTCAGTGTTAGTCATTATATTGAAGTGAAAAGGATTGAGTAAATTGTCACCAGCTGGGTTTGAACTTGTGATCCTCATGTTGCCACAGATAACTGTATCAGGTTTATTACCCCGGTAAATTATTGTACTGGGATTGTAACATGACCTGTTGGTGTAACGTACTCAACCTAGTGAGCTATCTCACTGTGATTGAAATATGTGAATTGAACACAACACGCTTATTTCTGCAGCTTGTACAATTAACTACGTTTAACTGGGATGGCACTGTGCCACGTGTATGTTATACATGGACGTCTGCAGCAGTAACACTAAACCACAGAGCAGTTTTACTGCGGACCTTATTGAGCTTTTTCTCTCACTTGAGCTTTGGGACACCTCATTTTTCCAATACTATTTTTATTCCTTCAATGGATACAAGACTCAGCCCCCTACAACCATTTCTTTCTTTCCAACTGTGTTTTGAAATTGTTTTTTAGGTATGGCTAGAGACCGGTTAAGCAGTTTTTCAAAATTCGTATAATCACAAGAAAATAGTTACAAAAATAGAATAGAGAGAGGGATTTTGACTGTGTCCCTTTGTTGATCTTCCTTCTGGGCATTTGATTTCTTTGGTTGTCTATGAAGTAGTTTATTTGCCCGTATCAGAAAGAAACAATTGAACACAGACCCCACACCAAATGTAATAGTAAAGGTCTAACTCCGTTTCAAATACAGTGCAAACAGGGTTTACATTGTGTACATTTGTAGTTTTCTATTTAATGTGTACTTTGTAGCAAATTAAAATACATTTTTTGTAACTACTGTTAGAAATGGGGTCTCTGGTTGGCAGTCAGTTTGCACTCTGTCCAAGCAGGGACCCTCACTCTAGTCAGGGTAAAGGAGAAACACACCTGGTTAACCCCCCACTCAGCCCCTAGGTAGCTTGGCACAAGCAGAAAGGTTTATCCCTAGAAGCAATTTGTAAAGTATTTCTACCAACACACACAGTAATACAGTGAGAACACTACAAAATGGACACCACACCAGTTTAGAAAAATAGGTATTATTTATCTAAATCAAACAAGACCAAAACGACAAAAATCCAACATAAACAAGTCAAGATATACATTTTGAAATGAATAAGAGTCTTAAGCCATAGATAACAGTGAGAATGCTGTTGTTACACAAAGTACCTGGGTTGCGTCAAAAATAAAGCCGCACAGGCGAGCGTGCATCAGAAAAGCCAGCAATGAGTCGATTCCTTACTTGCAAGTGAGGCCGTGCGTCGTTTCCCTCTCCAGTTGTGTTGGTGATGCATCGTTTTTCTCCCTCGCAAAAGAGCGATGAGTCAATTTCCGGATGGCACCTCAGGTCCGGACAGGCTTTGCGTAAATTTTTCACACCCAGCGATGTTGCGTTGAAATCCGGTCGCACTGTGTCAGGAATCCGTGCTGCGTGGGATTTGCATCATTATCAGCAGCCGCTAGTGGGTGTTGCACACTGTTTCTCCAGCCGTGATGTGTCGATCTTCCAGCCGTGATGCAGGTGGAGCATCAATTTCAGCTGCGAGGCCCGCAGCACATTGTTTATCAGCGTTGTGGATGGTGCAACAAAAGTTTCCCAGCACAGAGGTCTTTGCGTGGATTTCAGTCCTTTTCCACCAGCTTTATCTTTCAAGGGCCCAGGGACTGGATGGGGCACCTCTTGGCAGGGCATGAGTCTCACCACAGAGTACAGGTGCTGGTAGAGCGAAGTCTTTGATGACCCTGAGACTTCAATAACAGGAGTCAAGCTCAACTCAAGGCACTGGAGATTCTTCTCAAGCAGGAATGCACAGCAAAGTCCAGTCTTTGTCCCCTTTAATAGGCAGAAGCAGCAACTGCAGGATAGCCCGACAAAGCACAGTCACAGGCAGGTGCAGCATCATTGAATCCTTGAAGAAATCTGATTTTCAGGGATTTTGGGCCCAATACTTACACCCCTTTCTGCCTTTGAAGTAAGCAAACTTCAAAGGAAAGTCTCTCTTATTCACAAGATCCTGCCTTGCCCAGGCCAGGCTGCAGACTCACACCAGGGGGTTGGAGACTCCATTGTGTGATACCAGGCACAGCCCATTCAGGTGTAAGTGACCACTCCTCCCTCCACTCTAGCTCAGATGACCCATCAGGATTTGCAGGCTACTCCCTAGCTCCCTTGGTCTCCCTTTGTCTCCCTGTCTAGAGGAAATTCACACCAGCCCAGCTGTCAGTCTGACCCAGATAGGGGATCCACAAACAGGCAGAGTAACAGAATGGTTTAAGTAAGAAAATGCCTACTTTCTAAAAGTGGCATTTTCAAACTACCAATCTAAAAACCACCTCCACTAAAAGACGTATTTTTAAATTGTGATTTCAAAGACCCAAAACTCTAAATTTCTATCTGCTCCCAAAGGGAATATGCACTTTAATGATATTTAAAGGCAGCCTTCATGTTAAATGAGAGAGATAGGCCCTGCAACAGTGAATGCTAAATGTAGCAGTCTTTCACTGTTAGGACATGTAAAACACATCAGTGCATGTCCCATCCTTAACATACACTGCACCCTGCCCGTGGGGCTACCTAGGGCCTACCTTAGGGGTGCCTTACATGTAGGAAAAAGGGAAGGTTTAGGCTTGGCAAATGGCTACACTTGCCAGGTCGAATTGGCAGTTTAAAACTGCATACACAGACACTGCAGTGGCAGGTCTGAGTCATGTTTACAGGGCTGCTCATATGGGTGGTGCAACCAGTGCTGCAGTCCCGCTAGTAGCATTTGATTTACAGGCCCTAGGCACCTCTAGTACACTTTACTAGGGACTTACTAGTAAATCAGATATGCCAATCAGGAAAAAAACAATCGCCAATACAATTTACACAGAGAGCATATGCACTTTAGCACTGGTAAGCAGTGGTAAAGTGCTGAGAGTCCTAAAGCCAACAAAAACTGGTCAGAAAGAAAAGGAGGCAAAAAGATTGGGGATGACGCCGCAAAAAGGGCCAGGTCCAACAACTACATTGACTGGACATTGATGTAGTAGGTGTCACTGCCTACTTAGTGGGGATTTGATTTTATAAACCACACCTCTCCATTGAGTAAGCCTGGGACTGCTCTGCCTTGCCACCCGAAAGGCCAAGTGCTAAATAATTGTTATTGTTGCTCAGCTTGGGTCCAAATCGACCTGGCCAAAGGCCATCTGAGATAAATAAGTCCAATTATTACACTTGGAGCACAAAAAGCCTGATTGCCCTGGGTAGAAGTACTTTGTGAAAATGTGCACTGTGGTAGATTCTCTGTAGTAGCCTAACCAATATCTAGGACAGAGACTTCAAGTGTCAACGCAATAGTATTAGCCTTAGCTTGAGTGCAATAAGCCTGCAACCTTTCAGGGGGATGTTTCTTAGCTAGTGTGTAGTAGATTTGAATGCAGAGGACTATCCACCAATAGCTGATATTATAGTGACCAGAAAGACAGTTTCCAGGTTCAAGCAGCATAGTGGGCAACTGTGCATTGGCCCAAAAGGTGTGCACATTAGGAAAGTGAGAACCAAATTCAGGTCCCAATGTGGCATCAGAAAGAACTTCAGCAAAAACTTGTTTTAAACCTCCAAGAAATCTCATCACAACAGGTCATTTGAACAAAGAAATCTGATTTGCAACCATAAAAAAAGCAGAGAGAGCAGACAGGTATCATTTAACTGTGTCCAGTGCAAGTCCCTTCTGGGCCAAAGATAAAACAAATAAAACATCCAACAGTTTGGCATGTAATGGGTCCTTCTATTGGTTTTTACACCGACCCACAAACCTGTCTCAGTGCCAAGCATACAGTGACATTGTGTAAGAGCATCAAGCTGTCAAGATAATATCAACAACTTTGGGAGGGAGGTCAAATGGATTCAACAGCTGTGACTCAATTGCCATGCACAGAAATGCAAGTTGTGTGGCACTAGGTGCAAGAGTCTGCTCTGCTGCTGTGACAGAATATCCTCCCAAAGTGGCAGCTTGATTGGAGACAGATGTTGATTCCCAAGAATTCCGGATACCCCTCTCTTAATCTAATCCAGAGCCTCTAAGATAACTTGTGCCTGGCCGTTCGTGATCGTCTCGAGAACTTGAGTCAAGAGATGTAGGGGCGGGAAGGCATTCAAGAGTCCCAAGATCCACTCTAGGCCGAATGCATTTCAGAGAAAGAGTCTTTTTTCTGAACTCTAGTATGCAAAAGCATTGCATGTTCTCAGTGGTAGAGAAGAGGTCAAACCATGGTTCTCCCCATTGCTGGAAGACGTGCTGCACTACCTTATAGTATGTTTGCTACTCATGATTGTAGGCGGCTGGCCTGGCTTATAGTGGGTACCTTGTGGTACTCACACCCTGTGCCAGGTCCAGTTATCCCTTATCAGTAGAATAGAGGTGTTTCTAGCAGCTTAGGCTGATAGAAGGTAGCTATGGCAAAGCAGCTTAGGCTGAACTAGGAGACATGCAAAACTCCTACTATACCACTTATATCATATAGCACAATATCATAAGAAAACACAATACACAGAGTTACTAAAAATAAAGGTACTTTCTTTTTATGACAATATGCCAAAAAGTATCTCAGTGAGTACCCTCAGTTAGAAGGTAAGTAATATACACAAGTCATATGTACACAAACCCAAAACAGGTAAGAAATAGTAAGAAAAGTAATGTAAACAGTGTAGAATTACAATAGGATGCAATAGGTGAACATAGGTCTAGGGGCAACACAAACCATATACTCCAAAAGTGGAATGTGAATCACGAATGGACCCCAGACCTATGGGAGCTTGTAGAGGGTCACTGGGACTGTAAGAAAACAGTCAGGGTGTCCAAGATACCCCACCCCAAGACCCTGAAAAGTAGGAGTAAAGTACACCTACTACCCCAATAGGACACAATAGTCGTGATAGGGGGATTCTGCAAGAACCTCAAACACCAGCAAAGCACTGAAGAGGGATTACTGGACCTGAGGACCTGCAAGGTAAGGGGACCAAGTCCAAGAGTCGCAATAGTGTCCAGGGGGGGCAGGAGCCCAGGAAACCCCAGATGAAGGTGCAAGAAGGCTGCCTCTGGGTGGAAGAAGCCAAGGATTCTGCAACAACGAAAAAGACTAGGAACTTCTCCTTTGGATGAAAGATGTCATACGACGTGCTGGATGTTGCAGAAGTGTTTCCACGCAGAAATACCACAAACAAGCCTTGCTAGCTGCAAGGGTTGAGGTAGAGGTTTTTGGGTGCTGCTGGGGACCAGGAAGTACCTGGATGTCGCCCCTTGGAGGAGGAGACAGAGGGCGTGCTCAGCAACTCAGAGAGCCTGCACAGAAGCAGGCAGCACCTGCAGAAGCACCAGAGCAGGCACTTAGAAGATTTGTGAACCAGAGCTGGCTCAGAGTCACAAAGGAGGGTCCCACGACGTCGGAGTCCAACTCAGAGGGTTGAGCACTGCAGGACGGAGTGCTGGGGACCCAGGCTAGGCTGTGCACAAAGGAATCCTTGGAGAAGTGCACAGAAGCCGGAGCAGCTGCAAATCACGCAGTACACAGGTTTGCAGTCTAGCGTGGGGAGGCAAGGACTTAACTCCACCAAATTGGACTGAAGGATCACTGGACTGTGGGAGTCACTTGGATATAGCTCCTGTGTTCCAGGGACCACGCTCGTCGAGATGAGAGGGGACCCAGAGGACTGAAGATGCAGAAGTTTGGTGCCTGGGTTAGCAGGGGGAAGACTCCGTCAACCCACAGGAGATTTCTTCTGGATTTACAGTGCAGGGTGAAGGCAGACGGCCCTCAGAGCATGCACCACCAGGAAGCAGTCGAGAAAGCCAGCAGGATTAGGTGCTACAATGTTGCTGGTAGTCGTCTTGCTACTTTGTTGCGGTTTTGCAGGCGTCCTGGAGCAGTCAGCGGTCGATCCTTGGCAGAAGTCAAAGAGGGAAGTGCAGAGGAACTCTGGTGAGCTCTTGCATTCGTTATCTGAAGAATACCCCAGAGGAGAGACCCTAAATAGCCAGAAAAGGAGGTTTGGCTACCAAGAAAGGAGGATTCGCTACCAAGAGAGGTAAGAGCCTATCAGAGGGGGTCACTGACGTCACCTGCTGGCACTGGCCACTCAGAGAAGTTCAGTGTGCCCCCAACACCTCTGAATCCAAGATGGCAGAGGTCTGGGACACACTGGAGGAGCTCTGGGCACCTCCCCTGGGAGGTTCTGGTCAGGGGAGTGGTCACTCCCCTTTCCTTTGTCCAGTTTCGCGCCAGAGCAGGGCTGGGGGATCTCTGAACCCGTGTAGACTGGCTTATGCAGAGATGGGCACCATCTGTGCCCATCAAAGCATTTCCAGAGGCTGGGGGAGGCTACTCCTCCCCAGCCCTTCACACCTATTTCCAAAGGGAGAGGGTGTAACACCCTCTCTCAGAGGAAATACTTTGTTCTGCCTTCCTGGGCCAGGGCTGCCTGGACCCCAGGAGGGCAGAATCCTGTCTGAGGGGTTGGCAGCAGCAGCAGCTGCAATGGAAACCCCGGAAAGGCAGTTTGGCAGGACCCAGGTTCTGTGCTAGAGACCCGGGGGATCATGGAATTGTCAACCCAATACCAGAATGGTATTGGGGTGACAATTCCATGATCCTAGACATGTTACATGGCAATGTTCGGAGTTACCATTGTGACGCTATACATAGGTAGTGACCTATGTATAGTGCACACGTGTAATGGTGTCCCCGCACTCACAAAGTCTGGGGAAATTGCCCTGAACGATGTGGGGGCACCTTGGCTAGCGCCAAGGTGCCCACACACTAAGTAACTTGGCACCCAACCTTCACCAAGTGAGGGTTAGACATATAGGTGACTTATACGTTACTCATGTGCAGTGAAAAATGGCTGTGAAAAAACGTGGACGTTATTTCACTCAGGCTGCAGTGGCAGGCCTGTGTAAGAATTGTCTGAGCTCCCTATGGGTGGCAAAAGAAATGCTGCAGCCCATAGGGATCTCCTGGAACCCCAATACCCTGGGTACCTAAGTACCATATACAAGGGAATTATATGGGTGTACCAGTGTGCCAATGAGAATTGGTAAATTTAGTCACTAGCCTGCAGTGACAAATTTAGAAAGCAGAGAGAGCATAAACACTGAGGTTCCGGTTAGCAGAGCCTAAGTGATACAGTTAGGCACCACACAGGGAACACATACAGGGCACATACTATGAACACTGGGGTCCTGCCTAGCAGGATCCCAGTGACACAAGGGCTAAAACAAACATACATACAGTGAAATTGGGGGTAACATGCCAGGCAAGATGGTACTTTCCTACAATGATCCTCTAAGCATCGGCGGTTTAGTTAGTACATCATGGAATGTCCACAACCTAAGTAATGGCTTGATAATTTAGCCAGTTCCAGAGACGTAGAGTCTCCTGGGACAGGACCCAGCACCCTGCCCTTCTCGATACAGTACCACATGGCAGTAATTTTGTCTGTAAGAATCTGTGCCTTTTGACAGTTGGCAGGAAATCCTATAGCTTCTAGCAGACCAACCTCAACTACAACAGATCGATGTGGAAACTGGTTTCTGCTAGAGATTGGAGTCTTCTGATCTCTACCTCTCCCAGATGGCCTCCCCACTCCAGCAATGTGCATCTGTGTTGGAAATGTGCCCTTTCTGCAGGGTCACTCCAAATTGTTTTGGCCTTTTTGCTAATCCATATTTTTGCTGCCTATAGAACTCTGAGTACTTTAGCCCTGGTAACTAGTGGTAGAGTACTTGTGCTCCTCCTTTCAATTTGGTAAAATTGATATTCTCCTGGATGGCATATTTAACTTACCTTTAAGTCACAGTATATTGTACCTAAAGCGTACCTAGGGGCTGTAAATTAAATGTCACCAGTGGGTTACAATATATATTGTGCCACCCAATGCAGTGACAAGACAAGCATGACTTCAGGTTTATAGCACAGTACAGTGTAGAACAGTGGTGCAGGTTTAACCTGCAGATTCAATCTGTCAAAATAAGACAAGAATAAAACCCTCCTTTTAAGTAGTTTTTAGTCACCCGTGAGTAAGCCTTAATGTCCGATGATACTTAAAAGTAGGACATGTAAAGGTTAATCTTAGGGCCCAAATACATTTTTCACTGTTGTGATGGAGTATAGTTACTGCCAACATATAAATCAGATACTTAAACATGTCTTTACAGTGATAGTACCTCAAAGCTATTTTCACTGTAGCAGGGCTGGCTGTTACATAGGAAAGCATTGAGGTACAATATCAAGTTTAATAAATATTGTCTTTGCCTTGGAAACAGCTACAAATCAGATTTTTAGACTTTATGAAATATTTATTACAAGCCCAATTCGCTGACAAAGTCTGATTTGTAATAAATATTTTGGAAAGATGACTCTTAGAAAGTCACCTCTGCACTGTCAGAAATCCCTGGAAGTTAAATCTGCATGTTATTCTTCCACTTTGGCCAGCCAGTAATCAGCATTGAAATAGGTGTGAATGGGGTGTGCATTGGCTCCCAGGATCACAACAATAGGCTGAACTGAAAGGGCAGGTTTCATCCCACCTGGACCTGAGGGCTGGGAGGTTCCTTTTCAACATTAAAGTGTCAAGTACTGTTTGAATGTCACATCCTGCTTGATATGTCTACTGGGGCTTTTCATATGACATTTGAGGCTCACTTCAAAGAGTCCTCCCCTGGCACAGACTCATGTCAGCTGACACTTGGGCAGGGCAATTCTGTTGTCTTCCCAGCCAGTCAGTCCCCAATAACAGTGGGCCTTTTTTGACATTACAATGTCATAGCTTGTTTGACAGCTCTGCTAGTTTTACACATAACACTTGGGACACACTTTAAAGGAGGGAAACAGAATTCCAAAACTATTTGTGTGTATCCACTGTCTTATTGCTGAAAGCTCAGCTTTGTTATATAAACGTCTCTGTCTGAGGTTGTTGTGGGAACAGGGACTGCATCAGACTGGACACTAGGATTACCATAGTACATTCCCCACACTCACCCCAGCATTGTTAGTGTGGCTAGAGACTTTGGCCATCTTAAAAGTGCCCACAGTTTGTAGGGAACCTTTACCCCATTGGTTAGGGAGATCAATTCCACCTAATAGCTTGTGTCAGGCATAAATATTGCACCTCCAGACACCCACTTGAGGACACTCCTGGCGGAAGATCAGAAGTAGACTGAAGCTGTTGTCTGAGACCTGAGAAGATCCCATGAAACCGGACTTGCTTTCTTTCTTTTACCTAGTACGATGAATTAGACTCCTAAGGTCACACGGCTGACCTTCTGTTAAAGTTACAGGTACAACAAGTTACCAGAGGCACCCTCCTGCAACTGCCCAGCTAACCAGTGGCAATTACACTTGGACTGGACCCTACTGTTTGGCCTCCGCCTACCAACATGGGAGTCTCAAAGTGCCTCCCCTGATGTCTTGAGGGGCTTAAGAAGTTACCTCCTGTGGAGGATTGGGCACCTGAAGGATGAAAGTCAGAAAGTATAAATCTTTGACCAGGATGAAGCTGGTTAGTGTACCTGACCATTACTCCAGTTCAGTCAGCATCAAATGCACTTATGTCCTTTCTACCATAATCATTGTCTATCATTGGACTTGTACTGAAACCTTTAAAAAAGTCATATCTCCTGTTCCTCTGATTAGATTTTTGTTGTTTGGTGTAATCTTGTTTATTTAAATTTACTCCATTTCTCTAAATATTTTTTTTTACATTTTGACTTTATAGCTGTTTTAGTACTGAGTAAATACTGTAAACATTGCCTCTAAGTGAAGCCTGTATGCTCCATTCCATAGTTACCAGGATGTTGAGGTCAGGTTTATTTAGTAATTTGGGTGGTTCACCCTGACAAGTATTGTCACTTGTCTTTTATTTTATTTATGACACGGAACTCCGATGGAGATCCACATAACACCAAAACAGAAGATAAAAACACAATTATACATTAAACACATTATATACAATCATAAATGTAAACCATTCCTTCACAGATTACAAAAAAGATTTAAAAGGATCATCGTGCTAACATGTTAATACAGAGAAACCTCCAAAACAAGAAGGTAATAAAAATCATTGGGACATTATCCTTCAAAAATTGATATTGTGCATACTATGGTTACAGAACTTGCATATATTCTAAGATTGGCCCTTTGAGTAACAGATCAGACTTGAAAATGCACATTTTGACAAGAAGGAAACATATCTAAAATGTGAACAGATCTTGTCACAGCCCAATTCATAAGAAAAAAGGTTAAACTCTTACTGTCCACACACAGTATTTGAAAGCCATATTTCCAAAGGAAAATTACTTTAAAATATAACAAAGTGCATTGTACAAGGTAAACAATAGAAACAGTCCCATTGAACCTGCAAACCCACTACCCATATAATTGACAGAAACCTTAAACACCTACATTCTCCTGTGCTGATCAGAAGTTATAAATTGAAAAACAGTAGCTTAGGAAGGCAACAAAGTGCATTGTGCAAAGCAAGACATTCAACACTCATTAGAAAAACAAAACTATATAGACTCATGCCTAACCTATGTTATAAATACAAGAATCATAAGAATGTGAATATAGGTTGACACATGTACTGTTTCAGCTATTACCTATGTTATTTATTTTTTATTATTTATGCTTGTGTGAGGTATATCTGGGTATGAATGTTGATTGAGAGAGAGTTTCCTAGGTTGTCCTGAGAGCGCTCATCCATATATATTATATATGTCAGATATTTGTGAGTTATTATAATAAAGAGACATTAATTCTATATTATATGTATATTAATATATTAATTCTCAAGCTCATTGTCAAAGTAATAATGTTTTGGATTTCTGTTGAAACCGATATAGGAGGTGGTTTTTGTTTTTCTAATGTTTGCTTGTCCCTGTCCCACTCCTCATCATTTCATTGGGGTACCTGTTGTTTCCTTTAGACATTCAACACTCCACATCATATCTACAACAAAATTATGAATTAGAGTATTCCAAGGATACCATATGTAAGCATGAACAGCCTAGTTCATTAATACAAGTTTAAAAAACATCTAAAAAATTGGAAAATCTTATGGCAAACTATTCCATTCGGAAGACACTTATGGGTATCCGCCACGGGATGAGTGTTATATTTGAAAAATAATGGTCTTAGATAATGCTGACGTGTATTGTGCAACACAGGACATACAAATATTACATGATTAAAATCTTGAACATGTAACTGATATAATATGCAAATTCTCTCCTTCCTTGACACTTTATCCCGATACCAGTAATAACATGTAGAGGGCGCAGATTTAATCTGGTGAACAGAATCAATCTTCGTAACCCATGAGAGAGATTCCAGGTTAGATTGCTCCCCTGTACCACCAGATTTTGCACACTTACTTGGCACAAGGCAATATCTCTACCCTGACTTACATTATGAGAAATAATTTTTGCAGGACTGTTTAAAAGAGATTTAGGGAAACAAGAGCCTACAATCAAGTTCAACCCAAAGGTTTCTTTGGCCAACTCAAAAGACTTAAAAAGACACTATTTTCTTTTTGAAAGACAAATATTTCACACCTCAGGGCTGCACAAAGTATGCCAGCTTCTCTGCCCAAAAGCAGATTTCCCCATCTGAAAACAGCAGCAAGGAACAAAATATAAGTTGACGTTAAGCCAAATTCCAGGTGAAGAGCATGAGGAGCTGCCAGTGATTTCAAACTCAAATCTGGCAGACAATCTGACCTTCTATTGCCTCAAGAGAATGCCACTAACCAATAACCACCACCTCGCAGACATAGTTTAGGGCAGACACAATTTAACCTTATAGACTAACAAAACGTAACCAAAGTGTCGTCTCCCACATGATTTATATAATCTATTGAGGGCATTTGCCTGGGTGTGGGCTCTACTTGAACAAAGGCTAACATGATCGTCATCCTACCCGCTGCTAGAGAAGATTTTACCTAAGTATAGATACAAGCCCACTTTCTCTAATTGATCTCCCCCCAGGTACCAGTTAAACTTCCCCCTTGTTCTTGTACCTCTCTTACGGAAAGTAAAAAGTTTGCTTTTGGATATATTTATTTTCATAAAGTGAACTTCTGCAAACTTCATCAAAGAGGTAAGGCAAGGTTGTAGGCCAATGGGGGTTAAAGCAGCAAATGGTCATATTGCCAATTTTTGGTGGATCCCCCTGCACCTGACCTAAAATGCCGGGGAAGCTAAATATAAAAACATAAAGATATACAATAAGAATCTTTAAATATATCTAATATATAAGGGCATTAAGTTAATGAATACATGTTGTTGTGCTGGGGGCTTCGGTTATTGAGTTGGATTGTAATTTAAATTAATTGAAGCTGACTGTAACTCTATATCTTTTGGTCCTGTTTACCGCTGACATTCATTATAACAAATGAAGGCGTTCATAATGATCATTCGCCTCATTATGTCGAAATCATAAATAACAACATGTGTTCTTTAATGTTGAGACAGTGTTTTGCCCTGTAAATGCAGGTTTATTTATAAATATTTAAAAGTAATTAAAAGTATTTGCATGTTAAAAGATGGCCGCACCAGTAGTTTGCACAAGCACAGCATGGAAACAAATGATGGTGTTTTAACTATGTATATAAGATGCCGTTTTTTTACGGCTAAGTTTGTCCTGTAGAAGGCGTTTGCCGAAACGCGTTGACATTCTGTGCAGGAAACTGTGAATGAATTTAATGGAATAAAATTGGTGAAATTCTACTTACGAACATTTCTTTTGTCCTCACGAGACGGCCGAGGGATCAGTGCAGTCGTTTGGTGGATATTGTTCCATCTGCTTTGGATTATATATATATATATATATATACACACACACACACACACATATATATATATATATATATATATATATATATATATATATATATATATATATATATGTGTTTATATATATATGTGTGTGTGTGTGTATGAATATATATATATGTATATGTATGTGGAATCAATGAAGTCCTGAGAACTCTTCAGATATGCAGAATTCACGTGGTATTGTCGGTGACGTTCAGTCCATCAGGATGCTACAACCCTTCCAGACATCAAATACAGTTGTTGACTTAACTGGAGGGCTGCTATCACCTGGTGAATGAAACCTCTTGAGCAAAGGCCTCTAAAATTGGAGACAGAATTAGAACCACCATCAACCTCAGTTTCCAATTCAAGTGCTAGCATATTCTCTTTATCAACTTTCTTGCTCCCTTTTTTAGGGGCATTTTTGAAAAATGGGAAAATCTCCATCATGGTTGAGTCTGCAGGATTTTCCTGAATATGTTCTGCAAACAATACACTTAAATAAGGGTCCTCATCAACTTGGGGACTAAGAGTTTTTGGAGACACCTCGTACACCTCATACTGCAGTGGTTTCCCAACTTGTGCAAAAGCATTGCGTTTAATTGGTCTTTGTCACTGTTAGTGTCACCATAGGTGTTAATTGGCGAACAACTTACAGAGGGCATTATCCCTGCCCCCGGAAAAGCAACAGGATCAACAAGAGACAGGGTAAAGTCCTCCACCAATATTGCTCCTCATCCGAAGTCCAGAGTGCAATTTCTTCAATGTCATTAATGCAAGAAATCACCACAAGCTGGTGTCTGACAAAATTAAAGCACCAATTAGAGCGCCAGCTATAGATGCTGAAACAGAAACTAAGGCCCACTTACACAGTAACCCTGAATCACAGTTTTTATTCTGATGGCAATAAATGAAATAAGTAACCAGGGTGGTAGAATAAGCAAATAATGAAGTCACAATAAGGTCACAATCAGAAGTTCCAGTAGTAGCATACTAATGTGAGAATAGAGTCCAACAAACACAGCACACAGACCATCGAAAACTTGATGGAACACGCCAGAAGAGGCAATGGGTGTGGGGTGGGGTATGTGACCACCGCAACAAAAACATGCCGCACTGACCTGATGCCGGCCGCCTCCATGCAAAGTACAGGGCCAGAGCCTAGTGCTGAGCTCACTAATGCCCACTAATGCGCATCACATGCCTTCTCTGGGCCTCCTCTATAGTGCATCTAAAGGCGCAAAAAAGAAGCACCAAGGCCACCTGGGCCTGCAGCAATAGCCCTCACAATGTCCCTTGGTGATGCAGCGTCACAAAGGTCAACTCCGGCCCTGTTGGAAATGGCCCTTTCTTCATGGGTCTCCCTAAACTATTTGCCTTTCTCCTCCTATTTTTCTGACCCTCTGTTGGCTTTAGGACTCCAGGCACTTCACCACTGCTAAGCAGTGCTAAAGTGCATGTGCTCTCTCCCCTAAAACTTGGTATAATCGTCTCACACCTGTTGGGCATATTTCATTTACCTGTAAGTCCCTTGTAAAGTGGCATACCATATATCCAGGGCCTGTAAATTAAATGCTACTAGTGGGCCTCCAGTGCTGATTGCTCCACCCACAGAAGTAGCCATTCAAAATTGTCTCAAGCCTGCTCCTGCAGTGCCTGTGTGTGCAGTTCACTGCCAAATTGACTTTGCAAGTCAAACTGCTTGCCAAGGCCTAAGCCCCCCGTTTACTAAACCTAAGTCACCCCTAAGGTAGGCCGTAGAGAGCTCTATGGGCAGGGTGCTGTGTATGTAGGAGGTAGGACATATAAATGTATGTGTTACATGTCCTTGTAGTGACAAACAACCTATTTCATTTGTCACCACTGTGAGGGCTGCTCCCTCATAGTTTAGCATTGAGAATTCCCTTATATATGTCTAGGTAGTCATTTCTGATCTGTGAGGAGTAGCGTGGGCATGTTTGGATTGGAAGTGAAAATCCTGCTTGCTGGTGTAGTTGGAGTTTACATTACTATTTTAGAAATGCCACTATTAGAAAGTGGGCATTTCTCTGTTCTTATAACTCTAGTACCTTGCAGCCTGACTCCAATCCACGTCTAGGGCAATATGACAGCTGCACTTAGTGCATACTTTCCAGGTGGCCATGACACAGGAGGGCCTGGGTGTGACAGAAGAGGCATCTGCCTACTGATAATCATCCTGGGCTGAGGAGAAGGAGGGCCGTTCACACCTTACATACCTGTAGGCTGTGTCCTGCCCTCAGACAGTGTGATGATTACCCCATATTGATGTCTGGAGACAGGGTTGGGTTGGAAGGGGGTTGTGCTTATCTTGAAAAGGTTTCTTTTGAAGTCACCTAAGACATTTTGAGTATAAGTACAGGGGATCTCATCGCACATGTTTAGACACTGCATGGACTTGTAATAAGATGGTGCTGGCTCTACAGACTGCACATCGCCAGAAGATACTGCTATTATGCCAGGAAGAACCGCCATTGGACTGACTTGCTTTTTGTGCTGACCTGTGGCCTGCTGGGCTGCAAGAAGGATTGCCTCTGTGCTGCAAGGAGCATGGTGTGCTAGCTTGCTGCTTGTTCTCTGCTTTTGTGTCCCCAGTTGTTCTACTGGGACCAATGACTGCCCAGAAGGGGCCGTGGGACTCTGAGTCCGGCCTTGCTAGTCACCTGAAACTAGCGCAGGGTGAGCGATGTTTGTCTTTCCTGGCCCCGGGGGCAGCGCAGTGGAAGAGCTATATTTAGCCCCAGAAATCAGACCAGGAAGGTGCGGGATCTGTTTTGGGGAAGTCCTCAGGCATTAAGTGGTGAGTGCTCTCCTGTCACTCGCAGCACATGTTGAGCGCTGTGTCTCCAGGAAGCCCAGGGTTTGCAGCCTCACGGGGTCTCTGACAAGGAGGAGCTGTACCATCAACAGCTTCCAGGGAATCCCCTTGTGAGCCTCCAAGCAAGGGGGTTGGTGATGTTCCGTTTCTAGGGAGTGAGGTGCTGTTCAGTGGCATCCTCTCTTTCCCAGTTTACTTCACCGACCATCGAAAGCCCCCCATCAGCGCACCCCCCCTTTCAAGAAGGCACTCTGGGTGAAGGTCTTCTGTCTCTGTGGCATCTACTTCCTTGTTCCCTGGATCTTCCCTGCTACAGTGCAGTAGGACAGAAAGAAATGGAAGGGTGTAGCCCTGTTGTACAATTTGGAAGGCCCTTTTGTATGAATTAATTTCTTGCCAGCCTGGTGGAAATGGCAAATCCTGCCTCCAACTCAATGTTGTGTACCGGAAAGGGCACACTAAAGTGTTTTTGAAGTTGTTATTGCTGGATGTGCATTGTATCTGAAGTCCTGCATATTGTCTCTGACAGCAGAGGTCCGAGCCTTGAAAGGTCTAAGGAGCTTTGTGTTCTGACAGTGGGGCTATGTGTTGTCTATATGCTGAACCCGTGGCATAACCAAAAAAGAGACAAAATTTGCTGGGGACACTACCTGACAGGTGTGTAGTGGTTTAAAGATCGGCTGTGTCACAACTCCCTTTGAACTGGTCAAAGGGTCAAAACTGCCTTATCACCGAAGAGGCGAGAGCCATCTGTGATGGCTGGACATCCCCTGAGAAGCCCATGTACCTTATCCAAAAGTGGCACCAAACCACCAAGCTTGTGCCAGTTGCCCAACCTAAGAAGACGGTCATATTCAAGCCAGACAGGACAACAAATATAGCCACATCCCAGCCATCCTGAATGGTTTTACCTAATGATGCCTGCAAGTCATAGGAGACTACCAGTAAGATATGACCGACCATGTTCCATAGCGCAAGGGCATAGTGCCCAAAGAGGCTGCTGGTGTTTACTGAACAGAGGTCAAGACTGGCAGAGGAAAACATGCTTTTACCAAATGTCTCCACATGCTTGGATTCAAGATCAGGAAGGATTGTGGGGAAAGTGTTAGGGTTGACTTTGCTGGTGGACACCTGCACCACCAGGCTTTCCAGAGGTAGGTGCTGCGTAAGAAAGTCAGTGTGGCCTGGAGTGGGTCTGTGACGACCAGCAGATTGTCTATTGGCTGGAGAGGCAGAACATGGCTTTCTCCAAGTGCCTAAAAGCATATCCATAAAAAAAATCATTAAATGGCAGAAGAGGTTAGGTAAGTGCCTATCCAGGCTCAAGGACCTTCTTAAGGATGTGAGTTGTAGCCTCCATAGCTTGGAGTTTTAGGTCAAGGACCTCTGCAGCTCATCTGATCACTACTTCAAATGATGCACTCTCCTCCGTGGCTGGACCAGGAGGCCAGAATAATCCAGTGTCTGGTGAGTTGTCAAGGCTACTGACATCCTGTAGCTCTTCATACCAGTTGGCCTCATCAAATTGTCACCGTCATCACCAAAAATCAGATTTTGGTCTGAATCTGAGCCAAATCCCTGATGCACGACTGTGCTGTGAAGACAATGGGGGTCATTACGAGTCTGGTGGTCTTAGGACGGCCAGGTTGGCGGCGGTCGTACCGCCAACAGGCCGGCAGAGAAGACCACCAAATTATGTCCATGGCTGTATTCACTACAGAATACAGCCAGCCACCGGCACTGCCAGGGTGGTAATTTCGCCATGGACAGCAGTAGCCACCTTCAGGCCAGCAGACACCATGTCTCGCCGGACACAGTAGGAGGCTGTACACCACCAAGGTTTCCTCCGCAGTCACACCACCACGGAATCCCTGGTGGAAACTGACTCCATACAAAGAAGACATCCGCCTTCTGGTACACATAACTGTCTGGAGCCAACATGGAACCTGAACTGCACGTCCTTCAACTGCTCCTGCTCACCCAATGACTCCCGAACCAGTGGCGGCGACGATGACAACAACCGTGAGTAGACACAACTACCTAAAACTGTAGGGAAAAGGCAAAGCACCCACGCACACACAACATACACATCAGGGATGGGTGCGAGGACAACACACACGTTACCTCACACTGATACGCACATTCATGCACACCCATGCTACACACACCACGGCCAACACACACTTACAAAACACACACCAACCCACAGACACACAGCACTGGCACAGTCGAACACAACAATACACAACACCACAAAATCACACAACTACATCACAACCGCAACATCTCAAACGCATCGCCAAGCAACCACAATACACGTCAACATACATACAACATGTAACAAAAACTGATAACCAATGCACACAATCACACAGCCATACAACAAATCATATGTCATACCATGCAAACACACCACACAACGGTTATGGTATACCAATCACCACACACACACCCGCACACAAAAGTCACTCACACGCAAACCAAAGCAGACAAGACCAAAACAGCCACGTGAAAAGAAAGGCAGGACAAATATGTGACCATGGAACAGACACATTGCAAAAATAAATATGCAAATAAATAAATAACAATGTACAATATAAAAGGCCATAGGCCAGTCCAAACATCATGCACATATTGCACATCTGTGTGCTCCTACATGACTCCTGACTGCTAAATGACCGCCACAGGGTAGGGGCATCAAGGGGGCAGGCAGGCACCTCAGGGATTTAGAGGCGGGGGGGCTTGGGCTTCAGTTTGGAAGGGGGTGTCTTTGGGCTTGCGCTTGGGAGGGGTGGCTTAGGGTGAGTTTTAGGGGAGGGCTGGGAACACTTGGGAGGGGTCCACCTCTTGGCAGGGGGAGGGGCATGGGTCATAGCACGGGGGCAGGGAAGGACTTGGAGGTGGAAGGGCTGGACTTGGGGAGGGACACAGACCGTTTGGGGGTGTCACAGGGTGGGGGAGGAATAGGGAAGAGGGAAAACTCAGAGGAATTCCTTTTTAGACACACGGGGATGGTGATGGCAAAAGGGTTTGGGAGTGGAGGTAGAGGGAGTGATTGTAGGAGGTGTCATGGTGATGTCTTGGGTGCATGTTTGTGCAAAGTATGCTTGTGGGTGCTGGGTGGGTGAGTGTGAGCGTTTATGTGTCTTGGGAGGATGGGGGAGGAGGTGCTGGGAGGTGCCATGGCAAATGGGTGATTGTCTGCTTGGGTGGTGTCTGCAGATATGGACAATGTGCTGCATGTGGGTGTGTCGGTGGTTGTGGTGTCTGCGGATGTGGTTACTGGTGTGGGTGTTTTAGGGTCTGCTATTGGTCTGACTGGGTAGAACTCGAGTGGTGGCTGTATCGGTGAATGTTGGCTTGGTGACTGCAGGTGTGTCCAGTGTGGTGTCTGTTAAGGTGGGGGTGGTGGTGGAGTCTGTGCAGGTAGTGGTGTCTTGTGGTGCTTGTGTCTGTCAGCTGTAGCCTTGGATGTTGAGGCGGGTGCATCCTTGTCGGTCTCTGTGCTTTGCCTCAGACAGGGAAGAGGGTCTGGGATTGGGAAGAGGTAGGTAGAGGGGGTGTAGGAAAGTACCATCTTTCTTTGCATGTTACCCCCAATTTCTGCCTGTTTGTCAGTGTGTTTTTACTGTCTCACTGGGATCCTGCTAGTCAGGACCCAAGTGCTCATAGTTTGTGGCCTATATGTGTTATCAGTATGCTTGACTGTGTCACTGGAGTTCTGCTAACCAGAACTCCAGTGCTTATGGTCCCTCTGTGTACCAATTTTGCCACTATAGTTTAGTGACTCCATATTCCAATTCTGATTGCACACTGGACCCCCCTTAAGACTCCCTAGTATATGCTACCTGGGTACCCTGGGCATTGGGGTTCTAGGAGATCCTTATGGGCTGCAGCATTTCTTTTGCCACCCATAAGGAGCTCATATAAACCTTTCTTCAGGACTGTCACTGCAGCCTGAGTGAAATAGTGCACACACTATTTCACAGCCATTTTTCACTGCACCAGGTAACTTATAAGTCAGCTATATGTCTGACCTTCATTTACTGAAGGCTAGGTGCAAAGTTACTGTGTGTGAGGGCACCCTTGCACTAGCAAAGGTGCCCCCACGTTGTCCAGGGCCAATTCCCCGGACTTCGTGAGTGCAGGGACACCACTATAAGTGTGCACTACATATATGTCATTACATATATGTAGCTTCACAATGGTAACCCCGAATCTGGCCATGTGAGGTGTCTAAGATTGTGAAATTGAACCCCCAATCCAAATCTGGTATGGGGGGGGCAATTCCATGCACCCTGGGGGCTCCACTATGGACCCCCATCACTGCCAAACCAGGTGTCCTAGGTTTCCACTGCAACCCCAGCTGCTGCCACCTCACAGACAGGTTTCTGCCCTCCTGGGGATTGAGCAGCTCAATCCCAGGAAGGCAGAACAATCCATTTCCTTTAGGAGAGGGGTGTTACAGCCTCTCCCATTGGAAAAAGGTGTTACAGGCATGGGAGGGTTATCCTCCCAGAGCCTCTGGAAATGCTTTGAAGGGCACAAACAGTGCCCTCCTTGCATAATTCAGTCTACACCGGTTCAGGGACCCCCTGTCCCTGCTCTGGCGTCAAACTGGGCAAAGGAAAGGGGAGTGACCACTCCCCTGTCCATCACCACCCCAGGGGTGCCCAGAGCTCCTCCAGATTGTCCCCGGCGTTAACCATTTTGGATTCCAAGGTGTGGGGACCTTCTGGGAGCATCTGAGTGGCCAGTGCCAGCAGGTGACGTCAGAGACCCCTCCTGACAGGTGCATACCTGGGTAGGTAGCCAGTCCCCCTCTCGGGGCTATATAGGGTCTCTCTTCTGGGTGTTTCCTCAGATTTGGTTTGCAAGATTCCTCCAGCACTCCTCTGCATCCTCTGCTTCAGCTTCTGACCATCGGATCAACCGCAGACTGCTCCAGGAACCGCTGTAACTGCAACAAAGTATCCAGAAAGACTCCTGTGACCTGCAACTTCAGCTCCTGACAGTAATTGCAACAGTTTCCAAGGTGTGCACGCTCTGAGGACTGCCTGTCTTCACCTAGCACCAGAAGGACCAAAGGAATCTCCCGTGGAGTGACGAAGTCACTTCCCTGCTTCAGCAGGCAACTCTCTGCGATGACAAGTGGTACTCTGGGCATCCTCTCCTGTCAATGAGCGTGATCCCTGGTACACAGGTGGTGGACCGAAGTGACCCTGACTGTCCAAAGGTCCAGCTGTCCAAATTTGGTGGAGGTAAGAGCTTGCCTTCCCGTGCAGCTACAGTATCCCTGTGCACCCCGTCTTCCGCAGCTCCTTGGGCTTCTGCACACTTCTTCCAAAAGTTCTTCGTGCACAGCGTAGCCCAGGTCCCCAGCACTCCATCCTGCGACGCACAACTCTCTGAGTTGTTCTCCTGCGGCGTGGGATCCTCCTGTGTAGTGCTACGACGACCGTACTTTGCAACTCCTTTGTCTCCGTGTCTGGGACTCTCGTGGGTGCTGCCTGGTCTTCTGAGGGCTCTCTGAAGTGCTGAGAGCCCCCTCTGTCTCCTCAGCCCGAGTTGAGAACCCCAGGTCCCTCCTGGGTCCGAGCAGCACCTCTGTGATGCAAAAGGCATACTTGCGTGAACCAAGACTAGTTGGCGGAATCCAGTGACGCAAACAGCCTGCATCCAACAACTCCACGTGGGACATCTCTTGATGAAGCAGGAACCCGCAGCTATCTTCTTCTGACTGGAGAATCCACTTTTGCACCTTCTTCCAGTTGGGCAGGGGCTCCTGTCTTCCTGGACTCTTCTTTGACTTCTGTACTTGGCCTCCTCTCTCCACAGGTCTTTAGGTCCAGGAATCCATTATTGGTTGCTTGCAGTCTTGCTTGGTTCTTGCATAATTCTTCATCACGTCTTAGTGTGTTCTGAGGAAACTTGCTATACTTTACTCCTGCTTTCCTGGGCTCTGGGGTGAGGTACTTCACTTACCTTTGGTGTTCTCTTACACTCTCCAGCACCCCTCTACACACTACACTTGCCTAGAGGGGAATTCAACATTCGCATTCCACTATTTTAGTATATGGTTTGTGTTGCCCGTAGGCCCATTGCAATCTATGGTATTTTCTACTGTTTGCATTATTCTATGACTGTTTACTTACCTGATTTTGGTTACTAGTGTATATATTGTGTATAAAACTTACCTCCAGAAGGTGTATTGCCTCTAAGATATTTTTGGCATTGTGTCACTAAAATAAAGTACCTTTATTTTTGGTAACACTGAGTGTTGTCTTTTTTTTAGTATAAGTACTGTGTGACGATAGTGGTATTGCAAGAGCTTTGCATGTCTCCTAGTTCAGCCTTGGCTGCTCTGCTACAGCCACCCCTAGACAGCCTAAGCTGCTAGACACTGCCTACATTTCACTAATAAGGGATAACTGGGCCTGGTATGAAGTGTAAGTATCTTAGGTACCCACTACAAACCAGGCCAGCCTCCTACGGGGGCGAAAGACAATGGGTGACTGGCTGCCATCAGTGTGGAGGCCAGAGCCTGAAATGATCGCTGTAGGCCAGCGAGTGCACCATGAATGCCCTCCAGGAACGCATTACTCTATTGGACTTGAATTGCCAGTCCCTGGATGGCATTCACAATGGTCGACTGATCCACAGAGATCGACCTCAGGAGGTCAATAGCCTCCTCACTGAGGGCAGCAGGGCTGACTGGGGCAGGGGCAAAGGGGCCTGCAGTGAAGGAGATGCCCACCCTCTTGGGTGAGTGGGCATTGACAACTGGGTGGGGAACTACAGGGAGGGCGGTGGTAGTAAGGGGTGTGGCGGACTTAGATGGTGCTGGGGTGATCATAGAAGGATCCGCCACCAACAGGGGAGGATTCCGAAGATAATATTGAAGATCCAATCTCCCCCGTGGCACTCCCCTCGCCCTCCGTGCCACTGGTTCCCTCGCTGTCGCTGGTAGCAGCACTCCGGGTCCCGTGGCCTTCAGCATCCCCATTCCCCTGTGCCCCGTCTCCTTCGCCTGCTGATGCTGATGCACACAAATAGAGAGAGAGGGAGAGAGAGGGTTAACCTATTCCTCACGTACACACATGTAAATATGCACATCTGTAGGTAAACATCTCCTGGCTAGGCTTTCTGTTGTGGCGATACATATATCCTACATCATGTCACAACATGTCACAACTAGCCACCCCTGTATGCCAACCCACACACCCACCCACATCAAAATCAAACTAAGGTAGCACGTCTAGAGTAATTCACATGATCACCAGTAAAGCCATGTCTGCATGCAGATCATGCCCTGGCTAAAGTACAAATGACTACCTGAATCCTGATCATACCGCTCCATACTCCTGTCACTTACTTGAAGAGCAGGTGATTGAACAAAACACATCAGGCCTGTACTGTAACTACACCTGATCAGTCCATGTCCATTTGTAATGTCCCTTGATAGTAAAGACTACTCCACTCACAGACCAAACAGCACCTGTCTGTAACATAAAATGGCTGACCTAACTGTAGGAGGCTGGCCTGGTTTGTAGTGGTACCAAGGGGTACTTACACTCTGCACCAGGTCCAGTTATCCCTTATTAGTGTAGAAGAGGTGTCTAGCAGCTTAGGCTGATAGAAAAGGGTAGCTTAGCAAAGCAGCTTAGGCTGAACTAGGAGACATGCAAAGCTCCTACTATACCACTGGTGTCATATGCACAATATCATAAGAAAACACAATACACAGATATACAAAAAATAAAGGTACTTTATTTTTATGACAATATGCCAAAAGTATCTCAGTGAGTACCCTCAGTATGAGGATAGCAAATATACACAAGATATATGTACACAATACCAAAATTATGCAGTAATAGCAATAGAAAACAGTGCAAGCAATGTATAGTCACAATAGATTGCAACGGGAGCACATAGGTTTAGGGGCAACACAAACCATATACTCCAAAAGTGGAATGCGAATAACGTATGGACCCCAAACCTATGTGAGCTTGTAGAGGGTCGCTGGGACTGTAAGAAAACAGTGAGGGTTAGAAAAATAGCCCACCCCAAGACCCTGAAAAGTGGGTGCAAAGTGCGCCTAAGTTCCCCAGAGAGCACAGAAGTCGTGATAGGGGAATTCTGCAAGAAAGACCAACACCAGCAATGGAACAACAATGGATTTCCAGACGAGAGTACCTGTGGAACAAGGGGACCAAGTCCAAGAGTCACGATCAAGTCGGGAGTGGGCAGATGCCCAGGAAATGCCAGCTGTGGGTGCAAAGAAGCTGCCACTGGATGGTAGAAGCTGTGGATTCTGCAAGAACGAAGAGGGCTAGAAACTTCCCCTTTGGAGGATGGATGTCCCACATCGTGAAGAAGCTTGCAGAGGTGTTTTCGTGCAGAAAGACCGCAAACAAGCCTTGCTAGCTGCAAGGGTCGCGGATAGGGTTTTTGGATGCTGCTGTGGCCCAGGAGGGACCAGGATGTTGCCAATTACGTGAGGAGACAGACGGGGCGTCCAGCAAGACAAGGAGCCCACTCAGAAGCAAGCAGCACCCGCAGAAGTGCCGGAACAGGCTCTACAAAGAAGAGTGAACCGGAGCTCACCCGAAGTCACAAAAGAAGGTCCCACGACGCCGGAGAACAACTCAGGAGGTCGTGCACTGCAGGTTAGAGTGTCGGGGACCCAGGCTTGGCTGTGCACAAAGGAAATCCTGGAAGAGTGCACAGGAGCCGGAGCAGCTGCAAATCATGTCGTGCCCAGCAATGCAGTCTAGCGTGGGGAGGCAAGGACTTACCTCCACCAAACTTGGACTGCAGAGTCACTGGACTGTGGGAATCACTTGGACAGAGCTGCTGAGTTCCAGGGACCACGCTCGTCATGCTGAGAGGGGACCCAGAGGACCGGTGATGCAGTCTTTTGGTGCCTGCGGTTGCAGGGGGAAGATTCCGTCGACCCACGGGAGATTTCTTCGGAGCTTCTAGTGCAGAGAGGAGGTAGACTACCCCCACAGCATGCACCACCAGGAAAACAGTTGAGAAGACGGCAGGATCAGCGATACAAGGTTGCAGTAGTCGTCTTTGCTACTTTGTTGCGGTTTTGCAGGCTTCCAGCACGGTCATCAGTCGATTCCTTGGCAGAAGGTGAAGAGAGAGATGCAGAGGAACTCTGATGAGCTCTTGCATTCGTTATCTAAAGAATTCCCCAAAGCAGAGACCCTAAATAGCCAGAAAAGGAGGTTTGGCTACCTAGGAAGGAGGATAGGCTAGCAACACAGGTAAGAGCCTATCAGAAGGAGTCTCTGACGTCACCTGCTGGCCCTGGCCACTCAAAGCAGTCCAGTGTGCCAGCAGCACCTCTGTTTCCAAGATGGCAGAGGTCTGGAGCACACTGGAGGAGCTCTGGGCACCTCCCAGGGGAGGTGCAGGTCAGGGGAGTGGTCACTCCCCTTTCCTTTGTCCAGTTTCGCGCCAGAGCAGGGCTGGGGGATCCCTGAACCGGTGTAGACTGGCTTATGCAGAGATGGGCACCATCTGTGCCCATCAAAGCATTTCCAGAGGCAGGGGGAGGCTACTCCTCCCCAGCCCTGACACCTTTTTCCAAAGGGAGAGGTTGTAACACCCTCTCTTTGAGGAAGTCCTGTGTTCTGCCTTCCTGGGCCAAGCCAGGCTGGACCCCAGGAGGGCAGAAACCAGTCTGAGGGGTTGGCAGCAGCAGCAGCTGCAGTGAAACCCCGGGAAAGGCATTTTGGCAGTACCCAGGTCTGTGCTAGAGACCCGGGGGATCATGGGATTGTCTCCCCAATACCAGGATGGCATTGGGGGGGCAATTCCATGATCTTAGACATGTTACATGGCCATGTTCGGAGTTACCATTGTGAAGCTATACATAGGTAGTGACCTATGTATAGTGCACACATGTAATGGTGTCCCCGCACTCACAAAGTCCGGGGAATTTGCCCTGAACAATATGGGGGCACCTTGGCTAGTGCCAGGGTGCCCACACACTAAGTAACTTAGCACCCAACCTTTACCAGGTAAAGGTTAGACATATAGGTGACTTATAAGTTACTTAAGTGCAGTGGTAAATGGTTGTGAAATAACGTGGATGTTATTTCACTCAGGCTGCAGTGGCAGGCCTGTGTAAGAATTGTCAGAGCTCCCTATGGATGGCAAAAGAAATGCTGCAGCCCATAGGGATCTCCTGGAACCCCAATACCTTGGGTACCTCAGTACCATATACTAGGGAATTATAAGGGTGTTCCAGTATGCCAATGTAAATTGGTGAAATTAGCCACTAGCCTGTTAGTGAGAATTTGGAAAGAAATGAGAGAGCATAACCACTGAGGTTCTGGTTAGCAGAGCCTCAGTGAGACAGTTAGTCATCACACAGGTAACACATACAGGGCACACTTATGAGCACTGGGGCCCTAGCTGGCAGGGTCCCAGTGACACATACAACTAAAACAACATATATACAGTGAAATATGGGGGCAACATGCCAGGCAAGATGGTACTTTCCTACACAACCCCCTCCCCCCCCAAACGAAGGACAATAAGACTAGCCATGACCTGATGAGTCTTCATTGTCTAAGTGGAAATATCTGGAGAGTACATCTGCATGGGAGTGGGTACTCCCAGGTCTATGTTCCACTGTATAGTCCATTCCCTGTAGAGATATGGACCACCTCAACAATTTAGGATTTTCACCTTTCATTTGTTTTAGCCAAAGTAGAGGTTTGTGGTCTGTCTGAACAATGAAGTGAGTGCCAAACAGGTATGGCCTCAACTTCTTCAGTGCCCAGACCACAGCAAAGGCCTCCCTCTCTATGGCAGACCAACACTTTTCTCTAGGGGTCAACCTCCTGCTGATAAAAGCAACAGGTTGATCCTGGCCCTCAGAATTAAGTTGTGATAAGACTGCCCCTACCCCTAATTCAGATGCATCAGTTTGGACAATTAATTTTTTGGAGTAACAGGGGCTTTTCAGGACAGGTGCAGAGCACATGGCCTGCTTCAGCTCCTCAAAAGCTTTCTGACAGCTATATATCCATAATACCTTTTTAGGCATCTTCTTTGAAGTGAGGTCATTAAGAGGGGCTGCTATGGAGCCATAGTTCTTTATGAACCTCCTGTAATACCCAGTGAGGCCTAAGAAGGCTCTCACCTGGGTCTGAGTTGTAGGGGGAACCCAATCTATGATAGTTTGGATTTTCCTCTGAAGTGGTGCAATCTGTTCTCCACCTACCAGGTGTCCCAGATAAACCACTTTCCCCTGCCCTATCTGGCACTTTGAAGCCTTGATAGTGAGGCCTGCCTTTTGCAGGGCCTCCAAAACTTTCCACAGGTGGACCAGGTGATCATCCCAGGTGGAGCTAAAGACAGCTATATCATCTAGTTCTGCTGCACTAAAAGCCTCCAACCCTTGTAGGACTGTATTCACCAACCTCTGAAAAGTGGCAGGTGCATTTTTCAAACCAAAGGGCATTACTGTGAATTGGTAGTGCCCTCCAATAGTCGAAAATGCAGTTTTTGCTTTTGCATCCTCTGATAACTTGATCTGCCAATACCCTGCAGTCAAATCAAAGGTGCTTAGATACTTGGCAGATGCCAGTGTATCTATTAGCTCATCTGCCCTGGGTATAGGGTGAGCATCAGTTTTAGTTACCTGGTTGAGACCTCTGTAATCTACACAAAATCTCATTTCCTTCCTTCCATCTTTGGAATGAGGTTTTGGTAGAAGTACCACAGGAGAGGCCCATGGACTTTCAGAGTGCTCAACCACTCCCAGTTCAAGCATTTTCTGAACCTCTTGTTTTATGCAGTCTCTGACATGGTCAGGCTGCCTATAGATCTTACTTTTGACAGGATGCTGTCTCCAGTATCTATAGTGTGCTCACACCAAGAAGTGGTGCCTGGCACAGTAGAAAAGAGTTCAGAAAACTGACCCAGGAGATTTATGCAGTGGTCTTTCTGCTCAGCAGTAAGACAATCTGCAAGAACTACACCTTCCACTAGAGCATCTTGTTCTGTGGAAGAGAAGAGATCAGGGAGAGGGTCACTCTCTTCTTCCTGTCCTTCATCTGTTGCCATGAGCAGGGTGAGATCAGCCCTGTCATAGTAGGGTTTCAGGCGATTGACATGGAGCACCCTAAGGGGACTCCTGGCAGTGCCTAAGTCAACCAAGTAGGTGACTTCTCCCTTTTTCTCAACAATAATGTGGGGACCACTCCATTTGTCTTGGAGTGCTCTTGGGGCCACAGGCTCCAAGACCCACACTTTCTGCCCTGGTTGGTACTGAATCAGAACAGCCTTCTGGTCATGCCATTGCTTTTGGAGCTCTTGGCTGGCCTGAAGGTTTTTACTGGCCTTTTTCATATATTCAGCCATTCTGGATCTTAGGCCAAGTACATAGTCCACTATGTCTTGCTTAGGAGCTTTTAAAGGTTGTTCCCAACCCTCCTTAACAAGTGTTAGAGGACCTCTTACAGGGTGTCCAAATAGGAGTTCAAAGGGGCTGAAGCCCACTCCTTTTTGGGGTACCTCCCTGTAAGCAAAAAGGAGGCAAGGTAACAGGACATCCCATCTCCTCCGGAGTTTTTCAGGGAGTCCCATTATCATTCCTTTGAGAGTTTTATTAAACCTCTCAACCAGTCCATTTGTTTGTGGATGATAGGGTGTGGTGAACTTGTATGTCACACCACATTCCTTCCACATGGCCTTTAAGTAAGCAGACATGAAGTTGCTACCCCTGTCTGATACCACCTCTTTTGGGAAGCCCACCCTGGAAAAGATTCCCAGGAGGGCCTTTGCCACTGCAGGAGCTGTAGTGGTCCTTAGAGGAATTGCTTCAGGATATCTGGTGGCATGGTCCACTACCACCAAGATAAACCTATTGCCTGAAGCAGTAGGAGGGTCAAGGAGGCCAACTATGTTAACCCCTACCCTTTCAAAGGGGACCCCAACCACAGGTAGTGGAATAAGGGGAGCCTTTGGAGTGCCACCTGTTTTGCCACTGGCTTGACAGGTTTCACAGGACTTACAAAATTCCTTTGTGTCCTCTGACATTCTAGGCCAATGAAACAAGGGGACAAGTCTGTCCCAAGTTTTCATTTGCCCTAAATGTCCAGCCAAGGGAATGTCGTGGGCTAGAGTTAGGAGGAACGCTCTGTATTGCTGAGGAATCACCAATCTCCTGGCTGCTCCAGGTTTTGGATCCCTTGCTTCAGTATACAAGAGGTTGTCCTCCCAGTAAACTCTGTGAGAGTCACTGACATCCCCATTTTGCTGTTTGACAGCTTGCTGTCTGAGACTCTCTAGTGTGGGACAGGTCTGCTGTGCCACACTCAGCTCCTCCCTGGCAGGCCCCCCTCCACCCAAAAGCTATGCAGTGTCTGCTTCTAGCTCCTCTGGTGTAGGTTCTGCACAGGGTGGAAATTCTTCTTCCTCAGAAGTTGAATCCACTGTAGAGGGAGGGATAGTAGGTAGTGTTTTACCTTTACTAACCCTAGCTTTAGGAAGCACTTGGTCCATTCTTCCAGGATCCAAGTCACCCTGTCCTTTTTGCTTTTTGGCCTGAGCCCTTGTCAAAGCAAAAATATGCCCAGGAATGCCCAGCATTGCTGCATGAGCCTCCAACTCCACTTCTGACCAAGCTGATGTCTCTAAATCGTTCCCTAGTAGACAGTCTACAGGTAAATCTGAGGCAACCACGACTTTCTTTGGACCAGTAACCCCCCCCCCCAGTTGAGATTTACAACAGCCATGGGGTGGCTAAGTGTGTTGTTATGAGCATCAATCACTTGGTACTGGTGACCAAGTAGGTGTTGTTCAGGGTGGACCAGTTTCTCTATTACCATGGTAACACTGGCACCTGTATCCCTGTAGGCCTGAACCTCAACACCGTTTATTAGGGAAGTTGCTTGTACTTATCCATATTAAGGGGACAAGCAACCAAGGTGGCCAAATCAATGGCACCTTCAGAGACTAGCACAGCCTCTGTGGTCTCCCTAACAAGACCAACCCCAACTAAATTACCAAAAGTGAGCCCAGCTACTCCCTTGGTTTGGCTATTAGTAGGTTTGCTCCCACCACCACTGCTATTACTAGGGGCACTAGGTGTAGCAGCAGGGGTTGTAGTGGTGGGAGGCTTGGTGCTTTTCTTTGGACAACTGGCATCAGTTGTCCAATGGCCTTTTACTTTACATAAATAGCACCATGGTTTCTTTACTTGATTAGAAGAGGATTTGGACCCGCCACCCCCACCAGAGTGTTTTTGTGGGCCTGATGAAGACTCATTTTTAGATTTGTCCCCACCCTTGTCTGAAGACTTACCATCCTTCTTCTTGCCATCGTTGTCACCCCCTGTATGAACTTTTCTGTTCACTCTTGTTCTGACCCATTTGTCTGCCTTCTTTCCCAATTCTTGGGGAGAGGTCAGATCTGAGTCCACTAGATACTGGTGCAACAAATCAGACACACAATTATTAAGAATATGCTCTCTCAGGATTAAGTTATACAGGCTTTCATAGTCAGAAACTTTACTGCCATGTAACCACCCCTCCAAGACCTTCACTGAATGGTCAACAAAGTCTACCCAGTCTTGTGAAGACTCCTTTTTGGTTTCTCTGAACTTGATCCTGTACTGTTCAGTGGTTAAGCCATAACCATCTAGGAGTGCATTCTTAAGAACTGTAAAATTATTGGCATCACTTTCCTTCACAGTAAGGAGCCTATCCCTACCCTTTCCACTGAAAGATAGCCATAGGATAGCAGCCCACTGCCTTTGAGGGACCCCCTGTACAGCACAGGCCCTCTCAAGTGCAGCAAACCACTTGTTAATGTCACCCCCCTCCTTATAAGAGGGAACTATCTTCTGCAGATTCCTAGAATCTTGCTCTTTCACAGGATTACTATCTGTAAAACTGCTGCTGCCACCATGGGGTCCTAACCCCAACCTCTGTCTTTCTTTTTCTAAGTCTAATGATTCCCTGTCTAGAGCCAGCTGTTGCTGTTTCAGCTTCAGCCTGGACTCTTCCACTCTCAATCTATTGAGTTCCCTTTCTAACACTCTGTCATCAAGGTGTGTGGGTTGGGCATGCCTAGACACAGTAGAATGGTGTGAATGAACAGAGGGAGACCTGTCCCTAACAGATGGCACTCTAACATCCTGGCCTAAAGAAGTAACACTTCTACTGTGATGAGAACTCACATTAGTACCAGCCATACTAGGTGGCCTGCTAAGGGGCAGGTTGGGAAGAGTACTATCTAACACTTTTACTGGGGCTACCCCAGAATCAGAGTGTGAACCATCTGCTAATTTCTCACCTGATGTGCCACCTAAGGATTTATCATTTTCAATGAGCATATTAACCAACAGTCCTCTAGAAGGATTCTTCCCTACCCCTAAACCTCTATCAATGCAGAGACTTCTTGCTTCTTTCCAGCTAAGGTGGTCATAAGCTGTGCTGGCCAGATCAAGAGCTTGGCCTGTACCAGACATGATAGAAAAGAGTTTAAGGGACAGAAAAAGAAAGAAAAAGTTTCTGAACTTTTTAAGGAAACAGAAAAAAAAACTTTTTCAACTTTTAAGAAACTTTTTGAAAGTTTAGATGTACTTTTCAGCACTTAGCAATAGAGTAAGAGAAGAAAAGCAAAACTTTTTGGTTAGGTGTACATACACTGAACTTGTTTTGTATATTTTTCTCTTATGAAAAGTACAATATGATAAAGTAGTAAGTAGTTGCAAGTACTTATCCCACCGCTGCACGACCAATGTAGGAGGCTGGCCTGGTTTGAAGTGGTACCAAGGGGTACTTACACTCTGCACCAGGTCCAGTTATCCCTTATTAGTGTAGAAGAGGTGTCTAGCAGCTTAGGCTGATAGAAAAGGGTAGCTTAGCAGAGCAGCTTAGGCTGAACTAGGAGACATGCAAAGCTCCTACTATACCACTGGTGTCATATGCACAATGTCATAAGAAAACACAATACACAGATATACTAAAAATAAAGGTACTTTATTTTTATGACAATAGGCCAAAAGTATCTCAGTGAGTACCCTCAGTATGAGGATAGCAAATATACACAAGATATATGTACACAATACCAAAATTATGCAGTAATAGCAATAGAAAACAGTGCAAGCAATGTATAGTCACAATAGATTGCAATGGGAGCACATAGGTATAGGGGCAAAACAAACCATATACTCCAAAAGTGGAATGCGAATAACGTATGGACCCCAAACCTATGTGAGCTTGTAGAGGGTCGCTGGGACTGTAAGAAAACAGTGAGGATTAGAAAAATAGCCCACCCCAAGACCCTGAAAAGTGGGTGCAAAGTGCACCTAAGAAAGACCAACACCAGCAATGCAACAACGATGGATTTCCAGACGAGAGTACCTGTGGAACAAGGGGACCAAGTCCAAGAGTCACGATCAAGTCGGGAGTGGGCAGATGCCCAGGAAATGCCAGCTGTGGGTGCAAAGAAGCTGCCACCGGATGGTAGAAGCTGTGGATTCTGCAAGAACGAAGAGGGCTAGAAACTTCCCCTTTGGAGGATGGATGTCCCACGTCGTGAAGAAGCTTGCAGAGGTATTTTCATGCAGAAAGACCACAAACAAGCCTTGCTAGTTGCAAGGGTCGCGGTTAGGATTTTTTGGATGCTGCTGTGGCCCAGGAGGGACCAGGATGTCGCCAATTGCGTGAGGAGACAGAGGGGGCGTCCAGCAAGACAAGGAGCCCACTCAGAAGCAAGCAGCACCCGCAGAAGTGCCGGAACAGGCACTACGAAGAAGAGTGAACTGGAGCTCACCCGAAGTCACAAAAGAAGGTCCCACGACGCCGGAGAACAACTCAGGAGGTCGTACACTGCAGGTTAGAGTGTCGGGGACCCAGGCTTGGCTGTGCACAAAGGAAATCCTGGAAGAGTGCACAGGAGCCGGAGCAGCTGCAAATCACGCGGTACCCAGCAATGCAGTCTAGCATGAGGAGGCAAGGACTTACCTCCACCAAACTTGGACTGCAGAGTGACTGGACTGTGGGAATCACTTGGACAGAGTTGCTGAGTTCCAGGGACCACGCTCGTCATGCTGAGAGGGGACCCAGAGGACCAGTGATGCAGTCTTTTGGTGCCTGCGGTTGCAGGGGGAAGATTCCGTCGACCCACGAGAGATTTCTTCAGAGCTTCTAGTGCAGAGAGGAGGCAGACTACCCCCACAGCATGCACCACCAGGAAAACAGTCGAGAAGGCGGCAGGATCAGCGATACAAGGTTGCAGTAGTCGTCTTTGCTACTTTGTTGTGGTTTTGCAGGCTTCCAGCGCGGTCAGCAGTCGACTCCTTGGCAGAAGGTGAAGAGAGAGATGCAGAGGAACTCTGATGAGCTCTTGCATTCGTTATGTAAAGAATTCCCCAAAGCAGAGACCCTAAATAGCCAGAAAAGGAGGTTTGGCTACCTAGGAAGGAGGATAGGCTAGCAACACAGGTAAGAGCCTATCAGAAGGAGTCTCTGACGTCACCTGCTGGCCCTGACCACTCAGAGCAGTCCAGTGTGCCAGCAGCACCTCTGTTTCCAAGATGGCAGAGGTCTGGAGCACACTGGAGGAGCTCTGGGCACCTCCTAGGGGAGGTGCAGGTCAGGGGAGTGGTCACTCCCCTTTCCTTTGTCCAGTTTCACGCCAGAGCAGGGCTGGGGGATCCCTGAACCGGTGTAGATTGGCTTATGCAGAGATGGGCACCATCTGTGCCCATCAAAGCATTTCCAGAGGCTCGGGGAGGCTACTCCTCCCCAGCCCTGACACCTTTTTCCAAAGGGAGAGGGTGTAACACCCTCTCTTTGAGGAAGTCCTTTGTTCTGCCTTCCTGGGCCAAGCCTGGCTGGACCCCAGGAGGGCAGAAACCTGTCTGAGGGGTTGGCAGCAGCAGCAGCTGCAGTGAAAGCCCGGGAAAGGCAGTTTGGCAGTACCCAGGTCTGTGCTAGAGACCCGGGGGATCATGGGATTGTCTCCCCAATACCAGGATGGCATTGGGGGGGCAATTCCATGATCTTAGACATGTTACATGGCCATGTTCGGAGTTACTATTGTGAAACTATACATAGGTAGTGACCTATGTATAGTGCACGCGTGTAATGGTGTCCCCGCACTCACAAAGTCCGGGGAATTTGCCCTGAACAATGTGGGGGCACCTTGGCTAGTGCCAGGGTGCCCACACACTAAGTAACTTATCACCCAACCTTTACCAGGTAAAGGTTAGGCATATGGTTGACTTATAAGTTACTTAAGTGCAGTGGTAAATGGCTGTGAAATAACGTGGACGTTATTTCACTCAGGCTGCAGTGGCAGGCCTGTGTAAGAATTGTCAGAGCTCCCTATGGGTGGCAAAAGAAATGCTGCAGCCCATAGGGATCTCCTGGAACCCCAATACCCTGGGTACCTCAGTACCATATACTAGGGAAATATAAGGGTGTTCCAGTATGCCAATGTAAATTGGTGAAATTGGTCACTAGCCTGTTAGTGAGAATTTGGAAAGAAATGAGAGAGCATAACCACTGAGGTTCTGGTTAGCAGAGCCTCAGTGAGACAGTTAGTCATCACACAGGTAACACATACAGGGCACACTTATGAGCACTGGGGCCCTGGCTGGCAGGGTCCCAGTGACACATACAACTAAAACAACATATATACAGTGAAATATGGGGGTAACATGCCAGGCAAGATGGTACTTTCCTACACTAACAGTCTGTACAGAAATGTCAATATCAATTAAATAACTGATGTATCCACTACAAGTTGGCCTCTGATGTGTAGAAGACACGTTTGGGGTACAGGCATGTGATTAGTCTGGCCCTATCACCGATGAAGATCTGCAGACACCAAACACATATATACCACAACTATTCATAAATCTAAGTGCATCTACAATAGCCCACATAGCACACATGACTCATCCATAGTCAATCACTGATTTCAGTGTCACAACTAATGAACTACAGGAAGTGACATATTACATCATAGGCCACATACCAATTCACCTGACATGCAGTTACAGTAGTTCGACTTCACAACATGATCAAACCACCATCACTCACACCATTCCTGACTTTGATTACCTGTACCTAAGCCTGGACAACACACATGTCAAACACATGTATGCATACTGAACACATGGATCTACACAACTGCCGTTGCACTGACAACATATCCAACTACTACATAGGGCTGCTTCGGGATGGATGATACTACTAAAAGTTTACATCACTGTGAGAAAGTAGCCTCTTTCTAGCCTTGTTACCCCCACTTTTGGCCTGTTTGTGAGTGTATGTCAGGGTGTTTTCACTGTCTCACTGGGATCCTGCTAGCCAGGGCCCAGTGCTCATAGTGAAAACCCTATGTTTTCAGTATGTTTGTTATGTGTCACTGGGACCCTGCTAGTCAGGACCCCAGTGCTCATAAGTTTGTGACCTATAGGTATGTGTTCCCTGTGTGATGCCTAACTGTCTCACTGAGGCTCTGCTAACCAGAACCTCAGTGGTTATGCTCTCTCATTTCTTTCAAATTGTCACTAACAGGCTAGTGACCAATTTTACCAATTTACATTGGCTTACTGGAACACCCTTATAATTCCCTAGTATATGGTACTGAGGTACCCAGGGTATTGGGGTTCCAGGAGATCCCTATGGGCTGCAGCATTTCTTTTGCCACCCATAGGGAGCTCTGACAATTCTTACACAGGCCTGCCACTGCAGCCTGAGTGAAATAACGTCCACGTTATTTCACAGCCATTTTACACTGCACTTAAGTAACTTATAAGTCACCTACATGTCTAACCTTTACCTGGTAAAGGTTGGGTGCTAAGTTACTTAGTGTGTGGGCACCCTGGCACTAGCCAAGGTGCCCCCACATTGTTCAGGGCCAATTCCCCGGACTTTGTGAGTGCGGGGACACCATTACACACGTGCACTACATATAGGTCACTACCTATATGTAGCTTCACAATGGTAACTCCGAATATGGCCATGTAATATGTCTATGATCATGGAATTGCCCCCTCTATACCATCCTGGCATAGTTGGCACAATCCCATGATCCCAGTGGTCTGTAGCACAGACCCTGGTACTGCCAAACTGCCTTTCCCGGGGTTTCACTGCAGCTGCTGCTGCTGCCAACCCCTCAGACAGGCATCTGCCCTCCTGGGGTCCAGCCAGGCCTGGCCCAGGATGGCAGAACAAAGGAATTCCTCTGAGAGAGGGTGTTACACCCTCTCCCTTTGGAAAATGGTGTGAAGGCAGGGGAGGAGTAGCCTCCCCCAGCCTCTGGAAATGCTTTCATGGGCACACATGGTGCCCATTTCTGCATAAGCCAGTCTACACCGGTTCAGGGACTCCTTAGCCCTGCTCTGGCGCGAAACTGGACAAAGGGAAGGGGAGTGACCACTCCCCTGACCTGTACCTCCCCTGGGAGGTGCCCAGAGCTCCTCCAGTGTGCTCCAGACCTCTGCCATCTTGGAAACAGAGGTGCTGCTGGCACACTGGACTGCTCTGAGTGGCCAGTGCCATCAGGTGACGTCAGAGACTCCTTCTGATAGGCTCCTTCAGGTGTTGCTAGCTATCCTCTCTCCTAGGTAGCCAAACCCTCTTTTCTGGCTATTTAGGGTCTCTGTCTCTTGGGATTCCTTAGATAACGAATGCAAGAGCTCAGCCAAGTTCCTCTGCATCTCTCTCTTCACCTTCTGCCAAGGAATCGACTGCTGACCGCGCTGGAAGCCTGCAAAACTGCAACATAGTAGCAAAGATGACTACTGCAACTCTGTAATGCTGATCCTGACGCCTTCTCGACTGTTTTCCTGGTGGTGCATGCTGTGGGGGTAGTCTGCCTCCTCTCTGCACTAGAAGCTCCGAAGAAATCTCCCGTGGGTCGACGGAATCGTCCCCCTGCAACCACAGGCACCAAAGAACTGCATCACCGGTACCTTGGGTCTCATCTCAGCACGACGAGCGAGGTCCCTTGAATCCAGCAACTCTGTCCAAGTGACTCCCACAGTCCAGTGACTCTTCAGTCCAAGTTTGGTGGAGGTAAGTCCTTGCCTACCCACGCCAGACTGCATTGCTGGGAACCGTGACTTTTGCAGCTACTCCGGCCTCCGTGCACTTCCGGCAGAAATCCTTTGTGCACAGTCCAGCCTGGATCCACGGCACTCTAACCTGCATTGCACAACCTCCTAAGTTGTTCTCCGGCGACGTGGGACTCCTTTATGCGACTTCGGGTGAGCACCGTTTCACGCATCCTCGTAGTGCCTGTTTCTGGCACTTCTGCGGGTGCTGCCTGCTGCTGAGAGGGCTCCTTGTCTTGCTTGATGCCCCCTCTGTCCCCTGACGCAATTGGCAACATCCTGGTCCCTCCTGGGCCACAGCAGCATCCAAAAACACTAACTGCACGATTTGCAGCTAGCAAGGCTTGTTGGCAGTGTTTCGGTGGGAAAACACTTCTGCACGACTCTCCACGGCGTGAGGGATCCGTCCTCCAAAGGGGAAGTCTCTAGCCCTTGTCGTTCTTGCAGAAACCTACGCTTCTACTGTCCAGTAGCAGCATCTTTGCACCCACAGCTGGCATTTCCTGGGCATCTGCCCATCTCCGACTTGCTTGTGACTTTTGGACTTGGTCCACTTGTTCCACAGGTACCCTCGACTGGAAATGCATCGTTGTTGCATTGCTGGTTTGTGTCTTTCCTGCAGAATTCCCCTATCACGACTTCTATGTCCTTTGGGGAACTTTAGTGCACTTTGCACTCACTGTTCAGGGTCTTGGGGTGGGCTATTTTTCTAACCCTTACTATTTTCTAATAGTCCCAGCGACCCTCTACAAGGTCACATAGGTTTGGGGTCCATTCGTGGTTCGCATTCCACTTTTGGAGTATATGGTTTGTGTTGCCCCTATCCCTATGTGTCCCCATTGCATCCTATTGTAACTATACATTGTTTGCACTGTTTTCTAATACTATTACTGCATATTTTGGTATTGTGTACATATATCTTGTGTATATTTGCTATCCTCATACTGAGGGTACTCACTGAGATACTTTTGGCATATTGTCATAAAAATAAAGTACCTTTATTTTTAGTATATCTGTGTATTGTGTTTTCTTATGATATTGTGCATATGACACTAAGTGGTACTGTAGGAGCTTCACTCGTCTCCTAGTTCAGCCTAAGCTGCTCTGCTAAGCTACCATTATCTATCAGCCTATGCTGCTAGACACCCTATACACTAATAAGGGATAACTGGGCCTGGTGCAAGGTGCAAGTACCCCTAGGTACTCACTACAAGCCAGTCCAGCCTCCTACATTGGTTGTGCAGCGGTGGGATAAGTGCTTTGAGACTACTTACCACTCTTGTCATTGTACTTTTCATAAGAGAAAAATATACAAAACAAGTTCAGTGTATGTACACATAACTAAAAAGTTTTGCATTTCCTCTTTTCACTCTTTTCTAAAGTACTGAAAAGTACTTCTAAACTTTCTAAAAGTTCTTAAAAGTTTAAAAAGTTTTTTTTCGGTCTTTCTAAAAGCTCTAAAAACTTTTTTTATCACTTTTCCTATCACTTAAACTCTTTCTAAAAATGTCTGGCACAGGCCTAAATGTTGATCTGTCCAAACTTGCATATGACCACCATAGCTGGAAAGGAGCAAGGAGTCTCTGTGTAGAAAGAGGTTTGAGTGTAGGGAAGAATCCTTCCTTGGAATTATTGCTTAACATGCTTAGAGAACAAGATAAGGCCAAAAGGGCCCCATCTGTTGAAAAAGTAGCAAATGGTTCCCAATCTGATCCAGGGACACCCCTAGGAAAAGATTCAGGAAAGAAACTTCAGAGCCTGCCCATTACTAGACAGTCTAGCATAGTTGGTACTGATGTAGAGTCACACCATACAGATAGTGTTGTCTCACATCATAGCAAGAGCATTCATTCTCACCACAGTAGAACTGATGTTTCTGTTAACCAAGCTGTTAGGATGCCTTCTGTAAGGGACAGGTCTCCTTCTGTCCATTCTCACCACACTTCTGTGTCAAGGAATGTCCCTCCCACCCACCCTGATGACAGATTGTTAGAAAGGGAGCTCAATAGATTGAGAGTGGAACAAACCAGACTGAAGCTCAAGAAGCAACAGCTGGATTTGGATAGACAGTCCTTAGAAGTAGAGAAGGAGAGACAGAAACTGGGTTTAGAAACCCATGGTGGCAGCAGCAGTATTCCCAATAGTCATCCTGCAAAAGAGCATGATTCTAGGAATCTGCACAAGATAGTTCCCCCTTATAAAGAGGGGGATGACATTAACAAGTGGTTTGCTGCACTTGAGAGGGCCTGTGTTGTACAGGATGTCCCTCAAAGGCAGTGGGCTGCTATCCTATGGCTATCATTTAGTGGAAAGGGTAGGGATAGGCTCCTTACTGAGAAAGAAAGTGATGCCAATAATTTTACAGTTCTTAAGAATGCACTCCTGGATGGTTATGGCTTAACCACTGAACAATACAGGATAAAGTTCAGAGAGACCAAAAAGGAGTCTTCACAAGACTGGGTTGATTTCATTGACCATTCAGTGAAGGCCTTGGAGGGGTGGTTATATGGCAGTAAAGTTACTGATTATGACAGCCTGTATAAATTGATCCTGAGAGAGCATATTCTTAATAATTGTGTGTCTGATTTGTTGCACCAGTACTTGGTGGACTCTGATCTGACCTCTCCCCAAGAATTGGGAAAGAAGGCAGACAAATGGGTCAGAACAAGGGTGAACAGAAAAGTTCATACAGGTGGTGACAAAGATGGCAATAAGAAGAAAGATGGTGAAAAATCTCAAGATAAGCATGGGGATAAGGGTAAAACCAAAGATCCCACTTCAAATCTTAAACACTCTTCAGAGGGTGGGGATAAAACAAATTCTTCCTCTTCTTCTCAACCTGCACACATTAAAAAGCCCTGGTGCTTTGTGTGTAAAAACAGAGGCCATAGGCCAGGGGATAAGTCCTGTCTAGGTAAACCCCCTGAGCCTACCACCACTAATACATCAAGCTCTAGTGCCCCTAGCAGTAGTGGTACTAGTGGTGGGACTGCTGGCAACAGTCAAGTTAAGGGTGTAGTTGGGTTCACTTATGGGTCCATCATTGAAACTGGGGTAGTCAGTCCCAAGACAGTTTCTGTCACACCTAGTGGCATTGGCCTTGCCACACTGGCTGCTTGTCCCCTTACAATGGATAAGTACAGGCAGACAGTTTCAATAAATGGTGTTGAGGCCTTGGCCTACAGGGACACAGGTGCCAGTATCACTTTGGTGACTGAAAACCTAGTGGCTCCTGAACAACACATCATTGGACAACAGTATAAAATTATTGATGTCCATAACTCCACTAAGTTTCTTCCCTTAGCTATAATTCAGTTTAGTTGGGGTGGAGTTACTGGCCCTAAGCAGGTGGTGGTATCACCTAGCTTACCTGTAGACTGTCTCTTAGGTAATGACCTAGAGGCCTCAGGTTGGGTTGATGTAGAGTTTTATGCCCATGCAGCCATGCTGGGCATCCCAGAGGAATTGTTCCCTCTCATTTCTACTGAAATGAAAAAGCAAAGGAGAGAAGGCCTGAAAACTCAGGATCCCTCTCCATCAACAGGTAAAAAGGGTATCACAGTATCCCCTAACCACCCTGCCATTCAGGATACCATTCCTGTGGTGGGAGAAACCTCTCCTGGGGTGGCACCTGTTCCAAGGGAATCATCAGCTGGCAAAGCTGTACTCCCTGAGGTAGAAGTACCTCTCTGTGGGATAACTAACATTGGTGACAAAAAGAGCACCATTTTAGTTAACATGGAGCATCCCTCCAACCCTCCCAGAGAAACTTTAGTGCAGAAACTCTGCACTGCCTCACAACACTTAGGACAGCATCCCTGCCCTAGTGTGGAGCTCATAGGACAGCATCCCTGCCCTGCTCCAACTCAAGAGAAACAGCATCCCTGTTCTCTCTTCCAGCCATATGGACAAAGTTTTTGCCCAGCTATGGCTTTTCTGAGACAGCATCCCTGTCTGGCATTTCCATCACTACAAATAGGTTCAGTGGACAATTCCCACTGCTCTAAACTAAAACTTACTGATAGAAACTCTGAAAATACATCTTCACATTGTTGCTTAGCTAAAAAACTTCAAACAGGGTGGTTTACATCCCCACAGGGAAGTAACCATATAGTGGATGATAAAGGGAGTAACCAGTCTATTGCAGAGCTACTCTCTACTTATCACCACTTAGACAATATAGTCTCAACTGGCCAAGGTTAGCCTTATTGTCCTTCGTTTGGGGGGGGGGTTGTGTGAGAAAGTAGCCTCTTTCTAGCCTTGTTACACCCACTTTTGGCCTGTTTGTGAGTGTATGTCAGGGTGTTTTCACTGTCTCACTGGGATCCTGCTAGCCAGGGCCCAGTGCTCATAGTGAAAACCCTATGTTTTCAGTATGTTTGTTATGTGTCACTGGGACCCTGCTAGTCAGGACCCCAGTGCTCATAAGTTTGTGACCTATAGGTATGTATTCCCTGTGTGATGCCTAACTGTCTCACTGAGGCTCTGCTAACCAGAACCTCAGTGGTTATACTCTCTCATTTCTTTTAAATTGTCACTAACAGGCTAGTGACCAATTTTACCAATTTACATTGGCTTACTGGAACACCCTTATAATTCCCTAGTATATGGTACTGAGGTACCCAGGGTATTGGGGTTCCAGGAGATCCCTATGGGCTGCAGCATTTCTTTTGCCACCCATAGGGAGCTCTGACAATTCTTACACAGGCCTGCCACTGCAGCCTGAGTGAAATAACGTCCACGTTATTTCACAGCCATTTTACACTGCACTTAAGTAACTTATAAGTCACCTATATGTCTAACCTTTACCTGGTAAAGGTTGGGTGCTAAGTTACTTAGTGTGTGGGCACCCTGGCACTAGCCAAGGTGCCCCCACATTGTTCAGGGCCAATTCCCCGGACTTTGTGAGTGCGGGGACACCATTACACACGTGCACTACATATAGGTCACTACCTATATGTAGCTTCACAATGGTAACTCCGAATATGGCCATGTAATATGTCTATGATCATGGGATTGCCCCCTCTATACCATCCTGGCATAGTTGGCACAATCCCATGATCCCAGTGGTCTGTAGCACAGACCCTGGTACTGCCAAACTGCCTTTCCCGGGGTTTCACTGCAGCTGCTGCTGCTGCCAACCCCTCAGACAGGCATCTGCCCTCCTGGGGTCCAGCCAGGCCTGGCCCAGGATGGCAGAACAAAGGACTTCCTCTGAGAGAGGGTGTTACACCCTCTCCCTTTGGAAAATGGTGTGAAGGCAGGGGAGGAGTAGCCTCCCCCAGCCTCTGGAAATGCTTTCATGGGCACACATGGTGCCCATTTCTGCATAAGCCAGTCTACACCGGTTCAGGGACCCCTTAGCCCTGCTCTGGCGCGAAACTGGACAAAGGGAAGGGGAGTGACCACTCCCCTGACCTGTACCTCCCCTGGGAGGTGCCCAGAATTCCTCCAGTGTGCTCCAGACCTCTGCCATCTTGGAAACAGAGGTGCTGCTGGCACACTGGACTGCTCTGAGTGGCCAGTGCCATCAGGTGACGTCAGAGACTCCTTCTGATAGGCTCCTTCAGGTGTTGCTAGCCTATCCTCTCTCCTAGGTAGCCAAACCCTCTTTTCTGGCTATTTAGGGTCTCTGTCTCTTGGGATTCCTTAGATAACGAATGCAAGAGCTCAGCCGAGTTCCTCTGCATCTCTCTCTTCACCTTCTGCCAAGGAATCGACTGCTGACCGCGCTGGAAGCCTGCAAAACTGCAACATAGTACCAAAGACGACTACTGCAACTCTGTAACGCTGATCCTGCCGCCTTCTCTACTGTTTTCCTGGTGGTGCATGCTGTGGGGGTAGTCTGCCTCCTCTCTGCACTAGAAGCTCCGAAGAAATCTCCCGTGGGTCGACGGAATCGTCCCCCTGCAACCGCAGGCACCAAAGAACTGCATCACCGGTACCTTGGGTCTCCTCTCAGCACGACGAGCGAGGTCCCTTGAATCCAGCAACTCTGTCCAAGTGACTCCCACAGTCCAGTGACTCTTCAGTCCAAGTTTGGTGGAGGTAAGTCCTTGCCTACCCACGCCAGACTGCATTGCTGGGAACCGTGACTTTTGCAGCTACTCCGGCCTCCGTGCACTTCCGGCAGAAATCCTTTGTGCACAGTCCAGCCTGGATCCACGGCACTCTAACCTGCATTGCACGACCTCCTAAGTTGTTCTCCGGCGACGTGGGACTCCTTTGTGCGACTTCGGGTGAGCACCGTTTCACGCATCCTCGTAGTGCCTGTTTCTGGCACTTCTGCGGGTGCTGCCTGCTGCTGAGAGGGCTCCTTGTCTTGCTTGATGCCCCCTCTATCCCCTGACGCAATTGGCAACATCCTGGTCCCTCCTGGGCCACAGCAGCATCCAAAAACACTAACTGCACGATTTGCAGCTAGCAAGGCTTGTTGGCAGTGTTTCGGTGGGAAAACACTTCTGCACGACTCTCCACGGCGTGAGGGATCTGTCCTCCAAAGGGGAAGTCTCTAGCCCTTGTTGTTCTTGCAGAAACCTACGCTTCTACTGTCCAGTAGCAGCATCTTTGCACCCACAGCTGGCATTTCCTGGGCATCTGCCCATCTCCGACTTGCTTGTGACTTTTGGACTTGGTCCACTTGTTCCACAGGTACCCTCGACTGGAAATGCATCGTTGTTGCATTGCTGGTTTGTGTCTTTCCTGCAGAATTCCCCTATCACGACTTCTATGTCCTTTGGGGAACTTTAGTGCACTTTGCACTCACTGTTCAGGGTCTTGGGGTGGGCTATTTTTCTAACCCTTACTATTTTCTAATAGTCCCAGCGACCCTCTACAAGGTCACATAGGTTTGGGGTCCATTCGTGGTTCGCATTCCACTTTTGGAGTATATGGTTTGTGTTGCACCTATCCCTATGTGTCCCCATTGCATCCTATTGTAACTATACATTGTTTGCACTGTTTTCTAATACTATCACTGCATATTTTGGTATTGTGTACATATATCTTGTGTATATTTGCTATCCTCATACTGAGGGTACTCACTGAGATACTTTTGGCATATTGTCATAAAAATAAAGTACCTTTATTTTTAGTATATCTGTGTATTGTGTTTTCTTATGATATTGTGCATATGACACTAAGTGGTACTGTACAGGGAGTGCAGAATTATTAGGCAAATTAGTATTTTGACCACATCATCCTCTTCATGCATGTTGTCTTACTCCAAGCTGTATAGGCTTGAAAGCCTACTACCAATTAAGCATATTAGGTGATGTGCATCTCTGTAATGAGAAGGGGTGTGGTCTAATGACATCAACGCCCTATATCAGGTGTGCATAATTATTAGGCAACTTCCTTTCCTTTGGCAAAATGGGTCAAAAGAAGGAGTTGACAGGCTCAGAAAAGTAAAAAATAGTGAGATATCTTGCAGAGGGATGCAGCACTCTTAAAATTGCAAAGCTTCTGAAGCGTGATCATCGAACAATCAAGCGTTTCATTCAAAATAGTCAACAGGGTCGCAAGAAGCGTGTGGAAAAACCAAGGCGCAAAATAACTGCCAATGAACTGAGAAAAGTCAAGCGTGCAGCTGCCACGATGCCACTTGCCACCAGTTTGGCCATATTTCAGAGCTGCAACATCACTGGAGTGCCCAAAAGCACAAGGTGTGCAATACTCAGAGACATGGCCAAGGTAAGAAAGGCTGAAAGACGACCACCACTGAACAAGACACACAAGCTGAAACGTCAAGACTGGGCCAAGAAATATCTCAAGACTGATTTTCTAAGGTTTTATGGACTGATGAAATGAGAGTGAGTCTTGGTGGGCCAGATGGATGGGCCCATGGCTGGATTGGTAAAGGGCAGAGAGCTCCAGTCCGACTCAGACGCCAGCAAGGTGGAGGTTGAGTACTGGTTTGGGCTGGTATCATCAAAGATGAGCTTGTGGGGCCTTTTCGGGTTGAGGATGGAGTCAAGCTCAACTCCCAGTCCTACTGCCAGTTCCTGGTAGACACCTTCTTCAAGCAGTGGTACAGGAAGAAGTCTGCATCCTTCAAGAAAAACATGATTTTCATGCAGGACAATGCTCCATCACACGCGTCCAAGTACTCCACAGCGTGGCTGGCAAGAAAGGGTATAAAAGAAGGAAATCTAATGACATGGCCTCCTTGTTCACCTGATCTGAACCCCATTGAGAACCTGTGGTCCATCATCAAATGTGAGATTTACAAGGAGGGAAAACAGTACACCTCTCTGAACAGTGTCTGGGAGGCTGTGGTTGCTGCTGCACGCAATGTTGATGGTGAACAGATCAAAACACTGACAGAATCCATGGATGGCAGGCTTTTGAGTGTCCTTGCAAAGAAAGGTGGCTATATTGGTCACTGATTTGTTTTTGTTTTGTTTTTGAATGTCAGAAATGTATATTTGTGAATGTTGAGATGTTATATTGGTTTCACTGGTAATAATAAATAATTGAAATGGGTATATATTTGTTTTTTGTTAAGTTGCCTAATAATTATGCACAGTAATAGTCACCTGCACACACAGATATCCCACTAACATAGCTAAAACTAAAAACAAACTAAAACCTACTTCCAAAAATATTCAGCTTTGATATTAATGAGTTTTTTGGGTTCATTGAGAACATGGTTGTTGTTCAATAATAAAATTAATCCTCAAAAATACAACTTGCCTAATAATTCTGCACTCCCTGTAGGAGCTTCACTCGTCTCCTAGTTCAGCCTAAGCTGCTCTGCTAAGCTACCATTATCTATCAGCCTATGCTGCTAGACACCCTATACACTAATAAGGGATAACTGGGCCTGGTGCAAGGTGCAAGTACCCCTAGGTACTCACTACAAGCCAGTCCAGCCTCCTACATTGGTTGTGCAGCGGTGGGATAAGTGCTTTGAGACTACTTACCACTCTTGTCATTGTACTTTTCATAAGAGAAAAATATACAAAACAAGTTCAGTGTATGTACACATAACTAAAAAGTTTTGCATTTCCTCTTTTCACTCTTTTCTAAGGTACTGAAAAGTACTTCTAAACTTTCTAAAAGTTCTTAAAAGTTTAAAAAGTTTTTTTTCGGTCTTTCTAAAAGCTCTAAAAACTTTTTTTATCACTTTTCCTATCACTTAAACTCTTTCTAAAAATGTCTGGCACAGGCCTAAATGTTGATCTGTCCAAACTTGCATATGACCACCATAGCTGGAAAGGAGCAAGGAGTCTCTGTGTAGAAAGAGGTTTGAGTGTAGGGAAGAATCCTTCCTTGGAATTATTGCTTAACATGCTTAGAGAACAAGATAAGGCCAAAAGGGCCCCATCTGTTGAAAAAGTAGCAAATGGTTCCCAATCTGATCCAGGGACACCCCTAGGAAAAGATTCAGGAAAGAAACTTCAGAGCCTGCCCATTACTAGACAGTCTAGCATAGTTGGTACTGATGTAGAGTCACACCATACAGATAGTGTTGTCTCACATCATAGCAAGAGCATTCATTCTCACCACAGTAGAACTGATGTTTCTGTTAACCAAGCTGTTAGGATGCCTTCTGTAAGGGACAGGTCTCCTTCTGTCCATTCTCACCACACTTCTGTGTCAAGGAATGTCCCTCCCACCCACCCTGATGACAGATTGTTAGAAAGGGAGCTCAATAGATTGAGAGTGGAACAAACCAGACTGAAGCTCAAGAAGCAACAGCTGGATTTGGATAGACAGTCCTTAGAAGTAGAGAAGGAGAGACAGAAACTGGGTTTAGAAACCCATGGTGGCAGCAGCAGTATTCCCAATAGTCATCCTGCAAAAGAGCATGATTCTAGGAATCTGCACAAGATAGTTCCCCCTTATAAAGAGGGGGATGACATTAACAAGTGGTTTGCTGCACTTGAGAGGGCCTGTGTTGTACAGGATGTCCCTCAAAGGCAGTGGGCTGCTATCCTATGGCTATCATTTAGTGGAAAGGGTAGGGATAGGCTCCTTACTGAGAAAGAAAGTGATGCCAATAATTTTACAGTTCTTAAGAATGCACTCCTGGATGGTTATGGCTTAACCACTGAACAATACAGGATAAAGTTCAGAGAGACCAAAAAGGAGTCTTCACAAGACTGGGTTGATTTCATTGACCATTCAGTGAAGGCCTTGGAGGGGTGGTTATATGGCAGTAAAGTTACTGATTATGACAGCCTGTATAAATTGATCCTGAGAGAGCATATTCTTAATAATTGTGTGTCTGATTTGTTGCACCAGTACTTGGTGGACTCTGATCTGACCTCTCCCCAAGAATTGGGAAAGAAGGCAGACAAATGGGTCAGAACAAGGGTGAACAGAAAAGTTCATACAGGTGGTGACAAAGATGGCAATAAGAAGAAAGATGGTGAAAAATCTCAAGATAAGCATGGGGATAAGGGTAAAACCAAAGATCCCACTTCAAATCTTAAACACTCTTCAGAGGGTGGGGATAAAACAAATTCTTCCTCTTCTTCTCAACCTGCACACATTAAAAAGCCCTGGTGCTTTGTGTGTAAAAACAGAGGCCATAGGCCAGGGGATAAGTCCTGTCTAGGTAAACCCCCTGAGCCTACCACCACTAATACATCAAGCTCTAGTGCCCCTAGCAGTAGTGGTACTAGTGGTGGGACTGCTGGCAACAGTCAAGTTAAGGGTGTAGTTGGGTTCACTTATGGGTCCATCATTGAAACTGGGGTAGTCAGTCCCAAGACAGTTTCTGTCACACCTAGTGGCATTGGCCTTGCCACACTGGCTGCTTGTCCCCTTACAATGGATAAGTACAGGCAGACAGTTTCAATAAATGGTGTTGAGGCCTTGGCCTACAGGGACACAGGTGCCAGTATCACTTTGGTGACTGAAAACCTAGTGGCTCCTGAACAACACATCATTGGACAACAGTATAAAATTATTGATGTCCATAACTCCACTAAGTTTCTTCCCTTAGCTATAATTCAGTTTAGTTGGGGTGGAGTTACTGGCCCTAAGCAGGTGGTGGTATCACCTAGCTTACCTGTAGACTGTCTCTTAGGTAATGACCTAGAGGCCTCAGGTTGGGCTGATGTAGAGTTTTATGCCCATGCAGCCATGCTGGGCATCCCAGAGGAATTGTTCCCTCTCATTTCTACTGAAATGAAAAAGCAAAGGAGAGAAGGCCTGAAAACTCAGGATCCCTCTCCATCAACAGGTAAAAAGGGTATCACAGTATCCCCTAACCACCCTGCCATTCAGGATACCATTCCTGTGGTGGGAGAAACCTCTCCTGGGGTGGCACCTGTTCCAAGGGAATCATCAGCTGGCAAAGCTGTACTCCCTGAGGTAGAAGTACCTCTCTGTGGGATAACTAACATTGGTGACAAAAAGAGCACCATTTTAGTTAACATGGAGCATCCCTCCAACCCTCCCAGAGAAACTTTAGTGCAGAAACTCTGCACTGCCTCACAACACTTAGGACAGCATCCCTGCCCTAGTGTGGAGCTCATAGGACAGCATCCCTGCCCTGCTCCAACTCAAGAGAAACAGCATCCCTGTTCTCTCTTCCAGCCATATGGACAAAGTTTTTGCCCAGCTATGGCTTTTCTGAGACAGCATCCCTGTCTGGCATTTCCATCACTACAAATAGGTTCAGTGGACAATTCCCACTGCTCTAAACTAAAACTTACTGATAGAAACTCTGAAAATACATCTTCACATTGTTGCTTAGCTAAAAAACTTCAAACAGGGTGGTTTACATCCCCACAGGGAAGTAACCATATAGTGGATGATAAAGGGAGTAACCAGTCTATTGCAGAGCTACTCTCTACTTATCACCACTTAGACAATATAGTCTCAACTGGCCAAGGTTAGCCTTATTGTCCTTCGTTTGGGGGGGGGGGTTGTGTAAGAAAGTAGCCTCTTTCTAGCCTTGTTACACCCACTTTTGGCCTGTTTGTGAGTGTATGTCAGGGTGTTTTCACTGTCTCACTGGGATCCTGCTAGCCAGGGCCCAGTGCTCATAGTGAAAACCCTATGTTTTCAGTATGTTTGTTATGTGTCACTGGGACCCTGCTAGTCAGGACCCCAGTGCTCATAAGTTTGTGACCTATAGGTATGTGTTCCCTGTGTGATGCCTAACTGTCTCACTGAGGCTCTGCTAACCAGAACCTCAGTGGTTATACTCTCTCATTTCTTTTAAATTGTCACTAACAGGCTAGTGACCAATTTTACCAATTTACATTGGCTTACTGGAACACCCTTATAATTCCCTAGTATATGGTACTGAGGTACCCAGGGTATTGGGGTTCCAGGAGATCCCTATGGGCTGCAGCATTTCTTTTGCCACCCATAGGGAGCTCTGACAATTCTTACACAGGCCTGCCACTGCAGCCTGAGTGAAATAACGTCCACGTTATTTCACAGCCATTTTACACTGCACTTAAGTAACTTATAAGTCACCTATATGTCTAACCTTTACCTGGTAAAGGTTGGGTGCTAAGTTACTTAGTGTGTGGGCACCCTGGCACTAGCCAAGGTGCCCCCACATTGTTCAGGGCCAATTCCCCGGACTTTGTGAGTGCGGGGACACCATTACACATGTGCACTACATATAGGTCACTACCTATATGTAGCTTCACAATGGTAACTCCGAATATGGCCATGTAATATGTCTATGATCATGGGATTGCCCCCTCTATACCATCCTGGCATAGTTGGCACAATCCCATGATCCCAGTGGTCTGTAGCACAGACCCTGGTACTGCCAAACTGCCTTTCCCGGGGTTTCACTGCAGCTGCTGCTGCTGCCAACCCCTCAGACAGGCATCTGCCCTCCTGGGGTCCAGCCAGGCCTGGCCCAGGATGGCAGAACAAAGGACTTCCTCTGAGAGAGGGTGTTACACCCTCTCCCTTTGGAAAATGGTGTGAAGGCAGGGGAGGAGTAGCCTCCCCCAGCCTCTGGAAATGCTTTCATGGGCACACATGGTGCCCATTTCTGCATAAGCCAGTCTACACCGGTTCAGGGACCCCTTAGCCCTGCTCTGGCGCGAAACTGGACAAAGGGAAGGGGAGTGACCACTCCCCTGACCTGTACCTCCCCTGGGAGGTGCCCAGAATTCCTCCAGTGTGCTCCAGACCTCTGCCATCTTGGAAACAGAGGTGCTGCTGGCACACTGGACTGCTCTGAGTGGCCAGTGCCATCAGGTGACGTCAGAGACTCCTTCTGATAGGCTCCTTCAGGTGTTGCTAGCCTATCCTCTCTCCTAGGTAGCCAAACCCTCTTTTCTGGCTATTTAGGGTCTCTGTCTCTTGGGATTCCTTAGATAACGAATGCAAGAGCTCAGCCGAGTTCCTCTGCATCTCTCTCTTCACCTTCTGCCAAGGAATCGACTGCTGACCGCGCTGGAAGCCTGCAAAACTGCAACATAGTACCAAAGACGACTACTGCAACTCTGTAACGCTGATCCTGCCGCCTTCTCTACTGTTTTCCTGGTGGTGCATGCTGTGAGGGTAGTCTGCCTCCTCTCTGCACTAGAAGCTCCGAAGAAATCTCCCGTGGGTCGACGGAATCGTCCCCCTGCAACCGCAGGCACCAAAGAACTGCATCACCGGTACCTTGGGTCTCCTCTCAGCACGACGAGCGAGGTCCCTTGAATCCAGCAACTCTGTCCAAGTGACTCCCACAGTCCAGTGACTCTTCAGTCCAAGTTTGGTGGAGGTAAGTCCTTGCCTCCCCACGCCAGACTGCATTGCTGGGAACCGCAACTTTTGCAGCTACTCCGGCCTCCGTGCACTTCCGGCAGAAATCCTTTGTGCACAGTCCAGCCTGGGTCCACAGCACTCTAACCTGCATTGCACGACCTCCTAAGTTGTTCTCCGGCGACGTGGGACTCCTTTGTGCGACTTCGGATGAGCACCGTTTCACGCATCCTCATAGTGCCTGTTTCTGGCACTTCTGCGGGTGCTGCCTGCTGCTGAGAGGGCTCCTTGTCTTGTTCGATGCCCCCTCTGTCCCCTGACGCAATTGGCGACATCCTGGTCCCTCATGGGCCACAGCAGCATCCAAAAACACTAACTGCACGATTTGCAGCTAGCAAGGCTTGTTGGCGGACTTTCGGCGGGAAAACACTTCTGCACGACTCTCCACAGCGTGACGGATCCGTCCTCCAAAGGGGAAGTCTCTAGCCCTTGTCGTTCTTGCAGAAACCTATGCTTCTACTGTCCAGTAGCAGCATCTTTGCACCCACAGCTGGCATTTCCTGGGCATCTGCCCATCTCCGACTTGCTTGTGACTTTTGGACTTGGTCCCCTTGTTCAACAGGTACCCTCAGCTGGAAATCCATCGTTGTTGCATTGCTGGTTTGTGTCTTTCCTGCAGAATTCCCCTATCACGACTTCTATGTCCTTCGGGGAACTTTAGTGCACTTTGCACTCACTGTTCAGGGTCTTGGGGTGGGCTATTTTTCTAACCCTTACTATTTTCTAATAGTCCCAGCGACCCTCTACAAGGTCACATAGGTTTGGGGTCCATTCGTGGTTCGCATTCCACTTTTGGAGTATATGGTTTGTGTTGCCCCTATCCCTATGTGTCCCCATTGCATCCTATTGTAACTATACATTGTTTGCACTGTTTTCTAATACTATTACTGCATATTTTGGTATTGTGTACATATATCTTGTGTATATTTGCTATCCTCATACTGAGGGTACTCACTGAGATACTTTTGGCATATTGTCATAAAAATAAAGTACCTTTATTTTTAGTATATCTGTGTATTGTGTTTTCTTATGATATTGTGCATATGACACTAAGTGGTACTGTAGGAGCTTCACTCGTCTCCTAGTTCAGCCTAAGCTGCTCTGCTAAGCTACCATTATCTATCAGCCTATGCTGCTAGACACCCTATACACTAATAAGGGATAACTGGGCCTGGTGCAAGGTGCAAGTACCCCTAGGTACTCACTACAAGCCAGTCCAGCCTCCTACAATCACCTTCTCATAAGTCATACAAACCCTTATCCTGTCCAAATTACACACATTAGCTAGGCCAAGGGTAGCAGTCATTTGTCCCACTTCATCAGATGTGCCCCCAAGCAATCATTGATACACAAGCTCACATCCATAGAATAGGCAGGATGGAGTCACACATGCAGACATGGAGATGTTATGACACAGGAGATGTAAATCTACTGATAGCAACCCCCAAAGCCACATCTAAATTTAATATTCAGACAAGGTGGGAACTACACATGTCCACTAGTCTACATACATGTTGCACTTACTACATTGCCACAGAAGCTACAGTGAGGCAGCAAACACCATACAACCAGAGCCAATTACCAGGATACAGTCAGTACTTACCCCTTTGTGGCTGCTGTGCTGCCCTCAAACGCCCATCCACCTCATGGTAGGCCACTGGCAAAATGTGGCCCATTAGGGGGGTCACGGTCCAAAGGGCACCCCTCCCTTATTAGGAGGACATCCCCAGCTGGGCCTCTGCAGTCTTCCGGGTCCAGCGTCTCAGGTCCTCCCACTGCTTGCGACAATGGGTGCTCCACTGGCTGTTGCCCCCCAGGGTCCGCACTTGCTTGGCAATGGTTAACCAGATCCCTTTCTTCTGATGGGAGTTCACCTGCAGGGATGACACCGAAAAAAGAGATAGTCCACATGCACCATACCAACAGGAGTGGACGCTTCACATCTGTCACAGCAAGTGTCCACACATACCCATCCTCTCTGCTCACATGCCTTCACTTTATGCCCTCTGCATGTATATACTCCCTCATAAGTACACTTGCCCGAATCAACTTCACACGCAACCCCTGTCACACATGACTATAGCATAGGAATCGTCTGCTCCTTTGGTACCCCATATAGCTGTCCATTCAGGGGTAGGACCTCCTCCACCAGCTTCTCCAGCTCTTCCAGTGTGAAGGCAGAAGCCACATCACCTGCAGGATGTGGCATGATGGCTCCCAAAGACACTATACAGCAGCTCACATCTTGGAGGTCTTGCTAACAACAGTGTCAGGAGCCAAGTGAGCAAGGCTGCAGAATATGGCAGTCACGGCCGCCACATACAGGACCGTCACCCCTGACGGTCATCGCCATTGGCCCCAGTCTGCCACAGGCAGCAATGTTAACCAATGAGAAGTTGCACATCAGTTGCGACCGCCTACCGCAATGACGACTTTCACCGGTGGACTTAGGTCACTTTCAACTGTCCTCTACATCAGGACAGGTGCCTGCCATTTTGTGCACATATAGGCCCTCATTACAACACTGGCAGTAAATCCCGCTTACCGCCGTGCAGAAGACTGCCAAAACACTGCCGCGGAATTCCGCCACAGCTATTACGACCCACAGCTCAGAATCCGCCAAAATCTAGACACCCACACAAGTCTGCCACACCAAAGGTCAGTGATAAACTGGCGATAACAAAACCTCCACCGTCACGCCAACAGAAATACGCCCACACTATCACGACCCACGAATCCACGTGGCGGTCTTTCAACCACAGTATTCCATTGGCGGTACACACCGCTGCGCTCAAAATACACACACTTTAACAAAACACAACCACATTGGACAATTTGAAATACACACACCTGATACACATACACACACCACTCCCACACACCCAATACACTATAAAAAACACACCCACATTACCCACGAACCCTTACTACCGAAAATTTGGAAGAAGCAGAGAGACAGCAAAGCAAAGACCACACCAGCATACAGAGGCACACAGCACCATCACTCATACACATCCACGCACAAAACACCACACACCCCTAAACATACCCTACACATCACCCACACCACCCGTGGCACCAAAAAACACCCCAGGTTTTCTGAGGAGGAGCTCAGGGTCATGGTGGAGGAAATCATCCGAGTAGAGCCACAGCTATTCGGATTACAGGTGCAGCACACCTCCATAGCTAGGAAGATGGAGCTATGGCGCAGAATCGTGGACAGGGTCAACGCAGTGGGACAGCACCCAAGAACACGGGATGACATCAGGAAGAGGTGGAACGACCTACTGGGGAAGGTGCATTCCGTGGTCTCAAGACACCACATTGCGGGTCAGAGGACTGGCGGCAGACCCCACCTCCTCCCCCACAACTAACAACATGGGAGGAGCAGGTCTTTGCTATACTGCATCCTGAGGGCCTCGCAGGAGTAGCTGGAGGAATGGACTCTGGTAAGTCAAATCTTTAACTACTTCATCCCCCACCCTACCAGCATGCTATCACATACCCCCACCCTTGCCCTCACCACCATCACTCCAACTCCTCACATATGTCCCACTATCACAAGCCACACATCCCAACACCAAGCACTGCATGCAACAACAAAGCATGGACACCCATCACCAATGCATGTCCACTACACATACCCACACAGACCCCTAAACATTTATCACACAAGGTCCTGCACAAGAACGTAAGCACTGGGGTACAGGGTCACCCACCCATTGCACACCATGGCACACACAGATGCAATAATCATGCCTTTACACCCCTGCAGGACCCCTACCCAACGTCACCGGACAGGAGGTTCCAGACATGTCCACTCCCCCCAAAGAAGAGGCCCACAGTGATGACAGCAGCTCTGTCCAACTGGATCTAGATGATGAGCCTGGCCCATCTGGGACCTCTGGACAGTCGGTTCCCCTCACACAGTCACAGGCCACCACAGAGCCTCCCCCCTCAGGAAACACAAGCACAGCACCCACCCTGCGGGCCCATACCTCTGTCCCCAGGACACGTCAAGCAGCAGTGTGTCCACCACTACAGGGAACCCAGGCTAACCCACCACCCCAAGAACAGCAGGGACCTGGGGGCAGTGGCAGTGGGCACACGGTTCAGGGGACAGAGGCCCAGGAAAACCGAGGAACTCGGAGGTCTGCTGTGCGACAGGGGGAGGACAGGCCCAGGGAACCCACTCTCCACGAGGCCCTCTCCAACATCATGGGAGCGTACCATCATTCCCAGGAGACGATGGCAACGGTACTGGCCAAGTTTCAGGAGACCCAGCGGCTGCAGGAGGAACAGTATTTGGGGCTCAGGGAGGAACTCAAGTCCATCAACACCACCCTGGGCACCATTGTAGGGGTGCTGAAGGACCTCGTGAACACCAGGAGGGACACTGTGGCACAACAAGGGGCCCCTGACACTAGCCTGGACGATGAACTGCCCACCACCTCCGCCGGCGCTAATGGACAGGAGGCACCGCCACAGGACCACGACACCAGCACCCCACCCCCTGCAAATGGAGAACCACCCCGCAAGCAGTCCCTGAGATCCAGGACAAAGCCAGAGAACAATGCCAAGACCCCCGCCAAGAAATGAGACCACCCTGAATGTCATCCCTCTGTCCCACTTTGTCACCCTGTTCATCCTTAAACTGCCCTAGCTCCACTTCCTATGCCCCTTTGGACAATGTACCTGTGAGATAAATAGACTGGACTCTGCCATGGACATTCCTCCACCATCACCCCTGACCATTTTACAACCCTCTCCACTATTTAGCACTTAAAGGAACACCCTTGAATCACAAAACAATCTGGAGTCAGTCTGTGCTTTCATAAATGTGTATTTGCAATAACTGAGGGAAATAGCAATGTCCATTGTATTGTCAACATACCTATGTCACACAGCGCTAGTCCATGAGGTAACATAGCAGAGGTCACACAGCGGGACCCACATCTGTGAAATCGAAAGGGAAAGTGACAAATTAGGGCCCATACACTGGGTGAATGTGACAGACAGATGATAGGTCGAACAATTTTATCAGATGTAGGAGGAAGTGATGTCTTCTTACCTGTGTCTCACTGGAAGTATTGCTGGATCACGGTGTTTCTGTTGTCTATGTCCTCTTCTTCTGCCTCCTCTTCTTCACTGTTCACAGGCTCCACAGCTGCCACAAGACCTCCTTCTGGACCATCCTCCTGCAGAAAAGGCACCTGTCGTCGCAAAGCCAAGTTGTGCAGCATATAACAGGCCACAATGATCTGGCACACCTTCTTCGATGAGTAGTAGAGAGAACCACCTGTCATATGGAGGCACGGGAACCTGGCCTTCAGAAGGCCGAAGGTCCTCTCTATAACCCTCCTAGTTCACCCATGTGCCTCACTGTACCGTTCCTCTGCCCTTGTCCTGGGATTCCTCACTGGGGTCAGTAGCCATGACAGGTTGGGGTAGCCAGAGTCACCTGAAAATGTCGAGGGACAACTGTTAGACACACACTAACCCTTAGGGACAACCCCAGACCCAGACAACTATTCACACTGTATAGGGTCCTTGTCCTCATCTATTAGCAACACACGGTGCCTCTGGAGTTGCCCCATCACATAAGGGATGCTGCTATTCCTCAGAATGTAAGCGTCATGCACTGAGCCAGGAAACTTGGCGTTCACATGGGAGATGTAGTGGTCTGCCAAACACACCATCTGCACATTCATAGAATGGTAGCTCTTCCAGTTTCTGTACACCTGTTCACTCCTGCGGGGGGTACCAAGGCCACATGTGTCCCATCAATGGCGCCTATGATGTTGGGGATATGTCCCAGGGCATAGAAGTCACCTTTCACTGTAGGCAAATCCTCCACCTGAGGGAAAACGATGTAGCTGCGCATGTGTTTCAGAAGGGCAGACAACACTCTGGACAACACGTTTGAGCCAAAGGCTGGGACATCCCTGATGCTATGGCCACTGTAGTTTGAAAAGACCCACTTGCCAGGAAATGGAGTACTGACAAGACCTGCACTAAAGGGGGGATTCCTGTGGGATGGCGGATAGCTGACATCAGGTCTGGCTCCAACTGGGCACACAGTTTATGGATTGTGGCACGATCAAGCCTGTAGGTGACAATTACATGTCGCTCTTCCATTGTCGACAGGTCCACCAGCGGTCTGTACACCAGAGGATGCCGCCATCTCATCACCTGCCCCAGCGGACGTGCTCTATGGATGAGAACAGCGATCAGAGGGTCAGCAAACACTGAGGTACTAAAACAACAACTTTATAGCACACATTTGTCAATCCGCTATGTGCCTGTCTTAGTGTGTATGCAAAGCCTAGATATGTGTGACGCATTTAAAATTAATGCCATGTGGCCCCCTGAAATGGCGGCTGCCTGACCTGTAATGTGGGACAAGGGGATATGAGGTAACTGCGCTGGCGTTGTACACCGTCGCGGTAGGCGCAATCCTGCATTGGTTAACATTGGGCCCTATGGGTCCCAGGAGCCAATGACGATGTACGCCAGTGGTGACGCTATTTTCTCTCGGTTCACTCACTTGATACCTGATCTTCAACAGGTGAGGACCTACACTGCAAGTGCTGCTGTGACCTTAGTCTGGAAGCGACAATGGCTCATGTGTCTGGGGAGAGGGCCCCTGCCTTCACATCGGAGGAATTGGATAATCTAGTGGATGGGGTCCTCCCCCAGTACATGCTACTCTACGGTCCTCCAGACAAAGAGGTGAGTACACTGTGAGCATGCTGTATGGGCAATGCCTGTTTTGAGTGGTGTGGATGGCAGATAGGGGGGGCGATGAGGCGTGCATTATCTGACGGTGAGTGTATGTGCGTCAGGGCAAGGGTGGGAATGTGGGCCAATGACTGTGACGGTCCGGATGGTTACTGTTGTACCATTTCCCCTGTACTATTCCTGTAGGTCAGCGCCCACCAGAAGAAGGATATTTGGCGTGCCATCACCAAAGACGTCCGGGCCCTGGGGGTCCACCACAGAGGAAGCACCCACTGCCGTAAAAGATGGGAGGACATTCGCCACTGGAGCAAGAAGACAGTGGAGGCCCACCTGGGGATGGCCTCCCAACGTGGGAGGGGTGCCCATCGCACCATGACCCCCCTGATGTTCCGGATCCTGGCGGTGGCGTATCCGGAGTTGGATAGGCACTTGAGGGCATCACAGCAGCCACAAGGGGGTGAGTACGGTCACATCCATCTGACTCTGCACGCATTGGAGGTGTCTGGGTGGGGGAGGTGGGCTGTGGGTTCCCCTAGGCTAGGGCGAGCCTTGTAGGCAAGGACCCTTTGTGAGGCAGGCTAAGTGGCACCCCAACCCCACCAGTAGTAAGAGCCATCTACACCTAGTCAGGCTCCTGTGACTTCCATGTGTGCAGCAATCGGGCATAGGCCATGTACCCCATGTCCCTGTGAGGAATTAGGGAACTCTAAGTGCATGGCGTTGTGCAGAGGGCTGCTGTGTCTGTAGTGTCCGCAAAACGGTAGCGGTATTGCATGTACTGAACATGTCTTTCTATTTTCTTCCCCCCCCTTTTTGTGGTCTCCCTGTTATTGTGTGCATTAGCATCATCAGGCGGAGGAGCTGTGCCACCGGAGCAGGAAGGAGCTGCATCCCACATGGCCCTGGAGGGCGAGACTATGGAGTCAGAATTCACCAGTGGGACGAAGGGCGAGGGGAGCTCCACGGCGGGGACTTGTGCAGAGACCAGCGACACCGACTCCTCCTCTGATGGGAGCTCCCTTGCGGTGGCGGGCCCCTCTGTGCCCCCCGCATCTACAGTTACCAGCACCGCCTTCCCAGCAGCCCCTCAGCGTGTGCCCCATTGCCGCTCACCCAGGAGGGTGGGCATCTCCTTCGCCCCAGGCACCTCAGGCCCTGCCCCAGTCAGCCCTGCTGCCCTCAGTGAGGAGGCCATTGACCTCCTGAGATCCCTCACTGTTGGGCAGTCTACCATTCTGAATGCCATCCAGGGTGTAGAGAGGCAGTTGCAACAGACAAATGCATACCTGGAGGGCATTCATTCTGGCCAGGCAGCCCAACAGCGAGCATTTCAGACTCTGGCCTCAGCACTGATGGCAGCCATTGTCCCTGTGTCCAACTTCCCCCCTCCAACTTCCTCCACCAAGACCCAATCCCCAGTACCTCAGCCTATCCCAAGCACACCATCAGACCAGCATGCACACACCTCAACACACAAGGGTAGCTCTGGCAAACATAAGCAACACACATCCCACAGGCACTCACACAAGCATCATACCCATGCACACATACCAACATCCACCTCCTCCACTGTGTCCCCCTCCTCCACGTCTCCCTCCTCCTTCACTGTCACGTCTCCACTCACACCTGCATGCACTACATCCTCAGCCACTACCTCCATCACCAGCACGCCCATCACAACACACCGCTCATGTGCAATCACCACCCCCACTACCATTCACACATCGCCTGTGTCCTCTACCAGTGTGTCTGTGAGCCCTCCTCCCAAAGTACACAAACGCAGTCACACACCCACCCAACAGCCATCCACCTCACGACAGCCTCCAGCCCATGCACCTTCACCCAAAGTCAGCAAACGAACACCTCCTACAACCACTACCTCTTCCTCCACTCCCAAACCCCCTCCATCTACCCGTCCCAGTGTGTCTAAAAAAACTTTTCCTGTCAAACCTTGACCTCTTCCCTTCACCTCCCCCACCCCTTCAGTCCCCTAGGGCCTGCCTTTCCAGGTCCCAAACCAGCACCTCAGCTACCACATCACCGGGCACAGTGGTGCCAGCAGTAACCGGATGCTGGAGTGCGGCAAGCAGCAGGGCTGCCAGTGTCCCAAGGAGCGAGGCCAAGGACATTCCCCCACCCCCAAAACAGAAGAAGTTGCCCACATCCCAGAGGGAGAAGGCCAAAAAAAAAGCCACCAAGGGCTCAGCCAAGACAACAGTTGGGAGTGGCAAGACAGCTACGCCACCATCCAAGGTGGGGAAGGGCCTGAAAAAGAAAGGCAAGTCAACGTCGCCGCCAACCTGCACGGCGGACAAGACCGCCACCGGCACCGCCACATGCACCTCCGCCACGGGCACCACCGCCAGCACCCAAGATACTGAGCCCTTCACCAGCACCGCAGACACTGTGCCCTTCAGCAGCTCCGCAGTCAATGAGCCCGCCACCAGCACTGCCGCCCATGACACCGCCGCCAGCACCAAGGTCAGTGAGCCCGCCACCAGCACCGCCGCTCATGACACCGCCGCCAGCACCGAAGTCAGTGAGCCCGCCACCATCACCGCCGCTCATGACACTGCCGCCAGCACCGAGGTCAGTGAGCCCCCCACCAGCACCGCCGCTCATGACACCTCCGCCAGCACTGAGGTCAGTGAGCCCCCCACCAGCACCGCTGCCCAATGACCACCGCAAGCACCGCTGCTACTGAGCCCGCCACCAGCACCGCCAGCAGCCACGCCACATCCTGAGACAGTGGCACCACTGCAGACATGGCTGCCATCCCCAGTGGTCATTCGTACGAGGCTGGTGGTCAGTTCCAGGGGCCTGGGCAGCTTCCATGTTGCCCCACCGTCACTGGAGTATCACATCCACTACCTCAGTCCTTGGCAGGATGAAGCACTCTGGGCACAAAGCCCCCTCCAGAACCAGTGGAGTATCACATCCACTACCTCAGTCCTTGGCAGGATGAAGCACTCTGGGCACAAGGCCCCCTCCAGAACCAGTGGAGAATCACATCCACTACCTCAGTCCTTGGCAGGATGAAGCACTCTGGGCACAAGGCCCCCTCCAGAACCAGTGGAGAAAGGCATCCACTACCTCAGTCCTTGGCAGGATGAAGCACTCTGGGCACAAGGCCCCCTCCAGAACCAGTGGTGAATCACATCCACTACCTTAGTCCTTGGCAGGATAAAGCACTCTGGGCACAAGGCCCCCTACAGAACCAGTGGAGAAAGGCATCCACTACCTCAGTCCTTGGCAGGATGAAGCACTCTGGGCACCAAGCCCAGTGGAGGAAGACATCCACTTGAGAGACTGTGGCTTTGCACTCCCCAGGATAAAGCAGTGTGCAAACCACCCACTTGAGAGACTTGAGAGACTGTGGCTTTGCACTCCCCAGGATGAAGTAGTGGGCAAACCACCCACCTGAGAGACTTGAGAGACTGTGGCTTTGCAATCCCCAGGATAAAGCAGTGGGCAAACCACCCACCTGAGAGACTTGAGAGACTGTGGCTTTGCACTCCCCAGGATAAAGCAGTGGGCAAACGACCCACTTGAGAGACTTGAGAGACTGTGGCTTTGCACTCCCCAGGATAAAGTAGTGGGCAAACCACCCACTTGAGAGACTGTGGCTTTGCACTCCCCAGTATACATCAATGGGCATGGAGCCCCCTCGTGGAGCTGGCGTTGTGCACTCATCCGGCTGAGGTGCCCCCCTTCCCTTCCCCCTGCATGCCTGTTTTTTTTTCTCGATCTGATGCCCCTGCAGTGTTCTCTCCGTTTCGATCGGGTATCTTGTGTGGGCCTCGCCCATGCATTTTGGGCCCAGTGATCCAGGGACTATATTGGTGCAGTACCTGGACTTGAATTCTTGGTGTACATATTTGTTTATAGTGTATATATATTTTTGATTAATGGATTTTACATGATTACAATCGTTCAACTCATTTCTTTTTGTCATTGCATTCTTCCAGTGGGGATTGGGGGGTGTATATGTAGTGTTTCAGCATATATTGGTGTGTGTGTTGTTTTGGGTGAGGGTGGGGGTGGGGGTGTTGCGTGTTGCGTGTGTGTGTCACTCTCTTTGCCCTCCCCCCTTCCCTGTGTTGTAGGTGCAGTACTCACCGTGGTCGTCGCCGCCGTCGGTCGTGCTCCTGGTAGAGGAGCAGGAAGACAATGGCACGGAGTATTTGGAGTTCAGGCTCCATGGCGTCCTGGTTCCTTGTGGGTTATGTAGAGGTGAGTGTTTCCCCTTCCAAGTCCTGTTTCCGCCGTGTTTTTGTTCGCGTTGAATCCGCCCCGGAAAAGGTGGCGGATTGGCCTGTCATAATAGTGTGGGCGGTACATTGTGTTCCGCCTGACTGTTGGCGGTGACCGCCATGCTGTTTGTCTGTACCGCTGTGGCGGTCGGAGTGTTGGCAGTTTCCGCCGTGGTCGCAATACCATTTATTTTTCTACCGGCCTGAAGGCGGTCTTACCGCAGCTTTAACACCGACCACCAGAGTTGTAATGAGGGCCATAATCTACGGATGTGCCTAAATAAGAGTGCCATACACAAGCTCCCCCAAATGTCAGTGTAACCCTATGCTATGCCATCATGGTAGCACTTCAGTTTGTGACATCCTTGTCACAATGACGTGATGTGGCTGTGTAATTATTGATAGCTATGTTAAGATACTCAGAGGCACATTGGCGACGGCTATATATTGGTAGATTCCAATACATATTGTTTGATCAGTGCAGGACAGCTCAGTCAGCCACACATGTTCAATGGCACATGTGACATATGCCCTATATGACTTACAAGTAAGCCAATGTGCAGCAATGAGGGTGTCCAATGCACATAAGCATGGTTGTTATTGTATGCCATCTGTGCAACTCATCCCCTACAGTGTTAGGTGTGTGCTATTGTAACACGTGATGCTTACATGTGCCTACTGCTTTACTCATTGTACATTCTCTCCTCTTAACCTAGATGTTCTGCCATGAGGAGACTGAGACAACCACCAGTGTACCATCCACTAGTTGACCTTGAAACCATGGAGGATAGGCACGTAATCCAGACATATTGTCTGAATCGTCAGATCATCATTAATCCATGTATGCAGTTGGAGCCAGATCTGTTGGCAGCCATACGCAATCCCTATTGCATCCCTCCAATAGTACAAGTCTTGTCAGTGCTACACTTTCTTGCCATAGGCTTCTTTCAAAATACATTGGCCTTTACAGCAGGAATTACTCTACCCATGTTCAGTCCGTTGTTTGAAGGATGTACTGTGTGTTTTGTTAAGGCACCTGGACAGCTGTGACAGGTTCCCCCAGCGTGTGGACTTGGCCTATGTGACGCAGACTTTTATGATATGGGATACATTCCTCATGTGGTAGGTGCCATTAATGGTACCATGTAGACCTAGCCCCTCCCACTGCTAATGAACAGGTGTATAGGAACAGGAAGAACTACCACTCCATAAGTATTCAGGTGGGGTGTCTGGCAGACCAGTACATCTCACAAGTCACTGCCAAGTTTCCTGGACCTGTGCATGACTCCTACATTTTGAGGAACAGCAATGTCCCACACATGATGGCACGACTACACACAGAGAGGGCCTTGCTCCTTGGTATGTATGCATATTAATGTGTTCAGGCACCAGTCATCACCTTCTGCACAGTTGCTGTACCTCTTATTTCACTGGTCCTACATTTGTGCACTCAGGTGTCTCTAGCTATCCAAACCTTCCTTGACTGTTGACACCAGTGAGGTACCCTGCCACGGAAGGGGAACTCTATTTCATTGAGGCCCACGGGAGGACGTGGCATGTAATTGAGCAAATATTTGGCCCACTGAAGGCCAGATTCAGGTGCCTGGACCTATCTGGAGGTGCCCGCCTATACTTGCCCCAAAAGGTATGTTAAATCATAGTTGCCTGCTGCATGCTCCACAATCTAGTCCTGAGACGTCAGAATCCATTGCTAGCTGATGAGGGCGAGGCAACTGGACCAGTGGCTGGGAAATCTGAATTGGCAAGTGATGAGGAGCTAGAGGAACAAGGTGCAGCTGAATGAGCTCATCAATCAGTACTTCCAGTGACATACAGATATGGTGAGTGGGGTTTTTCAAGTCCTGAATGTCCACATTCATTGGTGGCAGTAGTCCTCCTGATGTGATTCATCAGTGGGGGTGTAATGTGGTCCAATCCCTATGTGTGAGTTGTGGAATCTGGCTGATAGAATGTAAGGTGCACATTAAAAGTGGTTTAGCTCCAACATGTGTTCTCACTGCAGTTTCCTAAATTCACTTCTCAAATGGACAGACCAGTATTGAGATTTGTGTCCTGCATTCTCCTGTTCTCATGTCATTCCTCCCACTGACTGTTGTATTTATATCTGTGCCTGTGCTACCTATGGCTTGAGGCATTCATAGTCATTAGCTATTGGTAAATGAGTACAGAAATGAGGGTTGTACATGATAGATGGCTGGCAAGGTAATTTGTGTGAATTTTCTGTAACTGGTGAAGTATAGGTAGTATCTGGGGGCCCCTGTATACTGCAGTGGGCGCGACATCTATGACCTTCATAAATGCTTTGTGGGGCACCATGCCTTCCATCCTGATGGTACTCTCTGCCAAGCTCTTTTTGCAGGTTGGAATACTGACTATACTCGCGTGTGGGCCTGGATTTCGGCCTCTTAGACTTCTGTCCTGAGACACATCTGTTGTAATGTGTATCCTGCTGAGGGTGCCTCCCTCTGCTGTCCATTACACTGCCTTTTCGATGTTGGGGGCATTACCAGACCACAGTTGGCAAGCATCACAATTGTTGATGTTTTATTAAAGACACATATACAGTAGCTGTGTTGCATGATATTTATTGTGCATATCGTGATTGTGAAAGGCACAAATTAAGGCGCTCAAATTGTCCAAAAGGTGATGAGTGAGGTCATGGTAGATGGAATCATCAGAGTAGCTGCTACAGCAGTTGTTTGCACAGGTCCAGTGTCCATGTGCAATTGGAAATTGGAGTAATGTCTCTGAACAGTCAACAGGGTGTCTCAGTGGCACACAAGGGAGATAAATCAGGTGAGGTTCACTACTTGGCAGGGGGTTTGTTCTTGGCATCTGCTCCAGCCAGATGTCTGGGTGGACGTCCACATTTGCAGGGGGTTCTTCAGCTACAGAGGGAGGGGTGTCTGAGGCCCGTAGTTCCCCTGGTAAGGCCTCCATTCCACTAGCTGCCACTGTTGTAGATGGCTCAAATGTTAGGTTGCTAGCGGAAGGGGACGGATGGTGGGTCGAGGAAGCACGAAGGGTGGTGTTGATGTTTCTCAGCACCCCTGCAATGGAGGCCATGGTGGCATTGTGTGCCTGCCACTGCTACATGACCTCCTTGTGGTATTCCCTCTGCAGCCTTTCGTTTTCCCCCAACATGGTGATATTCTGGCCCATCCTGTCCTGGGATTGTTGCTATGCTCCCAGGACTTGGGAGGTGGTTTCCTGGTCAGTGGAGACCCTTGGGGACCCCATCCTCTAGCCCACAGCTTCCCTCCCACACCCCCTGGCACGGTGTGCCCACTCCCAGCGTTAGCAGGACCTTCTTTGTCAGGGGTGTGAGTAATCAACTCAGGTCCCTGTACTGTGGGGCACACAGTAGTCTTGGGACACAGGTTTGGGAACAAAGGGTTGGCTGTGATGTTGTAGCTACAGCATTGGGGGGATAGATGTGGGCAGGTTGAGGCAGGGAGTCATAGACTGACCAGGTGACTTAGATAAGCCAGGTAGGTCCTCAGTGTCCAGACATCCAGGGGTGTTGTCCTCACTGGGGCCTTCATCCTGAGGAGGGCTGGCAGTCTCTGGTATCCTCTCCATGGTGGCACTGGCAGGGGTACCTGTGGATGGAGTGAAACACAGAGTTACATTTTGAAAGTGTGTTTGGTTATCTCTTTGTCGGATGCATACAGTGGCTTAACATGATTCACAGCTATGACAGATGCACCACAACATACCATTGGTGGTACATAGTAGTCTGTGACATGTGTTCCATACTCCATGTTGGGTGCTGTCATTCAGGTTTGGTACATATAGCAATACGGGTGGGTTCAGGTACTGTCTGATACTTCACATGACTGTTCAGCACTGTTACCTGGTGACTAGTCAGGCTTGCTGGATGTGACACAAAATGTCTAGACTTTGCACAATGGTGTCCCAGTGGGAGGACAGTATCTGAGTATGAAAGGTTAAGGGCCTGATTACAACTTTGGCGGAGGGGGTTAATCCGTCCCAAATGTGACGGATATCCCGCCCACCGTATTACGAGTTCCGTAGGATATAATGGACTCATAATACGGCGGGCGGGATATCTGTCACATTTGGGACGGATTAAACCGCTCCACCAAAGTTGTAATCAGGTCCTAAATGTCTTGTCTGTGCATGTGCATGGAGTCTGCCATCTTAATTTTCATACCATGGTGAGTCAATTTCAAGGTTGGGGATCTGGATGAGTGGCCATGTGGATTAGTCACAGAGCTGTAGCTGTGTTTAGGCTTGGTTGGCATTGTGTTGTGCCACTGCATTGCTGTCATTGCCATGTAGAGGTCCTCAGTCATACCATCTAGTTGGTGTAGCTCGTACAATAGTCACACATGCAAGAGATGTGATGTGCGCATTCCAGGTTTTAACGTACATGAGCTAGTGCATTGTGGGAATCTTAGTGATAGTAGTAGCCAATGCTAACCGTGCTTTTGCCAAGTTTTGTGTGGGCAGTTGGGCTGGGTGGAGGTGTGGCATGCAGGAGAAGGGTATTAGGTGAATAGGTGGGAGGTGTAGTGAAACATACAGTGAATTGGGGAGTACTTGGGTGATGAGGAAGCATGCAGGACACGACAATTGTGTAACATAGAAGTTGTGGAAACTTACCAGAGTCTAGTATCCCAGGTATTCCAGTCAGGTCCTCGGGATGCAGAATGTGCAAGACCTTCTCCTCCCAAGATGTGAACTGTGGGGGAGGAGGTGGGAGACCACCGCCAGTCTTGTGCATGGCGATCTGGTGTTGTGATGTCATGAAACGTACCTTCTCCAAAGGTCGTTCCACCTCTTCCTGATGTCCTCCCTTATGCGTCGATGTTTGCCTACTAAGTTGACCCTGTCAACTATTCTTTACCACAACTCCATTTAACTGGCAATTGATGTTTGCTGGACCTGTGCTCAAAACGGTTGTGGCTCTACCCTGACAATTTCATCCAGCATGAGCCTGTGATACGTGGGTGCTTTTGTAGGGACATGGTTGTGGTTGTGTTGACGGGAGGGTAGGGTATTGTGTGTGTGGGTGTGTGCAAGGGTGTGGTATTGGATGATTGATCAGGTGTGCGTTGTGAGTGATGGGCGCTTGTGGTGATTTGTGTGTGCCCATAACATGTGCTCTTTGTTAGTTGTGCTGGTGTGTGGTGTGTGCATGACTATGGTGTTAGGGTGCTCTCTGTGACTGCCTACTCTTTGTATATCTGTATGTCGTTTTAGTTGCAAAGGATTGTGGGTTGTGTGGGGGTATGTTATATAGTGCAGTGAGTAGGTGTGTCTAGTGTGTGGATGTGTGTCAGGTGTGGTGTATTCAAACTGTCCAATGTGGTGTTGTGTTCTGACAGTAGTGGGTTTTGAACACAGCGGTTCGCACTGCCAATGATTTACCGCTATGGAAGAACTGCTGTGCTGATTTGTGGCTCGTAATCTGGTGAGTGGATTTGTGTCGCCCTGGCGGTACTGGTGGTGGAACCGCCTCTTTCCGGCCTCCTGTGTCCTGACGGTGTCGGATTTTTGGCTGTTTTATGGCGGTCTTCACAGAGTTACTCTTAATACAGCAGTCAGATGACCGCCAAAATGGCAGTCTTTTGGTGGCCGCCACCACGGCGGTCTTCACAAATGACCGCCAAAGTCGTCATGAGGCCAGATTCAGAGGGATTGTGAGTTGGTGGCACCACAGTGGGATCAGGATGCTCCTTGGCCAAGGTAAAGGTGAGTTTGGCGTGAAGTCAGAAAGCACTATTCATAATGGATCCTCCTTTGGTGCCATTGGCGCCACTGTCAAGGGACCAATATAGATTGTGGCACTGGAACCGAATTCAGCACTGGAGCCAGTGCAGAACCTGAAACTGGTTTGAAGGGGCACAGACAGTGCCAATGACCAACCCAGAAGAGGCAACCAAACTTTAAGCCTTTGCAGATCTTTGGGGCCCGGAGGCACACCAGGAGTTGGAAGACTGTCAAAAATGTGCAGCATAGCCCCCCAAAGGGTTTCATTTTCTGCTATGTTGCCAATGGACCAGTATAGGCAGGAGGATTGTGACCAGCCTCCGATCTGGCAACTCAAGCGATTGGGGACGAGACCGTGCAGCATGTTCACATGCTCATGTCTTCTCAGAAGATTGAGAAGAGGCCAGATCCCAGTTAAATTTTATGTGCTTCTTCTTTGCCTTACCTGAAGACTTCAACTGCAGCGAAGATCTGCTGATGCGATGACTTTGGGAGTGGGAGTGGGAGTGGGACCTTGCTCTTGACTTCGAACAGTATAGAGTCTTGCACTGTTTTGCGGTGTAGAGCTTTACTTCACAATCTTGTATGGCCTTCAGATCACAGGTTTTGGAGTTGTGTTTCATCCCCAGACACCAGAAGCACATTCGGGGGGATCTGTCACAGACATTTGTTTGTCGCAGTACCTAAAATGTTTAAAGCCTGTCTTTTTAGGTGGGGAAATTTCCCTTGCACAATATGAAAAACTTTGAGAAAATATTTAGAAGAAAAGCTTCCCAAAAACAAAAGGAGTAGAGCTCTGAATCACATCTGAATGCACAGGTAGAAAGAAAGTGATGTCAGCTTATGGGTGGCGCTTATATGCTATTCCGTTTGTCATTCGAGGACCAGAACAAAGTTATTGTGGAGCTGCATGGTGCCACCTACTGGCATGCCTGAATATTGCTTTAAAGTTTTCCTTGGCCTTCTCTGACACATGGGGAATAGTTACAAGGTGAAGAATCTTCAGTTAGAAGTATCTATCAGAAACAAAACTCTGCAAGTAACTCACAAGCCATGCATATGTAAATAAATGCTCCACCTCTCAGCTGGAGCACTCATTTTAAACCATGTGGAAGTGCAGAAGTCAGCACTAGTGTTGTGTGAAAAGAATGTGCAAGGGTACCCCTGGTGCCAGAATAGTCCTGATCATAAAACAACCCTTTACATGGTGGTTCTCACCTTCACTTTAAACCTACGCCAAGTGCAAATTATAGTGAGCCTTTTACCACCCACACACTAGACACTCTCATTCAGTTCTTCCCCATCATCAGTCTTCCACTGCAGTTTGATAGAAAAAGTGGTATGGCAGACCAAGATGGCACTCCAAGGAATCAAAATTTTAGTCAGCCACGAAAAAGGTATAAGCATCACAAATCTCTTCCAGCTTTTGCCTTCCCCACCACAGACAAATAAGGCACAGACTTCATGGGAGAACAATAGCTACATCAATATAGCTTAACCTGAGAATTGTGGAACACAGTGAGAACCTTCCAAGAACAGACCATAGTTCTAAAGATTATTAAAGCATTCAGTAACAAAGGAATTCTAAAATTAGTTGTGAAGTTCGTGGGTAAAGAATGAGACAGTAAAAGGTATGACAGAAGAGGAGGGTGTAGTGCAAGGCTTCACTTACCATATTCCTGGCAGCTGCATTCAGGGTTGGGCCATGTCGTGGTTGCGGGTGGCCTCTGGTGCCTTCGGCTCGGTGTGGAGAGCACTCTAACATGGCTTTTCTCAGCTACCTGTGACCCGCATGGCATAAGTGCTAAACTTTATGGGGCATGTTTGGGTTCCTGATGGCAGTATCACTACACATCATTAGTTGAGTTTCCACCCTGCAGCTTCTTCATAACACTGCATGCATTATTGAGGCCTATATTTTTTCATGCGCCCTGAATTTCAGGCTCATTTATTTTACTAATTTTATCACTAGGCAAAAAGGTAGAATATTATTCTATTTCCTTTGCAGGTTCACTTCTTGAATTATACTAATTAAGGAGACCAAACTGAGTAACACTTGTGTTACAATTAGCTAGTTGTTCACTTATTGGACTCTTTAGACTCCCCATGCTCCAGCTATTTTTTGCTTTTGCATCCAGTTGTTACTAAAGTAGTTCTGCTTTTTTGTTGTCTGGCCTAGTGTGATAGATTTGTCTTCCTTACAGAATTTTCCCTTCTGTTATGCAGTTACGTCTTATTACACTTTTTGGCTACCTGTTTCAATCTGGATCCTAAGTTTGTTACTAGAGGTAGCCAGCCTTTTCTCCATATTAACAAGACATAACTAGTTTGAACCTAAGGAAATTCATTTTTCCACCTAGTGCTTTTGCGACTGCAGCTTGGATGTCCACCTTCCTTGATCAAGTCTGTCAAAAGACTAAACAAATTCACGAGTACCAATTTGGCAAGCATTCCTTTCTTTTAAAGAATAAAGATAAATTAATCTTCATCAAGAATAAATGATTAATTCCTTCTAAGGATCTTTAGAGGTTGGTTCAACAGCTGTGCAATTAATCCATGATCTTAGGACATAGAGGAAAGAAGACTACTGAAGAATTATTATAATGGAAATTCTGGTGGCCTACTATCTGGTAATAGGTTTTCAGTTTTGTAACCACTTGTGAGGTTGTTCTCAGAGTAAGGTAGATACTCAGAAGAGGCTAGTCATCTACTACATCCTGAATTACAAACAAGTTGCTTGGAAATACTGTCCACAGGTGCTATAGTGGCTCTAATAGTATCTGCACCACCACAATGGTCACAGTGGATTTGTCTATAGAGATGGCCCACGTTTCAGTTATACCAAATGTTCCTTTCGTGTCAGAGATCACCATGATGTTCCACTCTGATATCTTTAGAATTCATTGCCTTCCGCTCAAGATAATCTCTGACCATGGATCTCAGTCTACATACAGATTTGAATACTCACTCTGCAAAAGAGAAGGTATTCAATGGGTATTTTCTGGATTTCACGCACAGACACACAGATAGGCTTAGAGGTTGAACAGAACCCTGAAGGAGTTTCTAAGATTTTATGTTTCAGCTTCTCAAAGTAATTGCAGCAGCGTTTGCTTATAATAACTCTGTTCAGGGTTCCACCGGTTACTCATCATTCTTTACCTTAAATGGATTTCATCCTTAAAGCTTTCCAAAGCTCACCGACGCCATGGATTCTGTTTTTGCAGCTCAGGGCAACCTAAGAGACATCACTCATGTCAGAAAACGTTTAATTAAAATCTAAATTCAGCAAAATTAAAAACAAATCTATCAAGCCAACTCCGACAGGGACTACCAGCTGATATTTATGAGATAGGTGATAAGGTCTGGTTATCAGCATCCAACCTGCCTCACTCTATCAATAAGTCCAAACGTAGTCAAAAGTACTAAGGTCCATATAGCATTTCTAGAATAATCTGTTTACTACCTCCATCATCATCTTGGAAGATACAACCTTCTTTTCATGTTTCTCTCTTAAGGCCTTTGAAGCGAAGGCAAGGGAATAGTCTTCCAAGAAGACCCCTTCCTGGTATTGTAGATGGACAAACTGAGTATAAGGTACAGGGAATTTGTGATTACTAACAGGGAAGTTACCCTTTCTCATTAATTGGAAGGGTTATTATCTTTCTGATTACTCATAGGGGATGGCTGTCCATACTGCTCTTGTTCGTATACGTCTTTTCTAGAAAACTCTAAGTAAACCTGGAGCTCCTAAGAGGAGGCAGAGTGTAAGGCTCCACTTAATCATTTCCCTACCAGCGGTGGTCAGAGTTGGGCCACACTATGGTGAAAGGCGCCGTCCGGCGCTGTGGAGTTTGCGTGGGTACAGACCTCGATCCAGTGCACCTTCCCTCAGCTTCCGGGGACTTGGGTGGTAAACGAGCTAAACTATTTGGGCCAAGTTTCAGTCCCTGGCGGTGGCATCCCTGTAACGGCAGGAGATTAGTTTCCAGCCTGCAGCTAGGCTTTTTTATGCCTATATTTTTTTTTATTCCGTAAATTCCAGTCCAGGTCGTTTCAATTGAAATAGATTCTATGTTCGCATGTTTTACTCATTTTTCCATATGCAAAATGGTGGAATCCTACTTCCTGTTTCTGGAGATTTACTTTCTGATTTAGCCTATCTAAGGAGACCAAATTGAGTTCAACTTGTGTCGCAAATACACTTGTTGCTCGCTCGTTGTACTGTGTTTCTCTGTGCTCCAGCCTTGTTTTCGGCCACATCCAAATGTTGCTAGGGCAGGTCTGCTTATCCTGTTGGCTGCCCTGGTGTGCGGAAGGTTTTTCTTGGATTGCAGATTTTTCTCCTCCATCACACAGTTACTTCTCATTTCACTTCTGGCTTTGTGTCAGTCTGGAGCCTGAGGTTGTTACTAGAGATAGACAGTCGTTTCCCTGCATTAAGAAAATACCTCAACTGTCAGCCAAGAGATCAACTCTTGACATGCAGGAATTTGATGGCAAACAACAACAATGTCTATTTGCTTATTGTAGCCCACCAGATAATAATGTTCAGACAAATGCTGCAAAATAGGAAGAGGAGAGGCAACAGGAACCACGCCCATCTATGGGAAGAGCGTCACAATCAACCTTGGATGAAATCCTTGCAAACGCAAATTGGCAAACCTCCTTTAGCAGAGCGTACAGTACTGTTAGATGAAGTGTGAGTTAATGCGATCTATGGCATAATTATCATGTATCACGTGGTATTAACAAACGATTATAAATACTGTTCCAGGACTTGTTATATGGATTAAGAATGCTGCATAACCGATTCAGTGAACAGAGCATTACAAGAATAAATCCATCAAGTGCCACGACCAATGTTGCTTGTGAGGCAATGCACAAAGATAATGTATCAGAAATGAAAAAGTGCCATTTCAGGAGCTAAATTAACCGCTACCCTTTATAAACATACTTATTCGGCCTATTCATAATTCTTTCTTCAGACCAGGGAAACTCCACACCTCTGCAATAAAATCGGTGGGTATTGCATGTCATGGATCCTTCCTCTCAGGTGAGGCGTGAAGGCACGCACCTGTTTTTGAAAATAAGTTTTCACTAGTGTACACAATAGAGAGAAAGGTCTTAATACGCTTTAAAATCCTCTTGTATGGTGAGTCATTAAAAGAATGTTGAATTTATTCTTCAATGGAAAAAAACCTCCCTATAACCAGCAGCTAATGAGGTATCATATCTCACCACACAAAGTGCTTCCTTGATGTTTCTTAGCAGGAATATATCAGGCCCTAGTTTTAAAATACAAATGTTCTTTCATAAAAAAACAGGTGGCACAACTGTTATACTGACAACCTCATTCCAAGTTTCAAGCGGGAACTGCCAATTGGCCGCTCCGCGGTCAAAAGACCGCGGGGGCCATTCTGACTTTCCCGCTGGGCCGGCGGGCGCCCGCCAAGGGAGAGCCCGCCGGCCCAGCGGGAAAGGGCCTGCAACACAGAAGCCGGCTCCAAATGGAGCCGGCGGTGTTGCAGGTGTGCGACGGGTGCAGTTGCACCCGTCGCGCTTTTCACTGTCTGCTAAGCAGACAGTGAAAAGCATACTGGGGCCCTGTTAGGAGGCCCCTGCACTGCCCATGCCAGTGGCATGGGCAGTGCAGGGGCCCCCAGGGGCCCCAGGACACCCGTTCCCGCCATCCTGTTTCTGGTGGTGAAAACCGCAAGAAACAGGCTGGCGGGAAGGGGGTCGGAATCCCCATGGCGGCGCTGCTTGCAGCGCCGCCCTGGAGGATTCGCCCAGCCGGGGCTAATCCGGCGGGAAACCGCCGGACCCGGTTTTCCGACCGCGGCTCTACAGCCGCGGTCGGAATGGGCACTGAAGCACCGCCAGCCTGTTCGGAATGAGGGCCATAGTCTTTTTCACACAGTTAAGGAAGGACTGTACCAACCTAACGGCTGGAGTAAGATGTAACAAAGACTGGTTAGGTAATTAAGTATATTTCAGGCTAGGGCCTCCGAGACAACATAACTATTTATTGCAATAGCTAAATGCAAACTCATAGGCTTTCATTAAGTATTACCCAGAGTGGCATCCCCGGTAGGGATTCTGCACAGGACAATTACAAGTTTATTTGTATCTCCAGGTCCAGAGTTGTAGGGTCTGCAAAAGCCAGACCCAATATTTCTGGGGCCAGGGACAACAGACCCAAAACCTTGCGTGGAGCTGCAGAGACTGCGAACTGCTGGTGCGTCGGGTCCTTTATTTTTGCAGGGGTGAGTAAGTTGAGCGCCCCCATTGTTTCCTGCCCCTAACCACCCCACCATCAACTAAGAAATAAGACCCCCCTGCAGACATGCCCCAAGTAGGTGGTAAGTGTGGGTGGATTTGAGCCTGTTATTTCCAACATACGGGGAAAGACATGCCGAACGGGACCTATTATGCTCTGGTCTACATGTTATTCGCCATTCTAGAGGAAATACCCCGAAATCCTTGTTAAATCACAAGTAGATCACATCCAGACTAGTTAATTCCGGCGCCAGTATCTCTGCCAAACTAACAGGGATCTATTAGTGAGGGCAGAAACATGCCCAACATGTTTAACTTTTGGGACATTTACTGTACATAACACTTGGAAGTACCTGAGACCCGTCAGTATTTAATTCATATGGAACTGTGGACTAGATGTACAAAGCATTTTTGCCTTCACAAACGGCCCAATTTGCAGAATCGGTCCGTTTGTGACCGGAAAAAAGCTTATTCTAATGTACAAAAGTAAAAATGCGATTTGGTGACTTGTTACAAAATCACATTTTGCATTTGTGATTCAGTATTTGGAAGGGGCGTGTGTAGGGCATCCCTTCCAAATACCTAATCGGTATGATATATATTACTGTTTTGCAACCAAATTCCGGTTGCAAAACAGTAATACTATACTACCGGTTTAAAACTGGTGGTAACCCATTCGCAAAGGGGAAGAGCTGCATTTAAAAGAGACTGCTTTATCATAGCAATCATAAGCATGGTGATCTGCTGACCCCAGCAGGCCACCATCACTGTGATGGCTGTGATTCCTAATGGGTCGCAAACTGCGACCTACCTCATTAATGTGCATGTGGTAGGTCTATTTGCGACCCACTAGGAATCGCTAATGAAACTCAAAAGAGTTTCATACATTAGGAATACAGAATCACATAATCGCAATTAGGAAATCGGTATTTCTAATGTTAGTACATTTGGCCCACTTTTTCTAATCAGAGCATTCTGCCAATACCTCAGTAATGCTTTTCACAGTTGTAGGAGGCTGCCTCTCTGTAGTGTATGAAAATGAAGTGCCCTGTGCAGAGGTGATAACGCGTCCCGTCTTGGATAATTCACTTGATCTGGGACTCGTTTTAGGCCAATGAATCTTTTGACCCTGATTGGAGACACCCTAAGACGAGATAACTAGTCAACATGTCAATCAATAGGTCAATAACTTCATCAATATTCACAATAGCAAATAATAAAATTGGTTAATGACATTAATGAGAATCCGAACACAACATGACCTTTCAGTCATGAATAACCACACAAAATTGAATAAGATTTATGATATTTATTCCCTATTGGTTACACTCTACTAGCAAGTTTATTAGTCTCAATACCAGTAAACACATCAACAATGTCACAATATGGCTACTCGATTAAGACTTCACCAAAGCAAAAATCATAAACATTAGATCAAAGCACGACGTCAACATGGCTTAACTTCAGCAGAGTATCATTAGCGCATTATTCAACAAAGCATAGATTCAGTCATTTGTCTATTTGCGTCTGTCTTAGTGAACCCCTTAACTTACCTCGAATTAGCATTAGCATGCTGAGCTTCATGCAAAACAATTTGGCAACACAAATTTAGAAAACATCTAACTATGGTCTCTATCAAAAGAGCAGTTGGTACCTAGAGAGAAAAGGCAAACAGACAATTACAATTTCATCATTATATAGTTACCCTCCGTAATGGGTCAGCATTCAGAGTCAGTCTTCGTCCTCAGGACATCAGTTGATTCACCATCAACCAGGAAACGCAGCAAAGTTCAGCAAGATAGGTAATAGGGGACACTTCCCTCATAAGGAGGAAAAGTATGAATCAGGCAAGACAAAGGTAAGGATGGTTTGAAGAGTAAAAGACAAACGTCTCTCGAAGTAACAGGTGAGGGCAGGGGCAGAGGTTCGGTAATGGCTGATTTCTCCTTGTGACACGGGGTTATATCAATCTTGTTGTACAGTCCCCTAATTTCCAATTGGGTAAATTTTGGTGCATCATTATCTCCAACCAATAATTGGCTCATCACCTCATTAGGATTGTCACTTTAGAACAGTTCTCATGTAGTTTATTGGCTCCTGTAATTGACGTCTCCAACGGGTAAAATGTCAGGTACAAACTTTTATTCTCGTGGTCCCAGTCAGTAGTTCCATTGTCTATACCAGTTCAGGCGACCTTGTACCTGTTGCAAGTTTACACTGTTACATTTGGCAAGAATGTCTCCTTGAGCAAGTCGAGTCTCATGAGAAAGAATTTACTACGGTTACACACATCTTCTAGCTTCTGGAAAAGTACGGCTACATGTCCTTCAGCAAGTCAGCACATTGCACGTTAGAAAAACATATTTAATATGTTACCAGGCAGCTAGGCCCGACTCATGCTAACTAAGGCCTAGTAATTAATTTAGCAAAACCTTAACATATAACTCTAAATGCTAATACTGAATCATACATTAGTACGTTAATAATTCATTATTAGTCAATTTCATTTATCATCGTATACATTGGTGGCCACTCCCTGTGGGCACATTTCACACACGTAGGTTAAAAGCACATTAATACATTTTCTATGCGGCATCATTGTACATTAATTCGCAAACATTTCATGTTAATTTTGATTATAAAAACTACACTCCAACAGAGGACAAGCAACCCCACTTCTGTATCCGGAAGTAAAATAGCAGACCACTGAATGCTCTGTTTTTTTAGGAGTGTGGACGAGCAGTTAGGCTTATCTTGGAGATGTGCTAAGCATTTTTTGTACTCACAGTATCAATAAATGCGGGCACACACTTGGAAGAATAACTCGAGACTAATGCACAAAAATACTGCAGATTTGTATAAAATTTTTAAGACCAAGATCTTCAATATATGGGAAGTGATTTTTTAGTCATGATTTTTCAAAATTTAGAAAACGTTCTGTTTTTGTGCGTAATTACGCACCATAGAAATCAATGTGTAAATCTTTAAAAATGCATATAAAATAAGGCAATGCTCTCACAAGTGTCATTGTCTCCTTTTAGGTCTAGATCTTCGAGATGTCCTAGAGGCCAGCTGGAGAAGTTCGGCCGGTTCCTGGTTCAAGCTGGAGCAGCGACTGAAAGCTGGTGCACAACAGAGAGGGGGACCACTTGGAAACACACTGCACAGAGGGAGTTAAAGGTAAGCCCAGTGGGTCCCCTTGGAGGGTGGAGGTTGCAAGTCGTTAGGGACCCCTAGAGCATAGCTAATTTGTTGATGCAGGGGCCAGTGAGGCCGGGTGCAGCACAGCTAAGTCAGCCAGGAGTTGTGTGTCTTGGAGTCCTTGGAGCCAGGAGCAAGTCACTAGAAGGGTAGATTTCAGGTCAGCAGGGCCACTCTGGGGGGTGTTTCTTGGGTGTCCTGAAGTCCCTCATCTGGTGCTTGCTTCTGGACTTTTGAGAGTCCAGAGTGGACTTTGCTTCTGGGTGTCTGCCGCTAGGGGTCCAGTACTCCAGGTAATGGTATGTCTCAGGCCCTGAAAGTCCCAGTGCCACCAAACTAGGCCCACTGATAGGTTTTGTCCTTCGGGTCTTCTCAGGTGGATGTTGGTCAGGCTGGTTCCAGTTCATTGGTCAGTGGCCAGTCAGTGAACTGTAATTAACTGGTTCATTGCCTCCGGGGTGCAGGAGAGTGATACCTTTGCTCTGAGGGAGATTCTTGGCAATTTCCAGAAAGTTGGAGCTGCTCTGGGGTTTTGTAGAGTCCTTTAGGTTTCCAGGCGACACCTCAGCGGCAATTGTCAAGTCCTTGGAGCAGCAGGCAGGGTTTGGCACCTTTTTTCTTTGTGCAGCCAGACTTCTGTTCTTGTGCCTCGGGTCTTCTTTGTTCCTGGTCTTCTTGTGTCCGTTGTATCTGATCTGTTCATCTAGGGATGCTCACTAAATACTGCATTTAGGGGACATTAGGCAGAGCACCTGGTAGTGGCCACTAGGCCACCTTCCTTAGGGTGGCTACACCCACCAAGTGCCTACTTTCTTTGGGAAGGGGTCACATCCCTAACGCTGATTGGCTCTTTTCCTGCCATTCAAGATGGAGGAAAATGAAATGGAGTGGTCATCTCGCCTACCGCACCTGAGGAGTGGTGCAGGCTGAGGATGACTATTCCTCCTATCCTTGCTAGTTTTCCCAATGGTTTTCCCTCCTAAATGGGGGACAAAACATAGGGCGGCCATCTGCTGCTAGCAACAGAGGCAGGGGTCAAATTTCAAAGGTGGTAAAGCCTTTGAAGCTGACTGCTGGTGCAGGGCGCCTGCCTGGTGAAGGAGGTGTAACACCTCCACCCAGGAAAGTCTTTATGTTCTGGCTCCTGAGAGCACAGGCTCTCTCCCCAGGAGACCAGAATCATGTCTGGTGGTGGTGGCTGGTTAAGACTAGTCAGCAACCATGTCAGGGCTGTTAGGTTTTGCAGAGGGCACATCTAAGGTGCCCTCTGGGTACATTTTATAATAAATCCAACACTGGTATTAGTGTGGGTTTATTATTCTGAGTTGTTTGATACCAAACAACCCAGAGTTCAGGCCTGCCAGAGAGGTGACTTACCTATATTGCATGCAGTGTTAGTGGGCATGGCACTCTGGGTGAGTGCCATATTGAGTTTGCAAATTAAAATCACCTTGTCATGCACTTGCACTGGCAGTCTGCATGAGGCTGGTGTTGGGCCTCTCAGAGTGGCACAATTGATGTTGCAGCTCTGAGGGACACTCTTCAGTACCCGTGCCCTAGGTACCAGGGGTACCATTATCTAGGGACTTACAAAGGTGGCTGAAGTGCCAAACAGTACAGTTTTGGGGAAAGAGATCTGGCCCTGGGGACCTGTTTAGCAAGGGCCCAGGGCACTTAGAGTTGAAACCACATCATTTTCCAGTCAAAACGGTGGGTCCTGTCATGTCAAAAGAGGTCCTTTCTTACAATAGTCAGAAAGAGTATGATCAGTATAGGGAAAGGTGCGGAAGACATTGTGACGCGAAGGGTTAATTAGCTTGAGCAGTGTAGATGAGTGTGATTCCAGCTGAAACCCCCCCAAACAACGTGGAAAAGTTCATGATATTATTTTCAAGCTTGTTTGTGTAGAAGACTCCGTCTCAACCTTGAGAACGAGAGTACAGGGAGAAGATGGAATGAAAACAAAGGCTGGGGAAGGGCAGAGCAGCCAATTGCTGATAACATAGCTAGAAAATGCCAGAAAGAGATAGAATCCAAGCTTCAAGTTATTTAAGCACTCAAGTGTGGGTGAGGGATTTGAAGCTCGCAGATGGAATTGTGAAAGCTGCCATGGCCCAGCGCTGCCTCCATGTTTTGCTGACCGTGATGCTTGAGGGGGAGAGAGGTCCAAGCAGGCGGTAGAGGGCTTCCCAGCATTTCGTGGACTAAGTTAAGTTCCACACAGGGATGAAAGGCATTTGTTTCTCTGCTCTATTATTATGACAGATTATTTATGCTTGCACTGTGTTTATAACCTGAAGTATTCAGCTCGTTTATATTTTGCTTTCTAAACCTCGTAGTGTGAGCCTGCTGCAGTAACTGAAACATGCATTTTGGTGTGCAGTAAATCAAAGCTTATCTGAAGTATTCAGCTCGTTTATATTTTGCTTCTTGAACATCGTAGTGTGAGCCTGCTGCAGTAATTGAAACATGCATTTTGGTGTGCAGTAAATCAAAGCTTATCTGAAGTATTCAACTAATTTATATTTTGCTTCCTGAACATCGTAGTGTGATGCATTTTGGTATACAGTTAATCAAAACTTATATCTGTCAATGAACTCTTTGCATATATTTATGCATAGATGCTCTTTGTAGTGTACTTATATATAAATAGATGCTTTTCATTGCTATTCCTATTCTACTATTGTTAATGTGCTAAATGCCTACATTTACCTGCAATTCTAGTAAAGCTAAATTGTATTTATAATTGGCGTGTGGTCCTTCATTGAGCGTGGATAAGACAGAGTATGAGAGAAAAAAATATGGTGTTCCTTATTATCTCCTTCACTTGCAACTGGACCACACCAACATCTTTTTCAGAATCATCAGTCTCTACAACAAATTTCTTGGTAGGATCAGATTGAACGTGATTTAGATATTGTCCTCTTTTCCCAAATTTGTGATCCCAAATGAATAACAATAATAGTCCTTAATAAAAATGCCTTTAAAAGTTTGAAATTTCTAAAACAGTTGTCTTTTCTTAACAACAATTCACTCCATGACTTTGACACTCATACAATGATCCATAGCTAATCCCAATTTTTAAAAGATCCAAACTTTTTCTTTTGAATTCACATTTCTTAGGCTTCTCTGCTAGCAGATGCAGAACTCAACTTGCATGTTCTTTGTGCATCTCTAGTGAAGAAGAACATATATCTTCTAAACATGTGAGATACGGAGAGTTATGTCGAAATTGGTGGAGTGAGAGCCCTGCAAAAATGTGTGGGGCCCTCCATCATCAAACTTGTGGGACCCACAGCTCTCGCCAAACTTGGCGTATCCCATTGTACTTTAGAGATGTGGAAAATACCAGGTTCATAAAGGTGGCTTTATCCATCACAGGGCCATTCATGTACATCAGAAAGGCTGTTTTACTTACAGTTGGCCTTTCGGCATAACTGTTTCCTGAGAAACTGTGAAACTAACAGCAAACATGCTTCAAATGAACCAAACATATCTATTCTGCACATATAAAGATTTTTGAAAATTCATGTCAGGTGCCAAATACAAACCCCATCTGTCTCCGAGGGGAGTGCTTCTGATTAATGCAGTATTTTGGCATAGTAAAGGTTGGCAGCTACAATTCACATGATTACGACACTGGGTGTAGCGCCAATTTTCTTGAAACTGGCCCCTCATCTTTTCTATGGGAAGACCTCCACAGCTGTAAGTTTACTACTTAGTAGTAAATGTGGGGTGGCCATGGAAAGCAGTGGGACAATTGGGAATGCCTGCTGCAAAATAGGAGAAGGTTAGATAGGGGTCAGGAAGGACTTAGGAAGGGACATGCTAAAACAAATCCCACCCACTAAAGGGTCATCCCATTACTATTCACAAACTACACCTCTAAAGTTACTGTAGTCAAAAATGCCACAAAACAGTTGTGAATATACTCCAGCCCTAAGTGGAAAGGTATGCCTAGCGGTAGGTTCCGTGCTCACTGTACTACTGGATCCAAGCTACCACTGACTGACGAGCCCCAATTAGGGCAAAACTGGACTTGGGTTGTTAGTGTTCCAGCTCAGGGAGCACATGGCTTGGCAGCTTCGGCTGCACTGTTCCATTTGTAGCAGAGTCAAGGCTGATTTGCATATGGCACAGTCCAAACTGGCATGGTGGGCAAAAGAACAGTGGATTGGAATGCTACCCAAGTGATTTCCGGTGGTTAGACAAATTACAATTATTCCTCTCATCACCTTTTGTGTATTAGATATATTCCAGCCCAGCCTTGGATTCTAGCACCAGACAGGACACACTCCCATAGAAAACAATGGAGCCAGAGACTTAAAATAATACTCAAATAGATAATAAAGTTACAAAGATTAAATTAATTCAAATGTTTTAATAAATATATACAATTGTTTTAGTATTACATTTGTTTTTATTAGTTTATTTATCATTTTCAAAACAACAAACAAACTAAAAAGTTTAATGTTAAAAAGCTATATTACATTTACATGTAAATATGTTATAATTCTAAAAAATAATAATTAGCTTATTTTTTCAAATAAACTATTAAACTTGTATAACTTTTAAAATCAATTAAAAGCAACTTGTGCTTAAATTTACTAAATATTTGTTAAAAAGAATAGTTATGAACTAAATTAATATATTACATTTTAATTATGAAAATATTGAATGAACAGTTAAATTTAGACCTGCACTTTAGCACTGGTCAGCAGTGGTAAAGTGCCCAGAGTACCAAAACCAGCAAAAACGAAAACCAAGTCAGTACTCAGTCAAAAATACAGGAAGCAGAGGCAAAAAGACAGGGGAAACCCCGCCAAGAAAGCCAGGTCTAACATATGTATATATATATATCTATATATATATATATATATATATATGTATATATATATATATATAGATATATATATATATTTATAGGAAATAATCCAGATAAATAGAAGTATTCTCGAGGAGGCTTCCTCTTGCTGACACTATGGGTCTCCCCGGTGGTTTGGTACTGTCTTTATGAATTAAGAATAATGATGCAAATTATCCAGTACAGCAACATTGCAGACAGGTACATAATGGAAAAATTGATGGCATGTCTTTTTTCGGAATTGACAGGGTGGTGCAGTCACCGAGAGGAGGAGACAGGGAACGTACTCTCAGGAAGATGGAATCCGAATATATAGTCAGATTAAATAGCAGATTTCCGTGGGGCTTGAACCAGGATGAAGAACATTTTGTACATGTGGGTTAAAAGTGTGAATATGGATGTAAATTAGAGTTTGGATGCAATTAATGAAGGAATATTGGCTACTGATATGTGGCCATTGCAATGTGGGTTCTTTCATTAATAATTTGGTTTTGTTATATAGGTTCAGGTCAGGTTGTTTATTTTATTAGTTAATTAAAACCATAAAAGTAATCCTTCTACATAAAACGTAAACAAAACCGTGCTCATACATTAAAACATATAAATTGCATAAAATTTTAAATAACTGAGAGGAGGTATATTTCACAAGGAAGAAGAATCCCTACTTGACTCCAGGTTCTAATACAGTACTTCATAGTGGTCTGGCCGTGTGGCGAATATTACCAACATACCTTTCTATCTTTAGCGTTTTTACTCAAAGTGGGTGGACTATGTCTCTATTTGCGCCCTCCCTATCCCAGGCTTCTTCCAGCAGACGTTATTTTACCGGAGTAAATTTCCAAAAATTTAACCAATCTAATATTCAATATGGTGTTTTGTGGGTTGAATGCTTCGATTAGTGCTTGTCTGCAGGATCTAATCCCTAGGCCGTTTATTTCTTTTTTCAATAAACGTTTTCTATCTTCAGCCAGGGCCGGGCAAATGCAGACCACATGCATCAGGTTTTCTACCACCCAATGACAAAGGCAGCACTCCTGTGCGCCCATTTGTGGCCCTTTCTTCCAAATTTGGAGGAGGTCTGTCGTTGGGACATCGCCCAGCCACAAGCCTTAAAAAGCATTGCTTAATTTTCCGTGAATGGGGGGCGGCCAAGAGTGTAGATTCTTTTAGAGTTTTATACGAATTAAGGGTCAGCCAGCCATGCGACCTTTTGGTCAGAGCCTCTTTGTCTTTTAACCAACTAAGCAGTTTACATGACTTATTGACTGCTTTGTTAAAAGCCGTCGTGGAAAGTGACTGATCCCAAACCCCACCTAGATTCAGGAGGCTTACACTCCTTTCCAGATACCTTTTGTAGTTTCCATTGCCTCTTTCCAGGATAATTTCCTGCCAGACTAGTTTGGCTAGAGACCCTTCTTGGGCGCGGCTCAGTTTGTAACAGCATTTGATGAAAGCTCCCGGTCGAGCCAGTGATTGTTTAACCAACATGAATTCTAGTCTTACCTGGGCAGCGGGAGCGTGCCTTGGTAGCCGAAAGACACGCTTGTACGTCTTTATCAAAAGCTTCTCCAAAAGAGTTTCCTCCATACCCCTCATTATTTCTGCCCCATACGAGAGAGTTGGCAATAGTTAAGCTCTCATTATGGCTGTTAAGGGATTCAAGGCATGACCACAGATTGAATTAGCGAGTTTGCAGAATGCGTAAGCAAGGGTCTGCGCCCTGTTTTTTATTGCTTCTTTTTGAGCCACAAAGTTGCACCTGGCTTCGACCACGACTCCTAGATATCTATAAGAGTTTACTTCCTCCAGGATCTTTTCGTTTAGGAACCATTTACGCTGGCCGGTATGCCTGCGATTGATGTTAATCATTTTGGATTTTTTGTGATTGATTTCTAACTCGTTTACCCTTGCAAACTCTCCTAATTTATTTATCAGTTTCTGCATGCCTATTCTCGTGTTACTAATTAGTAGTTGGTCATCTGCTTATAACATATTAGATAATTGCTGGCCGCCCAAAGAGGGGGAGTGGGATGGATCCACGTTTAGCTTTGTAGACAGATCAGCTATATACAGGTTAAAGAGTGTTGGGGCCAATACGCAGCCTTGTTTAACGCCAGCTGTTGTTTTAACTGCCCTAGATAAATGAGAGCCGCCCCCTAATTTTACCTTCACCCATGTGTCAGAATAAATTAATTCAATGGCTTTTAAAATAGTAGCTGGAAGTCCCCAAAGCTGTAGTTTAACCCATAGTTTACCACGGGGAACACAATCGAAGGCAGCTTTAAAGTCAACAAAACACAGGTAGGTGGGGGTCCTGGTTGCTTTTGCTCTATTTGTGATGAGTCCCAGTGCCATCAGGTTCGTAAGTGTTCCTTGATGTTTGGTAAAACCGCTTTGATTGAATGGCAAAATGTTATTGTCTGTAACCCAAGACTGTAGGTGTTTTAACACACAGGATAAAAAATATATATATAGGCATTATTATATTATTATGCTCACACCGCTTTAGTATTATCTTTATATTTATATTTATGTATGAAGCAGATCAAAAATTTACATTATATCTTTTTAGTATGATGTGTTTTTGAAATATGGGAAGAATGATGCCACCAGATAATGTAATTGGTATGCTTTAATTTGTTACAATGGAAAGAAAATTGATACATCAATATGCATAAATAAATATATATTTTCTGCCACTGGGCATTGAATGGTGGTTTACTTTAAAATTAATAAATATAATATATATATATTTTTTTTTACATCTCTTTGGTTAGAGAAAGGCTGATATTTTTGGTTGATGTGGTATGATAAAACAACATGTTCGAATTGTTTGCAGGAGGAAAGGCGGATAGTATTTCCTTCATGTCTATTGAATTGCAGGATATGGTTTCTAAAGGCAGTGGGGCTTTGTTATAGAATTTTGGGCTATGGGTAAGACCGCAACGGTTGAAACACATCAGCTGGTATAATACAGCCGATGATGGATGGAAAATAAATCAATTGGATAAACAAGTCTGGAGTGCCGGCTTTTCCTTTCTGAAAACATGTGGAAGGCTATTATGGGTATTAGCGGGTCCTGCGCCCGCTGCTGAGCACAAACCTCCGTGGCGGTAGTAGCCAGCAATCAGCAGGAACTTTGGTATAATATATATACCTATATATATATATATATATATATATATATATATATATATATATAGGTATATATATATATATATATAGAGAGAGAGAGAGAGAGAATGAGAGAGAATGAGAGAGATTTTCTCTACTGGAGGTTGGCAGTAGGTAGTTATAGTTAGGACCCAGATTTCATAGGAAAAGTGTTTTTTGACTTGGCTATATCTTCATAAAATGTTCCCAAAACAGTCTCCTCTATGTTCTTGTTGTACATAGAATGCTTCAGAGTGATCTGTCAAGTGGAGGCGAAGAAAAAAGGGGGAGGGGGTTCAAAAAAGTGCATTTGCATGTTAATTTCCATAGAGATTTTAGACATGATTACAGCCCAAACTGCTGGATGGAATTACACCAAATTTGGGAGAAAGGTAGCTCCTGGTCCAGAAAGCACCCTTTTTGTTATTTCATGTAAATTCGTTCAGTAGTTTTTGAGAAATCAAAGGCAATCCAAATTTGTATATCTAGGGTCGCTACGACTTTGCAAATGCTTCCGCTCTCGTGCAGAGATCTGATTGGCTGCCTATACTTCAACCAGACATGCAGGCATGGGAAGAGATGAAAGTATTGCTGTTGCACACAGAGAGCTACATTTCCAGCAGCTCCATGGGTGCTGGAGCAATGTTGGTTCCCGCAGGAGGTGAGGAGTTGGCTGGGACTGTGGGGAACTTAAGGCTCCCCTTGCGGTCCTTGCAAATGGTCTAGGCAAAGTAAGTGTTTTCTCTCTGGATTTCCACCATGAAAGGTTATCTGTAATCCTTGATTGAAGTGTTTGCAATCTTGCTTTTTTCCAGCGCAGTATCTCATATACAGTAGTGACTGTGAAGAGTGGGTTCTGTCTGGTTATCTGATTTTAAGACCATATTTTGTGTTCGTAAAATGGCATAAACTCCCTAGTCGTTTGCCTCCCACATATATATTAATGGTATGGAACGTCTTCCTGCCCTTTTCCCAGCATGATGGACAGCTGGCTAAAAGACCCCACCCGAGCATGTTTCCCTCCATTTTTGGAGACTCATTCTTAATGAAGAGGAATAAGATCACATCTCCACCAAACAAAGAAGCACTTACTTCTGTAAAGTACAAATCTTCCCAAGTGTGTTTTCTCTGAAATTCCACCGTAAAATGTTATCTGATGAAGACACTCAGGGAACAATCACGCTGGCAAAGTTACAGACACAAAAGGTCACTGGAGACATTACCTCGTGTCCTTTATGCAGCTGTAGTGTCAGGGATGCACTATAAATGTACCCAGCTCTTTCCCTATGGTAACTATAACTCGCGCCCTGCTACCTACCCCATATATTACATCACCTATAACATCATCTATGACATAATTGATAATATCACTGCAATATTTGCAGTAAAATTATTGATGAGAAAACTGCATGGCGAGGGTGCAAGTCAGAGTAACATTAGGGTACGAGTTATAGTTACTGAAATAACTCTAACTCAAGTAACTATAACTCGCGGCCTAAGGTAACTATAACTCGTGCCTACACCATGCACAGTTTTTTCTTCAATAATTTGACTTCTAATGTTTCATTGATACTTTTATAGACGTTATACAAGTTGTCATGAGTGCTGTGATATCTGTAGTAACTATCAGTGCATGGTGAGGGAGCGAGTTATAGTTACCTTAGGCAGCAAGTTATAGTTGCTATAACTGCTGAATTTCTGTGGTTTTGTGTGAGTAAATTCAGAACCTAACTGTGATGTCCCTGTAACCTTTGGGTTTTTAAAGTGATTTTTTATGGTTTTTATAATTCTATTTCCTAACTATGACGTCCCTGTAACAATTGTTTTTTTGTGTGAATTTCTATGTTTTTTCTAATGCAAAGTATTTTTCAATACTATATGTTAATTCAACCACCGCTGCGCACAGCCTTCAACCAACCTCCCTGATCACCCAACCCCACACTGGGCACGTCCTTTGGCCATGTGTAGAGAGAGTTGGCTGCATGGCCTGTCTCTCTGGGAGTGTGAATAGGTATGAGAGGGTGCCTCTGGGTGTGAGAGTGGCTGTGAGAGGGTCTGTCTGGCCGTGAGAGTGGGTGTGAGAGTTTCTGATTCCACTCTAATAGATGAAACATGCATTCACCTCCACAAAGGATTTCAGATCATTTTTCAACATGGAATCATGGAGTAAATACACTTGCGTTGCCTTCGCAAAGCCCAGGAGTTAGGATCATTTGTCATTTCCAGAAATGGAGCTTCAACTGGGGCACCTGCTACGTTTATATTTGTAAGTGCTTTCTGCTGAGGGTTAATTTCTGTGAAATGAGCATCATGGCCAGAGCGGAAGCTCACCTGCTCCTTTATAAAACAAGTCCACAGTTTGCACAAAATGTCTACCCAACTGGAGCATTTTCTGCTGGTTAGTTAGTAAGTGTTAGAAATGGGGTCTCTAGTTGGCAGTGGTTTGCACCCTGTCCAAGTAGGGACCCTCACTCTAGTCAGAGTAAGGGAGCCACACAGCTAAGATAACCCCTGCTCACCCTCTTGTTAGCTTGGTACGAGCAGTCAGGCTTATCTCAGAGTAAGGCTTGTCTCAGAGGCAATGTGTAAATTATTTGTACACACACACAGTAACACAGTGAAAACACTACAAAAGGACTTCACACCTGTTTAGAAAAATAGCCAATATTTATCTGAATGAAAGAAGACCAAAATGACAAAATTCCAATATACACAAGTAAAAATATCACTGTTTAAAAGTTTCAATGAGTCTTAATCCATAGGAATCTATGACTGTATCTTTTTAGCACAAAATTCCTGGGATGCGTCCAAAACAAAGATGATATGGGCTGCAGGGGAGGTAAGGTGCCGAAAAGCAAAGTGACGTGTCGGTTCCTTACCGCAGGGGAGGTGATGCGTCAATTTATTCCTCACAGGAAAGGCCATGCGTTGATTTCCGGACACACAGCCTCGGTTCCTTACTGCAGTGCGGGGTTGATGAGAAATTGATGCCCTAGGGACGATGAGTGGAAAATTCAGATGCACTGTGTTGATGGAACCGCATGGAAACAGACACTGCATCGATTCTGCAGCCACGAGACAGGCGCTGCATTGATTCTCCAGCCGCAGGACAGGTGCTGCATCGATTTTTCTGCTGCAGCAAGTCAGTGCGTGTATTTTCTCCTTAATGTCACCAGTTTACACTTCCAAGGGCACAGGGACTGGAGTTGGCACCACTTGGTAAGTGAGGACTCTCAGCAGAAGAGCCCAGGCACTGACAGGTGACGTCTTTGATGTCCCTGAGACTTCTAACAGGAGACAAGCTCAATTCAAGCCCTTGGAGAACATTGGAAAGCAGGATGTGGAAAGCAAAGTCCAGTTCTTTCACTCCCAGGACAGAAGCAGTGAGCAGCAGGCCAGCACAACAAAACAACAGGCAATGGCAGTCCCTCAGTACAGCATCCAGCTCTTTTTCCTGGAAGAATGTCCTCAGTCCAGAAGTGTTCTAACTTTGAGGGGTCAGAGGTCCAGTACTCATACCCCATTCTGCTTTTGGGCATACTTGAAAGAAAAGTCTTTGTAGTGCACAAGACCCTGCCTTTTCTGCCCTGGCCCCAGGCACACTCCAGGGGGTTGGAGACTTCTTTGTGTAAGGACAGGCATAGCCCTATTCAAGTGCAAGTGTCAGCTCCTCCCACCACTGTAGCCCGGGAAAACTCATCAGGATATGCAGGGCACACCTCAGCTCCCTTTTATGTGACTGTCTAGAGCAGTGGTCCTCAGACTTTTTAATGCCACGTCCCCCAGTAGAAAAAAAATCACTGGCCCCCTCTAATTTTTCACAATTATTCTGTTAAGTTGGCAATGTTTAAATATGTCTAGGCATATTTGAACATTGCAGTTATCTTTCTAAAAATGCAATTAAATACTTGTTTGCCAAACACACTATTCTGGTCAGGCAAGCCTTACTGATATGTAACAGTATCCACAGCATAAATATTGGAAATGGGGTGGGTTTTTAAAGAATATTTGGAGTCTCTTCTCTTTTGACACAAACACCCAGCTTGGATATAAATTACAAAATATTTTAGTTATGGCCCATTGCAGAGCGCTTTACTGCTTTTCATTTTTTCCCTCCTTAAAACAAAGCACTGCTATCAGCACAATACTCCTTCCGGACTGGTGCTCCCCACCCCCACAGATCACTTGAGAACCCCCTGGGTCCTCAGTTTGATGACCCCTGGCCTAGAGTGAAATCATAAACAGCCCAACTGTCATCCTGACCCAGACGTGTATTCCTCAGACAGGCAGAGAGACAAAATGGTTAAACCAGAAAATGTCCACTTTCTAAAAGTGGCATTTTCAAACTTACTATTCAAAAATTAACTTCACCAAAAGATATATTTTTAAGTTATGAGTTCAGAGACCCCAAACTCCACATCTCTATGTGCTCCCAATGGGAAATTACACTTATGCCCATGTTACCCTATGGGAGAGATAGTCCTTGCAATAGTGAAAGCTGAATTTAGCAGTATTTCAGAACGTGTAAAACACACTAGTACATTTCCTACCTTTTAAATACACTGCATCCTGCCCATGGCTCTGCCTTGGGCCTACCTTAGGGGTGACTTACATGTTATAAAAGAGCTAGGCACCAGAGCTAAGGGGTCGGGATGTCTCTACCCTGGCCCCTTTTCTAATTTTTTCTAATTTTTCTGGGACTCGGCTGAAGCTGAGTCCCAAGATGCCTGCCAACACTTCCTTGTTGATGTGTTGGCAGCCAATCAGATCTCAGCATGAGTGGAGCCTTCGCGTCCCTATATATACAAATTTGTTTTTTCTTTCATATTTCGAAAAACTACTGAACTGATTTTACACCAAAGAACAAAAAGGTCGCTTTCTGGACCAAGAGCTAGCTTTCTGCCAAATTTGGTGTAGATCCGTCCATCCATTTGGCCACTTTCCCTGTTCATAATCCATATGGAAAATAACATGGAGAAAATATGTTTTGGACCCCCCCTTTTTCTCAGCCCCCGCTTGACGGATCACCCCAAAACTTTCCATACAGCAGCTGACATGAGCGTTGTATTTTTTGGAAAATTTTATGAAGATTTGTTAACTTGCGTCAAAGAAATAGACAAGTAAATAAACATTTTTTCTATAGAAAGTAGGTCCTACCTATAGCTACCTAGTGGCGACCACCAGTAGCAAAGAGCAGCACTCTTACCTGGTGTTTTCTAACTATAAAGTCCCTGTAACCTTTGTTTTTTTCAGTGAATATCTATATCTATATATTTTCCACAACAATGAGAATCCGCTCACCATACGGCTGCACCATACCAAAAGAGAAATTTCTTACATTCGCTGACAAAATACAAGGAGAGGACACTATCTCATCCGTGAGTGTTCATCTGTTTTGTTCCAAATACGATGCAAAATCAGTGATGCTTCCAAACAAAAATGTCCACACATTTCGGCTGAAGCCTTCTACTGGACATTTCCACCCCACACAAAGACCTCTGCAAATACACATAATAGTCCTTCATCTTTTTTGGTTACTCACTCGTGAAGACTAAATGGGCAGCCATCTTGTAACATGCAAATTGTCCGATTACTGATTCTCATATCTAATGTTTAGATGTTACTTGTCAGTATTCACTTGATGGAGAACATCTCAATTATATCATGCATGTACAATTACTGAATTTTGTGCATTATTCAATCACTAATACCCATAAATACCCCAATAAGAGCGCAAACACATCACAACAAAATTGGAGCATACTAAGATCAATGTTCAATTGATAAATACAATTGCCTTCATAAATGTTCATTATCCATGTTCATCTTTTTTATCATAAATCCTGAATAAAGTGACATATGCATAATGTAACCCTGAAAATTCAAAATAACCTATGTGGTGATATAAAAAATAAATAAATATATATATATATATATATAATTATTTCAATAAAACATTGGTTCACATGATCTTCGGCATTGAACCTATTGATGACAATGCAATTCTGAACATCAACTCTCTATTTTATATGTCAAATACCCATTAGCTAAAAATGCAGTAACGTGCATATTGCACTCCTAGAGTTTCAAAATCAATTAGTAGATCACTGGGGTGTCATGTGACAAACCATACCTATGTAGGTATTTATGTCTATATTAAAATGTGTATGATACCCCAATATTTAATTAAAAATCGACCTCATCATTTATGGTATGAGGTGCACAGATGAAGTGACCTGTTGCCTTTCATGTAACTCAAAGGGTCTTATAATTCATCCCCACAATTTGAATCGGCCACCTTATACAGTCTACACCAGTGGATTCAACTGACAAAGTCAGTGAATCCCTATTATAACGTAAAGCTATATCCATAACCCATAAAGTGCCAAGTGCAAAGGTGGTACAAAAAATTTGAAATTATTAGTACTCTAAAAATCAGAATAAAAAAAAAGAGAGAGAACATCATTATAATTTCAGCAATCATAATATAAACTCTCAACTTCTCTCAATCAGTCTCACTTATCAGAACTGTATCAGAACAACATCAATATCCGTTGCCCATTATATTCAATATTTAGAATCTCAACAAAAAGGGAAGATGTAAACATGGCAGCAACTCAGCCTATTCTAGTAATCATATTAGATATGTTCTATCTTTTCTTTATAAATGCACATACAGTTCAGCATCAAGATTATGTCACCAGGGATTCTCTGAACCAAGCAATAAAATCATTTTGGATTCCATTTGTTTTAACTCCAAAGTCCTGCCACCTGATATGGGACCTAATTTGATTGTTTTAATTCCATAAAAGGTTAAAGTGCTACAATCTCCTCCATGTATATCTAAAAAAAAATTGGCCAAAGGGTAAGATCTGTCCTGATTTTTGATGGCTCTAAAATGTTGTAGAAACCTGATCTTAAGTTTGTGAATGGTGCTGCCTACATATTTCTTCCGGCAGCCACATTCGATGACATAAACAACATATTCAGTTTCACAAGTGAATCGATCCCTGATCTCACATTTTCTATCATCAAATGTTTGAAAACTCTGCACATTTTCTGCATATTTGCACGCCTTACAATGGCCACATTTCCAAAAGCCTAAACCTTTTTTGGTCAACCACAACTTGTTGTTTTTATTGTCATTTGTGGTGAATAGACTCCTGGTCAAATGATCTCCCAATGAGTAAGTCTTGCGATAAGTGATTTGAGGATGATGACCAATTATCCCTTTTATATGTGGATCTTGTTGTAAAACATGCCAATTCCGTTGCAGAATGTTCTTAAGTGCTACATGTTGATGGTTATATTCAAGAAAAAGTCTTGGAGGGGATCTGTTTGTAGTGGAATTGTCATTAACACATTGATTCTTGAAGAGCAATTCTTCTCTTGTTTTACTTTTTACCCTATTCTGTGCATCCATCAAAATTTCATAAGGATATCCCGTCCCCAAGAATCTTTGTGTCAATGCTATAATTTCCTTTCTAACGCTGGCATCATCTGAACATATCCTGCGAGCCCGCAGGAATTGACTATGTGGTATACTCCATTTTAATGCTTTCGGGTGCCCACTATTGCCATGTAATATGGAATTACATGCAGTGGGTTTACAATATACTGTACTGCGGTCTCCAATTTGTCATTCTTGACTTCAAGCAGGGCATCCAAAAACTCAATTGTGTTTCTACTCCAAACTGTTTCAAGTCGAATGTTTAACTCATTGTTGTTCAGCACATTAATGTACTCCTGCAGAGCCTTTTCATGGCCATCCCATATAAGAAAAAGATTGTCAAATGTGCCCACAATACTACCTTTTCCATGTGGGTACTGTGGGCATCTGACCAAGCTACTTCTTTCTCCCAACATCCCATATAGAGATTTGCATAGGTGGGAGCAAAGGATGCCCCCATCGCCGTGCCCTGTTTTGAAGGTAATACTTGTTAAATAGAAAGACATTGTGCATAAGACAAAATTATAACATTGACATGAGCATTTCAGTATGTTGAAGAAATTCTATAGGACATGTTCTCAAAACATACCTGCAGGCCTCCCTGCCATATTGATGTTTAATCGATGTATATAGAGAGGCTACATCCATTGTAACTATAAGATAATTCTTCTGCCATGGAATGTTGTGTATTTTGGACAGAAAGTCAGTGGTATCACGTAAATATGATGGCAGCTCAATGACATATGGGCATAAAAAGAGATCCAAATATCTCAAGGTGTTTTCCAAAAGAGAATTGTTCATGCTCACAATCGGTCTGCCAGGTGGATGATGTTTATTTCTATGGATTTTAGGTAAAAAATAGATACATGGAATTTTTGGAGAATCTATTTTTAAATATACTGTAGATATTCTTCATGTTCCATAAGTTGATCTGTGGACCATCGTTCCAACATCCCACAATAGATTTTTTGATAATGTGCAGTGGGATTCATTTGCAACCTCTCATAGTGATCACCATTATTCAATTGACGATAAGCTTCTTTTACATAATCTGCCACATCCATGATGACAATATTTCCACCCTTGTCTGATGGCTTAATGATGATAGATTTATTTAGTTTAGGTTGATTCAAATCATCCAATCCTTAGGAGTGAAATTTCTTAATCTTGTGTTGTTCATCTGAAAGTTCATCCGAAATTTATCGATGTCTCCTACCACCAGTTCATGGAACGTGTCAATAAGATTTCTACTGGGTAAATGAGGATTAAACTTGCTCGAGGGTTTTAAAGAGCTGGCTGTATAAAGATCAGTTATGAAACCCATTGTATTTATTTTTGTTGTATCGATATGTTCATTGGCATGTATCATCTGATTATCTGTTCGATCCTCATCAGCTAAATCCTTGATCATAGCCAAGTCCGAGGTGTCACTGATCGTGAATCCTGAGAGCTTGGCACAACGTGGTTCTATATTCGGTTTTGAGGCAGAGGTTTTAATCACAAAGGGCCAGATGTAGGAAGCCTTTCACATGCCGCAAACTGCGAAAAACGCAGTTTGTGGCATGCAAAAGGCCGAACGCGATGCACAACCTCAAATTGCAAGTCGGTACCGACTCGCAATTTGAGGATGCGACTCGTAAATAGGAAGTGGTGTTCCCTTCCTATTTGCGACTGCATCGCCATGCTGAGTTGCTTTGTGACCGCTAATGCGGTTGCAAACCAACTCGCAGTTACCACCCACTTGAAGTGGGTGGTAACTCATTCGCAAAAGGGAACTTTGTGAATGCCAATTATTTTTTTTTTCAGTGCAGGCAGTGGTCCTATGGACCACTGCCTACTCTGAAAAAAACGAAACCAAATGGTTTCGGAAGTTTTTCTTTTTGCAACTCGTTTTCCTTTAAGGAAAACGGGCTGCAAAAAGAAAAAAAAAACTGCTTTATTAAAAAAGCAGTCACAGACATGGTGGTCTGCTGTCTCCAGCAGGCCACCATCCCTGTGAGTGCAGGGACTCGCTATGGGGTCGCAAGTTGTGACCCACCTCATTAATATTCATGAGGTGGGTCTTTGCAACCCTATAGCGAGTCGCAGAAGGTGTCTGAGACACCTTTCTGCATGCAATTTTGCGAGTTGCAAATTGCGAGTCGGTATGACTCGCAATTTGCAAGGCGCAAAATTTTACTTACCTACATCTGGCCCAAAATGTTTAATCAAACGTAACTTGCGAACAAATTTGTACACTTCAATGCGTGTTTTCACATAGTCCCAATTAATTGTTGGATATAAACTAAGCCCTAAATTTAGAATTCGTTATTTATATTTATATATATATATGTATATATATATATCAACAATACAAAAACTTCCGCAGTAAGACGCACTCTCAGGAATTCACAAAAATAAAGTGTTTATTAACACAATATATATATATCCTCAAGAATTTACAAATGCAGTAAAGTGTGGCACTCTCACATGGTATAAAGTGCAATTTATAGGGCATGTGTCCGCTTTACATGTGCACAGTTCTTTTGGGGGGTGCATGAAGGGGGGCCTTAGGCCCCCCACACCCTTGGATTTGCATTACCTAAGTTGTGAATTCCTAAAAGGAATTTGCAAATTAGGAAATGCAAAACCATTCACACCAATGAGCCTTCAGGCCCATAGGGATGAATGGAGCCCCATTCCCTAAAAATGATTCCCTAATAGCGATTGCGAATTTTAAGAAATCGCTATTAGGGGTTCGCTATTTTCTTACATACCATTTCTCAAATAGCGATTTCTTAAAATTCGCTATTTAGGAAATGCAAAACAGGTCTTTGATACATCTTGCCCACTATTCCTACACCAATCTAAGGAACAGTAGGGAAACTGTTGGATATTGGAAGGGTCAATTTATTATTCTCACTCTAATGTAAGCAAACAAATGGAAGTGATGGAATTAGTAAGTATTACTATGCCATTCTAAATGCTATTCATTTTTAAATAAACATTTAGATTCCCAACAACATAAAATCCTTAAAACTATATATGCTATATAAAAACAAATGAAATGTAGAAAAATAAATAATACAACCGCTTTGTAACAAAAAAATATATGTATAATAAAATGCACTTCCCGCCCTACTATGCATACAAAACCACAAACACCCCTGAAAAGAATAATAAATTAGAAATTAACATTAAACTATTAATTGAGTGAAACAAAAAATTAACAAAAAATACATTTAACAAATTCTATTATGTAATATACTTATAAATCAGTTAACAGTTAATTAAAAAAAATTAATCAGTTAAAATTAACATGTTTCATTACCAATTAAATATTTAATATATTTAATAAAATAAAAACTTGATTACAAATTATACTTTTCATAATTTCCCACCCCTTCCCCCCTACAAACTCAATAACCCCCAACTAAAATATACATTTCTAATTTATCAATACAAAAACAAATATGTTAAAAATCACAAAATGCATATAAATATTTCAAATAACAATCAATGAAATTACATCAATACTGACAAATTAAACATTTAATTAAAAATAAAAAACAATTTAAATAACTTCCCACCCTATTCCCCTACAAACCAAACAACCCTCTACTATATTCTAAATTACTAATTAAATGTAAAAAATGTTAACTACGCATTACAAATTACAAACTAAAATTAACAAATGTAAAACAATTAGAAAAAAGGAGAGAAGCTGCTGCTGATGCATATTTTTCTTTGGAGGGAACATTTGCTCCCAACTGCTGACATCTTTGAGCCCATATTTATACTGCCGGCACTGGTTTGCATCAAAAAATGTACCGCTGGCTAACGCCATTCCTACGCACCAACCGGGCGCCTGATTTAAGGATTGACGTTAGCCGGCACTCCGGGCTGGTCAGAGTAAAAACAAATGACTCAAACCAGGCAGCACCGGCGTAGGGAAAAATGGGGGTTGTGCGTCAAAAAATGGTGCAAGTCAGGTTTGAGTCAAAAATCATGGCTCAAACCGGACTTGCGCCATTTTTTGACGCGCAACCCCCATTGAAATGACTCCTGTCTTAGCAAATATAGGAGTCATGCCCCTTAGCAAAGACAGGAGTCATGCCCCCTTGTCCACCTTGACTTCTGTCCCCTGGGCATGGCCATTGGGCACAGTGGCATGTAGGGGGGCACACGTTAGGCCCAAGTAAAATATACTTACCTCTACTTACCTGTACTTACCTGGGATGGGTCCCCCCATCCTTGGGTGTCCTCCAGGGGTGGGCGAGGGTGGCAAGGGGTGTCCCTGGGGACAGGGGAGGGCACCTGTGGACTGCTTCCATGGTCAGAGACCATGGAAATGAGCCCACAGGTCCCTTAATGCCTGCCCTCACCCAGATGTTAAAAAATGGCGCACATCAGGCTGGGCGCAGTTTTTTAAGGCCCGCCCCCTCCTGTGCGTCAAAATGACGCGGGAGTATAAATAAGGCACACAGGCCTTAAAGTCATTTTTGGATGGGAACGCCTACCTTGCATGTCATTAACGCAAGGTGGTTTCCAGCATCCAGAAAATGACACACACAGAGGGATTTTGACGTTTGTGGGGTCAGGCGTTATTGTATAAATATGGGGCAAGGTTTGCGCTGAATGTGCGTCAAACTTTTTGACGCACATTCGGCACAAACAGAGTATAAATATGCCCCTTAGTGTTTTGCTGTAAACAGGTATGCAGTGTGTTGTTTCTCCCTAGGAAACACTTGGTGCAAGTCAAGGGATTGTTAGTAACCTAACAACACAGACACCATTTGAACTGTGGGACTGATTATGAGTTTGGTGGACGGAAACATCTGTCTGGCAAACTCTCAATGAGGAGGTCACCGCAGTACTGGAGACATCCCCATTGGACGCATTACAACTTTCCCACTGGGCGGACCGGTGGAAACCAAGGTTTCTGTTGGTCAGCCCAGTGGGAAAGGTACAGCAGCATTGCCACTGGCTCATAATAGATCCGGCACCAGTGTTGCCACATGCAGGGGGCACCAGCACCCCCCTGAAATGCGCACTGTCTGCACAACATGGTGAAACCTCCATGAAAAGGCTGGAGGAGAACAAGGTTGTTATCAGTGCCACCCTGGCTGATTACAACCAGCACTGCCGTCAGCCCGCCAGGATCTAGGATCCTGGCAGGGATGGTGGTAGGTTGGCAGGTCTGCCCACCAACATCATAAAGTGACGGTCGGACAGCCACAGCTGCGGCGGTCTGACCACCACCACGAGTCTAGGAGTCCTAGGACCGCCAGACTCATAATCAGGTTCTTTGTATTGAATGGGGTGGGTGGGGCTACAATACCCTGCTTCTTCACATTCAATTGTTGGTGTATTGAACTATGTTCACTCGTGACTAGGGGTGTGCGGGGATCTCCTCTCTGCTAGCGGAGCTTGTTAACGCATCTGACTTTAATAAGTAAACTTACAAGGGGACGCAAGTAGGTCGGTGAACCTTTTGACTCGCAATTAGGATTTTCTTACCATAGCTCCAGTACATAATCAATAATCAACACACAATATCAATAATCAACAACAATCAATACCAGTAATAATCAATAGAGTCAGTAATTGTCACACACCATGACCTTTAAGTCATGAATAACCACACCTTTTAGTAAAAGTTTGAACATTTATTTCCCTATATTAACAATGCTAAGGTCATGTAGATTAATCTCAAAATCAAATGAAACACATATAGAAACAATACTGGCTGTCCAATGCGGCGGAAGAAACGTAATCTAATCAAAGCTTGAACTACAACACATTCTAAGGTTATGGTGCAAATTAATAACAAAGTCAACTGCGTCAAAGTAATCACTTACATTACGTTTAGCAGAGAAATTCATCAAGTATTAATCCCTATTAGCATGATTTCATTAGTGTGGACCTTTAACTAACACCAGATTAACATCAGCATGTTGGGCTTCATGCAAAACAATTTAGTAACACAAATTTGGAAAAACATCTAACTATGGCCAGAATCAAAACAATGTAGTTGGTACCTAGAAAGAAAAAGCAAATATGCATAATAATCAACAGTTTCATTTATAATACCTATCCTCATTGTGGATCAGCAAGCAGAGTCAGTCTTCGTCCTCAGTACATCAGTCTATCAGCAAGGCATCAGGCTTCATCATCAAAGATCAGAAAACGCGAAGTCTTTAAGCATTAAAGTTAAGCACGTCTCTTGTCAAGATGCACAAGAAATTTTGACCTTTCAGCCAGCAGGAAAATGAGCAATGACGATGTCTTCCCTCATTGCAGTCCTATTAAGTCAAAACTACTAAAACTCCTTCTCAAATTCCTCTTGGTCAGTTAATTGCAAGTTCACACTTTGTCCAATAAATCTAAAATCCCAAATCTATGAATTCTATTACTCCGCTCACATGCCATTGATTGGTTTGTCCTGCAATGTCCTCATCATCCGGCTTGTCAGGTAACAATACTGTTGCAGCTTCCACTCCAATCAGTATCTCCATTGCTCTCCTCCTGAGAAAGTCAGTCTCACACGCATTACACACAAAATGTTACATTAGCGAGAACAGCATCTTCTAGCAGTCGCTTCTCATGGAAAAGGTTTCCCAGCTACGAGCACATAATGCAAAATGGAAAATCACAGCTTATCTCTCTAGGACAGCCATTTATTAAATGTTAAGAAATACAGCTTTAACATGAGGCCTGGCAAACTAGGCCAAGACATTCGCTAAGTTAAGGCCTACAATTAATAAAGCTAAAGCATAATGTGCAACTCTTAACATGACATATTACTGCATTAATCAAACATGTATTCAACATTTCATAATATTAATTCATTGGTAAGTACACTCTGTGAACATTGGCAGCCACTCATCGTAATCACATTTTCAAATGTGTGCATTATTTTCTGCGTTATTATATTTTCTACACAAATCGCTTATTCAGAATACATAAACACTAATTAATACTTTTTATTAAAACACCTGCACTAGCAATCCCTCCTCTGATGACTAAATGTGTCAGCACACTAACTACCACCCACAAATGTTTGCATCAGCTAAAATTCTGTCAATTCAATACCTTCATACTTTTGTTTCCCTCTTGAATTTTCTCTGTACAATTTTTCCCTTTTCGTTTATTCCCTCCTTTGATTATTCTTTGACCTTTTCAATGTAATTCTTTTGCATAATTTACACAATCCCCATATTCCAAGTAGACAAATCACAAAAATTAATGTCCCTGCAAGATTTTCAATAGTATCCCATTCCAAATGTTACTGAGCCAATTACCCACTGAAGCAAAACCTTTGCCAACCTTTTCCCAAACACCTGGTTCTTTCAATTCTTTCAAATCAGCACTTTCATTAGACAGATTAGTAATTAAACCTCTAATTTCTTTACTGTTATCGGGAATATATGAACAACAATGCCTAGAATTAATCATTTTACAGACTCCACCATCCTTCACTAAAAGAATGCCTAAAGCAAGAACATTTTAAAGAGTCATAGCTCTATCACCAGCTAACTCAGTATCTATCAGGAGTATGGCCCTTGAAAAATGTGTCAGCCTGTTATCCACAATGGTAGACAACTTTCGAATCATTTTCAAATTTAAAATGAGCCCCACTGAAGGAATCACTGCTGCAAATATATCTCCCACTATACCAGAAGAGGTCTCCCTCCTCTGTCTCTTATGATGTAATTCAGTCACTTTTGGAAACTTTTTCAAATCCTCCATTTGATAAATCTTTGGGAAAACTATCCCCAAATAGCATGTCCCATACCATCCTTTCGGAAGATGGTAATAAGCATTAAGACCACAAATATAATAAATTCTGGGAATCGCCGTGTCCTGTCCATTCAACATAAATGTCCATTTACTCTGAAACAAAAACACATGCTTACATTTACTCGTTCCTAGAAACAAAGTGTCAGTGCATGATTTAGGCCTGTATATCCAAAGTTTCCCTATGTGTTGCGCATCTAAAGCTAAATTCCCTTGCGTTTTAATTGCACTACAAGCATAATCATTCCTGTAAGTCCTTTTCTGTAAGCCTTTTTCTAATTTCTCCTTCAGTGCCTTTCTCCTGTTATCTGTGATCTAAGAAGCTTTTATCTAAAGGTGTAAGCAAGCATGTCAGACTATTTCTATGTGCATAAGCTGTGCCAAACGTCAATGTATGAAACCTCTAACTATTACTAAGTCATTATCTATAGCTACTTTACTCCAATACCTAATTATAGGGTCAAACGAAAACACAACATCATAATTTGAGTAAAAGTACTGAATGTACTCCTGGTTATAAAATCTTGTTAGTACAAGAGTACAACATATTCCGTAAGTTAATGGCAAACTATAGTAGGTAACTCCTTCCTCAACTGATGAAGGAATCTGTTTACACACATAACAATTCTTCGCATCCATTGTCTCAACATACTCTCTTTGTGCATTAGTATCCCCAGGCAAATATTTCTCATTTAACCTAAACCTCTCTACTGCCGTTAGTACAGTAGTTGTCTCAAAAGCAGAAGTATGGTTGGCTTCACTCTTATCAAGAACAGACATACCCACAATCAATACCACAAACAATATCCCACACATAATCGCCAAACCAATACTCATATATTTACAGTGCCTAGTATTCCTACCCTGCTGACTAATGTTACTCATGATCTGTAAAGAATCAGAAAACAAGAAAATTTAGAAAAAACTTTGCAGTAAAAATCTAAAATAGACAACTCTTCTTTCAGCACTTATTTACAGCTCTCAGTCTCACTTCCAGGATCCCTTGTCAAAATCGGTTAGCAGCTTTGTCAAAATCAGGTTTCAAAAGTCAAATCAGGTTATCAATGTCTCTTCTGGTTACTTTCAACAGTCTCTTTCTCAAACATTTCTCTCAGATTGTTTCAACAGTTCAGTTCATCAGCTTCCTTCAAGTGCCAAAATACTGACCCAGAATGTCTATATCAAAACAAAAGAGAAAAACTTTTGCTGCTGTTCACTTATAGTTGTATATGCCCATTCAGGACCTACGTATCTCCGACTTGCTATTCTCTTTCTTTTCAGCTTTCGATCACCATTCAATTCTCCTTCACTCAGATCTTCTCTCCTTGTTGCATCTATTTCTTCCTCGATTGTTGTCTCAACAACCACTCCTTTTCCTTTTTTTACCTGCGACTCTGGCCACTTATCTCTTTTCAGTGGACCTTTTGACAGTGTTCTCTTCAGAGTTGAACGTGAACCTTCTCCTTGTTCTGCTGTGTTATCTCTTGACAGACCTGCAATCGGTTCAAGAGGAGTCAGATCACAGTGTCTTTGATCCACCTCAACTCCTTTCCCCTCTGTGTCTGGCAATTGCTCGGTTTGTCTCTTAAGATTGTCTGCTTCTGGGCAAGCCCTCCTCTGACTAGGCTCTCCTGCTGCCTCAATTAAGATAGGCTCTGTCACTCTCCTGGAGGTCTTCTCCTTCGTCTCTCACAGGAGTGACTGTACCGTCCTCAGCAGGCTCAGATCCGGTCTCATTTCTCCTTTGTTCTCTTTCCGGCCCTGAGACTTGTCTCGCTGTTGTTGGTACTCTCAACAACTCTTCTTCATGATCCAGTGGACATGCCACTTTCTTCGTGTAACTTGCATGAATCCAGTTCGGAATTCCAGCACACTTCACAGCTGTGGTAGTTGTCAGAACTACCTGATAAGGTCCCTTCCAAAGAGGCTCCAAACACGTTTTCCTCACGTGTTTCCGGACCACAACCCAGTCTCCATCTCACAGATTGTGCCCTGGGTCATTGATCAGTGGCAATGTGGTAGCCTCCACCGGCTGAGAGAAAGAGAGAACCACATCAGCCAGACCTTTGCAGTAGTCCAACACCATATCATCTGTAATGTTGACAAGTGCATTTGCAGGCACCGCTGGCAACCTCATTGCTCTGCCCATGAGGATCTCATGCAGCGACAATCCTGTCTTCCTGTCAGGTGTGTTTCTCTTTGGCATCAACACTAAGGGCAATGCGCCAGGCCACTTCAAATTTGTGGACAAACGCATCTTTGCAACTCTTGACTTTAAGGCACCATTCATCTGTTCCACTAGTCCTGATGCTTCAGGGCGGTAACTACAATGCAACTTCTGCTCAAAGTTCAATGCTGCACACAGTAATTTAATTACTTCATTGTTGAAGTGACTTCCCTATCTGATTCTAAAGAGATCGGAAATCCGAAACGCGGTATCAGTTCACTAAGCAGTAGTTTCGCTACTGTGAGACTATCATGTCTTCGTAAAGGGTAAGCTTCAATCCAGTGACTAAAGATGTAAACAATCACCAACACATATCCCAAACCTCCACACACAGGCATCTCAATAAAATCCATCTGCATTCTGCTGAATGGACCTCCCGCTCTTCCACTGTGGCTCAAATTAACCACTGTCCCTTTTCCCACGTTCAACTGTTGGCAAATGACACAGCGATGGCAAACTGCTTCAGCAACTTATCTAACATTTGGGTTGAACCAATCATGTTTGAACAACCAAATCATTGCATCCCTCCCAATATGTGCTTAACCATGATAGTACCTTGCCATTTGAGACAACAGGCTATTTTTCCCTTTTCTGAAACCCACAATTCATCTTGTCTTTGTATACATTTCATTTTGCTCCAAGAACGCTTTTCCTCCCTGTCAACATTATTCTGCAACATTTTCAATTCTTCCAAAGTGTCAATTATTTTGAATGCATAGCTTGTGCAGGTTTCGTCTTCTTCAGATAACAGTTCCCACTTGTCTTTGAATGATATACAGTTCAATGCGCAAAACCTTGCGACTTGATCCGCATATCCATTTACCAAAGACACAAAGTCCTGCGACTTCAGATGTGCACTGCATTTCACTACAGCAATATTTTCAGGCATTTGAATAGCATGCAACAATTCTTTAATTTTCTCACCATTTCTCGCTGGTGAACCAGAAGAGGTCATGAAACCTCTCTGTGACCACAACTGGCCAAAATCATGGACTATTCCAAATCCATTCTGGCTATCCGTATAGATTGTAACTTTCAACTGAGCAGAAACATGGCATGCTCTAGTAAGGGCTACCAGTTCCGCTACTTGGGTAGAATACGCTCCTCGAAGCCAAGAAGCTTCCAAAATACCAGTAATTGTGCACACAGCATATCCTGCTCTCAGTGTCCTTGCATTGTCTCTCAGACAAGAACCATCAACAAAGATAATTTGGTCATTTTCTTCCAATCGGGTATCTCTAATGTCAGGTCTCGGTTTTGTTCACAAGTCAGTTACTTCAAGACAGTTATGCTCATCATCATCCACTTGCTCAATTTAGACATTTTCATTTGGAAGTAAGGGTACCAGGTTCAGCACTGTACATCTTTTCATTGACACATTTGGTGACCCTAGAAAACTCGTTTCATATCTAGTCAACCTCGCACCAGTCAAATATTTGGTTTTCGTCCTTGTAAGTAAAATCTCAACAGAGTGAAAGACCATAACAGTCATGGGATATCCCATCACAATGCCTTCACACTGTGTGAGACTCTGACCAACTGTTGCAACTGCGTGCAAACAACCAGTAAGGCTGCTGCAACTGGGTCCAAAGTAGCTGAAAAATATGCTACTGGGCAGCTTACACCTTAATGGACCTGTGTCAAGACAGACAAAGAACATGCATCACACTCATGACAAAACAATGTAAAAGGTTTTGTGTGATCAGGCATACCCAACACTGGAGCCTTGCACAGACTCTCTCTCAATTCAGTGAAAGCTTTCATTCCAGCCTGGTCTAACACTGTGCGATCAGTGACTTCCCTATGAGTCAGCTTCTACAATGGTCTTGAAATGACTGAAAAACTTGGAATCCATTGCCGACAATAGCCTACCATCCCTTCAAACATCCTGACATCTCTCTGTGTGGTTGGGGGATTTATCTGCAATATGATGGTAATCCTTTCTCTGGATATCTTTCTTGAACCCTTCTCAATCTGGTGACCCAAATATTTCACTACTTTTTGACAGTATTGCAGTTTCAGCGGAGACACCTTGAGACCATTCTTTCCCAAATAGTTCAACAGGGCAATTGTATCATACTTGCACTTGTCCCTTGTTTTGGATGCAGTCAGCAAGTCATCAATGTACTGCACCAAGGTTGATTGGAAAGGCAATTCCAACGACTCCAAATTAGTTTTCAAGATCTGATTAAATATGGAAGGTGACTCTGAATACCCTTGAGGAATTCCGCACCAGCAATAAACTCGATACAGAAATTTGAAACAAAAGAGAAATTGGCTATCCTCATGAAGAGGTACAGAAAAGAAGGCTTGCAACAAATCCATGACGGTGAACAGCTCAGCATCACATGGAATCTGAAACATTATCACAGCTGGATTCAGCACCACAGGACAACATTTGACCACCATCTCATTTATTTTTCTCAAATCCTGAACAATTTGAACTTTCCCACAGGGCTTCTGCAAACCCATTATCAGCAAATTATATGGACTGCTCAATACTTTCTTCAGAACCCCTTGCTTTACAAAGTCTGCAATTATCTGAGCTACCTTTATAAAGACATCCTGCGGCACGTGGTACTGTGGAAGTTGAGGAAAAACTGCATTAAGCTTCACAGTAACTTCAACTGGCTCAACTCCCTTTATCAAACCTACTTCTTTTCTTGTCAAATCCCACACTTTCTCTTTAATCATACCCTGCAAATCAGGATGAAGCTCTTTCACTGTGAACATCGGGAAAAATTCAATAAGAGGGTACTCCTCATTTGTAGTTTCACACCCTGTCTCTGGGGCTTGGTCATCTTCATCATCACTATTCATCTGTATTTCAATTGCCTCATTTGAACAAGTTATCGAACACTTCATTTTACACAGCAAGTCTCTTCCCAGTAGGGCTACCGGACTTGAATCGCACACTATGAATTTGTGGAATCCCTGAAAGTTGCCAATCTCAACTTGAACCGGGTCTGTAATTGGGTTTGTCAAATACTGGTTTGCCACTCCCACAACCTGAACTGTTCTACCTTAAAGGGGCAATTTTGGAACTTCTGCACTTCTCACTGTAGAACGCTTAGCTCCTGTGTAAACCAAGAATGAAATTCTGTGTCCCATGACCTTACACTTCACATAGGGTCCTCTTTGGTCTACTTCTAAGGCAGTTGCAAGCACACACGGCTCCTCATCTGAACTGTCACTTGTCTAATCATCATTTCTTCCATTCTCACTGTGTAACAGGAATTGATGCACTATGTTATTATTTTGGTTAAACCCCTGACCTGTGACCTGTTGAGAAAGCATCATCTGTTGCTGTTCCATCGGAGCTTGAGGTATTTGAATTTGCTGTCCAGGTACCATGGGAATCTGCTGTTGCATTTGCTGCAACTGTGACATTTATACACGTGGCATTTGCACCTGCTGCATGGGTTGGAAATTTTGCACTTGATTTACATTATTCTGAAAATTTGGATTAGGACCTCTCACTCTCGGTCCTTTCATATTCGGGAATGAATTGATGTCATTACTCTGCTGAACGATACTTTTCTGTACCATCATTGGACATTCCCATTTCCAATGTCCAACGGCTCCGCAAACGTGCCAGGGCATTAATTTCTTCATTCCCTGCACATCATTCTGAAACACTACAGTACCTAAGTCTGGGCCACGATTCATATTTCCTCCACGACCTCTACCTCTCATCTGGAGTTGAAACATTATGTTACCCTGCTTCTGCTGTGGTAACTGCTGTGGAAAATTCCCTTGTACCCCTGTTTCAGCTGCTTTAATTTTTAATCTGCATCACCATTGCCTTCTCTTTCAACTTTCTCTGCTTCAACTCAATCTCATCACTACAGTATTTCGCATACTGCAACACCTCATCAATCGGCTTTGCTTGCCAGCAAATCAAATGACTCTTAATCATCTGGCTAATTTCAGGTTTCAATCCTTCCACGAATCTGAACACAAAATGGAGCATGTCTTTTGCCTCAGTTGTTTCTGTACCATTGTAATGCTTGAACACCTGCAACAATCTCTCATTATACGCATGTATCGACTCCTTTGCTTCCTGAGCTGTCCTGTCGATCCTCTGCCAATCAATATTCTTAGACGAAATTCTCGATTTAAAAAATTCAATCACCTTATAGTAATATTTCATTACCTCAGGGGATGGTTCACCTGTATTTTTGTCTCTCTCCGGTTCGCTTGTTGGCCAATCTACACTCCTCTTACACTCGATCCATAGATCAGCTGGAACCACTATCTCTAGTAATATGTTCAAGTCTTCCCATAGGCACCTTGTGAGTTTCACAAACCTGTCTGTCTGCTGATACCACTCTGCTGGCTTCTCTCTCAATTTTGGATAATCATTTGTAAATGACAGAATGTCACTTCTGCTCCACGGGACATGAACAAAATTTCCCCCTGGAATCTCTCTCATTGGTAACATTTTTACTGGATCTTTATCCTGCTGCACATTTGCAGTCAACTCCAAAGAATCCCTTTTTCTCTTATCTCTTTTCTTTACCCATCTGCCTTCCCATTTGTCTAATGCTCTCCAGGTCTGAGCACTTGAAGCAATTCCTTTATGTGTGTCTTCAGTCTGACAGATCTCATGTGTTCAAAATCTTTAGCCTCAAAATCTAATCTGTAACTCCTTTTCAAATGGTTTGTTTTCTCTATTTCTGTGCCGTACTTCTCTGCCAAGTCTGCTAGTTTCTGATGTACATTGCTCATCTCTCTCGTAATCTTCGGGCACAAATATCTTAATTCTGCCTTTGTGTAGGATTCTAACCTGTTCACCCTCATAGTTCCCTCAATGAGTTCACCCGCTTCCATGCTGAGCTATGCACAATTCAAATACTCCTCTCCCTTAGAAGCACTCTGTGGGGTATTCAGCTTGTCTAACCATTCAGTCAACTGCTGAGCTGTCAAACCTTGCAACAAAATGTTACTTGCTTGGACCGGTGGCACCTGCTGTGCAACTACATTCGGGTTCTGCGGTGTCAATAATTTCAAACACTGACTAACGTTTGACCCTGCCATAGTATCTGGACGTGTTACAAATGGACTAAGGTCTAGCAATGATCTTGATCCGTCAAAGGTCTGTCCCATAGGAGAGACTATTCAAGCATCTTCATTATGTCCTCCCCTCATTATACTCTGGGACATTGCTCCCTGTTCACCTACAGTAGGCTTCTTCTGTGCAAATAAGGGTACAGCTGGACCAACAGTAATAAGTAGCGATATAGCATCTGGCGCTGTTCTGGCACTTACGCTCTGTGGGAGAGTAATTCCCATATTCTGATTCGTCATTGGGGTCATGTCTGACTGTGTCCCTGTTACTGGAGTAAATCTTGGCATTACCAGCGACTGCACTTGGGGCAGTAAAATTGGACTTGGTTCAGTCTGAACCAACATCGGTCTCGGGTAAACCTGTTCCGTAGGCACCATTAATTTCGAAGTCTTTTCCATAATGGGCACATCAGGATAAATTCTCTGAACCTGTGGCGGATGCACCTGATTTTGTACTGCAGGAGTAGTAGGCACATTGAGACCACTCTGCATCGCATTCTGTGTCAGGCTAGCATTAACCTGCATCGGACTCATTGTCCCATTAACCTGTGTCGGGGCTGTCGGATCAGCACTGGTACTTAGACCACTCTCATGTACTGTATATGGTGGGCGATCTCTCAATAACTGTGTAACAAACTCATCATCATCTGATTCCTCCTCCACTGTTGAAGACTTTTTAGCCTTCCTACTCTCAGACGGACTTCTGTTAGTCTTCCTAGTAGCTTTCCGTCATTCCTTCTCGTTATCCTGGGTAATTGCTGCAAACAACTTAATTCTGTGCAAATTCTCCATCCTCCAAACTCTCTGAACACTGTCCCATCTAGGCTCTGCTAGAGTCTTTTCTGCCTTTCTCATCCTCCTCTCGAATTTCTGTTGCTATTGCTGTCTGGCTACTAGCTCCCAAATCGCTAATGCCTCAAACTGTGCTGGTCTCGGAAGGGGCTTCGATTCATATAGCACCATCCTTAAATGCTCCAAAACCTTTAAATTGAACATCCCATTTGTTAAGTTCCCATCCTTCTCTGTCAATTTGCACCATTGCCTTAGCCAAAGACATGGCGCAACGCCCTTCTATTCCATTACAATGTAAGCTGGTGTACCTTCTGGCGCTACAGCCTCACCAATACTCGTTGTGATGTACATATGTCCCCTTAAAGCCCTCTTTAAAGTTTTGAAAAAGTCATCTTTTCAACCTTTTTGCTATTCAAAATCAAATCAGGAAGTGACTTTTAATCCCAAGATTCCTCTCACCCACTTTCTCAACCAATTGCCTCTCACGGACCGCTGCCAATCCTTTTGCGACCCCTCTCACTAACCGACCTATCCCAGCGCAGCTCCAATGACATCACACTCACACGTACTGCGGCTGACAAAGTCGTGCGGCTTGTCCTTCCAAACTCTGATTCACACAAACTAATATCAAAATTGCAAGCACTATTAAAAAAAAAAAAAAAATCTGCTGGTTTACTACAGGAAAGGAAACACAATCGCTTCAGAAACCTTACGGATTTTTCACTGGCGGCTATTCCGGCACTTACAGCTACACCTTCTTTCTCGGTCTCCCAGATTCGCAAGCAAAATTCGACCCGCAAGTTTTACTCTCAGCTGATCAATGGGTCTGTCCTGGTGTACATAGGACTCGCCAAATCTCAGTCTAAATTTTTCTTTCACTCACTTTGACTCACACTTTGACTTGTTGACCACGCCCGATCAACCTACCAAACCAGACAGATTACAACATAAAACCAAGTGTCTCATACACTTTTCAATATACCCGGAGTCTTAGACCACACAGGGTCCGTACATCAACAACCATGTGGACAATTTTTGAGCACAAAGTGTCACACACATCTGAAGTTCGACGACTTCCCTACTCTCACACTGCGGAGTATGCACACTCCTTCTACAACTTCATTTAGAGTACACAAACTCCCTAAAAACCCTCACAAACCTCACAATTCACCTGCGATTTGCAAAAGCTGTGCAAGCGCAACCTACCTCATTCACAGTCACTAGAACGCCAACAACATCCTCAGACAACCATTAGTAGGATCCAGGATTCTGGGAAAGTCATTTATGGGCTTAAGGAAACATCATTTTCTCTCCAATTAGCACCATTGAAAAATAAAATCCAAATTTCAATAATAATGAACTCTCAAAGGACCAACTCATCAAGCTGCTCCCTTCTCTGGGAACACTTATACAAGGCTCTTAGGGGGATGAAACTTTACCTCTATTTACCAACACTGTTAACACATGTTACTCTACAACGGACGTCTATGATGAGCTTTTAAGAAGACGAACCATTAATTCTGCTACCATCTCTGTTAGCACATCTGACCTTAGTAAGTAAACTTACAAGGGGACGCGAATAGGTAGAGGAAACTTTTGACTCGCAATTAAGATGTTCTTACCATAGCTCCAGTACATAATCAATAATCAACACACAATATCAATAATCAACAACAACCAATAACAGTAATAATCAATAGTCAGTAATTGTCACGCACCATGACATTTCAATCATAAATAACTACACCTTTTAGTAAAAGTTCGAATATTTATTTCCCTATATTTATATTAACAATGCTAAGGTCATGTAGATTAATCTCAAAATTAAATGAAACACATATAGAAACAATACTGGCTGTCTAAAGCGGCGGAAGAAACGTAATCTAATCAAAGCTTGAACTACAACACATTCTAAGGGTATGGTGCAAATTAATAACAAAGTCAACTGCGTCAAAGTTATCACATACATTAAGTTTAGCAGAGAAATTCATCAAGCATTAATCCCTATTAGCATGATTTCATTAGTGTGGACCTTTAACTAACACCAGATTAACATCAGCATGTTGGGCTTCATGCAAAACAATATAGTAACACAAATTTGGAAACACATCTAACCATGGCCGTATCAAAACAATGCAGTTGGTACCTAGAAAGAAGAAGCAAATATGCATAATAATCAACAGTTTCATTTATAATACCTATCCTCAGAGTGGATCAGCAAACAGCGTCAGTCTTCGTCCTCAGGACAACAGTCTATCAGCAAGGCATCAGGATTCAGTATCAAAGTTCAGAAAACGCAAAGTCTTTAAGCACTACAGTTAAGCACGTCTCTTGTCAAGATGCACAAGAAATATTGACCCTTCGGCCAGCAAGAAAATGAGCAATGACGATGTCTTCTCTCCCATTAAGTCAAAACTACCAAAACTACTTCTCAAATCCCTTTTGGTCAGTTAATCGCATGTTCACACTTTGTCCAATAAAACTAAAATCCAAATCTATGAATTCTACTTTTACTCCGTTCACATGTCGTTGTTTGGTTTGTCCTGCAATATACTCATCATCCGGCTTGTCAGGTAACATTATTGTTTCAGCTACCACTCCAGTCAGTATTTTCATTGTTCTCCTCCTGAGAAAGTCAGTCTCACATGCCTTACACACAAAATGTTACATTAGCGAGAACAGCATCTTCTAGCAGTCGCTTCTCATGGGAAAGGTTTCCCAGCAACGAGCACATAATGCAAAATGGAAAATCAGAGTTTAACTCTCTAGGACAGCCATTTATTAAACGTTAGGAAATGCAGCTTTAACATGAGACCTGGCAAACTAGGCCAAGACATTCGCTAAGTTAAGGCCTACAATGAATAAAGCTAAAGCATAATGCACAACTCTTAATATGACATATTACTGCATTAATCAAACATATATTCAACATTTCATAATATTAATTCATTAGTAAGTACACTTTGCGAACATTGGCGGCCACTCACTCATTTCAAATGCGTGCATTATTTTCTATGTTATTATATTTTCTACACAAATCACTTATTCAGAATACATAAACACTCATTAATAAAGATCCAGGTAAGTCCTCGTCTCTTTTAATGTTGTTTGTGCACACTGGTGCACAAACAAGGACTGAAACAGCACCTTTCGCTGCCTACAGCAGGCAGTGAAAGCTGCAGTTTCAGGCCTCTTATGCACCGGCCTATCCCATGTGCCCTGCACACGAAGCAGGCCGGTGCACAACAGCCCTGGCAGCTTCCGCCATTCCGCCTCTTGTGCACCGGCCTGCCCTGTATGCAGTGCACATGAGACAGGCCGGTGCACGAGAGGTCTGAAAGGGAAGCTTTCACTGTCTACAGCCCTCTTGAATGTGCCCGATCTCAGGAGCGATACGCAGGGTCGGGCCAAGCCCAATCCTTCTTAGCGCTTCTGAGATCAGGTGCATTCAGGACTCCATGGGTCATGGAACTCCACCTCCGTTGAATTCCACAGAGTTATTTTTTCAACTCAGCAGAATTCTGAGGAGTCGGATTCTGTAAACTCCGCCCAGGCCTACTCGTGACACCCCTGGGTGTGAAGGCAAACCTTGTAGGGTTAAGCCAGAGTCTTAGTTTACGCAACACATGGAGAGCTCTAGGTTCCAGTTTGGGAGACCCAGGCCTGCATGGTGAAACATAGAGAGTAGGCAAATTTGTGTACTGCTGCATTTCTGTAAGCTGGGTGGGACACACACTGGAAAGGGGGAGTCCGATTTCCCCTGTACACTGCAAATTGTGCTCTTCGATTCAGTGAGCGGTCACAAGGTAGGGGCCTGGGTTGTCTTAGGAAGGAGATGGGGTGGATAAAAGAATCATAAAAAATAGAGCTGGGAGCCCTCGGTCAATCTTTGGATGCACATATCACTGTGCCTGACTTCAAGGTGTGAGCTCTAGTCACTCCCATGGCATGTGTTGGGGGACTATCAGCTTTGGAGACACTCCTCTGTGACAGACAACTTTTCCTGAGGGAGGGAGATCAGAGGAGTGGACACTTCAAAAGAAGCAAAACCCCAGTATAAAACTTTAAAGACTCAGACCCTAAATCACATTTGGTGTCTGGAAATAGACTAAAAGAAATGGAGTTTGGGACCCTAAAAATGTCATCTGCCAAGCACCTAGACAAGCTCTGGAGGCAGGGAAGCTGTGCAAGACTTCGGCATGTGACCACAACTGGGGGACAAGGCCTGCTAGTCTCCCTGCTGGGTGAAGAGAGGGAATCCAAGACCACCTGCCTTGGAACCTGGAGCACAAGTGCCTGTCTGCTTGCCAAGACCAGTGTGCCCTGTGAGGAAGAGGAGAATGTTGGAGGGAGCAAGGTCCAGTTGAAAGCACTGGTGAGTGGACTTCCTATGCAAGGTGTGTGAAAATGGCTGCTGCACCGATCAGGTTGCTGCCTGTGTGCAGGACAGAGTGGAGGATCACCATCAGCCAGGAGAGGACTGCCATGAATTGAGCCGTTTGCTATGATATGCCAATCGGGGGGAGCCACTGCCTACTGTTGAGTTGCGACCGTGAAAAAGACTGCCATGCGGTCAGGACCTTAGCATTGTGGGAAAATACGTGGCATCCCCATATGCCAGGTGAGGCAGCTGTGAAGGATATCATCGGACCGATCGGGCAGGAGCCTGTGTGGTGTGATATACAGTGACCCTGTAGGCCAGAGGGGGTCACCGGGACCATCACGAACTGTTACCAGATCTGCCACCTCCCGGCGGAGAACTGAGGAAGCCATGGGAGCACCTGCGCACTATCAACCCAGCGAGGGACCCAAGACAGGATTGTTGCAACCAACCTCACCCCCCCTTTACTGGGAGAGTAACCAGACGCTTACCCCGCAGGAGGAGCCACAGAGAGCCTCTAGGTGGAACCCCCCCTTTGGGAGAGCCTTGGACTGCTCGGACAGTGTCAGGGACTGTCAGGGATGCAACCCTGACAGTCAAGTGCAGAAGGGGCACTTGGCTTAGTTCTGTAGGGCCATAGAAAGTTGAGCCAAGGACATCTGGTGTAAAAGGCCCCAACCAGCACGATTGGGCCCAGTAACCTCTGCTTCCACCATGGCCCTCTGAAAAGGTTTCTGACACATACTTGACAGGTTCAGATATCTCAAAGCAAAGTTATCATTCAGGTCACACTGATCCTGTAGACTTGGACCTCTGAAACCAGAGCTATCCTGAGGTTACGTGGATCTTACACACTCAGGCTTCTGACATCACAAATATTCCTCAGGTAATAGAGTTTCATACATGCTCAATTTCTGCCTACAAAGTTTTCCCACAGATTATAAATACCATATAGGCCAAGGCATGCAGCAACTTTGCTATCCCACTGATTGACAGCCCTGGAGTAGTAGACCCTAATAGAAAGATGTTCTGTTTGATCGACTTGGTTTTGGAAAACCCTTTAAAATAAAGAAACATTTATTCATGTACAAATTATCGTGGTCGGAAAAACACCAAGAAGTAACTGTAAAATAAATGTTTTTTGTTTTTAATGTTCCAGGTAGAGTTTATGAGGAGTGCGTATGTCTGCCACTGAGAACTTTAAGTACTGAGGTAGGTTACATGTTATGACACAAACTTTAAAAAAATTAGTCCCACTAAGGCGAAAGTCAACTAGTCAAAAGACCCATTTGCCTAGCCACTAAGACGTCTGTGAGAATTTGCAATCTGAGTTTAACCTAACTCTACACAAAAAAATACTGCTGTATATTCATCGAGTATAGTTTGATACGCTTCTGTTGATTTTAAAATGCTCTCTCTAAGGCGCTCCACTGATACTTGGCGACATGTTCACACTATATCAAACACCTAACATAAAATATAAATAGCACATGTGTGTAAATTTGTCCACAGACATATGCATTAATCCAACAAGCTATCTTACTTGCATTATAACATGGGACCTACAGGCAACATACGGAGCGCCGCAAACTGACATCTCATTGGGACCATCTCATTGGGACCAGAGCCTGAAATTTACAGATGACCGTAGTCTCCATTGCCTCAATAAACTTGTGTATCGCAAGCTATTCTCATGCTTATTTACTCAACACAGAGGCCTCAATGTTGGCTGGATTTAATAGTTTGAAAAGTGTTAACTTTTTGAATATCACCCTCCCTCCCATCGTCAGCCTCAACAGTCCCAAACCCTCTAACCTAAAACACATGTTGGTAACCACCACCTTACCTCCTTGATTGCAACATCATCTTAAATCTGGTTAGACAGCTTTAGCAATCACGTACAAAGTAATATTGGGAGCTATGTCATTTTGTTGATTTTTTCTTTATGGGCATTTTATTAGGAAGCAATTGTTTTAGTCTACTTATGAAGTAGGTCCATAGCTCATAAGTGATAGAGGCTTTGTTAATGCAGGTGCTTTATCACATGCAGTAGAGCAGGGCTTTGCAGGGTGTAACCCTGTTACATTAAGAAGTGGTTTACATTGTGAACCCTGTAATGAATAAAGTAGGTAGGGGTTTTACATGATATTCTCTATAACAAACACTGTAGTAAGGTGCTTCCCATTGTTTAATGCTGATAGACCTTCTTACGTAGATTTATAGTTTAGGGGGGACAAAAGAGGACTGGCATTTGCTATATACACATATAATTTTATGTTTACTGTTTAGTTGTGTGTGAGTTAAAGTACTTTTTTAAAAAGTAAAAATACTGACACTTCCAGTTAATTTTCGCTGGGAAGGAAGAATGGTGCAGAGCTCCATAGGCTCTGGAGAGGCTGTGGCTGAAGCTCCTGGAAGTGGAGGACATGTTGAGACAATGCCCAGTCCTGAAGAAGTGCTGGGAAAAATAGAAGAGCTGAGAGGGTGTGATTGACCAAGGGTAGGTCGCTCCCCCTGCCGCTGCAGCTCCACCAGCCCAGGCTCCTGACACCTCCCAGCAAGACCTGCTAAAAACAGTAAGTACTCCCCCCCGCCCAGCCCCTCGCCCAGCACCGCGCTACTCACCTCTCTTCTCGTGTACCTCTGTCTACTGCCTTCCGCTCCCTCCTCCAACCTCTCTCCGCACCTCTGCTGTCCTTCTTCCCTTCGCTCTCTGCTCCTCTTCTGCAGCCCTCTTGCTGCGTGTTCTGCTCTTCTTCTGTGTCCCCCTTCTGTATTCTTCATCTGTGATCTTCATCTGTGTTTCTTCTTTCTTCTCTGCACCCCGTCCTGCGTGTTCTTTCTTCTTTCTTCATCTGTGTTCTTCATCTGTGTTTCTTCTTTCTCCTCTGCACCCCGACCTGCGTGTTCTCTCTTCTTCTGTGTCCTTCTTCTGTGTTCTTCATCTGTGTTCTTCATCTGTGTCCTTCATTCTCCCCTGCACCCCGACCTGCGTGTTCTCTCTTCATTCTTCATTTGTGTTCTTCATCTGTGTTCTTCTCTCCCCTCTGCACCCCGTCCTGCGTGTTCTCTCTTCTTCTGTGTCCTCCTTCTGTATTCTTCATCTGTGATCTTCATCTGTGTTTCTTCTTTCTCCCCTGCACCCCGACCTGCGTGTTCTTTCTTCTTTCTTCATCTGTGTTCTTCTCTCCCCTCTGCACCCCGTCCTGCGTGTTCTCTCTTCTTCTGTGTCCTCCTTCTGTATTCTTCATCTGTGATCTTCATCTGTGTTTCCTCTTTGTCCCCTGCACCCCGACCTGCGTGTTCTTTCTTCTTTCTTCATCTGTGTTCTTCATCTGCGTTTCTTCTTTCTCCCCTGCACCCCGACCTGCGTGTTCTCTCTTCTTCTGTGTCCTTCTTCTGTGTCCTTCTTCTGTGTTCTTCATCTGTGTTTCTTCTTTCTTCTCTGCACCCCGTCCTGCGTGTTCACTCTTCTTCTGTGTCCTACTTCTGTGTTCTTCATCTGTGTTTCTTCTTTCTTTTCTGCACCCCGTCCTGCGTGTTCTTCTCCTCCTCTGTACTTTTCTCTGCGTGTTCCTTCTCTTCCTCCGTGGTCCCCTCCCATCTTCTGGACGCTTCCCCTCTGCTTCTCAGGTCTCTCCTCTTCTGCCTGACTCCTCTCCTTGACTCTTCTCTCGTCTCTCCGGACTCTTCTCCTCCTCTTCTTCTTTACCCTTCTTCTTGACTCTTCTCTCTTCTGGTCTTGACTCTTCTCTCTTCTGGTCTTGACTCTTCTCTCTTCTGGTCTTCACTCTTCTCTCTTCTGTTCTTCACTCTTCTCTCTTCTGTTCTTCACTCTTCTCTCCTCTCCTCTTCTGTTCTTCCTTACTCCCCTCCTCTTCTGCTCTTCCATACTCCCCTCCTCTTCTGCTCTTCCATACTCCCCTCCACCTCTGTTCTTCCTTACTCCCCTCCACCTGTGTAACCCCCCCTCCCCTATCTTTTCTCCCCTCCCCTCTACCTGACCCCCCCACCCTCCGCTTTCCCGCCACCACCTCCTGCTCGGCCCCGCCCCCCCGCTCCCATTCGTCGCTGACCCCTCCTCCCCCCCTCCTCTGACTTATGACGGCCGCTGGCGCGCCAAAGGCAAGCCCGTCTGCCCCCGTCCGCGCCTGGACCGCGCCCAGTGCCACGACCCCTGGCCCCCAGCACTCCCAACCCCCGCAGCACTGCTACGACCCCAACACCCTCCACGCCCTCAACCCGGGGCGCTCCAGCACCTGCTTCCTAGCCAACCCGAAACGTACCCACGGACCCTTCGCATGCCACACCTGCAAATTCACCTTCCACTGCGAAACCACCCCGCCCGCCAGCCCACGCGACCACAACCACCTCAAATGCATCCTGATCAACGCACGCTCCGTCCACAAGCACGCCATTGAACTATGGGACCTCCTGGACTCCACCGCACCGGATGTCGCCTTCATCACTGAGACCTGGATGAACGCCTCTTCGGCCCCCGACATCGCCATAGCCATCCCCGACGGCTACAAGATCTCCAGGAGAGACCGCACCAACCAAGTCGGTGGAGGAATCGCCATCGTCTTCAAGGACTCCATCAACGTCACCACCTCCACAGAAGACACCCCCCTCGCCGCAGAACACCTACACTTCCAGATCCACACAGACCCCAGGACCACCCTCAGAGGAACTCTCATCTACAGACCCCCTGGTCCTCGCACCCTCTTCAGCGACTCTATCACTGACTTCATCTCCCCGCACGCCCTTGCCTCGCCGGACTACATCCTCCTCGGTGACCTCAACTTCCACCTGGAACAGAACAACGACCCCAACACCACCGCCCTGCTCGACAACCTCGCCAACCTCGGTCTCAAGCAACTGGTGAACACCCCCACCCACATCGCCGGACACACGCTCGACCCCATCTTCTCCACCAGCAACCACGTATCCTTCAGCCACTCCTCCGTTATACACTGGACCGACCACAGATGTGTCCACTTCACCTTCCGACGCGAGACTCGCCACCTCCGCACACAATCCATCCCACGCCGACACTGGAACAAAATCCTAGCAGAACAGCTTCTCTCCACTCTCAGCGACAACCAACCCACCTTCTCCACCAACCCCAACGACGCAGCCCTCAGCCTCAAGCAATGGATCACCAACTGTGCAGACAACCTCGCTCCCCTCAGACGCCTCCCAACACAGACCAACACCGAGAAACCTCGCTGGTTCACAGACACCCTCAAGGAATCTAAAAAAACCTGCTGCACCCTCGAGAAAGCCTGGCGCAAGGACCACACCGCAGATAACATGTCTGCCCTCAAGAACGCCACCCGCGAACACCACCAACTGATCCGCGCCACCAAAATAAATTCCTTCACAGACAGACTGGACAAGAACACTCACAACAGGAAAGAACTCTTCAACATTGTTAAAGAGCTCTCCAACCCTAGCGCCAACGCCATCACGCCCTCACAAGACCTCTGCAACTCCCTCGCCACCTTCTTCCATCGTAAGATCACCGACCTACACGACAGCTTCGGACACCAGACCCAGCCAACCACCACAGAACCTACAACCCCAACCATCACCCTCAACGCCTGGACTCACATCAACACGGAAGAGACCAAAGCCACCATGAACTCCATCCACTCCAGTGCCCCCTCGGACCCCTCCCCACACTTCATCTTCAACAAAGCCGACAACATCATCGCCCCGCATCTCCAGACCATCATCAACAGCTCGTTTGCTTCTGCCACCTTCCCCGAGAGCTGGAAACACGCAGAAGTCAACGCCCTACACCTACGGCAGGTGGGAAATCCTTCTCCTACCTGGCGGCCAAGACATGGAATTCCCTCCCCACCAACCTCAGGACCACCCAGGACCACCTTGCATTCCGGAGGCAACTCAAGACCTGGCTCTTCGAGCAGCAGTAACCCCTTCCCCCTAGCGCCTTGAGACCCTCACGGGTGAGTAGCGCGCTTTATAAATGTTTTTGATTTGATTTGATTGACAGACCATGGTGAGGTCAATGTTGGTGCAGAGATGTACCCCAGGTGTGCCAACATTATGGCACTCATGCAGCCACCCAACAAAGAGAACTCCACCAAGTGACACAAGAGAGCTTCTACAGAATTGGACTGCGAATTTCTGGTAAGGTAGGGGGCCACGATCTCTACACTGTAAGAGTTCCCATGTCCTGTTAAAAAATGAGGAGGACTGTGAATTGTCAGATAAGTCAACCGTACACCCTGAGGTTGATCATTTTGCACATGAAGGGAACTAAAGAGGGGACACAAAATGCTTTAGTTTAGGAAGAAAGTGACAAGAAAGAAAAATGACGGGAAGCTGTTTCAGAGATGAAACCTGCAGCACTGATGGGAGAACTAGTACCAAGACATTAATGGCCGTATTTTGAGTTTGGCGGAGAGGTTACTGTGCCACAAAAGTGACGGATATCCCGCCCCCCATATTACGATCTCCATAGGCTATTATGGGATCATAATACGGTGGATGGGATATCCATCACGTTTGTGATGAAGTAACCCACTCCGCCAAACTCTAAATCAGGCCCTAAGTATTTATATTTTGTTACTACTAACACTGGATGTTCCGTTTACAATAATTAAAGATTGGGAATGAATTATTGAACCACAAATGGAAGAGTGGGAGTGGAGGGTACAGAACCTGTGAATTAGTTGATTTAATAATGCAGTTTGCTTACTATGTATGGTTTAAAACAAAGCGTTGAAGAGGAGCGCTCAATTATCAAGAAAGGCTTCCCTAATGGGTAGTGGTAGTCCAAATCGAGAAAGAAAATCCACTTATATAAGGAAAATTCCATCTTATCTAGTTCATCAAATTCTTCAGCCAAGTATCAGCGAGTAGCCTTTTGTAATGTCACATTCTATTAAATCCTCTTTGTAACATACAGCAGCCCAGCCAATGCATTTCATCCAAAGAAGGACTTCATCTGGGTAAAATCTGTATTAGCTGACCAGCACGAAATGAAAAGATCAAGAATCTATTCACTATTAATGGGGAGTAGGAGTGTTTCATTTTTACTAAACCCTAGTTGTGCAACACAGGCCCCGCAACCCAAAGGGAGCAGGGGGGGGCCTGATCTCCAAGGGGGCTCCTCAGCCCAGTACTCTGGTCTGAGAGCTCCTGAGTGAGTCCAGGGAGGTTGAGGGTGGGGGGGCTCCATGTACTTTGCATGAGGTCCCCCTCATGTTTTGTCCCACCACTGCCTGAAAATGCATTGCTATCCCCTAATCAACACCACAAATGGTTTGCCAGAAGGTCCTATTAAGCCGAAGTGGCCTGGTAAAAGTTCGAGTTTGGGGGAGTAGTTCAGGAAGGGTACTGGTGAAGCACATTGAGGCAGGCAAGGGTGTAGAGGCTACAGCCGTGTAAAGTTTTCAAATAGAGAGCTTTATTCAAACCACTTTCACTTAATAGCAGGGCCTAACTTTTCCCACCAAAATAGTTTCTAGGTATAGATAAAAAACAGGATCCATATTTATGGGCTAATTTCTCAGTTGCAAGTAAAGATGCTCCGTCGCAGCATGGCAACGGAGTATTCTTTCCACCAACACAATGCTCTGCCCGTCTGATGTAATTGCAGTAGACCTTTGGTGCAACCACGGTGGAGGCTACTCCATCTCCACCATGGTTACAGCCCTCTGACGGCCCAACGTATTAAGAGCTGTGTGGGGTTGACCTCAATGTCCGTCCCCTTAATTTAGATGGGCAGACATACAGGTCAGTTTTCACTACCCGACACTCCTAGGAAAACCGTGGTGGTAATGGGCAGTAAAAAACTGTTGAATGCCCCCTTACCATGGGATATAACACCCATTGCGAGGGGGGCATTTATTTTTTTATTTTCAGAGAAAATCATGCTCTGGGATTTTCTTTTTAAAATGAAAAAACTTTGCAACTTTGCCATACGGTTCTGTCATGTTTGATGGAGTCATATGTCAAATTTACCAGGCATTCACAGGAACCACCTTGACAGCAGATCCTGTGAGCACTAGAAATATCTGTTGTCAAACGGAAATGTCTAAATGTGGTCGTGGGGACCACTACCAGGGTGACTGAGTAATTTACAGAGGATGATTTCCATATGAGACATAAAAGTTATTCTCTAAAGTTCTGGCAGGTGTAGCCACTTTGTGTAAAGAAATGCAGAGGGGATAATGTCCAAACGTGGGGCGACCATGAAGGCAGATGCTCAAAGGCACAAATGCACAATGCCCTGATGAATGTATGCCCTATGATAAGGACGCACTAACCTTGGGCGCAGGATACAACAGGAGTGGTGTACTTTTCAGTTTCTCACCACCCCCACCAGTGACCAGAAATATGGCATGCAGTGGTAGAAACGGGGAAAGAGGGATGGGATAAGAAAAAGAACAGTAACACAGTACTCCACTACTTCTTCCTCGTCACTCGGATGGTCATTGAGGTCAGGTCTGTGGAATGTAGTAGTTTTCCTACAAGGCAATGGAGATATCTTAAGAGACTGGCTATTCAGAGAACTAAATATAACTGCAATTGTGAATGGATATACCTAAATTCTCTATATGTCTAACTACCTCTGTACTTCTATATGAAAAGGGCAATTCCTGAAAACTAAACATACAAGCAATAAGTATTACAAATAGACGTGCGCATTACTTTTTCTCCCTGTGCTTTGGATAATGATCTCAAGCATTGCCACTCCACTCCACACCCCTGTGGAAGATGAGCTATAGTTTCTACCTAAATTCTGTAAAACTGGAACGATAACCAATATTGTAATTATCCTGTTGTTCTCAAATCCTAGCTACAGTGTGTGTTTTCTAAAAATATAGTAACTTAAACAAAATATTTATAAACACATGTACAATGATTTACTTTGAGATTTCTCTCTGTTTTTTCACAGGAAACCTTAGTAGAATATAACCCCAGTCTAAACAGTTCTGATAAATGTTCAGAAACTAGTTCAAAGTTTGTTTTCATCAACAACACAACTTGAGAATATGGCCCTCATTATGCACTCGGCGGGATGAGCTGGCGATCTAAACACAGACCGCCAGCCCGTCGAGGACCCCGCTGGCCCATTAAACAACATTCCGCTAGGCCTGCGGGTGGAAACAGTGTTTCCGCCAGCCGGCCCAGTGGAATGCTGGGCCTGGACATTGCAGACGGCTCCACATGGAGCCGTCGGCAATGTAGTAGTGCGGTGGGTGCAGCAGCACCCGTCACGCATATCACTGTCCATAAATCGGGCAGTGACATGGGCGACGGGGCTGTGCATGGGGGCCCCTGCACTGCTCATGCCAAGTACATGGGCAGTGCAGGGACCCCCAGGGGGGCCTTGGGGCACCCATTCTGCCAGCCTCTCAGAAAGCCTGGGGAACAACAGGTTCATTATCCGGCAGGCAGCGCTGCTTGCAGCGCTGCCCTGTCGGATAAGGAACTCTGCCATCATCAGGCTACCTGGCGGCAGTGGCCTGGCGGTGGCAGAATTCCGCCTGTGGGGGTCTCCCAATGAACATTATATGGCGGTCCGGACCACCTATGTCTCTGTAATCCCTTAGTAAAGTATAGCCTCTGTCTAAACAACTGCAGCTAAATGTTCGAGACAATAGTTCCAGTTTGCTTGCCTCAACAACACTTCAGTATACTTCACTGTGATTCACTGGTCCACACACTATTGCTCAAGATGCAAAAGATCTATGGGAGATAAATCCAGAATCCATGTAGGATGCAGCAACATTAGAGCATCACTGTCTAGCACCGTAGTTCTCAAATATTTTAGAACCACAACCCAGTTTTTAAAACGACAAACTTTCATGACCCAATTATCCTTAATGGACATAAAGGGGGTCATTCTGACCCCGCGAATGGAGGAAGCACCGCCAACAGGCTGGCGGTGCTTCCCTGCCCATTCTGACCACGGCGGTAATGCCGCGGTCAGAAAACCGGGTCCGGCGGTTTCCCGCCGGATTTCCCCCGGCTGGGTAAATCCGCCAGGGCAGCGCTGCAAGCAGCCCTGCCCAGGGGATTCTGACCCCCTTCCCGCCAGCCTGTTTCTGGCGGTTTACACCACCAGGAAGAGGCTGGTGGGAACGGGTGTCCTGGGGCCCCTGGGGGCCCCTGCACTGCCCATGCCACTGGCATGGGCAGTGCAGGGGCCCCCTAACAGGGCCCCAGCCTGCTTTTCACTGTCTGCCTAGCAGACAGTGAAAAGCGCGACACACCCGTCGCACACCTGCAACACCGCCGGCTCCATTCGGAGCCGGCTTCAATGTTGCAGGCCCCCTTCCCGCTGGGCCGGTGGGCGCTAACATTGTTAGCGCCCGCTGGCCCAGCGGGAAGGTCGGAATGGCACCAGCGGTCTTTTGACCGCGGTGCGGCCAAATGGCGGACCCCCAAAGTGAGGTAATTTTTGAATGGCACTAAAGTATGTTTTGGTAGTGTATTGTCATTTACAATCAGCAAACATTCCATCGAAATGGCCATTACATTTTCACACACATAGTTTTACTGATAAAACTGTAAAGCACACAAATTATAATGTGTGCAAATTGACTTTCTGTGAATAATTATAGTTTGTGCTTCACCAAGTAAGTGTCTTTATTTGTTTTGATCCTATTAAAATCTCTGTAGCCAGCACGCTTCAAAATTACAAAAAAAAGCTGCCTTTCTGTGTTCCTAACTGCTGGATGCATACAGTTCATTTACAGGTGTGTATATTCTGTTGTGTATTGCAGAAACCAACATCCTACATTATCACATAATTTTCTTTAAAAACTCCTCTCACTTTGTAGTGGGAAAAAAGTAAATACCAATCCCTGTGTTAAAAGAATAAAGAAGCCTGACATTTGTCCTCTGTCTTTTGAATCACTAAAGGTGACCAGTATCTTTATCTATTGCTCTGACTTTCACGACTAACCAAAGATCAGCTCGCGACCCATCAAGGGATCACAACCCACAGTTTTGGGAAACACTGGTTTAGGAACAAATGCCATGAACCGTGAGGAACGACATACCTGACAATTCAAGACAGCTTCTGCCTCTCTGACAGCATTTGAAAGTTTATGACCTGCTGGGAATAGTAGTACACTGCATATATACTGCTGTGCAGTGCATCCTCTGCACTTATGCGGTTTCAGTCCAGACAGTGCCAGCAGTCTGTGATGACCGCCAACCTTCCTTTGCTGAACAGCACAAGAAGATTTGGAGTACCACGTCCACACATTTGAATCCCACAGATTAATAAGGAAAGCCTCTAGGATCTGTTTCTGACATTGGGTCAGGACAACCTAGTTGCACCAGTTAAGGGGAGGTGTTTCTGGGGTTGACATGAATATGGTTTGGGGCTCTGAAGTGAACAGAAGGGTGCAGGATAGATAATCTCTGAGGCAATGTATGAAAGGGCCTGGTAGATGTATGACACACTTCACTGAGAGAAAGGAATTACCTATTTTACTCACAAGCAAGTTTAGTACTCGATATAGACTATTTCTATATATCTCAGGGTCTGATCCAGTCCTTAGAAAATGCAACTATCTCAGAAATTTCTCTTTCAAGTTATGCAAGTGTAGACACCACATAGTCACTGCAAGGGAGAAAATCTAGCAGGGAAACATGGAAGCTAAACATAGGGCTCTTTGGGGATCCAACATATAAAAGAGAAATAGCTCAAGGGATTGAAGTCTATTTTCATATGAACAAGTGTTATATGTATTATTTACATGCATGCATTCCATTATTGTGTTCCTTATAGAATGTGGATGATGTTTTGGCTATTGTAAGGAAAGCAGAAATGTATAGAAGGTGTGTTAGTGTTTTAATCGAAGGAGAGAAAGAGCATGACACTGTGAATAAAATATCTATTCATGGAAAGGACAAATACTTTGGAAAACAAGGCAAAGACAAACCAGCAGGCAAAGATGGGTACACATCTTTTAGATGTGATAGCAAGGAGCATTTGGTGTACAGTAAATCTTGCCCCGTCATTAAGTAAAAGTGCAGTAACTGTGGTATTACTGGCATTTCGCAAGAGTCTGTAGGAAAAATAAAAAGAGCATTAAATGTGTGGTTGAGGATAACACAAGTTCAGATGAAGAAGGTCAAGATACAGACTCAAACAGGCCATCCTCCAGTTTAATGAGTTTAAGAAAACGTTTTGTTCTAAATATTGATGATAAGATGGTAAAAAACAAACCTAGAGGTAACATGTCCATTGGGGGGTGTTAAGATTCAAATATATGAAGATTCAGGCTCACATTTACGATTGTAAGTGAGGAGGTTTGGAAAGATATATTTGTCAGGAAAATTGGCACAAAGTTGGTGGAACTTGATATACAACCTGAGGGTTACAGTGGAGTGAAGATTGATATGCTGGATTACCAATGGTTAACTTTCAATTTCAAAAATAGAACAGCCGGAGGAAAACTTTATGTAGCAAAGAGAGATCCATCCGTGTTAGGATGTATAGACCAAGGAAGACTTCATATTATTCTAGATCCTAACAGCAAAGGAAAAGTATGAGTGGTGGATGATGACGCTACCATTGGATCAGCAATGCTAAGGACATTTCCGAAAGTGTTCAGTTAGACCTTGGGTAATCTACAGGGTTTTGGACACATGATTATTCTCAAAAAGGGTTCTGTTCCTAGGGTCAACAAAGTTATGAATGTACCTTTAACAGTAAAGGGAGGAAGTTACTGTGGGCTTCTTTTAGCACCTAGATTGGGCACCCTTATTTTAGCTCTTAGGCCCATAGCCTGTGCCCTTAAAACACATACACATTTTATTTGCTTTTATTCATTTTATTATAGTTTAGCACAGCTCACGTTTAGCTTGTTATTTTATATTTGATCTGCTGTCTTTCTTAGAAAACATACTTGTTTGCGTTCTACATGTATCTGTCCTTTGCACGCATTTCACTCTGTGCCCTGCTAAAGGCTGACATATTTTTGTACACAATAGTTTACCTAGTATTGCTGCTGTAATAGTAATGGAGTCAGCCTTCTAACCATAGGAATACTATCATGTCAGGCCCATTCTCAGAACACAGCATGTTTTGTTATTAAACACCATAAAGGCCTAAGAAGGGTAGAGGGCATTCCAGCCAGCTCCATCACATGCTGTGCGCCACTTCGTTGGCAGCTTCACTGTCTTGGCCTTGTCCTTCCAGCCAATCATGAGGACTGCCTGCAGAACAACAGTCACACCCTTGCCTTCTTTCAGGTTTGGGGTTGTGGCTCCTCCAATAGCCTGGAACGGGCAGAAGGGCTAACACTGTTATGCTTTTATGTAAGACATTAGGGTGTAGGTAGGAATTATTAGATTTCATGATTATGTCAGGATGATGGGACTGTTTATATGTTTCAGTCTAATGTCACAATCATCACTGTGTTATATTTCATCCTCCTAAAAATAGCACCTCATGCATTTTATTTTAATTGACTTGTCATCTGCATACCACCAGATTTCATTAGCCTCTTCATCACAGCATTTGATGGCATTTATTACAACAGTAGGATGTTTCCAATTCAAAAGGATGCCTTATGCACTGACATCCGCTCCCGCGGTGTTCCGGAGGCTAATGCACAAGCTGTTCTGCAAAGAACATGGAGCTAAGTTTTTCCAGGACAACATCCTGGTTTTCGGGAAAAACAAGGAAATTAATGATGAAAGGTTACAAAAAGTGCTACGTATCCTAGAGAAACACCACCTAACTGTAGAATATTCTAAATGTAAATTTGCAGAACAGTCAGTGACTTATCTAGGTCACATAATTGGGGAAGGTGGAGTCAGGCCCAAACGGTCTCACGTTGATGCAATTGAGCAATTCCCTGCACCAAGCAACAAAGAAGAAGTCAGATCTTTCTTGGACATAGCAGAGTACTGTGCAAAGTTTATACCTAGATTTGCAGTGTACTTACAATATCAGACAACTGCAGAAGAATACAACAAAATTCGACTGGACATTAAACTATGAGGAGGATTTTCAAAAAGTCAAATGTAGTTTTTCCAATGTAGTAAGTTTAAGCGGTTTTGATCCACAAGAAAATAACATAATCACAACAGATGCCAGCAATAAAGGATTGGGGGCTGTGTTAACACAGAAAACTAAGGAGGGGTGCAGAAACTGTGATCTCCTTTGCTTCTATGGCCTTATCTCCAGCAGAGGGAACATATCCTATAATTGAAAGGGAAGCTTTGGTGTGTGCATGGACATTGAAACATTACAGGGTCTTCATATGGGGTAAACCACTGATCATACAGTGTGACCATAAGCCATTGGTGAGATTGCTGACAACAGATGGACCAGTTAATTCTTCAGCAAGACTAGCCAGACTATCTATGAGAATGCAAGACTATGTATATAAGGCTGTGTACAAGGAAAAGACAACGTAGTTGCTGACTTATGTCACAATTGCCTGCTCCTTTGGAAGAGTTTATGAATGATACTTGGGATGACTTTCAAGTAGTACTTGTTCATGGCTGTGGCTCACCAGAAATACAAGAATAACTTTGGCATGGATTTTTCCTCCTGTAGACATAAGGAGAGATATAAGAAATTATAAATACATTTGTGTCATGAGGGTCACTGTGGGCTGGTCAGTACATAGCTGCTTTGAGGAAACTTTTCTGGTGGCCAGGTATAGATTCCACAATGGAAAGATTGGTCAGGGAATGTACTAGGTGTGCTTTTTTCTGACAAATCACTATGCACTCTAAGACCTCCTATGAGTGTCTGTGACATTCCCAAACAGCGCTAGGAGTCTGTAGCCATATATTTCACAGGCCCAGTGAGGAATGCACAAAAAAACATCATTGTATTGATACACCTTTTTACTAGATGGCCTGTGGTAGAATTTGTTGACAGGGCAGACCCAGATTCTGTAATCAAATTATTAGATGCAATGTATCTGAAGGCATTCCCTCCACTATTCTTAGTGATAATGGAGATCAATGTTTGCCTAAAACAGATAAGGAGTATTTTGGAAGAATTGGAATGACACATAGAACAACATCCCTGAATAATCCTAGCAGGAACGGAATGGTTGAGACATTCAACCAAGTGATAAAGGAGTAATTTAATCTGCTGAAATGTGTAATGGTGATTGGGAATTACAAGTGATGAAGGCTGTGAGGGCTTACCTGGTGACTACAAATGATTCAACTGAATTTTCACCATTTGTTTTGATGAGGGGAAGGGCAACCATTACAAAGTTCAACCCATGATGGTTGAGTAGTGCAGTTGTGGAAAACTGGTCCCCTGGACAAGTACAGAGCCGGTTGGTTGAAGGGCACAAGAAGAGCATGTCATACTATAACTGCAAGCATGGAGCTGAGCATGTTGAAGTTAATGTGGGAGACTGGTTATGCATAAAAACACAGACAAGGAGGAAAGCCAATTTTTTGAACCAGAAAATACAGAAGACGTTTTAAAGAATGCTGTAAAGTAATAAGTGGTAAGGTATGGAATTTTAAAAAAGTGGCTTTGGGTTCGCAAGATTTATGAAAGGATTGAGTGGACAATACAGGAAGAAAATTTCAATGGCTGAATGACGGTTTGGATGATGAAACCTCTCAAGGTACGAATTCTGGTCTGAGTAGACATTTAGATGAAGTTCCCAGAGAAGTTATGACAACAGAGAATGTGACGGGAAACACTAATTCTAATGCAGACTTTTGCAATGAAACTGGTGTAAACAAGGATGCCAGTGAGATGACAAAATGTTCTGGGGGTGATGATGGACAGATGGTAATGACCAGAAGAGAAATGAAGCCACCAACGTGGCTCAAAGATTATATTGTAGAGGGGGATGGTGGTGTGTGATGATTTACATGGTGATATGTATGTATGGCTATAGTATAATTCATTTGTGTTAAATAATGTATTGAAATTATAAAAACAATACTTTACTTACTCCCTTTGTAAGAAAATGTTGTGATATAATAATAATTTGACTATTTATATTTTGTTCAGTATTTAGTTCATTGTTAAGTTTCCTTGTTTTTGTTTTATATTGAAAGGGGGGTATGTTATATGTATTATATGCATGCATGCATTCCGTTATTGAATTGTTGTTCTCTGTAATGTGTGGGTCATGCGGATGCATGGAGTGTTCTCGGCATTGAAGATTCCAGGCATTAGCTGTGCAGGACCTCCCTTCTGTTACAGGAATAAACCTTCTTAAATTCACCGCATTGGTGTGGTTATTCTTACGCAACAACAAGGTGGGGCATACTTTACCCTCAGTGTGAAAGGACACTTTTAAAGCAACAGTAAGGGTGTTAACAATAGCCATCTTCATCAAAGTAGTGAGGGGCCAGAGGCTAACAATGGATTAATTCACAGCAGAGACAATGGCCTTTGAAGCAGGCAACAAGCAATCCATCTTTCGAGCCATGCAGAGACAGTTGGTAATTCTAAGGGGGCAACGCTCAGCTGACAAGTCAGGTAACGCAGAACTAGCACTGCTCATACTCAGGCAGTTGGCCTAAGAAAAGTGGGACAAAAGGCCTATTGTTTCCATTTCCGTGTACAAAGAGCATATTGGGCAACTAAGGACCCACAAGCAGGATAGCTCTTAAAAAACAGGAAAAGTGTTTTTTAAAGAATTTCTTCCAAACCTTATATGCCAAAGGTCAGGAGCGGGAGGGAGAAATCCATGGTTTTGTCAGGCCATCCAGGTTGCTGGTTTTACACCAAGATGGTGCAGAAGCACTGGATGCCCGATTAGTCATGAATTTATCTTAGTGCTCAAACTCACGAGTTCCTAAAAACTCTGGGACTAGTTTGTTTTTTGGTGGAATTTCTTTCTACAATTGGGGTACATGGGTGGCCTCTTTCATCAACACCTAAGAAAGGGAAGTGACCCAGACTATGCAAGAAGCAAATTTAACTCTCACTTCAAAAGACTTAGAAGAGTGTGTGTCACACAGACCCCCAGCTCTTTTGAGGCTGAACAACTTGATGTCATTTCGGATAGGCACATACTAGGCAGGCTTTATCAAACATAGACAAGGGTGAGCATTACCAGAAGGGTTGCTCATTTGGTAGACAGGTCAGCAAGGAAATATTTCCCAGGTCTCCTAATATCATTTGTCATGGAAAAGCATTTAATTGGGTGAAATGGGACTTCATGGAAGCAATCCTCTGAAAAATAAAGATGCTATGATGGATATTACCCATATACAAGGCACCAAAACTGGCTGGCTGGGTAAATGGCAGCAGGTAGGAGGGCTTAGCATTGCTGAATGGGATATTACACTGTCACCTCTGTTGTTTGCTTTAGTAGTGCAGGCTGCAGCGATCTGGCAACACGTAAACATTAAGGGTGTCCTGTTTGAGGAGAGGAGTATAACAAATGTCTCTTATTGGACTACTTCATGTTAACCTTGTCAGAACCTGAAACATTTATTTCAAAGATATTGGGGGTCATTCTGACCCTGGCAGTCAGTGTAAAAGCGGCGGCCAACCTGCCAACAGGCTGGCGGTCTAAAAATATGAATTCTGACCCCGCCGCTTTAACACTCCGACCGCCACGGCGGTACAAACAAACAGCGCGGCGGTCACCGCCAACAGGCAGGCGGCAGACAATGTACCGCCCACCCTATCACGACCCACCAATCCGCCACCTTTTCCGGGGCGCGAGCCCCGCCGATAAAAACACGGCGGAAACAGACATCTCCAATGGAAAACGCTTACCTCAACACACTCCACGCGGAATCGGAACAGCATGGAACCCGAACTCCACATCCTCCCAGCCATTGCCTTCCTGCTCTTCTTCCAGGATCACGAACCTCGCCGCAGACGACAACGGTGAGTACTGCACCTACGACACAGGGGAGGGGGGAGGAGGAAAGGTTACGGACACACACATACGCCACACCCCCACCCCCACCCTCACCCCCACCGAAATACCTACACACCTATGCAGCTAAAAAAGTCAGAGTGCCACCCCCAACCCCCCCCAAAACAAAGACAAAAGGCAATGAATGTAAAAGTAGAACCATATTATTGCAACAATAAAGTATAGCGACCTTAGCAATATATGAAGAATGAATACACATCTAGAACTTCATCCATACAAGTAGCAACAGTCCGGCCCAGTCATCCAAAGTCCAAATGTCCGTGGGCCAATGTGCAGCAGCACATGGGCAAAGCCCACACACGAGATCGAGTTCATTGGAGAGAACACTGCTGGGGCATCACTAAAATAAAAAGACAGGCACCTGAAGGGGGAAGGGAAGAGGGGGCACCTCAGCCACATGAGTCCACGACGCCAGATCCACGAAGGCCCCCCATGCCCACTGTGCCATCCTGGGGAGTGCAAAGCCACAGTCTCACAAGTCTCTACAGTGGGTGGATTGCCCACTGTGCCATCATGGGGAGTGCAAAGCCACAGTCTCACAAGTCTCTACAGTGGGTGGATTGCCCACTGTGCCATCCTGGGGAGTGCAAAGCCACAGTCCATCAGGTGGATTACAGAGACCACTGGTCATGGAGGAGGCATGGTGGGCAGAGTGCGTCGTGAAGGCCTGCCCGACACAGAACCGGGACTGCCAATGGGCCAGCGGTGCTTGAGATGAAGGGCCCAGCGGAGCGGTGCTTGAGATGAAGGGCCCAGCGGAGCGGTGCTTGAGATGAAGGGCCCAGCGGAGCGGTGCTTGACAGGAAGGGCCCAGCGGAGCGGTGCTTGACAGGAAGGGCCCAGCGGAGCGGTGCTTGACAGGAAGGGCCCAGCGGAGCGGTGCTTGAGATGAAGGGCCCAGCGGAGCGGTGCTTGAGATAAAGGGCCCAGCGGAGCGGTGCTTGACATGAAGGGCCCAGCGGAGCGGTGCTTGACAGGAAGGGCCCAGCGGAGCGGTGCTTGACAGGAAGGGCCCAGCGGAGCGGTGCTTGACAGGAAGGGCCCAGCGGAGCGGTGCTTGACAGGAAGGGCCCAGCGGAGCGGTGCTTGAGATGAAGGGCCCAGCGGAGCGGTGCTTGAGATGAAGGGCCCAGCGGAGCGGTGCTTGACAGGAAGGGCCCAGCGGAGCGGTGCTTGACAGGAAGGGCCCAGCGGAGCGGTGCTTGAGATGAAGGGCCCAGCGGAGCGGTGCTTGACAGGAAGGGCCCAGCGGAGCGGTGCTTGAGATGAAGGGCCCAGCGGAGCGGTGCTTGACAGGAAGGGCCCAGCGGAGCGGTGCTTGACAGGAAGGGCCCAGCGGAGCGGTTCTTGAGATGAAGGGCCCAGCGGAGCGGTGCTTGAGATGAAGGGCCCAGCGGAGCGGTGTAGGAGGCTGGACTGGCTTGTAGTGAGTACCAAGGGGTACTTGCACCTTGCACCAGGCCCAGTTATCCCTTATTAGTGTATAGGGTGTCTAGCAGCTTAGGCTGATAGATAATGGTAGCTTAGCAGAGCAGCTTAGGCTGAACTAGGAGACGTGTGAAGCTACTACAGTACCACTTAGTGTCATATGCACAATATCATAAGAAAACACAATACACAGTTATACTAAAAATAAAGGTACTTTATTTTTATGACAATATGCCAAAGTATCTTAGAGTGTACCCTCAGTGAGAGGATAGGAAATATACACAAGATATATATACACAATAGCAAAAATATGCAGTATAGTCTTAGAAAACAGTGCAAACAATGTATAGTTACAATAGGATGCAATGGGGAAACATAGGGATAGGGGCAACACAAACCATATACTCCAAAAGTGGAATGCGAACCACGAATGGACCCCAAACCTATGTGACCTTGTAGAGGGTCGCTGGGACTATTAGAAAATAGTGAGAGTTAGAAAAATAACCCTCCCCAAGACCCTGAAAAGTGAGTGCAAAGTGCACTAAAGTTCCCCTAAGGACAAAATAGTCGTGTTAGAGGAAAAATGCAAGGAAAACACAAATCAGCAATGCAACAACGATGGATTCCTGACTGAGGGTACCTGTGGAACAAGGGGACCAAGTCCAAAAGTCACAAGCAACTCGGAGATGGGCAGATGCCCAAGAAATGCCAGCAGTTGGTGCAAAGAAGCTCTTACTAGGCTGAAGAACTGTGAATACTGCAGGAACGACAAGGGCTAGAGACTTCCCCTTTGGAGGATGGATCCCACACGCCTTGGAGAGTCGTGCAGAAGTGTTTTCCCGCCGGATGGACGCCAACAAGCCTTGCTACACGCAAATCGTGCGTTTGGCGTTTTTGGACGCTGCTGGGGCCCAGGAGGGACCAGGAGGTCGCATATTGGACCTGCAGAGAGAGGGGACGTCGAGCAAGACAAAGAGCCCTCACTGAAGCAGGTAGCACCCGGAGAAGTGCCAGAAACAGGCACTACGAGGATGCGTGAAACGGTGCTCGCCGAAGTTGCACAAAGGAGTCCCACGTCGCCGGAGACCAACTTAGAAAGTCGTGCAATGCAGGTTAGAGTGCCGTGGACCCAGGCTTGGCTGTGCACGAAGGATTTCCGCCGGAAGTGCACAGGGGCCGGAGTAGCTTGCAAAGTCGCGGTTCCCAGCAATGCAGCCCAGCGAGGTGAGGCAAGGACTTACCTCCACCAAACTTGGACTGAAGAGTCACTGGACTGTGGGGGTCACTTGGACAGAGTCGCTGGATTCGAGGGACCTCGCTCGTCGTGCTGAGAGGAGACCCAAGGGAATCACACATTTTTTCAAAGATGTTGGTTCTGGTTTCATTCACACCTTCTCCTCCGTATTCAGTTTGATACCTTCAGCTATCCACTCAACCATCTCTAGTATTTTTGGGGGATTTCCGATTAACTTGGCTGTATTAGCTGGCATCCTGCTGTTGGTGTTTTTTATGCGCAATGGCTATCCCGCCACAACGAGGAGAAATGATGCGCTCCTATCAGCGCAGCTGTGTCGTGAACGTATGATGCAGTATTTTGGAGCAACACTCCTGGAGCAATTGGAGTGTGGCTGGTCTTTGTCATATAGACCGCTTTTGCATTGTTTGCAGCCCGTGTTTCGGTGCCTCTGGTGCTCTTTCGAACATGCACTGGAAATCTGTCTTTTGCAGCAGCGCTTGCCTGCAGTGGACGCTGGTCTGTTGATGTTCTCACTGAGGGTTCATTACCAAACATGCGCATTGAGGTTGTGTTTGCTGCGTGAAGCTACTTATGAGTTACCCTTCCTGGAGGAAGTTGTTCACTACTCATCATGGGGCACACCACGTGATGCCGCATTGGTTGAGACTGTGGCTACGGAACACATCTGGTCCTTGATCCTTTGTGGCGAGGACTTTCCGATTTTTTAACATCGACCGAAGTGGAAGATCTCCTATTATCCATTACTCAGAATTAGATTGGAACTTTCTAAATTGACATGCCCTTCAAATTCGGTTTTATGCCACATGCTCATCTTTTAAATTGTCATGTAGGATGCTTATGTGTTCCTTCAACTTGCCCGAATTGGCTTTGCTTTTATACATATATCTTAGGTTGGCCTCTTCTAGTGATAGGATTTTAGCTTTGGCTTTGAACCACTTTCAGCCGACAAGGGGAGGGTGTCGTGTAGCCATTTTAGTTATAGCTCCATGCACGTTATTTTAACACACTAGGCCGCTGTGCACTTTAACCTAGATATATTTTATTCAGCTTTGCTTTATTATTATTACAATAACGATTTTTACGGTCTTGTTTATTTTCACTTATCTAACTGTTTTTGCCTAGGCCAGCACTCTGTTCTTATACAAAACATTCTTGATCACTCTGTGCTTCATTCAAGGCTGCAGTTCGGTACATTGCCGGTGAACGTGGGAAACGTTTAGTCTCCAACATTCGCAGAAAATACACATCCTTACGTAGGGACATTTTCTCACAACATCAGCTGTGTTATTATATAAACACTTCCTTGTCCCTTACACGTTAGAGAGAGATTCCAGCCAGGGAACCACAACTGTATGCTGATTGCTGAATGCTTCGCTACAGATGCGAACACAGACCAAAGGCCTTTGCTCAGGTATGGGGGTTGATGTCTTCCCAGGGGAACCTGAAAGACAGAATTAGAGATTAACATGCTGTGCTCAAATTATAACTTAGACAGGAAATAGTCCTTCGATTATAGTGCCAATATGATAGCTTTGTTTTTCACGTCACAATTTTAATATTGTTATGTTGTGTCGTCCTGGTTATTGTAGCTCACGCTTTGCTATCTAAGATGCAGTTGTTTTATTAAACTCCTTATTGAAACATATACTGCTTCTGTTTGTCATTTATATATGAGACTAAGGCCCTCATTACAACATTGGCGGTAAATCCCGTTTACCGCCGTGCAGAAGACCGCCAACACACCGCCGCGGAATTCCGCCACGGCTATTACGACCCACAGCTCGGAAGCCTCCAAAATCTAGACACCCACACAAGTCCGCCACACCAAAGGTCAGTGATAAACTGGCGATACCAAAACCTCCTCCGTCACGCCAACAGGAATACGCCCACACTATCACGAGCCACGAATCCACGCGGCGGTCTTTCAACCGCGGTATTCCATTGGCGGTACACACCGCCGCGCTCAAAATACACACACATTTACAAAACACTACCACATTGGACAAATCGAAATACACACACCTGATACACATACACACACCACTCCCACACACCCAATACAATAAAAAACACACACCCACATTACCCACAAACCATTACAACGAAAAATTTGGAAGAAGCAGAGAGACAGAAAAGCAAAGACCACACCAGCATACAGAGGCACACAACACCATCACTCATACACATCCACGCACAAAACACCACACACCCCTAAACATCACCCCACACATCATAAAACACATCACCTCACACATCACCCACACGACCCCATGGCACCGCAAAGACACCCCAGGTTTTCTGAGGAGGAGCTCAGGGTCATGGTGGAGGAAATCATCCGGGTAGAGCCACAGCTATTCGGATCACAGGTGCAGCACACCTCCATAGCTATGAAGATGAAGCTATGGCGCAGAATCGTGGACAGGGTCAACGCAGTGGGACAGCACCCAAGAAATAGTGATGACATCAGGAAGAGGTGGAACGACCTACGGGGGAAGGTGCGTTCCGTGGTCTCAAGACACCACATTGCGGTTCAGAGGACTGGCGGCAGACCCCCGCCTTCTCCCCCACAACTAACAACATGGGAGGAGCAGGTCTTGACTATACTGCATCCTGAGGGCCTCGCAGGAGTAGCTGGAGGAATGGACTCTGGTAAGTCAAATCTTTAACTACCATATACCACACCCTCACCCTCACCCCCATCACTCCAACTCCTTACATATGTCCCACTATCACAAACCACACATCCCAACACCAAGCCCTGCATGCAACAACAGAGCATGGACACCCATCACCAATGCGTGTCCACTACACATACCCACACAGATCCCCAAACCAAATATCACACAAGGTCCTACACAAGAATGTAAGCACTCGGGTACAGGGTCACCTACCCATTGCACACAGATGCAATAATCATGCCTTTACACCCCTGTAAGACCCCTACCCAACGTCACCGGACAGGAGGTTCCAGACATGTCCACTCCCCCCACAGAAGAGGCCCACAGTGATGACAGCAGCTCTGTCCAACTGGATCTAGATCACCAGCCTGGCCCATCTGGAACCTCGGCACAGTTGGTTCCCCTGACACAGTCACAGGCCACCACAGAACCTCCCCCCTCAGGAAACACCACCACAGCACCCACCCATCAGGCCCATACCTCTGTCCCCAGGACAGGTCAAGCAGCAGTGTGTCCACCACTACAGGGACCCCAGGCAAACCCACCACCCCAAGAACAGCAGGGACCTGGGGGCAGTGGCAGTGGGCACACGGTTCAGGGGACAGAGGCCCATGAAAACCGGGGAACTGGGAGGTCTGCTGTGTGACAGGGGGAGGACAGGCCCAGGGAACCCACTCTCCACGAGGCCCTCTCCAACATCATGGGAACGTACCATCATTCCCAGGAGACGATGGCAACGGTACTGGCCAAGTTTCAGGAGACCCAGTGGCTGCAGGAGGAACAGTATTTGGGGTTCAGGGAGGAACTCAAGTCCATCAACACCACCCTGGGCATCATTGTAGGGGTGCTGAAGGATCTTGTGAACACCAGGAGGGACACTGTGACACAACAAGGGGCCCCTGACACTAGCCTGGACGATGAACTGCCCACCACATCTGCCGGCGCTAGTGGACAGGAGGCACCACCACAGGACCACGACACCAGCACCCCACCCCCTGCAGATAGAGAACCACCCCGCAAGCGGTCCCTGAGATCCAGGACAAAGACAGAGAACAATGCCAAGACCCCCGCCAAGAAATGAGACCACCCTGAATGTCACCCTTCTGTCCCACTTTGTCACCCTGTCCACCCTTAAACTGCCCTAGCTCCACTTCCTATGCCCCTTTGCACAATGCACCTGTGGGACAAATAGACTGGACTCTGCCTTTTACATTCCTCCACCATCACCCCTGCCCATTTTACAACCCCCTCCACTATTTTGCACTAAAATAAACACCCTTGAATCACAAAACAAGCTGGAGTCAGCCTGTCATTTCACAATTGTGTATTTGCAATAACTGAGGAAAAACCCAATGTCCATTCTAATGTCTACATACCTATGTCACACAGCTCTAGTCCATGAGGTAACAAAGCAGAGGTCACACAGTGGGACCCACATCTGTGAAATTGAAAGGCAAAGTGACAAATCAGGGTCCATACACTGGGTAAAAGTGACAGACAGATGATAGGTCTAACAATTTTATCAGATGTAGGAGGCAGTGATGTCTTCTTACCTGTGTCTCACTGGAAGTATTGCTGGATCATGGTGTTTCTGTGGTCTATGTCCTCTTCTTCTGCCTCCTCTTCTTCACTGTCCACCGGCTCCACAGCTGCCACAAGACCTCCTTCTGGACCATCCTCATGCAGAAAAGGCACCTGTCGTCACAAAGCCAAGTTGTGCAGCATACAGCAGGCCACGATGATCTGGCACACCTTATTTGGTGAGTAGTATAGGGAACCACCTGTCATATGGAGGCACCTGAACCTGGCCTTCAGGAGGCCGAAGGTTCTTTCAATAATCCTCCTAGTTCACCCATGTGCCTCAATGTAGCGTTCCTTTGCCCTTGTCCTGGGATTTCTCACTGGGGTCAGTAGCCATGACAGGTTGGGGTACTCAGAGTCACCTGCAAATGTCGAGGGACAACTGTTAGACACACACTAACCCTTAGTAACAACCCCAGACCCACACAACTATTCACAGGGTATAGGGTCCTTGTCCTCACCTAATAGCCACACACGGTGCCTCTGGAGTTGCACCATCACATAAGGGATGCTGCTATTCCGCAGAATGTAAGCGTCATGCACTGAGCCAGGAAACTTGGCATTCACAAGGGAGATGTACTGGTCAGCCAAACACACCATCTGCACATTCATAGAATGGTAGCTCTTACGGTTTCTCTACACCTGTTCACTCCTGCGGGGGGGTACCAAGGCCACATGTGTACCATCAATGGCACCTATGATGTTGGGGATACGTCCCAGGCCACAGAAGTCACCTTTCACTGTAGGCAAATCCTCCACCTGAGGGAACACGATGTAGCTGCGCATGTGTTTCAGCAGGGCAGACAACACTCTGGACAACACGTTGGAGAACATAGGCTGGGACATCCCTGATGCAATGGCCACTGTTGTTTGAAAAGACCCACTTGCCAAGAAATGGAGTACTGACAGGACCTGCACTAGAGGGGGGATTCCTGTGGGATGGCGGATAGCTGACATCAGGTCTGGCTCCAACTGGGCATACAGTTCCTGGACTGTGGCATGATCTAGTCTGTAGGTGACTATTACATGTCGTTCTTCCATTGTCGACAGGTCCACCAGGGGTCTGTACACCGGAGGATGCCGCCATCTCCTCACCTGCCCCAGCGGACGTGCCCTATGGATGAGAACAGCGAGCACAGAGTCAGCCAACACTGAGGTAGGAAAAAAACAATAGTATTGCACACATTTGTCAATACGCTATGTGCCTGTCTCTGTGTATATGCAAGGCCTATATATGTGTGACGCATTAAAAAATAATGCCATGTGGCCCCCTGAAATGGCGGCTGCCTGACCTGTAATGTGGGACAAGGTGATATGAGGTAACTGCGCTGGTGTTCTACACAGTCGGTTGAAGACCGCGACGCAATCCTGCATTGGTTAACATTGGGCCCTATGGGTTCCAGGAGCCAATGTAGATATACGCTGGCGGTGACGGTACGCACTGCCGCAGACGTGACCGCCATTTTCTCTCTGTTCTCTCACTTGATACCTGATCTTCGATAGGAGAGGACCAACACTGCAAGTGCTGCTGTGACCTCAGTATGGAAGCGACGATGGCTCATGTGTCTGGGGAAAGGGCCCCTGCCTTCACATCGGAGGAGTTGGATAAACTAGTGGATGGGGTCCTCCCCCAGTACACGCTACTCTACGGTCCTCCAGACATACAGGTGAGTACACTGTGAGCATGCTGCATGGGCAATGCCTGTTTGGAGTGGTGTGGATGGAAGATACAAGGGGGGGGAGATGAGGCCTGCATGATGGGACGGTGAGTGTATGTGCGTCAGGGCAAGGGTGGGAACGTGGGCCAATGACTGTGACAGTCCGGACGGTAAAAGTGTTACATTTTCCCCTGTACTATTCCTCTAGGTCAGCGCCCACCAGAAGAAGGATATTTGGCGTGCCATCGCCAAGGACGTCTGGACCCTGGGGGTCCACCACAGACGGAGCACCCACTACCGTAAAAGATTGGAGGACCTTCGCCGCTGGAGCAAGAAGAAGACGGAGGCCCAGCTGGGGATGGCCTCCCAACGTGGGAGGGGTGCCTGTCGCACCATGACCCCCCTGATGTTCCGGATCCTGGCGGTGGCGTATCCGGAGTTGGATGGGCGCTTGAGGGCATCACAGCAGCCACAAGGGGGTGAGTACACTCACATTCAGCTGACTCTGCGCGCATTGGAGGTGTCTAGGTGGGGGAGGTAGGCAGTGGGTTCCCCTAGGCTAGGGAGAGCTTTGTAGGCAAGGACCCTTTGTGAGGCAGGCTAAGTGGCACCCCATCCCCACCAGTGGTAAGAGCCATCTACACCTAGTCAGGCTCCTGTGACTTCCATGTGTGTGCAGCAATCGGGCATTGGCCATGTACCCCATGTCCCTGTGATTAATTAGGGAACTCCAAGTGCATGGCGTAGTGCAGAGGGCTGATGTGTCTGTAGTGTCCGCCGACGGTAGCGGTATTGTATGCACTGAACATGTCTTTCTTCTTTCTCCCCCACCCACTTTTTGTGGTCTCCCTGTTCTTGTGTGCATTAGCATCATCAGGGAGAGGAGCTGTGCCACCAGAGCAGGAGGGAGCTGCATCCCACATTGCCCTGGAGGGCCAGACAACGGAGTCTGAATTCACCAGTGGGACAGAGGGTGAGGAGAGCTCCACGGCAGGGACAGGAGCTGAGACCAGCGACACCGACTCTTCATCTGATGGGAGCTCCCTTGCGGTGGCGGGCACCTCTGTGCCCACCGCATCTACAGGTACAGCCGCCACCCCCCCCTACCAGCACCGCCCTCCCAGCAGCCCCTCAGCGTCTGTCCCGTGGCCGCTCACCCAGGAGGGTGGGCATCTCCTTCGCCCCAGGCACCTCAAGCCCTGCCCCAGTCAGCCCTGCTGCCCTCAGTGAGGAGGCTATTGAACTCCTGAGATCCCTCACTGTTGGGCAGTCTACCATTCTGAATGCCATCCAGGGTGTAGAGAGGCAGTTGCATCAGACAAATGCATACCTGGAGGGCATTCACTCTGGCCAGGCAGCCCAACAGCGAGCATTTCAGGCTCTGGCCTCTGCAGTGATGGCAGCCATTGTCCCTGTGTCCAGCCTCCCCCCTCCAACTTACTCCACCCAGACCCAATCCCCAGTACCTCAGCCTATCCCAAGCACACCATCAGACTAGCATGCACACACCTCAACACATAAGGGTGGTTCTGGCAAACATAAACACCACACATCCCACAAGCACTCACACAACCATCATACCCATGCACACACACCAACATCCACTGCCTCCACTGTGTCCCCCTCATCCACGTCTCCCTCCTCCCTCTCTGTCACGTCTCCACTCACACCTGCATGCAATACATCTTCAGCCACTACCTCCATCACCAGCACGCCCATCACCACACACCGCTCACGTGCACTCACCACCCCCACTACCATTCACACATCCCCAGTGTCCTCTCCCAGTGTGTCTGTGAGCCCTCCTCCCAAACTACACAAAGGCAGTCACACACCCACCCAACAGCCATCCACCTCACGACAGCCTCCAGCCCATGCACCTTCACCCAAAGTCCGCAAACGAACACCTCCTACAACCACTACCTCTTCCTCCACTCCCAAATCCCCTCCATCTACCCGTCCCAGTGTGTCAAAAAAACTTTTCCTCTTAAATGTTGACCTCTTCCCTACACTTCCCCCCACCCCCGTCAGTCCCCTAGGGCTGCCTTTCCAGGTCCCAACCCAGCACCTCAGCCACATCACCGGGCACAGTGGTGCCAGCAATACCCAGTTTTTGGAGTGCACGAAGTAACAGGGCCTCCAGTCTCCCAAGGAGCGAGGCCAAGGACATTCCCCCACCTCCAAAACAGAAAAAGTTGCCCACATCCTGGAGGGAGAAGGCAAAAACACCTGCCACCAAGGGCTCAGCCAAGACAAGTGTGGGGAGTGGCAAGACAGCTGCGCCAGCATCCAAGGTGGGGAAGGGGCTGAAGCAGAAAGGCAAGTCAACGTCGCTGCCAACCTGCACGGCAGGCAAGACCGGCACCGCCACATGCACCGCTGCCAGCAGCCCAGATACAGAGCCCTTCAGCAGCACCGCAGTCAGTGAGCCCGCCACCAGCACCGCTGCTACTGACACCGTCGCCAGCACCGCCATTACTGACACCGCCGCCAGCACCGCGGTCAGTGAGCCAGCCACTAGCACCGCCATTACAGACACCGCCGCCAGCACCGCGGTCAGTGAGCCAGCCACCAGCACGGCAGTCAGTGAGCCAGCCACCAGCACGGCAGTCAGTGAGCCAGCCACCAGCACGGCAGTCAGTGAGCCAGCCACCAGCACGGCAGTCAGTGAGGCCGCCACCAGCACTGCCGCCACGATGACCGTCACAAGCACCGCCGCCACAATGACCGCTGCAAGCACCGTCGCTAATGACACCGCCGCCAGCCCCACCAGCGGCCCCGCGACAACCTGAGCAAGTGGCACCACCGCAGACATGGCTGCCATCCCCAGTGGTCATCCGTACGTGGCTGGTGGTCAGTTCCAGGGGCCTGGGCAGCTTCCATGTTGCCCCACCGTCAGTGGAGTATCACATCCACTACCTCAGTCCTTGGCAGGATGAAGCACTCTGGGCACAAAGCCCCCTCCAGAACCAGTGGAGAAAGGCATCCACTACCTCAGTCCTTGGCAGGATGAAGCACTCTGGGCACAAAGCCCCCTCCAGAACCAGTGGAGACTGTTATCCACTTGAGAGACTGTGGCTTTGCACTCCCCAGGATAAAGCAGTGGGAAACCCACCCACTGGAGAGACTTGAGAGACTGTGGCTTTGCACTCCCCAGGATAAAGCAGTGGGCAACCCACCCACTGGAGAGACTTGAGAGACTGTGGCTTTACACTCCCCAGGATAAAGCAGTGGGCAACCCACCCACTTGAGAGACTGTGGCTTTGCACTCCCCAGGATAAAGCAGTGGGCAACCCACCCACTGGAGAGACTTGAAAGACTGTGGCTTTGCACTCCCCAGGATAAAGCAGTGGGCAACCCACCCACTTGAGAGACTTGAGAGACTGTGGCTTTGCACTCCCCAGGATAAAGCAGTGGGCAACCCACCCACTGGAGAGACTTGAGAGACTGTGGCTTTGCACTCCCCAGGATACATCAATGGGCATGAAGCCCCCTCGTGGAGCTGGAGTTGTGCACTCATCCGGCTGACGTGCCCCCCCGTTCCCTTCCCCCTAAGGTGCCTGTTTTATTTCGATCTGATGCCCCTGCAGTGTTCTCTCCGTTTCGATTGGGTATCTTGTGTGGGCCTCGCCCATGCATTTTGGGCCCAGTGGTCCACGGACTATATAGGTGCAGTACCTGGCCTTGAATTCTTGGTGTACATATTTGTTTATTGTGTATATACATTTTTGACTAATGGATGTTTATTGATTACAATGGTTACAATCATTTCCTTTTGTCCTTGCGTTCTTCCAGGGAGGAGTAGGGGGCCCAAATGTAATGTTTCAGCATGTATTGGTGTGTGTGTTGTTGTGGGTGATGGTGGGGGTGTTGCGTGTGTGTGTCACTCTCTTTTCCCTCCCCTGTGTTGTAGGTGCTGTACTCACCGTGGTCGTCGCCGTCGTCGTGCTCCTCATAGGGGAGCAGGAAGACAATCGCAGGGAGTATTTGGACTTCAGGCTCTATGGCATCCTGGTTCCTCATGGGGTGTGTAGAGGTGAGTATTTTCCCTTCCAAGTCCTGTTTCCGACGTATTTTTGTTCACGTTGAATCCGCCCCGGAAAAGGTAGCGGATTGGCCTGTCATAATAGTGTGGGCAGTACATTTTCTTCTGCCTGTCTGTTGGCGGTGACCGCCATGCTGTTTGTTTGTACCGCTGTGGCGGTCGGAGTGTTAAAGTGGCTGTCTATGTTGGCGGTTTCCGCCATGGTCATAATTCCATTTTTTACTGCTGGCCTGTTGGCGGTTTTACCGCCGCTTTACCACTGACCGCCAGGGTTGTAATGAGGGCCTAAGTTTTAAATGAGAGAACTGGATGCGACCTGAGTGACCACGACTTCCCTGAGAAGCCTAGTATGTCATGGCCTCTGCTGCCCAATCATCACTATCCTGTGGTAGGTATGAGGCACTGCTAGTTGGCCGGGGAAAAACCCAGATTAGAGCGACAGGTGTCACCCGCAGTGGGTTAGACTCAGTCTCCCACAACGCGGACGATTCTGCTGCTCAAAATCCAGTAGTCTCATTAGAATGAGAGCCTACGCGACAATTCCAAACGTGGCTTTAATAACAAGTTCACTGACGTCGACAATGCCCCAATGGAGAAGGCGAAACTGGAGGAGAGGGAGCCAGATCCACGCCCTGCGTCGGAGTAGACTGAGCCGACTTTGCTCAAGGTCAATCGAACGCCGGTACCTGCGCCGCCGACATCTGGGGTAGAGGCGGTGTCATCTTCGGAGCCGAGCCAGTATATTCAAAAGGGGTTGCTGGTAGGAAAGGCATAAACTGGGCCTGCTTGTAAGGCCATGGCATCCCCTGCATAAAGGCTAAAGGACCTGTGGGGCCAGCAGGCGCATCAGAGGGGCCCACTGCTTTATTAAAAATGCTAAACCTAGCATTTAGGAACAGAGATGGATCTGCTCTCAGAAAGGCAGGATACTCCTGTTCCCCTTGTGGAGATTGGGCAAGATCTGACGCCCCAACTTTTTGCCTTGCGAGGATGCAGGTGCAAATTGAGCCACAGGACTCGCAGGCAACACCAAAATCTCTACCAAAGACAGCGCCAGAGACACCTCAGGTGACTTCGGCTGGGGAGACAAAGTTGGACTGAGGGCTGTCATCTCTGTAGGAAATAGTGTGCGGAGCCGTGCTATTATGACGTCCTCGTCGATGTGGCAAGGTAGGAAAAATATTCTATTGGACGCTGGTGCATTGGGAGAATTCATAAGGTGAGAAATCCACAGATAGTTGTATCCACCAGAAAGAGTAAGTATGGTATGTTTGGGGGACTTTATAGGAACTGATGAGTCCTGATTGGTGGGTGTTAAGAAGGAAACCTTCCAGTAAGTTTTAAGGAGAGTTTATTTCTATTAACGTAATGACCCCGACAACAGTGAGGCCGTCCGTACACCAACGATGCTTCCAACCGTCTGCAGTCCCTAGAATCTCTCCCCAAGTTGCTATGCTCGAACTTAGTGACGCACAATAGGCTGGGAGCTTATGCCACCAAGCACGAGCATCGCAACAGTGAGTCATTTAGAGTGTGTTTATGCCTCATGGGCAATGTAATGTGGGCACCTATTCACTGTTATTGGCTACTGTGTTTGCAGTATAATGAAAGAGAAGCATAATCTTCGCTTCCGTCTCCCAAATAGAATTACAAATTCTTATTGTGAACGCAAGAAATGTTCATATTCGCGTGGGTCGTGGACCCCACCACGTTGTTTACTCAGGGAACTTAGCATCGAACAAAAAACCTTCCGCGTGCGCCGAAGCATGAGAGTCACCTCATTGGATTTCAAGACAAAACACTCCGCTCTCAAACTGTGCTTGCGCCAGTAGGTTCCACCCTGTCTCCCCATGTTGCGGTAGGGCGGGGCAAGGGGCGTTCTAGTAGCCGTTGGCCGTAACGTCACTTCCTGTTAACCCACCCTCCCCCCACCTATGTGTATTAGGCGCGGCGCAGCAAATTGCAGCTCTTTCTAGGTCTTCCACCAGCAGGGCTCTTATCGTGACTGCGCAGTCCCTGAAATCCAATTTTCGTCGGCTTCTTTTCTTGAAGCACGTTGCAACCATGCAGGCCCCGAGAAGCATGCTCGGTCGAGGAGCTCGCCGCGGAGGTTTCAAAGGCTCCCGCGGAGGTCGGTCTGAGCCGCCATCCGCACCACCGACCCAAGAGCCCGAAAGCAAATACCTTCCTCAGCTGCTGGCCGAAAAGGACAGTCTTGATCCGAGCTTTACACACGCCATGAAACTTCTGAGCACTGGTATGACATTATTAAATTGCATCCGCTAGGGGTGGGAAATTTAGGTAGGGAAAGGACGGGTGTATGGAGTGAAGCGTGACTGGGGTGGGTGGTAGAAGTGGATGAGGTTGCAGAGTCCAAGACCCAAAGAAAGGATGGGCGGAAGGGGATTAAACGTGAAAACGTCGATGTTTTTGGTTAAATGGCGATTCGTAGTTTTAGAATATCCCTGGCTTGATGGTTGGGTCACAATAACGCGGGGGCATTGTAGCAGGGTGAGTTGACTATCGCCCATAGTTTTAAAAGCGCCTGGTATCGATCGGACCCATAGCATGGAAGGTGAAAGTGTATTCTTGTTTCCGCAGTGTAATCGCGACTGGGTCCGTGTTGTTGCGAAAATAACAGGTTTGCGAACGGCTTTTGCCCCGCCCAACGTCTGCAAATCCGTTCTTCAAAATGGCCACTGTAAGCAAGCGGCTTTGTTTCAAAATGGTGTCCACGGGCACGCTGCGCCTCTGCTCCTTCGCCGGGCTCTTAGGGGCTCCTGCGCCCTGGCCGATGCGCAGCAGAATGGGTGCTGTTCCTAGGTCAGCTAGCATACGTCGCCTTTGAGACCAGTACACCTTTTAACACAAAGCACCTTCTTAGTTGCCTTGCTTGTTTACCATTCCCGTTTAACCGTTTCCACTAAAACCGATTTGTGCCATCAGCGAGTGGTCAATTTAGTTTTCGTATACATCCATCACAGTTGTATCGGTTAAGAGCAAAGTAATTTGTGTCTGATTTTTTTTTTCTTTTTTATTAAAGAAATTGAAAAGGTCCAGAAAGGAGATAAAAAAGACGAAGATGAGGCAGACACATACCTCGATTTATTTTCCCACAAGAATATGAAGCTGAAGGAGCGCATTCTTATTCCTGTAAAGCAGTACCCAAAGGTAATGGCAGCGATTGGCGATATGCGAATAATTTTGTTATAATACTACCGACGAGTATAGCGTAGGGGATTGTACTTGGTGCTAGTTTCGTTGTCGACTTAATGACTATTCTGCTCTTTTCAGTTTAATTTTGTTGGAAAAATCCTGGGGCCGCAGGGCAATACGATTAAGAGACTGCAAGAAGAGACTGGAGCCAAAATTTCCGTGTTGGGGAAGGGCTCCATGAGGGACAAAGGAAAGGTAAGATATAGCTGAAATCAGTAAATTCAAGCTCGCCTTTAAGGAAGACTTTACTTTGTCGAACCCACGATTTCAAGTTTAGACATGGTTTGTTTCCGTGCCTATGCTGAGATTTGTTGTGTTCCTCCTATTCTCAGGAGGAGGATTTGCGAAAAGGCGGCGATCCAAAATATGCCCATCTCAACATGGATCTGCACGTGTTCATCGAGGTCTTCGGGCCCCCGTGTGAGGCGTACACGCGCATGTCGCACGCAATGGAAGAGGTTAAAAAGTTCCTAGTGCCGGTATGTATCATATTAAGCTTTTAATTTAGATAGTTCTTTCTTACTACTTTAGTATTCCTGCATTTGAGTTGGTTTCATTCTTTTAGTTTTGTGAATTCTCCTTTCTCCCATTCATTAATTTCATGGGGCTTTTGTAAGTGCTGAATGCCAGGGAGAGTTCTCTCCACTGTACACTTATAGTTGCAAGTCCCCAGGGTAGGCTTCTCAGGATCTGGCTGCCTGTGTGCTATATATGTGCCTGAACTTGAAGAGTCGATTGTGGGAGATGTGATTGATTGCAGAAAACTTGTTTTCCAACGTTGTGGAAGTATTCTTATTCTGTGGTAGGGTCGTTCCTAGTGGGGGGTATAGTAAAGTGGGGTGGGGGGCGGGGCATGGCTCAGGTAGGCCTGTTACTGAGCTGGGCTCCTCCAGCAGGAGGGCAATAGTAATATCTCGCCTTGTTCTAGGACGGGATGGTCCAGTGGAGAGGGTTGTCACGAAGCTCCCATGTAAGTATACACAAACAGACGAAACACTGCCTCTTACTTACCGACGTTTTGTGCCTTAGCACCCTGTTTTCATACATAACTGGCTTGATGCCCCAAGGGCCCTTTTAAAATATGACTTGTGTCATTGCCCACCCAGCCAAACTTAGTTTTCCTGTTAGCCGTTAGTGACTGATTTGTTCGGTGCCGTTGTCCAGGGTGTAAGGCCTCGGCATATTGAGAAGCAGTGTCTCATTTGACCGTGTCGCTGTGGTCATTTCCTAAGTTGAGGCAAACATTGGAGTCGCCGTTGCAAGCGATATCCATTTGAGCTCTCATCTTTAATGTGCCACTTTCACCCAGAGCCCTATCCGCGCTGCAATCGCCAGTTGTGAAATTCGTATGGGTTTATAGCCCAACTTTACTGCGGAATACGTCCTTGATTACGTCTGCTTCGGCAGTCTGTTTGGTCGTTTGGGCAGCCCCTAATCGCTCCTTTACCCACTTGCTTGAATATTTTTGGCTTGTGTTGGATAGGCTCACCCCCTTAAGCTTTATTGGTGCTTGTATGGCAATATCCTGCCTTGGAGAGAATACTGTTATTGTCGACGACGCCATTATTTGGATTTCAGGTTATATGCCCCTCTCATTCAACTATAGCTCTATCTCACGAGCCATAAATAATTATTCAGTCAATTTATCAACAGGGCTCTGCGTTATCGGACTTAAAAATATTAGGTTGTGTGCGCATCACGTTTTGCGCACTTTATGGATTGTCTGCTAGTCCATCTATGCAATTAGAAGAGGGTGTATAATGGCATGCTCAACACCCGGCATGTTTTATAAATCTTTAGAGCTCATTTGCTAAGTTTGTATGGCTCTTTCGGTCCATGTCCTAATCATACAAAGAGCGTTTTTCAGCGGCTTTAAGATCTTCAGTCTCGATGTATCATTAAGTGAGCATAAACACGGAAGAGGCTACTGCCTCACATCAGTGAAGCATGTGCATGCAAATGATGCTGTTAAGGGTACAGTCCCACTCTTTAGTACCAAATAGAAAAATCTTGAGCCGTATGTTGGTTACCCGAGTAGAATAAGCATTAACTTCTGGGCTGGAAGTACGTTCTTTAGCCAGGGTGGGACTATAGTTTGGAGTGAAGGTTGTTTTGGGTAGGATGGTAATTTAATTTGAGGGATGTGGGGGGGGGGGGGGGGCTGTAAATGTGTCCTTGTTGGCATGAACTGAAAGGGTTCTGTTGCAGTGGGTTCTTTTCTAGATTATACGTGGCCGCTTGAACGGCTTCTTTTCTCATCAGGATATGATGGATGACATCTGTCAGGACCAGTTTTTGGAGCTGTCTTACCTGAATGGAGCTCCACCAGAGGCTGCGCGTGGCCGTGGTGGCCCACCGTCCCGCGGAAGAGGAGCCCTGCCGCCGCCGCCTCCCGCACCAGTTGCGAGGTAACATATCTTTAACTTTCGTGTGTGTACTTGCTTTAAGGTGGATTCTATATTTCCGTTAGCGAGTTATTTAGGTCATGGTTCTCGTAAGTAAAAGGTTAACGTTCCGGTCTTAATCTTTTAGGGGGCGCGGGGTTCCACCACCTCGTGGAGCTTTGGGGCCCCGCGGAGCGCCACCTGGTAGAGGAGGTCCACTACCAAGAGGTGGTAGTGCTGGTCGTGGTGTCCCCCCTTCGCCTTCTGGCAGAGGCATGCCTCCAACCCGCTCCAGACCGCCAGGAATTCAGAGGATACCGCTTCCACCACCCCCAGCTGCAGAACCATACAACGATTATGTGAGTGCCGTGATCGGGCTTTTTGCGTAAAATTCTGTTCGTTTGCTGTGTGTTCCTATAAGTAGTCTAGTGACATGATAAACGGTGGGGAATGAGTGGGAGCAAATGCAGTTAATTATGGTTTGTTTTGACAAGGGGAAAATGTATGGAGTAACCTGAGCACCTTGGACAAACCTAAAAATGGTGGCAGGTGCGGCTTGGTCCAGTCTGTTGTACACAATGTTAATACACGACCTCGTAATCTGTATACTGGGGCACACCTGTGCTTGTCCCATTAAGGCAGTTGTTGCTCACTAAAGCTGCTGGTGCCGATCCTGCAAGCAGGAAAGCCCATGTCCAATCATGTAGAGGTAGAAATGACTTTATCCCTCCAGTGCCCGCACACTTCCTGGCTGTGTTAGCTTGCATCTCACTGTCCTTTCCATTACAGGGCTATGAGGATACCTATGCTGAGCAGAGTTACGAGGGGTACGAAGGCTACTACAGCCAGGGTCAAGGGTGAGTGAACTCGCAGGGCTTGAGTCCCGTACTGTATCCATACCTTCCCCTCTCTTCTCTTGATTGACAATGTCCAAGGATTTACAAAATCGTACCAGCCACATCCCTAGTACACAGACCCATTTTATGGTTTGCTGCTTGTGTGCTTAAATCCATTTAAAAGCTTGCATAAATAAGTGATACAAAATTGCGTTTCCCCTCCTTTGTGGTGTAAAAAGGGACAATTCTACGTTTGATGTAGATGTTTTATTTTTGCTATACCATATATTTTGGGAAAACTGACCAGATCCGTTTCTTGCTCGTAGAGATACAGCAGAATACTATGACTACGCCCACGGCGAGACACCAGAATCATACGACAGCTACGGTAGGCCGGAAGGTAGGCATTTGTATGTGGGGTTTTTCTTCCTTCATAGCAAGGTTTACTAGTCGCACATGAATTGTGGGGGATAGATGGGTACGTTTTTCTCCACTCTGAGTGTTCTTGCTCTGTCGCCCCCGTATGGTGCTTTATCTCCTGACATGCAACGGATATACGAGGGAAAACACGCAGTGGTAACTTTTCCCTTCCTATTTCCACTAATAGGCCGTGCTCTCTGTAAAGGCAGACTATTTATTGTGGGCCTATTGAACTTGTAGATGCTTATACGTCCATCATTTAGCATTGGCTGGCTTTATGGGCCCGCATTTGCTCACCTCTTAAAGAATAGCTTTCTTGGTGTTTTTCTCCTCCCCAGAGCGTATTTTCTGTTCTAGCTCTGATTGGCTCCTTTCTGTCCTTTAACTGCGCACATGCAGTGTCGAGAGGAAGGGTTAGGCCAGCAAAAAATAAAACTCATTGCGTAATTTTGTAGGCGCGCGCGATTGCGTTACTGCCTTTTTTAGTTCGCCTCTTACCAGTCAGTGGAGCTGTGTGGCAGGCTAAAGATATGCGGGGGACATTCGGAAATCTGGCCTAGGAATGCACTCTGTCATTTGCTTGCCATTGGCTTTAAATCTCGTTTTCTTGCTTTCCATTTACTTTACGTGTTAGGCTGTCCGACTTGACCAAACCTTATTTTCACAATCCTTCAGTGTACCCTTCATGTAAACAGGCCATTAAATCTATTTCTTAGCTCTTCACAACTGATGTGCATTCCAAGACCGAGGTCCAATGTCAGGCACCGTCTAGGCACTTCACTTTTTTCTTTCTCCGCCATCAACAAAATTGTCATATCCTCTCACTTGGGATACTAGAGTTATTATTTTTTTATTTTTTTCAAGCACGTGACATTTAAATTAACTACGTATTAAAGAATATATCGGTACTGGGGACGCAAATTAAGCACATTATTTGTTACTTCTGGAGTATTGAACATTTAAATATGACCAAAACAAATAAGTGATAATTTCCATACGTTTGTCTGCAATGTATGGGTTTATTAGTAAACTGTGTGCAAATGTAATGGTACTTTCAATTGAAAATGTGATGTCTAATTGCAGTGTGCTACAACACGATTAATACTGCACTCATTCCAATGCACTCTAGTCTGCACCATTCTAGTGTACCCTTCCTGTGCTACTCGACTCAATTGCACTTAATGCCACCTCGTGCTATGCCTCTCTACCCTGTAATACTGTCAATGCACTTCTCGTCCAGTCTAGACCACACCAGTCTGTCTTAACTCCACGTCACTCTGCAACACTACTCAAATGTACTTAACTCTGTAACACACCATTCTATGCCCTGCAGTCTTCACCACCCGATTGTACTCCACTCTGATCTACTCTTTATCACTACTCTGCCTCTGCACCACTCCACTTCACTCTACACTGAAACACTCTTGCCACTCTGCTTAACCACTGCTGTTCATGCCAATGCACTAAACTCTGCCCCTCTAATTATGCCGCTTGTCTGTACTCCGTGCTGCACGGCCCCGCTTGTTCTGCTGTATGCAATGCACTTAATGCCACTGCACTCCGGAACTGTACTCTGTACCACTCTACATGACTTAACACTTTGCCACTCCAATAATGACCCACTCACCATTCCACTCTGACAATACTCTTAGCTATCCCTTTCTACGACACTATTCCCCTCATTGCCATTCCGCTCTGACCCTCCACTCTACCGTCCTCCTAAAGGGTGCCAGTGCTGTTCATGCCCTATATACTACGTTGACCTCGTTGCCTAATGTTTTTCCTTCCTTAGGGCAAGATGACTGGAACAGCTCGCGTGCATTGAAGGCTCCGCCAGCTCGACCTGTAAAAGGCTCATACAGAGATCACCCCTACGGACGCTATTAAAGAGTCAATACGACCGGCATTGTGCACGTTCCCAGATACTGGTTTCCAGGCTCATCCTGTTGCTTTTCGGGCAGACAAGTAATTGTCTAACTATTCTTTCGTGCTCTTCTTCATACCACCTTCTGTACCAAGGAGTATTTTAATGGCGTTAAGTTAGTTGTACGAACATCTAATTTTATGTGTAGTGTAGCCTAAACGCTCTTTCTAAACGGTGTTCTGCTGTTATTTTCAAAATTTAGTTCATTTCAAACTACTTATGGCTTGGTTGTGAAGTCAAAGCTGGTTAAGAAACCGAAGTATTTATTTTTTTACTTTTTGTTACAAATCTTAAAAGTTGTAGCTATAGAGCCCTAAACTTGGCATTTAAAAACATTTTTTCCTTTTAATTTTAAAAGCAATGCGTAAATTGTTTAAAAAAATCTTATCTGTTTGGCAGTCAAAAAAGCAGATTGACAAGTGAATCTTGAACCACATTTTAATGCAAAGCTATAATGGAGGGATTTATTGAAATAGTATATTGGGACTCTGCGCCCCCCCCCCCCCCCCAAAAAAAATTAACTCGTAACAAAATAATACATTATTGGTGGGGTAGGTTGAAACAATAACGGTTGTTGAGATCTTCTTGAAGGGTTGGCCATCTTACGTGTGCCTGCATGCTGTAGGGAGATGGGCCCCCTCTTTTATATCTTAAGTTTAGTTGTATTCTTCCTTACTTTGCTCGAAATTGCTAGTTAATGATCTGATTTCAGATACAGTATGATTTAAGTAGCCTTCTGTAAGATGGGCGTTAACCTGCCTAACAGACAGCCTCCCCGGCGACGTGGGAGTAACTAACGTGCATGGAAATGCAGTGGACCAATTGGCCTTACTCAATAGGGACCGTCACCCTTTCCTGCCGAGCAGCAGTGGCCTTGGGAGTGCTGCTCCACGCTGCGTTCATTGGGTGACCACTACTCAAGCTGATCTCACACATTGGTACTTCATAAACTGCAATTAGGGGAAGGAGCAAACCATGAAAAGCTTCCTTTTTGTACATAGTTATCAATCCTGTGGGTTTCTACACCGTCCTTTCAGTGTGCGCGTAGGATAATTAATGAATGTGTGAAGACTGCCTAAATAGGTAGCTAAACTTATGTCAAAATGTCTGCCAGTTTTGTCAATAAAGTTTAGTCATTTTTTAATCAAAGCAAATGTGGCGAATTGTCTTTTTTGTAATAAAAGCTGTGGGATTGTTTGTTAAAAATACTTTTGTTTTAAAATGGGTGCAGTATTTTAACTTGTATTTACAAGTCTTAAAAAGAGAGAAAGTATTGTATTGAAGTCTTAAAAAGAAGTCTTAAAATTATTAGATAAACGCTGGCAGCCATTATAACTGGCTGATGGCACATCCATTACTTTTTTCACCCCCTGGAAGTTTCTCTAAACAGGCTGCTCAATAAACCTTTGCAGACAAGTGTTGGGTGTGTAAGTGGGTATAGTGTTTGCATCACAAACTTACTTAAACGCAGCCATCTATTTGGCTTGGTTGTGAGACTTCACTCGCTGTTTGCCCTGAAACTAGTGGGAAGTCTCTTCCTGTTTTCCCAGCCTATTTAATTTGTCATTTAGCATTTAAACGATTTAGTACTCCCATTAAGAGTTTTAGTATAAATGTTCCAAAATTGAACAGCTTTTGTGTACCATACTAAATTAACGCTGCTTGGGAAGTTGGACTGGCAGCTGCAAGGTGTCCTAAGTTATTAGCTGCAATGCATCCAACATTAACCGAACACTGATTGAAATGCTAGAAATGGAAAGGGACTTCTGTGTGTCCCTGTTCTGACTGCTGTTTGTTTTCTACAATAAGTAGACCAAACTGCTTGGGGGTGAAAAACTGGCATTAAAAAGCTATTTCGTTCAAATGCTTGTAGGAGGATTACGTTAAAAAAACTAATAAAATCATTGTATTTGTAGTTTGTGACTAACTGAAATAACTTATGTTCACCAATGTTGCCAAGATCATTTCTCAGGGTCTGGGGTCCTTGTGTGACTGACACAAAGATCACTCACTGCCCCTCCCCCTTTATAAAGGAAAAATACTGCAGGAGATAAGGATCTGTAAAGCTAACAAGCAACGCAAACCAAGGTAACACAAAATAAGTGTATCATTCTAATGTTCTATATCGTTTTCTTAAAATGTGACCGCTTTGTAAAACTTGTAATCCAAAAACTGTCAAACAAAAAGACAAAATGTTACATAGAAAAAGCCGGTTTAAAAGAAATGTAAATTAGTTGTAAGGATAAATGCTTACTCTTTTGTAATTAAGAAAACGCAACAAAAACACCTGGAAGAGCTTATAGTTTACCGTCTTTAGTAGATCAATACTAATGCCCCCCCAAAAAATTTACGGCCCTACTGATATACAAATAAATTCCGGCATTAATGTTTTAATAGAAGATTGTTTTCTTAAATCCCTCTCGATTTATTTTTTTATCTTTTTTATATGCTGCATGACTTGCTTTATGGGGTGGGTGGGCAGAGCGAACAGGCTGATACTAATTATCTTTCTCTTGTGTTAGGGTTTTGCCTTTCCTTTCTGACTCGATGTGAAGACTTACTGAAGATCGCTTTCAGGTCAGTAGCCCAATATAATGTTGATGTTGTAAACAAAGCACATTATTTGAACCTAAAGCAGTGTAGCTTAATTAGCAATTGGTAACAGGAGAAACGCTTTGTGCTTTTTCACTTGCTTTACCTATGCATGTTTTACTTTATGCTGAAATAACTCGAGTGTCAAAGGTAATTGTATGCTTAATCTGAAAAGTGCAAGTAAAACTATTCACACAATCGTGTACGGTACGTAAAACGAAAGTTGTATGCAAAAGAATTGTAAGTTACTTGACATGTTGAGCAGATGCCACTTGAGACTTCTCCGCACTACTTTAGTATATACACCTTGATATGTTCGGGACCAGATCTAGATTTGGGGGGGGGGGGGGGTGGAGAGAGAGAGAGTGCAGCATCCCCTTAAAGAAAAAAACTTTAATTAAAAGGGAAGGGTATTAAGCAGCGAACTAGACCGCATGCTTTTTGGGCAATAGTCCTTTGAAGAGGCCAGCCAGAGTGGGGCGCCCTACATAAACTAGATCACCCATCCACAAATCTCTAAAATCGCTGGTGTCTTTAATCTTTCTTTGCAAGACTATGGTTGTATATGTGAAAAGTGAAAGCAAAATTAAACAAACTCTTTTGGTAATTTGCCAAGCTCTTTATTGCTGAGATAATAAAACTTTTGTTTAAAAAAAAAAAAAGCCCCTCCTAATTTTACATGTATTCTCCCATTCTATAAAATTGGCAGCTCTGAACGTAGAAATCCAACTATCGCAAAGATTTTCAACCCTTAAAAATGCAGCCGAGTAGATATTCCATCCAACGATCCCTTCCCCAGAGGACTTCCGCTCGTCACATACACAGAACCGTATCTGGAGGACTAGCGTGTTCCGAATTGCTCGTAAAGCTGGAATGAGTTATCTATCTGTATTGGAGTTTTTATCTCTTGACCTAAGAAAGAAGGTGGCTTCTCAATTGCGACCAATCCTAGACATACCTAGCTCAGCGCCAGGATACCCTTGCGGGTGATAGGGCACTTGCAAATAAATGTAACCTAGATAAAAGTGCTAGTAGCAGTCTGGACTCACTAAAAGTGAGTGGGTCTAAAACCTAAGGGTTTTTTTTTTTTTACTCAAGTACTGAAAACAAGCATTTTGCTCTAAGATGCTTCTAATTACACTTTTAAAAACAAAGTTTAGAATGAAGAAGAGCCATTTCTGTTTAAACTGTAGTTGTGATTTGTGCCCTGACTTATCTGTGCTGGTCAACAAACCACTAAAGGTGTTTGGGGGGGGGGGGGGGGGTGGGCGTATAGGACTGAAAGATACTGGATCGTTGGGCCCAGCTCAAGGAATGCTGGCTAAGCGTATAGTTTCCGGATCGGAATGAAGGAGGGGGGTTGGGGGAAGATGAATGTGGTTGAAGCTGTCACCAAGAGGGAGTTTCCTTTACAGACTAGGTGGTCCCACACACTTTATAGTGTCATGCTTCATCATTTTGACCACCTAGCCCCACCCAGGTAAGATATTACCTGGGCGGTCACAACCTCATTTAAAGAACTACTGAGAGTGCTGAAATTGAACTTTAACTGGAAAGATGCAAGGATCCATATAGGTTGTAAATAGATAAAATTACCTTGCAAGTCACCTATTACAATTAGGAAACCATTTGAATGTAGGTGTCTGCAGGTAAGCCTAAAAAAGTAGGCTAAGGACTCGATTGAGATTAATGACTCAAGGAGTCTAAGTTCAGGGACAACCATGTTTCTGCCCTCACTGTTAGCTGGAAGGTCTGGGGCATTCGTCAGGGTCCAGGATCCCCTAAAGGGAGAAGCATGGTAGCATGCTTAAAAGTAACTGAAGAAAATTGAGCCTACCTGAACAGTTAGTTCTCTGAGGGTAGGCCTGAATAGGGGAATAAAAAGCGCAGTGGAATTCAAAGTGCCACTGCAAACGTAACACAGCACACTATGTGAAAAAAGTAGTTAATCACTCAACCACACACATGCAATATGGAACTAGGCATGAGAGCCCAGTAATAGGGACTTACCCTAAGCCACGAGGTGATTTGCCTCTTGTCTGGGAGGTTATGGAAAGGGGAAGGAGGAAGTAAGAACTTACCACTCCAAAGGAATGTCCCAAAGGAAGTACCTTTGCTCCGTGTCCCAGCTGCTTGTGTAATGAGGTTGCGAGGAGTATTTAAAGAGCTGCTAGTAATTGAAGCCAGCTGATGCTGTATATTGCCGGTTCATAGCATGCCTCAGAGCTCACGGTGGGAGGGGAGATTAGGTGCAGCCGGGCCGTGGGCGGCCAGCACGTGCAATGATTTAGCGGCTCCAGGGGACCTGGGGCATTGTGATGACGCGGCGTCCGGGGCTTCTGGGAAATGGAGTCTGATGGTAGGGACTTTAAAAAAATAATAATAATCTGTGCTGGTGTCACCAGGGATAACGATGTAACGAACTGATAACTTGCTACTGTTGAGCAAATACGCCATGTCTTTATTGTAGTTGTCGATAGACCGTGCTACTCTTGAGTTGTAGACTGGCTGTTATATAATGATTGCGCACTTCCGTGCATCATAAGTTCATTAGCTTGGTGGCATTACAAACCGATAATACAGGTGGCTGTTTCTGTTTTTACTCTTAGGTTGCTTGACTTTCAGCTGCCACGGTGACATGCCTGGATGGCCAAGCGCCTTGAAGGTTCCCGTAACCCGGCCATCTTCCATGAAACTGGTGTTGAAGATTCTGCTTGTCCATGCTTCACAAAACTGTCCATTTGATACTTGTTCTATTGTGCATCTAAAAATAAATTTATTTTTATACAATAAATTGTGAGTTGAATGGTTCTACTTTATCAGGCGTGTCCGTACACGACCTGTCCACAGGGGTAGACCCTCCCGGAAAATACCACAGCAGTAGCCTTTTGCATTGGAATATAGTGTAACTTAGTCTAACTTCTATGACTGGTTTAAAATGAGCGGTTCAGACTTACATTGAAATGTCCTCTCTCTGCTCGAGTTCATAGTTTATGCCATAGTGGTAGAGGGTGAACATAAAAGGTCAGGTGGACACGTTTAGGAGGTATTAGTTTTGAATAACGTGCATCTTGAGGGAAGTCAGTAAGCAACCCAGTCCCCATGCTCCAGTTGTACACTTGGGTGAGGTACGTTGAACTTGCACATGTCCATTTGTCCTATCTGAGCACCACTTGTCCACATCATCTGTTTTTAGCTACCTTTGTCACACATGCTACATGGGTGTATATACACGAAAATAATCTTTTCCTGGTTTCAGTTTCCATCTAGACCACAGCTGGGATGGTAGCAATGGCAAGGTCGAGGTATTCATTACCCGTTTCAAGGACATGTCGGTCTGTTGGGAGCTGTCTGTTGATAGGGCCAGCATTATGCAGCAGGAGAGCACTAACGTTTGCTACCTGGACAAACATTTCACCTTATTAATACAAGTTAGCAGAAAAATGCAACTAAGATGATCCGTTAGCCTTTGCAAAGGGCCTTTCACTGCTTGCAAAACCATGTCACTGTTTTTAGTGTCTTGGTCTGTTTGAGTAGAAAGGTGGTCTGTCTCTTTTAATTTCTACGATTTATGTAGCAGATAATGGATTGTACAAATCCATAATTATGCCCCAAAAAAACACCTTTTCCAGTAACCCTATTTGTAGAAGTAGTTTGCTGTTTGAACCTCTTTTCACATGCTGTGCATTATTCAACCAAGTAATGGTTTGGTCCAAAATAGTCTGTCTTATGTGGGAGTTGTCAACCTGTCCCTCATTTGGTGGTGTTGCATGCACCCTGAAAATGCCTTGATGTAGTTACCATTTTAGGATCCCTTTTCTGCTGTTAAATCGAGTAAAGGGAAGCGCTCCATAGTTTGGGGGGAGGGGGGTAGACAATCACAAACTCTGTCACAAAAAAAAAAAAAACATTGGCACAGGAACCGTGATGTTGCATAGTAGAAAGAACACCGATCAACATGACAAGGTGAGGAACCAGACCCAGCAAGACCATGTGGGTCAGAGTGAGAAAGGGGGATGGAGCACACAAAGTGCCACAACTACAATGAGTGCAAAATCTGCCTTTCGGGAGACAATCATTTGGAGGGTTGCTCTGAATTCTTTCATAAGATCAGACTAAGTAAAAAGAAAGCCGAAGTGGACACACTGACATAGCAGTCTCACAAGAAAAAAGGGGATCTGTCGTGGGAGGAAGAGGACCCAGTAGAAGACACAGGGCGCTGTTGGAGACAAACCCTTACAACCACCATCCACCTCAAAAGATGTGTAGGAACTTGGCTCTGTATATACTACTTCAAAGTAAGAAATAGTGTGCACAGTCCAAGGGTTCCCTTTAGAGGTAAGGTAGTGGCAAAAGTAGATAATTCTAATGCTCTATTTTGTGGTAGTGTGGTCGAGCAGTAGGCTTATCAGAGGGTAGTGTTAAGCATTTGTTTGGTATACACGGGCAATAAATGAGCAACACACTCGAAGACTTACTCCAGGCCAATAGGTTTTTGTATAAACAAATATATTTTCTTAGTTTATTTTAAGATCCACAGGTTCAAGATTTACATTAAACACTCTAAATGCAAGGTACTTCACTTAGATACTTTAGGAACTTTGACTAAAAGCAATATCATACACAGTGCTCTGAGGCTTCAGAGGTCGCTGGTCCCTGTCGGATGTGTCCCTGGAGCAGGTTTTCGAAGTTGGAGACAGGCCAGTAGGGCTGGGGCCAAAGCAGTTGTCTTTCTCCTTCTGCAGGCTTGTAGGTCAGCAGCCCTTGTTTCTTCAGGTTGCAGGAATCTGATTTCCTGGGATCTGGTGAGCCCCTAAATACTGAATTTAGGGGTGTGTTTAGGTCTGGGAGGGCAGTAGCCAATGGCTACTGCCCTTGAGGGTGGCTACATCCTCTGTGCCTCCTCCCTGTGGGGAGGGGGGCACATCCCTAATCCTATTGGGGAATCCTCCAAACTCAAGATGGAGGATTTCTCAAGGCAGGGGTCACATCAGGACACCTGACTGTCCTAACTGGTGGGTGACTCCTTGTTTTTCTCATTATATCCTCCTACCTTGCCGCCAAAAGTGGGGGCAGTGGCCGGAGGGGGAAGGGTGGGCATCTCCACTAGCTGGGGTGCTGTAACAAAGGGGGTGAGCCTTTGAGCCTCACCACCAGGTGTTACAGTTCCTGCAGGGGGAGATGAGGCACCTCCACCCACTACAGGCTTTGTTCTTGGCCACAGTGACAAAGGCGCACTCCCCATGTGGCCAGCAGCATGTCTAGTGTGTGGCAGGCTGGCAGAAACTGGTCAGCCAACACTAGAAGTTGGGTAGGTATTCAGGGGGCATCTCTAAGATGCCCTCTGGGTGTATGTTACGATAAATTGTACACTGGCATCAGTGTGCATTTATTGTGCGGAGAAGTTTGATACCAAACTTCCCAGTTTTCAGTGTAGCCATTATGGTGCTGTGGAGTTCGTGTATGACGGACTCCCAGACCATATACTCTTATGGCTACCCTGCACTTATAATGTCTAAGGTTTTGCTTAGACACTGTAGGGGCATAGTGCTCATGCACAAATGCCCTCACCTGTAGTATAGTTGGCATGAAACTCTGAGGGGAGTGCCATGTCGACTTAATCATTTTCTCCCCACCAGCACACACAAGCTGAGAGGCAGTGTGCATGTGCTGAGTGAGGGGTCCCCAGTGTGGCATAAGACATGCTGCAGCCCTTAGAGACCTTCCCTGGCATCAGGGCCCTTGGTACCAGGGGTACCAGTTACAAGGGACTTACCTGAGTGCCAGGGTTGTCAATTGTGGAGACAAAGGTACAGTTTAGGGAAAGAACACTGGTGCTGGGGCCTGGTTAGCAGGGTCCCAGCGCACTTTCAAATCATAACTTCGCATCAGCGAAGGCAAAACGTTAGGGGCTAACCATGCCAAGGAGGCATTTCCTTACAATGGGCAAACGTATTCGAGGCAGAAGACCCAATCATGAAAGACCAGCATGAACTCAAACTTGAAGATTGCCCAGACATCAGTGTTGAGGACCGGCTCCTTGCAGACCACAAGTGCCCGAATAATGGCTCATCACAGAACTGATTCCACCTGACGCCTAGGAATGCTTTCTCTTTGACATTCAAGAGAACTGAGGACATCGAGCTCACCCTCGAAGAAAGAACCATAGAAGTCGAGAGAAAATATGACCTCTCGAAGCTGAATTAGAGGCCTACATTTGTTAAAGAATTCTGAACTCTATAAGGAGTTGCAAGATTCGATGCAAATAAGCAGACGGAAACAGGTAGCAGAAAACTGGAACCACCACAAAGGCAAAAGATATGAAATGGAAGAAGACTAACAGTTCCACAGATCATCACATAACAGGGAGAGGACTGGCAAGACATTTAGACTGCTTGCTGGATGGAGGGGGCAGACTTCTACCCGCATCAAGATTCATCAGATGACAATGCTGCATACAAAATGGTCATTAAGAGGGTGGTAACTACGTACGGAGTACAGCAGAGGCGAGCAGACCAGCATGCTTTCTTTTGAAGAAAGCACCTCCAGACCAGAAAAAAAACATTCTCCCAATGCTGCATAGTGTTCTAGACCAAGGAAGAGAAGTGTTAAAGGAACCAGCCGTTGCGGCTGTCACTTCGAGGGTGGAAATGTGTCGCTTTGTTTTTCTTCTTCTCCAGGGGCACTGCTTAGATCAGGGGAAATTTATTAGCAGATTTGCTAATCCGTGCAGCTGCCTGCAACCGAGCATCAACAGGTCCACCACCAGACAAAGATGGCGGAAATGGTGGATAGAAAGTTTGAAACGTCCTCTGCCGCACAACGGTGTATAGCGAACTACAACGGCTATGTCCACCAACAATAGGAGGAGATAGAACGACTCATGCAACATCTGCCAGAAGAGGGGAAAATCTGGTGCTGTAAGAGGGCAAGAAAATTACCAATGCATGCCTTCAGTCATCTTTAGATGTTGTAGAGACAGAAGACGGCCAAGAACAGCTATCACTTAATGCAGACATACTTGGCTGAGAATTTCTGGATTTTGTTATATTAAAGTAGTCACCATAATGAATGTCTGTTTTTATAGTGCTTCATCACATGAAACAAGAAAGCGGGTGGCCAAAGCTAATTAAGGCCCTCATTCTGACCTTGGCGGGCGGCGGAGGCCGCCCGCCAAAGTCCCGCCGTCAGGTTACCGTTCCGCGGTCGAAAGACCGCGGCGGTAATTCTGACTTTCCCGCTGGGCTGGCGGGCGGTCGCCTTCAGACCGCCCGCCAGCCCAGCGGGAAAGAGGCTTCCACGATGAAGCCGGCTCGGAATCGAGCCGGCGGAGTGGAAGCTGTGCGACGGGTGCAGTTGCACCCGTCGCGTATTTCACTGTCTGCGCAGCAGACAGTGAAATACATGTAGGGGCCCTCTTACGGGGGCCCCTGCAATGCCCATGCCAGTGGCATGGGCACTGCAGGGGCCCCCAGGGGCCCCGCGACCCCCCCCTACCGCCATCCGGATCCCGGCGGTCGGACCGCCGGGATCTGGATGGCGGTAGGGGGGGTCGGAATCCCCGCGGCGGTGCAGCAAGCTGCGCCGCCGTGGAGGATTCAATGGGGCGCGGTACACTGGCGGGAGCCCGCCAGTGGTGCCGGTCCGACCGCGGCTTTACCGCCGCGGTCGGAATCCCCATTGGAGCACCGCCGGCCTGTCGGCGGTGCTCACGCAGTCCTCCACCCTGGCGGTCTTTGACCGCCAGGGTCAGAATGAGGGCCTAAGTCTTAGAGTAGGAGGGTCGAGTCAAAGAAAACATGACTCGGAGAAAACTTTCAAAAGAGGAGACATGCAACCTTTAGTTAAAGTTACCTCCACAGCATCACGTGGCAGTACAGATCCAACTCGAGGCTGTCATTTTGTGGAAAAGGAGGCACTCAAAAGGTTGAAGCAACACAAGTGAGTACACTCATCCACAAGTCACCAGTAGGAGGAAGGATCAGGGTTTCAGAGGGAATGGAGAAGAATCACTTCAGACGAACTAAATATAAGGCCTGGCTAATGCCTCGTTCGTACTTGTCGCCCATAGTACCATCAAAGAAGAGAATCAAAAGGGAAGAGAACAACATTGACTAAGACGGAAAAATCATACCTGTTAAGCAAGAATTAGTACCACCAATAGAAGTTAAATGGGTTTTATGCCATCTACTTCCTTGTGTCAAAACAAGACAAAATGCTAAGGCCAATACAAGATCTAAGAGCAGTCAAAAAACAAAGATTCAGGATGCCATCCCTCCAATAGGCCATTTTCCTTTTAGGAAAGTGGGACAACATGGCAGCCGTAGAACTCAAGAGTGCATGCTTCCAAATACAGCTGAACAAGATATACAGATAGTGTACCTTGTCCACTACAAATCTAAAGAACTATCAGTTCGAGGTTTTTACCATTCAGGATAAAATCAGCGCTACATGTGTTTACAAAATGCCTAGCCATGGTTGTAGCACACCTCGAATGAAAATGAACTAATACACGTGTTGCCCTACTTGAGACTGGTTGGCAAAGGCAAATACATGCAACCTAGCAAAAATTACCTCAACACGGCCGTAAACACACTGTTAAGCAAACTGAGTCTCGGGTTCAGCTGTACAATGTTTGTTTTCACACCCACGGGTGACATGAGTGAACTTAATCCAATGCTGAATGTGAAATAAGTTACTGTAGCCTTGCAGAACCCTAATCAACACACAAATGAAATGCTGTTGATGTGTGTGGGTTACTGACATGGAGCAGTGATTTGCATACTCAAGATCATAAGAAACCGAATATGTATTTCAAAATAAATATTTTAAAATGCCAGGATGGAGTGCGCCTGTGAACACAATCCTGGCAGTAAGTGAAGGCCGAAGGAATGCTTTGCAGAGCCTTGCAAAGTCTTGCTGGAGGCTTCTTCAGTTCAGAATCTGGTGCTGTGCTCATCTGTTTCTCACCTGGGTGGAGTTTCGCTCCTAATGGATAGTCCTTGTAAACTAGCTTATCTAGGATGGAATTTGCATTGTTACTTTGGGAACGTTTTGACATAATCATATACATCAGTGTATGTACTAATAAGGTAAACTATGTCAATAGACTACATGTTTTGGGTTATGTTTGTTACATGATGTTTAATAAGGCACCTCTTCCCAGTCTGATGTCTCATTAAGGGTTTTGTTGATGTTTATCTGAATTACTAGCCACTTTCATTCATAGTCCTTGGAAAAATAGGCACAGACATCTGCCTCAAAGGCAGATATGCTGATGATTCCACATAATTTGAGGGACAAATGGCAGCCCCGTCAAAGACTGCAGCTTTCATGGTCAAAGATGGTGATCTTCATTACCTAGGATTGATTTGTTGCAAAGGTAATCAAGCTGGGCAGCCTACATAAAATGGAGACTACAAACTAACACATAACCTGTCCCATATGTGTTTAAGAACCCTAAAAGCACGTAATTTAAATAAGGAAATGGCCATAAGGCAGGTTTTGCCACAGCTAGTGGATTAGTATTTGGTGATTTTGATGACCCACCAACTTCTGCATGCTTCTGAGTGGACCACTGTAGTACAACAGGCTATTGCCCACATATTGGTCTGCAACAGTTCCTCTGTATATTGACATGTCAAGTCCTCTCAGATACTTGCTTCAAAACTAGAATGCCACTTTTATGGCACTGCTTCTCTGTAGATAACTGTATTCTCATGTTACTTGTTTATAAAATAGAAGTAGTTGTGCTACAGTGCAGCCAAGCCAATAGGGAATCACATCTTTAACTCACAGATGAAATAGAAGTGCTTTGCAGGGAAAAAACTAGATTTTCTTGCCACTTAAGGCTAAAATACCTCTTGGAATCTAGGCTGTAGTAAGCTGTTTTTAATTTACTGATTCACATAATTGATCAAATCTAGTTTTTGTGCCAACACACGTTCAAAACAATCTTTTTCATGAGGCAAAATAAAATATCAAATTTTTATTTGTTTTGCACTGTTGGCATGTAGGTATTGTAGAAAGTTTGTTCTTTTTGGCATGGGTACCCCCATTTTTTGCCTGTTTATAAGTGTGTTTAGACTGTTTCACTGGGATCCTGCTAACCAGGACCCCCGTGATTGTGCTCTCTCATTTAAATTTGGTTACTTTGGTACCCTTTAAACCCCCACATTTGGTACACTGGTGTACCCCTATATGTCCCTAGTATGTGGCACTTGGGTACCCAGGGCACAGGTAAATCAGGGGTCCCCCATGGGCTGCAGTATGTATTATAACGCCCAAGAGAGCCCATGCAAACTGTCTGCAGGCTTGCCATTGCAGCCTGCGTGAAAAGGTGCATGCACCCGGTCTCCCCTCTGGTAGGCCCTACTAGCCCAGAGGGCAGGGTGCAGGTTTCTGTGTGTGAGGGCACCCCAACATGAGCAGAGGTGCCCATACCTCTCCCTCACCAAGGACCCCCGCCAGCGCCAAGACCAACCTACAAGAGGGTATGAAGGACGTCGCAGATTGGATGAGGCTCAGCCGCCTAAAGCTGAACTCTGAAAAAACTGAAGTCCTCATCCTCGGCAACACCCCGTCCGCCTGGGACGACTCCTGGTGGCCCACGGCCCTCGGCACCGCACCGACCCCCGCAGACCACGCCCGCAACCTCGGCTTCATCTTGGACCCCCTTCTCACCATGACCAAGCAAGTCAACGCCGTGTCCTCCGCCTGCTTCCTCACCCTCCGCATGCTCCGCAAGATCTTCCGCTGGATCCCCGCCGACACCAGAAAAACCGCGACCCACGCCCTCGTCACGAGCCGCCTGGACTACGGCAACACCCTCTACGCTGGGACCACCGCCAAACTCCAAAATCGCCTGCAACGCATTCAAAACGCCTCAGCCCGCCTCATCCTCGACGTACCCCGCAACAGCCACATCTCCGCACACCTGAGACACCTGCATTGGCTCCCAGTCAGCAAAAGGATCACCTTCCGACTTCTCACCCACGCACACAAAGCCCTCCACGACAAGGGACCGGAATACCTCAACAGACGGCTCAACTTCTACGTCCCCACCCGCCCCCTCCGCTCCTCTGGCCTCGCACTCGCCGCTGTCCCTCGCATCCGACGCTCCACGGCGGGTGGGAGATCTTTCTCCTTCCTGGCGGCCAAGACCTGGAACTCCCTCCCCACCAGCCTCAGGACCACCCAGGACCACTCCACTTTCCGGAGACTCCTAAAGACCTGGCTGTTCGAGCAGCGATAACCACCCCCTTTGTCCCTAGCGCCTTGAGACCCGCACGGGTGAGTAGCGCGCTTTATAAATGCTAATGATTTGATTTGATTTGATACGAACGCTAGTTCCAATGCACAGGACTTCGTAATTGCAGGAAATACATTTTACCCATATACTGGCCACAGGAGACTATCTGTGTTCAAATACATAATGGTAACTCAGAACTAGGCATGTTTGGTATCAAACATGTCAGAATCATACGTCAATACTAATGCCAGTATTGGTGGCATGATTCCATGCCCTCTGGGGGCTCCTTAGAGGAACCTCCCCAGTATTGCTCCTACCAGTCTTACAGGGTTGTGGGCAGCACACGCTGCTACAGCCTCTCAGACAGGTTTCTGCCATCCTGCTGCTTGACCAGCTGAAACAGGGGAAGGCAGAACAAAGGATTTCCTGTGGGAGAGGGAGGCAACACCCTCTCCCTTGGAAATAGGTGTTACATGGCTGGGTAGCCTCCCCATGCCACAGGTTTGCTTCAAAGGGATATTTGATGCCCTCTTTGCATAATCCAGTTTGCACCAGTCCAGGGACTCCGATCTCTGCTCTGGCACGAAAGCACACAAAGGAAAGGGTTAATGACCACTCCCCTGTCCCCCGCCCCAGGGGTGGTGTCCAGAGCTCCTCTGGTGGCCACTTGATCCTGCCATCTTGAAACCAAGATGTGTAGAGGCCCCTGGGAGCATGTGGTTGGTCAGGACAAGAAACTGACGTCTGATCCCCTCAGATAGGTGGTCACCCTGCAGAGTGACCAGTCACCTTGGTATAGCTATTTAGAGACTCCCTTGCGGATGGGTCAGCAGGTTCGGCGTGCAGGACTCCTCTGCATCTACAACTTCTGCTCCTGGCCACTGGAACCGCTGCTGTACTCCACAGGAACCAAACAAGCCTGCAATTCCTGAGATGACCTTGCCTTTCAGCATTTGCAACATTTCCACGACTGTGCATCCTCTGGGGTCGGCAAGACTTCAGCTGCACCAAAGAAGCAAGAAAGAATCTCCCTTGGAGTGAAGGAGTTACTTACCCGCATCCGCAGACACCTAAGACAATGACGTCCGGCTGCTGGGATCTGCTCTCCTCTGGAACTGTGTGGATCCTGCAACATAGATGGTGGTCCTGAGTGGTCTTCTCTTGCCTTCTGTCCAACTTGTGAGACGGTGAGCCCTTGACTCTCCTTGCAGGGCAGTACCCCTGTGCACTGCGACTTGCAGCAACCAGGGCTTATTGACTCCATCTCAAAGGGATCTTCAGGCTCCAAGTAGCCTGGGCTCCAGCACTTCATCCTTGTAAGGATAGTGTCTCCTCAGCTGCTCCAGCAAATTGGGGCTCCTCTCCAGGTGGGCAGACTGGGCCTCACTGCAACTTACTGTGCCTGCTGCTAGTAGGTTGCCTATGGGGGCTGCGACTGCTTTTACTGGCACTCCTGACTGCTGAGGGTTAACCCAGACTCCCCTCCAAAGATCGAGTCCCCTGCACATTGCTGCTCCTCTGCTTCTCAGCAAATCTTTTGCTCCAACGTGCATTTGCCAAGGCTTGTTGGTGGTCCTCCTGACCATCTGTGACCTGGTGACCAACGTGTGACATCACTTGCACTGCTCCATGGATCTCTCTGCAGCTGTTGGGCTCCACAGCTGATCTTCATCTTCCCTTGTCGACCATGATCTTCATCCACAGAAGGGTGGGTAGTGGCTCCTGCCCCATCTGGACATTCCTTTATGGACTGGACTCTGTCCCCTTCTTTTGCAGGTCCTCTTCTGGAATCCACTGTTGGGTTCCACTTAACGGGTCCTGGTCTTGCAATCTTCCTTTTCCAAAATCCCTTGTTTGGCTTTGGGAGACCAGGTAACTTACCTCTGCTCTCCTGGCTGCCATCTAGGTACTCTCCTTTGGAGGGCCGAGGTCTCCCAGCTCCCTTCCAACAATTCCACATCCTTGGGTGGGGGACTTCACTTCACATTCCACTATTTTAGTATATAGTTTGGTCCCCCTATAGGGCCTTTTCACTATTTCTTGACAATGATTGTTGTTTCTATATGCTGATTCCTAATATCTACTGTGTGTATTTAGTTGGTGGACTGCCTATAAGTAATCTAGTTCAGTGTTCTTATAATAAAGTACCTTTATTTTTACAACACTGTGGGGTTCTTTTCAGGTGTGATAAGTTGCTATGGTATTGCAAGTGCTTTACACTCCCTTACGCTTCCTAGACACTCTCTTCAATCACTAATATGGGGTTTCCTGGACCTGATATAAAATGCATACACCACAGGCTTCCACCACATACCAGGCCAGCTTCCTACATCGGTGGTGCAGCGGTGGGATAAGACACTCACAATTGACTTGCCACTCTGTCACTGGTAACGTTACATGGGAAAGTCCACCAATAGTCTACAGGGTACACTACACTTCCTAATTAGGATCACTAGACTTCTAGTTTATGTAAGTTGGGGGTCTGGCATAGCTTTCTCTAAACACTTTAGGAAGTCTAGTTACTTAGAGTAGATAGGTGCACCCACACAACTCTAGGGAATGTCTTCAGTGGAAAACACAGCTCAGACCCCAGACTCTCAGTATGAGGACTGTACATTTCTGGAATTGAGGGAGATGTGTGCTCCCAGGAAGCTGAAGACCGGGAAAAATCCCAACAAATCTCTCCTCATGGGATTGCACATCCAGGCCAGTGTAGGAAAGTACCCTCTTTCATGGCATGGTTACCCCTATTTTCTGCCTGTTGTCAGTGTGTTTGACTGTTCACTGGGATCCTTCTAACCAGGACCCCAGTGATTATGCTCTCTCCTTTTCTAACTTGGTAACTTGTACCATCTTCACCCCACATTTGGCATCCTGGTGCCCCCATGTAAGTCCCTAGTATATGGTACCGGGGTACCAGGGGATACCTATGGGCCGCAGCAGTTATTCTGCCACCCATGAGGAGCCCATGCAAAGTGTTCCGCAGGCCTGCCATTGCAGACTGCGTGAAAGGGTGCATGCACTCTTTTCACTATAGGTCACTGAATGCCACCCCTATCCCACACACTCCTAGCCCAGAGGGCAGGGTGCAAGTACATGTGCGCGAGGCCACCTCTGCACTAGCAGAGGTGCCCCACGAACTCCAGTGCCATTTTAATGGACTTCGTGAGTGCGGAGATGCCATTTCATGCTTGTACTGGACATAGGTCAATACCTATGTCTAGCTACTTAATGGAAACTCCGAACCCAGGCATGTTTGATATCAAACATGTCAGAATCGTACCCTCATACTGTTGCCAGTATTAGAAGTATGATTCCATGCACTCTGGGGGTGACTTAGAGGGTCCCCAACATTGCTCCTACCAGTCTTCTAGGGGTTTTCAGGCAGCCCAAGCTGCTGCCACACTTCAGACAGGTTTCTGCCCTCCTGTTTTAACACCTCAAGCTCAGGAAGGCAAAACAAAGGATTTCCTTTGGGAGAAGGGGGTAACACCCTCTCCCTTTGGAAATAGGTGTTACGTGGCTTGGGAGGGGTAGCCTCCCCAAGCCATTGGTATGCTTTGAAGGGCACATTGGGTGCCCTCTGTGCATAAACCAGTCTAAACCGGTTCAGGGACCTCCAGTCCCTGCTCTGGTGCATAACTGGACAATGGAAAGGGGAGTGACAACTCCCCTGTCCATCACCACCCCAGGAGTGGTGCTCAGAGCTCCTTCAGAAGGTCCGTGGGTTCTGCCATCTTGAATTCAAGGTTGGCAGGGACCTCAGGGAGCATCTAAGTGGCCAGGCAGGTGACTACACAGCGCCTTCTGATTGGTGCTCACCTGGCTAGGTGACTAATCCCCCTTTCAGGGCTATTCTCTCTCTTGGGTGGGTCCACAGATTCGGCTTGCAAGATTCCTTACTTCGACTTCTAGCCACTGGAACCGCAACTGGACCCTCCAGGAACCAACAGTCTGCATCCACAAAGAAGACTCTTGCAATATAGTTTCCACGGCTCCTTCCAGCTTCTGCAACATTTCCCCGGCTGTGCATTCTCATAGTGGGGTGTGAGAGGAGGACTCTTTTTGCATGGTTACCCCCAACGTTTTGCCCGATGTTGATGTGTCCTAGACATTGCAGTGCCCAGGGCCCCTGCTGACCAGGTTCCCTGGGCCAGAGCTCTTTCCCTAAATCTTTTGTGATGCTTGGCGCAATTGGATACACTCTTATATATCACTGTAAGTCCCTAGTAAGTGGGTACCCCAGTACCCAGGACATGGGATATTGAGGGTAGGCCCCGGAGGGCAGCAGCATTGATTGTGCCACCCTCTAGGGTCCTGCACCCAGATGCACCCAGCACTGCCATGGCAGGCTGAGTGTACTGTAGCATACCTAAAAAGGCAAACTCGACATGGCACACTCCCTGTGTGCCCTCTGCACCCTACACTGTATATGTTATGAGTAAGTCACACCTCTGGTAGGCCTTACAGACCTAAGGCAGGGTGCACTGTACTATCTGTGAGGGCATAGTTGCATGAACAATATGCCCCACTGTGTCCTTGCCAAACCTGGGACATAGTGTGTGAACAGAGGAGCCGTTTTAAGAACATGTACTGGACACTGGTCAAACATGAGTTCCCCAGTTACATCATGGCCACTCTGCACACTGAGTTGTTTGGTATCAAACAACTCAGAATGATAAATCCAAATTGATACCTATATTGGATTTATCCCTAACTGTACCCAGGGGTCACCTTAGAGGTGCTCCCCGCAAAAGCTAACCAGACTGGCATGGTTGCTGACTGGTTCCATCCAGCATGCCACTTCCAGACAGCCAATATACAAACCTGGGGGAGAGCCCTGGTTCTCTGGTTTGTAAAACAATGCTCTTCCTGGGTGGAGCAGCTAACACCCCCTCCCTCAGGAATGTACGCACTCCTGGCGGTGAGCTTCAAAGGGCTACCGCCCTTAAAACTCGAGTCCACAGGCCTGTTGCTACTAGCAGATGGCTTCCCCCTTTGTCAACCCCCACTTTTGGAGGGAGCAAAGGCGGGAGACCTCACAGAGTGTAGGAAGAGTGGTCTCACTGAGCATGCACCACCCCTAGGGGCTTGCAGGCAAAGTGGACCCCCCATTTCATTTTTCTCCATGTTGGATGGCAGGAAAATAGCCAATGAGGTTTAGGGAAATGACCCTCCCCACAGGAAGTGGTCACTGTAGTGGCTGTAGCCACCCAAGGGTAATTGCCCCATTGGACATTGCAAGGTTCCCTCTACAATGCCCACTAAATTCAGTATTTAGTGGGCTACCCTAGACTAAGAAACTAGATTCATCAGGAAGAAAAGAAGACAGCACCAAAGAACCCAACAGGACGAGAACAGAGGACCTGCTGCATCAGAAGAGGCTCCAAGACCTCTGCTTGCTGCACCAGAGTCCCATCAATCGCCGCTGCGGAGGAGCTGGCCACTGGACCGACCGCAAAAGACCCTGAGTACCTCCAGGCTTTGCAAATAGCCCAAGATCTCCCCCCTGAGTGGAGGCACCACTCAAGAACCAAAGAAACCTACAAGGAACCAGCAAGCCGGTGAGGGTTACTTCATCAACTGGCCAATATCTCTGCAACCGGAAGTCACAGCCAGGCCTGACAATACCTACAAGTGTGCCCACTTTGGTGGCATAGCGCTCTCCTGTAGTGTCAATACCCCAGGTACTGGTCAGTACACGTCAGAAAACAGCAAAAACGGCTCACCCAGAGCTGCAACTGGAACAGGAGGGAGCCCCAGTTGAGGGACTTCAGACACACCCCCGACCTCCCACCAGAGCACCCACGTTGTCCTGCAAGGCCACCGGAAGAAGGCTTACCTCCAGCTCCAAAGGGCTCCATTACACACAGCATCCGAGACCTCCAACTCGCCCTGGATTTGGCCGCCCTGAAACCTGCATCGCAGAACCTGGTGTGTGCCCGGGTCCCTAACCCCTTGCGACCTCAACAGCCCAAGGGGACCCAAAGGCAACACCTTTAAACCTGCAAACCAGCTCCTTTTCCAAGTCGCCCCTCCAAGTGGCCATATGCCTATGCCAAGAGACATTCCAGCACTGCCGGTTGGAACCGGGAGCCACCCGAGACTCTGTGGCTGGCACTGTGTGCCCACCAACCTCATCGGCCATCCTGCAAAAGAAGAGACTGATAACTGATGATTTTCTAGGTGGCCTTCAATTAATTCCTATGGTGCATAATTACGCACAGAAAGACTGACTTTATTAAAACGTTGAAAAATCATAACTCAAAAAGTACTTAACGTATCTTAAAGATCTTGGTCTTAAAAATTATATAAAAGTCTGAAGTATTTTTATGAATTCTGGTCTGGAGTTATTCATTGAGTGTGTGTGGTGCATGATTGGATTTGTGAGTACAACAAATACTTAGTGTAGGAAGTTGGCTCCGTATGTACTATTTCAAAGTAAGAAATAGCATGCACAGAGTCCAAGGGTTCCCCTTAGAGGTAAGATAGTGGTAAAAAGAGATAATTCTAATGCCCTATTTTGTGGTAGTGTGGTCGAGCAGTAAGCTTATCAGAGGGTACTGTTAAGCATTTGTTGTACACACACAGGCAGTAAATGAGGAACACACACTCAAAGACAATTCCAGGCCAATAGGTTTTTATATAGAAAAATATATTTTCTTAGTTTATTTTAAGAACCACAGGTTCAAGATTTACAAACAACACTTTAAATGAAAGGTATTTCACTCAGGTATCTTAGGAACTTTGAATCATCACAATATCATGTACAGTTTTGGCAAAAATGGCAATAAGCTATTTTAAAATTGGACACTGCAAAATTCAACAGTTCCTGGGGGAGGTAAGTATTGGTTAGTTTCACAGGTAAGTAAAGCACTTACAGGGTTCAAAGTTGGGTCCAAGGTAGCCCACCGTTGGGGGTTCAGGGCAACCCCAAAGTTACCACACCAGCAGCTCAGAGTCGGTCAGGTGCAGAGGTCAAAGTGGTGCCCAAAACGCATAGGCTTCAATGGCGATAGGGGTGCCCCGGTTCTAGTCTGCCAGCAGGTAAGTACCCGCGACTTCAGAGGGCAAACCAGGGGGGTTTTGTAGGGCACCGGTGGGGACACAAGCAGGCACAGAAAGTACACCCTCAGCGGTACAGGGGGGGCCGGGTGCAGAGTGCAAACAGGTGTCGGGTTCACAATAGGTTTCAATGGGAGACCCGGGGGTCTCTTCAGCGATGCAGGCAGGCAAGGGGGGGGGGCTCCTCGGGGTAGCCATCACCTAGGCTAGGAAGAGGGCTGCCTGGGGGTCGCTCCTGTACTGGAGGTCAGATCCTTCAGGTCCTGGGGGCTGCGGGTGCAGTGGGTTTACCAGGCGTCGGGTTCTTTGAAGCAGGCAGTCGCGGTCAGGGGGAGCCTCTGGATTCCCTCTGCAGGCGTCGCTGTGGGGGCTCAGGGGGGTCAACTCTGGCTACTCACGTGCTCGCAGTCGCCGGGGAGTCCTCCCTGTAGTGTTGGTTTTCCGCAGGTCGAGCCGGGGGCGTCGGGTGCAGAGTGGAAAGTCTCACGCTTCCGGCGGGAAACGTGTGGTCTTTAAAAGTTGCTTCTTTGTTGCAATTCTGGTGAACAGGGCCGCTGTCCTCGGGAGCTTCTTGGTCCTTTTAGATGCAGGGTAGTCCTCTGAGGCTTCAGAGGTCGTTGGACCCTGGGGGATGCGTCGCTGTTGCAGTTTTTCTTGAAGTGGGGAGACAGGCCGGTAGGGCTGGGGCCAAAGCAGTTGGTGTCTCCATCTTCTCTGCAGGGCTTCAGGTCAGCAGTCCTACTTCGTCTTCAGGTTGCAGGAATCTAGTTTCCTAGGTTCTGGGGAGCCCCTAAATACTGAATTTAGGGGTGTGTTTAGGTCTGGGAGGGCAGTAGCCAATGGCTACTGTCCTTGAGGGTGCCTACACCCTCTTTGCGCCTCCTCCCTGCGGGGAGGGGCGTTCTTCCCTATCCCTATTGAGGAAATCCTCCAAAATCAAGATGGAGGATTTCTAAAGGCAGGGGTCACCTCAGCTTAGGACACCTTAGGGACTGTCCTGACTGGTGGGTGACTCCTTGTTTTTCTCATTATCTCCCCTGGACTTGTCGCCAAAAGTGGGGGCTGTGTCCAGGGGGCGGGCATCTACACTAGCTGGAGTGCCCTGGGGCATTGTAACACGAAGCCTGAGCCTTTGAGGCTCACTGCTAGGTTTTACAGTTCCTGCAGGGGGGAGGTGTGAAGCACCTCCACCCATAGCAGGCTTTTGTTCCTGTCCTCAGAGAGCACAAAGGCCCTCACCACATGGGGTCAGAAACTCGTCTCTCAGCAGCAGGCTGGCACAGACCAGTCAGTCCTGCACTGAACAACTGGGTAAAATACAGGGGGCATCTCTAAGATGCCCTCCTTGTGCATTTTTTAATAAATCCAACACTGCATCAGTGTGGTTTTATTATTCTGAGAAGTTTGATACCAAACTTCCCAGTATTCAGTGTAGCCATTATGGAGCTGTGGAGTTCGTTTTTGACAAACTCCCAGACCATATACTTAATATGGCCACAACTGTACTTACAATGTCTAAGAATAGACTTAGACACTGTAGGGGCATATTGCTCATGCAGCTATGCCCTCACCTGTGGTATAGTGCACCCTGCCTTAGTGCTGTAAGGCCTGCTAGAGGGGTGACTTACCTATGCCACAGGCAGTATTTTGTGTGCATGGCATCCTGAGGGGGATGCCATGTCGACTTTGCCTTTATCTCCCCACCAACACACACAATCTGCAATGGCAGTGTGGATGTGTTAGGTGAGGGGTCCCTTAGGGTGGCACAACATATGCTGCAGCCCTTAGGGACCTTCCCTGGTCACAGGGCCCTTGGTACCACTGGTACATTTTACAAGGGACTTATCTGTGTGCCAGGGGTGTGCCAATTGTGGAAACAATGGTACATTTTAGGTGAAAGAACACTGGTGCTGGGGCCTGGTTAGCAGGGTCCCAGCACACTTCTCAGTCAAGTCAGCATCAGTATCAGGCAAAAAGTGGAGGGTAACTGCAACAGGGAGCCATTTCCTTACACTTAGCACATCTCCTGGATTAGCCTATCTGCTCAACCAGCTACCTTAAAAATTGGAGCATTACAATTTCTACTAATTTCTACCTCTGGAAACCAATGTGTGGTTGCATTGACCCCTTGCACGGTGTGCCTAGTTTTGCACACTACATAGAGGGCCAGCCTCCTACATTTGGTGTATCAGCGGTGGGATAAAAACTTTGCATTTGCTGATACCACTTTTTCAATTGTGTGAACACATGTATAACTCTCTAAATTGTATTTAGATAATTAGTTTCTGATTTTCTAATTGACTAACAATTTTTTTTTACACATTTTTATAATAATTGTTAGGCCCTAGTTAAGTCCCAACAACTTTAGAAAACGTTTAAAAGTCTTTTCTCTAGTTGGTAATCTGAAAAGGGGAATTTGAAATTCTAAAAGGTCCCACCTTTAGTAAAGTAAATATGTCTGATACAGAGGTCAAAACCCAGGAGCTCATCCTGGAACCTTATGAGGCATATAGCTATGACCAATTAAGGAAACTCTGCAGACTGTACAAAATGTAAACTGGGAAGAGCCCCAAAACAGAGAAACTTAGGTTTCTGGTGGCCCAGTATTAAATAGATCATCCACCAGCTAACAATGATGATGATACATCTGAGGTGGTTGAATATTCTTTGGACAATGGGGATGAGGGTAGCTCCTCTTCCCTCAGAAGCTCTACATCACCCACAGACACAGACCTGGACATTGCCAGGCTGACCAAAAGACTGGCTTTAGAAAGTCAACGTTTGGAGATAGAAAAGCAAAGAAAATAGTAGGGCTTGGCACCATCTCTGGTGGCAGCATACAAGTGTTGAAAAAAAAAGATTTCAACATCAAACTTCCAAAATGAGTTGTCCCTCCCTTCACTGAAGGGGATGATATAGTGAAATGGTTTTCTGCCTTTGAAAGAGCCTGCATTGGGTGGGAAATTGAGACAAAATACTGGGGCACACTTATGTGGGAGTTATTCTCAGGAAAGTGCAGGAATAGGCGCCAGACACGGAATGAGGCAGATTCTAAATCCTATGACCTCATGAAGGGTACCCTGATTGAGAGCTTTGGATTTACAACTGAAGAGTACAGGATAAAGTTCAGGGAGGCTCAAAAATCCCAGAGTCAGACCTGGGTAGATCTTGTGGACTATTAAGTAAAAATGCTGGGTGGTTGGTTAGCTGGGAACCAGGTACAAGATTATGATGGGCTGTAGAATTTGTTTGTGAAAGAGCATCTGTTGAGTAATTGTTCCAAAGATAGACTACATCAACATCTGGTAGACATGTGTCCACTTTCCTTTCAAGAGATGGGGAAGAAGGCAGACCATTGGGACAAGACAAGGGTGACAAAAACTACCACTAGTAGGAGAGGCCACAAAGACCCCCAAGGGAAAGATGTGAGCCAGGGTAAAAAAAGACAAAGAGTCTTCTCAAGGCCCCCAAAATCTGCACGGTAGGGTGGGCCAAGAGGCTACTCACAATCTAGGGATGGGTACAAAGGGAAACATTTTGATCCCAGCAAGGCTTGGTGTCAAGATTGTAGAACCAAACGGCACCAAACTGGAGACTCTGGCTGTAAAAAGAAAAAGAATGCCTTTAGACAACATGAAGTAAATGCTGTTGCCAACATCCAGATGGGGTCAGAGGTGTGGGCTGACCATGTCAGTGTCCCCACAGAGACAACATTAGTCACTGAGGTTGGTGCAGATTTATCATGTGCTGCCTGGCCAAGTAATATGAAAACATACATGCATCACCCTGTGATTAATGGGGAGAAAACAGAAGCCTTGAGGGATACAGGGGCTAGTATGACCATGGTATCTCAGCACCTGGTTCTGTCAACTCAGTTCCTGGTAGGGAGGTCTTACCCTGTCACCAATGCTGACAATAAGACCAAGTTCCACCCCATGGCTATGGTAAACTCTGAATGGGGAGGAGTAGCAGGGCAGAAAGAAGTGGTTGTGTCTTCATCCATCCCTGTAGATTGTCTACTTGGTAATGACCTGGAGCATTCCCCCTGGTCTGAGGTAGAGCTAAAGACCCATGCAGCAATGCTTGGGATCTCTGAGTGGGCTTGTGTCAAGACTAGGGCCCAGAGCAAACTTCAGAGAGAAAAAGAAGAGCTGGATCCTGAAATAGTAGACCAGCCTCCCAAGAGTAAAGGCAAGAAGACTGGGGGACCAGCTTCAAAACAGATCCAAGACAGGGCCCCTCTTCTCAGTAGGAGGAGTCACCCACCTTAGAGGGAACTGAGCCTGAAGAGCTCGGGCCTTACCAGCCAGAGCTCTTGGGCACAGGGGGACCCTCTAGGGAAGATTTGTGCCATGGACAAAGAGAGTGTCCCACTCTTGAAGGTCTGAGACAGCAAGCTGCTCAGAAGAAGCGAAGAAATGTCAGTGGTACCCACAGAGTCTACTGGGAGGAGGGGCTCCTGTTCACTGAGGTCAGAGACCTCAAGCCTGGTGCAACCAGGAGGGTGGTAGTGCCACAGAAGTTCAGGGACTTCCTTCTCACTTTAGCCCATGACAGCCCCCTAGCAGGGCATCTGGGCCACAATAAGACGTAGTAGGTTGGTTAACCACTTCTACTGGCCAGGTATGTCACAAAAAATGAAGGACTTTTATCAGTCCTGCCCCTCCTGCCAAGCCAGTGGCAAGGCAGATGGGCACTTAAAGGTCCCCTTAACACGACTACCTGTGGTTGGGGTTCCCTTTGAAAGGGTAGGGACAGACACTGTTGGGCCCCTTGACCCTCAAATAGCATCAGAAGATAAATACATCTTAGTGATAGTAGATCATGCCACTAGGTATCCTGAGGCTATCCCCCTTAGGACAATCACTGCACCTGCAGTTGCAAAAGCCCTCCTGGGTAACTTTACTAGGGTTGAGTTCCCTAAGGAGGTAGTATCAGACAGGGGGTCAAACTTCATGTACGCATACTTAAAACACATGTGGCAGGAATGTGTAGTGACTTATAAATTCATTACCCCATACCAACCACAAACCAATGGGCTGGTAGAAAGGTTCAACCAGACTCTAAAAGGCATGATTGGAGGACTCCCTGAAAAACTCAGAAGGCAATGGGATGTCCTACTTCATTGCCTGCTGTTTGCCGACAGGGAAGTGCCACAAAAGGTGGAGTAGTTTTTCTCCATTTGAACTTTTGTTTGGACACCCTGTTAGGGGACCACTGAGTCTTGTAAGGGAACGCTGGGAGAGACCTCTCAAAGAACCCAAACAGGATATTGTGGAATATGTGCTTGGCCTACGTTCTAGAACGGCTGAGTACATGGAGAAAGCCAGCAAAAATCTTCAGTCCAGCCAAGTGCTTCAAAAGCTTTGGTATGACCAAAGAGCTGCTATGGTGGAGTTCCAACCAGGGCAGAACGTTTCGGTGTTGGAGCCTGTTGCTCCACGGGCCCTCCAGGACTAATGGTCTGGGCCGTATCCCATTCTCGAAAGAAAAGGGGAGGTCACTTATCTAGTGGACCTAAGCAGTTGCAAGAACCCCCAAAAGGATCATACATGTCAAGCACCTAAAACCCTTTTATGGCGGAGCTGATGTGACCATGCTCACGGTTACAGATGAGGGACAGGAAGATGAGAGTGAGCCTCTACCAGATCTCCTCTCCAGCAATCCCGAAGATGGTTCTGTAGATGGAGGGGTCTTGTCAGACACCCTCTCAGGACAACAGCAGACTGATTGCAGGCAACTCCTCAACCAGTATGCTGGGCTATTTTCTCTGACCCCTGGGAAGACAAAATGGTGTACCAATGATGTGGACACTGGTGACAGCTTGCCTGTCAAAAACAAAATCTGCAGACAGTCTGACCATGTCAGAGAAAGCCTAGAAGCTGAAGTCAAGAAAATGTTGGATTTGGGTGTCATTGAACCCTCATAGAGCCCCTGGGCTAGCCCAGTAGTGTTAGTCCCCAAACTTCACTCCAATGGTGACAAAAAAGAAATGAGGTTTTGTGTGTACTACAGGGGCCTCAACTCAGTAACCAAGACTGATGCACACCCAATCCTAAGAGCTGATGAGCTCATTGACAGATTAGGGGCAACCAAGTATCTGAGTACTTTTGATTTAGCATCAGGGTACTGGCAGATTGGTCTGACCCCAGGTGCAAAAGAGAGGTCAGCATTTTCTACTTCTAGTGGGCATTATCAGGTCACTGTTATGCCCTTTGGACTAAAGAATGCACCTGCCACCGTCTAGAGGTTGGTGAACCAAGTCCTTGCTGGACTGGAAACATTTAGTACAGCTCACTTAGATGGCAACCTCTACAACCCAAGATTCAGACTACTCTGGTTTGAGAAGCTTCCACAACCCAGACAGAAGCCAGGGCATTCCTTGGCTTAACTGGATATTACAGGAGGCTTGTGAAGGATTATGGCACCATAGATGCCCCCCTCACAGGGATTACCTCCAGGAAGATGCCCAGAAAAATCAACTGGACAGTGAGTTGTCAAGAGGCCTCTGACACTCTGAAGAAAACTATGTGCTCTGCACCAGTTCTACAAGCACCAGACTACTCTAGGGAATTCATAGTCCAGACAGATGCTTCAGAAATGGGGATAGGAGTGGTCCTTTCCCAGAGAAAGGTGATGGACATGACCAGCCTGTTACATTTATTAGCAAAAAGCTACTCCCTAGGGAACACAAATGGAATGCCACAGAGAGGGAAGCCTTTGCTGTGGTTTGGGCTCTGAAAAAGTTGAGGCCATACTTGTTTGGCTCTCACATCATTGTTCAGACTGACCACAGGCCTCTCTGATGGCTACAAGAAATGAAAGGCAAGAACCACAAACTGCTTAGGTCAGCGGTTCCCAACCTTTTAATTTCTATGGACCCCTACTTTATCATTACTGGAACCCGGGGACCCCACTGAATCATTATTGGAATCTGGGGACCCCCCAATGAGCCATTACTAAATACTGGAGACCTTGTTGTGTAGCTATTTTAGCTATCATGTTATTTTAACACACTAGGCCAAGCCACTGTGCACTCTAACCTAGGTATATTTTATTCGGCTTTACTTTATTATTGTTACAATAGCCACTTTTAAGGTCTTGTTTTAATTTCTGTTTATCTAACTGTTTTTGCCTAGTCCAGCACTCTGTTCTCAAACAAGACATTCTTGCTCACTCTGTGCTTCTTCCAAGGCTGCAGCACAGTACATTGCCGGTGAACGTGGTAGAAGTTTAGTCTCCAATATTCGTAGAAAACACACATCCTTACGTAGGGAACTTTTCTCAGAACATCAGCTGTGTTGTACACTTCCTTGTCCCTTATGTGTTAGAGGGAGATTCCAGCCAGAGAACCACGAATGTATGCTGATTGCCGAATGCTTCGCTACAGATGCTAATGCAGAATGCAGGCCTTTGCTCAGGTATGGGGGATGATGTCTTCCCAGGGTAACCTGAAGGGCAGAATTAGAGCTTAACATGCTGTGCTCTAGTACAGCTTAGGTAGGAATTAGTCTATCAACTGTAGCGACAATATGATAGCATTATTTTTATGCTTCACTCTCCTCGTTACAATTTTAATATTGTCATGCTGTGTCGTCCTAGTTATTGCAGCTCATGCTTTGCTATCTAAAATGCAGTTGTTTTATTAAAATCATAATTAAAACATATACTGCCTCGGTTTGTCATTTATATATGAGACTAAGGTAACTGAGAGAAACGGATGAGACCTGAGTGACCATGGCTTCCATGAGAAACCAATTATGTAATGCGCTCGGCTGCCCAATCATCCCTGCCCTTGGGTAGAGATGAGGCACTGCTAGTTAGCCGGAGCAAAACCCGGATTGGAGCGACAGGTGTCACCCGCAGTGGGTCAGACTTAGTCTCCCACACCACGGGCGATCCTGCCACTCAAAATCCAGTAGTCTCATTAGAATAATGAGAGCCTACGCGACATGGCGCCGCCAACGTTTGGTCAGGCTCTAATTTTCGGATCCTCCTGAGTATCTCTGTCTCATTATTTATAATGACACCTCAATACCGTATACGGAGACGTCCGTGGTACTGAGGATTTCAGCCACAGCTACCTAGGTTATCCTATTTGGAGCTGGAGGTTGTTCAAGCTTGAACTTTAAAAGGAAAAACCCTATTTGGTGTGCCTTCTCTGAACATATCTTTTATCTAACATGGCGACTCCGCAGCAGGTAGCAATAGCAGTCAATCTGAGACAACCTCTGACTGCACACTTACTAGCAAATGGCCTAACGGCCCAGGGGGGTCCAGTCACATTTGTGGTGGATGCCCATCCAGCTTATAGAACAGAACTCTTCTATTCTTGGATCACATTTCCAGCAATTGATGGGAACAGAAACACATTTCATCCTTATACACTTGCAAACGTACCTGGACAATACAGGGCATATGCATATTTAGAAATACCATTATCTTATCAAGAACATAATAATTGGTGTGTTGTTGCCCTACCCCACACAATATTACCAGTAAGGTTAGGTCCTCCAAGTAATGATGGTCCTACCTGGCCTTTAATGGCCACCTATACACCACATCCTGAAGTAGCAAATTTAGCAGTGGTTGAGGTTCGTCGCTTATATACTGAATTAACAGTGACATATAGACGATTAGTACAGTTTGTGATGCAAACATTAAATACAAACCCAGCACGTGCTGCGCCAGCACAACCACATGCAGTGACGCCAGGCATAAACCCTCCAACTGTACATTCGATCATGGATAAAGTACCCACCAAACAAGAGGAAACTCTGTTTTGGTTAGCACAAAAAATAAATGCGCTGGAAGCAGTATTTCCCCATACAGGACCTCAGGATAAACATAGAATTCTAACGATGTGCTTACCATTTGGGATGGTCCCTTTAGTGGATAACTGTAATACTTGGGGCACGGTATTTGCTGCGCTCTATACAACAGCACACGGTACACCGACACTTGCCAATTTGCCGGAAGTGTTGAAACAAATTCAAGATGAATACGGGGCTGCGAAGGCCCTGGACTTGGGGATGCAACTAATGGGCATTGATTGGGCTTTGGCACAGGCACCTGCGTTATATCGCAATCATGTAGGATGGGATAAAGAAACCCCCTACCATGTAATTCCTATTAAAAATCAACCCCAACCACAACCTCAGTATCTGATAAAACATGATGCAGTGAGGGAAATACTCACACAATTAGAGTACCAGAGAGTAATTGAACCCTGTGTCTCTCCAATTAATATTCCATTATTACCAGTAACCAAACAGACCATTCATACAGAATAGTCTTAGACTACAGACACTTAAACAGTCATACACGCACATATGCTATACAAAACTCACATAGCACAGCACTGATGAACAATATAGTGCGTAAACAATATAAAACAACACTGGACATTTCCAATGTTTTTTTCTGCCAGACTATAGTGCCTGAGAGTAGAGACTTAACAAGTTTCAGCGCACTGGGCTCCCAGAAAAATTCTGTCGTTTACCTCAGGGGTATAAGAACAGCCCAGGACTGTTCGCAACTTGTGTTACTGCAATTTTGCACGAGATTGACCCTTAAGCATTGTCCTATGTAGATGATATTTATCTTACAGATGATGAATTGCTACAACATTTAAGATGGGTAGCCCGCATTGTTGTCGGATTTGCTGAATTTGACTACAAATTCAACTTCAAAAAAACAAAAATTGCCTTCCTCAGCGTCCTGTTCCTGGGATATGAGCTATCGAGTGAAGGAAAGAGCCTAGCGCCACAATACTTAGTAAAATGCGCACAACTACAACCTCCAAACACAATCAAAAACTCCAATCTCTATTGGGTTTCCTAAATTTTGGCAGAACTTACATTCCAAATTATGCCACACGCATAAAACCTTTATATGATTTGATACATCCTGATTTTTCAAGTACATTTTGGACAATTGAACATACACACATTCTCAGAGAACTGCAGACAGATATGCTTGCAGCACAACATTTACACACAAGGGACAACAAATTACCTTTGGTCATCTGAGTAATTGCTGGTGCCATCGGTTTCACCTATGTGACATTTAATGAAGGTGAAACAGTACCGATTGCATACAAATCACACTTGTACTCAGTAGCAGAACAACGCTTTGCTCCCACTGAGAAAATACTCACTGCTGTACAGATGGCGGTCATTAAAGAAAGACCTCTAACCCAGGGCAAACGCATTATTGCAGTTTCTCCAATCCCAACCCTAGAGGCTGTTACAAAAGCCAGCGTTCCAAATGCAAAAGCATTACATCCACGCTGGATACAATGGGCCACGTCTTTGAAAGCCACGGATGTAGACTACATTTTTGACCCAAAACTACAAACTGAAGAATTTTTGCAGTATGAACTAGAATACCGAGTTCCAGCAAACACACTGCCTGTGGAACAATATTATAGAGTTATGTACACCGATGGCTCTGCACAACCTGTAAATGGCACAAAGCACCAACATTCTGCTGCTTGCGCAGTCGTAAGTGGCTATATGGAGGACAATACATTTTGTCCCCTATATACATTTACCCAAAACCTAGGGGATTGCACTTCACAATTGGCAGAGCTAAAAGCTCTGTTGATGGCACTGGAACATACGGATCCTGCACAGCCAACACTGATTGTTTGTGATTCCTACTATTGTGTCCAGTCCTTCAAATGAATACCTGCAATACTGTCGCTAGAATGGGTTCAGAGATTCTAAAGGCAACACCATTAAACAGACTCCTCTGGGGGAAAGTAGCAGATCTAAAAGAAATGCTACCAAATGTCCATGTTGTACACACACTTGGACACCAGCGCGTTGGAATACACATTGCTGGAATACATTGGCTGATGAAGCTGCAAAGTCAGCAGTGGCTGTGGATGCTGTTGCTGCAGTAACTCGTTTGAGTTCAAAACCGGACGCAGACATAAGGGCTGCTGTGACAGCTACGGCGGATGGTACGCCCTATCCAAAAGGATTTCCTGACAGATATTCCTACCGAATGGGAGGCATGCTGAACGCTGAAGTTAAGATACCAGGCGTAGGGGTACATGATATTCCCAATAGAGATATAAGATCATAATTGATTAAAGCAGCGCATGAAGGGGTGGCATCTGCCCATGCTGGTGTGGCGGCTACAATCTCAATTTTACAAGCCCGTTATTGGTGGCCAGGCCTCTACAAAGAGACCAAGCAGTATGTCCTTTGCTGTGACATCTGCCAACAAATTAAACGTTTCAACTGCCAAACGCCCGCCGCAGACACCCCTCTTGATTTCAAACAAACCCTTACAATGTGTGTACTTGGACCATTGCGGTCCCCTAACACCGGATAGTGCATACAAGTATATATTAGTCGCTGTTGATTATTGCTCCAGATTTTTATGGGTGTGGTCACAACGCTTGGCTGACGCTCAGACTGTTATTAAAGATTTGCGAGTCTTTATCGTTACATATGCGGTTGCGGCTTTCCACTCGGACCAGGGCCCTGCTTTTGCCTCAAGGGCATTCAGGGACGCCATGGCTTCGTTGAGGGTCCAACTCCAGTACTCGTCTCCATTTCATCCCAAGGGAAATAGTGTTGTAGAGCGATTAAACCGTGATTTAAAGCAATCCTTAACAGCCAGAGTCTTAGGTATGGGTCGTAGTTGGCTTAATCACCTGTATGGAGTTCAGAGAGCACTTAACAATCTGCCTAGAAGGTCCCTGGGGGGTTGTACTTCATATGAGTGCCTGTTCGGAACTCAAATGTATGTTCCAGATCTTGATGGTCCTGGCATGGAGGCGGCAGAAACACCCTTTGTGTCACTGTCTTACAGGAATTAGAACAGTTCCGTGATGACAGTTCTTCTGCCAGTACTGCCTCCATAGGAATTAAGGATGTACCAGTAACATCTACCGGCTGGATTCCTAGAATCAGGGATCTAGTACGTGCAAAGGTTGCTGTGAAAAAGGAATTTGGTCCTTCCTATCGAGCACCGGTCCCAGTCTTGGGGATACATGGTACCAGAACTGTAATTCTACCGCTGTTGGCTGGTGCCAAAGAAAATCGTTTTGTCTCCATCGACAATGTCAAACTACACCATGTGGCCAATCCTGCACAGCAGACCAAGAGGAACAGCCAGTAGTTCCCGAATCCCTCTCACTACTGGTCAAGAAGTCCCGCTACAAGTTGTCAGCAGCAACACCAACGCCTCTCCGAGCTTGGAGAGGGTGGAAAATGATCTTGCATTGGTTCCACTAACATCAAATAATACAGAAACAGTTGATTGATTTGATACAGCATCAACACAAACGGATGGTGATATTTATTCTGTGGCACCACGAGAAACACCAACTCCACCAGTAAACACAGCTCCAGTTTTTGCACGAACTACTTCTGGGTATTTTGCCGACATCAAGGATGACGCCTCAGACTAATTCCCCTCTTCAGCACTTGAACTGTCAAAAACACGTAAGCTAACGAACTGGCTTAAAATAACATATTTTATTTTTCCATGGAACTATCTTTGGCTTTCCTTGACTGTACTAGCTTTCCTACTTTGGATTGGTTTTGTTATCACTTTCATTTTATTAATACATGGTCATTTTCTTCCTGAAAAATCAACAGTTGAATTGGTGGGTGAGGTCCTAAAACCACATTTGTCATCACACAAGGTCCAAAGAGACTTGTCTTTTGTGAACATTTCCGCGATACCAATTCCTGATGGGATTGGTTGGGATAAAGTAATATTTGATATATACGGTCCCACTGATGTTATTCAAATACCATATGTGTTCAAGCTATCAATGAATTATATAATAATACCAGGCATTGTTTCTGATGATTGGGATGTGAAAACAGTTGATTCTATGATGACTGAATTGCAGTATTATACTGTATTTGAAAACGAAGATGTTTATCAATCTAAAGAAGATTATGGTGATATGTTTTGCTTTAATTATTATGGGCACCATTTCATACACAGAGCGAGCAGCCCCCAAACTGGTTTTAATTATACACAATGGGAACATTATCCGACTCCACCACAAGGGAGTTCAAAAACATATTCTGGAAAGTTTACATATTTTTCTGGGCATGATGTAAAAAATGCTGAGTCGTATTATTTTAAATTGCCACCTACTAAAGATATACATATATTATTGACGAATACTAAATTTAGATATTCGGAATCCTTTGTTTCCAGGTTGTCTGTAGAAGGCTATGAATATTGGCTGAAGTCGATTTACTTGAAAAGTGAATGGGGAACTAGACATTGGCAAATAAGGGGTAGGAAGCTTTATTCAGAGCATGCCTGATACCTATACAAATGATATTCTTAAATGAAACAGTACAAAAAACAAGTTGTCTAGGCTTAGCAAAGATTAAAGAATTAAACACGGCCAGTATACCAGCCCTTGCTAAATTTGATAAATGTCAAAAATATACAAATGCAACTGAAGATCAGCTCGACGAATGGGTCCTGAATGGTACATTTAATGTTTCACTGACAAGTCCTGGCGGGTGGTTATTGTGGCCAGTAGATACCAATGGGTGTCACCAACATTTTATTAACTCCTCAGGTGGTTTTAGAATGAATAGGCTGGACCCTTGCTATATATCATCCGAACATGCGGTTATAGTTACAACATACAGTGTAGGGAAACTATGCCAGCAATGATTAAGAACTTCCTCACTAGATGCGGTTAGAGAACACCTCAGTCTCCTGTCTAATAATTCTGATTTACAGGATTTCCTGTTAGGCCCCAGAAAACACTGCAGAAAGCGGTTCTTATATGAAGTATGTAATGACATTTGGAAGCTTTCCCAACAAGAAGCAGCTGCCCGGTTAAAGCAAATAGACTAGGAAAATCTAAAAAAGGCATTAGCTGTTGTGGATAATGGGATTAATACCCTGTCCGACCGAAAATACACCCTAAATAACATTGTCTCTTCTGCTATAGACATTATACAAACAGATATGTCTTCCTTACACCATGGACAGAGTCAGCTAAGGTCCATTATGCAGTTGGGTTTGACACTTCAAACATTGAAGGCAGGTCGCGTTCCTTGGCAGCATGTCAGCGCAAGGGAAATAATTTCTTCCTTTAATTTAACGCAACAACAACAACTAATGACTTAGAAAGAAGCGACTTATGTCATGCTAAACATCGCGAAATTAGAAAAGTTGCCTTTTACTGTGGCTGAAATACCATCTGCTGAGTGGCTAATACATGGGGTCATCAAGCTGCCTATTTCTACACTTCAATTCACCTCCTGTTTAAAACACATTTCGGTAGGCAGATATGAAAGGCTGGGAGATAGTTATATCCATGAGGTGTGAGAGCTTCCCTTCTCATACAAATTTCTCATTGGCGTAAAAGAAGTCTTTTTAGTGGTAGTGAATGTGAGACTTCAGTCAGCCATTCAATGGTTTGTAAACAGTTGTTCTTGCATGGGGCGTGTAACGTGTCTGCAGCGAACTTGCCTTGTTATCTGAAGGGAGTTCCAGTCCCCTTGATTAGACCTACGTTCCAGGTGCTTTCAAATGGCAGCTATGTCCTCCTCAACGGTGAAGACTGTTGTGGGATGCAAGCCGGAATAGTTTATGGTGCATGCTGCGGGAACATACGTTTTCCCCCCACTAAGATAAAAGAGGTAGCTGACATTTGGCCTCACAGTGCTACTTCAAATGTGAATTTTGACAAGTTGAGCAGATTCAAGGCTTTATTGTTTCAAAAGCATGTGGCCCTCACATCTGCACGCAAGACCTACACACTTCAGGTGGCAAGGTCGTCAGCAGAAATACAGTCCCTTTTAAGTGCAAACTTTCCGAGACACTTTGGTGAACTCGTGGAACGGATATTTAATGCGTCCAGTAAAACTGGAATCGCACATTTCTTTAAGGCTGTTGGTTCTGGTTTCATTCACACTTTCTCCTCCATATTCGGTTTAATGCCATCAGCCATCCACTCAATTTTTTCTAGGATTTTCGGGGGGTTTCCAATAACTTTGGCTTTATTACCTGGCATTTTGCTGTTGCTATTTTGTATGCACAATGGCTGTCCCGCCGCAACAAGGAGGAATGAAAGTGCTCCCATCAGCGCAGCTGTGTTGTGAACGCATGATGCAGTATTTTGGAGAAACACTCCTGGAGCAATTGGAGTGTGGCTGGCCTCTGTCATTTAGACCGGTTTTGCATTGTGTGCAGCCCGTGTTTCGGTGCCTCTGGTGCTCTTTCGAACACGCACTGGAAGACTGTCTTTCTACGCAGCACTTGATTTCATTGGGCGCTGATCTGTTGATGTGCTCGCTGAGGGCTCATTACCGGACATGCGCATTGAGTTTGCGTTTGCTACGGGAAGCTACTTATGAGTTGCCCTTCCTGGAGGATGTGGCTCTCGACTCATCTTTGGATACACCACGGAATGCCGCCTTGGCTGAGGCTGAGGCTATGGAACACGACTGCTCCTTAATCCTTCTTGGCGATGCCTTTACAACTTTAACATCTGCCGAAGTGGAAGATTTATTTTCCTCTATGGTCCCGGAATCGATTGGAACTTTTCAAAAATATCTTTTGCTTTTTGAAATTCGGTCTTTTATGCCACATGTTCATGTTTTAAATTGTCCTTGTACATGGTCACGTGTCCCTTCGACTTGTCATAACTGACATTGATTTTTACATATATATCTTAGGTTGAGCTCTTAGTAGCTGTAAGGAAATGCCTCCTTGGCATGGTTACCCCCTGACTTTTTGCCTTTGCTGATGCCAAGTTATGATTTGAAAGTGTGCTGGGACCTGCTAACCAGGCCCCCGCACCATTGTTCTTTCCCTAACACTGTACCTTTGTCTCCACAATTGGCACAACCCTGGCACCCAGGTAAGTCCCTTGTAACTGGTACACCTGGTACCAAGGGCCCTGATACCAGGGAAGGTCTCTAAGGGCTGCAGCATGTCTTATGCCACCCTGGGGACCCCTAACTCAGCACATGCACACTGCTTGCCAGCTTGTGTGTGCTGGTGGGGAGAAAATGACTAAGTCGACATGGCACTCCCCTCAGAGTGCCATGCCAACCTCACACTACCTATGGCATAGATAAGTCACCCCTCTAGCAGGCCTTACAGCCCTAAGGCAGGGTGCACTATACCACAGGTGAGGGCATAGGTGCATGAGCACTATGCCCCTACAGTGTCTAAGCAAAACCTTAGACATTGTAAGTGCAGGGTAGCCGTAAGAGTATATGGTCTGGGAGTCTGTCATACACAAACTCCACAGCACCATAATGGCTACTCTGAAAACTGGGAAGTTTGGTATCAAACTTCTCAGCACAATAAATGCACACTGATGCCAGTGTACATTTTATTGTAAAATACACCCAGAGGGCATCTTAGAGATGCCCCCTGAAAACATACCCGACTTCCAGTGTGGGCTGACTAGTTTTTGCCAGCCTGCCACACACCAGACATGTTGCTGGCCACATGAGGAGAGTGCCTTTGTCACTCTGTGGCCAGGAACAAAGCCTGCACTGGGTGGAGGTGCTTCTCACCTCCCCCTGTAGGAACTGTAACACCTGGCGGTGAGCCTCAAAGGCTCACCCCCTTTGTTACAGCGCCACAGGGCATCCCAGTCTAGTGGAGATGCCCGCCTCTCCGGCCACTGCCCCCACTTTTGGCGGCAAGGCTGGAGGAGATAATGAGAAAAACAAGAAGGAGTCACTCCCCAGTCTGGACAGCCCCTAAGGTGTCCTGAGCTGAAGTGACTCTTACTTTTAGAAATCCTCCATCTTGCAGATGGAGGATTCCCCCAATAGGATTAGGGATGTGCCCCCCTCCCCACAGGGAGGAGGCACAAAAAGGGTGTAGCCACCCTCAGGGCCAGTAGCCATTGGCTACTGCCCTCCCAGACCTAAACACACCCCTAAATTGAGTATTTAGGGGCTCCCAGAACCGAGGAAGATAGATTCCTGCAACCTCAAGAAGAAGAAGCACTGCTGACCTGAAGTCCTGCAGTGAAGACGGAGACTACAACTGATTTGGCCCCAGCCCCACCGGCCTGTCTCCCTACTTCGAAGAAAACTGCAACAGCGATGCATCCAACAGGGTCCAGCGACCTCTGAAGCCTCAGAGGACTACCCTGCATCTAAAGGACCAAGAAGCTCCCGAGAACAGCGGCCCTGTTCAAGAAACGGCAACTCTTTGCAACAAAGAAGCAACTTTTAAAGACCACACGTTTCCCGCCGGAAGCGTGAGACTTTCCACTCTGCACCCGATGCCCCCGGCTCGACCTGCGGAAAACTAGCTCTACAGGGAGGACTCCCCGGCGACTGCGAGCCCGTGAGTAGCCAGAGTTGACCCCCGTGGGCCCCCACAGCAACGCCTGCAGAGGAAATCCAGAGGCTCCCCCTGACCGCGACTGCCTGCTTCAAGGAACCCGACGCCTGGAAACCACACTGCACCCGCAGCCCCCAGGACCTGAAGGAACCGACCGCCAGTGCAGGAGCGCCCCCCAGGGGACCCTCTGCCTCGCCCAGGTGGTGGCTACCCCGAGGAGCCCCCCCCCTTGCCTGCCTGCATCGTTGAAGAGACCCCCGGGTCTCCCCATTGATTCCTATTGAAAACCCGATGCCTGTTTGCACTCTTCACCCAGCCGCCCCTGTGCCACTGAGGGTGTACTTTCTGTGCCTGCTTGTGTCCCCCCCAGTGCCCTACAAAAACCCCCGGGTCTGCCCTCCAAAGTCGCGAGTACTTACCTGCTGGCAGACTGGAACCGGGGCACCCCTATTTCCTTTGAAGTCTATGTGTTTTGGGCACCACTTCGACCTCTGCACCTGATCGGCCCTGAGCTGCTGGAGTGGTAACTTTGGGGTTGCCTTGAACCCCCAACGATGGGCTACCTTTGACCCAACTTTGAACCCTGTAAGTGTTTTACTTACCTGTGAACTTAACATTTACTTACCTCCCCCAGGAACTGTTGATTTTTGCACTGTGTCCACTTTTAAAATAGCTTATGGCCATTCTTGCCAAAACTGTTCATGCTATTGTGATAATTCAAAGTTCCTAAAGTACCTAAGTGAAATACCTTTCATTTAAAGTATTGTTTGTAAATCTTTAACCTGTGGTTCTTAAAATAAACTAAGAAAATAAATGTTTCTATATAAAAACCCATTGGCCTGGAATTGTCTTTGAGTGTGTGTTCCTCATTTATTGCCTGTGTGTGTACAACAAATGGTTAACACTACCCTCTGATAAGCCTACTGCTCGACCACACTACCACAAAATAGAGCATTAGAATGATCTCTTTTTGCCACTATCTTACCTCTAAGGGGAACCCTTGGATTCTGTGCAGGCTATTTCTTACTTTGAAATAGTACATACAGAGCCAACAGCCTACAGTAGCAATTTTATATGTCTTTAGGCTTTGAACCACCTTCAACCAACAAGGGGTGGGTGTTGTGTGCTACGGGAAGCTACTTATGAGTTGCCCGTCCTGGAGGATGTGGCTCTTGACTCATCTTTGGGTACACCACGGAATGCCGCCTTGGCTGAGGCAATGGAACACGACTGCTCCTGAATCGTTCTTGGCGATGCCTTTACAACTTTAACATCTGCCGAAGTGGAAGATTTCCTGTCCTCTATGGTCCCAGAATCGATTGGAACTGTTCAAAAATAACTTTGCTTTTTGAAATTCGGTCTTTTATGCCACATGTTCACATTTTAAATTGTCCTTCTACATGCTCAAGTGTCCCTTCGACTTGTCATAATTGACATTGATTTTTACATATATGTCTTAGGTTGAGCTTTTAGTAGCAATTTTTCATGTCTTTAGGCTTTGAACCACTTTCAACCAACAAGGGGAGGGTGTTGTGTAGCTATTTTAGCTATAGGTCCATGAACGATATTTTAACACACCAGGCCAAGCCGCTGTGCACTCTAACCTAGATATATTTTATTCAGCTTTACTTTATTATTGTTAAAATAGCCACTTTTACGGTCTTGTTTTATTTTCTGTTTATCTAACTGTTTTTGCCTAGGCCAGCACTCTGTTCTCAAACAAGACATTCTAGCTCACTCTGTGCTTCTTCCAAGGCTACAGCACGGTACATTGCCGGTGAACGTGGTAGACGTTTAGTCTCCAACATTCATAGAAAACACACATCCTTATGTAGGGACCTTTTCTCAGAACATCAGCTGTGTTGTTATAAAAACACTTCCTTGTCCCTTACACGGGAGATTCCAGCCAGAGAACCACGACTGTATGCTGATTGCCGAATGCTTCGCTACAGATGCTAACGCAGACTGCAGGCCTTTTCTCAGGTATGGGGGATGATGTCTTCCCAGGGGAACCTGAAGGGCAGAATTAGAGCTTAACATGCTGTGCTCTATTATAGCTGAGGTAGGAATTAGTCTATCAACTGTAGCAACAATATGATAGCATTATTTCTATGCTTCACTCTCCTTGTTTCAATTTTAATATTGTCATGCTGTGTCGTCCTGGTTATTGCAGCTCATGCTTTGCTATCTAAAACGCAGTTGTTTTATTAAAATCATTATTAAAACATATACTGCCTCTGTTTGTAATTTATATATGAGACTAAGGTAACTGAGAGAAACGGATGAGACCTGAGTGACCATGGCTTCCATGAGAAACCAATTATGTAATGCGCTCGGCTGCCCAATCATCCCTGCCCTTGGGTAGAGATGAGGCACTGCTAGTTAGCCGGAGCAAAACCCGGATTGGAGCGACAGTTGTCACCCGCAGTGGGTCAGACTTAGTCTCCCACACCACGGGCGATCCTGCCACTCAAAATCCAGTAGTCTCATTAGAATAATGAGAGCCTACGCGACATGGCGCCGCCAACGTTTGGTCAGGCTCTAATTTTCGGATCCTCCTGAGTATCTCTGTCTCATTATTTATAATGACACCTCAATACCGTATACGGAGACGTCCGTGGTACTGAGGATTTCAGCCACAGCTACCTAGGTTATCCTATTTGGAGCTGGAGGTTGTTCAAGCTTGAACTTTAAAAGGAAAAACCCTATTTGGTGTGCCTTCTCTGAACATATCTTTTATCTAACATGGCGACTCCGCAGCAGGTAGCAATAGCAGTCAATCTGAGACAACCTCTGACTGCACACTTACTAGCAAATGGCCTAACGGCCCAGGGGGGTCCAGTCACATTTGTGGTGGATGCCCATCCAGCTTATAGAACAGAACTCTTCTATTCTTGGATCACATTTCCAGCAGTTGATGGGAACAGAAACACATTTCATCCTTATACACTTGCAAACGTACCTGGACAATACAGGGCATATGCATATTTAGAAATACCATTATCTTATCAAGAACATAATAATTGGTGTGTTGTTGCCCTACCCCACACAATATTACCAGTAAGGTTAGGTCCTCCAAGTAATGATGGTCCTACCTGGCCTTTAATGGCCACCTATACACCACATCCTGAAGTAGCAAATTTAGCAGTGGTTGAGGTTCGTCGCTTATATACTGAATTAACAGTGACATATAGACGATTAGTACAGTTTGTGATGCAAACATTAAATACAAACCCAGCATGTGCTGCGCCAGCACAACCACATGCAGTGACGCCAGGCATAAACCCTCCAACTGTACATTCGATCATGGATAAAGTACCCACCAAACAAGAGGAAACTCTGTTTTGGTTAGCACAAAAAATAAATGCGCTGGAAGCAGTATTTCCCCATACAGGACCTCAGGATAAACATAGAATTCTAACGATGTGCTTACCATTTGGGATGGTCCCTTTAGTGGATAACTGTAATACTTGGGGCACGGTATTTGCTGCGCTCTATACAACAGCACACGGTACACCGACACTTGCCAATTTGCCGGAAGTGTTGAAACAAATTCAAGATGAATACGGGGCTGCGAAGGCCCTGGACTTGGGGATGCAACTAATGGGCATTGATTGGGCTTTGGCACAGGCACCTGCGTTATATCGCAATCATGTAGGATGGGATAAAGAAACCCCCTACCATGTAATTCCTATTAAAAATCAACCCCAACCACAACCTCAGTATCTGATAAAACATGATGCAGTGAGGGAAATACTCACACAATTAGAGTACCAGAGAGTAATTGAACCCTGTGTCTCTCCAATTAATATTCCATTATTACCAGTAACCAAACAGACCATTCATACAGAATAGTCTTAGACTACAGACACTTAAACAGTCATACACGCACATATGCTATACAAAACTCACATAGCACAGCACTGATGAACAATATAGTGCGTAAACAATATAAAACAACACTGGACATTTCCAATGTTTTTTTCTGCCAGACTATAGTGCCTGAGAGTAGAGACTTAACAAGTTTCAGCGCACTGGGCTCCCAGAAAAAATTCTGTCGTTTACCTCAGGGGTATAAGAACAGCCCAGGACTGTTCGCAACTTGTGTTACTGCAATTTTGCACGAGATTGACCCTTAAGCATTGTCCTATGTAGATGATATTTATCTTACAGATGATGAATTGCTACAACATTTAAGATGGGTAGCCCGCATTGTTGTCGGATTTGCTGAATTTGACTACAAATTCAACTTCAAAAAAACAAAAATTGCCTTCCTCAGCGTCCTGTTCCTGGGATATGAGCTATCGAGTGAAGAAAAGAGCCTAGCGCCACAATACTTAGTAAAATGCGCACAACTACAACCTCCAAACACAATCAAAAACTCCAATCTCTATTGGGTTTCCTAAATTTTGGCAGAACTTACATTCCAAATTATGCCACACGCATAAAACCTTTATATGATTTGATACATCCTGATTTTTCAAGTACATTTTGGACAATTGAACATACACACATTCTCAGAGAACTGCAGACAGATATGCTTGCAGCACAACATTTACACACAAGGGACAACAAATTACATTTGGTCATCTGAGTAATTGCTGGTGCCATCGGTTTCACCTATGTGACATTTAATGAAGGTGAAACAGTACCGATTGCATACAAATCACACTTGTACTCAGTAGCAGAACAACGCTTTGCTCCCACTGAGAAAATACTCACTGCTGTACAGATGGCGGTCATTAAAGAAAGACCTCTAACCCAGGGCAAACGCATTATTGCAGTTTCTCCAATCCCAACCCTAGAGGCTGTTACAAAAGCCAGCGTTCCAAATGCAAAAGCATTACATCCACGCTGGATACAATGGGCCACGTCTTTGAAAGCCACGGATGTAGACTACATTTTTGACCCAAAACTACAAACTGAAGAATTTTTGCAGTATGAACTAGAATACCGAGTTCCAGCAAACACACTGCCTGTGGAACAATATTATAGAGTTATGTACACCGATGGCTCTGCACAACCTGTAAATGGCACAAAGCACCAACATTCTGCTGCTTGCGCAGTCGTAAGTGGCTATATGGAGGACAATACATTTTGTCCCCTATATACATTTACCCAAAACCTAGGGGATTGCACTTCACAATTGGCAGAGCTAAAAGCTCTGTTGATGGCACTGGAACATACGGATCCTGCACAGCCAACACTGATTGTTTGTGATTCCTACTATTGTGTCCAGTCCTTCAAATGAATACCTGCAATACTGTCGCTAGAATGGGTTCAGAGATTCTAAAGGCAACACCATTAAACAGACTCCTCTGGGGGAAAGTAGCAGATCTAAAAGAAATGCTACCAAATGTCCATGTTGTACACACACTTGGACACCAGCGCGTTGGAATACACATTGCTGGAATACATTGGCTGATGAAGCTGCAAAGTCAGCAGTGGCTGTGGATGCTGTTGCTGCAGTAACTCGTTTGAGTTCAAAACCGGACGCAGACATAAGGGCTGCCGTGACAGCTACGGCGGATGGTACACCCTATCCAAAAGGATTTCCTGACAGATATTCCTACCGAATGGGAGGCATGCTGAACGCTGAAGTTAAGATACCAGGCGTAGGGGTACATGATATTCCCAATAGAGATATAAGATCATAATTGATTAAAGCAGCGCATGAAGGGGTGGCATCTGCCCATGCTGGTGTGGCGGCTACAATCTCAATTTTACAAGCCCGTTATTGGTGGCCAGGCCTCTACAAAGAGACCAAGCAGTATGTCCTTTGCTGTGACATCTGCCAACAAATTAAACGTTTCAACTGCCAAACGCCCGCCGCAGACACCCCTCTTGATTTCAAACAAACCCTTACAATGTGTGTACTTGGACCATTGCGGTCCCCTAACACCGGATAGTGCATACAAGTATATATTAGTCGCTGTTGATTATTGCTCCAGATTTTTATGGGTGTGGTCACAACGCTTGGCTGACGCTCAGACTGTTATTAAAGATTTGCGAGTCTTTATCGTTACATATGCGGTTGCGGCTTTCCACTCGGACCAGGGCCCTGCTTTTGCCTCAAGGGCATTCAGGGACGCCATGGCTTCGTTGAGGGTCCAACTCCAGTACTCGTCTCCATTTCATCCCAAGGGAAATAGTGTTGTAGAGCGATTAAACCGTGATTTAAAGCAATCCTTAACAGCCAGAGTCTTAGGTATGGGTCGTAGTTGGCTTAATCACCTGTATGGAGTTCAGAGAGCACTTAACAATCTGCCTAGAAGGTCCCTTGGGGGTTGTACTTCATATGAGTGCCTGTTCGGAACTCAAATGTATGTTCCAGATCTTGATGGTCCTGGCATGGAGGCGGCAGAAACACCCTTTGTGTCACTGTCTTACAGGAATTAGAACAGTTCCGTGATGACAGTTCTTCTGCCAGTACTGCCTCCATAGGAATTAAGGATGTACCAGTAACATCTACCGGCTGGATTCCTAGAATCAGGGATCTAGTACGTGCAAAGGTTGCTGTGAAAAAGGAATTTGGTCCTTCCTATCGAGCACCGGTCCCAGTCTTGGGGATACATGGTACCAGAACTGTAATTCTACCGCTGTTGGCTGGTGCCAAAGAAAATCGTTTTGTCTCCATCGACAATGTCAAACTACACCATGTGGCCAATCCTGCACAGCAGACCAAGAGGAACAGCCAGTAGTTCCCGAATCCCTCTCACTACTGGTCAAGAAGTCCCGCTACAAGTTGTCAGCAGCAACACCAACGCCTCTCCGAGCTTGGAGAGGGTGGAAAATGATCTTGCATTGGTTCCACTAACATCAAATAATACAGAAACAGTTGATTGATTTGATACAGCATCAACACAAACGGATGGTGATATTTATTCTGTGGCACCACGAGAAACACCAACTCCACCAGTAAACACAGCTCCAGTTTTTGCACGAACTACTTCTGGGTATTTTGCCGACATCAAGGATGACGCCTCAGACTAATTCCCCTCTTCAGCACTTGAACTGTCAAAAACACGTAAGCTAACGAACTGGCTTAAAATAACATATTTTATTTTTCCATGGAACTATCTTTGGCTTTCCTTGACTGTACTAGCTTTCCTACTTTGGATTGGTTTTGTTATCACTTTCATTTTATTAATACATGGTCATTTTCTTCCTGAAAAATCAACAGTTGAATTGGTGGGTGAGGTCCTAAAACCACATTTGTCATCACACAAGGTCCAAAGAGACTTGTCTTTTGTGAACATTTCCGCGATACCAATTCCTGATGGGATTGGTTGGGATAAAGTAATATTTGATATATACGGTCCCACTGATGTTATTCAAATACCATATGTGTTCAAGCTATCAATGAATTATATAATAATACCAGGCATTGTTTCTGATGATTGGGATGTGAAAACAGTTGATTCTATGATGACTGAATTGCAGTATTATACTGTATTTGAAAACGAAGATGTTTATCAATCTAAAGAAGATTATGGTGATATGTTTTGCTTTAATTATTATGGGCACCATTTCATACACAGAGCGAGCAGCCCCCAAACTGTTTTTAATTATACACAATGGGAACATTATCCGACTCCACCACAAGGGAGTTCAAAAACATATTCTGGAAAGTTTACATATTTTTCTGGGCATGATGTAAAAAATGCTGAGTCGTATTATTTTAAATTGCCACCTACTAAAGATATACATATATTATTGACGAATACTAAATTTAGATATTCGGAATCCTTTGTTTCCAGGTTGTCTGTAGAAGGCTATGAATATTGGCTGAAGTCGATTTACTTGAAAAGTGAATGGGGAACTAGACATTGGCAAATAAGGGGTAGGAAGCTTTATTCAGAGCATGCCTGATACCTATACAAATGATATTCTTAAATGAAACAGTACAAAAAACAAGTTGTCTAGGCTTAGCAAAGATTAAAGAATTAAACACGGCCAGTATACCAGCCCTTGCTAAATTTTATAAATGTCAAAAATATACAAATGCAACTGAAGATCAGCTCGACGAATGGGTCCTGAATGGTACATTTAATGTTTCACTGACAAGTCCTGGCGGGTGGTTATTGTGGCCAGTAGATACCAATGGGTGTCACCAACGTTTTATTAACTCCTCAGGTGGTTTTAGAATGAATAGGCTGGACCCTTGCTATATATCATCCGAACATGCGGTTATAGTTACAACATACAGTGTAGGGAAACTATGCCAGCAATGATTAAGAACTTCCTCACTAGATGCGGTTAGAGAACACCTCAGTATCCTGTCTAATAATTCTGATTTACAGGATTTCCTGTTAGGCCCCAGAAAACACTGCAGAAAGCGGTTCTTATATGAAGTATGTAATGACATTTGGAAGCTTTCCCAACAAGAAGCAGCTGCCCGGTTAAAGCAAATAGACTAGGAAAATCTAAAAAAGGCATTAGCTGTTGTGGATAATGGGATTAATACCCTGTCCGACCGAAAATACACCCTAAATAACATTGTCTCTTCTGCTATAGACATTATACAAACAGATATGTCTTCCTTACACCATGGACAGAGTCAGCTAAGGTCCATTATGCAGTTGGGTTTGACACTTCAAACATTGAAGGCAGGTCGCGTTCCTTGGCAGCATGTCAGCGCAAGGGAAATAATTTCTTCCTTTAATTTAACGCAACAACAACAACTAATGACTTAGAAAGAAGCGACTTATGTCATGCTAAACATCGCGAAATTAGAAAAGTTGCCTTTTACTGTGGCTGAAATACCATCTGCTGAGTGGCTAATACATGGGGTCATCAAGCTGCCTATTTCTACACTTCAATTCACCTCCTGTTTAAAACACATTCCGGTAGGCAGATATGAAAGGCTGGGAGATAGTTATATCCATGAGGTGTGAGAGCTTCCCTTCTCATACAAATTTCTCATTGGCGTAAAAGAAGTCTTTTTAGTGGTAGTGAATGTGAGACTTCAGTCAGCCATTCAATGGTTTGTAAACAGTTGTTCTTGCATGGGGCGTGTAACGTGTCTGCAGCGAACTTGCCTTGTTATCTGAAGGGAGTTCCAGTCCCCTTGATTAGACCTACGTTCCAGGTGCTTTCAAATGGCAGCTATGTCCTCCTCAACGGTGAAGACTGTTGTGGGATGCAAGCTGGAATAGTTTATGGTGCATGCTGCGGGAACATACGTTTTCCCCCCACTAAGATAAAAGAGGTAGCTGACATTTGGCCTCACAGTGCTACTTCAAATGTGAATTTTGACAAGTTGAGCAGATTCAAGGCTTTATTGTTTCAAAAGCATGTGGCCCTCACATCTGCACGCAAGACCTACACACTTCAGGTGGCAAGGTCGTCAGCAGAAATACAGTCCCTTTTAAGTGCAAACTTTCCGAGACACTTTGGTGAACTCGTGGAACGGATATTTAATGCGTCCAGTAAAACTGGAATCGCACATTTCTTTAAGGCTGTTGGTTCTGGTTTCATTCACACTTTCTCCTCCATATTCGGTTTAATGCCATCAGCCATCCACTCAATTTTTTCTAGGATTTTCGGGGGGTTTCCAATAACTTTGGCTTTATTACCTGGCATTTTGCTGTTGCTATTTTGTATGCACAATGGCTGTCCCGCCGCAACAAGGAGGAATGAAAGTGCTCCCATCAGCGCAGCTGTGTTGTGAACGCATGATGCAGTATTTTGGAGAAACACTCCTGGAGCAATTGGAGTGTGGCTGGCCTCTGTCATTTAGACCGGTTTTGCATTGTGTGCAGCCCGTGTTTTGGTGCCTCTGGTGCTCTTTCGAACACGCACTGGAAGACTGTCTTTCTACGCAGCACTTGATTTCATTGGACGCTGATCTGTTGATGTGCTCGCTGAGGGCTCATTACCGGACATGCGCATTGAGTTTGCGTTTGCTACGGGAAGCTACTTATGAGTTGCCCTTCCTGGAGGATGTGGCTCTCGACTCATCTTTGGATACACCACGGAATGCCGCCTTGGCTGAGGCTGAGGCTATGGAACACGACTGCTCCTTAATCCTTCTTGGCGATGCCTTTACAACTTTAACATCTGCCGAAGTGGAAGATTTATTTTCCTGTATGGTCCCGGAATCGATTGGAACTTTTCAAAAATATCTTTTGCTTTTTGAAATTCGGTCTTTTATGCCACATGTTCATGTTTTAAATTGTCCTTGTACATGGTCACGTGTCCCTTCGACTTGTCATAACTGACATTGATTTTTACATATATATCTTAGGTTGAGCTCTTAGTAGCTGTAAGGAAATGCCTCCTTGGCATGGTTACCCCCTGACTTTTTGCCTTTGCTGATGCCAAGTTATGATTTGAAAGTGTGCTGGGACCTGCTAACCAGGCCCCCGCACCATTGTTCTTTCCCTAACACTGTACCTTTGTCTCCACAATTGGCACAACCCTGGCACCCAGGTAAGTCCCTTGTAACTGGTACACCTGGTACCAAGGGCCCTGATGCCAGGGAAGGTCTCTAAGGGCTGCAGCATGTCTTATGCCACCCTGGGGACCCCTAACTCAGCACATGCACACTGCTTGCCAGCTTGTGTGTGCTGGTGGGGAGAAAATGACTAAGTCGACATGGCACTCCCCTCAGAGTGCCATGCCAACCTCACACTACCTATGGCATAGATAAGTCACCCCTCTAGCAGGCCTTACAGCCCTAAGGCAGGGTGCACTATACCACAGGTGAGGGCATAGGTGCATGAGCACTATGCCCCTACAGTGTCTAAGCAAAACCTTAGACATTGTAAGTGCAGGGTAGCCGTAAGAGTATATGGTCTGGGAGTCTGTCATACACAAACTCCACAGCACCATAATGGCTACTCTGAAAACTGGGAAGTTTGGTATCAAACTTCTCAGCACAATAAATGCACACTGATGCCAGTGTACATTTTATTGTAAAATACACCCAGAGGGCATCTTAGAGATGCCCCCTGAAAACATACCCGACTTCCAGTGTGGGCTGACTAGTTTTTGCCAGCCTGCCACACACCAGACATGTTGCTGGCCACATGAGGAGAGTGCCTTTGTCACTCTGTGGCCAGGAACAAAGCCTGCACTGGGTGGAGGTGCTTCTCACCTCCCCCTGTAGGAACTGTAACACCTGGCGGTGAGCCTCAAAGGCTCACCCCCTTTGTTACAGCGCCACAGGGCATCCCAGTCTAGTGGAGATGCCCGCCCCTCCGGCCACTGCCCCCACTTTTGGCGGCAAGGCTGGAGGAGATAATGAGAAAAACAAGAAGGAGTCACTCCCCAGTCTGGACAGCCCCTAAGGTGTCCTGAGCTGAAGTGACTCTTACTTTTAGAAATCCTCCATCTTGCAGATGGAGGATTCCCCCAATAGGATTAGGGATGTGCCCCCCTCCCCACAGGGAGGAGGCACAAAAAGGGTGTAGCCACCCTCAGGGCCAGTAGCCATTGGCTACTGCCCTCCCAGACCTAAACACACCCCTAAATTGAGTATTTAGGGGCTCCCAGAACCGAGGAAGATAGATTCCTGCAACCTCAAGAAGAAGAAGCACTGCTGACCTGAAGTCCTGCAGTGAAGACGGAGACTACAACTGATTTGGCCCCAGCCCCACCGGCCTGTCTCCCTACTTCGAAGAAAACTGCAACAGCGATGCATCCAACAGGGTCCAGCGACCTCTGAAGCCTCAGAGGACTACCCTGCATCTAAAGGACCAAGAAGCTCCCGAGAACAGCGGCCCTGTTCATGAAACGGCAACTCTTTGCAACAAAGAAGCAACTTTTAAAGACCACACGTTTCCCGCCGGAAGCGTGAGACTTTCCACTCTGCACCCGATGCCCCCGGCTCGACCTGCGGAAAACTAGCTCTACAGGGAGGACTCCCCGGCGACTGCGAGCCCGTGAGTAGCCAGAGTTGACCCCCGTGGGCCCCCACAGCAACGCCTGCAGAGGAAATCCAGAGGCTCCCCCTGACCGCGACTGCCTGCTTCAAGGAACCCGACGCCTGGAAACCACACTGCACCCGCAGCCCCCAGGACCTGAAGGAACCGACCGCCAGTGCAGGAGCGCCCCCCAGGGGACCCTCTGCCTCGCCCAGGTGGTGGCTACCCCGAGGATCCCCCCCCCTTGCCTGCCTGCATCGTTGAAGAGACCCCCGGGTCTCCCCATTGATTCCTATTGAAAACCCGATGCCTGTTTGCACTCTTCACCCAGCCGCCCCTGTGCCACTGAGGGCGTACTTTCTGTGCCTGCTTGTGTCCCCCCCAGTGCCCTACAAAAACCCCCGGGTCTGCCCTCCAAAGTCGCGAGTACTTACCTGCTGGCAGACTGGAACCGGGGCACCCCTATTTCCTTTGAAGTCTATGTGTTTTGGGCACCACTTCGACCTCTGCACCTGATCGGCCCTGAGCTGCTGGAGTGGTAACTTTGGGGTTGCCTTGAACCCCCAACGGTGGGCTACCTTTGACCCAACTTTGAACCCTGTAAGTGTTTTACTTACCTGTGAACTTAACATTTACTTACCTCCCCCAGGAACTGTTGATTTTTGCACTGTGTCCACTTTTAAAATAGCTTATGGCCATTCTTGCCAAAACTGTACATGCTATTGTGATAATTCAAAGTTCCTAAAGTACCTAAGTGAAATACCTTTCATTTAAAGTATTGTTTGTAAATCTTTAACCTGTGGTTCTTAAAATAAACTAAGAAAATAAATGTTTCTATATAAAAACCCATTGGCCTGGAATTGTCTTTGAGTGTGTGTTCCTCATTTATTGCCTGTGTGTGTACAACAAATGGTTAACACTACCCTCTGATAAGCCTACTGCTCGACCACACTACCACAAAATAGAGCATTAGAATGATCTCTTTTTGCCACTATCTTACCTCTAAGGGGAACCCTTGGATTCTGTGCAGGCTATTTCTTACTTTGAAATAGTACATACAGAGCCAACAGCCTACAGTAGCAATTTTATATGTCTTTAGGCTTTGAACCACCTTCAACCAACAAGGGGTGGGTGTTGTGTGCTACGGGAAGCTACTTATGAGTTGCCCGTCCTGGAGGATGTGGCTCTTGACTCATCTTTGGGTACACCACGGAATGCCGCCTTGGCTGAGGCAATGGAACACGACTGCTCCTGAATCCTTCTTGGCGATGCCTTTACAACTTTAACATCTGCCGAAGTGGAAGATTTCCTGTCCTCTATGGTCCTGGAATCGATTGGAACTTTTCAAAAATAACTTTGCGTTTTGAAATTCGGTCTTTTATGCCACATGTTCACATTTTAAATTGTCCTTCTACATGCTCAAGTGTCCCTTCGACTTGTCATAATTGACATTGATTTTTACATATATATCTTAGGTTGAGCTTTTAGTAGCAATTTTTCATGTCTTTAGGCTTTGAACCACTTTCAACCAACAAGGGGAGGGTGTTGTGTAGCTATTTTAGCTATAGGTCCATGAACGATATTTTAACACACCAGGCCAAGCCGCTGTGCACTCTAACCTAGATATATTTTATTCAGCTTTACTTTATTATTGTTACAATAGCCACTTTTACGGTCTTGTTTTATTTTCTGTTTATCTAACTGTTTTTGCCTAGGCCAACACTCTGTTCTCAAACAAGACATTCTTGCTCACTCTGTGCTTCTTCCAAGGCTACAGCACGGTACATTGCCGGTGAACGTGGTAGACGTTTAGTCTCCAACATTCATAGAAAACACACATCCTTATGTAGGGACCTTTTCTCAGAACATCAGCTGTGTTGTTATAAAAACACTTCCTTGTCCCTTACACGGGAGATTCCAGCCAGAGAACCACGACTGTATGCTGATTGCCGAATGCTTCGCTACAGATGCTAACGCAGACTGCAGGCCTTTTCTCAGGTATGGGGGATGATGTCTTCCCAGGGGAACCTGAAGGGCAGAATTAGAGCTTAACATGCTGTGCTCTATTATAGCTGAGGTAGGAATTAGTCTATCAACTGTAGCAACAATATGATAGCATTATTTCTATGCTTCACTCTCCTTGTTTCAATTTTAATATTGTCATGCTGTGTCGTCCTGGTTATTGCAGCTCATGCTTTGCTATCTAAAACGCAGTTGTTTTATTAAAATCATTATTAAAACATATACTGCCTCTGTTTGTAATTTATATATGAGACTAAGGTAACTGAGAGAAAGGGATGAGACCTGAGTGACCACGGCTTCCCCGAGAAACCAATTATGTCATGTGCTCGGCTGCCCAATCATCCCTGCCCTTGGGTAAAGATGAGGCACTGCTAGTTAGCTGGAGCAAAACCCATATTGGAGCGACAGGTGTCACCCGCAGTGGGTCAGACTTAGTCTCCCACACCGCGGGCGATTCTGCCGCTCAAAATCCAGTAGTCTCATTAGAATAATGAGAGCCTACGCGCCAACCTAATCTGTAAATATTACTTCATTTTCTAAGCAGTCGCGGACCCCCTGAGGAAGCTTTGTGGACCCCCAGGGGTCCCCGGACCACAGATTGGGATCCAGTGGCTTAGGTGGTCCATTTTCCTCCAGGGGATGGACTTTAAAGTGGAACAAAGACCTGGGACTGCCCGTGCCAATGCAGATGGCCTCTCCAGGTTCTTCCACTTAGAAGATGAAGACTCACTAGGGAAAGGGTAGTCTCATCCTCTTTCGTATGGGGGGTTAAGGATGAGAGGAGGCCTCTTTTTGCATGGTTAGCCTCCCATGTTTTTCCTGATGTTGCTGAGCCCTAGAAGTTGTATTGCCCAGGGCCCCTGCTAACCAGGTTCCCTGGGCCTGAGCTCTTTCCCTAAATCTGCTGTGATGCTTGGCGCAACTGGATACACTCTTACATATCACTGTAAGTCCCTAGTAAGTGGTTACCCCAGTACCCAGGGCAACGGGATATTGAATGTAGGCCCTTGAGGGCAGCAGCACTGATTGTGCCACCCTCTATGGCCCTGCACTGAGATGCACCCAGCACTGCCAAGGCAGGCTGAGTGTACTGGGGCAAACCTAAAAAGGAAAACTAGACATGGCACACTCCCTGTGTGCCCTGTGCACCCCACACTGCATATGTTATGGGTAAGTCACCCTCTGGTAGGCCTTACAGACCTAAGGCAGGGTGCACAATACTATATGGGAGAGCATGGTTGCATAAGCAAGATGTCCCCACTGTTTCCTTGCCGAACCTGGGGCATAGTGAGTGAACAGTGCAGCCACTTTAAGTACATGTATTGGACACTGGTCAAACACGAGTTCTCCAGTTACATCATGGCCACTCTGCAACCTGGGTTGTTTGGTATCAAACAACTCAGAATGATAAATCCAAATTGATACCAGTATTTGATGTACCCCTAACTGTACCCAGGGGTCACCTCAGAGGTGCCCCCTGGAAAAGCTATCCCGACTAGCATGGTTGCTGACTGGTTTCATCCAGCATGCCACTTCCAGACAGCCAATAAACAAACCATGGGGAGAGCCCTGGCTTTCTGGTTTGTAATACAATGCCCTTCCTAGGTAGAGGAGTTAATACCCACTTCCTCAGGAATGTGCACTCTCCTGGCGGTGAGCTTCAACGGGCTCCCGCCCTTTATACTCGAGCCCCCACGCCTGATGCTAGCAACAGATGGCTTCCCCCTTTGTCAACCCCCAATTGTGTCGGGAGCAAAGGTGGGAAACCACACAAAGGGTAGGAGGAGGGGTCTCACTGATCATGCACCACCCCTAGGGGCTTGCAGGCGAAGTGGATCCCCCATTTCATTTACCTCCATGTTGGATGGCAGGTAAATAGCCGTGAGGTTAAGGGAAGTGACCCTTCTCACAGGAAGTGGTCCCTGTAAGGGATGTAGCCACCCAAGGGTAAATGTCCCATTGGACACTACCAGGTTCCCCCTAAAACACGCACTAAATTTAGTATTTAGTGGTCTCCCCTAGACCAAGAAACTAGATTCATCAGAAAGAAAAGAAGACAGCACCAAAGAACCCAACAGGACGAGAACAGAGGACCTGCTGCACCAGAAGATGCTCCAAGACCCCTGCTTGTTGCACCAGATTCCTGACAATTGCCGCTGCGGAGGAGCTGACCACTGGATTGACCTCAAAAGACCCCCCAGGACCTCCAGGCTTTGCAAATAGCCCGAGATCTACCTCCTGAGTGGAGGCACCACTCAAGAACCAAAGAAACCTACAAGGAACCAGCAAACTAGTGAGGGTCACTTCACCGACTGGCCGATATCTTCGCAACCGGAAGTGACAGCCAGACCTGATGACACACCAATGACAGCCCAGACAAGACCTACAAGTGTGCCAACTTTGGTGGCATAGCGCCCTCCTGTGGCCAAGTTGTGCCAATACCCCAGGTACTGGTCAGTGCACGTTGGACAACAGCAAAAACAGCACACCCAGAGCTGCAACTGGAATAGGAGGAAGCCTCAGTTGAGGACTTCAGAGACATCCTGGACCTCCCACCAGAGCACCCCCGTCGTCCTGCAAGGCCCCTGGAAGAAGGCTTACCTCCAGCTCCAAAGGGCTCCATTGCGCACAGCATCCAAGACCTCCAACGGGCCCTGGATCTGGCCACCCCGAAACCTTCATCGCAGAACCTGGTGTGTGCCCCAGGTCTCTAACCCCTTGCAACCTCAACAGCCCAAGGGGACCCAAAGGCACCACCTTTAAACCTGCAAACCAGCTCCTTTTCCAAGTGGCTGTGTGCCTGTGCCAAGAGACTTTCCAGCACTGCTCCCGTCGGAACCGGGAGCCGCCCAAGACTCTCCGGCGAATACAGTGTGCCCAACAACCTCATCCACCATCCTGCAAAAGAAGAAACTGGTAACTCCCCAGTGTGATTTTATATGCATTTTCTAGGTGGTCTTCCATTGATTCCTGTGGTGCATAATTACCCACAGAAAGACTAACTTTATTAAAACTTTGAAAAATCATAACTCAAAAATTGGGCCAGTAGGTGGTCTAATTTTGACCTCTGGAAACCAACGTGTGTTTACCTGGACCCCTGCACAGTGTGCCTAGTTTTGCACACAACATAGAGGATCAGCCTCCTACAGGGGGAAAGCCCTCAGTCTGCACGAGAAGGAATTTCCCTTGGAGTGAAGGAGTCACTCCCCTGCATCCACAGGCACCAACTGCAATGATGACCGGCTGCGTGGATCTCCTCTCATCCTGAACTGCTTGGATCCTGCATCACAGTTGGTGGTCCGAAGTAGTCCTGTTGGTCCTCTCTGCCAGCTGTCCAACTTTGGTGGCGGTAAGCTCTTGCCTTCCCACGCAGCACAGTACCCCCGTGCACAGTGTCTCTTGCAGCTGCCAATGCTTGTTTGCATCTCAACCACAGGATCTTCAGGCTACGTGTAGCTCCAGTCCCTAGCACTCCTTCTTGTGATGCACAGCCCTTTGCGTGGTTCTCATGCGATATGTGGACCTCCTCTAGTAGTGCTGGGTGGGCTCTTCTGCGACTCCTGTGTCACCGTCCTATGGACCTCCTGTGGGTGTTGCTTCTGCTCTTGTGGGCTCTCTGTGCCACTGAGGGTCATCTCTCAGTCCCCCTCCTGTGTTGAGTCCTGGGCCTTGCTGGTCCCCAGCAGCACCACTTTCCACCAACCTCGACATTTGCCTTTGCCAAGGCTTGTTGCTGGAATCCTTGCACCAGAACCCGACTGCATTTCTTCTTCCAGCGTGGGACATCGTCTGCATCCCTCAGGAACTATTCACCGGCTCCAGGGCTGCAATGCTGACCTTCACATCACCATCGACTAACTCCTGCATCCACAATTGGGTAGGTATTAGCTCATACGCTAGTTTCTTGTAGTCTTGTCTGTGTGTTGCATTTTCTTATTTTTCTTCCTTTTGGGTGGTTTGATGAAAATCCACTAACTTACTCCTTTTCTCCTGGTCGCTACGGGGCACTGTGGTACTTACCTTTGGGGTTTCCTAGTACCCCCAGCTCCCTTCTACACATTCCATTTATCTAGGTGAGGGTCCTGTGTTAGCATTCCATTTGTTTAGTATATGGTTTGGGCTCCCCCTAGGGTCACTATTGTCTAACTGCATTTTTACTGTTTTCTATCACTTTCTATGTCTATTTCTGGTAACTAGTGTATATATGTAGTGTGTTACTTACCTCCTATTGGAGGGTTGCCTCTCTAGTACTTTATGGTATTGTGTCACTAAAATGAAGTACCTTTATTTTTGTAACACTGAGTGTTTTCTTTCATGTGTTTAAGTGCTGTGTGACTACAGTGGTATTGCATGAGCTTTGCATGTCTCCTAGATAAGCCTTGGCTGGGCCTCCACAGCTACCTCTAGAGAGCCTGGCTTCTGGACACTGCCTACACTTCACTAATAGGGGATACCCAGACCTGGTATTAGTGTAGGTACCTCAGGTACCCACCACTCACCAGGCCAGCTTCCTACAGCCAGAATACTACAGACCAGGAAAAGCAGGAGGTAGAGGCTGACCCTCCAGTCTTAGATAGGGTAGACCTAGACTATACTGGGGAGGGTCTGGAAGAAGCCCGGGAACCCACCAGTCCTGTAGGGAGCACTCATGGCAGTGTGAGGGGGATCATACCAGTAGGTCCACTTTCACTCCCCGGGGATTGGTGCGAAGGGTCTCCAGGAGGAGGGATAGGTCCTCCTGATCTGTCCAAACCCATGTCTTTAGGACCTCCAATGAGACATACCACTTTAACTCGGGGTTGGGGGCATGGAGTCCCTAGATAGGAAATTCCACTGACTGAAGTTAGACCAGGACAAACTGAGACTGCACCAGCAACAGTTAGCCCTAGATAGTGAGGCCCTGGCAGTGAAGAGGGAAAGACAGAATTTGGGGTTAGCACTCCATGGTGGCAACAACAACTTTAGGGCCATCCAGGAGGACTTCTATGACTCCAGAAACCTTGTAAGACTGGTGTTGATATCCACAAGTGGTTTCTCTGACTTGGAGAGGGCCTGTAAAGTTCAGAGGGTCCATCAGAGACAGTGGGAAGCCATCTTGTGGCTTTCCTTTTCTGATAAAGGCAGGGACAACCTTCTTGCTGTCAGAGAAAAGTATGCCGATAACTATGATGCACTTAAGAATGCACTCCTTGATGCATTTGGCATAACCATAGAGGAGCACAGAATCAAATTCAAGAGACAAGGAAGTTCTTCCGGGATTGGGTAGATTTTGTAGACTGCTCTGTCAAGTACCTGGAAGGGTGGTTACACGGCAGCAATGTGCACGATTTTCAGGGCTTGTATAATCTTCTTGTGAGAGAGCACATTCTTAATAACTGCACATCTGTTAGATTGTGTCCGTTCCTGGTGGACTCAGATCTGACCTCTTCCCCAAGAATTGGGTAAGAAGGCAGACAAATGGGTTTGCATCTGGGTGGGTAGGAAAACTTCCACAGGGCATGACCACAAAGAGAAGGATTCTTACAAGAATCAGGACAAGGATGGGGACAAATCCAAACAAAAGAAAGAGTCTTTATTGGGCTCACAAAACTCTTCTGGGGTGGGTCTTAGTCATCTTCCTCTTCCCACAAGAAACCTTTGCGCTGCATATGTAGACAGAAAGGCCATAGGGCAGGTGACAGCACCTGTCCTGAAAAGAGCACTAAGCCTGCTACTACCACTACCACATTAAGTGCACGTAGCTGTAGTAATAACAATAGTAGTAGTAGTCAGTCCAAAAGTGTAGCTGGGTTCACCCTGGGGACTGTAGTGGCCTCTGGGTTACTCAGAGGGACCACTGAGGCAGTTTTGGTCTCTGATGGTGGCATTGACCTTGCCACCCTTGCTGCTTGTCCACTTAATATGGATAAGAACAGGCAGCATACCCTTATAAATGGTGTTGTCACAGTGTCCTTTCCTCGGGATCTGCACGTCGCTGAACAAAAGGCCCACCTTTCGGCGTCACCAACTCAGAAAGCTATTATAGCACAGAGTTATGATGAAGCCAGTCTGGGGGAAGGGAATTAGGGTAGGGAACAGCAGAGAGAGAGATCTGAAAAGTAAGGGTTAGAACAAATATGCATTTACTCATTCACAGAAATGTAACTCATCAATAGACTCTTGACTGAATGTGTCTCAGAGATATTAGATGGAGACCCCTTTTGAAATGAGGGCAAACTCCCGTCTTTAAAACATGGAACAAGGGCAAAACTACGACCTCAGAATCAAGAGATGGCAAGAACTTTGGACTACGATTATACTCAGAATATCAATCCTGTAACATCTATGCCTTCACAACATAAACCTTTGATCCTGACTTAGGAAATATCAAAGAATTAAATATGCTTTTCACATCTTAAGCTTTTCAAAGAACAATAAAAACTATGATTTGCTTATCTCCAGAAATACTTTCACATTCACAACAAAAAATGCCAAAATGTTTTACTCATTGAACTTGAAGCGCTTTACTTAATAATATCAGGAAGCGCTTTTACTCAAGCAGCCTAAATCACTTAGATTGTTTGTGCCAAGAACCTTTTACTCCTGTGAATTGAAGCGCTTTGATTGTCGTGCCAAGAACGCTTTAAACCTGAGGACTGAAGCGCTTGAATTGCTGTGCCAAGAGCGCTTTACATCTGTGAACTGAAGCGCTTGAATAGTTGTGCCAGGAGCACCTTTATATCTGTGAACTGAAGCGCCTGAATTGTCTTCCCAAAGCGCTTTACATCTGTGAACTGAAGCGATTGAATTGTCGTGCCAAGAGCGCTTTACAACTGTTAACTGAAGCGCCTGAATGGTCGGCTAAGAGCGCTTTACCTCTGTGAACTGAAGCGCTTTAATTGCTGTGCCAAGAGCGCTTTGCATCTGTAAACTGAAGTGCTTGCATTGCCGTGCCAAGAGCGCTTTACATCTATGAACTGAAGCGCCGGAATTATCGTGCCAAGAGCGCTTTACATCTATGAACTGAAGTGCTTTACATCTGTTCTGTGAACGAAACACTTTGAATTGTTGGGCAAAAGAGCGCTTTACATCTGTGAACTGAAACGCTTTGAATTGCTGAGCACAAAAGTGCTTTACATCTGTGAACGAAATGCTTGGAATTGCTGTGCAAAGGAGCGCTTTACATCTGTGCTCTGAAATGCCTTTGATCGTTGCGCCACGGCCGCTGTACTCTAGAAACTGAAAACGTTTTGCTCGTTATGCTAAGGGGCGCTTTACCTTTTGGAAGTAATGACTTCCTCCAAACTTGGATTCAGCAAGGCCTTACTGCTACGAGTACGACCTACTCGTTTTTGAATGCACCATGGAAACAAGGATACTTTGGTTGGACGACACTCTGCCATTCAGCAACTCCCCACGAGGTCTGGCTGCATCAAAGTCTTCAAAATAGTGAGCAACGTGCTTGGGTGTGGCTGGGCTCTATAGTCCTGCCACACCCCAAGATGGCTGCTGCCTCTAAAAACATGGGAATTGTAGTCCCTTCATAGAATAGCACTGAGAAGTGCATCTTGTCCACCAATGTCCTGAACCTGCAGCTCTATGAGCTTTGCCACAGGGCAGACGACACTGAGGGTCACCTTTGGAACAAGAGGGGATGACAAATGGTGCGCATAAAGCGCCGCAGAGTCACGCAGCGGAGTTTCAGGCGAGACCTGGACCGCGCCTGGCCTTATTCCTGACAGGTGTTGAGGCTGCGGCCTACAGGGACACATGTCCCAGTGTCACTATGATGACTGAAAAACTGGTGTCACCTGAACAACACCTACGTGGTCACACTTACCTAAGTTACTGACGCTCACAACACTCAGTGCCACCCCATGGCTATTGTTGACTTTAGTTGTGGGGGGGTTACTGGCCCAAAGAAAGGTTGTGGTATCCACTGATGTACCTGTAGAGAGTCTGTCGGGTAATGATTTAAGAATCAGCTTGGGCTGAAGTGGAGTTGGAAGCCTATGCAGCAATGCTGGGTAACCCTGGGCACGTCTTTGATGTAACAAGAACACAGACCAAGAAGCAGGGAGAGCAAGGGGCACTGGAGCACAGAAAAATTGACCAGGAAGCTCCCAAAAAGAGAGGCAGGCATGGTAAAAAGTTACCCCCTGTTCAGACTTCCAATGAGGATCTCGCTCATGAGGGAAAGAAACCTACTCCTTGGGTGGAACCTAAACTAGATGAACCCAAAGCTGATACAGCTGAGCTCCTTGGTGAAGGAAGACCCACCTGGGAAGAACTTAGTCTAGAGCAGAAGTCCTGTCCTACTCTAGAAAGTCTGAGGCACCAAGCTGCAGCTCAGGAAGCAGGGGATGTCAGTGTGACCTATAGGGTCGACTGGGACAACAACCTCTTTTATTCTGAGGCAAGGGACTCCAAACCTGGTGCCACCAGGAGCTTGGTCATTCCTCAAAACCTTAGTGAGTTTTTGTTGACCTTAGCACATAACATTTCCCTTGCAGGTCATTTAGGGCAAAGCAAGACTTGGGACAGACTTGTCCATCACTTTCACTGGCCCTACATGTCTGAGGATACAGAGGAGTTTTGTTGCTCCTGTTTAACCTGTCAAACCATTAGCAAGACATGTGGCACTCCAAAGCCCCCCTAATTCCACAACCAGTGGTTGAGAGGGTAGGGGTGGCCACTGTTGGCCCCCTAGACCCTCCAGCTGCCTCTGGGAACAGAATTATACTGTTGGTGGTGGACCATGCCACCAGGTACCCAGAGGCAATTCCACTTAGGACCACTACAGTTCCTGCAGTGGCCAAGGCCCCCCTGGAAAATGTTTCCAGTGTGGGGTTTCCTAAGGAAGTGGTGTCCGAGGTTCTAACTTCATGTCTGCATACCTTAAAGCCATGTGAAAGGAGTGTGGTGTAAAATACAAATTCACTGCCCCTTATCACCCACAAACAAATGGGTTATTTGAAAGGTACAACAAAACCCTCAAAGGCATGAACATGGGACTCTCAGAGAAACTGAGAAAGAGGTGGGATGTCCTATTGCCTTGTCTCCTCTTCGCCTACAGGGAAGTTCCACAAAAGGGAATGAGCTACAGCCCCTTTGAGCTTTTGTTTGGACATCTTGTTATGGGTCCACTTGCCCTTGTGAGGGAAGGTTGGGTGCAACCTCTCAAGCCCCCCAATTAGGACAGAGTAGATTATGTGCTAGGCCTGTGATCCAGGGCGACTGACTACATGAAGAGGGCATCTAAGAAACCTGAGGCCAACCAAAAACTGCAAAAGCAGTGGCATGACCAACAGGCAATACTGACTTCATCAGCCAGGACAAAAGATGTGGGTCCTGGAGCCTGTTGCTCCCAGGACACCCCGAGTTAAGTGGAGTGGGACTCACACTATAGTGGAGAAGAAAGGGGAGGTCACCTACTTGGTGGACCTAGGCACTCCCAGAAACCCCACAGGGTGCTTCATGTGCATCGTCTCAAGCCTTACTATGACAGGCCTGGCATGACATTGCTCATGGCCACTGATGAAAGTCAGTAAGAAGAGACTGACCCTCTCCTTGGCCTCTTCTCCACAACCCAGAAAATGGCCCAGTAGAGGGTGTAGGCCTGCTGACTGCCTCTCCGACCAGCAAAAGGATGAGTAGAAATCTCCTGGGTCGGTTCTCTGAAATGTTTTCCCTCAACCCTGGCTGGGTGTTACAATGGAGCCATACCCTTTAATGAACATCTTGTAGTACTCAGTCAGACATAAGAAGGCTCTGACTTGGGTTTGAGTAGTAGGGGCAACCCAATCCAAGATTGTCTGAAGTTTGCCCTGGAGTGGCTGAATTTGGCCTCCACCTAGCAGGTGGCCCAAATAAACCAACTTTCCTTGCCCTACCTGGCACTACATGTTGTGAACACACCACTGACACAGGTGACAGTCTGCCAGTAAAAAGCAAAATATAAAGGCAGCCTGATCATGTCAGAGAATGCATCAAAGGAGAAGTGCAAAAGATGCTTGACTTAGGAGTCATTGAGCCTTCAGCCAGTCCTTGTGCTAGTCCTGTAGTCTTAGTGCCCAAGCCCCACTCTCAAAATGGTAAGAGATGAGGTTCTGAGTTGACTACAGAGGCCTCAATACAGTCATGAGGACTGATGCTCACCAAATCCCGAAGGGAGATGTGCTGATAGAAACTCTGGCTGCTGACAAGTATCTTAGCATGTTTGATTTAACTGCTGGCTACTGGCAGATCAAGGTATTAGAGGACGGCAAACCTAAAACAGCATTCTCAAAACCTAGTGGGCATTATTTTTACAGTGATGCCCACTGGATTGAAGAATGGCCCTGCAACTATATGGAGGTTGGTGAGCAAAGTTCTCTAAGGCTTGAAAAGCTTTAGCGGGCAGCATATCTAGACAACATAGCTGTCTTTAGCTCCACCTGGGAGGATCACCTGATCAACCTTGGAAATGTACTTCAGGCCTTGAAAAAGGCAGTACTCACTATCAATGCATTAAAATGCCAGGTAGGGCAAGGAAAGTTGGTTTATTTGGGCCACCTGCTAGGTGGAGGCCAAATTCAGCCACTCCAGGGCAAACTTCAGACAATCTTGGATTGGGTTGCCCCTACTACTCAAACCCAAGTCAGAGCCTTCTTATGTCTGACTGAGTACTACAAGATGTTCATTAAAGGGTATGGCTCCATTGTAACACCCTTAAATGACTTCACATCCAAAAGGATGGCAAAGAAAGTCTGGTGGACAGCTAGCTGCCAGAAGGCCTTTGATGACCTGAAACAGGCCATGTGCTCTGCTCTCATTCTAAGAAGCCCTGATTTTCCAAACAATTAATTGTTCAAACAGATGCTTTTGAGGTAACGATAGGGACAGTTCTTTCACAACTCAACAAAGAGGGTCAGGATCAACCTGTTGCTTTTATAAGTAGAAGGTTGACCCCCAGAGAGAAGCATCTGAGCCTTAAAAAATCTGAGGCCATACCTATTTGGCACTGAATTTCTTGTCCAGACACACCACAAGCCCCTCCTATGGCCTAAACAGATGAAAGGAGAAAATCCCAAATTGATGAGCTGGTCCATCTCCCTAAGGGAATGGACTATACAGTGGAACATAGACCTGGGAGTAACCACTCCAATGTAGGTAGACTCTCCAGATATTTCCACTTAGACAATGAAGACTCAACTGGGCATGGTTAGTCTTATTGTCCTTCTTTTGTGGGAGGTTGTGTATGAAAGTCACTCTTTTCGGCATAGTTTCCCCATCTTTTTGCCTGTTTATCAGTGTGTTTAGACTGTTTCTATGGGATCCTGCTAACTAGGACCCCAGTGATTGAGCTCTCTCCCTAAATTTGTTTGCTTTGGTACCCTTTACACCCCACAATTGGCACACTGGTGTACCCCTGTAAGTCCCTAGTATATGGTACATAGGTACCCAGGGCATTGTTACACCAGAGGTCCCCCATGGGCTGCAGCATGCATTATGCCGCCCATGGAAGCTCATGCAAACGTGCATGCACCCTTTCACTGTTGGTCACTGCACCAGGTCACTGAAAGTCACCCCTGTGGTAGGCGCTCCTAGCCCAGAGGGCAGGGTGAAGGTTCCTGTGTGTGAGGGCCTCCCTGCATGAGCCGAGGTGCCCCTACGAACTCCAGTTCCAATGCACAGGACTTCGTAAGTGTGGGGAGCCATTTTTTCCTTTGTTACTATCTGTGATCCAGCTACATAATGGTATCAAACAGCTCAGAACCATACCAGAATGCTAATGCCACTATTGTTTGCATGATTCCATGCACTCTGGGAGCTCCTTAGAGGACTCCTCAGTATTGTTCCTACCAGTCTTTCAGGGTTGCGGACAGTCCACGCTTCTGCAGCCCCTTAGACAGGTTTCTTCTTCTCTCCTGCTACTTGACCAGCTCAAGCAGAGGAAGGCAGAACAAAGGATTTCCTGTGGGGGGGAGCCCTGGCTTCCTAGTCACTGCCTCATTCACTAATAGAGGTTGCCTAGACCAGGTATAAGGTGCAAATACCATAGGTGTCCACCACACACCAGGCCAAATTCAGACAGGCATTATAAGACATGAATCATTGCTAGAAGCTAGATTTTGAAGCCATAAGGCTTTACATTAAAATCGCATAGTCAAATGGAAAACACCATTCTGAATACAGTAAAATTGTAAATGCCATTCTGAATTGTTTCATTTAAATTACTATCAGTAATTTTTCTTTCAGTCCTCGTAGCCTTGGACAATAAGGGCCTGATTTATGAAACATTAGCGCCGCCAATGTGTCATTTTTTGACGCAAAAGCAGCGCAAACTTACAAAATATAATTATATTGTGTCAGTTTTCTCCGCTTTTGCGTCAAAAAATGACACAAAGGTGTGGCACTAACTTTTCATAAATCAGGCCCTAACTGTTTCAACAAAAATGTGCAGTGTACCTGACTGAGTATTATTCTTATTCAATCAGATTTATCTGAAGTTTCAATGTTTTCTGCGTGTAGCTGAAAGGAGATTATTTGATGCTTCAGCAACGTTGAATCAGAAAACTTTCAACAAAAGGTCTATTTGTGTGCAAGGCTTTACAGTGTGCCTATTGTGAGTTATTGTACATTTCTCATGATTCAATGCTTTTGTAAATTTCACAATAACCACAATTGTGAAAACAGTACATTTCCGTGTAATTTGGAACATGAAACACAAGCCTTCATTTTCAAAGGTAGCATAAACAAACAAATCAATCAGTAAGTTGTTGTACAGTATCAAAGTCCCATGAAAATGAATCAGGAGTAATCAAATAATTAAATAACTTTCAACCCATATGCCAATTGCAATGTCTCAGTAGGTCCATAATCTAATAAGGGGCTGCTAGAAATGGGTTTCTGGTTGGCTAACGGTATGCACCTAAGCCAGGCAGAACCTACCACTCTAGTTGGGGCAGGTAAGTTACATGCCAAAGATGACCTCTGCTCACCCCCTGGTAGCTTGGCACAGTGCAGTTCAGGCTTATCCCCAGACGTCATATGTAAAGCGTTTACGCAATACAATCACACCAGTGACGCGATTATTACACAATTAAAGGGACTCTGCACAGGATTATATAAAAATGTTTCTTATATTGTAGATATCTATATCATAGACCATAACCAACATTCATAAATCCTGTGTATATTGTGCAAATACTGAATAGTACTCATCATTCTGATCATGCAAGATCCAAAATGGTATATGTTGGAAAGTGCCCCTTTTGTCATTGTTACCCCCACCCACTTTTTGTCTCGTATTGATGCTTCCTTGACTGAATGTGTGCTGGGATCCTGCTAACCAGCCCCCAGCACCAGTATTCTTTCCATAAACTGTCCTATTGTTTCCACAATTGGCACACCCATTGCACCCAGCTTAGTCCCTGTAAAAGGTACCAGTGGTACCATGGGCTCTGTGACCAGGGAGGGTCCCTAAGGACTGCAGTATGTATTGTTGCACCTTATGGGACTCCTCACCAAATACATGCACACTGCCATTGCAGGTTGTGTGTGTTGGTGGGGAGAAAAAGGCAAAGTCAACATGGTACCCCTTACAGGGTTCCATGCCCACAAACCACTGCCTGTGGCATAGGTAAGTCACCCCTCTAGCAGGCGTTACAGCCCTAAGGCATGGTGCACTATACCACAGATGAGGGCATAGCTGCATGAGCAATATGTCCCTACAGTGTCTAAGTACATTACTAGACATTGTAAGTGCTGTGTGGCCATATTAAGTGCATGGGCCGGGAGTTTGTCATTACAAACTCCACATCTCCATGATGACTTCACTGAATACTGGGAAGTTTGGTATCAAACTTCTCAGCACAATAAACCCACTCTGATGCCTGTGTAGGATTTATTGCAAAATGCATCCAAAGGGCACCTTAGAGATGCCCCCTGTATTTTACCCAACGCTGTAGTGTAAGGCTGACCAGTCTGTGACAGCCTGTCACTAACAGACACACTTCTGACCCCATGGAGCGTGAGCCTTGGTGCTCTCTGGGGTCAGAAACAATACCTGCTCTGGGTGGAGGTGCTTCACACCTCTCCCCTGCAGGAACTGTAATACTAGGCAATGAACCTCAAAGGTTCACCCCTCTTGTTACAGTGACCCAGGGCACTCCAGTTAGTGGAGATGTCCACCCTCTAGACCAAGCCTCACTTTTGGTGGAAAGTCCGGCAGGAAAATTAGGAAAAACAAGGAGAAGTGACCACTGTAGCTGGGACCATCCCTAAGATGTCCAGAGCTGAACTGACCTCCTCCTTCCAGAACCCTTCATCTTGGTTTGGAGGAGAGGGACCAATAGGGATATGAATGTGCCCCCCTCCCCAAAGGGACAAATGTATCACCCCTAAATCTAGTATTAAGGGGTGATACATGTACACCTGAACCATACTCACCAGATTCCAGGCAACCTCAAGAAGAAAGAAAAAGGACTGCCAAGCTGACCACAGCAGTAAAGACTACAGAAGACAGCTGACATGGCCCAAGCCCTACCGGCCTGTCTGCAGCTTCAAGGATTGCTCCAAGAAGGCGACGCATCTTGCAGGACCAGCGACCTCTACAAACCCCAAAAGAACTGTCTGCCCAGCAAAGGACCAAAATCTCCAGAGGAAAGCGGCCCTGTCCAGAAGAAACCCTCCAAAAGTACTCCCGAACCACCCCGCATCCACGAGTCCTGCTCACTCTGCACCCGACGCTCACTGCCCGAGTCCATGTGGCCCACCGGTCCAGAGAAGGTCCCCAGGCGATTCTGACCTCGAGACCCCGCGGTCCACGACAGAATCCGACGAAGATCCCCGACACCCAAGGAGACCCCTGCACTCGCAGCCCACTGGCCTTGAGGAACGCGACCGATGGTCCAACAATATCCAACGGGCACCTCCTTTGCCTGTCCAGCCTTTGGTGTCAAGAAACTGACCCCCTGGGCCAGGCCTGCTTCATCTTTTGTGACCCCCCGGGCCCTCTCTATTGAAAAGCATTGGACGCCCAGCTCTGTGTTTGCACCCAGCTGCCCCTGAGCTGCTGAGGGTGTGTGTCTGGTGTTACCCTGTGGCCCCCTAGTGCTGACCTAAACTCCCCAGCCCTGTATCCCGGAACCTGTGCTGGTGGTGCATTTTTGGGGTCAGCCTAAACTTTGAACTGTGGACATCCTAACCCCCGCAGACTGGAATTGTAAGTTGTGTACTTACCTGTTAACAGTACAAACACTTCCCCTGACTCCCCCCACAGTACTCTATTGACTCCTATGAAAAACTGCACTTCAACTTTTGAAATTGAGAGTGTTACTTACAAACAAAGTACATTTAATACATATGCTTGACACCTATTTACAACTGAACTTACCTGCAACAAAAACCTGGTTCGAGAAATAAAGTAACAGAATATATTTGTGCTATATAAAAACAATTGGCCTGGAGTTAGTCATTGAGTGTGTTCCTCATTTCTTGACTGTGTGTGTACAACAAATGCTTTGCACTACCCTCTGATAAGCCTAATTGCTCGACCACACTTCCACAAAAGAGAGCATTACTAGTATCTACTTTAGCCTCTGTTAAGCCTCTGGGGAACCCGTGGATACTGTGCACACTATACCTAATTTTGGTATAGTATATATAGAGCCAGTTTGAGTCAGCTTCCTACAGTATACATTTATACAGTACCTTGCCGGCTTAGTAGAGTAATCATATGGCCAAACAACCTGAATTATATAATCTGTACAAATAAGGCAGGTGAGCAACTCATCTGGCCTAATGACATGAATTACATAATCAGTCTCAGTCAGGCAACACATGAGTCATCATATGAAATCTTAGGGTGCCGATATATCTGCGTGCCTACTAGGTGAGGTTTGGTAGACTTTACAAGCCTTGCTGAAATAAAGGTAATTCTATGTCAGGACCGGAGGCAAGGACTATGCATGACTTTCTTCACTTTAGTTCAACAGCAGATTCAAAGAACAAAGGAAAAAAAATCAATAAAGACTACATGTCCCATGAGGCTCACAACATTAGAGTCCAACCATAGTCCAATCAAATCACAGTCCAGCATATAAATAGCTATGACGTTCCTTCCTGTTCCTCTTTCTTCACTGCTGGTCAGTTAAGTGCAACCGCTTTTACAACGATTTTCTTCACAGTTAAACACTTTTTACATACTGTTTTTTTTATATTATACTGAGTTTTTCTTAAAGCGCAGTATGCTTCTTGCCCGAGCACTTATTTTATTGTTTGTTTCCTCGGAGGTCTGACGAGGGCGCATGCCTGCGGCTCGTCGACCTGTCAGGCGCACCTGGAGCCTCTGCAGCGACTTCCTGAGAGCGCTTCAGCTGACTGCTATGTGCGTTTCGGAGGAAGCCTGTCAGGAAATTCTTTGAATTCCTGTCAGACGGTTCTCATTTTCCCGAACCAACCCTCGCTATTGAAACTGTTTGGTGTATATTTATCAAAATTGCACCACCTCGTGTTGTTTTTTTTATATATGTTTTTCTTTTCTCACCAAATCTATTTCAAGAGCACCAGCGAGGGGGCTTCCCACATTTTAAAACTGGGTGAAATAATTTTTTATTACATAAATATATATTATTATTTAAAAAAAAATATTATATATTATTATTAGTTTTGTGCTCTCACCCTCATAGTGGACCACATTACTTGTAATGAAAACGAATCCTTTCAGGATGCAGAGCAGGAGTGGCCTCCTCAGCGTCTTCCCACAGATGTAAGTCAAGCGCTCGCTAATGCCATTTCTAATGTGCTGGCACCTCTTCGGGAACAGGTTGATAAGCTCGCTAAGAGCACTCCAGGGGTTTTTAATGATCCCGCTCAACCCAAACCAGGTCATAGTGGTTTAAAATCAGGGGGGCAGAAGGCCACTAAGCATGATGCGGGGCACTTGGAAGGTTTCGATAAACTTACCGAAACTTTCCATAAGAGTGCACGCATGCTTAAATACTTCCCTACCGAGAGGAAGATCAACCTCGAGAAATGAGCGACTTTGTCGCAAAAAATGCAGACTCTTTCTTTGGGGTCCCCCATGGAGGGGAGGTTGTGTCGGATGCCAAAAATTCCACGGATGAGGACCAAGAAATGGGTCGACCCTGGAGTCCTAATTCCGTTTCGCCTGATTCTCCAGAAGAAGACTCTGACATGTTTAACCCTTCACAAATTTATCACCCCAGATCTTCTGAATGGCTCCCTGCACCTAAAATAGCTGATTGTGTGGCTAATACAATTTGCCAACTCTTAGAAAAAGATGTCAGGGCAAAGCTATGTACCTTTTTTAACAAATATATTAAACACCCAAAAAAGGGAATTGACAGATCTTGGAGGAGTTGCCAGGATAAACTCCTAGACATTCTTGGCCCGCTAACACAGATTATCTAGTTGGCTGAGCAAGGTAAACTAACTGGAACCCTGCTATCAGTAGACATTATCACCGGTTGGGCACAAAGAGCCATATGCCTCTTGGGGAATGCGAACTGCACTTAAGCAGCAGAACGCAGGCGATCCCCGCTCATTAAAATAGACCCCAAACTTGGGGAACTGGCAACTTCCGAGGTGGGGGCTATAACTCAGGGCAACCTTTTTGGGGATCCTTTTGTCAAAGTGCTAGGTAAGTTCGTTGCAACCTTCTCAGCCTTCGACAAGGCCCAAACTGCTATTAAAAAGATCTTCCCTGCTAAGGTTTTCGCTGGGGCTGGACGGGAAAGGGGTCGCTCCTCCGGCTGTTTTTATCACCAAGGCCCCAATAGCGGATACCCTAAAAGAAACAACGGCTGGAATGACGGTCGTCAAGGAACAGTCTATCCCTCTCCAGTTTCTGGCAAAGCCAGGGGCAACCGCATTAGAGGAGGAGCAAACGCACCTGGAGATAATTCTGGTAAGCATTATCCCTTCTTCCCCTCAAAATCTTGGGGGAAGGCTTCGGGGATATGTCCACAACTGGGAAATGATAACAAAGGATTCTTGGGTCCGTCAATCAGTTCAGGGTTATCACATATAATTCTACAGATCCCCAATCCAATATATTCCCGACCCAGACCTTTAATATTCTCAACACAACAGTTGAATCTTATAAATTTAGAAGTCGAGGGTCTTCTACAAAAAAGAGCCATTTTCAGGTCAGTACTTCACTCATTTTGAGCAATATTTTCCTAGTCGAGAAAAAAGACAAGAGCTTTCACCCTGTCAAAAACCTGAAAAAGTTCAACGAATGGATAATTTATCATCATTTAAAGATGGAAGATATTCATCTATTCAGAGACATCCTCCTCCCTAAAGATTGGATGTTCAGGTTGGATCTCAAAGATGCATGTGTTTCAGTTCCCATTTTTCCTCCCTACCGGAGATTTCTTCAGTTTGCATGGAAAGGGCAAGTATACGAATTCAAAGCTCTCCCTTTCAGTCTATCCTCGGCTCCTTGGTGTTTCACCAAACTCCTGCGTCCAGTAGTAGAGTTTCTTCGTACCAGGGGAATAAGGATGGTAATTTATCTGGACGATATTCTTCTGATGGATCAATCCCTAGTTCAGCTCAGATACAATCTGAACACAACTATTGCTCTCCTTCAAAATCTCGGTTTTGTGATCAACAAATCAAAATCGGAACCCAACAGATTGTTTTTCTGGGACTCCTCATAAACTCGGTCACAACATCACTCAGCCTTCCACTACCGAAACTTTACGAGCTTCGGAAAGAACTCAAGAAGGTTCTCAGAAGGGAGAGGATATCTGTCAACATCAGGACAGTGCGCGCTCTACAGGCAACATAATGCAAAATGACAAACCTTATGCAATGTAATAATTTATGCATTGTGTGCTGATATTGCATATTAACTTTTTGCATTGCAGGTATTTATCTTGAACTGTCATTAATGCTGTTTGTAATGTATTGTTAATTTTCAAGGTTGTTCATTTTCAGGCCTTTCCTGCAACCTGGCTGGGTGTGGCATGTGGGTGGGGCTTGGGTCTATTTAAGGAACACAGCCCAGCTACACATGCTCACTATTCAGAGGTCCCGGTGCAGAGCAGCAGCATTTTCCTGAGCTCCGGTTCCGGAGGCCTACTTGGACATTTCCTGGCCCTGTCCTCATTATCTTGCTGATCCTCAAGCAGGGCGGTAATGCAGAGTTCGGGGAAATTTCCTTGACTCCATTTTCTAGAAACATTTGAGTTTTGGCTTTGTGATTTACAGTGTGTGTGATTTATTCTTGGCACTTAACCCTTGCAGTTCGGATCGGCAGAGTGCGCAATAATTTCAAGGCATTTGAATCTTGATGGTTGAATCGGCAACAGTCTGCGCGATTCATTCGTGGCAATTAACCCTTGCAGTTCGGATCGGCAGAGGGCACGATCATTTCAAGGCATTTGAATCTTGATAGTTGAATCGGCAACAGTCTGTGCGATTCATTCGTGGCAATTAACCCTTGCAGTTCGGATCGGCAGAGTGCGCGATCATTTCAAGGCATTTGAATCTTGATGGTTGAATTGGCAACAGTGTGTGCGATTCATTCTTGGCAATTAACCTTTGCAGTTCAGATCGACAGAGCGCGCGATCATTCCAGGTACTTGAATCTTGATGCGCGGTCTGGTAATAAGGTGCGCAATAACTTCTGGGCAATTGAATTTTGAAATCTAGAACAAACAGAGTGTGATCTTTCTAGACAAAACAAGTTTAATCAGTTTGCCTATGCCACAGTATTATTCATGAATCCTATAGAAGTTAATTCTTTACAAACAAAAGTACTCATTGATTCTTGTTGTGATGTAATTGCTATGCTAAGGATTAACTTGAGTGAGTTCAATGTTCTGAGCAAATGAATATAAAAAGGTCACGTTATTGAAAAGTTCTTGATCTCTCATGTTGTTAGAGCATAAAGAATTAAAAACAAAGTTCATGAAGATTAATGTGAATAACCTTGCCATTGTGTTCTCAACTCTTGCTTCCACAGGTCTCCTTCCCCGCTGATCCCAACCTAAAACCCATCCCCCACTTGCCCATTCTTTAATTCTGTGCTATGATAGCTAGCAGAGTTTGGAGCTGCCAAGAGGTGGACATATTGGGAACAGGCGCAAACCTGAGGATCCGGTCTCGCTGACAGAATAGTGAGCTCACAAATTATTATCCTCCTGGTTTGTGCTAGGTTTTCAATATGGCCACATTGAACGAGTTACTTAAGGTAATTACGCAGCTTCAATTGGATGTAGTTGAATCTAAAAACATAGCAACCAATCTAGCAGAAAGGGTGGATCAGTTACAAGACAAAGTGGGAAAGAAGGGGCAAGGTCCTCTGGGTGTGGGTTGGCTTAATCCTCCTCCTCAAAGTTCAGGAGGGAATCCTCCAACTAACATATCGCTCACAGTTCCCACACCCATTCCTTTGGCTCCCCCAGAAAGGTTTTCAGGAGACCCTCAGAAAGTACAATCCTTTTTGACTCAAGTAGAATTGCATTTTACCTGTAGACCAAACACCTTCCCTGATCCCCAATCCAGGGTGGCCTTCTTGATTTCTTATTTGACTGGAGACGCGGCCACCTTGGCAATCCCTCTCGTGCGTCGAAATAATCCTTTGCTTTATAACTGGAGAGACTTTGTCAGAGAATTTGAAAGTGTTTTTGATCGAAGAACAGTTACTCTGTCCGCAGACCGAGAACTGTTAGAATTGCGACAAGGAAATAAGGATCTTGTCTCTTACTTGGCTAACTTTAATCGGCTGGTAGCAGAAACGGCCTGGCCTGAAAAAAAGAGATCAGCCCTGTTCTATCAAGGACTCAAAGATGAATTAAAAGACATTCTTGCACAGATTGATCCTCAACCCACGGATTGTCAAGATCTGATAAATCTTGTTTTAAGATTAGACCATCGTCTTACAGAACGACGTGGAACACATAAAAAGACTGAGAAAAATTCCTGGCGTGTTCATGAGCATAGAGAATCACAAGTTCAGGGGAATCACAATCATGAACCAATGGAAATAGGAACCATCAGGCGGCCCTTAACGAAAGAAGAGAAAGATCTACGTAGAAAGAACAGACAATGTTTGTATTGTGGTCGAAAGGTCCATTTCGCTCAAGAATATCCAGCAAAACCAAAAAGTAAACAAACCCCTACCAAGAAGGTTGCAGCAAATGCACAGATCAATCAGGAAAACTAGAACACCCAAGATGTAAAGAAGGGTTGCTCTTGGGTGTAACCGTGGACCCTTCACAAGATGGTAAAAATGTTTTTACTCGAGTCAAGACATTTAAAGTTAGATCTAGAAGTACTGGTAAAACAAAAAACGTATCTAAAGAAAGCCTTAGTAGATTCCGGGGCTACTGGTAATTTTATTGATGCACAATTGATTCAAACATGGGGGATCCCATGTAAGAAGAAGAAAACACCAGAAAAAATACAAGCCGTAGTTGGAAAACTCCTAGCTGGAGGTCCGGTGACTCTACAGACCTTCCCCTTGTCTTTGATCTGTAAAGCGGGAAATCAAGACACCAAACATGTAGAAAAGATAATCTTTGATGTAATCCAGGCTCTGAGGAGGTATGGAATTATTCTAGGAATGCTGTGGTTAAGTTACCATAATCCTTTAATAAACTGGCAAGAAAGGAAAATCACGTTTTCTTCATTTCGTCATTTCCAAACATGAAGTGTCACAGATTCCCACAAATCCCACATAGCTACAACCGCTGAAAAAGATGAAACGCTGCCTTTGCAGTATTCATCTTTCCTTGATGTTTTTGATGAAAACGAAGCAGGAACCTTGCCACCTCACAGACCTTAATACTGTCAAATTGATCTGACTTCTGGTGCTATACTCCCTAGTTGTCGTGTGTATGCCCTGTCTGAACATGAAAATCAATATCTAAGAAACTATTTAGACCAATTTCTAGCTAATGGATTTATCTGCCCTTCCAAGTCTCCTGCAGCATCTCCTCTTTTTTTTGTTCCCAAGGCTAATGGGGATCTTAGGGCTTGTAGAGACTATAGAGGGTTAAATAAAATCACAATAAAGAATAAATACCCATTACCCTTGATCCCTGTCCTGTTGGATCAAGTTAAAAAGGCCAAAATTTACACCAAGTTGGACTTAAGAGGAGCTTACCACCTAGTCAGGATGAGAGAAGGCGACGAGTGGAAAACCGCCTTTAAAACTAGATATGGTCTTTTTGAATAAACAGTCATGCCCTTTGGACTTTGTAATGCTCCAGCAGCATTCCAGTTCTTTCTCAATGATGTCCTTAGAGAATATCTAGATCTATTTGCAATCGTTTATATTGATGACATTCTAATCTATTCTGATAACGAAGTCGAACATGTACAACATGTACAAAACATTCTCACAGCCCTTCAGAAAAATCATTTATATTGCAAATTGAGCAAATGTGAATTTCATGTTACCACTGTTGAATTTTTAGGGGCCATTCTGACCTCCCAAGGCATGGTCATGGCAGAAAGAAAAGTGCAAGCAGTATCCGATTGGCCAATCCCAAAAACTGTTTGAGATGTTCAGTGCTTCCTTGTTTTGCAAATTTCTATCGCAGGTTCATAGACCACTTCTTGCAGACAGTGGCACCAATCACCAAGTTATTACGAAAGAAAGAACCATTTGTATGGTCTCCAGAAGCTGACAAGGCTTTTTCAATCTCAAAAGAAGCCTTCTCCACCGCCCCAGTCTTGACTCACCCAGATACTGAACGTCCATTCATAGTAGAAGCAGATGCTTCAGATGTGGCAATCGGTGCAGTGTTATCACAACGCAACAAAGATACCGGTCAGTTACACCCTGTAGCTTACATGTCCCGAAAACTAAACGAAGCGGAACAAAATTATGTCATTGCTGAGAAAGAACTTCTAACAATACGTGATGCCTTTAAAGAGTGGAGACACTATTTACTAGGCGCCAGATACACTGTTACAGTATACACAGATCATCGTAATCTCCAGTTCATGAGCTCAGCTACACTTTTGACTCCTCGACAATTACGTGTCGATGCTGTTTTTTGCCGAGTTTGATTTTGTAGTAACCTTTCATCCCGGTAAAGACAATCGCAAAGCGGATGCCTTGTCCAGACGAGACTCTACCATGTTACCCACAGTCCAGCCCACAGCCGTCCAGCTATCATTGCTCCCGACAAAATCCTTTGTATCCTCAAAACTGACGATTTTTTGGAAAATATTCGTAATTCTTTCACCATTGAAAAATGGCAGAAATGGGCTCAATCAAACCCCCAAAAGATCAATCAAGCAAGTCCTACCTTTTCATGAAATGTGTTTATTTGTTCCTACTACCAAGTTGCGCAAATTAGTGCTTCATTGGTTGCACGTTATATCTACTGCAGGTCATCCAGGTATTCCTAAAACACTTGAACTAATCCAATGATATTTTTTGGTGGCCTACTTTGACAAAAGACGTTAAGCAAATGGTAACTAACTGTGAAGTTTGTTCCTGTACCAAGACAAGTCATTCAAAACCAAAAGGACTGTTACATCCTCTCCCAACTCCACTCCGAGCTTGGGAACACATATCAATAGACTTTATTACAGGACTGCCAGTTGTTCAACATCACTCAGTAATCCTTGTGGTGGTAGATAATCTCACAAAATATGCACATTTCATTGCTTGCAGGAAATTGCCTACCTCCAGTGAATTGGCAACAATATTTTTAAATCGAGTGGTCCGTTATCATGGCTTACCAAAAGTAATTCTTTCCGATCGAGGATCACAATTTGCCTCTAACTTCTGGAAAACATGGTGCAAAATGTTACAAGTTGCATCTACATGACCTACCAGTCATCATCCTCAAACAGATGGCCAAACTGAGAGACTTAATCAAACATTGAAACAATATTTGCGTGCTTACACTGAAAAAGCACTCCATTCTTGGGTATCAATGCTTTGGTTAGCTGAACTGGCCTAAAATAACTCGTATCATACTTCTACTGGAGCGACGCCCTTTTCCGGTCTATTTGGTCATCACCCAGATACTTTGCCAGTCACAATTCCACAAGAAAGTTCACTTACACCAGCAGTGTCAGAAACAATACGACAACTCCATCAAACCCAGAAACAAATCCAACAACATCTGAACAAAGCAAAACAAAAGTATAAAAAACATTATGACAAAAAACATTGTGAAGGACCACAATATAAGCCAGGAGATAAAGGCCCTCATTCCTACTCTGGCGGGCGGCGGTCGCCGCCCGCCAGGCGGGAACCGCCAATTGGCCGCTACGCGGTCAAAAGACCGCTGACGGCATTCAGACCTTCCCGCTGGGCCAGCGGGCGCTAACTATGTTAGCGCCCGCCGGCCCAGCGGGAAGGAGGGCTGCAACACAGGAGCCGGCTCTGAATGGAGCCGGCGGTGTTGCGGCCGTGCGACGGGTGCAGTTGCACCCGTCGTGCTTTTTACTGTCTGCTAGGCAGACAGTGAAAAGCTGGCTGGGGCCCTGTTAGGGGGCCCCTGGACACCCGTTCCCGCCAGCCTCTTCCTGGCGGTGACAACCGCCAGAAACAGGCTGGCGGGAAGGGGGTCAGAATCCCCATGGCAGCGCTGCTTGCAGCGCTGCCATGGCGGATTCGCCCAACCGGGGCTAAATCGGCGGGAAACCGCCGGCCCCGGTTTTCTGACCGCGTCTTGATGACCCCCAAAGTGTGGCTTTCCACACGTCACATTGACTTCAAGAAAAGACATATGTTTAATCCCAAATATATAGGTCCTTACACAATTCTTCAACAGATCAATCCAGTAGCCTACAAACTACAGTTACCAAAATCACTACGTATTCATCCAGTGTTTCATACTTCTCTCCTGAAAAGAGCTTTCCAGAAAACTCGCTCTCGGCCAACTCCAGTACTGGTACAAGGAGAACTGGAATACGAAGTAAAACAGGTTCTGGATTAAAAATTTAGAGGTCGTACCCTCTGGTTTTGAATATCTTGGAAAGGGTACGGTCCAGAGAACGACTTATGGGTCTCAGCATCTGATATTCATGCTCCACGACTAGTGCGGCGTTTTCACCGCCTAAACCCAGACAAACTAGGCCCTAGAGCGCGTTCGGGAGGGGGGAGTACTGTCAACACCAGGACAGTGCGTGCTCCATGGGCAACATAATGCAAAATTACAAACCTTATGCAATGTTATAATTCATGCATTGTGTGCTGATATTGCATATTAACTTTTTGCATTGCAGGTATTTATCTTGAACTGTCATTAATGCTGTTTGTAATGTATTGTTAATTTTCAAGCTAGTTCATTTTCAACCTTTTCCTGCAACCTGGCTGGGTGTGGCGTGTGGGCGGGGCTTGGGTCTATTTAAGGAACCCAGCCCAGCTCCACGTGCTCACTATTCAGAGGTCCCAGAGCAGCAGCATTTTCCTGGGCTCCGGTTCCGGAGGCCTACTTGGACATTTCCTGACCCTGTCCTCATTATCTTGCTGATCTTCAAGCAGGGCGGTAAGGCGGAGTTTGGGGAAATTTCCTTGACTCCATTTTCTAGAAACATTTGAGTTTTGGCTTTGTGATTTACAGTGTGTGCGATTTATTCTTGGCACTTAACCCTTGCAGTTGAGATCGGCAGAGTGCGTGATCATTTCAAGGCATTTGAATCTTGATGGTTGAATCGACAACAGTGTGCGCGATTCATTCTTGACATTTAACCCTTGCAGTTCGGATCGGCAGAGTGCGCGATCATTTCAAGGCATTTAAATCTTGATGGTGGAATCGGCAACAGTGCGCGCAATTCATTCTTGGCAATTAACCCTTGCAGTTCGGATCGGCAGAGTGCGCAATCATTTCAAGGCATTTGAATCTTAATGGTTGAATCGGCAACAGTGTGTGCGATTCAATCTTGGCAGTTAACCTTTGCAGTTCAGATCGACAGAGCGTGCGATCATTCCAGGTACTTGAATCTTGATGCGTAGTCTGGTAATAAGGTGTGCAATAACTTCAGGGCAATTGAATCTTGAAATCTAGAACAAACAGAGTGTGATCTTTCTAGACAAAACAAGTTTAGTCAGTTTGCCTATGCTACAGTATTATTCATGAATCCTATAGCAGTTAATTCTTTGAGAACAAAAGGACTCAATGATTCTTGTTGTGATGTAATTGCTATGCTAAGGATTAACTTGACTGAGTTCAATGTTCAGAGCATATGAATACAAAAAGGTCACGTTATTGAAAAGTTCTTGATCTCTCATGTTGTTAGAGCATAAAGAATTAAAAACAAAGTTCATGAAGATTAATGTGAATAACCTTGCTATTGTGTTCTTAACTCTTGTTCCACAGGTCTCCTTCCCCGCTGATCCCAACCTAAAACCCATCCCCCACTTGGCCATTCTTTAATTCTGTGCTATGATAGCTAGCAGAGTTTGGAGCTGCCAAGAGGTGGACATATTGGGAACAGGCGCAAACCCCGAGGATCTGGTCTCGCTGACAATATCCCTCTGCCAGTTGGCCAGGATAGTGGGACTTCTTTCCTTGTCAATTCAGGCCATCTTCCCATGTCCTCTTCATTACCATGCTTTACAGAGACTAAAAGCGTCTTATCTCCGAAAAGGGCTAATTTATTCAGAAATAATCTCTTTATCTCCAGAAGCCAAGACAGAACTCCAATGGTGGATAGACCACATGAAAACTTGGAACGGTACAGCAATATTCAGCACAGATCGGATGCCAGTCGTCTGGGATGGGGAGCCATATGCGGGGAGATATCCATGGGAGGCAGATGGTCAGAGGAAGAACTCTCTCTCCATATCAATTGCCTAGAACTTCTGGCAGGATCTTTTGCAATCAAATCCCTCACCAAGGACAAAATATGTTGCTCCATTCTCCTGAGAATGTACAATATATCAGCAGACCATTATATCAGTCATTTGGGGGGCACTCAATCAAAAGCCCTCTCAGAACTAGCAAAGGACTTCTGGCACTATTGCCATCAGAAACAGATCTCTGTAACTGTAGAGTATCTTCCAGGGATCAAAAATATTCCAGCAGACTGGAACTCCAGAAACTTTACAGACAATGCAGACTGGAAATTAGATCAAAACATTTTTCTAGCCCTGATGGAAAGATGGGATCCTTGCAATCGTGTTCTTTTTACTTCTCGACTGTATCACCAACTGACAAGATATGTCAGCACGGGCGACCCCCTGTTCATTTTTTTTTTCATTGTTAGCAAAAATGTTTTAAACCCCTGGGTGGCGCAATCGGACACGATTGCACTCCTCCCCCCGGGGTAAACCTACCTTTTAACCCCTTTGCTGCCAGGCCTTTTCCCCCTCAGGTGCCAAGCCTTTTTTTGGCTATTTGGGGCAGTTCACGCTTAGGCCCTCATAACTTTTTGTTCACATAAGCTACCCACGCCAAATTTGCGTCCTTTTTTTCCAACATCCTAGGAATTCTAGAGGTACCCAGACTTTGTGGGTTCCCCAGAAGGAGGCCAAGAAATTAGCCAAAATACAGTGAAAATTTCGTTTTTTTCAAAAAAATGGGAAAAAGGGGCTGCAGAAGAAGGCTTGTGGTTTTTCCCCTGAAAATGGCATCAACAAAGGGTTTGCGGTGCTAAAATCACCAGCTTCCTAGCTTTCAGGAACAGGCAGACTTGAATCAGAAAACTCAAATTTTCAACACAATCTTGGCATTTTACTGGGACATACCCCATTTTTACGATTTTTTGTGCTTTCAGTCTCCTTCCAGTCAGTGACAGAAATGGGCATGAAACCAATGCTGGATCCCAGAAACCGCAACATTTCTGAAAAGTAGACAAAATTCTGAATTAAGCAAGGGGTAATTTGTGTAGATCCTACAAGGGTTTCCTACAGAAAATAACAACTGAAAAAACAAAATATTAAAATTGAGGTGAAAAAATCAGCAATTTTTCTCTACGTTTTACTTTGTAACTTTTTCCTGCAATGTCAGATTTTTTAAAGCAATATACGTTACGTCTGCTGGACTCTTCTGGTTGCGGGGATATAAAGGGCTTGTAGGTTCATCAAGAACCCTAGGTACCCAGAGCCAATAAATGAGCTGCACCCTGCAGTACGTTTTCATTCTATAGTGGGTATACAGCAATTCATTTGTTGAAATATAAAGAGTGAAAAATAGCTATCAAGAAAACCTTTGTATTTCCAAAAAGGGCACAAGATAAGGTGTTGAGGAGGAGTGGTTATTTGCACATCTCTGAATTCCGGGGTGACCATACTAGCATGTGAATTACAGGGCATTTCTCAAATAGATGTCTTTTTTACACACTCTCTTATATTTGGAAGGAAAAAATGTAGAGAAAGACAAGGGGCAAAAACACTTGTTTTGCTAATCTATGTTCCCCCAAGTCTCCCGATAAAAATGATACCTCACTTTTGTGGGTAGGCCTCGCGCCCACGACAGGAAACGCCCCAAAACGCAACGTGGACACATCATATTTTTTTAAAGAAAACAGAGGTGTTTTTTGCAAAGTGCCTACCTGTAGATTTTGGCCTCTAGCTCAGCCGCCACCTAGGGAAACCTACCAAACCTGTGCATTTTTGAAAACTAGAGACCTAGGGGAATACAAGATGGGGTGACTTGTGGGGCTCTGACCAGGTTCTGTTACCCAGAATCCTTTGCAAACCTCAAACTTTGGCTAAAAAAACACATTTTCCACAAATTTTGGTGACAGAAAGTTCTGGAATCAGAGAGGAGCCACAAATTTCCTTCCACCCAGCGTTCCCCCAAGTTTCCTGATAAAAATAATACCTCACTTGTGTGGGTAGGCCTAGCGCCCGCGACAGGAAATGCCCCAAAACGCAATGTGGACATATCACATTTTTTTAAAGAAAACAGAGGTGTTTTTTGCAAAGTGACTACCTGTAGATTTTGGCCTCTAGCTCAGCCAGCACCTAGGGAAACCTACCAAACCTGTGCATTTTTGAAAACTAGAGACCTAGGGGAATCCAAGATGGGGTGACTTGTGGGGCTCTGACCAGGTTCTGTTACCCAGAATCCTTTGCAAACCTCAAACTTTGGCTAAAAAAACACATTTTCCACAAATTTTGGTGACAGAAAGTTCTGGAATCAGAGAGGAGCCACAAATTTCCTTCCACCCAGCGTTCCCCCAAGTTTCCTGATAAAAATTATACCTCACTTGTGTGGGTAGGCCTAGCGCCCGCGACAGGAAATGCCCCAAAACGCAATGTGGACAAATCACATTTTTTGAAAGAAAACAGAGGTGTTTTTTGCAAAGTGACTACCTGTAGATTTTGGCCTCTAGCTCAGCCGCCACCTAGGGAAACCTACCAAACCTGTGCATTTTTGAAAACTAGAGACCTAGGGGAATCCAAGATGGGGTGACTTGTGGGGCTCTGACCAGGTTATGTTACCCAGAATCCTTTGCAAACCTCAAACTTTGGCTAAAAAAACACATTTTCCACAAATTTTGGTGACAGAAAGTTCTGGAATCAGAGAGGAGCCACAAATTTCCTTCCACCCAGTGTTCCCCCAAATTTCCTGATAAAAATAATACCTCACTTGTGTGGGTAGGCCTAGCGCCCGCGACAGGAAATGCCCCAAAACGCAATGTGGACACATCACATTTTTTGAAAGAAAACAGAGGTGTTTTTTGCAAAGTGACTACCTGTAGATTTTGGCCTCTAGCTCAGCCGGCACCTAGAGAAACCTACCAAACCTGTGCATTTTTGAAAACTAGAGACCTAGGGGAATCCAAGATGGGGTGACTTGTGGGGCTCTGACCAGGTTCTGTTACCCAGAATCCTTTGCAAACCTCAAACTTTGGCTAAAAAAACACGTTTTCCTCACATTTAGGTGACAGAAAGTTCTGGAATCAGAGAGGAGCCACAAATTTCCTTCCACCCAGCGTTCCCCCAAGTTTCCTGATAAAAATGATACCTCACTTGTGTGGGTAGGCCTAGCGCCCGCGACAGGAAATGCCCCAAAACGCAATGTGGACACATCACATTTTTTGAAAGAAAACAGAGGTGTTTTTTGCAAAGTGACTACCTGTAGATTTTGGCCTCTAGCTCAGCCGGCACCTAGGGAAACCTACCAAACCTGTGCATTTTTGAAAACTAGAGACCTAGGGGTCCCCCAAGTCTCCCGATAAGGAAATGCCCCAAAACGCAACGTGGACCCATCACATTTTTTTAAAGAAAACAGAGGTGTTTTTTGCAAAGTGCCTACTTGTAGATTTTGGCCTCTAGCTCAGCCGGCACCTAGGGAAACCTACCAAACGTGTGCATTTTTGATAACTAGAGACCTAGAGGAATCCAAGATGGGGTGACTTGTGGGGCTCTGATCAGGTTCTGCTACCCAGAATCCTTTGCAAACCTCAAAATTTGGCTAAACAAACACGTTTTCCTCACATTTCGGTGACAGAAAGTTCTGGAATCTGAGAGCAGCCACAAATTTCCTTCCACCCAGCGTTCCCCCAAGTCTCCCGATACAAATGATACCTCACTTGTGTGGGTAGGCCTAGCGCCCGTGACAGGAAATGCCCCAAAACACAACGTGGACACATCACATTTTTTTAAAGAAAACAGAGGTGTTTTTTGCAAAGTGCCTACCTGTAGATTTTGGCCTCTAGCTCAGCCGGCACCTAGGGAAACCTACCAAACCTGTGCATTTATGAAAACTAGAGACCTAGGGAAATCCAAGATGGGGTGACTTGTGGGGCTCTGACCAGGTTCTGTTACCCAGAGTCCTTTGCAAACCTCATAATTTGGCTAAAAAAACACATTTTCCTCACATTTCGGTGACAGAAAGTTCTGGAATCTGAGAGGAGCCACAAATTTCCTTCCACTCAGCGTTCCCCCAAGTCTCCCGATAAAAATGATACCTCACTTGTGTGGGTAGGCTTAGCGCCCACAACAGGAAATGGCCCAAAACACAACGTGGACACATCACATTTTTTCATAGAAAACAGTGCCTATCTGTGGATTTTGGCCTCTAGCTCAGCCGGCACCTGGGGAAACCTAGCAAACCAGCGCATTTTTGAAAACTAGAAACCCAGGGAATCCAAGATGGGTGACTTGTGGGGCTCTGACCAGGTTCTATTACCCAAAATCCTTTGCAAACCTCAAAATTTGGCTAAAAAAACACGTTTTCCTCACATTTCGGTGACAGAAAGTTCTGGAATCTGAGAGGAGCCACAAATTTCCTTCCACCCAGCGTTCCCCCAAGTCTCCCGATAAAAATGATACCTCACTTGTGTGGGTAGGCTTAGCGCCCGCGACAGGAAATGGCCCAAAACACAACGTGGACACATCACATTTTTTCATAGAAAACAGTGCCTACCTGTGGGTTTTGGCCTCAACCTCAGCCGGCCCCATGGGGGGCAGAAATGGCCTAAAATAAATTTGTCCCCCAACCCCCCCCCCCCGGGAGCGACCCTTGCCTACGGGGTCGCTCCCACTGCGTGACATTGGCGCCCCAAAAAAAATCCCCGGTGCCTAGTGGTTTCTGCCCCCTTGGGGGCAGATTGACCTAAAATCGCCCAATCTGCCCCCAAGGGGGGAAGAAATGGTCTAAATACAATTTGCCCCCCAGGGGAGCGACCCTTGCCTAATGGGTCGCTCCCTATCTCTAAAAAAACGAAAATAAAATTTAAAAAAAAATCTTTTTTTGCCCTGGCGCCTAGAGGTTTCTGCCCCCCCTGGGGGCAGATCGGCCTAATAGCTCAGCCGGCCCCAGGGGGGGCAGAAATGGCCTAAAATAAATTTGCCCTCCCACCCCCCCCCGGGAGCGACCCTTGCCTACAAGGTCGCTCCCCTTGCGTGACAGCACAAAAAAAAGATCCCTGGTGCCTAGTGGTTTCTGCCCCCCTTGGGGACAGATTGACCTATAATCGGCCGATCTGCCCCCAAAGCGGGCAGCAATGGCCTAAATACAATTTGCCCCTCCAGGGGAGCGACCCTTGCCTAAGGGGACGCTCCCCATCTGTAAAACAACAACAACAACAAAAAATCCCTGGTGCCTAGTGGTTTCGGCCCCCCTTGGGGGCAGATCGGCCTAATTACAATAGGCTGAAATGGCCTAAAATAAATTTGCCCCCCGGGGGAACGACCCTTGCCTAAGGGGTCGCTCCCCTTACGTGAAAAAAAAAAAAAAAAAAAAAAACTCCCTGGTGTCTAGTGGTTTCTACCCCCCTTGGGGGCAGATTAGCCTCATAAAAATAGCCCAATCTGCCCCCAACGGGGGCAGAAATGGCCTAAATATAATTTGCCCCCTATGGGAGCGACCCTTGCCCCCAGGGGGGGCAGAAAAGGCCTTAAAAAAAAATGCCCCCTGGGAGCGGCCCTTGACCAAGGGGTCGCTCCCTTATGTCACTTTAAAAAAAAAAAAACATCCCTGGTGTCTAGTGAGGTTTCAAAAGCCGGATTGCAAGCAATCCGGCTTTTGAAACCCTGGGAGAGACTTCAAAGGGAAGGAAATACATTTCCTTCCCTTTGAAGCCTCTCCTTGCCTCCCCCACGTGATCGAAAGAGAAATGTTGAGCTCAGCTTCCAGCGCGATGGGGGAGGCTCTGTGATTGTCAGCGCGCGCTGACGTCACAGGGGGGGTCGGTGGGGTCGGGGGTTGAAGGGGAAGGGATTCCCCTTTCAGCCCTGGCTTGGGTGGGTGGCCCTCAGGGGGAGCGCTAGCGCTTCCCCCGAGGGCCGGTAGCAGGACGTAATGGTTACGTCCATGGTGCCACACGGGCGCTGCCATGGACGTAACCATTACATCCATGGCGGGGAAGGGGTTAAAAAAAAAAATGCCCCCGGAGGTGGCCCGTTTCCTGAGGGGGGTGACCCCCCCCAAGCGAAATCCCTGGTGTCTAGTGGGGTTTCCTGGCCTTCACTCGCAGCTGTGCTGCAATCGAGGGCCAGGAAACCGGTTCAGCAAGGCCTGGTTTGAAAGGGGAGAATCTCCCCTTTCAAACAAGGCCTTCCTGAAATGTCGGGGAGGCCTGTTTTTCTCACTGGAGCAGGAGCAGCTTCCTGCTCCGGTGGGAAAAACAGATAGTGACGTCAGCTCGCCTCGCATTGTGCTGACGTCACAAAGGGGCAAGTGGGGGTTAGGGGGAAACACTGAAGATCTTCTGTGTCTCCCAGGGGGATTTCTAATTAAAACAAAATCCTCCTGTGTGACGCATCAGAGGATATTTTAACCCCCTCCCTTTTGTCGGCCACTGGTCGTGACCCGCACCAGGGAGGCTGGCCAACGCCCGCACTCAAGAGGTTAAAAAGCATTACGTTATCGCGGCCACTCAAGTGGGTACATTTTCCAAGTCATGCATTATTTTCTATATTAGTCAAATTCTATCCAAATTCTTAACCCAAAATGCATGGAAATCATAAATAAGTAACTTCAGCTTTCACAATCCCTTCTCTGATGACTAAATATCTCATCACACTTTACATCAATCCATATAAATTTTTGTTCACCTAAAATATGCTTTCCCTATCACTTTTATTTCTTCTTTCCCTTTTAGAATTTTCCCTAAAGTACCTATCTGTTTTTTTGCGTACGCTCTCATTATTCTAATGAGACTACTGGATTTGAGCGGCAGAATCATCAGCGGTGTGGGAGACTGAACCTTAACCCACTACAGGTGACATCTGTCACCCCAGTCCAGGTTTTGCTCAGGCCAACTAGCATTGCCTCATCTCCACCCAAGAGGAGGGATGATTGGGCAGCCGAGCGCATGACACAATTGATTCCTCAGGGAAATCGCGTTCACTCAGATCTCATCCATCTCTCTCAGTTACATTAGTCTCACATATACAATGACAAGCAGAAGCAGTATGTGTTTCAATTAGGTTTTAATGAAGCGACTGCATCTTAGGCAATAAAGCATGTTCTGCAATAACCAATACAATAAAGCTTGACGGGATTAAAATGAGAGTGAAGCATAGAAATAACGCTACCATATTGTTGTCACTAGGATCAATAGACTAATTCCTACCGAGGCTATATTAGAGCACAGCATGTTAAGCTCTAGTTCTGCCATTGAGGTTCCCCTGGGAAGACATCATCCCCCATACCTGAGCAAAGGCCTGAAATCTGCATAGGCAGCTGTAGCGAAGCGTTCAGCAATCAGCATACAGTCGTGATCATCTGACTGGAATCTCCCTCTACCGAGTAAGGGACAGTGAAGTGTTTTGATAATCAAACAGCTGATATTCTCAGAAAATGTCCCTTCGTAAGGATGTGTGTTTTTCTATGAATACCAGAGACAAAACATTTACCACGTTTATCGACAACGTATCTTACTGCAGCCTTGAAAGAAGCACAGAGTGAACAAGAATGTCTTGTTTGAGAACGTAGTGCTGGCTTAGGCAAGAACAGCTAGATAGAGAGAAATAAAACAAGACCGCAAAAGTGGCTGTCATTAAAATAATAAACAAAGCTGAATGAAATATATCTAGGTTAAAGTGCACAGCGGCAGGCCTAGTTTGCTAAAATAACGTGCATGGAGCTAAAACTAAAATGGCTACACAACAGTTTTAACTTCTTTCCTCCTCTGATCATTTTTCAATTTCCTCAGTTTAATTACATGATACAAATTATAAATTCTCCATGTTCCAATTATACAAATCACAATAATCAATATTATCTGTAGTATTTTCACGATTATCCCTTACCCTAGGTGGCCTAGCCAATTTCCCACAGAAGCCAAACCTTTGCCTACTTTTTATCAAACTCCTGGTTCTTTTAGCTCTTTCAAATCAGCGCTATCATTAGTCAAATTGTTAATAAGGCCTCTAATTTCTTTACTATTCATAGGTATATATGTGCAACACTCCGTCCTCCTTTGCTAAAAGGATGTCTAACGCAAGTCGGTTCTGAAGAGTCATAGATCTTACCGCAGCCATTTCTGTATCCCTGGGATCATTGCTCCTGAAATATTTGTCAGTATGTTATCCACAATAGTAGACAACTTTCTAATTTTCAAAGAATTCAGAATACCTCCCACTGGAGGAATTATTGCTCCAAATATATCTCCAGCTATGCCAGAATTAGATTCTCGCTTTTGTCTCACATGATGTAATTCGGTCATTTTAGGTACTTTATTCAGGTTCTCAAGTTGATAAATCTTTGGGAAAACTATCCCCAAGTAACCAGTGCCATACCATCCTCTTGGAAGACGGTAATATGCATTTGGTCCACAAATGTAATAAGCTCCTAGAATTGCTGGGTCTTGTCCATTCAACATGAATGTCCACTTACACTGAAACAAAAACACATGTCTACATTCACTTGTTCCCACAAATAATGTATCAGTTCTAGATTTAGGTCTATATACTCAAAGCCTTCCTAGGTGTTGTACATCTAAAGCTAATTTCCCTTATGTCTTTATTTCACTAAATGCATGATGATTTCTAAGTGTCCCTTTCTCTAAGCCATTTTCCAACTTCTCCTTTAATGGCTTTCTCCTGTCATCTATCAGGTCTAAGAAGCTCTTTTCTATAGGTGTAAGCAAGCATGTGAAGTTGTTTCTGTGTGCATAAGCTGTGCCAAATGTTAATGTAGGTTCAAAGAATTACCAATTCTATGGTGTTTCCTTAGCTACTCTACTCAGGTACTTAATTATAGGAACAAACGAAAATACTACATCGTGATTTGAATAGAAGTACTGAATGTACTCCTGGTTATAGAATCTTGTTAGTAGAAGACTACAACTCATCCCATAAGTAAGGGGCAAATTATGTTAAGTAACTCTTTCCTCCACTGACGAAGGAATCGGCGTACAAACTTAACAATCTCTTGCATCCATTGTCTCAACATACTCACGCAATAAGCGATAGAAATCATTAGAAGAAAGATCCCCTTAGTTGCTATATACGTGCAAATATTTCTCAACTATCCTAAACTTATCTAATTCTGTGAGTGCAGTAGTTGTCTCTAAAGCAGAGGTGTGGTTGTCCAAAAATCTTGTCAAGAAGAGTCATGCTCACAACCAACACCAGACACAATATCATACATACAATCACCAAACCAATACCTATGTATTTACAGCACCTATTCTTCCTAACCTGTTGGCTATGGTTACTCATGATCTGTAAAGAATCAGAAAGTAGAAGAGAAAATATATAACTATGTAGCAAAATAAAATAAAAATCTTCAATCTTCTTTAGTAGTTATATACAGCTTTTAGTCTTTCTTCCAAGAGCTTGTCAAAAATAGGTGGCTTGTCAAAAATTGGTAATTTTAAAAATCAGTTTAGCAGCTTGTCAATTCAGGTTATCTAAAGTCCGGTTACTCGCAATAGTCTCTTTTTGCACTTTCCTTAGATTCACAAGTTCACAAAGTTCAGTTCATTGATTTCCTTCAAGTGCCAAAATATTGACCTGGAATATCTCGATCAAAACAAAAAGACAAAAATTCTCTCTGCCATTCACTTGTCTCATACGCCCATTCAGGACCAGCATGCCATCGACTTGCAATTCTCTTTCTTTTCATTCTTCGATCTCAATTTAATTCTCCATCACTGAAATCTTTTCTTGTTGTGTCTACTTCTTCCTCAATTTTGTCACTGTAATTGCTTCTTCCCTCTTGGCTTGTGACTTCGGCCACTTAGCTTTTTTCAGTGAACCATTCGTCAATGCCCTTTGCAGTGTCAGACTTGTAATTTCTCTTTGTTCTGCAGGATTTTCTCTTGACGTACCTGCAACTGGTTCAGGAGGAGTCAGACTATTTTGGCTTTGATCTGGCTCAACTCCTTCCTCCTCAGGGTCTGTAGTTTGCTCTGTTTGTCTCTCAAGTCAGTCTGCTTCTGGGAGAGACCTCCTCTGACTAGACCCTCCTGCTACCTCAGTTGAGGTTGGTTCACTGTCACTCTCCTGTATGTCTTCCACTTCGTCTCTCACAGGAATGGTTGCACTGTTTTCAGTCTGCTCAGATTCAGTCTCTAATTCTCCTGTTACCTTCTCTGAGCCTGGGTTTTGTGTAGAAGTTGATAGTACTCTCAAAATCTCTTCTTCATTGTCCAACGGACAGGGTACTTTCTGAGTATGGCTGGCATGAATCCAGTTCGGAACTCCAGCGCACTTCACAGGTGTGGTAGTAATCAGTACTACTTGGCAAGGGCCTTTCTACAGAGGCTCCAAACAAGTCTTCCTCACATGTTTTCTGATCACAACCCAATCTCACGCTCTCAGGTTGTGGCTTTGATCTTGAGATGGATGCAGTGTGGTGGCTTCCACCTGATGAGCGAAAGAGCGAACCCCATCAGCCAAACCTTTGCAGTAATTCAACAACATATCAGCTGCCATGTTCACAAGAGCATTGGCAAGAACCGCTGGCAACCACATTGCATCCAGTTTTTTTGTCTGGTGTGTTTCTCATACTCATCAGAACTAACAGCAATGCGTCTGGCCATTTCAGATTCGTAGACGCACACATCTTTGCAATTCTTGATTTCAAGGTACTGTTAATTTTCTCAACAAGTCCTGAGGCTTCAGGGCGGTAGCTACAGTGAAACTTCTGCTCAATGTTTGAAGCTGAACATAGTAATTAGATTATTCATTGTTGAAGTGACTTCCTCTATCTGATTCTAAAGCGTCCAGAAAACCAAAATGCGGTATTAGTTCCCTAAGCAGTAACTTTGCTACTGTAAATCTGTCATTTCTCCATGTAGGGTAAGCTTCAATCCACTGGCTAAAGATACAAACAATCACCAACATATATCTCAATCCTCCACACACAGGCATCTCAATAAAATCCATCTGCATTCTGCTAAATGGACCTCCTGCTCTTCTAATGTGGCTCATGTTCACCACAGTCCCTTTACCCACGTTCATCTGCTGACAGATGATGCAACAATGACAAATTGCTTTGACAACCTGTCTAAATTTTGTATTGAACCAGAACTGCTTAAAAGTTCTAATCATCGCATTCCTTCCAACATGTGCTTGACCATGATAATATCTAGCCATTTGCGTCAACTAACTGTTTGGCAAAACCACTTGTCCTTTCCAGGACACCTACACATCATCCTCACACTGAACACATTTTAATTTTAGCCAATTTTTCTTCTCTTGAAGCGCTTTCAGTTCTTTCAATGTGTCAATTACATGCAAAGCATAACGGGTACAATTGTCTTCCTCATGTAACAATTCCCATTTATCTTTTTGCAGTATACAGTTCAATGTGCAAAACCTTGTGACTTGATCCATTTATCCATATCCCATTGACACAAAATCTTGTAATTTCAGGTGTGCGCTACATTTCACCACAGCAATCTTTTCAGGCATTTGAATAGCTTGTTACAAATTGTGAATCCTTTCACCATTTCTAACTGGTGAACCAGAAGAGGTCACGAAACCTCACTGTGACCATAGCTGGCCAAAGTCATGGACTATTCCAAATCCGTACTGGCTATGTTAGCGTGTCTGACCTTATTTGGTTTCTTATCTTTAATTTATAAGGGGACGCATTGGAGGTTCAATGGACCTTTTGATTGCGCTTAGAGGAAATCCCACCATAGGACTCAATTTCAATACCAATCAATAACAATATCAATCAATAGAATCAATAATCTTTGGAGTCAGTAATTCCACGCACCATGACCCGTTTGGCCATGAATAACCACACCTTTATGTAAAAGTTAGAATGTTTATTTCCCTATATTAACAATACTAATATCATGTAACTTAGTCTCAAAATCAAATGATACACATAGAGAAACAGCATTGGTCGACCAAATCTTCTAAAGAATCTCAATTTAACCAAAGCGTGTATTGTTACACATTCCAGGATTACAGTACAAATCGCTAACAAGAATAACTGCGCAATAGAAATAGCATACATTTAGATTCAGCAAAGAAACAACATCAACAGTTGTTAATAATTAGCAAACTTTTTCAATGGGTCTCCTAGCGAACCTTCTGATTAGATTAGCGTTTTTGGGCTCCCTACAAAACAATTTAGTCAACACACATTTGGAAAAACATCTAACTATGGCTTTATCAAAATTAGCGGGTGGTACCTAGAAACAAAAAACAACTTACATCAAACACAATAACATTTGATTAGTTCCTCTCCTCAGTATGGATAAGCAAGCTGCAACTATCTTTGTCAACTGGACATCTGTTCAGTCAGCATCGGACCATGAACGAGAATGGTTCAGAACAGGGGACTCTAACTTTCTGAACCATTGGTAAAGCATAGTTTAAGGATCAGCATTCAGCATCAAAATTCTAAGCAATGAAATTAAAGATAGAATATTCTAAGTAAGGAATCAAGGTGAGTGCGCCTCTTTGGTGGAGAAGGAAAATGGGAAAGTGTCTAAGATGACAATAATTGGAAAAATTGTATGATTCTCTCTGTGCAGTTGGGCTAAGTTAACATTCTCTAAAGCTCTTCCCACGTTGCTATTGGTCAAAGAATTGTACGTTTACATTTAGTCCAATGAAAGTAGAACTTCAAATCTAAGATATAACTAAACTGTCTTTCACATGTCGATGATTGGCTCCTCTTCTCCTGTTACCATCATCGGACTCGTCAGGTAACAATTTTGTATCTCTCTGTCCTTCAGTCAGTGCAGCCATTGATAGCTCCTGGAAACATCGCTTTCACACACACTAAACTGTTTGTTGTAACGATACTTAATACAGCATATTCTAGCAAGCAGTTCTCATAGGAAAAGAAATAATTTACTAGTGTTTGGTCCACTCAGGGAAACAATGCAAGTATTCATTTCTCTAAACAGCCATTTTATGTGAATTATTTAAACAGTGCAACTTAACATGAGGCTGTGCAACTAGGCCAAAGACCTCGTTAACATAAGGCCTACAATTTAGTAAAGCAAATAAATAATACGTAATCATTAATATAACTGACTACTACTGTAACAGAAACATGAGCATATCTTTTCATTTTTAATAAGCGATTAATAAGGACACTTTGTGATGACTGACTGCCACTCAAGTAGGCACATTTTGCAAGTTCTGCGTTATTTTCTATATTTATTAATTTTCTGTGCAGATTCAACATTCAGAATACATATTTATTAGTAAAAATTCATCGTTCACAATCCCTCCTCTGATGACTAAATATCTCGTCACACTTACATCTTCCCACACAAATGTTTGCTCCACTAACATTTTTTCTCCCTACGTTTTCTTTCTCTTTATGAATTTTCCCAAAATAATTTTTCCAATTTAATTTCCTCCCCCCTCTGATCATTTTTCATTTTCTTCAATTTAATCACATGATACAATTTACATATTCCCCATGCTCCAATTATGCAAATCCCTTTTTGTAGATTGCCAAGCCAAATTCCCACGGAAGCAAATCCTTTGCCAACTTTTTCCCAAACTCCTGGTTCTTTCATCTCTTTCAAATCAGCACTATCATTAGTCAGATTGCTAATCAAGCTTCTAATTTGTTTACTATTATCAGGAATATATGAACAACAATGCTTCAAGTTCAACATTTTGCTAATTTGAGCCATCCTTTGCTAAAATAATGTCTAACGCACAACATTTCTGAAGAGTCATAGATCCTGCCGCAGCCAATTCTGTATCCATTAGGTTCATGGCTCCTGAACATTTTGCTGGCATGTTATCCACAAAAGTAGACAACTTTCAAATTTTCAATGAATTCATAACAACTCCTACTAAAGGAATGATTGCTCCAAATATGTCTCCAACTATGCCAGAATATGATTCTCACTTTTGTCTAACATGATTTAATTCAGTCATTTTAGGTAATTTACTCAAGTTCTCTATTTGAAATATTTTTGGGAAAACTATCCCCAAGTAACATGTGCCGTACCATCCTCTTGGAAGACAGTAATACGCATTTGATCCACAGATGTAATAAACTCCTGGAATTGCCGCATCCTGTCCATTCAACCTTTACTCTGAAACAAAAACACATGTCTACATTAACTCGTTCCCACAAACAACATATCAGTTCTAGATTTAGGCCTATATACACCCAGCTTTCCTACGTGTTGCGCATCTAAAGCTAACCTTCTTTGGGTCTTTATGCTACTAAATGCATAATGCATTTCTAAATGTCCTTTTCTCTAAGCTCTTTTCTAATTTCTCCTTTAACGCTTTTCTCCTATCACCTGTCTGATCTAAGAAGCTCTTTTCTATTGGTGTAAGGAAGCATGTTTGTAGGGAAGTAGCCTCTTTCTAGCTTGGTTACCCCCACTTTTGGCCTGTTTGTCAGTGTGTTTGACTGTGTTCACTGGAATCCTGCTAGCCAGGCCCCCAGTGATTATGCTCTCTCCTCTAAATGTAGTTGCTAGTAACCTTTTCTTCCCACAATTGGAATACTAGTCCTCCCATAGAAGTCCCTTGATATGGTAACTAGGAACCCAGGGCATTGGAGTTCCAAGGGATCCCTATGGGCTGCAGAAGTTTTCCAGGCAGCTTTCCATAGGGAGCCCATGAAAAGGGTTCTGCAGGCCTGCCATTGCAGTCTGCTTGAACCGGGTGCACGCACCCGATTTCACTACAGGTCACTGCACCAGGTCACTGAAAGTCACCCCTATGATAGACCCCTTCAGTCCAGAGGGCAGGGTGAAGGTACCTGTGTGTGACGGCACCCCTGCACTAGCAGCGGTACCCACATGAACTCCAGCCCCATTTTACCGGACTTCGTGAGTGCGGGGACGCCATTTTATATGATACTGGACATAGGTTACCACCTATGTCCAGCTAAATAATGGTAACTCTGAACCTGGGCATGTTTGGTATCAAACATGTCTGAATCATACCCCAATACTGTTGCAAGTATTGGAAGTATGATTCCATGCACTCTGGGGGCTCCTTAGAGGCCCCCCACCATTGCTACCACCAGTCTTGCAGGGGTTTCCAGACAACCCAGCTGCTGGCACCCCTCAGACAAGTTTCTGCCCTCCTGTTGCTTGATCTGATCAAGCCCAGGAAGGCAGAACAAAGGATTTCCTTTGGGAGAGGGAGGTAACGCCCTCTCCCTTTGGAAATAGATCTGTCTGGCTTGGAGGGGTAGCCTCCCCAAGCCACTGGTTTGCTTTGAATGGCACATTTGGTGCCCTCCATGCATAAACCAGTACACCGGTTCGGGCACCCCAGTCCCTGCTCTGGCGCAAAACTAGACAATGGAAAGGGGAGTGACCACTCCCCTGTCCATCACCAGCCCAGGGGTAGTGCCCAGAGCTCCTCCAGAGGGTCCCTGGGTTCTGCCATCTTGATTCCAAGGTTGGCAGGGAACTCTGGGAGCATCTGAGAGGCAAGGCATGTGACTTTAGAGGTGCCCTCTGATAGCCCTCTCTTTGGGCTATACAGGGCCTTCCTTTGGGGTGGGTCCTCAGAGTCGGCTTGCAAGATTCCAGCAGGACTCCTCTACAACCTCTGCTTCGACGTCTGGCCTCCGAAACCACAACTGGACCCTCCAGGAACCTACAAGCTGCAGATCCACGTGGAAGACCCTTCTGCAACATTGTATCCAGAATTTCTGCCAGTTTTGCAACATTCCCCCGGGTGTGCATCCTCAGAAGACTGCAACTCTTCAGCCTGCACAAAAAGAAGAAGGAATCTCCCTTAGGGTGAAGGCATCACTCCCCTGTAACCACAGGTACCTGGCTGCAGTGACAACGGCTACGCGGATCTCCCGTCATCCTGAGTGGCGTGGGTGCTGCATCACGCGTGGTGGTCTGGATAGTCTCCCTTGGTCCTCTCTACCAGCTGTCACACTGGGGTGGTGGTAAGTCCTTTCCACTGCACGCAAGACAGCACCCCCATGCACCACTTCCTGTGCAGCTGCCAAGGCTTGTTTGCTTCACCTCAAAAGGGGAACTTCAGGCAACATGTAGCTCCAGCTCCCAGCACTCCCTCCTGCAATTCCTGGGCCTCTCCGTTGTCCTCTGACATTGTGGGAGCAACTTCTGTGGTGCTGCGTGGGCTGCTTCAGCGACGTCTGTGTTCCTGTCCTGTGGGACACCTGTGGGTGCTGCCTCTGCTCCTGTGGGCCTTCTGCGACGCGGAGGGGTCCTCTGTGACTCCCCCTCCTGAGTAGACTCCTCCTGGACCTTGCTGGTCCCCGACAGCACCTCTTTTCCTTCAACCACAAATTTGCATTTGCCAAGGCTTGTTGGTGGAAATCCTTCACCAAAACCCATCTTCAATCCAGTTTCCAGTGTGGGACACCTTGTGCATGCATCAGGAACTCTTCTCCAGCTTCTGTGCTGCAGTGCTGACCTGTCTTTCTTCTTTGCAGACCAACTCCAAAAGGTACCTCTGGTTGGGTAGTATCTCTTACTCCCCCCTGGACTCCACAAACACTTCTGGACTTGGCCCCCTCTCTCCACAGGTCTCCATCATTGGTAATCCACTGCTGATTACTTTCAGGCTGCTCTGGGTGTCTTCTTTTTCTTCTTTTCATCCTTTGGGTGGTTTTGGGGAAATTCAGTGTTTTACTCCTACATTCATGGTCTCTGGGGGTATTGCATTACTTACCTGTGTGGTTTCCTAGTACTCTCAGCTCCCCACTACATGAGTTACTTACCTAGGTGGGGGCCCTGTGTTCACATTCCACTTTCTTAGTATATGGTTTGGGCTCCCACTAGCTCTACTATTGCTTATTGCTATTTGACACTGTTTCCAACCTTTTTATGCCTCTTACTGACTATTATATATACTGTATATATATATATATTTATATATATATATATATATATATATATATATATATATATATATATATATATATATATTGTATTTACTTACCTCTATTGGAGGGTTGCCTCTCTAGTATTTTCTGATACTGTGTTCCAAAAATAAAGCACCTTTATTTTTGTACAACCAAGTGTTTTCTTTATTGTGTGTAAGTGTGACTGTAGTGGTATTGCATGAGCTTTGCATGTCTCCTAGATAGGCCTTGGCTGCTCATCCACAGCTACCTCTAGAGAGCCTGGCTTCTAGACGCTGCCTACACTTCACTGGGAGGGGATACCTGGACATGGTATAAGGTGTCAGTACCATAGGTACCCACCACACAGCAGGCCAGCTTCCTACAATGTTAAATTGTTGTGGTGCGCGTATGTGGTGCCAAAGGTCAATGTAGGCTCAAAGAATCCTCTCACTAATTCTATAGTGTTCTCCTTAGCTACTCTACTCAGGTACTTAATTATAGAGACAAATGAAAATACGACTTCATAATTGGAGTAGAAATACAGAATGTACGCCTGGTTATAGAATATTGTTAGCAACAGACTACAACTTATTCTGTAAGTAAGGGGCAAACTATAATAAGCAACTCCTTCCTCGACTGATGAAGGAATCTGCGTGCAAACATAACAATCTCTCACATCCATCATGTCAACATACTCACTCAATAAGTGATAGAAAACGTTAGAAGAAAGTTCTCCTTGGGCATTACCTATGTGCAGATATTTCTCATCTAGCCTAAACTTCTCTACTTCTGTGAGTGTAGTAGTTGTCTCTAATGCTAAGGTATGGTTGACTATACTCTTGTCAATAACAGTCATTCCCACAATCAATACCAGGCACAATATCATGCACAGAATCGCAAAACCAATACTCATGTATTTACAGCACCTATTCTTCCTACCCTGCTGGTTAAGGTTGCCCATGATCTGTAAAGAATCAGAAAGTAGAAGAGAAAAAATTATAACTATGCAGCAAAAATCAAAAACAAATCTTCAATCTTCTTTAGCAATTATTTACAGCTTTCAGTCTTTCTTCCAGGATCCTTTCTCGTCAAAAATCGGTATGTTTGTCAAAATCGGTTCCGCAGCTTGTCAAAATCAGGTTATCAAAAAAAAAAATTCTGGTTACTTTCAATAGTGTCTTTCTTGCACTTTATCAGTTTACAGTTCTCAACAGCTCAGTTCATTGATTTCCTTCAAGTGCCAAAATATTGGCCTGGAATATCTTGATCAAAACAGAAAGACAAAAATTCTCTCTGCCATTCACTTGTTGTTGCATACGCCCATTTAGGACCAGCGTACCTTCGAATTGCAATTCTCTTTCTTTTCAATCTTCGATCTCAATTTAATTCTCCATCACTAAAATCTTCTTTTCTTGTTGTGTCTACTTCTTCCTCAATTGTTGTCACGTAATTGCTTCTTTTCTCTTTGCTTGTGACTTCGGCTTCTTATCTTTTTTCAGTGGACCATTTGTCAATGCTCTTTTCAGTGTCGGACTTGTAATTTCTCTTTGTTCTGCAGGATTTTCTCTTGACGGACCTGCAACTGGTTCAGGAGGAGTCAGACCACATTGGCTTTGATCCACCTCAACTCCTTCCTCCTCAGGGTCTGTTGATTGCTCTGTTTGTCTCTCAAGACCATCTGCTTCTGGGAGAGCCCTCCTCTGACTAGACTCTCCTGCTGCCTCAGTTGAGGTTGGTTCACTTTCACTTTCCTGCGGATCTTTTCCTTCGTCTCTCACAGGATTGGTTGAACCGCTTTCAGTTTGCTCAGATTCAGTCTCAGCTTCTCCTTCTTCCCTCTCCAGTTCTGGAGTTGGTCTGGACGTTGTTGGTACTCTCAACAACTCCTCTTCGTTGTCCAACAGACATGCCACTTTCCTCGTATGGCTTGTGTGGATCCAGCTCGGTACTCCAGCACACTTCACAGCCTTAGTAGTGATCAGCTCTACCTGGTAAGGACCCATCCACCGAAGCTCCAAACATGTCTTCCTCATATGCTTTCTGATCACAACCCAGTCACCTGCTCTCAGGTTGTGTCCTTGATCTTGAGACAGTTGCAGTGTGGTAGCTTCCACCTGAAGAGAGAAAGAGCAAACCACATCAGCCAGACCTTTGCAGTAGTCCAACACCATATCATCTGTTATGTTCACAAGAGCATTTGCAGGAACCGCTGGCAACCTCATTGCTCTGCTTATGAGGATCTCATGCGGTGACAGTCCTGTTTTCCTGTCGGGTGTGTTCTTCATTGTTATCAGGACTAACGCTATTGCGGCGGGCCATTTCAGATTTGTGGATGCACACATTTTTGCCATTCTTGATTTCAAAGTACCATTTATTTTTTCCACAAGTCCTGATGCTTGAGGGCGGTAGCTACAATGCAACTTCTGCTCAATTTTTAAAGCTGCACATAGTAATTTAATTACTTCATTGTTGAAGTGACTTCCTCTATCTGATTCTAAAGGGTCTGGAAACCCAAACCGTGGTATCAGTTCTCTAAGCAGTAATCTCGCTACTGTGAAGCTGTCATTTCTCCTTGTAGGATAAGCTTCAATCCAATGGCTAAAGATGCAGACAATCACCAACACATATCTCAATCTTCCACACACAGGCATTTCAATGAAATCCATCTGAATTCTGCTGACTGGACCTCCTGCTCTTCCAATGTGGCTCAAATTCACTACTGTCCCTTTGCCCACGTTCATCTGTTGACAAATGATGCAACAATGGCAAACTGCTTCGGCAACCTATATAAACTTTGCATTGAACCAATTTTGTTTAAGCACTCGAATCATAGCATCCCTCCCAACATGTGCTTGACCATGATAATATCTAGACATTTGAGTCAACAAACTATTTGGCAACACTAACTGTCCCTCTTCTGAAACCCATAGTTCATCTTCACGCTGGACACATTTCAATTTGACGCATGTCTTTTTCTCCTCCCTTTTGACGTTCTCCTGCAATGTTTTCAATTCTTCTAAGGTATCTATAACATGTAATGCATAACTTGGGCGCATCTTTTCTTCATCCGATAACAGTTCTCATTTATCTTTGAACGATATACAGTTCAATGCACAAAACCTTGTGACTTGATCCACATATCCATTTCCCATTGACACAAAATCTTGTGATTTCAGGTGTGCACTGCATTTCACCATGACAATCTTCTCAGGCATTTGAATAGCTTGTAATAATTCATGAATTCTCTCACCATGTCTGACTGGTGAACCAGAAGAGGTCAGGAAACCTCTCTGTGACCACAACTGGCCAAAATCATGGACTATTCCAAATCCATACTGGCTGTCAGTATAGATGGTAACTTTAAGCTCTACAGACACATGGCGTGCTCTAGTTAGGGCTACCAGTTCTACCACTTGTGCAGAGTATACTCCTCAAAGCCTGGATGCTTCAAGTATACCAGAAATTGTGCAATCGGCATATCCTGCTTTCAGTGTTCCCGTGTTGTCTCTTAAACAGGAACCATCAACAAAAATAATTTGGTAATTTTCCTCCAATCGGGTATCTCTAATATCAAGTCTCGGTTTTGGGCACAGATCAGTTATTTCAAGACAATCATGTTCAACTTCCTCCAATTTGCCAATTTCAACATTCTCTTTTGGGAGCAAGGTTGCTGGGTTAAGCATTGTACACCTTTTCAATGACACATTTGGGGACCCCAGGATGTTTGTCTCATAGCGAGTCAGCCTGGCACCTGTAAGGTATTGCGTTTTTGTTTGTGTAAGTAAAACTTCAATAGAGTGAGGGGCCAAAACAGTCAGTGGATGTCCCATCACAATGCTCTCACTCAGAGTGAGGCTCAATCCAACTGCAGTGACTAAAAGCAGACAGCCTGGTAAAACTGCTGCAACTGGGTCAAAATGTAGCTGAAAAATATGCTACTGGGCGGTTTACACCACCATGGACTTGAGTCAAGACTGACAATGAGCATGCATCACGCTCATGACAAAACAACGCGGAGGGTTTTGTGTATTCAGGCATTCCCAAAGTAGGGGCTTTGCACAAGCTTTCTCTCAACTCAGAAAATGCATTTATACAGGCTTGATCTAACACTAATGGATCAGTAACGTCTTTGTGAGTCAGCTTCTGCAATGGCTTCGAAATGACTGAAAATTGTGAATCCACTGGCGACAATAGCTTACCATCCCCAAAAACATCCTGACATCTCTGTGGCTGGGGGACTCATCTGCGATATGGCTGTAACACTTTCTCTGAATATTTTCCTAATTCCTTTCTCAATTAGGTGACCCAAATATTTCACTTCTTTCTGACAGTACTGTAATTTAGCTGGGGACACTTTGGCCCTCATTATGACCTTGGCGGGCGGCTACAGCCAATGCGGCCGCACCCCGCCGCGGTCATTATGAGATCCAAATGGAGCCGGCGGTGTTGTGGCCGTGCGACAGGTGCAGTTGCACCCGTCGTGCTTTTCACTGTCTGCATAGCAGACAGTGAAAAGCTGCATGGGGCCCTGTCAGGGGGCCCCTGCACTGCCCATGCCAGTGGCATGGGCAGTGCAGGGGCCCCCAAGGGCCCCGCGACTCCCCGTACCGCCAGCCTTTTCCTGGCGGTTCAAACCACCAGGAAAAGGCTGGCGGTCGGGGACTCGTAATCCCCTGAGCAGCGCTGCCCTGGTGGATTATCACCGCCGGGTCAAACTTGGTGGGAAACCGCCGGCCCCGGCGGTGCGACTGCGGCACTACAGCCGCAGTCGTAATCCCCTCTGAAGCACCGCCAGCCTGTTGGCGGTGCTTCAGCCAAAATAGCCCTGGCGGTCTTGGACCGCCAGGGTTGTAATGAGGGCCTTTATGTCCAATTGTTCACAAGTGATTCAATAAAGCAATAGTAGCATGCTTCTCTTGTCTTTGATGCGATTAACAGTCATCAATGTACTGTACCAACGTCGATTGGAAAGGCATTTTCAATGACTCCAGGTTCTTTTTTAGAATCTGGCTGAAAATGGACAGTGACTCTGAAAACCCTTCAGGAATTCTACATCAACAATAGACTCGATCCAAGAATTTAAAGCAGTAAAGAAATTGGCTATCTTCATGAAGAGGTACTGAAAAGAATTCTCATGACAGGTCTACTACAGTGAAGCATTCAGCACTGCATGGCATCGGAAACAATATCACTGCTGGATTTGGCACCACAGCGACAACACTTAGGGGGTCTTTCTGACCCTGGCGGTCCCCGACCGCCAGGGTCAACGACCGCGAAAGCACCGCCAACAGGCTGGCGGTGCTTCCATGGGCATTCTGACCGCGGCGGTACAGCCGCGGTCAGAAACGGGAAACCGGCGGTGTCACGCCGGTTTCCCGCTGCCCCAGGGAATCCTCCACGGCGGCGCTGCAAGCAGCGCCGCCTTGGGGATTCCGACCCCCTTACCGCCATCCTGTTCCTCGCGGCTTTTGCCGCCAGGAACAGGATGGCGGTAACGGGTGTCGTGGGGCCCCTGGGGGCCCCTGCAGTGCCCATGCCAATGACATGGGCACTGCAGGGGCCCCCTAACAGGGCCCCACATTGATTTTCAGTGTCTGCCAAGCAGACACTGAAAATCGCGACGGGTGCCACTGCACCCGTCGCACGCCTTCAACTCCGCCGGCTCCATTCGGAGCCGGCTTCCTCGTTGAAGGCGCTTTCCCGCTGGGCCGGCGGGCGGCCTTCTGGCGGTCGCCCGCCAGCCCAGCGGGAAAGCCAGAATGGCCGCCGTGGTCATTTGACCGCGGTGCGGTCATTCGGCGGCTCCCGCCGGGCATGCAGTTACCGCCGCCGGCGGGAGTCGGAATGACCCCCTTAATCACCATATCATTTACCTTCCTCAAATCCTGAACAATCCAAAATTTCCCACATGGCTTCGCAATCCCATTATTGATGAATTACATGGGCTGCTCAACACTTCTTTTAAAACACCTTGGTTTACAAATTCCGCAATTATGGGTGCAATCCCTTCAATCATGTCCTGTGTCATGTGGTATTGAGGAATCTGGGGGAAAATCACATTTGGCTTGACTGGGACCTTAACTGCCTTAACTCCTCTGATAAGATCAATGTCTTTCCTGTAAAATCCCACACATTCATTTTAACTGTTCTCTGTAAGTCAGAAGGAAGATCTCTCACTGTAAAAACTGGAAAGATACTGATCAAGGGGTACTCCTCATTCACTGTATCACAATCTGTTTTGGTAGGCAAATCATCTTCATCATCACTGTTTGTCTCAATGGCAATTCCATCAGTTGAACAAGTGATCGAACATTTTGTTTTACAAAACAAGTCCATTCCTAGTAAGGATACCGGATTCAAGTCACAAACTACAAATTGTGTGACCCTTCAAAGTTGCCAAATTTAACCTGAACTGGTTCTGTGGTCGGATTTGTCAAATACTGATTGGCAACTCCTAAAAAAGTGGCAAGTTTGGAACTTCTACACTCCTCACTGTAGAGCCTGTAGCTCCTGTGTCAACTAAAAATGAGACTTTGTGACCCATCACTTTTCCCTTCACATATGGACCTTTCCGATCTACTTCTAATGAAGCTACTAACACACATTTCTCATCATCTGAATTCTCACTCACCCAATCATCATTCACTTCATTCTCACTGTGAAGTGGGAATTGGTGTATTGTGCTATTACTCTGGTTAAACCTTTGACCTGTGACCTGCTGAGGAAGCATCCTCTGCTGCTGCTCCATTGGGGCTTGAGGTATTTGAATTTTTTGCCTAGGTACCATTTGAACTTGGGGTTGCATATGCTGCGACTGGAGCATCTGCAAACTTGGCATCTGCATCGGTTGCAGAGGCTGGAAACCTTGCATCTGATTCACATTACTTTGGGAATTTGAATTTTGACCTCTCATTCTTGGTCCTCTCATATTTGGGAAAGAATTGATTTAATTAGTCTGCTGAACAACACCTTCCTGCATTAACATCAGACACTCCTGTTTCCAATGTACAAGGCCTCTGCAAGCGTGACATGACAACAATCTCTTCATTACCTGCATATCATTCTGAACAATGACTGTATTCAAATCAGGACTACGGTTCACATTTCCAATTCAACCTCTACCTTTACCTTTCGCCTGGTTCTGCAGCCACATGTTTCCTTGCTGCTGCTGCTGTTGCGGAAAACTCCCCTGCATCCCCATTTGTGCAGCTTTAATCTGCATTACCATTGCCTTTTCTTTCAACTTTCTCTTTTTCAACTCAATCCTGTCACTACAATACTTTGCATACTGTAATATTTCATCAATCAGCTTCACTTTCCAACAAATCAAATGACTCTTAATCATCTAGCTAATCTCGGGTCTCAATCCTTCAACAAATCTGAACATAAAATGATTCATGTCCTTCAGCTCAATTGTCTCAGTACCACTGTAATGTTTGAATGCATGCAACAGTCTCTCAAGCAACAGTTTGCATATATTGACTCTTTTCCTTCCTCAGTTGTCCTGTCTATTCACTGCCAATCAATGTTCTTGGGCGAAATTCTCGTTTAAAAAAATTAAATCACCTTGTTGTAATATTTCATTACATCAGGAGATGATGAACCTGTTGCTGGATCTCTCTGACGTTCTCTTGTCGGCCAATCTACAATACTCTTGCACTCGACCCATAAGTCTGCTGGAACCACTGTTTCTAACAGGGTGTTGAAATCCTCTCACAGACATTTTGCGAGTTTGACAAACCTATCTGTTTGCTGGCACCACTCTACTGGCTTCTCTCTCAACCTTGGATAATCATTTGTAAGTGACAAAATGTCTCTTCTACTCCAAGGGATGCGGACAAAATTCCCTCCGGGAAGCTCTCTCATTGGTAAGATTTTTACTGGCTCCTCAACCTGCTGCATATTTGCAGTAAGATTCGCAGAATCCCTTTTTCTCTTATCTCTGTTCTTCGCCCATCTGCCTTCCCACTACCCATGTTTGAATGTTATGAATTAATTCTCTAAGGTGAATTTTTTATCCCAGTACTCTCATGTTCTCAAAGTCCTTTGAGTCAAACTCTAATCTGTAACACCTCTTTAAATGTTTTGTTTTCTCAATTTCTGTGTCATATTTTTCTGCCAAATCAGCTTACACAAGTAACGTAACTCATCTTCTCGGAAAGAGTCAATCCTGTTCATCCCTATCGTTCCCTCAATAAGGTCTTCTGCCTCTAATCAAAGTGCACTACCTCTGCTGGAATCTTCCTGGGTGGTACTCAACTTTTCCAACCATTCAGTTAACTGCTGAGCTGTTAAACCTTGTAATGAAATGTTATTACTTACACCAGGCACATGCTGTAACGTTAGGCTCTGGGTCTCTGGTGTCACCATGCTTGGATTGGGACATACCTTGAATCTCCCCTGACTATTTGGAGGAGTCCTAAAAGAGCCCAAATCAATTAGTGGACCCGGTCCATCAAATGTCGGTCTCCTGGGGGACATCACTCTGACGTTTTCATTGAATCTCTCCCTTTCTACTCTTGGGTTCAGTATTTTCTGCTCACTGCTCCTATTGTTTCCCTGGGTAAACAATGGTATGAGCAGTCCTATGATAACTGGTACTGACACTGCATCTGGATTTGGTCAGGCATTTGGATCTCCAGGGTACATTATTCCTGTACTCTGACTAGCCAAGACAGACTTTTCTGTCTGTGATCCTGTTATGGGGGTGTATCTCGGGATCGTCTGTGTTTGTATCGGAGACATCATATTCGGAGAAGACTCTAACTGGATCAATGTCAGCTTCTGATAACCCTGTCTCATGTGGGCAGCTTGTCCTGTCGGCACTACTACGTTTGTAGCAGTATCTATAATAGGTACATCTGGATAAATTCTGGGTATATCAACCTGCTGCATTGTCATCTGAATCGCAGAAGTATTTGGAACACTATGGCTAACCTGTATCTGGCCCTATGTAGAGTCAATTGGTATTGGAGCTGTAGGGTCCTGTCACAGTCTGCACGTCTCTTACCAACAATGGCTATATAACTTGAAGGAACACCCTGTCTTCTACTGGTTTTGGACTGGCTAAGATAGGGGTGATCCTTTCTAGTAGCCACGGAGCTGCTGACTGGAAAAGATGCTAAGGCAGACCATACCCTCCAGAAGGAGTCCCAGAGGAAAAACCCAAAAAGTTGGGAAAAAACCTCTATCACAGGAACTCCTGAAAAGAGGAAAAAGAAACAATGAAAAAAGGAAAAAATAGAATAAATCTTGAAGGAAAAAACAGGAACGCGGAAAACATGGAAAAAACAGGATCGAGGATCACCACCAAAGCGGAAGTGTTTGCAACGCAAGGAAGAAAAGAACTGAAGTGCTTACATACCAGAAAACAGGAAGTGACACAACAGGAAGAAAGTGCGACACCATCTTGGATTGGGAAAGACCATATAGAAAAGAATAGGAAAAAAGACCAAGTAGAAAAGGAAAAAGGCATGCTGGGAAGAAGAATACCAAGGAGGAAGACACCAAGAATAAAGAAGAAACAAAGATGGAAGAAAAAAGAGGAAAGAAAAATGAAAAAACCCAAGGAGGTAAGTATTGGTGAATTCAGGGAGGGTGGCAGGGGCTGCGGCGCGACCCAGAGCATGAAATGTGCCTCCTGGGTTGCACCGTGGGAACAGGTAGGCAAAACAATGGGAAATAGCGGTGCCGGCATCCCGAAACTCGGCCCGCCGGCCCGACCGCAGCTCGAGAAAGGGTCATCGCAATATTGCACGGCGACACAGTAGGGACCTTTCCCGAGACCCCAGGCTTGTCAGGAAAAAGAGAAAAAAAAGTGTGAACCAAGCGAGGTGCATGAACTGAAGTGTCTTCCCATGAACAGTCACTGAGGGGATAACCTTTCCAGTGTATCAGGAATTGGAGTTTGTTCCGAAAGATTAGTGAATCACAGATCTCTTGTACCTCATATTCAGGATGGCCTTCCACAGAAAGGGGAGGAGGACATTGGGAATGCCTATGATATGGATCAGGAACAAAAGGTTTAAGCTGTGAGACATGAAAAACTGGATGAACCTACCAAGTCTGTGGTAAACGTAGCCGAACACCAAAAGGATTCAATAACTGCAGTATGCGAAAAGGACCACAAAAACGGGGTTTGAACTTGTTTTGGGAAAGACGAAAGGGTAGAAATTTAGACGAAAGCCACACTTTGTCTCCTGGTTGATAAGATGGTGCCACCCAAGGTTGGCGATCAGCCTTTCTTTTCATAGTTCTTTTAGAAGCTGAAAGAGTAGTACAGATCTGATCTTGAATATGGCGGAGTAGTCGTGCAAATAATGTAACCGCAGGAACAGAAGGCAACATAAGAGGGATAATGGAAAAACTCTTAGGATGGAAAACATAGGTGCAGTAAAAAGGTGTTGATCCTGTTGCACTATGCACCGTTTTATTGTAGGAAAACTCAGCCAAAGAAAGGAAATCCGACCAGTTTCTTTGAATGGCATTACAAAAACAACATAAATATTGTTGGATTTCCTGATTCAAGCATTCAGTTTGACCGTTGGTTTGTGGATGAAATCCTGATGAAAGGGAGACATCAATGTGACGTAAAGTACAAAAAGCGTTCCAAAAACGTGACACATATTGGGGTCCTCGGTCTGAAATAATCACTTGTGGAAGGCCATGTAGGCGAAAAGTATCTTGCATGAATATATGACTCATTTCTTGAGCTGTACGTAATTTCTTTAAGGCTGTGAAATGTGCCATCTTGGTAAAAAAATCAACAGTTACCATGATGACATGATTCCCTGAAGAAGACTGTAATGAACAGATGAAATCTGTAGACAGGGTGTGCCACGGAGCAGAGGGAACAGGCAAGGGCATCAATAATCCTGCTGCCTTGGTTCGAGGTGTCTTGTTTTGGGCACATACAGGACATGGTGCTACATAGGATTCGGCATTGTTCTTAAGAGTTGGCCACCAAAAGGAACGTAGAAGCAACTCCTGTGTCTTCTTAATTCAACAATGTCCAGCTACAGGAGAATCATGGCACATCTGTAACGCCTCAGTTTGTACTTTCTTATTTGGCAAGAAAGAGGATGTCTTGATAATAGAAGACGTCCTGATCCTTTTGTAGTTGCGAACTCAATTTCCTCCATTCTTCTAGTGGAAGATACTGGTATTCTGATTTAACACGGTAAAGAAAAGACTGAGTAACCCTCATTATTTGACTGGATTCGATGATATTTGGAGAGGAAGTGTGTAGGAAAATGCCTCTGATGGCATGGTTACCCCCTAAGATTTTGCCTTTTATTGATGCTAGTTATCATTGAAAGTGTGCTGGGACCCTCTTAACCAGGCCCCAGCACCAGTGTTCTTTCTCTAAACTGTACCTTTGTCTCCACAATTGGCACAGCCCTGGCACACAGATAAGTCCCTTGTAAATGGTACCCCGGGTACCAACGGCCCTGTGGTCAGGGAAGGTCTCTAACAGCTGCAGCATATATTATGCCACCCTGGGGACCCCTCACTCAGCACATGCACACAGCCTCACAGCTTGTGTATGCTGGTGGGGAGAAAAAGACTACGTCAACATGGCACTCCCCTCAGAGTGCCATGCCCACAACCCACTGCCTGTGGCATAGGTAAGTAACCCCTTTAGAAGGCCTTACAGCCCTAAGGCAAGGTGCACTATACCACAGGTGAGGGCATAGTTGCATGAGCACTATGCCCCTACAGTGTCTAAGCCAATTCTTAGACATCGTAAGTGCAGGGTATCCATAAAGAGTATATGGTCTGGGAGTTTGTCAAAAACGAACTCCACAGTTCCATAATGGCTACACTGAATACTGGGAAGTTTGGTATCAAACTTCTCAGCACAATAAATCCACACTGATGCCAGTTTAGGATTTAGTGAGAAATGCACACAGCGGGCATCTTAGAGATGCCCCTGTATACCAGTCCAACTGCTAGTGCTATCTGACCAGTTTCTGCCAGCCTGCCACATCCAGACAGGTTTCTGGCCACATGGGGTGAGTGCCTTTGTTACTCTGTGGCCAGGAACAAAGACTGTACTGGGTGGAGGTGCTTCACACCTCCCCGTGCAGGAACTGTAACACCTGGCGGTGAGCCTCAAAGGCTCAAGTCTGGTGTTACAGCACCCCAGGGCACTCCAGCTAGTGGAGATGGCCGCCCCCCGGACACAGCACCCACTTTTGGCGGCAGGTCTGGAGGAGATAATGAAAAAAACAAGGTAGTGTCACCCTCCAGTCAGGACAGCCCCTAAGGTGCCCTGAGCTGAGGTGACCCCTGCCTTAGGAAATCCTCCATCTTGTTTTGGAAGATTCCCCCCAATAAGATTAGGGATGTGCCTCCCTCCCCACAGGGAGGAGGCACAAAGAGGGTATAGTCACCCTCAAGGAGAGTAGCCATTGGCTACTGCCCCACAGATCTAAACACACCCCTAAATTGAGTATTTAGGGGCGACCCTGGAAACCAGATTCCTGACGACGTACAACAAGAAGAAGGACTGCTGATCTGAAAGCCCTGCAGAGACAACAGAGACGACAACTGACTTGGCTCCAGCCCTACCGGCCTGTCTCCAGACTCAAAGAACCTGCACAGCGACGCATCCAGCAGGACAAGCGACCTCTAAGGACTGCCCTGCAACCAAAGGACCAAGAAACTTCAGTGGACAGCGGCTCTGTCCAACAAACAAAGAAACAACCATCTTTGAAGGGACTCCAGCCTCACTCCGGAAGTGTGAGCTCCCAACACTCTGCACCCGACGCCCCTGGGTGTGTCCAGAAGAACCAATACTGCAGAGAGGACCCCCAGGTGACTCCCAAGACATGGACACCCTGAGACGACCCCCCTGCACCCTCACAGCGACGCCTGCAGAGAGAATCCAGAGGCTCCCCCTGACCGCGCGACTGCCCGGTAACAAAGAAACCGATGCCTGAAAGAAGCACTGCTCCCGCAGCCCCCAGGCCAGAGAGAAACCAACTAACGGTGCAGGAGTGACCAGCAGGCGGCCCTCATCGTTGCCCAGTTGGTTGCTGGCCCGAGAAGCCCCCCTGTGCCCTGCCTGCATCGCCAGAGTGACCCCTGGGTTTCTCCACTGATTTTAATTACAAACTCGACGCCTTGTTTCCCCACTACACCCAGACACCCCTGTGCCACTGAGGGTGTGCTTTTTGTGCCTACTTGGGACCCCCCCCTGTGCTCTACTAACCCCCCTGGTCTGCTCCCCGAGGACACAGGTACTTACCTGCCAGCAGACTGGAACCGGAGCACCCCCTGTCTCCATAGGCGCCTATGTTATTTGGGCCCTACTTTGACCTCTGCACCGGACCGACCCTGTGTTGCTGGTGCTGGGTGTTTGGGCTGCCTTGATCCCCCAATGGTGGGCTGCCTATGCCCCTGAGACTGAACTTGTAAGTGCTTTACTTACCTGAAAAACTAACCGTTATTTACCTCCCCCAGGAACTGTTGATTTTTGCAGTGTCCACTTTTAAAATAGCTTATTGCCATTTTTTCCATAACTGTGCACATTACCGTTTTAATTCAAAGTTCCATATTTACCTATGCCAAGTACCTTACAATTTGTGGACTTACTTGAATTCTAAATCTTGGGGTTCTAAAATAAATTACGAAAATAATATTTTTCTATATAAAACCTATTGGCCTGGAGTTAAGTCTTTCAGTGTGTGTTCTCATTTATTGCCTGTGTGTGTACAACAAATGCTTAAAACTACCCTCTGAAAAGCCTACTGCTCGACCACACTACCACAAAATAGAGCATTAGTATTATCTAATTTTGCCAATATCAACCTCTAAGGGGAACCCTTGGACTCTGTGCACACTAGCTCTCACTTTGAGATAGTATATACAGAGCCAACTTCCTACATTGGTGGATCAGCGGTAGGGTCTAAGACTTTGCATTCTTTGGACTACTCAGCCAATACCTGATTACACAACTAAAATTCCAAAAATTGTAATTAGAAATTGATTTTTGCAATTTGACAATTTTTCTAATTTTTTTAAAGTCCTGCTAGGGCCTTGTGTAAGTCCCTGTTAGCATTTCTTTTTTAGTTTAAAACTTTGTAAAAGTTAGGATTTAAGTACTAGAAGTAGTTTTTAGTTTCTTAAAAAGTAATCCCAACTTTTAGAGTCACAATGAGTCAAACAGCTGAGATGGTGATGGAACTCAACCTCACCCCTTACCTGCATCTAGGGATGTCAGAGTTAAGGTCTCTCTGTAAAATAAAACAGATAAAAACTGGGTCTAACCCTACCAAGGCAAAGCTCCAGGAGCCCTTAGCAGAGTTCACAAGGCACCACCCCTCTGATATGGAGGGACCTCCCTCAGATGGGGAAATTAGTGAACAGGAGGATGAACTCACCCCTCCTGTCTTAAATAGGGAGGACAAATGTCCTAGAACCCTGTCCCCACAAATCATAGTCAGAGAGCCTGGTTCCTCCACAGGGGAGACCAGTACCTCTGTAAGCATTGAGGGCAACCTCAATGAAGAGGACATCCTTTTAGCAAGGATGGCCAAGAGTTTGGCTTTGGAGAAACAGCTCCTAGCCATAGAAAGGGAAATAAAATAAATGGGTTTAACTCCCATAAATGGTGGCAGCAACTTAAATAGGGTCAGGGAGAATACTGGCATCCTAAAAATCCCCAACGGTATTGTAACTAAATATGAAGAAGGTGATGACATCACCAAATGGTTAACAGCTTTTGAGAGAGCTTGGTCACAGTAAAGAAAAGTAAGCAGATCTCACTGGGGAGCTCTCCTGTGGGAAATGTTCACTGGTAAGTGTAGGGATAGACTCCTCACACTCTCTGGTAAGGATGCAGAATCCTATGACCTCATGAAGGCTACCCTGATTTAGGGCTTTGGATTCTCAACTGAGGAGTATAGAATTAGGTTCAGGGGGGCTCACAAATCCTCGAGCCAGACCTGGGTTGATTTTGTTGACTTCTCAGTCAAAACACTAGATGGTTGGATAACTGGCAGCGGTGTAAGTGATTATGATGGGCTGTATAATTTATTTATGGAAGAACATCTGTTAAGTAATTGCTTCAATGACAAACTGCATCAACATCTGGTAGACCTAGGTCCAATTTCTCCCTACTAATTGGGAAAGAAGGCAGACCACTGGGTCAAGACTATGTGACCAAGACTTCCACAGGGGGTGACCAAAAGAAAAGGGGTCACAAAGCCTCCCCAGGGGAAGGGTGGTGAAATATCCAAGGACAAAAGTGAAGAGTCTTCTACAGGGCCCCAAAAACCTGCTCAGGAGGGTGGGCCCCGAGCCTCTTCACAGTCCACAAAGGGGTGTGAGGGTAAAAACTTTGATCCCAAGAAGGTCTGGTGTCACAATTGTAGACAGCATGGACACCAAACTGGAGACAAGGCCTGTCAGAGAAAAGTCCCACAACTACTAGCACTGGAATAGCCAGTCTCCAGGTGGGATAAACAGTGGGCCCAGAGCAAATCAGGGTCCACACTGAAACTACTTTAGTCTCAGAGGGTGGGGTGGATTCAGCCACACTTGCTGCCTGGCTGCCTAACATGCAAAAATACAGGCAGCAGCTCTTGATAAATGGGAATAAGGTAGAAGCCCTAAGGGATACAGGTGCCAGTGTCACCTTGGTGACAGACAAAATGGTTTCCCCGGTACAGTACCTGGCTGGAAAGACATATCCAGTCATTCACAAATGGTGACAATGAAACTAAAGTCCATCCCATGGCAATGGTAACTTTAGAATGGGGAGGGGTCACTGGCCTGAAACAGGTGGTAGTCTCCTCTGCAATTCCAGTAGAGTGTCTGCTAGAGAATGATCTGGAGTTCTCAGCCCATAGAGCTCAAGCCCCATGCAGCCATGTTGGGCATCCCTAAACTGGTGTGTCTCAAGACTAGAGCACGATGCAGAGCACAGGGTGAAAAAAAAGTGTTGGAGTCTGGAATAATGGCCCAACCTTCCAAGAGGAAAGGAAAGAAGAATGGGGGATGAGCTTCTTCACAGCACAAGAAACAGAACCTCTCTTCTCAGGAAGATGTTCTGTCCCCTGAGGGAACTGAGCCCATAGAGCTGGAGCCTTATCAGGTAGAGCTCTTGGGCCCATGGGGACCCTCAAGGGAACAGCTGTGTCAGGGACAAAAGACTTGTCCCACTCTTGAAGGCCTAAGACAGCAAGCAGCTGAGTAAGAAAAAGGTAATGTGAGTGGAACCCACAGGGTCCATTGGAAAGATGGACTACTTTACACAGAGGCAAGAGATCCCAAACCTGGTGCCACTAGGAGAGTGGTAGTGCCCCAGGAGTTTAGGGAGTTCATTCTGACCTTAGCACATGACATTCCCCTTGCTGGGCATTTGGGACAAACCAAGACTTGGGAGAGATTAGTCAACCATTTCTATTGGCCCAATATGTCTTAGAAGGTAAAGGAGGTTTGCAGCTCATGTGTCACCTGTCAAGCCAGTGGTAAGACAGGTGGCCATCCAAAGGCCCCCCTCATTCCACTTCCAGTGGTGGGGGTCCCCTTTGAGAGAGTGGGAGTGGACATAGTGGGTCCACTTGAACCTCTCACAGCATCAGGGAACCAATGTGTACCGGTAGTAGTGGATCATGCTACTAGGTACCCTGAGGCAATTCCCCTTAGGTCCACTACTGCCCCTGCAGTAGCCAAAGCACTCATAGGTATTTTTACCAGAGTGGGATTTCCTAAGGAAGTGGTTTCTGACAGAGGTACCAACTTCATGTCAGTTTACCTGAAACACATGTGGAATGAGTGTGAGGTGACTTACAAGTTCACCGCACCATACCATCCACAAACCAATGGTCTTGTATAAAGGTTTAACAAGACATTGAAGGGCATGATCATGGGGCTCCCTGAAAAACGTAAAAGGAGACGGGATGTCCTCTCGCCATGTCTGCTTTTCGCCTACAGAGAGGTGCCACAGAAGGGAGTAGGGTTTTCCCCCTTTGAGCTTCTGTTTGACCATCCTGTAAGGGGACCAATGGCACTTGTGAAAGAAGGCTGGGAGAGACCTCTCCATGAGCCTAAGCAAGATGTAGTGGACTATGTACTAGGCCTCCGCTCCAGGATGGCAGAGTACAGGGAAAAGGCAAGCAAAAACCTTGAGGCCAGCCAACAACTCCAGAGGTTGTGGTATGACCAAAAGGATGCAATGGTTCAGTTTCAGCCAGGGCAGAAAATCTGGGTTCTGGAGCCTGTGGCTCGCAGGGCACTTCAAGACAGATGGAGTGGCCCTTACCCAGTGCTAGAAAAGAAGAGTCGGGTCACTCACTTAGTGGACCTTGGCACTAGCAGGCCATCAAGAGGGTGATCCATGTTAACCGCCTTAAACTCTATAATGATAAGGCAGACTTAACCATGCTGATGGTTACTGATGAGGATCAGGAAGCAGAGAGTGAGCCTCTCCCTGACCTCCTCTTAACTGACCCTAAAGATGGCTCAGTATATGGAGTTGTCTACTCAGACATCCTCTTTGGCCAACAGCAAGCTGACTGCAGGCAAGCCCTCCAGCAGTTTTCTGAGCTCTTTACCTTGACCCCTGGTCAGACACACCTGGGTACCCATGATGTGGACACAGGAGACAGTTTTCCTGTCAAGAATGAAATATTCAGACAGCCTTACCAAATCAAAGAAAGCATCAAAGTGGAAGTCCACAAGATGCTGGAATTGGGAGTGATAGAGCACTCTGACAGTCCCTGGGCTAGCCCAGTGGTCTTGGTCCCCAAACCTCACACGGAGGATGGAAAGAGAGAGATGAGGTTTTGTGTGGACTACAGAGGGCTCAATTCTGTCATCAAGACAGATGCTCACCCCATACCAAGGGTAGATGAATTGATTGATAAATTAGGTGCAGCCAAATTCTTAAGTACCTTTGACTTGACAGCAGGGTACTGGCAAATCAAAATGGCACCTGGAGCAAAAGAAAAGACAGCATTCTCTACACCTGATGGGCATTATCAGTTTACTGTGATGCCCTTTGGCTTAAAGAATGCCCCTACCACCTTCCAAAGGTTGTCCTTGCTGGCTTAGAGTCCTTTAGTGCAGCATATCTAGATGATATTGCCGTCTTTGCTCCAATCGGCAGGATCACCTGGCCCACCTGAAAAAGGTTTTGCAGGCCCTGCAAGCAGCAGGCCTCTCTATCAAGGCATCCAAATGTCAGATAGGGAAGGGTACAGTGGTTTGCTTGGGACACCTTGTAGGTGGAGGCCAGGTTCAGCCATTACAACCCAAGATCCAGACTATTCTGGACTGGGAAGCTCCAAAAACCCAGACTCAATTCAGGGCATTCCTTGGATTGACTGGCTACTATAGGAGATTAGTGAAGGGATATGGATCCATAATGGCACCCCTCACAGAACTTACCTCCAAGACTATGCCCAGAAAAGTTAACTGGAACTTGGACTGTCAAAAGGCCTTTGACACCCTGAAAGAAGCTATGTGCTCAGCACCAGTTTTGAAAGCTCCAGATTATTCTAAGCAGTTCATTGTGCAGACTGATGCCTCTGAGCATGGGATAGGAGCAGTTCTATCCCAAACCAATGATGATGGCCTTGACCAGCCTGTTGCTTTTATTAGCAAGAGGTTACTCCCCAGGGAGCAGCGTGGGAGTGCCATTGAGAGGGAGGCTTTTGCTGTGGTTTGGTCCCTGAAGAAGTTGAGACCATACCTGTTTGGAACTCACTTCACAGTTTAAACTGACCACAGACCTCTCAGATGGCTTATGCAAAAGAAAAGGAGAGAACCCTAAACTGTTGAGGTGGTCCATATCCCTATAGGAATTGGACTTTGTAGTGGAACACAGACCTGGGACTGCCCATGCCCATGCAGATGGCCTTTCCATGTTCTTCCACTTAGAAAATGAAGACTCTCTTGGGAAAGGTTAGTCTGATACTCTTTGGTTGGGGGGGGGGTTTAGGAAAATGCCCCTAATGGCATGGTTACCCCCTAACTGTTTGCCTTTTGTTGATGCTACTTATGATTGAAAGTGTGCTGGGACCCTGCTAACCAGGCCCCAGCACCAGTGTTCTTTCCCTAAACTGTACCTTTGTCTCCACAGTTGGCACAGCGCTGGCAAACAGATAAGTCCCTTGTAAATGGTATCCCTGGTACCAAGGGCCCTGTGGCCGGGGAAGGTCTCTAAGGGCTGCAGCATGTATTATGCCACGCTTGGGACCCCTCACTTAGCACATGCACACTTCCTCACAGCTTGTGTGTGCTGGTGGGGAGAAAAAGACTAAGTCGACATGGCACTCCCCTCAGAGTGCCATACCCACAACCCACTGCCTGTGGCATAGGTAAGTCACCCCTCTAGCAGGCCTTACAGCCCTAAGGCAGGGTACACTATACCACAGGTGAGGGCATAGTTGCATGAGCACTATGCCCCTACAGTGTCTAAGCCAATTCTTAGACATCGTAAGTGCAGGGTTGTAGGAAAGTACCATCTTGCCTGGCATGTTACCCCCATTTTTCACTGTATATATATTGTTTTAGTTGTATGTGTCACTGGGACCCTGCTAGTCAGGGCCCCAGTGCTCATAAGTGTGCCTGAATGTGTTACCTGTGTTATGACTAACTGTCTCACTGAGGCTCTGCTAATCAGAACCTCAGTGGTTATGCTCTCTCATTTCTTTCAAATTGTCACTAACAGGCTAGTGACCAATTTTACCAATTTACATTGGCTTACTGGAACACCCTTATAATTCCCTAGTATATGGTACTGAGGTGCCCAGGGTATTGGGGTTCCAGGAGATCCCTATGGGCTGCAGCATTTCTTTTGCCACCCATAGGGAGCTCTGACAATTCTTACACAGGCCTGCCACTTCAGCCTGAGTGAAATAACGTCCACGTTATTTCACAGCCATTTTACACTGCACTTAAGTAACTTATAAGTCACCTATATGTCTAACCTTTACCTGGTAAAGGTTAGGTGCAAAGTTACTTAGTGTGAGGGCACCCTGGCACTAGCCAAGGTGCCCCCACATTGTTCAGGGCCAATTCCCCGGACTTTGTGAGTGCGGGGACACCATTACACGCGTGCACTACATATAGGTCACTACCTATATGTAGCTTCACAATGGTAACTCTGAATATGGCCATGTAATATGTCTATGATCATGGAATTGCCCCCTCTATGCCATCCTGGCATAGTTGGCACACTCCCATGATCCCAGTGGTCTGTAGCACAGACCCTGGTACTGCCAACCCCTCAGACAGGCTTCTGCCCTCCTGGGGTCCAGCCAGGCCTGTCCCAGGATAGCAGAACAAAGGACTTCCTCTGAGAGAGGGTGTTACACCCTCTCCCTTTGGAAAATTGTGTGAAGGCAGGGGAGGAGTAGCCTCCCCCAGCCTCTGGAAATGCTTTCATGGGCACACATGGTGCCCATTTCTGCATAAGCCAGTCTACACCTGCAACAAAGTAGCAAAGACGACTACTGCAACTCTGTAACGCTGATCCTGCCGCCTTCTCAACTGTTTTCCTGGTGGTGCATGCTGTGGGGGTAGTCTGCCTCCTCTCTGCACTAGAAGCTCCGAAGAAATCTCCCGTGGGTCGACGGAATCGTCCCCCTGCAACCGCAGGCACCAAAGAACTGCATCACCGGTACCCTGGGTCTCCTCTCAGCACGACGAGCAAGGTCCCTTGAATCCAGCAACTCTGTCCAAGTGACTCCCACAGTCCAGTGACTCTTCAGTCCAAGTTTGGTGGAGGTAAGTCCTTGCCTCCCCACGCCAGACTGCATTGCTGGGAACTGCGACATTTGCAGCTACTCCGGCCTCCGTGCACTTCTGGTGGAAATCCTTTGTGCACAGTCCAGCCTGGGTCCACGGCACTCTAACCTGCATTGCACGACCTCCTAAGTTGTTCTTCGGCGACGTGGGACTCCTTTGTGCAACTTCAGGTGAGCACCGTTTCATGCATCCTCGTAGTGCCTGTTTCTGGCACTTCTGCAGATGCTGCCTGCTGCTGAGAGAGCTCCTTGTCTTGTTTGACGCCCCCTCTGTCCCCAGACGCAATTGGCGACATCCTGGTCCCTCCTGGGCCACAGCAGCACCCAAAAACCCTAACCGCACGATTTGCAGCTAGCAAAGCTTGTTGGCAGTCTTTCTTCAGGAAAACACTTCTGCACGACTCTCCACGGTGTGGGGGATCCGTCCTCCAAAGGGGAAGTTCCTAGCCCTTGTCGTTCCTGCAGAATCTCCAGCTTCTACTGTCCAGTAGCAGCTTCTTTGCACCCACAGCTGGCATTTCCTGGGCATCTGCCCATCTCCGACTTGCTTGTGACTTTTGGACTTGGTCCCCTTGTTCCACAGGTACCCACGACTGGAAATCCATCGTTGTTGCATTGCTGATTTGTGTCTTTCCTGCAGAATTCCCCTATCACGACTTCTATGTCCTTTGGGGAACTTTAGTGCACTTTGCACTCACTTTTCAGGGTCTTGGGGTGGGCTATTTTTCTAACCCTTACTATTTTCTAATAGTCCCAGCGACCCTCTACGAGGTCACATAGGTTTAGGGTCCATTTGTGGTTCGCATTCCACTTTTGGAGTATATGGTTTGTGTTGCCCCTATCCCTATGTGTCTCCATTGCATCCTATTGTAACTATACATTGTTTGCACTGTTTTCTAATACTATTACTGCATATTTTGGTATTGTGTACATATATCTTGTGTATATTTGCTATCCTCATACTGAGGGTACTCACTGAGATACTTTTGGCATATTGTCATAAAAATAAAGTACCTTTATTTTTAGTATATCTGTGTATTGTGTTTTCTTATGATATTGTGTATATGACACTAGTGGTACTGTAGGAGCTTCACTCGTCTCCTAGTTCAGCCTAAGCTGCTCTGCTAAGCTACCATTATCTATCAGCCTATGCTGCTAGACACCCTATACACTAATAAGGGATAACTGGGCCTGGTGCAAGGTGCAAGTACCCCTAGGTACTCACTACAAGCCAGTCCAGCCTCCTACATTGGTTGTGCAGCGGTGGGATCAGTGCTTTGAGACTACTTACCACTCTTGTCATTGTACTTTTCATAAGAGAAAAATATACAAAACAAGTTCAGTGTATGTACACCTAACCAAAAAGTTTTGCATTTCTTTTCTCACCTCTTTTCTAAAGTGCTGAAAAGTACCTCTAAACTTTCTTAAAAGTTCTTAAAAGTTTAAAAAGTTTTTTTCTGTCTTTCTAAAAGTTCTGAAAACTTTTTTCTCTTTTTCTATCACTTTAACTCTTTCTAAAAATGTCTGGCACAGGCCAAAATGTTGATCTGTCCAAACTTGCATATGACCACCTTAGCTGGAAAGGAGCAAGGAGTCTCTGTGTAGAAAGAGGTTTGAGTGTAAGGAAGAATCCTTCCTTGGAATTATTGCTTAACATGCTTAGAGAACAAGATAAGGCCACAAGGGCCTTACTGTTGAAAAAGTAGCTAATGGTTCCCAATCTGATCCAGGGACTCCCCTAGGAAAAGATTCAGGAAAGAAACTTCATAGCCTGCCCATTACTAGACAGTCTAGCATAGTTGGTAATGATGAAGAGGTACACCATACAAATAGTGTTATCTCACATCATAGCAAAAGTATTGTTTCTCAACACAGCAGAAGTGATGTTTCTGTTAACCAAGTTGTTAGGTTGCCTTCTGTAAGGGACAGGTCTCCTTCTGTCCATTCTCACCACACTTCTGTGTCAAGGAATGTCCCTCCCACCCACCCTGATGACAGATTGTTAGAAAGGGAGCTCAATAGATTGAGAGTGGAACAAACCAGACTGAAGCTCAAGAAGCAACAGCTGGATTTGGATAGACAGTCCTTAGAAGTAGAGAAGGAAAGACAGAAGTTGGGTTTAGAAACCCATGGTGGCAGCAGCAGTATTCCCAATAGTCATCCTGCAAAAGAGCATGATTCTAGGAATCTGCACAAGATAGTTCCCCCTTATAAGGAGGGGGATGACATTAACAAGTGGCTTGCTGCACTTGAGAGGGCCTGTGTTGTACAAGATGTCCCTCAAAGGCAGTGGGCTGCTATCCTATGGCTATCATTTAGTGGAAAGGGTAGGGATAGGCTCCTTACTGTGAAAGAAAGTGATGCCAATAATTTTACAGTTCTTAAGAATGCACTCCTGGATGGTTATGGCTTAACCACTGAACAATACAGGATAAAGTTCAGAGAGACCAAAAAGGAGTCTTCACAAGACTGGGTTGATTTCATTGACCATTCAGTGAAGGCCTTGGAGGGGTGGTTACATGGCAGTAAAGTTACTGATTATGACAGCCTGTATAACTTGATCCTGAGAGAGCATATTCTTAATAATTGTGTGTCTGATTTGTTGCACCAGTACCTGGTGGACTCTGATCTGACCTCTCCCCAAGAATTGGGAAAGAAGGCAGACAAATGGGTCAGAACAAGGGTGAACAGAAAAGTTCATACAGGGGGTGACAAAGATGGCAACAAGAAGAAGGATGGTAAGTCTTCTGACAAGGGTGGGGACAAATCTAAAAATGAGTCTTCATCAGGCCCACAAAAACACTCTGGTGGGGGTGGTGGGCCCAAATCCTCTTCAAATCAAAACAAAGAAAAGAAACCATGGTGCTATTTATGTAAAATAAAAGGCCATTGGACAACAGATCCCAGTTGTCCAAAGAAAAGCACCAAGCCTCCTACCACTACAACCCCTACTGCTACACCTAGTGTCCCTACTAATAGCAGTGGTGGTGGGAGCAAACCTACTAATAGCCAATCCAAGGGAGTAGCTGGGCTCACTTTTGGTAACTTAGTTGGGGTTGGTCTGATTAGGGAGACCACAGAGGCTGTGTTAGTCTCTGAGGGGGCTATTGATTTAGCCACCTTGGTTGCTTGTCCCCTTAACATGGATAAGTACAAGCAACTACCCCTAATAAATGGTGTTGAGGTTCAGGCCTACAGGGACACTGGTGCCAGTGTGACTATGGTCATAGAGAAACTGGTCCACCCTGAACAACACCTACTTGGTCACCAGTACCAAGTAACCGATGCTCACAACAACACACTTAGCCACCCCATGGCTGTTGTAAATCTCAACTGGGGGGGGGGTTACTGGTCCAAAGAAAGTTGTGGTAGCCTCAGATTTACCTGTAGACTGTCTACTAGGAAATGATTTGGAGACATCAGCTTGGTCAGATGTGGAGTTGGAGGCCCATGCAGCAATGCTGGGCATCCCAGGGCATATTTTTGCTTTAACCAGGGCTCAGGCCAAAAATCAAAAAGGACAGGGTGACTTGGATCCTGGAACAATGGACCAAGTGCTCCCTAAAGCTAGGGCTAGTAGAAGTAAAGCACTTCCTACTATCCCTCCCTCTACAGTGGATTCTACTTCTGAGGAAGAAGAATTTCCACCCTGTGCAGAACCTACACCAGAGGAGCTGGAAGCAGACACTGCTGAGCTTTTGGGTGAAGGGGGGCCTGCCAGGGAGGAGCTGAGTGTGGCACAGCATACCTGTCCCACACTAGAGGGTCTAAGACAGCAAGCTGTCAAACAAGCTAATGGGGATGTCAGTGACTCTCACAGAGTTTACTGGGAGGACAACCTCTTGTACACTGAAGCAAGGGATCCTAAGCCTGGAACTGCCAGGAGGTTAGTGATTCCTCAGGAGTACAGAAAGTTCCTCCTAACTCTAGCCCATGACATTCCCCTAGCTGGACATCTGGGACAAATGAAAACTTGGGACAGGCTTGTTCCCTTGTTTCATTGGCCTAGAATGTCTGAGGACACAAAAGAGTTTTGTAAGTCCTGTGAAACCTGTCAAGCCAGTGGCAAGACAGGTGGCACTCCAAAGGCACCCCTTATTCCACTGCCTGTGGTTGGGGTTCCCTTTGAAAGGGTAGGGGTTGACATAGTTGGCCCCCTTGACCCTCCTACTGCTTCAGGCAATAGGTTGATCTTGGTGGTAGTGGACCATGCCACAAGATATCCTGAAGCAATACCTTTAAGGACCACTACAGCACCTGCAGTGGCAAAGGCCCTCCTGGGAATATTTTCTAGGGTGGGCTTCCCAAAGGAAGTAGTATCAGACAGGGGAAGCAATTTCATGTCTGCTTACTTAAAGGCCATGTGGAAGGAGTGTCGTGTGACTTACAAGTTCACTACACCCTATCATCCACAAACAAATGGACTGGTGGAGAGATTTAACAAAACTCTCAAAGGCATGATTATGGGACTCCCTGAAAAACTCTGCAGGAGATGGGATATCCTATTACCATGCCTCCTTTTTGCCTACAGGGAGGTACCCCAGAAAGGAGTGGGCTTCAGCCCCTTTGAGCTCCTCTTTGGACACCCTGTTAGGGGTCCACTAACACTTGTCAAGGAGGGTTGGGAACAACCTTTAAAAGCTCCAAAGCAAGATATTGTGGATTATGTACTTGGCCTCAGATCAAGGATGGCTGAGTATATGAAAAAGGCCAGTAAAAACCTTCAGGCCAGCCAAGAGCTCCAGAAGCAATGGCATGATCAGAAGGCTGTTTTGGTTCAGTACCAACCAGGGCAGAAAGTGTGGGTCTTGGAGCCTGTGGCCCCAAGAGCACTCCAAGATAAATGGAGTGGACCCCACATAATTGTTGAAAAGAAGGGTGAAGTCACCTACTTAGTTGACTTAGGCACTGCCAGGAGTCCCCTTAGGGTGCTCCATGTCAATCGCCTGAAACCCTACTATGGCAGGGCTGATCTCACCCTGCTCATGGCAACTGATGAGGGACAGGAAGAAGACAGTGATCCTCTACCTGATCTCTTCTCTTCCACAGAACAAGAAGCTCTAGTGGAAGGTGTAGTTTTGGCTGATTGTCTTACTGCTGAGCAGAAAGACCATTGCATAAATCACCTGGGAAAGTTTTCTGAACTCTTCTCTACTGTGCCAGGTACCACTTCTTGGTGTGAGCACACTATAGATACTGGAGACAGCTTGCCTGTCAAAAGTAAGATCTATAGGCAGCCTGACCATGTCAGAGACTGCATAAAGCAAGCAGTGCAGAAAATGTTAGAACTGGGAGTGGTTGAGCACTCTGAAAGTCCATGGGCTTCTCCTGTGGTACTTGTACCAAAACCTCATTCCAAGGATGGAAAGAAGGAAATGCGGTTTTGTGTAGACTACAGAGGTCTCAACCAGGTAACCAAAACTGATGCTCACCCTATACCCAGGGCAGATGAGCTCATAGATACACTGGCATCTGCCAAGTATCTAAGCACTTTTGACTTGACTGCAGGGTATTGGCAGATCAAATTATCAGAAGATGCTAAACCTAAAACTGCATTTTCAACCATTGGAGGCCATTACCAATTCACAGTAATGCCTTTTGGATTGAAAAATGCACCTGCCACTTTTCAAAGGTTGGTGAACACAGTCCTGCAAAGGCTGGAAGCTTTTAGTGCAGCATATCTGGACGATATAGCTGTCTTTAGCTCCAGTTGGGATGATCACTTGGTCTACCTATGGAAAGTTTTAGAGGCCCTGCAAAAGGCAGACCTCACTATCAAGGCTTCAAAGTGCCAGATAGGGCAGGGGAAGGTGGTTTATCTGGGACACCTTGTTGGTGGGGAACAGATTGCACCACTTCAGGGGAAAATCCAAACTATTATAGATTGGGTTCCCCCTACTACTCAGACTCAGGTGAGAGCCTTCCTAGGCCTCACTGGGTATTACAGGAGGTTCATTAAGAACTATGGCTCCATTGCAGCCCCTCTTAATGACCTCACATCCAAAAAGATGCCTAAAAAGGTATTATGGACAGCAAACTGTCAGAAAGCTTTTGAGGAGCTGAAGCAGGCCATGTGCTCTGCACCTGTCCTGAAAAGCCCTTGTTACTCTAAAAAATTCTATGTCCAAACTGATGCATCTGAATTAGGAGTAGGGGCAGTCCTATCACAACTTAATTCTGAGGGCCAGGATCAACCTGTTGCTTTTATTAGTAGGAGGTTGACCCCTAGAGAAAAGCGTTGGTCTGACATTGAGATGGAGGCCTTTGCTGTGGTCTGGGCACTGAAGAAGTTGAGGCCATACTTGTTTGGCACTCACTTCATTGTTCAGACAGACCACAAACCTCTACTTTGGCTAAAACAAATGAAAGGTGAAAATCCTAAATTCTTGAGGTGGTCCATATCCCTACAGGGAATGGACTATACAGTGGAACATAGACCTGGGAATAGCCACTCCAATGCAGATGGACTCTCCAGATATTTCCACTTAGACAATGAAGACTCATCAGGTCATGGCTAGTCTTATTGTCCTTCGTTTGGGGGGGTTGTGTAGGAAAGTACCATCTTGCCTGGCATGTTACCCCCATTTTTCACTGTATATATGTTGTTTTAGTTGTATGTGTCACTGGGACCCTGCTAGTCAGGGCCCCAGTGCTCATAAGTGTGCCTGAATGTGTTACCTGTGTTATGACTAACTGTCTCACTGAGGCTCTGCTAATCAGAACCTCAGTGGTTATGCTCTCTCATTTCTTTCAAATTGTCACTAACAGGCTAGTGACCAATTTTACCAATTTACATTGGCTTACTGGAACACCCTTATAATTCCCTGGTATATGGTACTGAGGTACCCAGGGTATTGGGGTTCCAGGAGATCCCTATGGGCTGCAGCATTTCTTTTGCCACCCATAGGGAGCTCTGACAATTCTTACACAGGCCTGCCACTGCAGCCTGAGTGAAATAACGTCCACATTATTTCACAGCCATTTTACACTGCACTTAAGTAACTTATACGTCACCTATATGTCTAACCTTTACCTGGTAAAGGTTAGGTGCAAAGTTACTTAGTGTGAGGGCACCCTGGCACTAGCCAAGGTGCCCCCACATTGTTCAGGGCCAATTCCCCGGACTTTGTGAGTGTGGGGACACCATTAAACGCGTGCACTACATATAGGTCACTACCTATATGTAGCTTCACAATGGTAACTCCGAATATGGCCATGTAATATGTCTATGATCATGGAATTGCCCCCTCTATGCCATCCTGGCATAGTTGGCACAATCCCATGATCCCAGTGGTCTGTAGCACAGACCCTGGTACTGCCAACCCCTCAGATAGGCTTCTGCCCTCCTGGGGTCCAGCCAGGCCTGGCCCAGGATGGCAGAACAAAGGACTTCCTCTGAGAGAGGGTGTTACACCCTCTCCCTTTGGAAAATGGTGTGAAGGCAGGGGAGGAGTAGCCTCCCCCAGCCTCTGGAAATGCTTTCATGGGCACACATGGTGCCCATTTCTGCATAAGCCAGTCTACACCGGTTCAGGGACCCCTTAGCCCTGCTCTGGCGCGAAACTGGACAAAGGGAAGGGGAGTGACCACTCCCCTGACCTGTACCTCCCCTGGGAGGTGCCCAGAGCTATCAGTGTGCTCCAGACCTCTGCCATCTTGGAAACAGAGGTGCTGCTGGCACATTGGACTGCTCTGAGTGGCCAGTGACATCAGGTGACGTCAGAGACTCCTTCTGATAGGCTCCTGCAGGTGTTGCTAGCCTATCCTCTCTCCTAGGTAGCCAAACCCTCTTTTCTGGCTATTTAGGGTCTCTGTCTCTTGGGATTCCTTAGATAACGAATACAAGAGCTCATCCGAGTTCCTCTGCATCTCTCTCTTCACCTTCTGCCAAGGAATTGACTGCTGACCGCGCTGGAAGCCTGCAAAACTGCAACAAAGTAGCAAAGACGACTACTGCAACTCTGTAACGCTGATCCTGCCGCCTTCTCAACTGTTTTCCTGGTGGTGCATGCTGTGGGGGTAGTCTGCCTCCTCTCTGCACTAGAAGCTCTGAAGAAATCTCCCGTGGGTCGACGGAATCGTCCCCCTGCAACCGCAGGCACAAAAGAACTGCATCACCGGTACCCTGGGTCTCCTCTCAGCATGACGAGCGAGGTCCCTTGAATCCAGCAACTCTGTCCAAGTAACTCCCACAGTCCAGTGACTCTTCAGTCCAAGTTTGGTGGAGGTAAGTCCTTGCCTCCCCACGCCAGACTGCATTGCTGGGAACCGCGACTTTTGCAGCTACTCCGGCCTCCGTGCACTTCCGGCGGAAATCCTTTATGCACAGTCCAGCCTGGGTCCACGGCACTCTAACCTGCATTGCACGACCTCCTAAGTTGTTCTCCGGCGATGTGGGACTCCTTTGTGCAACTTCGGGTGAGCACCGTTTCACGCATCCTTGTAGTGCCTGTTTCTGGCACTTCTGCGGGTGCTGCCTGCTGCTGAGAGGGCTCCTTGTCTTGCTCGACGCCCCCTCTGTCCCCAGACGCAATTGGCGACATCCTGGTCCCTCCTGGGCCACAGCAGCACCCAAAAACCCTAACCGCACGATTTGCAGCTAGCAAGGCTTCTTGGCGGTCTTTCTTCAGGAAAACACTTCTGCACGACTCTCCACGGCTTGGGGGATCCGTCCTCCAAAGGGGAAGTTCCTAGCCCTTGTCGTTCCTGCAGAATCTCCAGCTTCTACTGTCCAGTAGCAGCTTCTTTGCACCCACAGCTGGCATTTCCTGGGCATCTGCCCATCTCCGACATGCTTGTGACTTTTGGACTTGGTCCCCTTGTTCCACAGGTACCCTCGACTGGAAATCCATCGTTGTTGCATTGCTGATTTGTGTCTTTCCTGCAGAATTCTCCTATCACGACTTCTATGTCCTTTGGGGAACTTTAGTGCACTTTGCACTCACTTTTCAGGGTCTTGGGGTGGGCTATTTTTCTAACCCTTACTATTTTCTAATAGTCCCAGCGACCCTCTACGAGGTCACATAGGTTTAGGGTCCATTCGTGGTTCGCATTCCACTTTTGGAGTATATGGTTTGTGTTGCCCCTATCCCTATGTGTCTCCATTGCATCCTATTGTAACTATACATTGTTTGCACTGTTTTCTAATACTATTACTGCATATTTTGGTATTGTGTACATATATCTTGTGTATATTTGCTATCCTCATACTGAGGGTACTCACTGAGATACTTTTGGCATATTGTCATAAAAATAAAGTACCTTTATTTTTAGTATATCTGTGTATTGTGTTTTCTTATGATATTGTGTATATGACACTAGTGGTACTGTAGGAGCTTCACTCGTCTCCTAGTTCAGCCTAAGCTGCTCTGCTAAGCTACCATTATCTATCAGCCTATGCTGCTAGACACCCTATACACTAATAAGGGATAACTGGGCCTGGTGCAAGGTGCAAGTACCCCTAGGTACTCACTACAAGCCAGTCCAGCCTCCTACATTGGTTGTGCAGCGGTGGGATCAGTGCTTTGAGACTACTTACCACTCTTGTCATTGTACTTTTCATAAGAGAAAAATATACAAAACAAGTTCAGTGTATGTACACCTAACCAAAAAGTTTTGCATTTCTTTTCTCACCTCTTTTCTAAAGTGCTGAAAAGTACCTCTAAACTTTCTTAAAAGTTCTTAAAAGTTTAAAAAGTTTTTTTCTGTCTTTCTAAAAGTTCTGAAAACTTTTTTCTCTTTTTCTATCACTTTAACTCTTTCTAAAAATGTCTGGCACAGGCCAAAATGTTGATCTGTCCAAACTTGCATATGACCACCTTAGCTGGAAAGGAGCAAGGAGTCTCTGTGTAGAAAGAGGTTTGAGTGTAAGGAAGAATCCTTCCTTGGAATTATTGCTTAACATGCTTAGAGAACAAGATAAGGCCACAAGGGCCTTACTGTTGAAAAAGTAGCTAATGGTTCCCAATCTGATCCAGGGACTCCCCTAGGAAAAGATTCAGGAAAGAAACTTCATAGCCTGCCCATTACTAGACAGTCTAGCATAGTTGGTAATGATGAAGAGGTACACCATACAAATAGTGTTATCTCACATCATAGCAAAAGTATTGTTTCTCAACACAGCAGAAGTGATGTTTCTGTTAACCAAGTTGTTAGGTTGCCTTCTGTAAGGGACAGGTCTCCTTCTGTCCATTCTCACCACACTTCTGTGTCAAGGAATGTCCCTCCCACCCACCCTGATGACAGATTGTTAGAAAGGGAGCTCAATAGATTGAGAGTGGAACAAACCAGACTGAAGCTCAAGAAGCAACAGCTGGATTTGGATAGACAGTCCTTAGAAGTAGAGAAGGAAAGACAGAAGTTGGGTTTAGAAACCCATGGTGGCAGCAGCAGTATTCCCAATAGTCATCCTGCAAAAGAGCATGATTCTAGGAATCTGCACAAGATAGTTCCCCCTTATAAGGAGGGGGATGACATTAACAAGTGGCTTGCTGCACTTGAGAGGGCCTGTGTTGTACAAGATGTCCCTCAAAGGCAGTGGGCTGCTATCCTATGGCTATCATTTAGTGGAAAGGGTAGGGATAGGCTCCTTACTGTGAAAGAAAGTGATGCCAATAATTTTACAGTTCTTAAGAATGCACTCCTGGATGGTTATGGCTTAACCACTGAACAATACAGGATAAAGTTCAGAGAGACCAAAAAGGAGTCTTCACAAGACTGGGTTGATTTCATTGACCATTCAGTGAAGGCCTTGGAGGGGTGGTTACATGGCAGTAAAGTTACTGATTATGACAGCCTGTATAACTTGATCCTGAGAGAGCATATTCTTAATAATTGTGTGTCTGATTTGTTGCACCAGTACCTGGTGGACTCTGATCTGACCTCTCCCCAAGAATTGGGAAAGAAGGCAGACAAATGGGTCAGAACAAGGGTGAACAGAAAAGTTCATACAGGGGGTGACAAAGATGGCAACAAGAAGAAGGATGGTAAGTCTTCTGACAAGGGTGGGGACAAATCTAAAAATGAGTCTTCATCAGGCCCACAAAAACACTCTGGTGGGGGTGGTGGGCCCAAATCCTCTTCAAATCAAAACAAAGAAAAGAAACCATGGTGCTATTTATGTAAAATAAAAGGCCATTGGACAACAGATCCCAGTTGTCCAAAGAAAAGCACCAAGCCTCCTACCACTACAACCCCTACTGCTACACCTAGTGTCCCTACTAATAGCAGTGGTGGTGGGAGCAAACCTACTAATAGCCAATCCAAGGGAGTAGCTGGGCTCACTTTTGGTAACTTAGTTGGGGTTGGTCTGATTAGGGAGACCACAGAGGCTGTGTTAGTCTCTGAGGGGGCTATTGATTTAGCCACCTTGGTTGCTTGTCCCCTTAACATGGATAAGTACAAGCAACTACCCCTAATAAATGGTGTTGAGGTTCAGGCCTACAGGGACACTGGTGCCAGTGTGACTATGGTCATAGAGAAACTGGTCCACCCTGAACAACACCTACTTGGTCACCAGTACCAAGTAACCGATGCTCACAACAACACACTTAGCCACCCCATGGCTGTTGTAAATCTCAACTGGGGGGGGGTTACTGGTCCAAAGAAAGTTGTGGTAGCCTCAGATTTACCTGTAGACTGTCTACTAGGAAATGATTTGGAGACATCAGCTTGGTCAGATGTGGAGTTGGAGGCCCATGCAGCAATGCTGGGCATCCCAGGGCATATTTTTGCTTTAACCAGGGCTCAGGCCAAAAATCAAAAAGGACAGGGTGACTTGGATCCTGGAACAATGGACCAAGTGCTCCCTAAAGCTAGGGCTAGTAGAAGTAAAGCACTTCCTACTATCCCTCCCTCTACAGTGGATTCTACTTCTGAGGAAGAAGAATTTCCACCCTGTGCAGAACCTACACCAGAGGAGCTGGAAGCAGACACTGCTGAGCTTTTGGGTGAAGGGGGGCCTGCCAGGGAGGAGCTGAGTGTGGCACAGCATACCTGTCCCACACTAGAGGGTCTAAGACAGCAAGCTGTCAAACAAGCTAATGGGGATGTCAGTGACTCTCACAGAGTTTACTGGGAGGACAACCTCTTGTACACTGAAGCAAGGGATCCTAAGCCTGGAACTGCCAGGAGGTTAGTGATTCCTCAGGAGTACAGAAAGTTCCTCCTAACTCTAGCCCATGACATTCCCCTAGCTGGACATCTGGGACAAATGAAAACTTGGGACAGGCTTGTTCCCTTGTTTCATTGGCCTAGAATGTCTGAGGACACAAAAGAGTTTTGTAAGTCCTGTGAAACCTGTCAAGCCAGTGGCAAGACAGGTGGCACTCCAAAGGCACCCCTTATTCCACTGCCTGTGGTTGGGGTTCCCTTTGAAAGGGTAGGGGTTGACATAGTTGGCCCCCTTGACCCTCCTACTGCTTCAGGCAATAGGTTGATCTTGGTGGTAGTGGACCATGCCACAAGATATCCTGAAGCAATACCTTTAAGGACCACTACAGCACCTGCAGTGGCAAAGGCCCTCCTGGGAATATTTTCTAGGGTGGGCTTCCCAAAGGAAGTAGTATCAGACAGGGGAAGCAATTTCATGTCTGCTTACTTAAAGGCCATGTGGAAGGAGTGTCGTGTGACTTACAAGTTCACTACACCCTATCATCCACAAACAAATGGACTGGTGGAGAGATTTAACAAAACTCTCAAAGGCATGATTATGGGACTCCCTGAAAAACTCTGCAGGAGATGGGATATCCTATTACCATGCCTCCTTTTTGCCTACAGGGAGGTACCCCAGAAAGGAGTGGGCTTCAGCCCCTTTGAGCTCCTCTTTGGACACCCTGTTAGGGGTCCACTAACACTTGTCAAGGAGGGTTGGGAACAACCTTTAAAAGCTCCAAAGCAAGATATTGTGGATTATGTACTTGGCCTCAGATCAAGGATGGCTGAGTATATGAAAAAGGCCAGTAAAAACCTTCAGGCCAGCCAAGAGCTCCAGAAGCAATGGCATGATCAGAAGGCTGTTTTGGTTCAGTACCAACCAGGGCAGAAAGTGTGGGTCTTGGAGCCTGTGGCCCCAAGAGCACTCCAAGATAAATGGAGTGGACCCCACATAATTGTTGAAAAGAAGGGTGAAGTCACCTACTTAGTTGACTTAGGCACTGCCAGGAGTCCCCTTAGGGTGCTCCATGTCAATCGCCTGAAACCCTACTATGGCAGGGCTGATCTCACCCTGCTCATGGCAACTGATGAGGGACAGGAAGAAGACAGTGATCCTCTACCTGATCTCTTCTCTTCCACAGAACAAGAAGCTCTAGTGGAAGGTGTAGTTTTGGCTGATTGTCTTACTGCTGAGCAGAAAGACCATTGCATAAATCACCTGGGAAAGTTTTCTGAACTCTTCTCTACTGTGCCAGGTACCACTTCTTGGTGTGAGCACACTATAGATACTGGAGACAGCTTGCCTGTCAAAAGTAAGATCTATAGGCAGCCTGACCATGTCAGAGACTGCATAAAGCAAGCAGTGCAGAAAATGTTAGAACTGGGAGTGGTTGAGCACTCTGAAAGTCCATGGGCTTCTCCTGTGGTACTTGTACCAAAACCTCATTCCAAGGATGGAAAGAAGGAAATGCGGTTTTGTGTAGACTACAGAGGTCTCAACCAGGTAACCAAAACTGATGCTCACCCTATACCCAGGGCAGATGAGCTCATAGATACACTGGCATCTGCCAAGTATCTAAGCACTTTTGACTTGACTGCAGGGTATTGGCAGATCAAATTATCAGAAGATGCTAAACCTAAAACTGCATTTTCAACCATTGGAGGCCATTACCAATTCACAGTAATGCCTTTTGGATTGAAAAATGCACCTGCCACTTTTCAAAGGTTGGTGAACACAGTCCTGCAAAGGCTGGAAGCTTTTAGTGCAGCATATCTGGACGATATAGCTGTCTTTAGCTCCAGTTGGGATGATCACTTGGTCTACCTATGGAAAGTTTTAGAGGCCCTGCAAAAGGCAGACCTCACTATCAAGGCTTCAAAGTGCCAGATAGGGCAGGGGAAGGTGGTTTATCTGGGACACCTTGTTGGTGGGGAACAGATTGCACCACTTCAGGGGAAAATCCAAACTATTATAGATTGGGTTCCCCCTACTACTCAGACTCAGGTGAGAGCCTTCCTAGGCCTCACTGGGTATTACAGGAGGTTCATTAAGAACTATGGCTCCATTGCAGCCCCTCTTAATGACCTCACATCCAAAAAGATGCCTAAAAAGGTATTATGGACAGCAAACTGTCAGAAAGCTTTTGAGGAGCTGAAGCAGGCCATGTGCTCTGCACCTGTCCTGAAAAGCCCTTGTTACTCTAAAAAATTCTATGTCCAAACTGATGCATCTGAATTAGGAGTAGGGGCAGTCCTATCACAACTTAATTCTGAGGGCCAGGATCAACCTGTTGCTTTTATTAGTAGGAGGTTGACCCCTAGAGAAAAGCGTTGGTCTGACATTGAGATGGAGGCCTTTGCTGTGGTCTGGGCACTGAAGAAGTTGAGGCCATACTTGTTTGGCACTCACTTCATTGTTCAGACAGACCACAAACCTCTACTTTGGCTAAAACAAATGAAAGGTGAAAATCCTAAATTCTTGAGGTGGTCCATATCCCTACAGGGAATGGACTATACAGTGGAACATAGACCTGGGAATAGCCACTCCAATGCAGATGGACTCTCCAGATATTTCCACTTAGACAATGAAGACTCATCAGGTCATGGCTAGTCTTATTGTCCTTCGTTTGGGGGGGTTGTGTAGGAAAGTACCATCTTGCCTGGCATGTTACCCCCATTTTTCACTGTATATATGTTGTTTTAGTTGTATGTGTCACTGGGACCCTGCTAGTCAGGGCCCCAGTGCTCATAAGTGTGCCTGAATGTGTTACCTGTGTTATGACTAACTGTCTCACTGAGGCTCTGCTAATCAGAACCTCAGTGGTTATGCTCTCTCATTTCTTTCAAATTGTCACTAACAGGCTAGTGACCAATTTTACCAATTTACATTGGCTTACTGGAACACCCTTATAATTCCCTGGTATATGGTACTGAGGTACCCAGGGTATTGGGGTTCCAGGAGATCCCTATGGGCTGCAGCATTTCTTTTGCCACCCATAGGGAGCTCTGACAATTCTTACACAGGCCTGCCACTGCAGCCTGAGTGAAATAACGTCCACATTATTTCACAGCCATTTTACACTGCACTTAAGTAACTTATACGTCACCTATATGTCTAACCTTTACCTGGTAAAGGTTAGGTGCAAAGTTACTTAGTGTGAGGGCACCCTGGCACTAGCCAAGGTGCCCCCACATTGTTCAGGGCCAATTCCCCGGACTTTGTGAGTGTGGGGACACCATTAAACGCGTGCACTACATATAGGTCACTACCTATATGTAGCTTCACAATGGTAACTCCGAATATGGCCATGTAATATGTCTATGATCATGGAATTGCCCCCTCTATGCCATCCTGGCATAGTTGGCACAATCCCATGATCCCAGTGGTCTGTAGCACAGACCCTGGTACTGCCAACCCCTCAGATAGGCTTCTGCCCTCCTGGGGTCCAGCCAGGCCTGGCCCAGGATGGCAGAACAAAGGACTTCCTCTGAGAGAGGGTGTTACACCCTCTCCCTTTGGAAAATGGTGTGAAGGCAGGGGAGGAGTAGCCTCCCCCAGCCTCTGGAAATGCTTTCATGGGCACACATGGTGCCCATTTCTGCATAAGCCAGTCTACACCGGTTCAGGGACCCCTTAGCCCTGCTCTGGCGCGAAACTGGACAAAGGGAAGGGGAGTGACCACTCCCCTGACCTGTACCTCCCCTGGGAGGTGCCCAGAGCTATCAGTGTGCTCCAGACCTCTGCCATCTTGGAAACAGAGGTGCTGCTGGCACATTGGACTGCTCTGAGTGGCCAGTGACATCAGGTGACGTCAGAGACTCCTTCTGATAGGCTCCTGCAGGTGTTGCTAGCCTATCCTCTCTCCTAGGTAGCCAAACCCTCTTTTCTGGCTATTTAGGGTCTCTGTCTCTTGGGATTCCTTAGATAACGAATACAAGAGCTCATCCGAGTTCCTCTGCATCTCTCTCTTCACCTTCTGCCAAGGAATTGACTGCTGACCGCGCTGGAAGCCTGCAAAACTGCAACAAAGTAGCAAAGACGACTACTGCAACTCTGTAACGCTGATCCTGCCGCCTTCTCAACTGTTTTCCTGGTGGTGCATGCTGTGGGGGTAGTCTGCCTCCTCTCTGCACTAGAAGCTCTGAAGAAATCTCCCGTGGGTCGACGGAATCGTCCCCCTGCAACCGCAGGCACAAAAGAACTGCATCACCGGTACCCTGGGTCTCCTCTCAGCATGACGAGCGAGGTCCCTTGAATCCAGCAACTCTGTCCAAGTAACTCCCACAGTCCAGTGACTCTTCAGTCCAAGTTTGGTGGAGGTAAGTCCTTGCCTCCCCACGCCAGACTGCATTGCTGGGAACCGCGACTTTTGCAGCTACTCCGGCCTCCGTGCACTTCCGGCGGAAATCCTTTATGCACAGTCCAGCCTGGGTCCACGGCACTCTAACCTGCATTGCACGACCTCCTAAGTTGTTCTCCGGCGACGTGGGACTCCTTTGTGCAACTTCGGGTGAGCACCGTTTCACGCATCCTTGTAGTGCCTGTTTCTGGCACTTCTGCGGGTGCTGCCTGCTGCTGAGAGGGCTCCTTGTCTTGCTCGACGCCCCCTCTGTCCCCAGACGCAATTGGCGACATCCTGGTCCCTCCTGGGCCACAGCAGCACCCAAAAACCCTAACCGCACGATTTGCAGCTAGCAAGGCTTCTTGGCGGTCTTTCTTCAGGAAAACACTTCTGCACGACTCTCCACGGCTTGGGGGATCCGTCCTCCAAAGGGGAAGTTCCTAGCCCTTGTCGTTCCTGCAGAATCTCCAGCTTCTACTGTCCAGTAGCAGCTTCTTTGCACCCACAGCTGGCATTTCCTGGGCATCTGCCCATCTCCGACATGCTTGTGACTTTTGGACTTGGTCCCCTTGTTCCACAGGTACCCTCGACTGGAAATCCATCGTTGTTGCATTGCTGATTTGTGTCTTTCCTGCAGAATTCTCCTATCACGACTTCTATGTCCTTTGGGGAACTTTAGTGCACTTTGCACTCACTTTTCAGGGTCTTGGGGTGGGCTATTTTTCTAACCCTTACTATTTTCTAATAGTCCCAGCGACCCTCTACGAGGTCACATAGGTTTAGGGTCCATTCGTGGTTCGCATTCCACTTTTGGAGTATATGGTTTGTGTTGCCCCTATCCCTATGTGTCTCCATTGCATCCTATTGTAACTATACATTGTTTGCACTGTTTTCTAATACTATTACTGCATATTTTGGTATTGTGTACATATATCTTGTGTATATTTGCTATCCTCATACTGAGGGTACTCACTGAGATACTTTTGGCATATTGTCATAAAAATAAAGTACCTTTATTTTTAGTATATCTGTGTATTGTGTTTTCTTATGATATTGTGTATATGACACTAGTGGTACTGTAGGAGCTTCACTCGTCTCCTAGTTCAGCCTAAGCTGCTCTGCTAAGCTACCATTATCTATCAGCCTATGCTGCTAGACACCCTATACACTAATAAGGGATAACTGGGCCTGGTGCAAGGTGCAAGTACCCCTAGGTACTCACTACAAGCCAGTCCAGCCTCCTACATTGGTTGTGCAGCGGTGGGATCAGTGCTTTGAGACTACTTACCACTCTTGTCATTGTACTTTTCATAAGAGAAAAATATACAAAATAAGTTCAGTGTATGTACACCTAACCAAAAAGTTTTGCATTTCTTTTCTCACCTCTTTTCTAAAGTGCTGAAAAGTACCTCTAAACTTTCTTAAAAGTTCTTAAAAGTTTAAAAAGTTTTTTTCTGTCTTTCTAAAAGTTCTGAAAACTTTTTTCTCTTTTTCTATCACTTTAACTCTTTCTAAAAATGTCTGGCACAGGCCAAAATGTTGATCTGTCCAAACTTGCATATGACCACCTTAGCTGGAAAGGAGCAAGGAGTCTCTGTGTAGAAAGAGGTTTGAGTGTAAGGAAGAATCCTTCCTTGGAATTATTGCTTAACATGCTTAGAGAACAAGATAAGGCCACAAGGGCCTTACTGTTGAAAAAGTAGCTAATGGTTCCCAATCTGATCCAGGGACTCCCCTAGGAAAAGATTCAGGAAAGAAACTTCATAGCCTGCCCATTACTAGACAGTCTAGCATAGTTGGTAATGATGAAGAGGTACACCATACAAATAGTGTTATCTCACATCATAGCAAAAGTATTGTTTCTCAACACAGCAGAAGTGATGTTTCTGTTAACCAAGTTGTTAGGTTGCCTTCTGTAAGGGACAGGTCTCCTTCTGTCCATTCTCACCACACTTCTGTGTCAAGGAATGTCCCTCCCACCCACCCTGATGACAGATTGTTAGAAAGGGAGCTCAATAGATTGAGAGTGGAACAAACCAGACTGAAGCTCAAGAAGCAACAGCTGGATTTGGATAGACAGTCCTTAGAAGTAGAGAAGGAAAGACAGAAGTTGGGTTTAGAAACCCATGGTGGCAGCAGCAGTATTCCCAATAGTCATCCTGCAAAAGAGCATGATTCTAGGAATCTGCACAAGATAGTTCCCCCTTATAAGGAGGGGGATGACATTAACAAGTGGCTTGCTGCACTTGAGAGGGCCTGTGTTGTACAAGATGTCCCTCAAAGGCAGTGGGCTGCTATCCTATGGCTATCATTTAGTGGAAAGGGTAGGGATAGGCTCCTTACTGTGAAAGAAAGTGATGCCAATAATTTTACAGTTCTTAAGAATGCACTCCTGGATGGTTATGGCTTAACCACTGAACAATACAGGATAAAGTTCAGAGAGACCAAAAAGGAGTCTTCACAAGACTGGGTTGATTTCATTGACCATTCAGTGAAGGCCTTGGAGGGGTGGTTACATGGCAGTAAAGTTACTGATTATGACAGCCTGTATAACTTGATCCTGAGAGAGCATATTCTTAATAATTGTGTGTCTGATTTGTTGCACCAGTACCTGGTGGACTCTGATCTGACCTCTCCCCAAGAATTGGGAAAGAAGGCAGACAAATGGGTCAGAACAAGGGTGAACAGAAAAGTTCATACAGGGGGTGACAAAGATGGCAACAAGAAGAAGGATGGTAAGTCTTCTGACAAGGGTGGGGACAAATCTAAAAATGAGTCTTCATCAGGCCCACAAAAACACTCTGGTGGGGGTGGTGGGCCCAAATCCTCTTCAAATCAAAACAAAGAAAAGAAACCATGGTGCTATTTATGTAAAATAAAAGGCCATTGGACAACAGATCCCAGTTGTCCAAAGAAAAGCACCAAGCCTCCTACCACTACAACCCCTACTGCTACACCTAGTGTCCCTACTAATAGAAGTGGTGGTGGGAGCAAACCTACTAATAGCCAATCCAAGGGAGTAGCTGGGCTCACTTTTGGTAACTTAGTTGGGGTTGGTCTGATTAGGGAGACCACAGAGGCTGTGTTAGTCTCTGAGGGGGCTATTGATTTAGCCACCTTGGTTGCTTGTCCCCTTAACATGGATAAGTACAAGCAACTACCCCTAATAAATGGTGTTGAGGTTCAGGCCTACAGGGACACTGGTGCCAGTGTGACTATGGTCATAGAGAAACTGGTCCACCCTGAACAACACCTACTTGGTCACCAGTACCAAGTAACCGATGCTCACAACAACACACTTAGCCACCCCATGGCTGTTGTAAATCTCAACTGGGGGGGGGTTACTGGTCCAAAGAAAGTTGTGGTAGCCTCAGATTTACCTGTAGACTGTCTACTAGGAAATGATTTGGAGACATCAGCTTGGTCAGATGTGGAGTTGGAGGCCCATGCAGCAATGCTGGGCATCCCAGGGCATATTTTTGCTTTAACCAGGGCTCAGGCCAAAAATCAAAAAGGACAGGGTGACTTGGATCCTGGAACAATGGACCAAGTGCTCCCTAAAGCTAGGGCTAGTAGAAGTAAAGCACTTCCTACTATCCCTCCCTCTACAGTGGATTCTACTTCTGAGGAAGAAGAATTTCCACCCTGTGCAGAACCTACACCAGAGGAGCTGGAAGCAGACACTGCTGAGCTTTTGGGTGAAGGGGGGCCTGCCAGGGAGGAGCTGAGTGTGGCACAGCATACCTGTCCCACACTAGAGGGTCTAAGACAGCAAGCTGTCAAACAAGCTAATGGGGATGTCAGTGACTCTCACAGAGTTTACTGGGAGGACAACCTCTTGTACACTGAAGCAAGGGATCCTAAGCCTGGAACTGCCAGGAGGTTAGTGATTCCTCAGGAGTACAGAAAGTTCCTCCTAACTCTAGCCCATGACATTCCCCTAGCTGGACATCTGGGACAAATGAAAACTTGGGACAGGCTTGTTCCCTTGTTTCATTGGCCTAGAATGTCTGAGGACACAAAAGAGTTTTGTAAGTCCTGTGAAACCTGTCAAGCCAGTGGCAAGACAGGTGGCACTCCAAAGGCACCCCTTATTCCACTGCCTGTGGTTGGGGTTCCCTTTGAAAGGGTAGGGGTTGACATAGTTGGCCCCCTTGACCCTCCTACTGCTTCAGGCAATAGGTTGATCTTGGTGGTAGTGGACCATGCCACAAGATATCCTGAAGCAATACCTTTAAGGACCACTACAGCACCTGCAGTGGCAAAGGCCCTCCTGGGAATATTTTCTAGGGTGGGCTTCCCAAAGGAAGTAGTATCAGACAGGGGAAGCAATTTCATGTCTGCTTACTTAAAGGCCATGTGGAAGGAGTGTCGTGTGACTTACAAGTTCACTACACCCTATCATCCACAAACAAATGGACTGGTGGAGAGATTTAACAAAACTCTCAAAGGCATGATTATGGGACTCCCTGAAAAACTCTGCAGGAGATGGGATATCCTATTACCATGCCTCCTTTTTGCCTACAGGGAGGTACCCCAGAAAGGAGTGGGCTTCAGCCCCTTTGAGCTCCTCTTTGGACACCCTGTTAGGGGTCCACTAACACTTGTCAAGGAGGGTTGGGAACAACCTTTAAAAGCTCCAAAGCAAGATATTGTGGATTATGTATTTGGCCTCAGATCAAGGATGGCTGAGTATATGAAAAAGGCCAGTAAAAACCTTCAGGCCAGCCAAGAGCTCCAGAAGCAATGGCATGATCAGAAGGCTGTTTTGGTTCAGTACCAACCAGGGCAGAAAGTGTGGGTCTTGGAGCCTGTGGCCCCAAGAGCACTCCAAGATAAATGGACTGGACCCCACATAATTGTTGAAAAGAAGGGTGAAGTCACCTACTTAGTTGACTTAGGCACTGCCAGGAGTCCCCTTAGGGTGCTCCATGTCAATCGCCTGAAACCCTACTATGACAGGGCTGATCTCACCCTGCTCATGGCAACTGATGAGGGACAGGAAGAAGACAGTGATCCTCTACCTGATCTCTTCTCTTCCACAGAACAAGAAGCTCTAGTGGAAGGTGTAGTTTTGGCTGATTGTCTTACTGCTGAGCAGAAAGACCATTGCATAAATCTCCTGGGTCAGTTTTCTGAACTCTTCTCTACTGTGCCAGGTACCACTTCTTGGTGTGAGCACACTATAGATACTGGAGACAGCTTTCCTGTGAAAAGTAAGATCTATAGGCAGCATGACCATGTCAGAGACTGCATAAAGCAAGCAGTGCAGAAAATGTTAGAACTGGGAGTGGTTGAGCACTCTGAAAGTCCATGGGCTTCTCCTGTGGTACTTGTACCAAAACCTCATTCCAAGGATGGAAAGAAGGAAATGCGGTTTTGTGTAGACTACAGAGGTCTCAACCAGGTAACCAAAACTGATGCTCACCCTATACCCAGGGCAGATGAGCTCATAGATACACTGGCATCTGCCAAGTATCTAAGCACTTTTGACTTGACTGCAGGGTATTGGCAGATCAAATTATCAGAAGATGCTAAACCTAAAACTGCATTTTCAACCATTGGAGGCCATTACCAATTCACAGTAATGCCTTTTGGATTGAAAAATGCACCTGCCACTTTTCAAAGGTTGGTGAACACAGTCCTGCAAGGGCTGGAAGCTTTTAGTGCAGCATATCTGGACGATATAGCTGTCTTTAGCTCCAGTTGGGATGATCACTTGGTCTACCTATGGAAAGTTTTAGAGGCCCTGCAAAAGGCAGACCTCACTATCAAGGCTTCAAAGTGCCAGATAGGGCAGGGGAAGGTGGTTTATCTGGGACACCTTGTTGGTGGGGAACAGATTGCACCACTTCAGGGGAAAATCCAAACTATTATAGATTGGGTTCCCCCTACTACTCAGACTCAGGTGAGAGCCTTCCTAGGCCTCACTGGGTATTACAGGAGGTTCATTAAGAACTATGGCTCCATTGCAGCCCCTCTTAATGACCTCACATCCAAAAAGATGCCTAAAAAGGTATTATGGACAGCAAACTGTCAGAAAGCTTTTGAGGAGCTGAAGCAGGCCATGTGCTCTGCACCTGTCCTGAAAAGCCCTTGTTACTCTAAAAAATTCTATGTCCAAACTGATGCATCTGAATTAGGAGTAGGGGCAGTCCTATCACAACTTAATTCTGAGGGCCAGGATCAACCTGTTGCTTTTATTAGTAGGAGGTTGACCCCTAGAGAAAAGCGTTGGTCTGACATTGAGAGGGAGGCCTTTGCTGTGGTCTGGGCACTGAAGAAGTTGAGGCCATACTTGTTTGGCACTCACTTCATTGTTCAGACAGACCACAAACCTCTACTTTGGCTAAAACAAATGAAAGGTGAAAATCCTAAATTCTTGAGGTGGTCCATATCCCTACAGGGAATGGACTATACAGTGGAACATAGACCTGGGAATAGCCACTCCAATGCAGATGGACTCTCCAGATATTTCCACTTAGACAATGAAGACTCATCAGGTCATGGCTAGTCTTATTGTCCTTCGTTTGGGGGGGTTGTGTAGGAAAGTACCATCTTGCCTGGCATGTTACCCCCATTTTTCACTGTATATATGTTGTTTTAGTTGTATGTGTCACTGGGACCCTGCTAGTCAGGGCCCCAGTGCTCATAAGTGTGCCTGAATGTGTTACCTGTGTTATGACTAACTGTCTCACTGAGGCTCTGCTAATCAGAACCTCAGTGGTTATGCTCTCTCATTTCTTTCAAATTGTCACTAACAGGCTAGTGACCAATTTTACCAATTTACATTGGCTTACTGGAACACCCTTATAATTCCCTGGTATATGGTACTGAGGTACCCAGGGTATTGGGGTTCCAGGAGATCCCTATGGGCTGCAGCATTTCTTTTGCCACCCATAGGGAGCTCTGACAATTCTTACACAGGCCTGCCACTGCAGCCTGAGTGAAATAACGTCCACATTATTTCACAGCCATTTTACACTGCACTTAAGTAACTTATAAGTCACCTATATGTCTAACCTTTACCTGGTAAAGGTTAGGTGCAAAGTTACTTAGTGTGAGGGCACCCTGGCACTAGCCAAGGTGCCCCCACATTGTTCAGGGCCAATTCCCCGGACTTTGTGAGTGTGGGGACACCATTAAACGCGTGCACTACATATAGGTCACTACCTATATGTAGCTTCACAATGGTAACTCCGAATATGGCCATGTAATATGTCTATGATCATGGAATTGCCCCCTCTATGCCATCCTGGCATAGTTGGCACAATCCCATGATCCCAGTGGTCTGTAGCACAGACCCTGGTACTGCCAACCCCTCAGATAGGCTTCTGCCCTCCTGGGGTCCAGCCAGGCCTGGCCCAGGATGGCAGAACAAAGGACTTCCTCTGAGAGAGGGTGTTACACCCTCTCCCTTTGGAAAATGGTGTGAAGGCAGGGGAGGAGTAGCCTCCCCCAGCCTCTAGAAATGCTTTCATGGGCACACATGGTGCCCATTTCTGCATAAGCCAGTCTACACCGGTTCAGGGACCCCTTAGCCCTGCTCTGGCGCGAAACTGGACAAAGGGAAGGGGAGTGACCACTCCCCTGACCTGTACCTCCCCTGGGAGGTGCCCAGAGCTATCAGTGTGCTCCAGACCTCTGCCATCTTGGAAACAGAGGTGCTGCTGGCACATTGGACTGCTCTGAGTGGCCAGTGACATCAGGTGACGTCAGAGACTCCTTCTGATAGGCTCCTGCAGGTGTTGCTAGCCTATCCTCTCTCCTAGGTAGCCAAACCCTCTTTTCTGGCTATTTAGGGTCTCTGTCTCTTGGGATTCCTTAGATAACGAATACAAGAGCTCATCCGAGTTCCTCTGCATCTCTCTCTTCACCTTCTGCCAAGGAATTGACTGCTGACCGCGCTGGAAGCCTGCAAAACTGCAACAAAGTAGCAAAGACGACTACTGCAACTCTGTAACGCTGATCCTGCCGCCTTCTCAACTGTTTTCCTGGTGGTGCATGCTGTGGGGGTAGTCTGCCTCCTCTCTGCACTAGAAGCTCTGAAGAAATCTCCCGTGGGTCGACGGAATCGTCCCCCTGCAACCGCAGGCACAAAAGAACTGCATCACCGGTACCCTGGGTCTCCTCTCAGCATGACGAGCGAGGTCCCTTGAATCCAGCAACTCTGTCCAAGTAACTCCCACAGTCCAGTGACTCTTCAGTCCAAGTTTGGTGGAGGTAAGTCCTTGCCTCCCCACGCCAGACTGCATTGCTGGGAACCGCGACTTTTGCAGCTACTCCGGCCTCCGTGCACTTCCGGCGGAAATCCTTTATGCACAGTCCAGCCTGGGTCCACGGCACTCTAACCTGCATTGCACGACCTCCTAAGTTGTTCTCCGGCGACGTGGGACTCCTTTGTGCAACTTCGGGTGAGCACCGTTTCACGCATCCTTGTAGTGCCTGTTTCTGGCACTTCTGCGGGTGCTGCCTGCTGCTGAGAGGGCTCCTTGTCTTGCTCGACGCCCCCTCTGTCCCCAGACGCAATTGGCGACATCCTGGTCCCTCCTGGGCCACAGCAGCACCCAAAAACCCTAACCGCACGATTTGCAGCTAGCAAGGCTTTTTGGCGGTCTTTCTTCAGGAAAACACTTCTGCACGACTCTCCACGGCTTGGGGGATCCGTCCTCCAAAGGGGAAGTTCCTAGCCCTTGTCGTTCCTGCAGAATCTCCAGCTTCTACTGTCCAGTAGCAGCTTCTTTGCACCCACAGCTGGCATTTCCTGGGCATCTGCCCATCTCCGACATGCTTGTGACTTTTGGACTTGGTCCCCTTGTTCCACAGGTACCCTCGACTGGAAATCCATCGTTGTTGCATTGCTGATTTGTGTCTTTCCTGCAGAATTCCCCTATCACGACTTCTATGTCCTTTGGGGAACTTTAGTGCACTTTGCACTCACTTTTCAGGGTCTTGGGGTGGGCTATTTTTCTAACCCTTACTATTTTCTAATAGTCCCAGCGACCCTCTACGAGGTCACATAGGTTTAGGGTCCATTCGTGGTTCGCATTCCACTTTTGGAGTATATGGTTTGTGTTGCCCCTATCCCTATGTGTCTCCATTGCATCCTATTGTAACTATACATTGTTTGCACTGTTTTCTAATACTATTACTGCATATTTTGGTATTGTGTACATATATCTTGTGTATATTTGCTATCCTCATACTGAGGGTACTCACTGAGATACTTTTGGCATATTGTCATAAAAATAAAGTACCTTTATTTTTAGTATATCTGTGTATTGTGTTTTCTTATGATATTGTGTATATGACACTAGTGGTACTGTAGGAGCTTCACTCGTCTCCTAGTTCAGCCTAAGCTGCTCTGCTAAGCTACCATTATCTATCAGCCTAAGCTGCTAGACACCCTATACACTAATAAGGGATAACTGGGCCTGGTGCAAGGTGCAAGTACCCCTAGGTACTCACTACAAGCCAGTCCAGCCTCCTACAAGGGTATCCATAAAGAGTATATGGTCTGGGAGTTTGTCAAAAATGAACTCCACAGTTCCGTAATGGCTACACTGAATACTGGGAAGTTTGGTATCAAACTTCACAGCACAATAAATCCACACTGATGCCAGTTTAGGATTTAGTGAGAAATGCACACAGAGGGAATCTTAGAAATGCCCGCTGTATACCAGTCCAACTACTAGTGCTAGGCTGACCAGTTTCTGACAGCCTGCCACATCCAGATGGGTTTCTGGCCACATGGGGTGAGTGCCTTTGTCACTATGTGGCCAGGAACAAAGCCTGTACTGGGTGGAGGTGCTTCACACTGCCGGAACTGTAACACCTCCAATTGAAGATGGTGTCTCCTGGCGGTGAGCCTCAAAGGCTCAAGTCGGGTGTTACAGCGCCCCAGGGCACTCCAGCTAGTGGCGATGCCCACCCCCCAGACACAGCCCCCACTTTTGGCAGCAAGTCCGGAGAAGATACTGAGAAAAACAAGGAGGAGTCATCCTCCAGTCAGGACAGCCCCTAAGGTGTCCTCAGCTGAGGTGACCTCTGCCTTAGGAAATCCTCCATCTTGTTTTGGAGGATTTCCCTCAATAGGATTATGGATGTGCCCTCCTCCCTACAGGGAGGAGGCACAAAGAGGGTGTAGTCACCATCAAGGACAGTAGCCATTGGCTATTGCCCCAGACAGAAACACACCCCTAAATTGAGTATTTAGGGGCGACCCTGAACCCAGGAAACCAAATTCCTGACGATCTACAACAAGAAGGACTGCTGACCTAAAAGCCCCGCAGAGACGACGGAGACAACAACTGACTATGTTATTTAGGGTCTACTTTAACTACTGCACTTGACTGGCCCTGTATTGCTGGTGCTGGGTGTTTGGGTTGCCTTGAACCCCCAACGCTGGGCTGCCTCTGCCCTGGAGAATGAACTTGTAAGTGTTTTACTTACCTGAAAAACTAACCAATACTTACCTCCCCCAGGAAATGTTGATTTTTGCAGTGTCCACTTCTAAAATAGCTTATGCCATTTTTGCTAAAACTGTGTACATTACTGTTTTAATTCAAAGTTCCATATTTACCTATGCCAAGTACCTTACAATTTATGTACTTACTTGAATTCTGAATCTTGTGGTTCTAAAATAAATTAAGAAAATAATATTTTTCTATATAAAAACCTATTGGCCTGGAGTTAAGTCTTTGAGTGTGTGTTCTCATTTATTGCTTGTGTGTGTGTACAACAAATGCTTAACACTACCCTCTGATAAGCCTACTGCTCGACCACACTACCACAAAATAGAGCATTAGTATTATCTAATTTTGCCACTATCAACCTCTAAGGGGAACCCTTGGACTCTGTGCACACTATCTCTCAATTTGAGGTAGTATATACAGAGCCAACTTCCTACAAAGTGTTTGTAATTTCTGGATATCTAAGGGATAATGCATCAGCTACTAAGTTCTATGATCCAGGAATGTAGGTTACAATGAAGTTATATTGCCTAAAACAGAAGGCCCATCTTGCTTGACGACTGTTTCGACATTGGAAATTCCGGAGACACTGTAAATTACGATGATCAGTTCTTGCTTCAAACGGTTCTTTGGTACCCATTATGGAATGTCTCCATTCTTTACAGGCAGCCTTGAGAGCAAGTAATTCCCGTTCTAACACCGAATAGTTGCGTTCAGCTTCTGTAAGTATATGAGATAAGTAAACAAATAGGATGTTCCAAACTGTCAACTTCTTGTTTCTGAAGCAAGACTGCACCAATTGCTCTCACAGAGGTGTCAGTAACTACTATAAACTTCTTAGTAATATTCGGGTGTCGTAATATAGGAGCCTGGGTAAAGGCCTGTTTTAGATTTTGGAAAGCCCTTTCAGCACAGTCAGTCCAGACAAATCCCTTCTTCACATTTACTCCCTTCATGGTCTGGGTGATAAAATTTTGTTGATGAGCAAAGTCTTGTATAAATTGTCGATAAAAGTTGGAGAGACCTAAGAAGCATTGGATTTCTTTGACAGAAGAGGGAGAGGACCAATTCAAAATGGCTTGTACTTTGTCTGGATCCATAGCTATTCCAGTCTGATTGATGCAGAACCCAAGATACTGTACTTCAGTCTTGTTGAATTCACATTTTTCTGGTTTACAGTATAATTAATTATGTCTGAATCTTTCCAAAACCTGAAGTACATGCTCTGTATGCTGTTCAGGTATATGGGAATATACTAGGATGTCGTCCAGATAAATTACCACTCTATGATTTAATAAGTCAGAAAACACAGAATCCATGAATCGTTGAAATATCGAGGGTGCATTGGTTAAACCAAAAGGCATGACACGGTATTCATAATGGCCGAATGGAGTACAAAAGGCTGTTTTCCATTCACCTCCTGCCTTGACACGTAAGAGGTGATAGACACCCCTCAAATCCAATTTTGTAAACCTCTTGGCACCTTGGATGGCATCCAGAATATCCCTAATAAGGGGTAAGGGATAATAATCCTTAATGGTTATCTTGTTAAGTCCGAGAAAGTCAACACAGGGACGCAGATCTTTCGTTTTCTTTGGAACAAAGAAAAGAGGAGCCCCTGCAGGAGATGAAGAGGGGGCGATTAAACCATTCTGTAGATTCTCATCTAGATATTCTTTCAGTACCTTATTTTCTTGTTCAGTCAACGAATACATCCGAACAAAGGGAACCACTTCTCCTGGAATCAAAGGAATGGCGCAGTCATACACACAATGAGGAGGTGAAACGGGTTTGCAAGTCTTCTGGAATACATCATAGTATTCTTGGTAACAACTTGGTACTCCCTGTATCATGTAGATAGAGCAGTTGGTATCTTTGGGAGAAACACTTAACTCTTTTGGAGACCAATAAGAGTTTGTGGAGTAGCAGTTCTGTTGGCAAAACTGTGATGATAACAATGTTGTTCTTGTCTCCCAATTGATGTAAGGGTTATGCTGAGTTAACCAGGGAATTCCTAATATCATAGTATGATTTGGAGAGGATATGAAATCAAAGCTAATGTGTTCCTGGTGCCTTCCAAAACGCAGACAGAGGGGAGATGAAGAATCCACCACTGGTCGTGAGGTTAAAGGAGAACCATCAACTATGTGAACTTCTTCCGGTGTTTCTTTAGCAACTTGTGGGATTCCTCTTTCTTTGGCCCAGGTCTCATCCAAATATACCGCTGGCTCCGCAATCCAACAAAGCAAAAACCTGCTCTTCTTGATTTTGTGAACATTGTACCGTAAAAGATAGAATAAACAGTGCGGAGATAGTCTCTCCGGAGGAACATATTGAAGGTAAATCTACTCCTCCCGTCCCCTTCCTCCTCACAGGGGACGGGAGCTGGCATTTCCCAAGGGTCTGGAAGGACGGACAGGGCACATCAGGAGGCCAGCTTTGCCACTATATAGACGAAGACCCTTTCACCGCCTATCCTCTCTTTCTGAGTCAGATAAATGACCATGGACTAGATCAATCTGCATAGGTTCTTCTTCTGTAGACTTGGTTGCTTCAAGATGGACTTCGTCAGAACGTCGGTTTTTAGTACGGAGTACTTCGGGCTGGTACTGTAAGCAAATCTTTTGCCTTTCCAACTTACGTTCTCGCAATCTATATTCTATATTCAATGCTTCATCCATCAGGTCTTGTAGAGATCTACATTGAGTATAATGTACCAATTTATCTTTTATTTCCTTTCGAAGTCTGCAGCGAAACAGGGTTACAAAAGTGCATTCTACCCAAGTGGTCTCTGATGCTAGCTGTTTAAACCGGGTTATATATTGTAATACATCCTGATTGCCTTGCTGTATATCACATTATGCTTCTTCAGCAGCTGCCTCCAACCCGGTTCGCTCGAACATCTGCTTAAAGATTTTAAGAAAGGCAGTATAATTATCTAAGACAGGATCTTCAGTAGAGTCCAAGGTGGTCACCCAAGCTAGTGCGGGGCCAGACAAGGCACTGATCAATTAACCTACCTTGACCTTGTCAGATGAGAATTGTAAGGGTCGAAACGAAAAGAAGACTGTCAAAGAATCCAGAAATTCCTTTATCTATGTGGATCTCCGGACTATCGAGGTGTTGAGGTAGACACAGGAGGTAGATCTACAGGTCGGGAAGACAAGGCTTGTCATAGTGCGGCATTCTCTGCCCATAGTTGTTGTAATTCTTGAGCTTGTTGCACAGTATGGACCATGGATTGTGCATTTTCTACATCATCCTGTAGTCCTTCCATGGTCGACACGCAACAAGGATTCTTTTGGCATTGCAATCTGTCATGGTCTGCACGTCTCTTACCACCGTTGGCTGAGTAACTTGAAGGAACACCCGGTTTTCTACTGGTTCTGGACTGGCCAAGATAGGGGCGACCCTTTCTAGTAGCCACGGTGCTGCTGACTGAAAAAGATGCCAAGGCAGACCGTACCCTCCAGAAGGAGTCCCAGAGGAAAAACCCCAAATGTTGGGAAAAACCTCTATCACAGGAACTCCTGAAAAAGAGGAAAAACAAACAATGAAAAAAGGAAAAATTAGAAAAAATCTTGCAGGAAAATACAGGAATGTGGAAAAAAATGAAAAAACAGGAGCGATGATCACCACCAAAGCGGAAGTGTTTGCAACACAAGGAAGAAAAGAACTGAAGTGCTTATATACCAGAAAACAGGAAGTGACACAACAGGAAGAAAGTGAGACACCATCTTGGATTGGGAAAGACCATATAGAAAAGAATAGGAAAAAAGACCAAGTAGAAAAGCAAAAAGGAATGCTGGGAAGAAGAATACCAAGGAGGAAGACAACATGGACACCAAGAAAAAAGGAGAAATGAAGATGGAAGAAAAAACAAGGAAAAAACCCAAGGAGGTAAGTATAGGTGAATTCAGGGAGGGTGACAGGGGCTGCTGCGTGACCCAGAGCACGAAATGTGCCTCCTGGGTTGCACCGTGGAAACAGGTAGGCAAAACAATGGGCAGCGACGGTGCCGGCATTCCAAAACTCGGACCGCCGGCCCGACCGTGGCTCGAGAAAGAGTCACTGCGGTAGTGCACGGTGTCACAGGTCTACACTGGTACTTGAATCTCTCTCATGTGCTGCATTAGGTGTGGGGCCAATTTCTCAATAACTGCAAAATAACCTCGTCATCGGCTGACTCTTCATTGTGTGTTAAAGACTTCCTAATCTCTGTAGATTTCTGCTCTCTGTCGTCTTAATGATTGGAATCCCTCTTCTTAGTACTCTTTTTAGCCTTGTTCCCGTTCTCTTGGGTAAGTGCAGGAAACAACTCAATTCCCTGTAAAGTCTCAGTTCTACAAAATTTCTGATCACTATCCCATCTTGCCTCACCTAAGGTCTTATTGGCTTTCCTCATTCTCCTCTCAAACTTCAGGTGCTGTTGCTGCCTGGCTAATATTTCCCAAATAGCTAATGCTTCAAACTGTGCAGATCTCTGAGGAGGTTTCAAATGATACAGTACTCTCCTCAAATTCTCTAGAATCCTCTAAATAAATGTTCCATGGGCAGGAAATGCTAAGCTCTCATCTCTCTCTCTTTTTTTGCACCACTGCTTCAGCCAAAGACATGGCGCAGTACCTTGTTCTTCAAATACAATATAAGCGGGTGTACCTTCAGGCGGAGTAATATCTCCTATTCTAGTTTCAATAAACGTATCTCCCCTTAGGGCGCTTTATAAAGCGTTGAAAAATTGTATTTCTGTAATTTACGCAACTTTCAATCAAATCAGGAAGTGACTGTCAATCCCAAAATCCTCTTCGTCTACCTTCTCAACCAATTACCCTTCACGGTGATCCACCAATCCATTCATGGCTTTTCATAAGAGCTGACCTATCCCAGCGCGGCTCCAATGACATCACACTCACATGTACTTCGCTGACAAAGCCTTTTGGCTTGCCCTCTGCAACTCAGATTCGCACAAAGCTAAATGCAAATACTGCGAGCACTAAATAAAATCAACACACAACTTGTGTGCTTACTACAGGGAGGTAACACAATTGCTTCAGAAACCTTACTGATTTTTCATTGTGGCATTTCGCTCTAACAGATACTCCTTCTATCTTAGTTTCCCTGACTCGTAAGCAAAATTCGACCAGCAAATTTTACTCTCAGCTGATGATTCGATCCTCCTGGTACCAATAGGACTCACCAAATCTCAGTCGAAAACCTATCACTCACTTTAACACACACTCTTGTGTTTGTTTACCACGCCTGAATGACCTGTTAAACAGACAAATTACAACATAAACCAAGTGTCTCATACACTTAATAAATACCCTGGAGTCTTAGACCACACAAGGTCCATATACCAACAACCAGGTGGACAATTTTTGAGCACCAAGCGCCACTCATATGTGAAGTTTGACGACTTCCCTACTGTCACACTTTGGAGTACGCAAATTCCCTAAACAACTTCATCTGGAATGCACAAACTCCGTAAACACTCGCAAACATCACAATTCACCTGTGAGTTGCGTAAGCTGAAGCGCAAAACCAATTTCATTCACACTATCACTAGGAACGCTAACATCTTCAAACAAGCATTGGCAAGCTCCAAGGTTTTGGGAAAGTCATGGTAGGTTATTAGGGAGACAAAGGGGGTCATTATGACCCCGGCGGTTCTGCGTAAATATGGAGGAAAGTTCTGCCAACAGGCTGGCTGTACTTTTCTCCATATTAAGACATTGGAGGTTTGGCTAAAGCCAAACCGCCAGTGTACCACACCGACCTCCACGGCGGTAACAACCGCCGGGCTGGAGACTTCACTTTCCAGCCCGTCGGCCGTCACTTGCCCGCCTGTGGGATTATGACCCTTCCTACAGCCATGATTTTCGTGGCATCCTTATCGCCATGAGAACCATGGAGGTAGGCACTATCAGTGACAGGGAATCCCTTCCCTGTCACTGATAGGGGTCTTCCCCACCCCCACCCCCTCCACAGGTTTCTCCCCAACCCCCCTTCCTCTCTAGCCCCCCCTTCATACACGCCCCTCCCTTCACACACGCACACATGCATACACACACCCATTCCAACATTCATCCACGCATGCATGCATCCATTGACACACACATCCACACACACATACACGCATTCACACAACTCAACATCATGCACTCACACATCCACACATGCACACACACAACATGCAACACACACCTGCATACATGCACGCACAAACATACATCCACAACCCCACACACACACAACACCCCTTACCCCCTCCCCAGTGGGAGCACCCGACTTACCTGTAGTCAGGGGGTCCTCCGGGATGGGGCGCTGCTGCCAGCAACAGTGTCCGCCAGCAGAACACCGCCAGGCCGTATTATTCTCATAATACGGCTGGCGGAGGTCTACTGGCGTGGCGCTGCTGCTGGCAGCAGCGCCACCTTACCGCCTCCCGCCGGCATGGCCACAGGCTGATTTCCACCTTCCTTCTGGCGGAAATCCATCTGTGGTCATAATCCAGCAGACAGGTGGTAGCTGCTGCAATGGTCTTTTGGGGGCCGTCGCCATGGCAGTAGGTGGTTTCTACCACCAGGGTCAAAATGAGCCCCATAATCTTTTCACTTTGTATCATTGAATCTGTAAATGTCAACCTTTACCAAATTTTCTATCAACTCTGTAAATTATTTTGATCTCTTAAGGAGACTACCCATCTGACTCTAGCACAATCTAAGGAGAAAAAGGACCTTATGATGGCCTCTTAAGGAGGCAAACCGTGCAACTCCTTTCCCTATTTCTAAAGGAAAATGTTATGGTGGCCTCTTAAGGAGACTAACCATCCTCTGCTGCCATTTCTGTTAGTGCGTCTGACCTTATCTGGTCTTTTATAGTTTAATCCATAAGGGGACGCATTAGAGGTTTGATAGAACCTTTGACTATGCTGAGAGTGATTCCACCATAAATCTTAGATCCACTGACAATCCAACTCACTTAATCCATAAAACATCACCAACATACTTTCGGAATCAATAAGCCTTAATCAACATGACCTACTTAGCCATGAATAACCACACCTTTATCCAGAAGTTAGAAAGTTTATTTCCCTATGTTAACAATGCTAATGTCACATAAATTAATCTCAAAACCAACTGATAGACATACATAAACAACACAGTTTGACCAAATCTTCCAAACAATCTCAATTTAGTTAAAGCATTTATACCTAAGCATTCAAGAGTTACAGTACAAATTAAGAGCAAGAACAACTGCACAATAGAAATGGCATACATCTAGATTCAGCGAATGAACAACATCAACTCTTTTTAGTAACAATTTGTTAGCATTTTCAGTTTCTGCTTAACTAACCTTCTGATTAGAATAGCATGTTTGGGCTTCATGAAAAACTATTGAGTCAAAGTTAATTTGGAAAACATCTAACTATGGCTCTATCAAATAGCGGTTGGTACCTAAAACCAAGAATATAACATACAACAAGAACAATAGCATTTGGTTATACCTCTCCTCATATGGATCAGCAAGCTGCGATTTCTCTTCGTCAGTTGGACATCTGTTTGGTCAGCTTCAGCAACGGACAGTGAAAGGGAATTGTTCAGACATAGGGGCTCTAAGGTATCTGAACCATTTAATAAGCAATATCTAACAGATTGGCATTCAGCTTTAGATCTTAAGCAATACAATCAAAGGTAGCTATAAAGTCATCAGGGACTGTTCAGCTCCTCAAACAGAAGAGAATGAGCCCCCTTCTCCTCTGTGCAATCAGGCTAAGCTAGAATGTCCTAAAGAAATTCCCACTTTGTCATTGGTCAGAAACTCGTACGTTTACAATTAGTCCAATAGAAATGGAAACCCAAATCTAAGATATAACTAAACTCTTTCACATGTCGATGATTGGTTCCTTTTCTCCTGTTCCCGTCGTCAGACTCACCAGGTAACCTTCTTGTAGCGATCAGTACTCCAGTCAGTGCATCCATTGTTGCTTCCTGGGAACATCTTCTTCTCGGACATCAAACCTACAATGTATCTCTTTCTAGTGTAAAACATTCTAACAGGCAGTTCTCATAGGAAAGTCTAAAACATCTACTAACGTCTGGTCAACACAGTGTGAATAATACATCTCTATCACTCTGAACATACATTCCCACGCTTTTATTAAACATTGCAGCTTAATATGAGGTTGTGCAGACTAGGTCCAAACCTCGCTAACTTAAGGCCTATAATTAATAAGAAAATACATTTTGTAAAACCATTAATATAACATACTATTACAATTCTATAAACGCATATACTTTGACTAATAATTAATATATATTCATTAAAAAGCATTAGGGTATGGCGGGCACTCAAGTGGGCACATTTTCCAAGTTCTGCATTATTTTCTATATTAGTTCAATTCTATGCAAATTCTTAACCCAAAATGCATGGAAATCATTAGTAAGTAAATTCAGTTTTCACAATTGTGCAAGACCCAAACAAGACTGAAAGAAACCAAAGGTGGATCCTGACAGAAGAGGACCTGCAAATTAAGGGGACCAAGTCCAGTTTAAGTTGGAGTGTCCGGTTGGGCAGGACCTACTGGAGCAAGACCCTCTGGAGATGCAGGACCAGGTCGATGGTGAAGACAAGGAGTCAGATGTGCAACACAGGAGCAGAAGAGTCCCAGAAGTGACCCAGTCGATGCCCCACATCGGAAGAAGAGTTGCAGTCAGACAGTGGTGTGGAAAAACCACCAACCAAAGGCAAGAGTCGCAGACGAAGAGTTGCAGAGCTGCCGGTGACCAGGAGGGTCCAGGGGGACTCAACCCAAGGAGGGGAGTCCCAGGTGACCCTCAGCAATGAGAAGAGTCTATAGATGAGGATGCAGCCCCCACATGCAACTCACAGGCAGCAGGCACAGGAGTTGCAGAGAGGCCCAATCAGTACACCTGTAGAGGAGTCCCACATCGCTGGAGCAGCAGGCAGGAGACTGTGCTTTGCAGAGAAGAGTGCTGGAGGCCGGGGCTACACGGATCCTGAAGAACCCTTGGAAGAAGAGCCCACAAGCCTTGGTAGCTGCACAGGGGCACCGTCCTGCAAGGAGAGGCACAGACTTACTGTCTCCCAAGTTGGACAACTGGTAGAGAGGACTGAGGGGACCACTCCAGACCACCATCTGTGTTGCAGGATCCACACAGTCTTGCTGAGGAGAAGCTCCACGCAGCTGGACATCGTTGCAGTTGGTGCCTGCGGGTGCAAGGGAGTGACTCCTTCACTCCAAGGGAGATTACTTCTTACTTCTTGTGCAGGAGGAAGACTCGTCACCCTCAGAGGATGCACAGCCAGGGATATGTTGCAGTTGCTGGAAGGAGCCGGAGAAACAATGTTGCAAAGTGCAGTTGTCACTGGAGTTGCAGATTGTCGGTTCCTAGAGGGTCCACTTGTAGTCCTTGTGGCCAGAAGATGAAGTAAACGATGCAGAGGAGTCCTGCTGTAATCTTGCATGTTGAATCTGAGGACCCACCCAATGGCCCAGGAAGGGGGATTGGTTATTTAACAGGGTGACCACCTATCAGGAGGGGGCTATGATGTCACCTGCCTGACCTGGCCACTCACATGCTCCCAGGGGCCTCTTCTCACCTTGGATTCCAGATGGCAGAATCAGGTGGCCACCTGGAGGAGCTCTGGACACCACCCCTGGGGTGGTGATGGACAGGGGAGTGGTTACTCCCCCTTTCCATTGTCCAGTTTCGTGCCTGGACTGGTGAAAAACGGTTTATGCAAGGAGGACACCAAATGTGCCCTTCAAAACATACCTGTGGCTTGAGGAGCCTACTCCTCCCAAGCCATGTAACACCTATTCCCAAAGGGAGAGGGTCTTGCCTCCTACTCCCAAATGAAATACTTTGTCCTGCCTTCCTGGGCTTGAGCTTGTCAAGCAGCAGGAGGGCAGAAACCTGTCTGTAGGATGGCAGCAACGCGGGCTGCCCGGGAAAACCCTGCAAACTGATAGGAGCAAAGCTGGGGGTCCTCTAAGGAGCCCCCAGAGTACATGGAATCATACAGTCAATACTGTCAACAGTATTGGGGTATGATTCCAACATGTTTGATACCAAAAGTTACCATTATGTAGCTGGATACAGGTAGTGGCCTGTGCCCAGTACATGGGTTAAATGGCTTCCCCGCACTTACGAAGTCCAAGAAAATGGAGCTGGAGTTCATAGGGCACCTCTGCTCATACAGTGGTGACCTCACAGACAGGTACTTGCACCCTACCCTCTGGACTGGGAGGGCCTGCTACTGGAGTGACCTAGAGTGACCTGGTGCAGTGACCAGTAGTGAAAGGCTGCATTCACTTTTTCATGCAGGCTGCAATGGCAGGCCGGCAGACACATTTTGTATGGGCTCCCATGGGTGGCACAATACATGCTTGAGCCCATGGGAACCCCTGGTGCCCAAATGCCCTGGGTACCTAGGTACCATATACTAGAGGCTTACATGGGGGCACCAGTATGCCAATTGTGGGGTGCACTAAGTCAGGAAAAAACTATTTTTATTTTTGTTCTGATAACCAACTTTTATTGATTTATTTATAAAACAACATGTCACACTCAGGAAGACACATTTCATTATCTCAGAATCACATTTAAGTAGAAATTCACAGTGTAGCCGGACCATTTGATACATATATTGAGGGAAATGTTCATGCTCAATTGCAGATTCCATATTCCATATTACATATAGGGCCCATCCATGTATCCCAGATCTTATGGTATTTGCCCTCACATCCTCGTGCCTGGTAGACGGGTCGTTCCATTTGGGTGCACCAGTCCATCCCCCTCCTCCTTTGCCGTAACGAAGGGGAGGGTTTTGGATGACCATTGTCTGGCAATGTCTCTTTTGGCTATAAGAAGGGCCGTGCCCACAAGTATTCGTGCCGCCTCCCGACATCCTCCATCACCCCTAGAAGAGCCACTTTAGGGGAGGGCTCCAGAGCAAGATTGATCAGTGTGGAGAGTTAATCTAGGATGCACTTCCAATATCACTGAATCCCGGGGCAGGATCATGCCAAATGGAAGAAGTCTGCTGGTTTGTAGAAGCATTTATTGCATTGTGAGTTTAGTCTGAGCCCGGCGTAAAAGAGTCGGGCCGGTGTCAGATAAGCACAGTGTAGGTAGTACATCTGCACCATAAATGACCTCGCTGGGATTGCGAGGACATGTGGCGCCATTAGAGCATCCCACCAGTCCTCATCGTAAGAGGCAAATCCAAGATTCCCAGAAGGCCTGGAGAGGCTGGAGAGGCTGGAGAGGCGGCGAAGTGTTCAGCACAAGGGAGCAGTAGATTTGTGAAATCCCCCCCACACCCAAAGCCCCCATCATTACCTTTGTCTCCATTGGATGGAATTTGGGTATATAGGCATCCTTGTCAACATGGGCATGCAGTGCGTGCCTAAGTTGTTCAAATTCATGAAATTGTGTCTGGGTCAGTGCATATGTCTCCTGGAGTTGGTGAAAAGAAAAAAGGCCCTCATTATGACATTGGCAGTAAATCCCACTTACCGCTACGGTGACTGCCGGCAACTTACAGCCGCCACGGCAGATATCCGTTCACCATATTATGACACACATACACCAATCCGTCACTAGTCAGCCACAGATACAAATCCACCACACCAAAGGTCAGTGATAAACTGGCGGTGTCAAAACCCACACCGTTCTGGCAACAGAACTACACCCACCACATTATGACCCACGAATCACTACAGAGGACATTCAACGGCGGTAAACCATTAGCGGTACATACCAACACACACAAAATTGACACACACAAACAAAACAACACCACATTGGACAATTCAAACAACACACACCTGACACCCATACACACACCACACAAACACACCCATACCACTATAAAACACCCACCCACAGTACCCACAACCCTTTACCATTACAAACAATTGCCACCAGAGTCACAGCAAGAGCCACACACTATTCACACCTATACACTACCACGCACCCCACATCACACACCCCAACACTTTACCCAACACACCCTCACCTACACATCGCACACAACAACCATGGCACCACAAAGACACCCCCGCTTCACAGAGGAGGAGCTAAGAGTCATGGTGGAGGAAATCATCAGGGTAGAGCCACAGCTATTTGGAGCACAGGTGCAGCAGATATTGATAGCTAGGAAGATGGAGCTATGGCGGAGAATCGTGGACAGGGTCAACGACGTGGGACAGCACCAAGGGATGACATCAGGAAGAGGTGGAATGACCTGTGGGGGAAGGTATGTTCCATTGTACCAAGACACCAGCTTGCTGTACAGAGGACTGGCGGTGGATCCCCATCTCCTCCCCCACAACTAACAACATGGGAGGAGCAAGTCTTGGCAATCCTGCATCCTGAGGGCCTGGCCAGAGTAGGAGGAGGACTGGACTCTGGTAAGTCAACTCTCCACTATTATCAACCCCCCACCTGCATGCCATCACATACCCCCACCCTCACTCCCATCACTCCACCACTTCCCACACACCCCACCATCACATCTCACTTATCCCAATGCCAAGCCCTGCATGCTCTACCAATGCATGGACACCACTCACAGCCCTGCATGGACATTCAGCACTAAAGCATGCACACTATAGAGAACTAATCACCCCACCATACACCAACGTATACAAGTGAAAGATGCCAGGGCAAATACAATCAAAGAGGGCAAGTCACGGATGCACAATATGTCAGACACAGAAACCATAACACATCATTTACATCCCCACAGGTACCCCAGCCAATGTCAGCGGAGGGGAGGTGCCAGCAATATCCAGTCCACCAACAGAAGAGGCCAACAGTGATTACAGCAACTCTGGTCTTCTGGATCTGGATGACCAACCTCGTCTATCAGGGACCTCTGGACAGCCGGTTACCCAGGCCCAGTCACACACCACAACAGAGCCTCCCCCATCAGGAAACACCACCACAGCACCCACCCAGTGTACCCATACCTCTGTCCCCAGGACACGTCAATCAGCAGTGTGTCCACCTCTACAGGGACCCCAGGCCACATCTCATACCCAAGAAAATCACAGTGGGCACACGGTTCAGGGGACAGAGGCACAGGCCAACAGGGAAACTGGGAGGACTGCTGTGGGCAAGTGGGAGGACAGGCCCAGGGAACCGACACTTCAGAAGGCACTTGCAGAGATCCTGGGAGCATATCAACATTCCCAGGACACAATGGGCCAGATTCTGGACAATGTGCAGGAGAACAGGGGGCTGAAGGAGGGACAGTTCCAGGGGATCAGGGACGACATGCAGGCCATCAACAACACCCTGATCTCCATAGCAGGGGTGCTGGCAGACATGGCCAATATTATGAGAGAGGCAGTCACACAACAGCGGGCCCCTGCCACTAGCCAGACATCTGAACGGCCTTCTACCTCCGCTGCCGCTAGTGGCCAGGAGGCCCCGCCACAGGACTCACAGGCCACCAGCCCCCCTACCCCTGCAGAAGGAGAACCACCCCGCAAATATTCCCTGCGATCCAGACGGAAGCCAGAGACACTTGCCATGACCCCCGCCAGGAAATGAGACTCTCCTGATTGTCACCCTTGTGTCCCACTCTGTCACCCTGTCCACCTTGAACTGCCATTGCTCCACTTCCTATGTCCCCTTGGACAATGCACCTGTGCTACAAACAGACTGGAACAATACCCTAGACATTCCTCCATCATCACCCCAGCCCATTGCACTTGCCTCCCTTTATTTTAGCACTTCAATAAACACCCTTGAAATAAAAAGAAGTATGGAGTACATCAAATATTTCAAGTATGTATTCATTGAAACAGGTGCAAACATTGGAATTCAACTGTACACAAAATGAGCATAGATTAATGACCTGTGGCTGGCTGCAGTGATCACACCAGGAGCACATGTGAGGTCACCAACATCTGCAAAATGAATTTGCCAACGGTACAGTAAGTGGGCATGGAATTGTGAAAAAACAGCATGCCGGTGCCACAGATATTCAAACAAATGTCATAGAAAAGTGAAGTAACACTGTCTTACCTGTGTGTCATTGGAAGTATTGTCTAATCACTGATGTTCTGTTGTTCTCATCCTCATACTCATTGTCTACAGGGTCCACTGCTGCCACACGGGCATCTCCAGCCTCCTCCTCCTGCAGAAAAGGCACATGGCGTCTCAGGGCAAGGTTGTGCAACATGCAGCATGCCACTACTATCTGGCAGACCTTCTAGGTTGAGTAGCACAGGGATCCACCTGTCAGATGTAGGCATCTAAACCTGGCCTTTAGGAGGCCAAAGGTTCTTTCAATTATCCTTCTGGTTTGCCCATGTGCCTCATTATAACGTTCTTCTGCCCTTGTCCTGGCATTCCTCGCAGGGGTCAGCAGCCATGATAGGTTGGGGTAACAAGACTCACCTGCAAATATTGAGGGACAACATTTAGCCACACACTATCCCATATGGCCCACACCATACCCATACCCCAACATCTACTGGGTGGGAACCAGGGCTCACATATTAGCCACACCCTGTGCCTCTGCAGTTGGCCCATCACATTTGGGATGCTGCTATTCAAAGGCATCATGCACCGACCCAGGATACGTAGCATTGACATGGGAGATGTACTGATCCGCCAAGCACACCATCTGTACATTCATGGAGTGGAAACTCTGCCGATTTCTGAACACCTGTTCATTCTGATGGGGGGGACAAATGCAATATGTGTTCCATCAATCGCCTCAATTATGTTGGGATATGTCCTATTGCCTAGAACTCGGCCTTCACTGTGGCCAAATCTTCAACCTGGGGAAATACAGTGTACCTGCACATGTGTTTAATCAGGGCACACAACACTCTTGTTAGCACTATTGAGAACATTGGCTGTGACATTCCTGCTGCGAAGCCCACTATCACTTGGAAAGAACCAGTTGCCAGGAAATGGAGCACTGATACAACTTGCACAAGAGGGGGGATCCCAGTGGGGTGACAGCAGATAGCAGGTCAGGCTCCAATTGGGCACACTGCTCTGTGATTGCGGCCCTGTCCAGTCTATAGGTGAGGATAATGTGCCTGTCCTCCATTGTTGCCAAGTCCACCAGGGGACTGTAAATGGGGGTATGTCTGCATCTACTATTCATCCGCAGTGGTAGCAATCTGTGGAGCAAAAGAGTGAGGAGCCGGTCAAAAACGGAACAATGGGGCTACAACAGAACTTTGCTTGCTGTTAACTTGTAATGGGGCAGTGTGATTTGTACAGTATGTCCTAATTTCACCAGTGACGCAGTAATTATCCAGGGCCTGCCCCCCCCTTGAAATGCCATCCGCCTGTCCTGTCTGGATGGACAGGTGGAAGTGAGGTTATTCCGCTGACGTTGTGTGCCGTTGCGGGAGGCGGTCGGGAACCGCCGTGCAACTCCTCATTGGTTAACATTGGGCCCTATGGGGTACAGTGGCCAATGGTGATCTACGCCGGTGGTGACGGTGTGCACCGCCGTGGATGTGACCGCCATTTTCTATCTGATCCCTCACTCGCTACCTGATCTTCAACAGGAGAGGACCTACACTGCATGTGTTGCTGTGACCTGTGTCTGGAACCTACCATGACCTGTGTAACTGGGGAAAGGACCCCAGCCTTCACTTTGGCGGAGTTGGAGAGACTGGTGGATGGGGTCCTGCCCCAGTATGGACTGCTGTATGGGTCTCCAGATCAACAGGTGAGTACACTGTGAGCACGATGCATGTGGCATGAATGCATGGAGTGGTGTGTGTGAAGGCCTTGTGTAAGGGGGGTGGGTGGATGTCCTCTGGGTGGCGTATTGGTTGTGTGCTGGGCCATGTTTGTGTAAATGGTGATGTGAAGGGGTATGGTGGGTCACAAGTGTAACATGCAGGACTGCTTGACTAATTCCATTTTCCTGTGTGAATTGCCTCTGCAGGTCAGCGCCCATCAAAAGAAGAGTATATGGTGTGCCATCGCCAAGGATGTGTGGACCATGGGGGTCTACGGCAGGCAGAGCACCCACTGTCGGAAACGGTGGGAGGACCTGAGACGCTGGGCATGGAAGACGGCGGAGGCCCAGCTGGGGATGGCCTCCCAACGAGGAAGGAGTGCCCGGCGAACCCTGACCTCCCTGATGGCCCGCATACTGGCTGTGGCCTATCCTTAGCTGGATGGGCGCTTGAGGGCATCACAGCAGCCACAAGGGAGTGAGTAGAGTGACCATCATTACAACTTATGCATGGTAGGGTGGTATCCAGGTGGGGCATGTTTGTCAGTGGGTGCCCCTAGGCCAGGCCTGACATTGCAGCATAGGTCCCCTGGTGGCTAGGGTTCAGAAGGGAGAATCTTGCTACCTAGCTCGTGGGCATCCACATCTGGTCAGGGCTGGGTGGGTACCAGGTGTGCTGCATTTGGCTGTGTGTGCCCCTCCCCAAGGCTTGGCTGCTAACTATTTCTCTGGTAGTGCCATGGTATATTGTGTAGGGCTGTTCTCTGTGTGTGAGGGTGCTCTGTACGCCAACGGTGGTGTTGGTGCAGCCATTGACCCAGTGTATCCTTTATCTCTCTCTCCCCTTTCTTGTTTTGTCCTCCTGTCCTTATGTGCATTAGCATCATCTGGCGGAGGAGCAGAGGCACCGGCGACGGAGAGAGCTGCATCCCACAGGACCCAGGGGGCAGAGTCCACCGATGCTGAGGGCACCAGTGGCACGGGAGGAGGGGGGAGCACCACGGCAGAAGCTGGAGGGGACAGTTCTGACACAGATACCTCCTCCGATGGAAGCTCCCTGGTGGTGGCGGACACCTCTGTGACTACCCCAACTACAGGTAACACCGCCACCCCCGTACCAGCACCGTCCCCCGAGCAACCCCTCATCGAGTTGCCCATGCCCGCTCACCTAGGAGGGTGGGCATCTCCTTCGCCCCAGGCACCTCAGGCCCTGCCCCAGTGAGCCCTGCTGGCCTGAGTGAGGAGGGTATTGACCTCCTGAGATCCATCTCTGTAGGGCAGTCAACCATTGTGAATGCCATCCAGGGGCTGGCAGCCCAGATGCAACAGACTAATGCATTCTTGAAGGGCATTCACACTGGCTTGGCGGCCCAACAGAGATCGATCCAGGCTCTGGCCTCCTCTCTGATGCAGCCATTGTCCCTGTTTCTACCCTCTCCCCTCCAACTTCCTCTTCCCAGTCCCATTCTCCTCAACACCAACCCATCCCAAGCACACAGCCAGACGTGCATGCACACAAGACAACACACAAGAGTGGTCAGGCAAACACAAGCACCGCACTTCATCCCACAGACACTCACGCAAACACCATCCAGATGCAGACACACCAACATCCACTATTTCCACTGTCTCCCCCTCCGCCTCCTCCTCCACCCCCCTCCCAGTTGCGGCTACACTCACACCTGCATGCACCACATCATCATCCACTACCAGCATCATAACTACACCAAGCAGAACACACACCTCACGGGCAGGCACCTCCACAACAGTCATGGACATGTCCCCTTTGTCCTCCCCACTGTGTCTGACCCCCCATCCTAGGGTACACAAACGCAAGCACTCAGACACCCAACAGCCATCCACCTCACAACAGCATCCAGCCCATGCACCTGCACCCAAAATCAGCAAACAGACATCTCCAACAACCACTCCCTCTTCCTCCACTCGCATTCCTTCTCCCTCTTACCGCCCCAATGTCCCTAAAAAACTGTTCCTATCCACCACTGACCACCTCTTCCCTACCCCCCATCCTGCACGTATGGCCAGGGTAGGGAGAACCCAGTCAAGCACCTCAGCCACCAAGTCCACGGGCCCAGTCGTCACCACACCCACTCCTGGGGGAAAAGGATCCAGGCCACATGTCCTGAAGGTGAAGGAGCCTGCACCAGGCAGCCTCAAGACAAATGAGCCTGCCCCAGCTGCCAGAAAGACCAAGGAGCCTGCCCCAGCAGCTGCTAAGAAGGTAAAGGAGCCTGCCCCAACTGCCAGGAAGAGCAAGGAGCCTGCACCAGCAGGCAGGAAGAGCAAAGGGGCATGGGGCAGGAACTGCGACGGAGCCCCCACTTCCAACCATGGTTGTGCAGCCATCCGAGGTTGCAGGGGATGGGCAGGAGCCTCCCCCCCCAGCAGCACCACTACCTCCAGTGGATAGCCGTTCAAGGTTGCAGGGGATGGGCAGGAGCCCCTCCCCCCCCCAGCAGCACAACCACCTCCAGTGGGCAGCCATCTGGGGTGCAGGGGATGGGCAGGAGCCTCCCCCCACCAGCAGCAGCACCACCACTGAGCAGCCATCACCGCCAGCAGACGGTATGTAATCCTGCCTCCATGGCCTGCTGTGTGGCCTGTCCCCTGCAAATTCAGTGTGTATTATACCCACCTGAGAGACTGTGACCTTGCCCTCCCCAGGTTCAAGAACACAGGGCACGAGTCTCCCTCCAGAACCAGTGTGTATGACACCCACCTTGCCAAGTCTACCCAGGATCAAGAGCACAGGGCACGAGGCCCCCTCCAGAACCAGTGGGCAAGTCACCCACTCAAGAGACTGTGGCCTTGCACTCTCCAGGATCAAGCACAGGGCATGTTGCCCCCTCTAGAGCAAGTGGGCAAGTCACCCACCTGAGAGACTGTGGTCTTGCACTCCCCATGGCCAAGCACAGGGAATGTTGCCCCTACAGAACAAGTGGGCAAGTAACCCACTTGAGAGACTGTGGCCTTGCACTCCCCAGGACCAAGCACAGGGCATGTTGCCCCCTCCAGAGCAAGTAGGCAAGTCACCCACCTGAGAGACTGTGGCCTTGCACTCCCCAGGACCAAACACAAGGCATGTTGCCCCCTCCAGAGCAAGTGGGCAAGTCACCCACCTGAGAGACTGTGGCCTTGCACGCGCCAGGACCAAACACAGTGCATGTTGCCCCCTCCAGAACCAGTGGTCTTGTTCCATCTCCCGGCTGAGGTGCCCCCGTCCCCTTGAGGTGCCTGCTTATTTACCAACTGATGCCCCTGTAGTGTTCTCTCCGTGTTGATGCAGGTGACATGTGTAGCCTTGGACTTTGACCTGTGGCCATTTGGCCTACAAACATTGTGGACTGGGCTGTGTTACGGGGTAAAAAATGTTTTTGTGATGCAGCTGATTGTGTGTATGGTGTTGTGGGGTGGGGGTTGCGTGTGTGTGTCACTCTCTTTTTCCTCCCTTGTGTGCTAGGCTGCTGTGCTCACCGTCATTGTCTTCACCAGCGTTGATGTTCGTGGTGGAGCAGCACATAGAAGATCATGGGGAAGACATGCAGCTCAGGCTCCATGGCGGCGTGGTTGTTCCCTATATCTCCAATGGTGAGTCCTTTCCCTTCTGAGCTCTGTTTCCACCAGGCTTTTGATGTCATTGGTACCGCCCCGGAAAAGGTGGCGGGTTCCTGTGTCTTAATACAGTGGGCAGAACATTGACTTCCGCCTGGCTATAGGCGGCTACCACCTTGGTGGCTGTTGTTTCAGCCCTGGCGGTTGGTGTGGTACACTGGCTTTCTATCGAAGATCTTTCTGCTATGGTCATAATTTGGCGGTAATTACCGCCTGCCTGTTGGCGGTATTACCGCCACTTTAACATCAACCGCCAGGGTTGTAATGAGGGCCAACATGTGCGTGCCTTCCCAGACATCTCCCATCACCGTGATGCCTATGGCGTCCCATCGTGTGAAGCTTTCTAAGTTAGCGACCTCTTGCAGCCATGTTCCCCGCCATAGAGGAGTGTGCTGGATAACCCGGCCCCACCACTCCGTATGCCTCTGGGCCGCCCGCTAACTATATAGGACCTGGCTGGTGACCTCTTGTGTGGTCTTGGGAATGGGACTCCCATAGAGCAGGTCCATATGATGTGAGAGCCCCATTGTGGACAATTCTAAGCGGTATGTTGGGTCATCCCAGCCTCTTCTGAGCCATTCATTGACAGTGAGTATCTCCACCACCAAGTAATAGAAATATAGATTAGACATGGCTAGGCCACCGAAGTATAAACCACGTTGGCAGGTGTCCCAGCATAGGCGTCGCCTGCCATTGTGCCTTATAAAGGAGCGAGCTATGGCGTCCATCTCCTGAAACCAATGGCGTGGGAGTCGGAGGGGGAGATTTTGGAGAACATAGAGGAAGTGAGGCAAGACAAGCATTGTATATAGTGCTATGCGGCCCATAAAGTTTAGGGGCAGGGTCTGCCATTTCCCCAGCTCCGCTTTCACCTGGCGGGTAAGAGGGGTGAGGTTAAGGGCGCACGTAATGGACGGGTCAAGCGCCACCTTCATGCCAAGAAATGTAAAGCTTAAATGCCGGATGGGAATGGTCGTCTGCCAGTCAACCGCCGCACGAGCTTCCGAGAGCGAGACCAGCAGAGATTTCTTGAAATTCATCTTGAGGCCTGAGGTCTCTCCCAAGATTCGTAGCAATTGGAGACACCAAGGGCTGCTTATCTCAGACCGTGATAGGTAAAGCAGAACATCATTGGCATAAAGTGCAATGCGGTCCTCCTCCCCTCCCGCCCATCGCCAACCTTCCAGGAAGGCATCTTGACAAATAATTTATGCAAATGGTTCTATAGCTAGGATGAAGAGTATAGGGGACAGGGGACACCCCTGTCTAGTGCCTCTCTGGATGGGAAAGATTTCCGATAGTGTCCCGGCTACCAGGACTTGGGCCTTTGGCATTTGATATAGTAGCTGAACCATGTGTCGGAATGGGTACCCTAGGCCCGCCTTCTGAAGGACCAAATCCAAGTATCCCCAATGCACTGTATCAAACGCCTTCTCAAAGTCGATGAAATGGAGGGCCGATGGAGAGGGGAGCGTATGTCTGTGTGCTAGAGCAACATGGAGCCTTTGCAGGCAATGTATGGTACTGGGGTTTGGCATAGAGCCACACTGGTCAGGGTGGATCAGATAACGCCTTAGATGCTCAGCTAGTATATTTGGATAGATTTTAAGTTCACTATTAATTTTTGATATTGGATGATAATCCACTTGGAGTGCTCGGATCTCAAGATACACACGTGGGCCTGTTTCTCCCTTTCCCGCTACCGTAAAAAAAGACCCTTTGCATAACTGCATATTATGGCCTTACCTGCCACCCAGAGTGTGACATGCGATTGGATTGAACCTTTGTTGTCTCTGAAATCATGTTCGATCTTCTTGCAGAGGTCTGTGGATTAGGTCTCTTCTTGCAAGAACCATGCATTGATGTGCCATATAGGTCTCCGGTTCTGATCAGGATGGCCAATGTTCAGAGAGACAGGAGCATGGTCCGAGAGGCCCCAGGGGAGTATCTGGATTTGGGTAACCAGGGAGAGGTCAGTGGCTAGGGTAAGGATCATATGTATGCGGGCTTGGGTATGGTGTGCCACTGAGGTGTGGGTATATTGCTGGCGATGGGGGTGCCATATCCGTGGTATCACAGAGACCTGTGCTCGTCATCCACTTGGTGAGAGATAGGGAGTGTCTGCGGTGTGTTTCTGACAGCAGCCCCCTCATGTCAAGGCTCGGGTCCAGCACCTCATTCCTGTCACTGCCCATGATTGTGAATCCTATAGGCATCTGGGTCAGTAGGGCGGTAAGCGTGTGGAGGAATCCCTTGAGCCCTGTGGGAAGGGCATATATGCTTAGTATGTTGATGGTGTGCCCCTCTATCCGACCCATCAGGGCCATCAACCTCTCCTGTGGGTTCTCCCATGTCTGCTGTATCGCCAAAGGGTAATCCCGGTACAGGAGTATAGCCACCCCCTGGATCCACATGCGTACCCAGAGTGGCAGACCCAGTCAAAGCTGTAGCAGTCAGAAACGGGCACATGGACCCCAGTAGGTGTGTCTCTTGGGAGAGCAGGACAGATGGGTGAAGGTGCTGCGCGTCGTAGCACCGCCATCCAGTTGATTTTGTCAACGAGCCTGTTAACATTCCACAAGACTACAGTGGTGGGTGTCATATCGACAGTATGGAAATATTGGTTCCCAGCTCCACTCATGCAGTTGGGGTTGCAGGACATTTATCTGGGTGGGCCCTTGCAAGTGGTGCACCGTACCTAGGGCTGGTGCCAATACAACATATTAGTATCTTCCAGTGTGCGACAACCCAATGTTAAAGGTAAAGAACAAGCAACAATATATTAACACAGTCATACAGTGAGAAACCCCTCACCACCTCCCCCCTCTCTATACTTCCCCTCCCAACTTGAAGAAGCATCTGTCGCCCCAAACATCCCAGCTAATCAAAAAAAAGATAAAGTAAACCCCCTAGTGGTGTGGAATGATGGACCCCTCTGATGGGTCAGATCTCTTATGCGTTCCACTGATGGACCCATGCCGGGCCCGCCGCCACCCAGCTGGACAGTCAAATGGGTGCAGTTTAGCTCAGTCGTTTCTTTCTTCCGGGGTCACCTGCCCCAGGGGGGTTGGATCACAGGAGGTCTCCCCCCCGCTGGGGGGCGATGGCGAGGGGCCCTCCGTGCCATGAGTTAGTGAGGTCCATCGGGCTCGACGTCATCTGTGGAGGGAGCCAGCGTGAGTACGCCCAGGGCGACTGGTGTCCCTTGTGTCCACCCCAGATGCATCGACCGGCACCCGCTTGGAGGAAGTTTTTGTTTCACCTGCTCATATGAGTGCCATTTTACCTGGAGCTCCTGGGACTAATCTGGGAAGATTAGGATATTTGAGTTCTGCTGTCAGAGCTCTTGTCGAGCTCGGGCCTCACGCAGGATGGCATCTCGGTCACAAAAGTTGAGGAAGCAGGCAATAAACCTGGACGGTGCCCCAGGTGGGGGCTTGACAGAGAGAGCCATATGGGCACATTCAATGGCAAACCATGCGGACAGTTTGTCTTGCGGCATCCATGATCTAATCCAGACCTCCAGGCCTCCAGGAATTCGACGGGGCCAGGCCCCTCGGTCGTCTCCGGGAATCTCACGAAACACAGGTTATTCCACCTTGAGCGGTTTTCAGCATCCTCTGTGCGTTGCTGTAGTTCATACGTGTGGGCCGGACACCCTGGTCTTAAGGTCACAGACCTCATCCTCCACTGTCAACACACGTGTTTCTGTCTCGGTAAGCCGTGCCAAGACATTTTTGAGGTCCTGTCGCAGTAGCGCCATATCCACTCTCACCTCCCCAATTTTGTTCTCAACCACTGCATGGGAGGACTGTATGGCATGTAGGATCTTGTCTGTGTCACCCTCGTTCTCCTCGATCAAGGCAGGGGCCCCTGTAGCACCACCTCCAGGGGCCCCTGCCCTTGGTCGTGAATTTATGCGGGTTTGGGATGAGGGTGCTTTCGCCTGCCTGTCCTTCCCTTGGCGGCCAGGGCCAATGTCCACAGCGCACTGGTGTGGTCCTGCTCCCTCCCGCCCGCCCTCAATGGCATCGGGCTGGGGAAGTCCGATCCATGGGCTGCACACCTGGCAAATCCGGTGAGCAAGCTCCAGGCAGCCAAGGGTCAGCAGGGGAACAGGTACCAGACCAGTCGCTCAAGTCCACTTCACGGTCTGAGGCCCACTTGCCACGCAGCTCCGGCAGCCGCAGTGCCAACCCTCTGTGCCTCCGCAGTCCAGAAATCACCAGGGGGGGTGCAGCAGCACCCCCCCAATCTGACCGGGGGCCACCTCCACTACAGCCGGTCTCAGGGCAAGAGATAAAACAGTGGGAGGGCAGTGCCATTGCAGGCCTAGAGCCGCAGGAGCCCGGGGCCGGCCCGATCACCACACTCACTGCTCCTCTGCTGCTGGTCCATGCGGGCATGCGGGCCTCATCCTCCAGGTCCCCGCCGCCAGCCCGCACCCCTCTTGTCACTTGGGGCCGACCATCGAGCCACCAGTTCAGGCGAAAGGGGGGCCAGGCCTTCACGAAAGTCATGCGCCCCTGGCCCCCAGCAGCTCTTCACCGGGCTTATTGTTCCCGGCAGTGCCCTCCGGGTCAAGCGTGGGCGTGGACCAGCGCGTGGGCCCGTGCCTCTCAGGCCCCCACTGCCAACCCAGTCTCTTCAGCCCCTCTGAGGGCAGGCAGCCACACCACCAGGCCTGGTGAGGGGGCTGCCCCTGGCCCCCAGCAACTGTGTCAGTTGGTGCGCAGCTCGGCAGCCCGCCCGGGCCTAGCATGCGCCCACAATTTTGGGCGCCTGGCATCAGATTCGCCCCAGGAATCTGGGCTGTCCTGATGCCAGGGCATCCGCCGCTCCTCCTCAGCCACTTTAGGCGCTTTCACTACCAGATGGAGGCCCTTGCATCGGCCGGTTGGGTCTCTGGATAGCATGGACTATGGCGGATGATGGAGGGGCCCGGAGCACTCTCAGAGTGCAACCGCCATCTTGATGCCCTAAGCCATGCCCCAGGAACAACCAAATTCAGAGGGAGAGAGCACAGTCATTGTGGTCCTGGTTAGCAGGATCCCAGTGAACACAGTCAAAACGCACTGACAGCAGGAAAGAAGTGGAGGTCACCATGCCAAACACATGGTACTTTCCTACAGTCCCTATTAGGACACGTAAAACATATGAGTATGTGTCATACTGTAGGAAAGTGCCTCTTTTGACATGGTCACCCCGCCCCCATTTTTTGCCTGGTTTCTGGTGTCATTTCAATTGAAAGTGCACTGGGTTTCTGCTAACCAGGACCCCAGTGCCAGATCTCTTTCCTCCAAAACTGTACAGTTGTTTTTTCCAATTGTCAAAACCTTTAGCACCCACTGTAAGTCCTTAGTAAATGGTACACCTGGTATCTAGCGCCTCAGACACTAAGGAGGGTCCCTAAGAGCTGCAGCACGAATTTTGCCACACTAAGGGACCCCTCACCAAGCACTTGACAGGCTGCCATTGCAGGCTGCATGTCTTGGTGCAGACAAAAGTGAAAACACGACATGGCACCCAGCCTGGGTGCCATGTCTCCTAAACACTGTATGCAATATATGCAAGTCACCCCTCTAGTCGACCTTCCAGCCCTAAGGCAGGGTGCATTATATTACATGTGAGAGCATATCTTCACGAGCAGATATTCCCCTGCTATGTCTTTGTCGATTCTTATACATAGTAAGTGACCAGGGAAGCCACCTTAAATGTTCGTGCTGGACACTAGTCACTACGAGTTTCCCAGCTACATGTTGGCTTCTCTGAATATAGGGATGTTTGGTATCACTGATGCCAGTGAGGGATTTATTAATGACTGTTCCCAGAGGGCACCTTAGAGGTGCCTTCTGAAAACCTACTAGCTACTAGTGGGTTGACTGACTGGTCCTGACTAGTTCAACCACCATAGATGCGTTTCTGTCCCCACAAGGTGAGAGTCAGTGCTTTCGAGGACTACAGACAAAGCCTGCACTGGGTGGGGGCGTTATCACCTCACCCAGGCAGGATGGACATTCCAAGGCGGGAAGCTACAAAAGCCTAGCTGCCTTTGTAATGCGACAGAGGTCTCTCCAGATGGTGGAGATGACCAACCACCCTGTCCTGGCCCCACTTTTTCATGGCAGCACAGGTGGGAAAATTAGGCAGATTAGTGAGTATGCCCACTTCATGTCACTCCCACCCCTAAGGAGGACAAGCTGAAGTGGACACCATTTTTCAAATTCCTCCATCTTATTTGGAAGGAATTAGGCCACTAGGCTAAGGGCTATGCCCACTTTCCAACAGAAGTGGTCATAGAAAGGGTGTAGTCACCCTAAAGGTGGTCGGCCCATTGGCTCCTTGTAACGCCCCTAAATTGAATATTTAGGTGGCACCCCTTAACCCTAGAATTCAGATCCTGGGGACCTAAGAAGCAAAGGACAAAGAAGAGTCACACTTGCAGAAGAGGAAAAGAAGAAGCAGCTGACTTGCTACCAGCCCCACCAACCTGTCTGCTGACCTCAACAGACTCTCCCCGAAAAGATGACTTGTCTTGCAGCTGAGCCTCCAAGAAACCCAGGAGGACTGCCTGCCTGCCTTCGATAAAGCCTCAAGACCTCTGTGAGCAGTTGATCTGCTCTGTAACAAAGTCTCAAGAAAGGACTCTGCAGACTCTGGAACAGCAAAGACTCAACACCTGAAGTGACCTTGGCACCCGACGTCGACGACCCAAGGTGAAGCCAATCAACAGAGCCAGCAAGGTTCCACAGCTATCAGGAGTCCGAATCCACTCAAGTTTCACCACTCTTGGACTCATTCAAGGTGCCTGCAGCCTCTGCACGCAGGCCCCCTCCCCTGTGGCCTGATGGTGAGAGGAAACCCGACACCTCCAGCAACCACTGCTCCCGTCACCCCTGACCCCATCTGAGGTGGGCCACTGTTGCCAATGATGTCTCAGCTCCTTTGAGCTCGAGTGCCCCCCCGCTGGACTCTCCGACAACGCCTTGTAGGAGGCTGGCCTGGTTTGTAGTGGGTACCTTGGGTACTTACACCTTACACCAGGTCCAGTTATCCCTTGTTAGTGAATGTAGTAGTAGCAGCTTAGGCTGATAGAGGTAGCTATAGCAGAGCAGCTTAGGCTGAACTAGGAGACATGCAAAGCTCATGCAATACCACTTATAGTTACACAGTACTTATACACAAGTAAAGACAATACTCAGTATTACCAAAAATAAAAGTATTTATTTGGGGTGACACAGTACCAAGAGTATCTTAGAGGCAATACTCCTTCTGAAGGTAAGTATTATACACAATATATACACTAGACACCAAAATTAGACAAGTAAATAGTCATAGAACAATGCAAACAGTAGGAAATCCTATTGAAACAACGGGAGAAAATAGGTCTAGGGGCAACACAAACCTTATACTAAGAAAGTGGAATGCGAATCACAAATTCCTCCCTAGACAAGTGTAGTGTGTGCAGAATCGCTGGGAGAGTAAGAATACAGTACAGGTAAGTAAATTACCCCACCGCAGAGCCCAGAAAAACAGGAGTAAAGTGCTGCAAAGTTTCCTTAGGACATACTATACCTCGTTTTTGGGATTTTGCAGCAGCCAACCAAGTCTGCAAAGAACAACTGCTGGATTATTGGACATGAAGACCTGCAAAGGAAGTGGACCAAGTCCAGAAGTCGAATGAAGCTCCAGGAAGGACAGGACCCCCTGCCAACCCAGAAGAGGGTGCAAAAGAAGAGTCCCTGGTTAGGCGAAGATGCAGAAATGCACCCTAGGAAGATGCCAGTGGGTTCCTGCATGATGCAAAAGATGTCCCACGGCGTGATGATTGTTGCAGATGAGATTTCATGATGGAAGGCGCCAACAAGCCTTGGCAACGACAAAAGTGCGTTTTGCGTCAAAATGGCACTGGATGAACCCAGGAGGGACCTGGCGGCCTCAACTCTGTGTGAGGAGGATGAGAGGGCTCTCAGCACTTTAGAGAGCCCTCGGGATGCCATCCAGCACCCCTAGGAGCCGCAGGACCTTGTTTCAAAGGAGGTGCAAAATGTGGTTGGTGCAGCACAACAAAAGAAGGTCCCACACCGCAGGAGAACAACTCAGCGAGTTGAGCGTCGCAGGATGGAGTACTGGGGACCTGGGCCAGGCTGTGCACGAAGGAATTTTGCAAAGAGTGCACAGAGGCCTCAGGAGGTAAAGAAGACGCAGTACACAAGGGTTGCCATTGCTCTCAGGGAAGGCAAGGTCTTACCTCCTCCAAATTGCATCACCAGGACCTCAGGACAGTCTATGTCGATGATGTCCACCCTTTGTGTCCTTAGGAGGGCAGCACCCTGTCTGTGAGGTGGCAGCAGCTGTAGCTGCAGTGCAAGCCTCAGAGAGCTGGTTTGGCTGTACTGGGAGTCCACGGTGGAGCCCCCAGGATGCATGGAATTGGCTCCCCAATACCAGATTTGGAATGGGGGGAACAATTCCATGATCTTAGACATGTTACATGGCCATATTCGGAGTCACCATTGTGAAGCTACATATAGGTATTGACCTATATGTAGTGCACACGTGTAATAGCGTCCCTGCACTCACAGAGTCCGGAGAAATAGCCCTGAACTATGTGGGGACACCTTTGCTAGTGCAAGGGTGCCCTCACACTTAGTAAGTTTGCATCTTACCTTTAGCAAGTAAAGGTTAGACATATAGCTGACTTATAAGTTACTTACCTACAGTGAAATTGGCTGTGAAATAATGTGTGCTTTATTTAACGCAGGCTGCAGTGGCAGTCCTGTATAAAGGTTTTTCAGAGCTCCCTATGGGTGGCAAAAGAAATGCTGCAGCCCAAATGGATCTCCTGGAACCCCAATGCCCTGGGTACCTAGGTACAATATACTAGGGACTTATAAGGGGGGTCCAGTATGCCAATTGAAATTGGTAAATGAAGTCACTGGCCTACAGTGACAAATTAAAAGCAGAGAGAGCTTAAGCACTGAGGTTCTGGTTAGCAGAGCATCAGTGACACAGTTAGGCACTACACAGGCATACACATTAGGCCATGAATTATTAGCACTGGGGTCCTGACCAGCAGGATCCCAGTGAGACAGGCAAAAACATACTGACATATAGGTTTTTATCTATGAGCACTTAGGTCCTGGCTAGCAGGATCCCAGTGACACAATAGAAACACACTGACATACACTCACAAACAGGCCAAAAGTGGGGGTAACCATGCTAGAAAGAGGCTACTTTCTCACATGCCTGCAGCATCAACACACAGGACCCTCTGACCTCGAGTATTCCTGGACAAAGAAACCTGATGCCTATGGACACTCCTGCATCCATCGCCCCTGGGTCCTGAAGAAAAGGACCAAAGTTACACCTACGTCCCCAAGCACCCCAAGTCTGCAGTGATGGCCTGAGACAAGTTTATAAGGCTGCTTCTGTGGGTGGCACAATCAGCACTGCAGGCCCACCAGTAGCATTTAATTTACAGGCCATGAGTATATGGTATACCACTTTACAAGGGACATATAGGTAAATTAAATATGCCAAACAGGTGTAAGCCAAACATACCAAGTTTTAGGGGAGGGAGCAAATGCACTTGGGCATTGATGAGCAGTGGTAAATTGCCCAGAGTCCTAAAGCCATTAAAAAGAGGGTCAGAAAAATAGGAGGAGGAAGGCAAAAAGTTTATGGATAACCTTACAGAAAGTGTAATTTCCAACATAACCCTTTCCCGGGCTATGCCCTCAGACACAGGATAAGCTGTAATGTTGGCAGCTTAGTGATCTTGTTGAGGTGTGCGGGATGAGAGATGCAGTTGAAGTACTTGAACCGCGGCTTGTGGAACAGTTCTTTCTGGGCTGTAATGTCCATTCAGTAGCAGTAGAACAACAGTCAGCGCTGCCAGCCACATGATCAAAAAGAAACACTTTTGTGATCCCAGCATGTGAACACAGTGGCATCAGGTACCTTTCACAAAACCAATGCTACCCAAGAAGAAATTGATGGAATACAGTGCTTGTCGATTGTGATGAAAAGTCCTCCGTGTAGAGTTTAATTTTCATAAAGCACTGATTCTCAAAAAGGCATTGTGAATGTCAGTGTTGATTCATGTTGAGGTTCATGGTAAACCATAGCAGTAGTTGAGAGTTTCACGTTGCTGGAATTATTGCAGCATGTCCCTTTGTGGAGTCTGGAACGTGGTATAAAACTGGAGACACAATAGGCTCTGCAGTCCCTGTATTGGGACTCAGGTGGATAGTTCCTCCAGAATAGGGAGAGACTGAGTTGTCATCAGGCAATGGAAGCAGGATTACTATCCACATGCCTTCTACCCCAAGAACTGGAACTGGTGGTCTATAAGATAATTCAAATACTTATTTATCAATAATTTTTCCTAAAACTCTGATGAGACACCTGTCAGCAGTTTTGAAAACCTCTTCACAAGTGACAAAGTTGCAATGGGTCACTTTGGATAGTTTACTTAAGACTTCTTGAATGTTTTGCAGCAACTTCTGTTCAGTTTCTGGGTCAGACAATTTTGCTTCTGCCACCTTCCCAGGGAAATCCAGAACGGGTATATACTCCGGAGAATATATAATATGAAATGCAACCACATATTACTCCTCTAGGCAAAGTATTTAATGCTCTATAGACTTCCTTCAGATTATGCAACCAACTCAGTGCTGCATTCAATACCCCAGCAATCAGGACCTGTTGAACATATGAAAGCTTGTTCATCCTATTAATTGCTTACTAGTCGAAATAGGTTTGGAAATTGCAAACAAACATCCAGAACAGACGTAACATCCATGTAAGCCTTTGGGGTGCTTCAAGTGCTTTCATTGTCTGAATGAGAAGAATACGAACTGCACCATTGGCTTTGATACTACAAGTTTTTCCGACCGCCTAAGCTTATCAGCATTACTTTGTGACTTAAACCCATAGGAATCTAGAGTCTCAATTAACAGCAACTAATTTCATCCCTGACATTGTCATAGGAAATATCACAGCGAAAGGGCAATCAAAATAGTGTGGTTATTCTGCACGGGTCTTACAAACATAAAATGTGCCAATTATTGGCAAAAATATTGCATCACAGCACTTTTTTCCCCTCTAGTTTGTTTAATTGAGGATGGCTATGTCGGATACCAGTTTCAGTGCTTTAGCTTTGACACTAAATATTTTTTGCCAGTGTGTGCAGGCACATTAACTCCCTGAGATGCCATGATTAAATATAATAATGTAGCTCACTCATCTAAGAGCATGGTTCTCTTTCACTCCCATTTCGAAAACAATTAAGAGAGTTATCTGAATTGAGGGTGTAGGAGTGATCCGAAAACGTATCTCCTTTTGAAGTTGCTTACATCACTAAAAATATCTGTGCCGATCCGGTCTTGGGATTGGGTTTGCTGCAGATGCCTTAGAAATGTATGATCTGCAGCAAAGCACGGTTTGCCACACAATTCTCATAAATGTGAATTCCTTCACCTTTAGGGTGTACGGTGCGTGACACAGTGCAATGGAAGCTTGTCTCGGAAAGACAGCCAACTTCCCCAGAATTTCTATTCCTTTATTGTCTTCCCTTCTGATTCTCTGAATTTGTTTAGCCACTAATGTATGCAATGTACATTATAAGCTGTAAAGGGTATTAAATCCGAATCCTACACTGGTCTAGTGTACGAACTGAAGGATGGGCTTTACATATTGAAAGTAGCAGGAATTGGATATCGCTGTGCAGAGGAGACACCTAAAAAACGTTAGTGTGTTTAGCACTTTAAAGTCGCTAGTGCCAAAAGCTCCCTGCACTGGCCAGCCACCACCTGTGGAGCCATTCACAGAGAACAGTTTTGTTATACTTGTATGGGTAAAATATTTAGGAGTTGCTTATAATGTGTGATAAATTATTAATATTAGTGTTGTGAAGGCCCTGCAAATGTGAGGAGTGGTCAGGACTACATGTGGAAACACTCCTGCCGCCGGCCCGCCCACTGGACTTTTGGGATCCCTTGAGATCATACTTGCTAAAATTAGACCCAGACTGAATGGACACGACACACGGGCAGACGTGTGCGGTATGAGTTTTTACTTTAGGAGCCCTGCATCTGTTCACTACCTGGTATGTGGTGATGTCACACACCTGTTAGGAGAGGTACTGTTCTGTGATGGTATGCTAGACACTGCTGCTCAGTTATTGTATTCGAGGAATCACCATCGATGATCCTGTGCATGGAAAATGTGTCTCTTCCTAATGTTATCAAATTGTGATAATGCAAATAAATAAAAAAATACAAAAAAGTGTAAAAAAAGAAAGTAAAAGCATTGCAAAAAAAATTGCTGATACAAACTTTGGTTCGAACAGAAAGAAGAAATTTATTGCACCACAGAATTCTCTGTGGGGGCGTGAAGCTTACTTTCAGCTAGGAAACACTTCTCGGTTTATTTTGTGTCAAACATGTATGTTTACAGTCCATGTGAGATAACTATGCACATTTTCTTACAGTGTATTTCAGAAAACGTGAGAATTATTCATTACAAAGGATTTACTTGCTCAACCTAATGTAACAGGTAAACTCTCGAAATTATGAAATCCATAGCACGGATCTTATTGTTTTGTAGCATTGAATGTGAAATAATCACATAGTCCAGTGCTGGATCAATCTCCGCTAAATTACATTAGAATGCACATTTTTTCATTTTTAAGTGTAACTTTTCTAACTGCGTGTGGTCAGTAATGTTCTACCCTATTCAGGTATTTAGAAATGTCCTTCATACTTTGTGATGTAAATCTTTTGAGGTATGGATCCTCCTGACAGATATCTATTGTTTTACTGCAAATAAATCAGGATTTTTTAGTAGACCATTTTTGGACCCCCTATCAGTGGGCCACGAGGCAAGCAGGAGTTACTAGGCCCATCCATGGTGGCTGAGGCCTTTTACTCTCACAGTCCTGTGACCCAACCTACTATGGAATCTGCTCAACTGGGCCAAGCACCCTTTCTGCACCTGACTCTCAGTTTGGTAGCATTGGATCTGTAGTCAAGGCTTCTTTGGGGGTAAGCGCAGATACAGATCAGTGAACACGACTCAAAACGCAAGCAGCGCGAACAATAGATCAATAACCAGTCGAATTATTGGTTTTATATAAGAAGTACTTTAATTCTAATTCTAAACATGCAAAGATAAATGACTTTCAAAGCAATAACTCAATATCCCTTGAGGTTGGTGTTCTAGTAGTGGTTAGGCCACTCCCTGTCCTACTAAGCTTAGTGCAACAGGTTTGATGTTATTTCCCAGTCACTGATGACCACATCCAGGGAATGTAAATTATTAGGCCATGCTCAAGAATTCTCCCCTCTGACTTCTTTGGGAAGTTCAGTCACAAGAGTCTCCAAGGTCGAAGTACCAATGGCAGTATGTCCACGGGTATCAAAGACCCAGTTCATGGTTTACCCGCTCTGTTAGTATGGAACCTTTCACCGGCGCAGCATAGTCCTGCTTTGGATCAGCAAAGTCAGGCACCGTGCGGTCACAAGAAGCAGCACCCGACATGTGCAAACTCTCTCCTCCGAGCCATGGTACTGGCTGGTTCTATTGATCGAGGTTGTTCTTGCTCTGGTGATCAAGCGGTAAGTCACACTTCCCTTTGCAGGGGATTGAGGCTGGTCTCCCTGCTCTGATGGGGCTCCGGCGATGGCCTTTGATCCTCAGGCTTGCTTTGGTACAGGTTGCAGTATGCAGGGTGAACCTGCTTCGTCAAAGCAACAGTTTCTCGGTCCCTGGCAACGGCCGGAACCACTGGTCTCAGTGTCTCTGGCAGCCCCTCCTGGCATATGGGTTGCCACCCTGGCACTCACAAGTCCAATCATGCTGACAAGGTCATGCAGGACTAGCGCCCTCCACACAACTCTCAATCCTCTTCTCAATCCACGGCAGCCCCTCTTGGCACACAGGAGCTGCCTAAACAATCCAGCACATGGGCTACGGCGCAATTGGTGCAAAAGTGGATTCTTCACTCCTCATGCAGGATGTCCCCATGATAGGACAATGCTCTTTCCAATGCTCTCCTCTTCCTCACAGGACACACTGGTCTTGGTGAGCAGGCAGGGGCTGGTGCTCCAGGTTCCGGGGTAGGTAGTCTTGGTTTCCCTGGGGGGTGTCCCCTCACCCAGCAGGAAGTCTAGCAGGCCTAAGCCACAGTCCTGGTCACAGGCAGAAGCCCTGCAGAGCTTCCCCTCCTTACACATCCCATCTGGCAGCTTGGCACATGACAAAGTTAGGGGTCTCAAACTCACCTACTTATAGTCCTTGTCCAAGGCACAAAATGTAATTTAGTGTCTGAGTCATTAAAATTGGATATTGAGGCTCTGCTTCTTTGAAATAGATATCTTTCCCCTTTTGTCTTCCTCCTGCAGGATGTCTATTACAGCAGGCAGGACTCTGAAGCAGATTAACCCACAACAAGATTCATGGAGTGACCAGAGTTCACACCTGGATGTCAGTCACAGTGATATGTGCATCAAAGGGTAATCCTCACCTCTCATCCCTACTTTTTATGATCCCTTATCAGCCCCATCTCTCTCTTCCTGAGATGTGCCCAGGCCCCTTCCTTGTGATCTATCACTGAATCAAAAAGCCCTTTGAAATGCACAGAGAGAGCCTGGCTCGCCCATCCTCCAGTGCATGTTACTCCAAGCTTACAGGAATGCAACAATACACAAATCAGTCTGGGGGGATTCCTCCACTCATGTTTTTCACCAGGCAGGCCTGTGCTTCTCAAAATGAAACTCAAGGTCCTCCATGTAATGAACCAGTACAGGCACACTTGAACTCAGTACATCCACATCACACTAACTGCACAGCACTGTTATACTCATGTAGAATGTCACCACAAGCATAACTACATGCAGCAAACAAATTCAGTCTGCGCACACTGTTCAGTATTGCAGCCTTTCTATTTTGTGCCAATGTGTTATTTAAAAAACACACCCTGCCAGCATGCGCATTTTTCCCATGTGCACATTATACCACACTTCACTCCTTGTGTAGTGTATTTCTTGCGAGCACGCATACACTCAGCATATGTTTTCATCATGCACGCACTTCCACATCTCCCTGGTGTAGACCAGGGTTGAATTGAGCACACAGCAGCAGAGCTTTTATTTCAGAGATTGGCAGGTTACTTCAGCACAAATTCAATATGAAGCATCAATGCAGTATTAATGCAGCTTACACAAAAAACGGTAGTTATTTCAGAACAGCCGTCCATTGGCAGCGTGTACATCATATGAATGTCATCAGTTGGCTGTGTGAACGCAACTTTGTGCAACAGTCTTTTTGGATGAGTAATTGATATGCATATTATTTTATTCGGTCACATATTTTGAACAGTGCTTTCCAGTCTAGGTCAGCAAAAGCCGAAAAGGTGTTGTTTACTTACTTTATGTAGTTTAGCAAGTTATCACAGTTATAGTGGTACTTAATTTTCATTTCCTGAGTAACTATGTAACTGCAATTACTGGGTGACCTCCAATGCAATTCTTCCAAATTATTATTCAGACGGTCTACCATAAGTGTTAGGTACTAAAAACTGTAATTATGGCTTCTAGTGGGGCAGTTCAACAACCGCCTCATTTTTTGGCCAACCCAGGCAAAACTGTACCCAAATGGAAACATTGGTGTAGAATATTTGAAAACTACCTGGTAGCCATCAATGCTAGCAATTAAGCACCCACCAGAGAAACTGCAATGTTGCTTAATTGTTTGGGGACGCAGGCTCAAAAGACATTCACCTACCTGCCTTGCAATCTCATAGTGGTAATGAGGCTGGGGATGCAGATGATTGGAAGCATTGAAGCAAAGAAGCGATTGGCTCTCCACTTCACGGAGGAGTATTGTGTTGGAGCGGTTTCATTTTTATACATGGAAACACTCCTTATCAGAATCTATTGAACAATATGTAGCTGCTTTGAGAATTTTAGCAAGTTCATGTTCCTTCAATAGTAATATAGATTAGTATATAAGACACCAGATGGTATTGAATTGTACATCTAAAAAAAGTACAAGAGCCAGTGGTGTCTGACACCATTTAAAAGTAGTGGGGCAGGTGGAGGAGGTGCAGGGGAGAATGTGGAGGTCCGGGGGGGGGGGGAGGGTTTAACAATTAAAAACATTTAAAACACTTACCTGGTGCTGCTGGCCGACTCGCCCTCCTCTGCTTCCTGGTCCCAACAGTCCATGGGACAGCTTCAGAGACTCCCTGTGCAGTCCTCGTGCTGTTCTCATGCTATTACCAAGCACGAGAGCAGCACAGGGATAGGTTGGGGCTGGTTTACTGCTCGCTCAAGCACAGGGAGTCTGTGCTGTTTCCAACCCAGCTGTCAAATAGAGCTGGGTTGGAGAAAAGTAAGTGTGCATGTCTGTTTGGCTGGCCTAAGATGGCCGGCCAAACTGACATGCACACTTAAATGCACTCCACTTCACTCCTCCTCCCTCTCCCATGACCCTGCCCCACCCCTCCCTGCACACTCTGGCTCAGCCAGCAGCTGAAAAATAAAACAATAATAAAATATTATTTTATTTTTGCAGCTGCTGGCTCCGAGAAAGTGGGGTGACACTTCTCTGACATTGCGGAGTAGCCATGGCTGACAAGAGCACTTATTATGTTGAGCCAATCCATCTTTAGAGGAAACTACTAAGAATACAAAAGGTATTGAAAAGTCCGCAGAGTCTGTCAAGTTATTAATGGGTGATAAGGATGGTGTTAGCATAAGTGCTTTAAAGAAGATTGTTGATGAAAAATTACCATCCACTCACACTATGACATGCTACAGGTATGGTTTTGTTACACATGTGTGTCATTTTGTCAATTGTCCTGCACAGGGCAAGAAGTGCAATAAATGCACATAGGTGGGGCACTTTATGCGAGCTTATAAAGCTAATAATTTGGAACCAGTAAATATCATTAGCATACTTGACCATGAGGAACAAATTATCGAAAAAAATTAACACACCTGGTGTTAATGGTGGGTGGTATAAATGAAAGGGGAGAAACAGGGAGCAAGAAGGCCCGTTTTTGTGAGGTTAGGATGGGGTAGGTGCATTTAGGAATAATGGTGGATTCTGGTTCACCTGTGACAATGATTTTGCGAGTCACTTTTAAGAAGCTTTTGTTCTGAAGTCAATTAAAAAAAACCTGACATGAAGGTAATAGCTTACTGTGATTCGGAAAACAAAGCTCTAGAATTTTTTAAGATCAGCTGGATTTTGTGGTAAGATGCTTTTACATGAAGGTATACATGGATATAATCCGTTGTGATATCATAGGCTGGGTGGATCAAGGAAAGCTAGATATTGGCCCTCATTACAACCCTGGCGGTCGGTGATAAAGCAGCGGTAACACCGCCAACAGGCCGGCGGCAAAAAAAATTGAATCATGACCACAGCAGAAACCGCCAACACAGATAGCCACTTTAACACAGCGACCGCCGCGGAGGTAGCAACAAACACCACAGCGGTAACCGCCAGGAGGAAGACAATGTACCCCCCACAGCAATACAACAGGCCTATCCGCCAACTTTTCTGGGGTGGTACCAATGTCATCAAAAGCACGGGAGAAACAGTACACTGAAGGGAAATGACTCACCTCTTGACACTCAAGGAAGAACCAAGACGCCATAGAACCCGAGCTGCACATTTTTCCAATGCTGGTGTACCTCCTCATACACCAGGAACACGAACGCCAGTGAAGACGACCACAGTGAGTACTGCACCTAGCACACAAGGAAGGGGGAGAGGAAAAAGAGAGTGACACACACACACGCAACACCCCCACCCCCAACACCATACACGCAAACAGATGCAACAATACATATACACCCCGTAACCCTCAAGAATAACGCAAGGACAAAAGGAATGGATTAAAATGAGTGTAATAGTACCGTTTTAGATAAATATGTCCTTAAATCAATAAACAGTATGTACAATATATACAAAAGGAGGGACAATGCCCACACTAAAATGTCTGTGGCCCACAGGGCCATAACACATAGGCCAAGGCCACACTTGACTCCTGCCTCAATACGGAGAGAACACTGCAGGGGCATCAGGACAAAAAAAGACAGGCACCTCAGGGGGGGGACGAATGGAGGGCACCTTAGCTGGAAGATGGGTCAATGCCACTGGCCTAGAGGGGGCTCCATGCCCATTGCTTGGTCCTGGGGAGTGCAAAGCCACAGACTCTCAAGTGGGTGGTTTGCCCACTGCTTGATCCTGGGGAGTGCAAAGCCACAGTCTCTCAAGTGGGTGGTTTGCCCACTGCTTGCTCCTGGGGAGTGCAAAGCCACAGTCTCTCAAGTGGGTGGTTTGCACCACTGCCTGCTCCTGGGGAGTGCAAAGCCATAGTCTCTCAAGTGGGTGGTTTCCCCCCTGCTTGGTCCTGGGGAGTGCAAAGCCACAGTCTCTCAAGTGGGTGGCTTCTCCACTGGTTCTGGTGGGGGCTTTGTGTCCAGTGTGATTCATCCTGCCAAGGAGGGGGTGAGTGGATGCCTTCTTCCACTGGTTCTGGAGGGGGCTTTTTGCCCACTGTGGTTCATCCTGCCAAGGAGGGGTTGAGCAGATGCCTTCTTCCACTGGTTCTGGAGGGGGCTTTGTGCCCATTGTGCTTCATCCTGGATGGGGCAAGGTCACAGTCTCTCACCTGGGTGTCACACCGACAGGTGTTGCAGGGGCCAGGATGCACTTCAGCCTATGTAGTCACTACTACACACTGCTCGCCGGCGGGGGCGGCTGCTCAGTGGATGGCAGTTGCGCTGCAGGTGGCAGTGCTGTCAGTGGTGGTGGGAGGCTCCAGCCTTTCACCTGCAGCCTCGGACGGCTTCCTACTGGGGCTGCTGGCAGTGGTGCTGCAGGCGGCGGAGCAGGTGGCAGGGCAGGTGGCGGTGCTGGCTGCGGTGCAGGTAGCGGTGCAGGCCACAGTGCAGCTAGCAGTGCTGGCCGCAGTGCAGGTGGTGGTGCTGTCAGTGGTAGTGGGAGGCTCCAGCCCTTCACCTGCAGCCTCGGACGGCTGCCCACTGGGGCTGCTGCTGCTGGCAGTGGTGCTGCTGACGGCGGGGCAGGTGATGGTGCTGCCCGCGGTACAGGTGGCAGTGCTGGCCGCATTGCAGGTAGTGGTGCTGGCCACAGTGCAGGTGGCGGTGCTGTCAGTGGTGGGAGGAGGCTCCAGCCCTTCCCCAGCAGCCTTGGACTGCTGAAGTGCCATGGCTGGTGTTGTGTGCCCCTTCCTGCCCTTGGCAGATGGTGGTGCCTCCTTGCCTCTGACAACTGGTGTTTTTTTCTTGCCCTTGCTGGCTGGTGGTGCCTTCTTCCCCTTGCTGGCTGGTGGTGTCTCCTTCCCCTTGTTGGCTGGTGGTGCCTCCTTCCCCTTGCTGGCTGGTGGTGCCTCCTTCCCATTGCTGGCTGGTGTCCCCTTCTTGCTAGGTGGCGGCCCCTTCTTTTCCTTGGCAGGTGGTGCTGGCACTCTGGCTGTGTTGACGGGTGCCTCCTTGGAGCATCTCACACCTGCAGTAGCTGCAGAAACCACAGTGGCCGTGGACCGGGTGGCTCAGCTCCTGGGCTGGGTTCTGGCCACCCTGGCCCGAAGTGAAGGATGGGAGGGGGTTAGAGAATAGGTCAATGGTGGCGAAGAAAAGCTTCTTAGGGACACTGGGGCAGGAAGAGGGTGAAGGTTTGGGAGTGGAGGAAGGGGGAGTGGTTGTAGGAGGTGTCAGTCTGCTGTGTTTGGGTGCAGGCACATGGGCTGGATGCTGCTGTGAGGTGGATGGCTGTTGGGTGTCTGTGTGCTTGCGTTTGTGTACTTTGGGAGGAGGGGTCACAGACACAGTGGGAGAGGACACAGGAGACGTGTGCAATGGTTTGGGGGTGGTGACTGCCAGTAAGGGGCGTGTAGAGATAGGCGTGCTGGTGATGGAGGTAGTGGATGAGGATGTAGTGCATGCAGGTGTGAGTGGAGACGCTACTGGGAGGGAGGTGGACGACGAGGAGGAGGGGGACACAGTGGAGGCAGTGAATGTTGGTGTGTCTGCATCTGGATGGTGCTTGTGTGAATACCTGTGGGATGAAATGTGGTGCTTGTGTTAGCCTGAGCCACTTCTGTGTGTTGATTTGGGTGAATGCTGGTCTGAAGGTGTGCTTGGGATAGGCTGGGGCTGAGGGGATTGGGACTGGGTAGAGGAAGTTGGAGGGGGGAGGCTGGAGACAGGGACAACGGCTGCCATCAGTGAGTTGGCCAGTGCCTGGAATGCTCTCTGTTGGGCCGCCACGCCAGAGTGAATGCCCTCCAGGTATGCATTTGTTTGTTGCAAATGCCCTGCTAGACCCTGGATGGCATTCAGTATGGGTGACTGCCCAACAGAGAGGGTTCTCAGGAGGTCAATAGCCTCCTCACTGAGGGCAGCATGGCTGACTGGGGCAGGGCCTGAGGTGCCTGTGGCGAAGGAGATGCCCACCCTCCTGGGTGAGCGGGCACAGGAAACACGCTGAAGGGCTGCTGGGAGGGCGGTGCTGGTACAGGGGGTGGCGGATATACCTGTAGTTGGGGTGGGCACAGAGGTGTCCGCCACCGCTAGGGAGCTTCCATCAGAGGAGGAGTTGCTGTCGGTACTGTCCCCTCCTTTCTCTGTCGTGGTGCTCCCCTCACCGTTGGTGGATTTGGCCTCCAGGCCCATGTGGGATGCAGCTCCCTCCATCGCCGGTGCCTCTGCTCCTCCGCCAGATGATGCTAATGCACACTAGAACAGAGTGACAAAACAAAAAGGGGGAAGAGACAGAGGACATACTTGGTCAGTGCCAGCAACAACACTACTGTTGGCGTACACAACTCACAGGGAACAGCTCCATGCACTAGGCCATGCACTACCAGTTACAATGCTGGTCACCAGCCCATGGGGTACAATGCCTAACGCCATTAGCTGCGCACCTGAAACCCACAGGACCCTGCCCAGTAGTAGATGCCCACCAACATTATTGTGGTTGGAGTGCATCTGAGATTGCCCATCATGGAACCTACCCTGCCATTTTTGCCCTGGCCCAGGGGCACCCACAGCCCACATCCCCCACCCAGGTAACACCTTGACGCGCGCAAAGTCAAGAATTGGAATCTGTACTCACCCCCTTGTGGCTGCTGTGATGCCTTCAAGCGCCCATCCAACTCCAGATAGGCCACTGCCAGGATGCGGAACATCAGGGGGGTCAGGGTACGACGGGCACCCCTTCCTGATTGGGAGGCCAGCCCCAGCTGGGCCTCTGCCGTCATCCTTGCCCAGCAGCGTAGGTCCTCCCACCGTTTACGTCAGTGTGTGGTCCACTTGCAGGAAAGGTAATAGTCATACCGTCCGGACTGTTACACTCATGGCCCACTATATCCCTCCCATCCCCTCACGCACAGAAATTGACTACCATACATGCAGCACTCTGCCCAGGACCCCTCAACCCCCCCATACATAAGGCTTACACACACAGCACTCCATACATTCATGCCCCGCACATCATGCTCACAGTGTACTCACCTGTTGGTCTGGAGGACCATAAAGTAAAGGGTATTCGGGTAGGATCCCATCCACCAGTCTCTCCAACTCCTCCGAAGTGAAGGCAGGGGCCCTTTCCCCAGCCATGGACACTTCCAGACACAGGTCACAGCAGCACTTGCAGTGTAGGTCCTCTCCTGTTGAAGGTCAGGTAGCAAGTGAGTAAACAGATAGAAAATGGCAGTCACGTCCGTGGCGGTGCATACCTTCACCGCCGGCGTACATCGCCATTGGCTCCTGGAACCCGTAGGCCCCAATGATAACCAATGCGGGGTTGCATGGCAGTCATCGACCGCAACAGCGCACAACGCCAGCGGAATTACCTCATTTCCACTTGTCCCTCCTCACAGGTCAGGCAGCTGCCATTTCAGGGGGGCACAGGCCATGGCACCTAACTGTGTCACATCAGACATAGGCACATCAACTGACTTACAAGTTCACATACTGTTTCTGTAAAACAAAAATTGCATATTAATCTGAGTACATGTTTGAACATGACATTCTGCTCACCATGTTTCACTCTAGAGTTCAACCACTTGTGATGAATAGGAGATGGAGACATCCCCCGTGTACAGACCCCTGGTGGACCTGGCAACAATGGAGGACAAGCACATTATCCTAACCTACAGACTTGATAGGGCCACAATCCAAGAGCTGTGTGCCCAATTGGAGCCAGACCTGATTTCAGCTATCCGCCACCCCACAGGTATCTCCCCTCTAGTGCATTTCCTGTCAGTGCTCCATTTCTTGGCAAGTGGTTCCTTCCAAGCGACAGTGGCCATGGCATCAGGGATGACACAGCCTATGTTCTCAAATGTGCTGACTAGAGTGTTGGATGCCCTGCTGAAACACATGCGCAGCTACATCATATTTCCCCAGGTGGAGGATTTGGCCACAGTGAAGGCTGACTTCTATGTACTGGGACATATCCCCATCATCATTGGTGCCATTGATGGCACACATATTGCCTTTGTCCTCCCCCCCCGGAGAAATGAACAGGTATTCAGAAATCGAGAGAGCTTCACTCTCTGAATGTGCAGATGGTGTGTTTGGCAGACTAGTACAACTCGAATGTCAATGCAAAGTATCCTGGCTCTGTGCATGATGCCTTTATCTTGAGGAATAGCAGCATCCCATATGTGATGACTCCAGAGGCACCGGGTGTGGCTAATAGGTGAGCCCATGGTCTCCACCCAGTTGATGTAGGTATATGGGTGTGGGGTTGTCCCTAAAGGTGAAGTGTGTGGCTAACAGGTATCCCTCGATATTTACAAGTGACTCTGGTTACCCCAACCTCTCATGGCTACTGACCCCAGTGAGGAAGGCCAGGACAAGGGCAGAGGAACGTTAGAATGAGGCACATGGGCGAACAAGGAAGATCATTGAGCGCACCTTTGGCCTCCTGAAGGCCAGATTCCGGTGCCTCCATCTGACAGGTGGATCCCTGTACTACGCACCCAAGAAGGTGTGCCAGATAATCGTTGCATGTTGCATGTTGCACAACCTGGCCTTGAGACGCCAGGTGCCTTTTCTGCAGGAGGATGAGCCTGGGGATGGTTGTGTGGCAGTGGTGGAGCCTGTGGACAGTGACGAAGAGGAGGCAGAGGAAGAGAATGTGGACAACAGAACAACAATAATCCAACACTACTTCCAGTGACACACAGGTAAGACACTGTAACTTCACCTTCCATTGCAGTTTTGTGTTGGACATTGTACATGGCAGCTTGATTTCCCTATTTCTATGGCCACTTACTGTACCCTTTGGCATGTCGATTTTCAGATATCTGTGCCCCACTCTGGCTCCTGGTGTGTTACTGCTGTCCACTACAGGTCATAGCTATGTAATTATAACTGTACATTTGAATTGCAATGTTTACAGCTTGTTTCAGTAATACATATTTCAATCAATTGACAGACTCCATACTTATACTTGTTCCAAGGGTGTTTATTTCTGTGATAGTATGTGTAGGGGTTTTTGCAATGGGCTGGGTTGATGGTGGAGAAATGTCCAGGATAGAGTCCAGTCTATTGGTGTCACAGGTGCATTGTCCAAGATGGCATAGGAAGTGGAGCAATGTCAGTTAAAGGTGGACAGGGTGACAGAGTGGGACACAAGGGTGACAATCAGGTGAGTCCAATTTCATGGCGGGGGTCTTGGCAATGTTCTCTGGCTTCTGCCTGGATTGCAGGGACCTTTTGTGTGGTGGTTCTCCTTCTGCAGGGGGTGGGGCGCTGGTGGCCTGTTGTTCCGGTGGTGGGGCCTCCTGTCCACTAGCGTTGGCGGAGGTGGAGGGCTGTTCTTCGGAGTGGCTAGTGCCAGGGGCCTGTTTGGGTGCCACTGCCTCCCTCATGGTGTTGGCCATGTCTGTCAGCACCCCTGCAAAGGTGACCAGGGTGATATGGATGTCCCTCAGGTCCTCCCTGATCCCCAGGTACTGTCCCTCCTGCACCCGCTGGGTCTCCAGCAACTTGCCCATTATCTGGTCCATCGTCTCCTGGGAATGGTGGTATGCCCCCATGATGTTGGTGAGTGCCTCATGGAGAGTCGGTTCCCTGGGCATGTCCTCCTCCAGTCGCACAGCAGTCCTCCCAGCTTCCCTGTTGTTCTGTGCCTCTGTCCCCTGAACCGTGTGCCCACTGCAACTGAGGGGGGTTGCCTGGGGTCACTGTAGTGGTGGCCACACTGCTGATTGATATGTCCTGGGGACAGAGGGATGGGCCCACTGGGTGGGTGCTATGCTGGTGTTTCCTGAGGGGGGGAGGCTCTGTGGTGGTATGGGACTGTGGCTGGGTCACCGACTGTCCAGAGGTGCCTGATGGGCCAGGTTGATCATCCTGATCCAGGCGTGCAAAGCTGCTGTTGTCACTGTGGGCCTCTTCTGGGGGGGGACTGGATGTTGCTGCCACCTCCTCTCCAGTGACGTTGTGTGGGGGTCCTGTGGGGATGTAAATGCAGTGTTATTGTTTCTGCGTGTGACATCTTGTGCATGGGTATGCTTCTCTCTATGGTGTTATTACCAAGGCAGCTTTGGCTTGTGTGAGTTGTGATTTGGTTGGCTAAGTGATTGTCAGTAGTGTGCATGCTGTGGTGATGCATGTCAATGCAGGTCTGTGATGGGGGTCCATGTATTGGTGTCGCATGCAGAGCTTGGTATTGGGATGGGTGGGTTGTGATGGTGGGGTATATGTGAGGTGGTGGAGTGATGGGGGCGAGGATAGGGGTAGGACTTTGTCATGGCATGCATGTGGGGGGGGATAAAGTAGTAAAGATTTGACTTACCAGAGTCCAGTCCTCCTGCTACTCCTGCCAGGCCCTCAGGATGCATGATCGCCAAGACTTGCTCCTCCCATATTGTTAATTGTGGGGGAGGAGTGGGGGTCCACTACCAGTCCTCTGTACAGCTATCTGGTGTCTTGCTACCACGGAATGCACCTTCCCCCGTAGGTCGTTCCACCTCTTCCTGATGTCATCCATTGCTCTGGGGTGCTGTCCCACGGCCTTGACCTTGTCCACGACTCTCCGCCATAGCTACATCTTCCTAGCAATGGATGTCTGTTGCACCTGTGATCTGAATAGCTGTGGCTCTACCCAGATGATTTCCTCCACCATGACCCTTAGCTCCTCCTCAGAGAATCTGGGGTGTTTTTGTGATTCCATGGGTGTAGTATGAGTGGTGTGTGTGAGGGTGTGTGGGGTGATGTGTTGGAGTGTGTGCTGCGAGGTGCGTGGATGGTGTATGAGTGATGGTGTTTTGTGGCTCAGATTCAGTGGGTGCTCCTGGCTTGTCTCTCTCTCTCACTTGTCAAATTCTTTGGGTCGTAAAGGGTTGTGGGTAGTGTGTTTCATATTGGTATGGGTGTGGTGTGTGTATGGGTGTGAGGTGTGTGTAGTTTGAATTGTCCAATGTGGTGTAGTTTTGTATGTGTGTGTGTATTTTGAGTGCGGCGGTCTGTACCGCCAGTGGTTTACCGCAGTTGAATGGCTGCTGCGGTGATTCGTGGGTCATGATGCTGTGGGCGTATTTCTGTTGTCGTAACGGTGTGGATTTTGGTACCGCCAGTTTATCACTGACCTTTGGGCTGGCGGACTTATGTGTGTGTCTATATAATGGTGGATTTCTATGTGTGGGTCATAATACCTGTAGCGGTATACCGCCCCGGTAGCAGTATGTTGGCGGCAGTCAGCATGGCGGTAAGAGGCACTTACCGTCAATGTCATAATGAGGGCCATTATCTTAAAACCTGGCACAGCAACACCTGTGTTGTCAATTGACAGTGTTTCACAGGAGTTGGATGTTCTTCCTAAAAACATATCTGGAAGTGTTGTGCAATAAAATAGGCACTTTGAATGGGATGTGCTGTTACATGTTAGAGGGGAACTTGAAAAACACCTCAAAGAGTGAATTGATGCCAAGATTATTGAAGCTGTGAATACTTCTGAATGGATCAGTGCTACTGTTATTGCAAAAAAGAAATGTGGCGACATTAGGTTATACGCTGATTTAAGGGAGTTAAATAAAAACATTGTAATTGAGTGCCACCCTTTACCCAAGATTCAGGAGTCAATGTCCACTATTGGTAATGTCAAATTCTTTAGTAAAAGTTATTAAGTACCATTTATAACACCATTTTGAGTGTTCAAATATTTAAGGCTACCATTTGGGCTAGCTTTAAAAAAAGTAAACTGTGAGGGGAAGCCCTTTAACCCCACTGGATCAGGGACTATCATTGAAAGGAATTGGAAATTACTTCACCCAGTAGGGCTAAAAAACCCTTGTTCGCATTTAACAGAGGTCGCAATATTTATGATGCTTTGGTACATGCTCCTTTTACTTCAAATGTAAAGAAAAGACTGGATTTAAAAGGTATGCTAGACCTACCACCAATCATCGGCCATTTTCAATGTAACAATTGTCTGGCATGTAAATATACAGAGAAGAGCAAGTATATAGAAGTGAATGGTAAAATACATCACCAACTTCGATTTTCAAACTGTAATACACGAAATGTGGTCTATTGTATTACATGTCCATGGGCCAGATGTAGGAAGGAAGCAATTTGCGAGTTGCAAATTGCGAGTCCTTCCGACTCGCAATTTGCAACTCGCAAATTGCTATGCAGTACGGTGTCTCAGACACCGACTGCAACTCGCTATGGGGTCGCAATGACCCACCTCATGAATATTCATGAGGTGGGTCGCAAATTGCGGCCCCATAGCGAGTATAGGCACTCGCTAACATGGAGGCCTGCTGTAGTCAGCAGGCCTCCATGTTAGCGACCTGCTTTTAAATAAAGCATTTTTTTTTTTTTGAAATGTAGCCCGTTTTCCCTAAGGGAAAACGAGCTGCATTTCAAAAAAATCCGAAACCTTTTGTTTTGGTTTTTTCAGGGCAGGGAGTGGTCCCTTGGACCACTCCCTGCCCTGAAAAAATATTTTGGGGTCCAGTCTCAAACTGGAAGGGGTCCCATGGGGACCCCTTCCAATTTGCGAGTGGGTTACCATCCACTTGAAGTGGATGGTAACTGCGACTCCATTTGCGACAGCGTACGCGGTCGCAAATGGAGTTGCATACCACTGCGACTCGCAAATAGGAAGGGAACACCCCTTCCTATTTGCGATTCGGAAATGCATTTTGCGAGTCGGTAACGACTCGCAAAATGCATTTCTGCATAGGAAACACGCATTTGCGAGTCGCAAACGGCAGATTTTGCCGTTTGCGACTCGCAAAGTGTTTCCTACATCTGGCCCCATGTTCTTTAACATATATAGGTCAGACTACACAGCCAGTTAAAACCCGGATCCTACAACATATGTCTAGGATTAGGTGCGCAGTGCATGGTGCCACACTGGTTGACCACTACATTGAAAAAGACCATAGACCTGAAGATATCAGATGGTCTACTCTTTATGTAGTGGAAAAAACAAAAACAGGAAGCGAGATAGCTTCTATTCTGGATAGAATGGAAGCATGTTTGATTGAAAAATTTGGGACTGCTATCAAGGGGTTAAATGACCTGACAGAAATGTGGTCTTTAATCAAGGTGTAATATATTTATTTGTACTGTGCATGTTTTCTTCTTTGAGAATATAAATGGTGTTTATTCTATTGATCCATTGTCTTTTGATTTAGACTGAGCTGGTTTTTTATTCATTATGATTTTATTCTGTCACTTCAGTTATGGCTTATACACGTTAAGATGGCCGCCCTGTTACTCTTGTGTGGCTTCCGATGTACTAATGGTCGGGAGTCCGTTTTCTAGTTTTAGTGCTCGTGCGTGTTGTCAGAGCGTTCTGACGCTGCCTTACCAATAGCGTCTTTGTATTTGAACTGAAAGGTTTATCACGCCTGCTTTAGTTACACGCGAGAATGCCCGACACATGCAGGATTACTTCATGGAATTATATTAGGTAAGTGGAGACGAACAGCTCCGGCCTCTTTTGCGAGCAATTTCTAAGCTATATAACGAAAAATTATGTTCTAATGTTTTTTCTTTAGATCGTTTGTAATCCCTGAGATGTCTTTATCTTCTGAGTGTGGCATTTAGTAATAATAAATCGATAAGTTTAGTTACTCTGACAACAGGCATGGTCACTAATCTAATTGCAACACTGAAATACATCACCTTTGGGCTGTTTTCTCTGCTTTTGTCTTTTCTGTCGGATTTTATAACAATGTAAAATAGGTAATTCTCTAGGTGTGACTTGAACATCTAGGGTTTTTATCAGTTATGCTATCTTATGGAGTCTCTGTTTAGTTTAACCAATTTTTCCATTTCAATCTATGCACACTGGTGACTTTTAGGGTGAACAGGGGTGTTGCTCACTCCTGGTGGTCTGTGTTTATAAAACAAGCATTACTAGTGCAGTAATAATTTGGTACATTGTATATATAGGCACTGTTCCTGATGTGCCAGATTTATAAAGGCCGAAACGCGTCGACCACATCTGCGGAGGAATGTATGTTGGAATTTTTGAAAAACTGGTTGATAAAAACATTGGACTGTATTGGATATTTATACCAGCGATAGAGGTTTGGCTGATGGACGATACGTCATTCACATTACCTCAATGTAATACTGCTCGCTAGTGAATGGCTAAGCAGTTTATAGGCTAAAATACAATGGTACATAAAGGAACTATTGGTTTATATTTGTTTTAATATCGTTTTGTTATGTACAGCACTTCATAATTGTTTTTTGGTATTTTTGTTTCTTGTTTGTATAATACACTTGGTGATTACATTGTTTGTTAGTGTGTTACACAGACTTAAGAGTGGGACTTGTAGACACTAAGCATAATTTATTTAATTGATTTAATTTGAATAAAGAAATATTTTTCCAGTGAATAATTCATGTTTTCACTGAGGTATTTTGTTCTGCATCTATGCCTACTGGATATCTGCATTTCGGATTTGGGCTAGCTTCAGCAGTTAGCGTATTTAAAAAATGTATGTATCACTTGTTTCAGAATGTCACTGGAGTTGTGGCCTTCCAGGATGACATGCTTATATTTGCTAAAATGGTGAAGGAGTATACCACAAGTTTAGATAAATTCTTTAAAGATCATGATATGACAGTGTCATTGGACAAATGCAAGTTCTTAGCTGAAGCTGTAAATTAGTTAGGCGATAGGATTTTGTCCATGGATATTGAGCCCAGAATTTACCTTCTGGAAGCTCTTAGGGTAGTCCCCAATCTTAAGGATAGGTACGAGCTAAGATCATTCATAAGTCTTACTGAATATTATTCCAGTTTTGTTCAGGTATATGCCACTACAATGGAACTACTTAAAAAATGTTAAGAAAGAATGAAAAGTTTGTGTGGGGTGATAAAGAGGAGCAGGTTTTCCACAATAAGAAAACAACTTTGATTGAAGGTCCCAGCATTAAAGTCATTCCTTAATGGATTGAAATATACAGTCACTGTGGATGCAAGTAGGAACTGGAACTGTATTGTGGCAGTAGATTAATGGCATGGAGGACACTGTCGCATTTGCACACATAATTTTGAAGGATGCAGAGAAAAGATATGGCGCAATTAAAAGGAAGGTATTAGCATATGACTGGGCTACTAACAGGTTTAAGACATGTTTGTGGAGAAGGCCATTTGTTTCCCCACTGATCACAAACCTTTAACTTTGCCATTGGGTGACAAGGGTGTGGTGTCAGCATCTTCATGACTATTAAGAATTTTAGCAAAGCTACAGCAGTACAATTTTCAAGTGCATCACATTTCCTGGTAGGGTCAGTTGTAGAGCAGACTGCATGCCTCGTTTACCAGTCAAGTGAAGTAAAGAGGAGGACTGGGAAAGCGAGGATGAGTGTGTTGTAGCTGCAATTGATATTATTAAACATTTTCAATGTGTTATTGAGGAAAAGGAGTGGTTATCAGCTTGTAGTCACAATGTAACAAGCAGGGTTCCTGTAAAGCTGTGGAATACGTACAGCAGGGTTGGCCACATAACAAGCAACTCAAAGGTGATATGTTGAATTTTGCACATGTGGTGGATGAATTATCAGTGGAGACTAGTATTTTTGTTAAAGTCTGATCAATTTGTTCTACCAGTGAGTCTAAGACCTAACATGGTACTACTGGCACATACTGGTCACTTAGGATCTTCATTAACAAAAATGACACTGAGACAAACCTTTTGGTGGCCAGCTATGGATAAGGATGTAGATACTATGATGGAGACATGTAAAGAGTATATCAGATCAAATGAGCAATGGGAAATGACAGACTCCACTATTTACCTGTACCATTTCCTCTGAAATCTTGGGGAAAGTTGGCATTTGATTTTTTAGGACTTATTAATGAAGTAAAGCATGAGTTGAGGTACATGATTGTGGCAATAGATTAATTCTACAAATGCATATACTACGAGTTTGTGGAACAAATGAATACTTGTTCAGCTATTACTTTTTTATATAAAATTGTTTCTATCAAAGGTTCACCACCTGCGATAGTTACAGACAATGGTGTTCAAGTAGTGTCAAACAAAATGGAAAAGTGTTTGAAAGAAAAAGTCATATAACATTACACTGTGGCTTTATATAGTGCACAAGCTAATGGTGCAGTTGGGACAGTAAATAGGATACTGAAGGAGGGTATTCAGATGGCTCTGACATGTAGAGTGGCTGTTGGTGAGTTCTTGAGAGATAAGATATGGGTGTACCATAAAACCCAGCATTCTGCAACTAGGGTATCCCGGTTCGGATTGCTAAGAGGTAGAAGTACACATTTTAATATGGTCCCGGAATGGTTGGTAGAAAGAAATGTAGGAATAAGGGGTAGTAGTAGAAAGTTTGATGAAAAGAAATTAAGAGATAATGTGAAGCATGCACAAGAGAAGATGGTACATCAGTATGACAAGTATTGCCCAGTTAAAGATGTTAGCATAACCATTGGGTCTTGGGTAGTGTTACAAACATGAGAAGCAAGAGATTCAAAACTGATTTCAATTTTCAGGGTCCATTCAGCTTTGTGCAAATCTCACGCATGGCTGTGAAATTAAGTGATATATGCTGGTGGTAGAAGAGACTTTTTTTATCATTAAGTGATGGTTACGGAAAGCATCTTGCATGATCAAATTTATTTGATCTGGGCATCTGTTTTCACAGGTAAGAGAATGGCTCAGGAGAGAGAGACAAATTTGGTAACAAGAGAACAGCAATCTGTCGAGCTGGATGGTCAGGACAAGGAAATCATCATGCTCACGGATACTGTAAATACCACAGATAATTCTGTGGTTGCTGAGAGTTCCATTGTGGAGTGTGATAGTGCTGGCCCAGTAGCCACTAAACATGGTAGAATATTTAAAAGGCCAGGGTATCTGGAAGATTTTGACTGTTAATTCCTTCTGCCTTTGCAGGAACCCTAATTTACTTATACATTTAAATATGGATGTTTGTTTTTGCAAACATGTTAATGCTGTAACAACATAATAATCATACATATTCGTTTTTGTATTTCATTTTTAGGGTACTTTCTGTCTTTTGTTTATTTCTTTTAAGGGGGTAAGATGTTGCAGTGTGAAGTATGAGTGTGACTTGTTGCATGAAGGCATGCAGTGCTCCAGTTCTGGAATCTGATATCCAACTTGTAGACAGTTGGAGATTGGATTCCAGTGCTGGTGGATGTGCGTTGGTGGGCTCCATGTAGGAACAATATTAAATGAAGAATTTACATGCAAGAAAAGTCTGCGGAGTTTCATTTAATCTACGTAACACAACACAGATATCTAATTGCAGTAAACACATTTGTTATAACTGCATTAGTGAAGTATGTGGGGCTTGACCACAAAACATGGCTGACACCTTGCGGAGAGCTGCAGAGGCAACCAGGTAGCCCTGATCTCTGGACACACCAATTTGACTATCCCATTTCAAGCACTCCGGCCATGATGAAGACTTCTGGCATCTAAGGTGTGCTTAAATTTTGGCCGGTGTTGTGTAAGATTTAGTATCCCCTCTGGATTGTGTATCCCTTCTCTTTGGCAATCTTCGGAGGTCTTGCTTATTTGACAGCTGTAATACATGATGTAGTACATGCAATGTAGTTCTTCTAAAGCTTAGCAATGGTCTGTTGAAGCATTATGATGTGTGTTGTCTACATTCAATGTTACCTTGTGCTCAGGGAACGATGAGCAAGGATTCCAGCAGTACTAGTCAGTTACTGCGATATGAGCTGGCAGGTATCAGCAGGCCGTGGGCAATTCTCACCCGGAATAAAGCTTTTCTGAAGTTTCTACCTAACCGTGTCCCTTCACTTCACTACAACAGCTCAGACAGTTGCGCAATGGCCCCACCCACTGAAGGAGAGGGAAACCTCAGCCCTGGCTTCAGCAGACAGAAGCAGCAGCACCCAAGCTGAGCTGCTTCTATAAATGAACCCCATGCTGTGCTTACAGGGACAGACAGAAATGGTCTCAGTAAATTCCTATGTGGTTTCCATTTTGGAAATAGTACTGTGTGTTTGTGACGCAGCACCACTGAGCATGGGAGACTGAATGCAGCCCATGCCGCTTGGTAGCTGTCGGCCCAGCTCCTGACTAGCTCGCAGTGTCTCACCCAAACCACCAAACCTGTTGGGGTAAAAGGTGCTTACGGCAATCTCAGTGTGACACACTGACTCCTCGGGGAAGTCGTAGAAACAGATCATACCCCTTTTACTCAATTACTCACGCATGCTATGGCAAACGACAAGATGCAAAGTGGATTTCAATGCGTTTTTTGAAGCAATCGTATTCTGGTATAAAAAGCATGTGCTACAATAATTAGGCAGCTGAAACAGAGCATGGTAATCAACAGTACAGCCAAAGTGAAGAAGATAAACAACCCAACCATGTTGCGTGTTTCGAAATAGTCTAGAGGTTCCTACCAAAACCCTATGTCCAGTGGTTGAGCGATTGTGTGGTAGAGCATAGTGGTAATAATCCTATGTCTGGCCCAAACTAAGGGATTAGCCCCAGCCCCATATCTGAATCGAATAGCAGGGGTCTGTCTGTAGTGTGGCTGGTAATCCTCTTGGAAGGCTGAGAAATTAGTGCCAGCATCAGCAAAGCTGTCTGTCGTGTACCAGGTGTCCCAGGATGATCATGACCGGAATGCCCACTACCCTCCTTGGGCCTAAATGTAGTTTGTATAATGACCAATGCATCATTTGGACAACAGTTCTGATGTAATACTGTGTCTCAGAGATAGAAGCTGGCTCCTGAGCTGGCAACAAAAGTTACCAAGTCATGTACTGTATGTACCAGCCTTAGACAAGGAGTACAGTTTACAGGTGGTGCAAAGCGAATTAAATGTGCAGTGTGAACTCTACCTTCCTAGAAGAAGCAGCTGATAAAATATTTAAAAGCAAATGCTAAAAGCAGGCTCACTAAAATATTAATAAAAATGTGTATAAAAGTAAAAAAGGCACAAGCTGTGAAACTAAGCTAAGACAGGTGGGCACTATCCAGGTACTAAAAGGGTCCTCACAACAAATTTGCTTAACTGTTCCAATTGTTTATCATGCAGAGACCCCTGATTATTTGCACTTACACGCTCAACGATATTGATTGAATATAAAACAAAGGTAACAAATAAATAGAGATCTTGAAAGCTGAATGAAAAGTTTGGTTTAAGGAAATGGAATGAAATTAACATGAGGAACAGAGAATAAAAAAAGAGAGTGGAAAACATCACAGTAACGAAAAAAGTAAGGAAATAATTAAAAAACAAAAGAAGGAAACGAGGGATAATTGCAGGATTGAACTAGATAGGACGCATGTGAAGAAAATGGAAAAAAGAAAACATTTTGGCATTTTAATAATTAAACATATTCAAAGCTTTAGAGACACTGGCTGGACAGAAGCAGGAAAAGCATTGCTTATTTGCATGTAGACATGTGCCTGGTGGTGATATTTCACATGACACCTCTCTGACTCCGGGTCCAACCCAAGGGTGATCAAACCAACAAATTAACAGGGAGAGTGAAGTCAAGTGTCTGCGCGAGTCAAGTCTGAAAATGTTTGCCATGTAAATCATTTAACAAACACTGTGTAAAACATAAGGTCTTAGCAAAAAAATGTTTGCATGCAATCACAAAGGGGAAGGTGTCCCATTGGGACTCCTCCCCTTTTGCGACTGGGTTAGCCCCAATTTGAGACTGGTGCTAACTGCAATTGTTTTGTGACTGCCTTCGAAGTGACAAAACAATCATACATCGGAAATTAGGAAGGGAATGTTCCTTCCTAATTGCGACTCGCAAACCCTTTTTGCGATTCAGTAAATAGATTACCGTATTGCAAAAATGGATCTGTACATACCAAAATGCTTTTTTCTCGTTGCAAACGGCACGATTCTACGAATTCTACGAATTGGGCCGTTTGCGACGAGAAAAAAGGTACATACATGTGGCCATAAGAGGCAAGACAGTTGTCATGTGAATCCTGTATGCACCTCAGATTATTATTGTGTAACATTATGATCTATTAAATTAAACACAGTAGGTTTTTGTACAGCTGGAATTCTGAACTCACTATTTGTAAGTGCTTTAATATGCAATTATGAAGAAAATTGAATTTTGGTGAAATACATTTTATATGTTTAAGATCACACAATTTAAACATGGAATCCACAATTTATCCAGGCTTTTTGATTTCACTATGTAAAAATCAGCCACTAAACGGGTATGTATTTGTCTCCTTTTGATGTTAAGGCTTTGTTTTTAACTCTTTTTGCAGTTTTTATATAGCGCAAACTCGACCCTAAGGCATTAGAACACTTTTTGGTATGGAAAAGTTAAGTGATTTGCAGAGAATTACATTAAGATGGGAACCTGCTTACCCAGTTCCAAAGTTGATAGCTCTGGCTATAACGCCACATCCTGGTTAGAGCAGAGGGTAGAATGCAGATGCATATGAAAACTCATCTTGTTATGGGCTTGAGGTTCCAACAGGTCCTTGAGCTGAGCCAGGCTTCAAGCTTGAGTCTGGCTCAACTTTCAGTGGCTCATCCACCTCTAATTCAACTTGCAACAAGATGCATTGTGGCACTTGTAGGCTTTTCTTCTAACCATTGCTGGATGTGGAAAATAAATGACTAAAGAATCCAATATATTGGGGGTGAAAATGTGACCAAAGAATGTGCTGGAGTAGCCCTGCCATGCTATCCATGCCCCCAGTCCCAGTTTTTTCTTTGATTTCTGGGACTTGGTGTCTTGTTTATTCCATTACAAAATAGGATTAAAGTTACGAGGATCCATAGAAAAAACCTGGGCTGGAGCAACACATCATACATGGAACTGAGAAATATGGCGGCAATGCTGAAGTCACAAAAGGCAGTGACAAGAGAAGCAGGAGTTGCTAGTCAACACACACACACATTCTTTTAAGTTTTTCCAAAGCAATTGACATTTTATAGTAAATTAGTTCTTGTTTACATTTTTGGTCACAAGCAGTCTACCTTTTAAATTATCTCACAATAAGGCACTTGCAGTAGAGATCATTATGTACAAGGAAATCCCAAGGCATACAAGTAGTAAGATAACTATGAAGTTTAATGTACTTGCCGAACAGATCTGTGTACAGTCTAGCTACAGGTTAATATTTAACATAATATATCATCAACTGCTCACCAGGTCCTTCCCCCACACTAGCAGTCGAGCACATGATCCCCAGAAACCTGTTTACACGTTGATAAGTATGCTGCAGTGCATGCCGAATTATCACACAAATGCATTATTGTGTATTGGTTGTGTTTTTCTTGTTAAATAGAAAATAAAACAATTTCAAAAATAAAATAGCATTAAGGGTTAATATGCCTATCGCAAAGTGTGCAATTTGCAAGTATATATTCATGTATTTTACATAGACAGCTCAGTGGGTTACTACTTTTGTTGTGGCGATCTTTATATTGGTAAGTGCGATCTAATAATGACCCAGACAGATGCATGTGGCATTCTTACAATTAATACATGTGACTTGGTTTGAAAATAAAAAAAATCTGCCCCAAATTATAAGTTTATCTCTTAAGAACTTATTGAGTGACAAGCTGTTTCTATGATGCCCTGCAATCAATGGAACACATTTTTTTACAGGGTAAAAATCAATAGCATCAGAAGTGGAGTTAAACAAGATGTTTTTTCTTGCGGTGTAGGAAAGTGCACATGGTCACTCCCACTTTTTACTGGTACTGAAGCTTTTCAACTGAGGTGCACTGGGTGCCTGCTAATCAGGTCCCCAGTTACAGTGCTCTTTCCCTAAAACAGTTAAAATGTGTACAATTGGCACACACTCCAATACCTCTGTAAGTCCTTAGTAAATGGCTCACTGGTGCCTAGGGCCTGGGTACGTGAGAGGGTCCCTAATGGCTGCAGCATGCATTGTGCCACCCACATGGACCCCCCCTAAAAAGTTGCACACAGCTGCCATTGCAGTCTGCGTGTCCTGGTGCAAGCCAGACGAAAACACAACATGGCCCACCCATTGTGTGCCATGCCCCACTCACTGCATCTAAATATATGTAAGGCACCCCTACATCAGGCCTTCGAGCCTTAAAGCAGTGTGCATTAAATTTGGTGTGAGGACATTCTGCATGAGCAGATATGTCCCTGTGAGTGATGTCTAGTTTGATTGGTGATCATTGCAGGTGAATAGGAAAGCTATCTTAAGGTATGTACTGGACACTCATCATTACAAGTTCCCCAGCTACATAATGGCTTCACTGAAACCTAAGGTGTTTGGTATCAAACACCTCATCTTAATAAATCCAGGTTGATGCCAGCTTTGGACTTATTTTTATATGCACCCAGAGGGCACCTTAGAGGTACCCCCTGAAAGCTACTAGTCTCTTAGTGTGCTGGCTGACTGGTTCAGCCAGCCTGCCACCACATACATGTCTCTCACCCCCTGGAGGTGAAAGCCCATGCTCTGAGAGGTCATTAACAATGCCTGCTCCAGAGGAAGGTGTTATCACCTATTCCAGCAGGATGGCTAGTGAATCTGCATATGAAGGCCAGGGACTTCAAAGACCCTGCCACCATTGGTATGCAAACCCGGTTTCCCTAGACTTGGGATTTGCCATTCCCATAGGGTGAAGGCCACTTGGCACCAGGACAGGCAGGAAAATTAGTTAGGCAATAGCAGTGGCCGCTGCCGCAAATCTAAAGTGGTGGGGTGAGGGTGTAAAGGGGAATAATAATTAAAAAACAAACTTACCTGTCACTAGCCACATCAGTGTTCCTCTCCTCCCAGCAGTCACTGGGGCAAAAAGCACCCCCACCCAATCCTGACGCTGCTCTCATGCTTTACCAAGCATGAGAGAAGCACCAGGATTGGCCTTAGTGTGCTGGTCTGATACTCGCTCAGGCACAGGGACCCTTTGCCATTTCTCCACATGGCTGGGAAACACAGTTGGGTTGGTGAAATGTAAGTGCACATGCCGGTTTGGCCACCCTAAGATGGCCAGCCAAACCGACATGCACACTTATAGTGCCCATCACTCCTCCTCTCTGGCATGGCCCGGCCCTAAATTCCATGGCTCAGTCAGTCAGTGGAAAATAAATGATGATTTTATTTTTTGCCGACTGACTGAACAGTGGGGTGACACTCCTCCACCATTACGGAGGAACCGGCCTCTGAGCAGTAGGCATGTTCTACCTTTGGGCTAACCACACCCCTATGGTGGGATACTTGAAGTGGACACTCGAGGAAGGGTTCCACTATCTTCATTTTGGAACTTGGAATTCTGGGACAGGGTTATGCCCGCTCCCCACAGGAAGTGATCATATAAGGGGATATAGTCACCCCAAGGTTAACTAGCCCATTCGCTACTACCCTACATTCCCCTAAACACCCCTAAATTGAGTATTTAGGTGCCCCCTGACACCAAAAAAACAGATTCATCTGACCCAAAGAAGAAGAGTGTGAAGAAGAGCCAAAGGAGTGAGAACTGTGGACGACTGGTGGACTTTTGGAATGAAACCCTGCCTGCCTACCTACTCCTGTCCCAACAATCGCAACATCATGACTTGTCCTGCAGCTGTGGGAACTCCAAAAGCCTCAGAGGTTCCCCAGCACTTCACTAGCCCACCAGCATCTCCTTTGAAGTGGAGGAGCAACTTCCCTGCATCTTGCAGACACCAACCACAAAGTCCGGAGCACAAAACTGCTGACCACCGAGTCCACTGACACATCACCCACCCAGAAGGAAGTCACTGTGCTTCAAAAGGCCAGTCCCATCTCCCCTCCAAGTGATAAGACATCAGAACCAACCAGAGCCGAGCTGCACCAATACCTATGGTACTGGACCTCTTGCAACTACTAAGGCTTGTTGAAGTCCTATCCGGATTCCAACATTGCATCTGAAGAACTCCTGTCGAGGGACGTCACCATTACAGAGGACATCTTTCAGAGCTGTCCAGCTGCCCTGTTTTGTTCCTCTTCTTGCAGGTCTCCCAAAGAACTGTGGGCGTCTTGACGCAGGAGCATCAACAACAAAGACCCGAGGCACCCAAGTTCCTGGGTCCACGACATCCAAAGGTGTTCTCTTGCTCCCAGGACCCCCCACCCACCGAGCCCCTCATTGGGAGCTCCCAGACTTGTCCCCAAGTCGCCCAGTGCATTCTAGGTGGCCCCCCTCATCACCAACTGTGTGCTGACACCCAGCTCGACTAGCACCACTGCACCTGGACACCCCAGGACAGGTAAAACTGTATTGCTGGTCTTGCTTGTAAACTTGCACCCCTATCACTCTACTATTCACAGGGGACCCCCATACAGTAAATGTATGTACTGTGCAAAAGCCCATTCAAGTAAAAGTGTTAGTTACTTGCTAAGTTGATACAAAGTGCAACAGTATTTATCTTCTTGAAAGTTTTCTGGTATTGAAACATAATATAAACAAAATAACAAATTACTATTTTACTAAACATTGGTCTTGAGTTCCTTCTTTAGTGTGGGTTCCATTTTTTATCTCTCTGTGTTCAACAAATGCTTAGCACTACCCTCTGATAAGCCTAACTGCTCACCCACACTGCCCCAAAAGATATCATTTGGGATTATTACTTTTACTTCTGTAAACCAATAAGGGTCGCTGATAATATCTATATAGTGTACCCTACATTTGGTACACTGCATAGATAGCTAGCTTCTTGCAAGCGGCTTCAAAGCTTTATCTACCCTATGTTACGTTACTATCAGAATTTCATCCACTTGACAATGTGACTCTAACCAAACTGGTTTTGAGAATGGAATATGGTTCTCTGCTAGGCCCCCTGCTAAACCCTCCTGCATTAACAAAGAGTTATTGGCAGCCCACTAATGACTTTACTGACGCTCTCTCTTGATCAAGGTACCTGTTGGACCTAGCCCTCTCTGCAGGATTACTCCCAAATGTTTTGCCTTCACCTGTCAAGTTTTCTTCATTCATGTTTGTTGCCATTAAGACTCTTTGCCCTTTACCACTGCTAACCAGTGGTAAAGTTTTTGTGCTCTCTCCCTAAAACATGATACAATTAGCTTACATCTGATTGTTTCATTTAATTTATTTGTAAGTCCATAGTATATGGTACTACAAGTTTCCAGGACGTGTAACAAATAGTATTGGTAGTCCTGCAGCCCCTATTGTGACACATTAAAGCATGTCTCAGGCCTGCCATTGCAGCATGTAGTGCAGTTTTAAATTTCCAATTTGACCCGGCAAAATAAACCTTTTTCCAGGCCTAAACCTTCCTTTTTAATACATAGAAGTCAACCATAAGGAAGGTCTTAAAATATCCATGGGGCAGGGGACATTGTAATTAAAAGGTAGGGCATGTGTTTTTATGTTTTACGTGTCATGGTAGTGAAAAACTCTCAGTGAGATATCTGGTCTTGTGGAGCCCTCTTTGGCTACAGCTTGCAGCTCTTTCCCGCTGGAGGTTTTCAGCTTCCAAAATGTTATCTAAGTAAGAAATTAAAAATCGTCTCCTGGCTCCACGGCGACAAGTTCCCCATCAACAACAAACTCCTTTGCCTGGAAATCCAGTTTCTAGTGTTCAGAGTTTTTTTTTGGTGTTACAATGGTTTCACTGAGACTTCAACTAGCAGTCCCAAGTGATAATTTGGACACAGCCTGCTGCCTTGCACCACTGAACTCTACCTTTTCCTGAACTTCTCTTTACAATTTCATCTCAGTTCAAAGGTAAGCTGAGACCTGTCCCAATCCACCTTGTGTATTTGACTCTTGCCTCCATCTCGGTCAACCTTAACATTTGACTTTGTCCTGGTCTTGCGCAACCAGATACTGTCAGTTGGCATTTTGATCACTAGATTTCACTGAAAACTTTTTTTAGAGTCATAACTTTGGTTGTACTAATAGGATTTAATTTGTTTTGGTGCCATTTTATTTATTAAAATGTATCTTATTTTTCTAAATTGAGCTGGGATTTTTCTTGGGCTGTGTTTACACTTTATTACTTTTTGTGTGCTGTATAAATACTTTACTCAGTGCCTCAGAGTTAAGCATGAAAGCTTTTGTGCCAAGCTACCAGAGGGTTAAGCACGTCAATTCAGTGACTTTTGAGGTTCATTCTAACAACGATTGTGGTTGTTCTTCCATTAGGATTTCACCCTCCCCACCCAATCAATAGTTAATTTTCTTATAGTATTGTAACTCAGTTTTTTAAAAGGTCATTCTCCTACAGCTAATGAAGAAGCATGGCGACAACCTGTCCATATTCTTACACTAAAATATGTTCATCATTACAGCTTGAAGCCATCATGCTTCTTCCTCAATTTAGACAGTCTTTATCAAGTCTTTTGCTTAATTGTTTTTAATAAATTTCTGCATAAGGTAGCAGCCTACAGTTCAATAACATTAATTTCAACAGCAAACGTATTCTGAATTCTACGGTTCAATGTATTATATGTAGGGCTCCTGGTTTTATGGTATTTATTTTTTTGATATTTATTTATTAATATGTATTTAGCCATAAATATTTTTGTTCATTTTATCCATATTTATTAAAATGTATGTACGACTTTGTGTAAAAAATGAAGCTGCAATGGGTATTTATTTAATGGGCAAATGTTTACTCATGTTTGAATGTCCAGTGGGTTTTAGCCATTTAGAGTACAATAGAGTCCTCTGAAAACTCTCTCTGCAAGGTCACTCCCAAGCTTTTTGCCTTCACCTGTCATGTTTTTTTTATTTGTTTTTGTCGGCATTAGAACTCTGTGTACTTTACCACTGCTTACTAGTGCTAAAGTGCTTCTGCTCCCTCCCTAAAACATGATAAAATTGGCTTACACATGGTTGTTTAATTTAATTTGTTTGTAAGTCCATAGTTTGTGGTACTACAGGTTTCCAGGACGTGTAAATTCAATGCTATTAGTAGGCCTGCTTCACCCATTGGGCTACCCATCAAAGTAGCACTTTAAAACATGGTTCAGGCCTGCCATTGCAGCCTGTAGTGCGACATTGTAGAACAGCGCAGACAGGTAGACTGCTGAAATTACTTATCCTTCATTATGATTTTTTTTCCTTTTTTTAACTGCCCTGTTTTTCAATCAGCACATCTATTGATCTAGCAATCACTATGACAACAGTAAAAATCGACAAAAAGAAAATCAATTTTCTATATTTTTCCTTATTTAAAAATAAATAGAGACTGGAAAATAGATGGGTTTCAGTCTGTATCTATATGTGATAATCGGTAAGACCAGAAATTTGGGAGTGTTCATTACAGTGTACAGATTTCTTAGTTCATCATAATTGAGGCTTGTACTATAGAAACAAACATGCACATTACAGGTCTACATCAAACAGTAGCAACATTGGATTCCCCCTGCTTAGTTTTTTCATCTGCATCTGCCAATATAATTTTTATATTCCAACATACATCCTGTTCTGTTTTTACAAGTTTGCTTTTGTAGCAATCAGTCTATGCATCAACTCATTTGTTAGTGATCCCCATATATCTTGGGCCTTGAGTCCTGAGGTTGCATTTTAGCAAACATTTCCATATTTGGATGGTGCTTGAGGGTTATGTTTGACAAGTACAGTGTCGTCAAGTCAGCTCTCTCGTCAACCATGTTGCCATGGTGCACAGAACCGGGTATTTCTCTATTCATGAACATGCTGCTGTGTGATTCAGCCTAGCTTGTAGAGGCACAGCGCTTGCATTGTCCTTTTTGACAGCCTGGTTGAGGAGCCATGTTGTTTGTGTTGTATCAGTGACAAGCATGCTGCACTGGTATACAAAAATAATAAAGCTCTAGATCCGGAGCTGTGAGCCACCACTGCTTGCATGGGAATATACAACGGAACAATGCATGCTGGAACCACACATGCCTGAACAACAAGATCCGAACAATGACTTTGTTGTTACCAAGAATGCCTTTACCATGCATGCCTTAACAATGATTTTTTGTTGTAAAGGCATGCCTGGTATAGGCATGCGTGGAACGGCATGCGTGGTTACAGCATGCAACCGCCCCTGACCTCCTACCCCGCCCCTAAAACAATCCTACCCTTAACCCCCACCCGCCCCTAAAACAATCCTATCGCAACCCACATCCAACCCTAAAACTTAAACTACCGCAATACCCCACCCCAACCTCTAACAACTGGAATTACCCTGACCCCCCACTCTGCCCCTAAAAGTACTGCAACCCCCACCCCACCCCAAAACTTAAACTACCGTGACCCCCCCAGCCCCATGTCCCAAAAACTGAAATTACACACCCCTAAAAAATGAAAACTAACCCGGTCCCTCCCCCGACCCCTAATAACTAAACCTACCCCCACCTCACTGCTAAAACTACCCCCACCCTACCCCAGCCCACTTACCTGACCACGTCCACCCCCGATCCTGAGTCTGTTTTCCTCTGCCTTAACCATGTTTGTTGTTCAGGGCATGCATGGTTAAGGCAGAGAAAACAGAGTCGTTGTTCATGAAAGTGTTCAGTTTTTGTGGACAACGCACCTCGTTGTTCAGTAGTTGTTGTTTAGGCTGCTTCCCCTTGCATGGTAGTGTTAATACTGCCCACCTGATACTGAAACTCTTTCCTGCTCATGCTAGTTTTAGCATCACTGAGCGCAGAGTGTGGCAAGTTGCTCTAGAAATCACTTGTGGTATGTTATTAAAGAGATACAAAAATCTGGGCAAGGCAATCATTTTCATAAGAGTTATGGAGTCAAAACATGGGAGGGTGATACAGTGCTCCGCCTGCACTGCTAATTTTTAGATGGCCACACCATAGTTGTCTCACATTTTTCACATCTATCCCTAATTATCATTACACCTAGGTATTTAACTGAGTCAGATGCCCAATTTAGTTCTTATTCTATTGGGAATTGCTCTGGTGGTCGGGTGAGAAGGAAGATCATTGACTTACCCAGTTAATGTGGAGTCACAACAGGTGGCAAAATCCTACATATTGTTGTAACCGCTACTAAGTGCTCATGTGGGGCTTTTTTAATCAATGACCATGTTCTCAGCATACATAGATACAACAAGCTGATGTTTTGTGCAATTAAGTGTGCAAAGTGGATAGCACTGACACAGTCTGCTAGGCAGAGACTCCAGTGGTATTGCAAATAAAATTGGAGACAGCGGGAACCCTAGCTTGATTCCTCTTGCATTTGCATTTGGCCAGACGTTCTGCCATTTACTCAGATCCATGCAAATGAGCCAGCATACAGCAACCTTATCAAATCTACAAGCAGTCGCAGAATACCTATCTTGTTCAGGATCCCCAGCATGAAGTGCCACTCAACTGCACTGAATACCTTGATAGAATCTAGTAGTCGAGACACTTCCTTAGTTTCAGATCACAGCTTATGCAATAGGGCATAGATTGTGTGTAGGATATGTGAGATAAACCTCACATAGTTGCGATAGTCAAAATAATGTAATTTTTTTTACCTTAGCCGCTACCGTTTCCTTTGCAGCAAGGAGCTCCTGATGTAGTTCCGGATGGCCAGGGCGTTTCTTTTCACTTTCCCGGAGCAGTATCTCTGCTGTTAAGACCTCTTGGAGTAGAGTTCTCCTGACCCCTACCACTTCTGAGATGCATCTCCCTACTGTCTTAAATGCATCCCATTCTGCTAAGGGGGAGTCTGCTTGTGACGTGGGTTGGTGACCGAAGGACTCAGAGACTCAGGTAAGTGACAAAAGTGTTTATTTATATATTACAATTATTGTGATGGTAAATATCCTGGTGCTGTCTCAGGTCAGTTTCTCCCTTTGTCCCTTTTTCAGCTTCCTGCTTGACTGGCGAAGATCCTTGGATGTATCTCCCGGCGTACCAAAAAAGAAGGAAAAGGAGGGTAAGTTGGGGTATTTATCCTCTACAGGAGTCGTATAGAAGGTTAGGGACAAAAGGGGAGAGAGAAAGAGAAAAGAGAAAGAGAAAAAGAGGAAAAGAGAGAGAGAGACCCCGGGTGTATATGTGGGAAATAATGAGTGGTAGGGTGTGAGGTGGTCACCCTTGGTGCCGGGTCCGAAATTATTAGGGTCTCAGTTCTAGTGTTGTTTGCTCACCCACAGTGCTGTTCTCTTAATTTAACTATTCTCCTAAAACTAGTCTTTTCCACCCGTTCCACTCCTCCCTCTCCTCAATTCCCCTCTCCCTCCCTCTGGCCTCCCCTCCTCTCGTCCCTTCCTAGGTGAAATAACTGTTTGTCCCTCAGAAGGGACCGTACCTTAGAGAGCCACGCCCCTCCTGGGACGTGACGGAGCTTTGTTGTTTCTTTAGTCGGTTCCTGGGTTCTCCAGTTTCCCGGGTCTCTGCCGCGATCAGAATCTTCTGCGCTCGTCTGGAGTTGCTTTGTTGATTCCTCCTCAGTCTCTCGCTCCGTCTCAGCGGTTCCTCCGTCGGCGTTCTCCTTCCCCGCGTTTCGCCCGTCGTCCCTTTTCATGCCCCTCAGAGCCCGGAAATCCGGGTTTATGTTTCCGACGCCGGCCCCCCGGTAGTCAGGGCAACCAGAGACGCTGTTCGCGCGGCCGCGCAAACAGCGTTTTTCTGACATGGGGTCCGCGCAGCCGGATAGCCGGCTACACACCCCATCCCAAGACCGGGACTGATATAGTCCCGTAGAATCAGGAAATCTGGACAGAAAATCAGCCGGGCATTGACGAGAGCCAGGAATGTGCCGGACCTGGAAGGAAAAAGGTTGGAGCTCCATAAACCAACGAAGTACCCTGGAGTTCGAGTCCTTATGGGAGGCCAACCAGGTCAAAAGGGCATGATCGGTGAAGAGCACAAAAGGGCGACCCAAAAGGTAATATTTTAAGCTATCAATAGCCCACTTAATGGGCAAGCATTCCCTCTCGATAATGGGCTAATGACACTCGCGTGGAAGTAACTTCCGGCTGATAAAAACAACAGGGAGGTCAAGACCCGCCTCGCTAGGCTGGGTAAGAACTGCCCCAAGTCCAACATTGGATGCGTCAGTATAAAGGTGGAAGGGTTGTGAAAAATCAGGACATCTCAACACTGGTTCCGAGGTGAGGGCGGTTTTTAGGAGGTGGAAACTACGTGACTGAACTGAGGAGAAGGGAGGCAATTTTGTAGGGAATTGTTTTTTTAGGAGATCAGTGAGGGGGGCGGCCAAGGTGGAATATTGCGGAATGAAGTGGCGATAATACCCTACGAGACCCAAAAAGGAGCGTAAACCCTTTTTCGTAGTGGGTGTAGGAACCTGGAGTATGGCCTCCACCTTATTCTTTTGGGGACGTAGTTGGCCCTCTCCAATAAAATACCCCAGATATGAAATTTTATTGTTACCGAGACTGCATTTCTTAGGATTGGCAGTGAGCCAGGCTTGATATAGGGCCTGGAAGATGGTATGTAGGTGATCTAAATGTTCCTCCCACGTACTACTGAATATAACAATATCATCTAGGTAGGCTGCAGAAAACGAATGGTAGGGTTTTAATAAATGATCCATTAAGCACTGGAAGGTTGCAGGAGCCCCGTGAAGGCCGAAGGGAAGGACTGTAAAATGATATAGGCCTGACTGAGTGGCAAAGGCTGTTTTCTCTTTGTCTTCGGGTGCGAGTGGAATCTGCCAATATCCCTTAGTGAGGTCTAAGGTTGACATGTATCTGGCTTTTCCCAGATTTTCTAACAAATCATCAACTCGGGGTATCGGATAAGTATCAAAAAGCGATATTTCGTTCAATTTGCGGAAATCAATACAAAAACGAATAGATCCGTCAGGCTTAGGTACTATAACGACAGGGGAGCACCATGGACTGGAAGACGGTTCCATAACATGTAAGTTAAGCATCTTTTGTACTTCTTCTTCAATAAGATGTCTGCGAGCCTCGGGTATTCAATATGGTCTTAATTTTACTGTTTGTCCCTCCGGGCTCCTAATGTGGTGCTGTACTATACTGGTTCTTCCGGGATTTTTGGAAAAGAATTCCCGAAATGAATTTACTAATCTGAGAAGTTCAGATTTTTGGCTTTGTGTAAGGTTTGGATTAAGTGGTGGATTTTCTTCTGTGACCTCCATATTTGGGGGAGGAAATTCTATTCCTAAGGAGGCTCCCGGAGTTACCAAAAATCCCGAGGCTTCCATATGGGTGGTTTCATGGGGTTCTTCCCATTTTTTTAGTAAGTTAACATGATATATTTGGGTTTTTCTGGGATGTCTAGAGAGTTCAATTAAGTAAGTGACTGGGGATACGGGTCGGATGATGGTATATGGACCTTGCCACTGAGCCAGCAATTTGTTTTCAGAACAGGGTCTTAATATTAGGACCCTGCCTTGTGCTTGAAAAGAGCGGGGTTTTGCTCCTCGATCATAGTATTCTTTTTGGTTGCATTGGGCTTTTTCTAGTTGTTTGCGGACGTCCTCCCATACCGACTGAAGCTGGGTTTTTAATTTGTACACATATTCGAGAAGAGGTCGCTCCTCTTTGCCCTCTTCCTCCCAGTGTTCAGCTGCCATATCTACGAGATTGCGGGGTTGTCGCCCGAAGACCAGTTCAAACGGGCTATGCCCCGTTGATGCTTGTTCGTGTGTTCTTATTGCATAAAGTACAAGCGGAAGTTTTTGGTCCCAATCCCTCCCTGTCTCCGATACTGTTTTTCAAAGTAGAGTTTTGATGGTGCGGTTATATCGTTCAACTAGGCCGTCCGTTTGGGGGTGATAAACTGAAGTTTTTAACAGTTTTATCCCGAGTGTTTTACAGATATGTTTCATTAGAGCTGACATAAAAGGAGTTCCCTGATCCGTTAGGATTTCCAGAGGAAACCCCACTCGTGCAAAGAAGGTGATCATTGCTTGGGCCACAGCCTTAGTGGTCATGCTGGAAAGGGGAATGGCTTCTGGATACCTTGTGGCATAATCGACTAATACCAATATATAGGTGTATCCTTTGGTGGAAGGGAGGAGAGGTCCCACCAAATCCATCACGACCCGGGAAAAAGGTATGTCGATAATAGGCAGGGGTTGCAGTGGGGCTTTCCTATGAGGACCAGGGTCAATTAATTGGCACCGGGGACACTGTGCACAATATCTCCTGAGTTGGCCATAGATTCCTGGCCAATAAAATCGTCTTAATAAGTATTCTTCCGTTTTTTCACGTCTATAGTGCCCTCCCCCTGGTTGATTGTGTGCGAGGAAGAGGATCTGTATTCGATACGGTTCCGGGACCACTAACTGTTTCTTCTCGATACCACCGAATTTTAGGACCCTATATAAAAGATTGTTTTGTACCAGGAAGTAGGGACCCACCTCATTAGTGGATGTGGTCTTGGCGGTTTTCCACGCATGTTGTAGGGTTGGGTCTTCTCGCTGACATGCTTTAAATGATGGTGAAAACGAGGTGAGGTTGGCCACCTCTTTTCCTGTGTTTTTCTCTTGCGCCGAAGTCAGGAAATTTAGTTTTACTTGTCTTTTCTCCCGTTTTGACAATTTCTTTCTATATGGTTTGTTTTCTATAGAGGAGTTATGGAAGGGTGCTTCTTCCCACCAGTTCTCAATTAATGGTTGGGCCTTAACCTTCTCTAAGATTTCGGGGAACCTGATGTAATCCGTGCCCAGAATACACTCTTCCACCAGTCTTTCCATGACCCCCACTGGTACGAGATCTTGGTATTCTTCCCATTCTATTTGAACCAGTTCCAAGGGATACTTATTCTTGTCGCCGTGAATGCAACAAATGGATACCCATTGACTAGTGGATGGGCTGGAGGTACTCAGTATGTCGGCTCGCACCACTGATTGACTACAGCCTGAGTCTATAAGGGCTAAGACAACCCGACCATTTAGTCTAATAGATCGTTTGTACTTAGGCGCACCTGACCCTGTGCATAAAACCCTTCCACGGGTAACCCCTATTTCCATCGGTTCTCCTCTATCTCCCTTCCGTGGACATGCTCTAGCTATATGACCCCACTCCCCACAGCTGTAACACTGGGGCTGTTGCATTGGAGGATTGTCTCCGCTGCGACTTTGCCCGGTCTCTCCTGGGTAATTTCGTATAGAGGGTTTATAGGGTACCAAAAGGGGTTTGTTTGTCGACTTAAGATTGGGGTTCTTAAAATCAACGGATCTATGGTAGGCACAGGCTAGATCTATTGCCATGTCGGTGTTCACATTAGGGTGTTGTCTTATCCATCCCCTGGTGGAGGAGGGGAGAGATTCCAGGTACTGTTACAGAATTACGGCTTTAATGACGTCCTCCCTTTCTGTCCCCAAGGGTCCTAGCCATTTAAGCCCGAGATCTTTCACTCTGAAGTAAAAAGTCTGGGGGTCCTCTGCCTGTCCCCATTTGACTTTCCGGAATTTTAATCTATAATAATCGGAATCGCGACCCACTCTTTCTAGTATACTTTTTTTAATGTCTTTATAGGGGGTAGTACCTCCTGGGTTAGCAGCTTGGTAGGCTGTTTGCAGAATGCCGGTTAACAAGGGGGCGATGTACTGTCCCCATCGTTCTTCTGGCCATTGTGCAGAGGAAGCCACACGCTCAAAGTTCGTAAAGAATGCGTCTGGATCTTCCCCTTCCTGGAATTTTTGGAGGACTGAGCTGGGGACATTGGGGTGTACCTTACTTGCCGCGATGATGTCTGTTAACTTCTGCAAAGCGGTCTCATGCACTAGTTGATTATTGGCCATGATGGTAGCCTGGCTTTTCAGTGCACTCTGTAAGGCTTCCCGATCCTCTTTTGCCTCCCTCTGGTGCGCTTCCCACACTAGTTGGAGGTGTCTTTGTCCCTCAGCCAGCTGTTGGATCATGTCCTCTAAGGTAGGTTTCTCCCCCATTATTCTTGGTTTCCTTCGTGTCACCAATGAGTGGGAAAAAAAATAATCTATCCCACTTCTGACACCAATGTGACGTGGGTTGGTGACCGAAGGACTCAGAGACTCAGGTAAGTGACAAAAGTGTTTATTTATATGTTACAATTATTGTGATGGTAAATATCCTGGTGCTGTCTCAGGTCAGTTTCTCCCTTTGTCCCTTTGTCCCTTTTTCAGTTTCCTGCTTGACTGGCGAAGATCCTTGGATGTATCTCCCGGCGTACCGAAAAAGAAGGAAAAGGAGGGTAAGTCGGGGTATTTATCCTCTACAGGAGTCGTATAGAAGGTTAGGGACAAAAGGGGAGAGAGAAAGAGAAAGAGGAAAAGAGGAAAAGAGAGAGAGAGACCCGGGTGTATATGTGGGAAATAATGAGTGGTAGGGTGTGAGGTGGTCACCCTTGGTGCCGGGTCCGAAATTATTAGGGTCTCAGTTCTAGTGTTGTTTGCTCACCCACAGTGCTGTTCTCTTAATTTAACTATTCTCCTAAAACTAGTCTTTTCCGCCCGTTCCACTCCTCCCTCTCCTCAATTCCCCTCTCCCTCCCTCTGGCCTCCCCTCCTCTCGTCCCTTCCTAGGTGAAATAACTGTTTGTCCCTCAGAAGGGACCGTACCTTAGAGAGCCACGCCCCTCCTGGGACGTGGCGGAGCTTTGTTGTTTCTTTAGTCGGTTCCTGGGTTCTCCAGTTTCCCGGGTCTCTGCCGCGATCAGAATCTTCTGCGCTCGTCTGGAGTTGCTTCGTTGATTCCTCCTCAGTCTCTCGCTCCGTCTCAGCGGTTCCTCCGTCGGCGTTCTCCTTCCCCGCGTTTCGCCCGTCGTCCCTTTTCATGCCCCTCAGAGCCCGGAAATCCGGGTTTACGTTTCCGACGCCGGCCCCCCGGTCGTCAGGGCAACCAGAGACGCTGTTCACGCGGCCGCTCGAACAGCGTTTTTCTCACATGGGGTCCGCGCAGCCGGATAGCCGGCTACACTGCTGTGCCAATGTTTGCTTCAAAATATTGAGTTATAGCCATGCCTCTCGCAGTTCAGAATACTGGGTCCTCCAGGGTTTCTGGGCACAATCGCCACGTAGGAATGCTGGGATGCTTTTCTCCCCATCTAAGACAGAGTAAAAGTTGATTGTGATCTGACAGGGTGCTAGTCAGATATTCTATTGTATGTACTTGAGAACATATAGCTGGGGAGCATAGTATAGCATCCAAGCGGACGTGCAAATCATATATGCTGGAATTTAAAAGAATAATCCCTACCCATGGGATTTTGCCTTCTCCAGGAGTCTATTATCCCCCACTCTTGTTGCCACTTTGAGAAGGCTCAGGCTACTGTGATGCTATTAATTTTGTTTGACCAATGACTTTGTGTTTCACCACTGCGCATATTAGTTGCTCAATGTTCACCAGTAGCACATTATGGCGGTCATTCCGACTCTGGCGGTCATTGACCGCCAGGGCCGGGGACCGCGGGAGCACCGCCAACAGGCTGGCGGTGCTCCCAAGGGCATTCTGACCGTGGTGGTACAGCTGCGGTCAGAAACGGAAAACCGGCGGTCTCCCGCCGGTTTTCCGCTGCCCTGAGGAATCCTCCATGGCGGCGCAGCTTGCTGCGCCGCCATGGGCATTCCGACCCCCTCACCGCCATCCTGTTCCTGGCGGTCAACAGGATGGCGGTGAGGGGTGTCCTGGGGCCCCTGGGGGCCCCTGCAGTGCCCATGGCAATGGCATGGGCACTGCAGGGGCCCCCGTAAGAGGGCCCCTAAAAGATTTTCAGTGTCTGCATTGCAGACACTGAAAATCGCGACGGGTGCTACTGCACCCGTCGCACCCTTCCCACTCCGCCAGCTCCATTCGGAGCCGGCTTCCTCGTGGGAAGGGGTTTCCCGCTGGGCTGGCGGGCGGCCTTCTGGCGGTCGCCCGCCAGCCCTGCGGGAAACACAGAATAACCGCGGCAGTCTTCTGACCGCGTAGCGGTATTCTGTTGGGGGAACTTTGGCGGGCGGCCTCCGCCGCCCGCCAAAGTTAGAATCACCCCCTATATGTTTTGTTCAGTTTAGCTGCCTATTGGCTTTGACATGGCATTAGCCATTACTTTCTGTATTCAGTTTAGCTGCCTATTGGCTTTGACATTGCATTAGCCATTACATTCTGTATTCTGCCTATTGGCTTTGACATATTAGACATTATATTCAGCTTAGCTGCCTATTGGCTTTGACATGATATTAGACATTACACTTTGTATTCAGTTCAGCTGCCTATTGGCTTTGACATGATATGAGACATCACATTTTGTATTCAGCTCAGCTGCCTATTGGCTTTGACATGACATTAGACATTACATTTGATATTTACGTTAGCTGCCTATTGCCTTTAACGTGGAGTTAGACGTTGCAGTTGAGAATCCAAGCTGTATTTTTCCAAGCTGTGTTTTTCCACAAGATGAACCAAGCTGTTTTCTTCGCACCGCAGACTAGACATGATAAGAGAGAGTACATTTGGTGTTTTCCTTTCTGCTCAGGCTTGGGAAGAGGAGAAGTCTAGGAGATCTGGCCAGTCTCCAAAGGCTTGCGTAGTTTTCCAGAGTCTGAGAGGAGGGGGCACGCTTTTGTAAGGATGACTCGGGCTTCAGAGATTTAGATTCAAATCTGCTTGACTTCGGGCTGGAACTTGGTGCCAGTTGCCAGTCTCCCGTTAGATAATCTCTTTCTCGCAGTTGACCGGAGTCATCAACTTGCAGACCCCAGAAAGATGAAGCTGTAAATAGTTTCTCACACGGTGAAGTATTTGTTTTGCTTTGCATTCAATATCTTATCAATATCTTATAAATATAACCTGCTGTGTACATTGCAACTGAGAAGTGCTGTGATATATTTTGTTTTCATTGCTGCGATACTTTTACTCATTTGAACGTGTGCTTGAAATCTATTAATTCGTCTCTCACGAACTTGTGGGTGGGGAAGAATTAACAACAATAAAGGTCTTCTTTGAACTCATAAGTGCATTCCAGATATGTTCTGTAAGCTCTGATACGAGATAAGTAGGAAAGCAGAACATTTTGGTACCAGAAGTGGGGCAGTGTCGAATTAGAGATTTCTACGTGCACAATTTAAAAGTGTAATTGTTTTTTGTTGTTTGGAGAATTACAGAAGCACGGCAGACCATGTTTGAAAATGCATGTGTAGTTAAACTGCCTGATGGTGCTGTGAGAAACATGTTTTTTTGTTGTGAAGAAGCGTATTTAGAAAATGTGCCTTTTGGAAGCAATGATGATCCTTTTGTTGTTGACAGAAAGGTTTGGATACTTTTATCTGCTTACAGAGAAATGCAGGAGAAATGTAGGCAGTTAGAATATGAAAATAAGAATTTACGTGAGCAGATTAGCCAGAATACATTAATGCAAGATAATGCTGAAATGTATAAAAATGCTGTTTTAGAAGAATCTGTCTTTTCCCATTCCAGTAATGAGGGGGTTAAGACAGCTTCGAGCTACTCTGAGCCTTCGTGTGAGCCAGGTTTTTTGGCAGTCAAAGTGCATTCCTTAACTGATAACACGGAGAACGACAACGGAGCTCAGAATGTGATTTACGAGTTACCGTTGCAAAATGAAGTAAAACGAAAGATTTTAAAGTTTCTTACTGTTTGCATTAAGCAAGAGACACCGAGTTTCATTAGCTTGTTTGATTTTTGGAAACAGAATAGCCCTCATCTGAGTGAAATCCTAACACTTTGGTATATGGTCACTGGGAAAAATTATATGCAGCTGCGCGTTTGTGATTTGGCAAATGAAATAATTCAGACTTTAGGTTTCTGCGCAGTGCAAGAGGGAAACACTGATGTACATGTAAATCAGGAACAGGGGAAGAAAAGAGTGCCCCTAGCTAGGATTATACACTGGATCTGGTACCTGCAAGACAGGGCTAGAGTACCACAGGTAAAAGAGTCACCAGTGAAATTGAGTGCACCATTTGAATTCGTGTCCACTGAGGATAAAAAGCATGTTTGTTTAACTAATGATTCATTGACTGAAATGTTGTTTTCTGGCACAGGAGAAGGAACAGCGTTGTACAATGTGTGTCAGATTTTAAAGCAAGAGCTGCGTGAGATGTGTCATTTTTACACTGATTCTTGGTTCATTGCCAATGGTTTAGCTGTTTGGTTTTCCACATGGCTTGTGCATAACTGGTTCAATTCCCTTGCAGATGTTAAAGAGAAAAATTCAGAGAGAGAAGTGTTCACCCAGAATTCTGACTTAGTGGGGATGGCTAAGTGGGTGCACCAGAAATGTGAACAGCTGGGAGAAAAAGACACTTACAGGTGGGCAGAGATGAGAGGGATGCACATTCCCCTAGATTTGATAAAAACTGTGCAGCACGCACAAAAGCAATCTGTCATGCAAGCAGTCACAGAGCAGTTGGGGAGAGGAAAGTTACCAGAACAGAAGTGATTGCTGCAGATTACCAAGGAGAAATCGAAATTATGCTGATAACTAGAAAATAATCTGATTTATTCATACAAATTGGAGACAGAATGGCCCAACTTGTCAAAAGTGCAGTGAATGGAGGTTTGGTAAAGAATGAGTCTGCCCCAGCCCTTCTGACAGTGCAAGAAAAGGGAAGCTGTGGTGCAGCAGATAAAAACCTCTGTGCTGAGGTGTGGGTTAAAGCCCCAAGTGACCCTCCAGAACCTGCAGAGAATATAACAAAGGTCCCCAAAAACGTCTTGCTGATTATAAAACAGGGAAAGAAAGAGGAAGGGTACATTTCAAATGACAAATGTTATTTGCAAGAAAAGTCATACTTTTTTCTTTTGCAGATCCTACCACGTTTCGCCACTGTCCCTGAGTGTGCTGTGTGGTCCCCCTTCGGGTGTGTGCGTGTGGGGTCGGGGAAGGGACCGAACCCCCAACCTGAACCTGACTGAGTACAGCACAAGCACCATGGATCCATTTTGCGCAAATGGCGCCTTCAGTTCAAGTTCAACTTGTTTGATTACATTCTTCCACTGGAACTAAGCAACCTTAACAGTTAATTGTCTGTGTTTTTTTTCGTATGGAACTCTGACTTTCACTTACTTTCCAGCAAACCTTTCAGGTGGACCGTGCACCTTTACATGAGTAGTACTCATGCTACATCAAATTGCTATTTTAGAGACACTATCATCTCATTCAGAGTATAAAAGTTTCAGTCTTTTCTGTGTAGATGTATCTGATGTGAAAGGTTATGAGATCAATGTGTTTAATCCACTTCCATTGCTTTACAGGGATGCTTTGATCATTCAAATCTGATTTGCTTACAATGTTTTTTTGTTTGTTTGTGCTGAAGTTTTTTTTTTTTTTTTTAAACAAGAGATATGTGAAACAAAAATTCATTGGTCATAGGGTGGAATGTGATGCTATTAATTTTGTTTGACCAATGACTTTGTGTTTCACCACTGCGCATATTAGTTGCTCAATGTTCACCTGTAGCACATTATGGGGGTCATTCCAACCCTGGCGGACGGTGTAAAAGCGGCGGCCAACCCGCAAACAGGCAGGCGGCCAAGAAAATGGAATTCCGACCCTGGCGGGAACCGCCAACACAGCCCGCCACTTTAACACTCCGACCGCCACGGCGGTACAGACAAGCAGCGCGGCGGTCACCGCCAACAGACAGGCGGCAGACAATGTACCGCCCACCCTATCACAACTCACCAATCCGCCACCTTTTCCGGGGCGGGAGCCCCGCCGATAAAAACACGGCAGAAACAGACTACGAACGGGAAAACGCTCACCTCTACACACTCCACGAGGAATCTGGACAGCATGGAACCAGAACTACACATCCTCCCAGCCATTGTCTTCCTGCTCCTCTACCAGGAGCACGAACGCCGGCGCAGACGACAACGGGGAGTACTGCACCTACGACACAGGGGAGGGGGGAGGCAAAAAATTACGGGGACACACATACGCCACACACCCACCCCCACCCTCACCCACTACAACACACACATCAATGCAGAGCAACAAGTCAGAGTGACACCCCCCAAACCCCCCGGAAGAATGCAAAGACAAAATAAAATGATCATTAAAAATGAAGTATATTATAGCATAATTGAAGTTAAGTGAAATATGAAATATATAAATAAAATATATTACATCATGAACAATATATACATAGGTCAAAAGTCCGGCCCATATTGGCTATCATCCATTGTTCGTGGGCCAATGGGCCTAAACACATGGGCAAAGCCCACACACAAGACCCGATTCCATTGGAGAGAACACTGCAGGGGCATCAGATAGTAAAACTACAGGCACCTCAGGGGGAATGGAAGGGGGGGCACCTCAGCCTGTTGAGTCCACGACGCCAGATCCACGAGGGGCCTCCATGCCCACTGTACCATCCTGGGGAGTGCAAAGCCACAGTCTCACAAGTCTCTACAGTGGGTGGGTTGCCCACTGTACCATCCTGGGGAGTGCAAAGCCACAGTCCATCAAGTGGATTACAGATTCCACTGGTTCTGGAGGAGGCATGGTGCCCAGAGTGCTTCGTGAAGCCCTGGCCGACACAGATCCGGCTCTGCCAATGGGCAGCGGTGCTTGACAGGAAGGGCCCAGCGGAGCGGTGCTTGACAGGAAGGGCCCAGCGGAGCGGTGCTTGAGATGAAGGGCCCAGCGGAGCGGTGCTTGACAGGAAGGGCCGAGCGGAGCAGTTCAGAGACGGCGGTGCCCAGCGGAGCGGTGCTTGACAGGAAGGGCCCAGCGGAGCGGTGCTTGAGATGAAGGGCCCAGCAGAGCGGTGCTTGACAGGAAGGGCCCAGCGGAGCTTGACAGAAAGGGCCCAGCGGAGCAGTTCAGAGACGGCGGAGCCCAGCGGTGCGGTGCTTGACAGGAAGGGCCCAGCGGAGCGGTGCTTGACAGGAAGGGCCCAGCGGAGCGATGCTTGACAGGAAGGGCCCAGCGGAGCGGTGCTTGACAGGAAGGGCCCAGCGGAGCGGTGCTTGAGATGAAGGGCCCAGCGGAGCGGTGCTTGAGATGAAGGGCCCAGCGGAGCGGTGCTTGAGATGAAGGGCCCAGCGGAGCGGTGCTTGACAGGCAGGGCCCAGCGGAGCGGTGTGTGACAGGAAGGGCCCAGCGGAGCGGTGCTTGACAGGAAGGGCCCTGTTCAGCGGTGCTTGTCTTGAAGGGCCCAGTTCGGCGGTGCTTGTCACGGCGGGGCCCAGTTCGGCGGTGCTTGTCACGGCGGGGCCCTGTTCAGCGGTGCTTGTCACGGCGGGGCCCTGTCCAGCAGTGCTTGTCTTGAAGGGCCCAGTTCGGCGGTGCTTGTCACGGCAGGGCCCTGTTCAGCGGTGCTTGTCTTGAAGGGCCCAGTTCGGCGGTGCTTGTCACGGTGGGGCCCTGTTCAGCGGTGCTTGTCACGGCGGGGCCCAGTTCGGCGGTGCTTGTCACGGCGGGGCCCTGTTCAGCGGTGCTTGTCTTGAAGGGCCCAGTTCGGCGGTGCTTGTCACGGCGGGGCCCAGTTCGGCGGTGCTTGTCACGGCGGGGCCCTGTTCAGCGGTGCTTGTCTTGAAGGGCCCAGTTCGGCGGTGCTTGTCACGGCGGGGCCCAGTTCGGCAGTGCTTGTCACGGCGTGGCCCTGTTCAGCGGTGCTTGTCTTGAAGGGCCCAGTTCAACGGTGCTTGTCACGGCGGGGCCCTGTTCAGCGGTGCTTGTCACGGCGGGGCCCAGTTCGGCGGTGCTTGTCACGGTGGGGCCCTGTTCAGCAGTGCTTGTCTTGAAGGGCCCAGTTCAGCGGTGCTTGTCACGGCGGGGCCCTGTTCAGCGGTGCTTGTCTTGAAGGGCCCAGTTCGGCGGTGCCTGTCACGGCGGGGCCCTGTTCAGCGGTGCTTGTCACGGCGGGGCCCAGTTCAGCGGTGCTTGTCACGGCGGGGCCCTGTTCAGCGGTGCTTGTCACGGCGGGGCCCAGTTCGGCGGTGCTTGTCACGGCGGGGCCCTGTTCAGCGGTGCTTGTCTTGAGGGGCCCAGTTCGGCGGTGCTTGTCACGGCGGGGCCCTGTTCAGCGGTGCTTGTCTTGAAGGGCCCAGTTCGGCGGTGCTTGTCACGGCGGGGCCCTGTTCAGCGGTGCTTGTCACGGCGGGGCCCTGTTCAGTGGTGCTTGTCACGCGGGGCCCTGTTCAGCGGTGCTTGTCACGGCGGGGCCCTGTCCAGCGGTGCTTGACATGTGTTCCCAGGGAACCAGATCGGGACAATATTTTCCGCTCAGTCGCCATCCGACCGTTCGCTTGCGGGGCCCTCCTGTGCTGGAGTCCTGGGCCCGTGGGTGTCCTCCTTCACACCCGAAATGGGGCTGGTGGGGCCCTCCTGGGCAGCTCGCCTGCTGCCGGACTTGTCCGCCCTGCTGCCCTTGCCCTCCTTCGCCGATTCTCTGGGGCCCTTGCCTCCCTTTGTGGATGTGCCAGGTGACGGTGCCAGGGTAGTGCCTTTGGGGGCTGCCGTCTCTGGCCTCTCGCCCCTTCCCTTTTTTAGTTTTTTTCCCAGGGGGTGGGCTGGCTGTCCCCTTGCTGCTGGCCGATGTTGCTGCCCTAGAAGCTGGTGGACTCCAATAGCCCTGGACTATGGTCCTTGTAGGTGCAGGGCTTGTGGTGGCTGAGGTGCTGTTTGGACTCTTACGAGATGGAGGGGGTGGGTCAGGTGATGCAAAGAGGTTAATTTTGGAGAGGAAAAACTTCTTAGGAGCAGTGGGAAGGGTAGGTGCAGTGGGTATGGGAGTGGAGGAAGAGGATGTGGTTGTAGGAGAGTCAAGTGTGGTGTCTTTGGGTGCAGGTGCTTGTGACGGAGGCTGTCGTGAGGTGGATGGCTGTTGGGTGGGTGGCTGCCTGCGTTTGTGTGGTTTGGAAGAGGGGGTGACAGACACACTGGGAGAGGACACAGGGGACGTGTAAATGGCAGTGGGGGTGGTGACTGCACGTGTGCGGAGTGTTCTGGTGGGTGTGCTGGTGATGGACGTACTGGCTGATGGTGGTGTGCATGCAGGTGTGAGTGGAGACGTCACAGGGAGGTAGGAGGGAGACGAGGAGGAGGGGACACAGAGGAGGCAGTGGCTGTTGGCATGTCTGCATGTGGATGTTGCATGTGTGAATGCTTGTGTGATCTGTGGTGCTTATGTCTGGATGAGCTGCCCTTGGGTGTTGAGGTGTGTGCAGGCTGGTCTGTAGGTGTGGCTGGGATAGGCAGAGGAACAGGGGAGTGGGACTGGGATGAGGAAATTGGAGGGGGGAGGCAGGAGACAGGGACAATGACTGCCGTCAGTGCTGAGGCCAGAGCGTTGAACGATCGCTGATGGGCAGCCTGACCCGAATGAATGCCCTCCAGGTATGCATTGCTCTGGTGCACCTCCCTTTCTACACCCTGGATGGCATTCAAAAGGGTAGACTGCCCAACAATGAGCGTCTGGAGGAGGTCAATGATCTCCTCACTGAGGGCAGCAGGGGTAACTGGGGCAGGGCCTGAGGTGCCTGGGGAAAAGGAGATGCCCGCCTTCCTGGCCGAGCGGGCACGGGACGAACGCTGAGGGGCTGCTTGGAGGGCGGAGCTTGTGCGCTGGGTGGCGGCTGTACCTGTTGTAGCGGTGGGCACGGATGTTGCCGCCACCACAAGGGACCTCCCTTCCGAGGACGTGTCTGTTTCGCTGACGTCTCCAGGGGTCCCCGTTGTGGAGCTCCCCTCGCCCTCCGTCTCACTGGTGATCTCGGAGTCGGTTGCATGGCCCTCCGGGGCCATGTGAGATGCAGCTCCCTCGTGCTCCGATGCCACTTCTCCTCCGCCTGATGATGCTAATGCACACATGAACAGGAAGACCAAAAAAAAAGGGGGGGGAGAAAGAATGACATGTTGAGTGCATGCATTGGCGACACCGTTGGTGGAGAGGACAGACACAGAAGCCCCCTGCACTACGCCGCGCACTCGGTGTACACTACTCAATTATTGTGACTTGGCCTACAAGCCTATGGACGACAACTGCACACATAGGTGGCCCAGGGCCATGGATAGCTGTACTTAGCACCCTACAGAGGTGGGGGGCGGGGGCACATGGCCATGCCTTACGGAGGGGCCTAGCCTACAGAAATCGCCCTGGCCTAGAGATACCCACAGCCCTCCTCCCCCACCCAGACACCTCCACTGTGCGCTAATATAGCAGAATGTGCTGGTACTCACCCCCTTGTGTCTGCTGTGATGTCCTCACGCGCCCATCCAAATCGGGGTAGGCCACCGCCAGGATCCGGGACATCAGGGGGGTCAATTGCCGTGTGGCACCCCTCCTAGGTTGGGAGGCCATCCCCAGCAGAGCCTCCGCGGTCTTTCTGCTCCCGCGGCGGATGTCCTCCCACCTCTTTCGGCAGTGGGTGCCCCGTCTGTTGTGGACCCCCAGGGTCCGGACGTCCTTGGCGATGGCACGCCAAATGTCGATCTTCTGATGGGTGCTGACCTATGTGACAGGGACAGGGTGGGAAAATGAATATCATCATTTTCTGCATGGTCGATGTGAGTGGCCCCCCCTCCCCAACCTTGCCATATGGCACATGCTCTCATCTGTTGTGCGATGCATGCCTCATTCGCTCCCCTCCCCACCATCTTTCATCCACCCCACTCAACCCAGGCATTGCCCACAAAGCATGGTCCAGTGTACTTACCTGTTGGTCTGGAGGACCGTAGAGTAGCGCATACTGGGGGAGGACCCCATCAACAAGTTTCTCCAATTCCTCAGATGTGAAGGCAGGGGCCCTTTCCCCAGTCACAGCAGCCATTGTCTCTTCCAGACCGAGGTCACAGCAGCACTTGCAGTATAGGTCCTCTCCTGTGGATGATCAGGTCTCGAGTGATTAAGCAGATAGAAAATGGCGGTCACGCCCGCGGCGGTGCGTACCGCAACCGCCGGCGCACATCGTCATTGGCTCCTGAGACCCATAGGGTTCAATGTTAACCAATGCTGCTTTGCGCCGCGGTCTTCGACCGCCTACCGCCACGGTGTGCCACGCCAGCGCATTGACCTCACATCCCATTGTCACACTTCACAGGTCAGGCAGCCGCCATTTCAAGGGCCCACATGGCTTAATTTCTACTGCGTCACACAGGCCTAGGCGTTGCATTGCCACTCATACAAGCCATTCAATGCATAGCGAATCGTGTTCTGTGCAAGCTGTGGTTACATACCTGTGGGTTGCTTGACTCTGTGCTCCATGTTGTCCTTCCTAGGCACCGTCCGCTGGGACTTGCGAGGAGATGGAGGAATGTTCCCGTGTACAGACCGCTGGTGGACCTGTCGACAATGGAAGAAAGACATGTCATACTGACATACAGACTTGACCGAGCCACTATACAGGAACTGTGTGCCCAGCTGGAGCCAGACCTGATGTCCCCCATTCGCCAACCCACAGGGATTCCCCCTCTGGTGCAGGTTCTGTCAGTACTCCATTTTTTGGCAAGTGGATCATTCCAAACAACAGTGGCCATATCATCAGGGATGTCTCAGCCTATGTTTTCTAAGGTTTTGTCCAGAGTGTTGTCTGCCCTGATGAAATACATGCGGAGCTACATTGTTTTCCCAGAGTTGGCGATTTGGCTACAGTGAAGGGTGATTTCTATGCCCTTGGCCATATCCCCAACATCATTGGTGCCATTGATGGGACCCATGTGGCTTTGGTTCCCCCCAGTGAAAGTGAGCAGGTGTACAGGAACAGAAAAAGTTATCATTCGATGAATGTCCAGGTGGTCTGTTTGGCTGACCAGTACATCTCCCATGTAAATGCCAAGTTCCCTGGGTCAGTGCATGACGCGTACATCATGCGAAATAGCAGCATCCCTTATGTGATGGAACAGCTACAGAGACACCGTGTGTGGCTAATTGGTGACTCTGGTTACCCCAACCTGTCGTGGCTACTGACCCCAGTGAGGAATCCCAGGACAAGGGCAGAGGAACGGTACAATGAGGCCCATGGGCGTACTAGGAGGGTGATCGAGCGGACATTCGGCCTCCTGAAGGCCAGGTTTAGGTGCCTGCATATGACAGGTGGATCCCTAATGTACTCACCAAAGAAGGTGTGCCATATCATCGTGGCCTGCTGTATGCTTCACAACCTGGCTTTGCGACGCCAGGTGCCTTTCCTGCAGGAGGATGGTCCAGATGGTGGTGTTGTAGCAGCTGTGGAGCCTGTGGAGAGTGAAGAGGAGGAAGACGACGGGGACGACACAGACAACAGGGACACAGTGATACAACAGTATTTTCAGTAGCACACAGGTACGAATCAACCCCGCCATTTTACATTTACTTACAGTCTCCTGCCTCTCTACTGTATGTGTTTCCCCCCAGTTCCTGTTAACTGAGTTGTGACTTTCCCTTCCGTTTTCAGAGCTGTGGGCCCCACTGCGTGACCTCTGCTTTGTTTGCCCATGGACTACAGCTGTGTGACAGTGGTATGTTGTCATCACAATGTAACTGAACATTTTTGCACCATTATGTCTAATACATTTGTTCAAAATACAAGCAGACTCCAGATTTTTTAAGTGCAATAAGTGATTTTATTAAAGTGCTAAATTTAGGGACATGATTGTAAAACTGTGATGGGTGATGGTGGAGTAATGTCCATGGCAGAGTCCAGTTTTCAGTCTCACAGGTGCATTGTCCATATGCCTGTGGAAGGATGGAGCAGGGGCAGTTTAAGTTTGGACAGGGTGACAATGTGGGACAGTGGGATGACATCAGGGGGTATCGTTTGCTGGCGGGGTCTTGGCATCCTACTCTGTCTTCTTCTGAGATCTCAGGTACCGCTTGCGGGGTGGTTCTTCTTCTGCAGGAGGTGGGGTTCTGGTGGCCTGTCGTTGTGTGGGGGCCTCCTGTCCACTAGCGCCGTCGGAGGTGGTAGCCTGGTCTGGGTCCATGCTAGTGACAGGGGCCCTTTGTGGTGCCACATGGTCCCGCAATGTGGTGACTATTTGGTTAAGGGCCACGACGATGGTCCCCATTGCGGAACTAATGTTTCTCAGTTCCTCTCTGAACCCCATGTACTGTTCCTCCTGCAGTACCTGTATCTCCTGGAACCTGGCCAGTACCGTAGCCATCGTCTCCTGGGAGCGGTGGTATGCTCCCATGATGGAGGAGAGGGCCTCTTGGAGAGTCAGTTCCCTGGGCATGTCCCCCCCATGTCGCACAGCAGCCCTCCCAGTTCCCCTGTTTCCCATGGCCTCTGTCCCCTGGACCATGTGCCCACTACCACTGCCCCCAGGTCCCTGTTGTTGTTGGGGTGGTGGGTCAACCTGGGTGCCCTGTAGTGGTGGACACACCGCTGATTGACGTGTCCTGGAGACAGAGGCATGGGCCCGCTGGGTGGAAGCTGTGCTGGTGTTCCCAGAGGGGGTTAGGTCTGCTGTAGCCTGTGGCTGTCTGTGGGGAACCGACTGTCCCGAGGTCCCCGATGGGCCGTGCTGGTCATCTGGGTCCAGAGAGACAGAGCTGCTGTCATCACTGGGGGCCTCTTCTGGGGGTGGGATGGACATCTCTGGACCCTCCTGGGCGGTGTGGTGGCGTTCGGGTCCTGCAGGGGTATAAGAGTATGGTTATTGCTTCTGTGTGTGCCATTTCATGTAATGGGTGGGTGGCCGTGTACCCCAGTGCTGGCATTCCCTTGTGGGGGCTTTTGTGACGGTGGCTTGTGGGGGAGATGGGTATGTGCAGTGGGCATGCTTTGGTGATGGGTGTCCATGCTTTGTGGACGCATGCAGGGCTAGGTTTTGGGATGGGTGGGTTGTGATGTTGAGCCATTTGCAAGGAGTTGGTGTGATGGGGGTAGGGGTGAGGGTGGGGGTATGATTTGGCATGCAGGTGGGGTGGGGGGAATGAAGTAGTGAAGATTTGACTTACCAGAGTCCATTCCTCCGCCTACTCCTGCGAGGCCCTCAGGATGCAGGATGTGCAAGACTTCCTCCTCCCATGCTGTGAATTCTGGGGGAGTAGGTGGGGGTCCGCCGCCAGTCTTCTGCACCGCGATGTTGTGCCTTGATACCATGGAACGCACCTTCCCCCGTAGGTCGTTCCACTGCTTCCTGATGTCGTCCCGATTTCGTGGATGCTGTCCCACAGCGTTGACCCTGTCCACTATTCTTTGCCATAGCTCAATCTTCCTGGCAATGGTGGTGTGCTGCACCTGGGTCCCGAAGAGCTGGGGTTCTACCCGAACTATTTCCTCCACCATGACCCTGAGTTCTGCGTCAGAGAACCTGGGGTGTCTTTGGGGTGCCATGGGGTGGTGTGGATGAGGTGAGGGGTGGTGTATGTGTTGTAGAGTGTGGTGAGTGTGGTGGTGTATGGTGTTTTGTGCGTGGATATTGTGTGGGTGATGTTGTGATTTGCCTCTGTGTGATGGTCTACTCTATTCTGTGCTGTCTCTCTCTGTCCTTCAGTCGCAATTGTGGTCGTAAGGGTTTGTGGGTGATGTGGGTGTGTGTTTTATATTTAATTGGGTGTGTGGGAGTGGTGTGTGTATGTGTCTCAGGTGTGTGTATTTTGAATTGTCCAATGTGGCTGTGTTTTGTAGAGGTGTGTGTATTTTGAGCGCGGCGGTGTGTACCGCCAATGGAATACCGCGGTTGAAAGACCGCTGCGGGGATTTGTGGGTCGGAATGGCATGGGTGTATTTCTGTTGGCGTGACGGTGGAGGTTTGGTCATCGCCAGTTTTTCGCTGGCCGTTGCTGTGGCGGACTTTTGTTGATGTCGGGTTTTTGGCGGTTTGCCAGTTGCGGGTCAGAATGGCCGTGGCGGTTTACCGCGACCGCGGCAGTGTTATGGCGGTCTTCTGACCAGCGGTAAGTGCCTTTTACCGCCGAGGTCAGAATGACCCCCTATATGTTTTATTCAGTTTAGCCGCCTATTGGCTTTGACATGGCATTAGCCATTACTTTCTGTATTCTGCCTATTGGCTTTGACATATTAGACATTATATTCAGCTTAGCTGCCTATTGGCTTTGACATGATATTAGACATTATATTTTGTATTCAGTTCAGCTGCCTATTGGCTTTGACATGATATTAGACATCACATTTTGTATTCAGCTCAGCTGCCTACTGGCTTTGACATGACATTAGACATTACATTTGATATTTAGGTTAGCTGCCTATTGCCTTTAACGTGGAGTTAGACGTTGCAGTTGAGAATCCAAGCTGTATTTTTCCAAGCTGTGTTTTTCCACAAGATGAACCAAGCTGTTTTCTTCGCACCGCAGACTAGACATGATAAGAGAGAGTACATTTGGTGTTTTCCTTTCTGCTCAGGCTTGGGAAGAGGAGAAGTCTAGGAGATCTGGCCAGTCTCCAAAAGCTTGTGTAGTTTTCCAGAGTCTGAGAGGAGGGGGCACGCTTTTGTAAGGATGACTCGGGCTTCAGAGATTTAGATTTGAATCTGCTTGACTTCGGGCTGGAACTTGGTGCCAGTTGCCAGTCTCCCGTGTGGGTAGATAATCTCTTTCTCGCAGTTGACCGGAGTCATCAACTTGCAGACCCCAGAAAGATGAAGCTGTAAATAGTTTCTCACACGGTGAAGTATTTGTTTTGCTTTGCATTCAATATCTTATCAATATCTTATAAATATAACCTGCTGTGTACATTGCAACTGAGAAGTGCTGTGATATATTTTGTTTTCATTGCTGCGATAATTTTACTCATTTGAACGTGTGCTTGAAATCTATTAATTCGTCTCTCACAAACTTGTGGGTGGGGAAGAATTAACAACAATAAAGGTCTTCTTTGAACTCAGAAGTGCATTCCAGATATGTTCTGTAAGCTCTGATATGAGATAAGTAGGAAAGCAGAACAGCTACTCTCTCAGTCTGCGTGCTTGGGAGGGGTGGGTGCGATCTATCCAGAGAAGGATCTGCTATACAATTGTAATCCCCTCCCAGTATTACTAGTCCCATTGGAAAGGTAGCCAAGACTTAGGATATGCCAGCAAAGAACTGAGTTTGATCCACGTTCGGGCCCTATGTGCTACCCAGCAGCCATCAAATCTACCCTTTACTACCACGTATTGACCTTCAGAGTCTATCATTTCATTCAGACACTAAAACCGTACCCCTGCCCAAATACAGATCAGGGACCATGGTGCATATGCAGAGTATGTAGTGTAATATAGTTGGCCTCGCCACCTGCACTGTAGTGATATCCCTTTCTTGGTCGTTAGGTGTGTTTCCTGTAGGAGGGCAATTTTTCCCCCCTACGCTGCAGGTAGGAGTAGACTTTATATCGCTTAGCCATGGTATGCATCCCTTTAATATTCCAAGTGATTATCTTATATGTTGTAGTGTCTGCCATGTGTGATTTTATCCCTTTTTATTTAAGTACTGCTATCCTGTGCCCAGTGCCCTTCTAGGAGCTCTCAGCCTTATATTAGTATGATTTGTGTGGTAATGTGACTTCGGACTCCCCGTTCCCCAAAACAGGCTAACTGTGAACAATCCCCTAAACTGCCCTTCCCCAAGACATGTGGGTCCCCCCTCCTTATCCAAACTATAGCACTTAACTTAATATTGGTGGAGATGTCCACCAATCAAGGTCGAGGGGGTGGTTGCAATCAACAGTCATCATCCCGCCCGACTACCCCCCACCCACCAACATTGTCATCTTATATCTGCTCCCCAGCTCTGTTCCTGTCTCTGACCAGGTTAGTGTAGATAGTCATCGCCAATATCCCAGCAGTCGGTTCACTGAAGATCTGTCCTTCTCTGTCCAATAGCTGTACAATTAGGATCTCGTTCCTTTCTTGGGTATAAAGTGAGTAGAGAATGCCCCTCAACCACCGTAAGGTTCTAAATCATTCTGAGTACATGTTAGCTAGTCTCAAAAGCATTAGTCTGCTGTGTTGGGGGTGATTTTGGGAATCTCGTCTTCTGAATGGTCCAAAGAACCCTCTGCAGCTGATATGGAGGCCTCAAAAAAAAATTCTGTTGCGTTTGGGCTGGTGCCTTCTCTTCTCTTCCTGCTCATCCCAGCCACTATTTCTACCACCCTTTGCTGATCTTTTTGTGCCTCCATTTTAGTTGGTGTGCATCCATTGGGGCTTCACTCTTTCCTTTAAACTTTATTCTTCCATGCGCTTTTGTCTGTCAGAGGTGTACGGCTAGGTCCAGGTTGCTCTTGGAGGTCCAGCCAGTCCCATACTTCCTTGGGTGTATGAAAGAAATGTGTCCCCTCAGCCGTGGAGACTCTAAGACGGGCACGAAACATCATGGCATACTTCACATTTAAATGTCTTATTCTCGCCTTTGCTTCTATGAACGTTGCTCTTTGTTTCTGTATGGCCTTAGTAAGGTCCAGGAAGATTATTACTTTATGATTGTCCATAAGTATCTCTCGTTTTTCTCACCCCCTTGCCAGGATGTGGTCGCGATCCAGGTAATGTAAGAGACGAGCAACTATAGGCCTAGGTGGCATTCCAGGTTGCAGCTGCTTTGCTGGGACCATATGCGCCCTCTCCAATGCATAGAAGACGGAGAGTCCCTCTAGTGCTATCTCCTCTCACAGCCATCTCTTCAAGTAAGATATTGCATCTCTCCCCTCCACTCTTTCGGACATACCTACGATGCGGATATTATTTCTCAGGGACCTATTCTCCCTGTCCTCTGCTCAGAGTTCTATGGTGCACACCTTCGCCTTTATCCTTATAACGCTTGTCTGTAAGGAGCCTACCCCGGGTTGAGCTCTGTCAGTGTTTTCTCCATTTCGGTTACTCTTTCGACCAGTCTCCAATGGTCGTCCTTGAGGATGCCGAGGTCTACACCCAGTGCATCTATCTTGGCTTCAAGTGATTCTCCTGTGGTTTTGATGGCTTGCAAGATGTCTGTCTGTGTAGGGTCCAGCTGGGGTTCTTCTGTTACGGTATGCAGTTTCGTTGGGAGTGTCCCATGGTTTCCACTGCCCCCCAGCTCTGCCCTTTTTTTTATTCATCTTTACAATGGTGGCAATTAGGGGCAAGTGGATGCACAGGCTCTACTCTAGTTGCTCTTCTGGCCTACATCTGCTTTGAGGCCCTCCAACCCAGGGCCCCCAGAACACTAGTTCCGCTGGATTGAGTGCCCTTCTTCTCCCTTGTCTTGTTTTAGATCATCTTAGGTGCTAGTCCACAATGTCGTGCAAGGCCGGGTGCTCCTCACATTGATGGGTTCTTGTACTGGGTATGTGCGATGCTGCTGCAGCCATCTCTGGTCCTCTGGGCCCCGGTCCACAGGCCCTGTGGTGCTTTAGGGTCGGGGGTACGCAAACCAGCCTCCCAACTGGCTCCAAGGGCACTCTAGTGTTCCTGCCTCTGTATTGTATTGTTTGCCTTCAGGGCGCTCTCTTATACATGCTGCTTTACCTAGGTCCCCCTCCGACTCCTCACTCACCGGATAGTTCGGTCGGCAGGCAGGGCCGCTTGGGTCTTACACGCTCTTCCTTTCGGCCCGCAGGTCTTCCCACGCTCTGTAGGCGTCTCCTCATCTCTGCACGCCGCCATGTTGTCTCAGCCCCTTGAGGTTGTTCGAGGCCTCGAACGTCGTTGTTTGGACACTCAAGCAGTTTTCGGGGCTCACAGCTGCGGCACAGGTGGTCTATAGAGTGGTTACTGGGGGTCCCAGTTCCATTGGGACCCAATGTTTATGCAGGATTGTTAAGGAAGTGGGGTCGCTGGGAGAGAGCTCAGCAATTTGTGTCCTACTGCCTTGGCTGGCAGCCACACCCCCTTTACCAGGACCTTTTTGAGTCTTTCCTCAGGCTGTGTCTCACAGGCACCAAAAAGTAGAAGGTCGTGCTGAAAGTTAATGTCTCCTGGAATGCCCTTCAATAACTTCTCTATTGCGCTTTGGCAATCAAAAAGCAATGGAATTGAGACTGCAGGGCAACTTCAAGAAACCAAATACCCCAAAGCCTGCGAAAACCAGATTTTTAGACTGTTCGTGTAGCAAAATCTGGTAATACACCAACGTTGAATCGAGTATCAGAAACACTCTGGCACTTCATAGCAGGTAAAAGTCTCTGTGATGTTTTGAAGCGGTTACATTATCAAACACTGCACACTTTTTAAGCCCTCTATAATTGATGCACAGCCTCACATCACCAGTGCCCTTTGTGTGTGATCCCACAGGTGCTAATTAATCATTCACTCCCACCTCTTCAAATATCCCATCTTTCTTCAACCCTTGCCACTCATTCACCATCATTTGTTTCACTGCAATTGGTACCCCTCTCACCTTGCTCATCCCTTGGCCAAGCATCCTTCTTGTGTATAAATATGTAGCCTCTCAGAGAGCCCAGTTGGTCTATGTAGACTTCAAGAACCTCGGAATGCAATCACTCAGCAATTATATCATTGTCTTTTTAAAACTCTTTTTATTGATTTCAAATTTGAAACAACACACAGCAGTTATCACAAAACCTGCATTCAGCTCCCTAATCTATATATCTGTATGAGAAGGTAGGTCTAAATTGTGAGACAGAAGGTGGGGTCAGATTTGGGCTTTATTCTGCTCAGTCTGGTTGGGCTGTAATACAATCAGTGAGATATTTAAATTGTATAAGCTGCAGTCACATGGATACAGCAAGACTTCTAGACACCATCTTTGCTTCATTTCAATCAGCGTAGTAGAAAGGGACAATAGCCTGTACCCATCTATCCCTGAGCTGAACACAGGGATCTGGTGTGTTGTTGACCAATGTGTGGTAGATAGCAGTGATACCCTTACGGTCAATTCACATGATGATGAGTCGAGATTCCAGTGGGCTGTATTTTGGTAAGGCGTGGAGGTCAGGGGCATGTGCCTCCAGGGCCTGACGTAATTGTAGGTAGCTGCAGATTTCTGTCTTATGGAGGTTATACAATTCTGTGAGAGCTGCTAAAGGAAGGATATGACCCCCTTTTCGAACATCCCCAAGATAGGAGATCCCCATGAGGTCCCATGGGCAGAATGGCAGTACATTGACAGTGTGTTTTAGCCAAGTACTGTTCAATAGCAGGGCCTCATCAGTCAGAGTTCACTCCCACCTTATCCATTTAAGGGATGAGCACCAACAGGAGAGTGTAGTCTTGGTGATGGGCGGAAGAGCCTGGCACATTGCTGAGCGATACAACAGGTTCAAAATACTGTGTGTCTGTATACATTCTTGTTTTGATTAGTTGCTCGGGTTATCACAGTCACAAATAGCCAGTTGCTGATTGACATATATTTGCAAGCCCAACAATTAAGTCTGACATCAGAGTTTGAAGTCCACGTCCACTGTCATAAAGGAGTAATACACATTTCCTAAAAGCAACCGTGGGCTGCTTCCCATCCCAGAGGAAAGTCAAGATGGCCGACTGAAGTGATTAAAATAGTTTGTTTGATACAGGATATGGGAAATTTTAAAATGTATACAGCAACCTGGGGAGGGAGCTCATCCTAAATAATGCTACATGACTGGTGTGATGACATGTCTTGCTCGGTCCGTGAAAACAAGGGCTCTGTAGTGTTACTCTCAAGTCTGTTTTTCCATCAGCCAATTCCACCATCATTGGCAATATTATTGTCACCTAGTTATTTCTCCCATCTTTCTGGGATGGCACAGTTAGGATCCTAGGTTAACCCCACATTTTTCTCATGGAGCCACTTAATAATTCTGCTCCCTCTTGTTGACACATACATCTTGAACCATCCTCTATATCCTAGTTCACCATAAAAATATACTTCAAACTTAATGGGCTTATCCCCCATAAGCTAAGGGTATGCTGCTTGGCGTATATTACTTTTTTTTACCTTTGACATTTTAATGGAAGTAGTTCTTGGGACTCTGGGTTATTTTACCCTCAGAGTTAAACAACATGCATACCTCCACACCAATTACTTTCACGTCATCCAAAGATCTATCTTTTTCACAACCTTCTAATTGCAACACTATTTCTCCATTGTCTTATTTGCCACCAAAAGAGTTCGTCTCAAAGTAAATTTTTGAGAAGTTTCTTTTGCTGTTATTGGATTTACAATTTTTCCCGTAGTGCCCCTTTCTTCCACAATCTTTACAACCCCTTTCCAAGCTGTACAGTATCGTAGCCATATGACCTACCTTGCCACTCTGTCTTTCCCTTGGAAACTCTTTTTATGTCTGTCATCCACAGCTCTCAGTTTTAACACATTGCACTTGCTCTGTATACAGTTTGTCCTTTATTTCTTCCACACGTGATAGCATGCTCAAACTTTTTTGCAATGACCAAACCTTCATGGAGATGGGGATAATCCTACTACCAGAGTTCATCCCTCATATTTTCAATACTACAGCCAAGCTTAAACTGATCCTTGATATGTTCTTCAAGTGTTGCACTAAATTTGCAGGAGGAAGCTACCACATCTTATATCAGGGGCCGTCTGAATGTTGTTGCCCATTCAGCCCTTTGCTGGCAGGCATGGGTAAAGGTTGTAAAAGCAGGTGACGCATTGGCCTTGTCTGCTTTTTACAGCTTTAACCCATGCCCACAGACACACCCACACCTGTGCGCAGCTCTGACATGCTCTGACTATGGGCCGTCTGATTGGCGGTTCCCTGGTCGCACAAGACGCAGAAGTCTCAGTGGCCATCTTAGGGCTGAGCATGGAGCTGCGTCTTGCTTGACAATCAGATTTGGCTCCCAAACTAGCAGCATCTCATTTTATTCCCGACCTCCTAATTCCTGTAATGCCTTTTACGCTCTGATTCTAAGAGCTTTCAAGAGCTTCTTCTGCATCCTGAGTCTTCCTACCTGACCCTTTTCCTGAGTTATTTGTGTCTGGTCTTGAATTCCACAACAAGAAGTCACGACCAGCATGTGCCATTATGCTCCTGAATACCACTCAATTTACACAGTCCCAGGTATAGGCTTACACATTTATAGGTCACTATATAGTACATCATTAGTAGTACAGTTTATGTTCTTACACCTTTCTCCTTTTCAATGAGCACACAAGTCCCCTGGGTATTCGTACTTCCATCTCATATATGACATATCAGTTTGCAAACCAGCACTCCAGAGGGTGCCAATAGCAAAACCGGCCTGGACACTCAAGCAGTTTTCCCTTTCCTAACTTTCCTTCTTTTCTTCCCCCATTTCCCTTCGGTTCTTCCTCCTGGGGGAACTTTTTTCCATCAGGGTGAGCGCAGGGGGGCAGTGGAGGACTGCATTTCAGAATATTGCTCTTGCGGGGCATGATATATACAGGTCAGTGCTGCTTTGGTTTTCTACATAGCGCTGTGCTGTCTGACAGATTTTTAAGCCCACGTAGTTTTCCCTGCCCGAGCAATGGAATCGGGCAAAGTACTAAACACCATCTTAGACACCATCACACCTTTACAAGGGGAGGTTCAAGCTTCCAGGCTCGAAAATCAGGAACACTAAAAGGCACTCGAGAGGGTACATTGGGAGGTGGCTGGATTATCCAAACATGGGAAAGGTGGAGACAGGGAGGTGTGCCTACCCCCTACAACCATGGACCTTTCCTCCACTTGGTACCCTGATGTGGGTCAAATTCACCCAGTGGCATACTTCTCACAGAAATTGACTCCATGTGAAGTAAACTACAACACTGCATATAAAGAGTTATTGGTAAGAAAAAAGCTTTTGAGGAATGGCGCCATTATCTTATGGGGGCTAGGCATACTATTGAAATCTACATGGATCCTAGGAATTTGCCCCAGTGGCAGCGTACCTCAGAAGATTGGACCATCAAAATGTCCCTTATCTAAATGATTGGCTAGTCAAAGGCCAGTCTTTTCAAGATGCAATTTACCTTCAACTTTTGAACAGAGACAAATCTTCTTTGACACCAAACGAAGAGAATGGAAGCATCTCTCAACACAACTGAGTGCAAGGCTTTTCCTACAAAGGAGAGGGTACTAAAGACATTAACCTAGCTCACAAACCTCTAAAAAAAAATCTATTTCAGTGTTAACGTACAAATCCTTCCTCTGCATGATGTCATCCTGCATTCCTTTAATACCAAATTGCGGGTTAGGAATGAGACTGTTACAGGATGAACTGGGCAATGATTGGTCACAAGACCAAGAATCTTTTGATGACATTATCAACATAACAAATAAAATAAAGGAAGCAATTCCCTGGAGGACAAAACAAGAAAATGGGCCTGATTACGACCTTGCCAGAGGGGATTACGCCATCACAAAAGTGACGGATATCCTGCCCGACGTTTTACAAGTTCCATAGGATATAATGGTACTTGTAATACAGGGGACGGGATTTCCGTCATATTTGTGACTGCGTAATGTCCTCTGCCAAGATGGTAATCAGGCCCAATGTGTTAACAGAATTAACTTTCCTCCATTTCTCTCCAGCATTTGTAAAGAAAACAGATGCTTTATTAGAGGGTTGGGGGGGCGCATCTTCAGGAGTTTAACGCTGCCCTTATTACAACAAACCTGGGGTCCAGAACGGTAAGGCAGGTGCCTTGACATGATCCTATGAGATACAGGTGGAATAACCTGAGAAAGATCAACCCCTTATTCTCCAAAAATGAAACATGGTCTCTAACATCGAAAACACATGCGTTGCTAGTGTTATCAGTGATTTCTTATAGGAACTCACAACACGTTTAGAGGCTCTACATATTATTGATTGGTTACAGGCTGACAAACCCCATTCAGAGTGTAGAGGATTATGGAACCATGGGCATGATATTTATGTGCGCTTTAATGATCTTCAAACAAAGGTGATGCACTGGGTACATGATTCAGACCTGGCAGGGCATTTGGGCTCCCTTAAAACTATATCATGAATCTCCTGGTATTTCTGGTGGCCAACATTGTGGGTGGATGTAGAAAGATACATAAAAACGTGTTTCATTCGTGCTTTTGTCATACTAAGCCTGTTGGTTTACTAGAACCCCTTCCAATACCAGATGCCCCTTGGCATATCGTGTGTGTCGACTTTGTGGTGGAACTACCGCACAGTCAAAGGCACACAGTAATTTTGTTGGCAATTGATCCCTTAACTAAAATGGGACACTTTATGGTCTTACCTAAATTACCCACTGTCCTACAGTTGGCATAAAGCTTAGCCTGTCATATCATTAAACTGCATGGTATTACTGACCAGGGTTCTCAATTTACCTCCTAATTTTAGCACCAGCCTAATTTTAGCACCAGCTATGAAAAACATTCCACTTAGATGCCCGCTTATCAACCAGTTATCACCCTGAACAGATAGTTTGATGGAGCACCTAAATCAGACAGTAGGCCAATACCTACGCAGTGTAGCCTTACTAAGTGGCAATGACTGGTCCCAGTATCTATGGATGGCAACATTTGTGTATAACAACACAGAACACACTGCATTAGGGTGTATCCCATGCTAGTGTCTTCTAGAATTTCATTCAAACGTTTTACCTTTACCTGAGAATCACACACATTTGCACAGGGTATTAAAAGATGCTAAGAAAAGTGTAGAAAAAGTCCGGGCCACTCACTGTGAAATATGCTTATAAAAACTTATGTTGAGCCACAGTATCAAGTAGGAGACCAGGTGTGGTTTGCAACCAATCATATTACATTGCCAGCCAATCATAAATTGGAACCCGGGTTTGTTGGTTCTTTTTCCATAACCAAGGTTTTAAACCCAGTCACAGTCAGGTGAGGCCTCCCCATCTCCAAGAAAATCCATCCTGTTTTTCACGTTTCCTTACTAAAAAGATGTTTTCCCATTACACGACTGATAACCCCTCAGGGTGGGAGAACATGAATATGAAATTAATCAAATCGTAGATTCTAAATGTACCTGAGGGGATCTCTACTGCCAGGTTGATTGGAAGGGGTATGGCCCAGAGGAGAGATCCTGGGAACCGGCTTCACATCTTTTACATACATCTCATCTTCTCTTTAGATTCCATAACATGCACCCTACTAAGCCTAGACTGTTGCCAAGACAGCAAAACTTGTAGGGGAAGGGACTACTGTCAGGGGCTATCAGAATGTATTTGCCCATCCAGCCCTTTGCGGGCTGGCATGGGTAAGGCTGTAAAAGGTAGGCGAGGCCACGCTCTCCCCGACACACCCACACCTACAAGCGGCTCCAACACGCTCTAACGAGGGACCGCCTGATTGTCGGTTGCCTGGTCGCACGAGACGCCCAAAGTTTCGGCGGCCTTATAGGGCAGCACACAGAGCTGCGTCTTGTTTGACAATCAGATTCAGCTTCCAAACTAGCAGCATCTCACATTCCGCACAAACTCCTCAGTCCTGTAATCCTTCTTACACTCTGATTTTAAGAAGTTTTGCTGCATCCTGAGTCCTTCCTACTGTTGTAACTGAGCAATGTATGTATGTACTGACAAATGACCAGTTTCCATTAATTAATTGTTGTAACCAAACAATGTATGAATGTACGTGTTGTTCATATTAATCTGTATTATAGTTATTGATTTAGGACAAAATGGTTAAACATATAAATCAGCGTATAATATGCATCTTTCATGTTAGTAGTAATTCGGTATAGTGGTATAGTCCAAGAGCTCCTAAGAATGTTGGGCATTGGAATGCCCGGGAGCTTGCCTTAGAATGTTGGGGAAAGACTGTTGGTTTACTGGAGTTGAGGAGACGATGAGTGAGGAGTTAACGATTAAACAGGTTAATTCAACAGAACTGACCACGGTTCCTTCATTCTTTATGCGACGCTAACCTGTAGAACACAACAACTTTGATGGCGACGAGGATGGGATACCTGTGCAGGGGGCAGTGAAACTCCTCACCCCTGATTGCCTTCATCGCCTTTTCTGGATACCCAAGAGCTCTAGTGTGGTGTGGGCGCCTTGTTCTAAAGATCTCACTTGGATATTGATGGATGGCAGTAGCTGTGCTGTTCCAGCCCGTTGTGGCATCCAGAGTCCATCGTTGTTGCTGTGAGTGCCCCGTGGTTCAGGCATTTCGCGTTCGTCGAGCGTCCTGAAGGGGAGCGCTTCGTTCCGCATTGAACGCACTGAAAACGTCCCGGCGACTGGTGAGGGTCGTTTGAGGAAGTACGGCGTCAGTACCTCAGCGACGCAGCAGGAAGATAGTATTGCCGGGTGGGCGGACCTGGCTGCTTGTTACCGCGTCACGCATTTGCGTGGTGTAGTGAGGAGGAGGTGCGACCCCAAGCAGAAGGGCGTCGCATCTCGATTCAAGCAGCATTGACGCTGCGAAGGTGGATTCCGGCGTCCGATATCGACGCGGAGAGGCGGAGCCCTACATTCCCGGCATGACGCCAACCAGCATTTCGTTACCTGGAAGGAGTGAGTAAACTGAGGTAACGCGGTGTTGAGCGCCTAGGAACTACAGGGCGCACGGTGCCCGGGGGAAATAATACACGACTGTACGAGCGCTGTCAAGTAAGAAATAAATTCATCTGGAGGATTTCTTTTCTTTTTTTTTCCAGATTTTGCCTGCTGGCATTTTATTCTTGAGAGACGGGAATTAAAGAAAAAAAAATAAAAAAACACATTAGACAGTGTTGGAGTATAGGTGTTCAGATACTCTTAAGTTCAAATTCCTCTTGGATCATAGTGACAATTTGCAAAATGACGGCGACTGGTATGTCACAGCCCCCACCATTTTTGAATGAAATTGGTGAACCAGTCCTTCCCTGGAAAGAGTGGGAGAAATTATTTGAATTCTACTTGATAGCAATTGGAGGAGAAAAATTCTCGGCGTTGAGGAAGCAACATATTCTGTTACACAATTTAGGAGTACATGGACGAAAGGTGTATGAAAATTTAACAGACCCTGATGATGTATTGGAGGGTGAGGGGGATGGTTTAAATGATTACGAGAAAACGGTAAGGAAGTTAGAAAATAATTTTGGTCACAAAGTCAATGTAGTGCTTGAGAGGCATACATTTTTTAGTAGAACGCAAGGTAAGGATGAAAAAATAGCCAGCTATATTGCATGTTTGAGGGGACTGGCTAACACCTGTGAGTTTGGTAACCTTGAGGATTCCTTAATACGTGACCAGTTAGTAAGGTGTACCAATAACTTGAAAATTCAGGAAAAATTGTTAGTTTACAATCCTACCTTGAAGGAGGCTGTGGCTATAGCAAAGGGAATAGAGCACACAGTGGAATGCATGAAACTAATTAAATGTTCCTCAGGGGAAGAAGATGTCAAAGAAGTTAAGGTTTATCCCAAACTAGAGAGTAGTGCACCCAACCTAGAAGAAGATTGCAAAATTCATGAAGTTTCTCTCAAGAAAAATAGCCTGAGTAACATGGAGGGAATTAAAAGCAAGTGTTTTAGGTGCGGAAACAGTAGACATCTGGCCAACAATCCTATGTGTCCGGCCCGCAACTGTGTATGTCTTAAGTGTGGTGCGAGGGGACATTATGCGAGGGTATGCAAGAATGAGAGGGGTGAGCGTAGTGAGAAAAAGAATGTACATATTGTTGAAGAGACCCAAGATATTAAGAGCAAATGTGTGCTGCAGTTGAAAAACCTGAATAAGAGCGGAAAAGGAGGTACTTTATACCCTACGTGTGTTATCGAACTGGAGGGAGTGTGTGTAAGGGCGTTTGCAGACTCCTGTTCTCCATTTACATTTATGGATTACAGTGTTTTTTAAATGAATTATAAAAATAAGGGGTATAAACTTCAACCTGCAGACATCTCTCTGGGAGGTTACAATAATGACCCTATACCTCTGAGGGGTATGTTATGTCTCCGAATAACCTTTAAAGGTCGACATACAAAAGGGAAAGTGTACTTCACAGACAAGGGTTCCAATCTTTTAGGGTGGAGACATCAAAGGGAATTAGGAATTAAGCTTGACCCCAACAATGATGAACCGGTACTTCAAGTGGGTGAGTCTAGATGTGGCATGAGAGTTTGTGAGGAATTTCCAGAATTGTTTGGAGATAGGTTTGGGTTGCTTAAGAACTACCAACATAAGATAAAGATGAAGGAGAATGCTATGCCGAAAGTCCATAAGGCCAGACGGATCCCCTATCTAATGCAGGAGTCTCTTAAACAAGAACTGAACAAACTGGTAGAATTAGGAGTTATAGAACCTATTGAAAGTTCATTATGGTTGGCCCCCATTGTAGTCACGAGTAAATCGGGAGGAAGAGGAATCCGTTTATGTGTTGACCTTAGGGACTTAAATGCCAACATATGGGTGGATAGGTTTCCCCTACCCAGGATTAATGAGATGTTGAGCACCATGGGCCCAGCCAAATTCTTCAGTGTGATAGACCTGTCCTCAGCATATCACCAGGTTGAACTTCATCCTTCCTCTCGTTCTCTCACCTCTTTTATCACCCCATATGGAGCGTTCAGATTTTGCAGAATGCCTTTTGGCTTAGCCTCGGCGGCGGCTGTTTTCCAGCGTATCATGCAAAGCATATTGCAGGGTATAAACCGGGTAATGTGCTTCCAGGACGATATTCTTGTTTATGGTGTTACGGAGAGAGAACATGATGTTACAGCGCGGAAGGTGTTTTCGGCACTGGAACGTGCTGGCATGACTATCCGTAGAGATAAATGCCAAATTGGAGTAGAGTCAGTTGATTATTTGGGCCATAAAATCACAAAGGATGGGTTGGAGCCTAATTTGGATTTGGTGGTTGCTGTGAAAGAGGCACCTGCACCTACCAACAAGCAGGAACTCAAATCCTTCCTAGGCTTAGCTGAGTACATGAACAAGTTTGTACATAATTTTGCCAAGTGCACAGCTTCCATGAGAGCATTGTTAAAAAAAAATGTCCCATTTGAATGGAATATGGAATGTCAGGAGGCTTTTAGCAAGGTGAAGGAGGCCATTGTGAATTCTCCTAATCTAGGAAAATTTGATTTCAAAAGGAAAACATGGGTCACTACTGACGCTAGTGGGAAGGGTCTTGGAGCCACCCTTTCCCAAGTGGTGGAGGGACAGGAAAGAATCATAGCATTTGCATCCAGGTCATTGACAGCAGCAGAGGTGAACTATTCCACCATAGAGAGAGAAACATTGGCATGCTATTGGGCAATTAATCATTTTAATTTCTTCCTTTGGGGTCTACCTTTCACAATTAGAACCGACCACAAACCTCTCACCAGTATATTCACCACCAAAGGAAGAGAACATGCCACTCCATGCATTGCCAAGTGGATTTTAGGATTAGAAGGGTATAATTTTGGGGTGGAATATGTCCCTGGGAAAAATAACGTGGTGGCTGACTTCCTATCCAGATCACCGAGGGGGGTTGGAATGGAAGAAAAGAGTGACACACTACAACCTGTACTACACATAGAATTGGCCGGCCTTACAAGAGATGAATGGGTAGAGAAAAATTAAAATGATCATATATTAAAAATGCTCTGGGAAAAAATAGTCAAAGGGTGGCCAGAGAAAGCTAGATTTCTGGAAGAAGAGCTCAAAGGATATTGGGAAGTGAGATCAGAACTCCACATATCCAAGGACATGGTAATGAGAGGTGAGAGAGTAGTACCTCCATGTGAGTTGTGGGACAAATTAGTGGGTCTGGCTCACGAAGGGCATCTAGGGAGGAACCTTACCAAGAGCAGACTTCGAGCATCCTATTGGTTCCCCACTATGGATAAGTTGGTGGAGAACGCAGTGAGGGATTGTATCAGCTGTGCCCAGAGTGACAAGACTAATGTTACAAGGAGGGCTCCATTGTCCCCTATTCCTGTTCCACTCAAACCATGGGACCAGCTGGGATTGGATATTTTAGGACCTATATCACAAATAGGTGTCAAAGGCAGGTTCATATTTGTGCTAGTAGACTATCACTCGCACTGGATGATGTTCAAGATAGTGAATCAGGTGACTACCCAGAATGCAATTGATTTCCTCTCGGAGGCATTCTTGAGGGAAGGATTACCCAGCACCTTAGTGACCGACAATGGGGTGCAGTTCACCTCAGAAACCATGAGAGAGTTTTTGTTGAAGTGTGGTATACACCATTTTAGAACGGCATTATACAACCCCCGTGCCAATGGTCTAGTTGAGAGAGCCAACAGGATGGTTAAGGAGTGTTTGCAATTGGCGTCAACAAACCACGTACCAGGTGATGTAGCTCTTAAGCAAATGTTCTGGTCGTATCACACCGCACCGAATTTGGTTACGGGAATTTCACCATTCTTTTCACTTAAAGGAAGGCACCCGGGTACCAAACTTAGTCCTAATTGGCTGAAGGAGGGGGAATCATTTGTCGAGCAGCATGAGGAAGCTGCAGCTAAAGTCAGGCATCATCAAGAGAAATACAGGAAGTGGTATGACGATCGCTTTCGTACCCGGTGGAGACCATGGAGGGTGGGACAATGGGTTAAAGTTAAGCTTCCTGAACCTACAAAAAGGGATGGTAGCAAGTTTTCTCAACCACAAAGAATCATTAAAGTACAAAAGAATGTTGTAACGCTAGAAGATGGCAGGTTGTGGAGTATGGACAGAATTTCTTGTAGCAAAGAACCATCGGGTGTGGCAGGACAGATTCCAGACGATAAAAGGGATGACGTGCAGGAGCGCTACTACCGAAACAGACACGCCAGGACCACCAAGCGCCCTACATGGCACAAGGACTTTGGCCCTCATTCTGACCCTGGCGGTCAAAGACCGCCAGGGCGGAGGACCGCGGGAGCACCGCCGACAGGCCGGCGGTGCTCCAATGGGGATTCCGACCGCGGCGGTAAAGCCGCGGTCGGACCGGCACCACTGGCGGGCTCCCGCCAGTGTACCGCCGCCCCATTGAATCCTCCACGGCGGCGCAGCTTGCTGCACCGCCGCGGGGATTCCGCCCCCCCCTACCGCCATCCAGATCCCGGCGGTCCGACCGCCGGGATCCGGATGGCGGTAGGGGGGGTCGCGGGGCCCCTGGGGGCCCCTGCAGTGCCCATGCCACTGGCATGGGCATTGCAGGGGCCCCCGTAAGAGGGCCCCTACATGTATTTCACTGTCTGCTGCGCAGACAGTGAAATACGCGACGGGTGCAACTGCACCCGTCGCACAGCTTCCACTCCGCCGGCTCGATTCCGAGCCGGCTTCATCGTGGAAGCCTCTTTCCCGCTGGGCTGGCGGCGGTCTGAAGGCGACCGCCCGCCAGCCCAGCGGGAAAGTCAGAATTACCGCCGCGGTCTTTCGACCGCGGAACGGTAATCTGACGGCGGGACTTTGGCGGGCGGCCTCCGCCGCCCGCCAAGGTCAGAATGAGGGCCTTTGTCTTTTAACACTAAGGAAGGGAGATATGTTGTAACTGAGCAATGTATGTATGTACTGACAAATGACCAGTTTCCATTAATTAATTGTTGTAACCACACAATGTATGAATGTACGTGTTGTTCATATTAATCTGTATTATAGTTATTGATTTAGGACAAAATGGTTAAACATATAAATCAGCGTATAATATGCATCTTTCATGTTAGTAGTAATTCGGTATAGTGGTATAGTCCAAGAGCTCCTAAGAATGTTGGGCATTGGAATGCCCGGGAGCTTGCCTTAGAATGTTGGGGAAAGACGGTTGGTTTACTGGAGTTGAGGAGACGATGAGTGAGGAGTTAACGATTAAACAGGTTAATTCAACAGAACTGAACACGGTTCCTTCATTCTTTATGCGACGCTAACCTGTAGAACACAACACCTACCTGTCAACTAACCAGAGTTATTCATGGCTGGTATCGAATTCCACGTCAAACTGCCACAACCACCGTGCGCTATTACGCTCCTGAACACTGCTTAGTTTGCACAGTCTCAGCTATAGACTTGCACGTTTATAGGTCACTATATATTACATCATTAGTAGTATGGTTTATGTTCTTACACCTTTCTGGTTTTACATGATCACGCGAGCCCCAGGGGTATTGAGCCTTCGATCTGGTATATGACACAGCAGTTTGCAAACCAGCACTCCCGAGAGTGGCCAGTAGCAGTGCCACAGTGGACACTCAAGCTGTTTTCTCTTCCCCCACTTTCCTTGTTTTCTTCCCCCATTTCGCCTCGGTGCTTCCTCCTGGTGGAACGTATTTCCCTCATCAGAGTGGGCAGCAGAGGTTTGCACTTCAGGACACTGCTCCTGCTGAGTACGAAATATACAGATCAGTGCTGCTTTTGATTTTCTACATAGGGCAGAGCTGTCTGACATCTCAGCACTCTCCTTCCAAAGGGATATCTCTAAAGTTTTGTGCTCACTTTGGGATGATACAGCTAATAGAGTATTTATGCATACTTCATATTTATTCATAACTAACACATCCTCACTCCTGAGCTCAGGGAGGTGATCAAACATCTTTTCACTTTTTGGGCACTGACAGTGAATCAGAAGTGAAGTCTTCCTTTCTAAACTCAAAGACATTCCACACACTCTTCTATAGTGGCCAAACACTTTGGGCTTGATTCTAACTTTGGAGGACGGTGTTAAACCGTCCCAAAAGTGGCGGATATACCACCTACCGTATTACGAGTCCATTATATCCTATGGAACTCGTAATACGGTAGGTGGTATATCCGCCACTTTTGGGACGGTTTAACACCGTCCTCCAAAGTTAGAATCAGGCCCTTTATCCCACTTTTCCCACTTAAGCACTGGTTCATCTGGTGAAGTGAGAAAAAACAGTGGAGCTGTTATATTCTACATAGCGAGTCATGAGAACCAGAGCTCAGTAAACTAAACTGAACTACAAATGACACTAGGGTAATAAAGATTTGGCAACAAGTGAGTAAATATATAGAAATGTTACAGAGTGGTGGTCGCCACTGAGTAGTTACAGTTACATTAGAACTTCCGTAGTAAGAGCATTTTTGACTTCATCAACAAGTATGGCACTGTTTGACGAATCTTCACAAAACCTTTTTTTTAAAAGTACATTCACATCAGCTCCTTCCTGGAAAGTGTCAGGGTGTTCCGTCACGGTGGGGTATAGAAAAAGGGTGGTGGTGCTGAATGTTATGTTTCCATGTTAATTCTCATAGAAAATTTTGGGAGCGATATAGAAAAAAACAGCTGAACGTAATTACACCAAATTTGGCAGCAATTGTTATAGATCCGTTCCTGCTGTTTTCAAGTAAATTGTGTTTTAAAATGGTGCTCAGGATAGGCTTTGAAAGGGTTAGAAAGTAGGTATATTTGGACGGTTGATCCTACAGCAGTCTAGCAGTACCATCAACTTACAAAATTAGGGTTTCTGAGTGGCCCACAGAGCTTTTTCTCCTGTCTAAATTTTCAGCACCATTCCTGCAGTCCCAGAGGACCAAAGTGTAAGGAAATGCCTCCTTGGCATGGTTACCCCTGACTTTTTGCCTTTGCTGATGCCAAGTTATGATTTGAAAGTGTGCTGAGGCCTTCTAACCAGGCCCCAGCACCAGTGTTCTTTCCCTAAACTGTACCTTTGTCTCCACAATTGGCACAACCCTGGCACCCAGGTAAGTCCCTTGTAACTGTTACCCCTGGTACCATGGGCCCTGATGCCGGGGAAGGTCTCTGAGGGCTGCAGCATGTCTTATGCCACCCTGGGGACCCCTCACTCAGCACAAACACACTGCTTGCCAGCTTGTGTGTGCTGGTGGGGAGAAAATGACTAAGTCGACATGGCACTCCCCTCAGAGAGCCATACCACCCTCACACTGCCTATGGCATAGGTAAGTCACCCCTCTAGCAGGCCTTACAGCCCTAAGGTAGGGTGCACTATACCACAGGTGGGGGCATATGTGCATGAGCACTATGCCCCTACAGTGTTAAGCAAAACCTTAGACATTGTAAGTGCAGGGTAGCCATAAGAGTATATGGTCTGGGAGTCTGTCAAACACAAACTCCACAGCACCATAATGGCTACACTGAAAACTGGGAAGTTTGGTATCAAACTTCTCAGCACAATAAATGCACGCTGATGCCAGTGTGCACTTTATTGTAAAAATACACCCAGGGGGTATCTTAGAGATGCCCCCTGAAAACATACCCGACTTCCAGTGTGGGCTGACTAGTTTTTGCCAGCCTGCCACACACCAAACATGTTGCTGGCCTCATGGGGAGAGTGCCTTTGTCACTCTGTGGCCAGGAACAAAGCCTTTACTGGGTGGAGGTGCTTCTCACCTCCCCCTGCAGGAACTATAACACCTGCCGGTGAGCCTCAAAGGCTCACCCCCTTTGTTACAGCGCCACAGGGCATCCCACCTGGTGGAGATGCCCGCCCCTCCGGCCACTGCCCCCACTTTTGGCGGCAAGGCTGGAGGAGATAATGAGAAAAACAAGGAGGAGTCACCCCCCCAGTCAGGACAGCCCCTAAGGTGTCCTGAGCTGAGGTAACTCTTACTTTTAGAAATACTCCATCTTGTAGAAGGAGGATTCCCCCAATAGGATTAGGGTTGTGCCCCCTCCCCACAGGGAGGAGCACAAAGAGGGTGTAGCCACCCTCAAGGACAATAGCCATTGGCTACTGCCCTCCCAGACCTAAACACACCCCTAAATTGAGTATTTAGGGGCTCCCAGAACCGAGGAAGATAGATTCCTGCAACCTAAAAAAGAAGAAGGACTGCTGACCTGAAGCCCTGCAGTGAAGACGGAGACGACAACTGATTTGGCCCCAGCCCCACCGGCCTGCCTCCCTACGTCGAAGAAAACTGCAACAGCGACGCATCCAACAGGGTCCAGTGACCTCTCAAGCCTCAGAGGACTACCCTGCATCTAAAGGACCAAGAAACTCCAGAGAACAGCGGCCCTGTTCAAGAAACTGCAACTCTTTGCAACAAAGAAGCATCTTTTAAAGACCACACTTTTCCCGCCGGAAGGGTGAGACTTTCCACTCTGCACCCAACGCCCCCGGCTCGACCTGCGGAAAACGAATACTACAGGGAGGACTCCCGGGCAACTACAAGCCCGTGAGTAGCCAGAGTTGACCCCCCTGAGCCCCCACAGAGACGCCTGCAGAGGAAATCCAGAGGCTCCCCCTGACTGCAACTGCCTGCTTTAAGGAACCTGACGCCTGGAAACCACACTGCACCCGCAGCCCCCAGGACCTGAAGGAACTGAACTCCAGTGCAGGAGCGACCCCCATGCGACCCTCTGCCTAGCCCAGGTGGTGGGTACCCCGAGGAGCCCCCGTGCCTGCCTGCATCGTTGAAGAGACCCCCGAGTCTCCCCATTGATTCCTATTAGAAACCCGATGCCTGTTTGCACTCGGCCGCCCCTGTGCCGCTGAGGGTGTACTTTCTGTGCCTGCTTGTGTCCCCCCCGGTGCCCTACAAAACCCCCCTGGTCTTCCCTCTGAAGACGCGGGTACTTACCTGCTGGCAGACTGGAACCCGAGCACCCCTATTTCCATTGAAGCCTATGTGTTTTGGGCACCACTTTGACCTCTGCACCTGACCGGCCCTGAGCTGCTGGTGTGGTAACTTTGGGGTTGCCCTGAACCCCCAACAGTGGGCTACCTTGGACCCAACTTTGAACCCTGTAAGTGTTTTACTTACCTGTGAACTTAACATTTACTTACCTCCCCCAGGAACTGTTGATTTGTGCAGTGTCCACTTTTAAAATAGCTTATTGCCATTTTTGTCAAAACTGTACATGCTATTGTGATTATTCAAAGTTCCTAGAATACCTGAGTCAAATACCTTTCATTTAAAGTATTGTTTGTAAATCTTGAACCTGTGGTTCTTAAAATAAACGAAGAAAATATATTCTTCTATATAAAAACCCATTGACCTGGAATTTGTCTTTGAGTGTGTGTTCCTCATTTATTGCCTGTGTGTGTACAACAAATGCTTAACACTACACTCTGATAAGCCTACTGCTCGACCACACTATCACAAAATAGAGCATTAGAATTATCTCTTTTTGCCACTATCTTACCTTTAAAGGGAACCCTTGGACTCTGTGCACACTATTTCTTACTTTGAAATAGTATATACAGAGCCAACTTCCTACATTGGTGGATCAGCGGTGGGATACAAGACTTTGCATTTGCTGGACTACTCAGCCAATACCTGATCACCCGACTAAATTCCAAAAATTGTCATTAGAAACTGATTTTTTAAATTTGAGCGATTTTTCTAAAAAAAATTAAGTCCTGCTAGGGCCTTGTGTTAGTCCCTGTTAGCATTTCTTTTAGAGTTTAAAAGTTTTGTAAAAGTTTGGATTAAGTTCTAGAGATAGTTTTAGATTCTTAAAAAGTATCCCAACTTTTAGAGAAATAATGTCTGCTGCAGAAGAGAAAGTGGTGGAGCTCAACCTCACACCTTACCTGCATCTTAGGATGTCAGAGTTAAGGACTCTCTGCAGAATCAAGAAAATAAAAACTGGATCAAACCCTACCAAAGTACAGCTCCAGGAGCTCTTGGAAGAGTTTGCTAGAGACAACCCCCTCTGAAGATATCCTTACAGAGGATGAAGCTAGTGAAGTGGAAGACAATTTCCCCCCTCCACTCCTAGTTAGGTAGACCAGGGTTCCCCAAACCTGACTCCACAAGTGATAGTCAGAGATTTTGCTTCTCCCACAGGGGAGTCCAACAGCTCTGGAAGCATTGAGGGCAGCCTCAATGAAGATGACCTCCTGTTAGCCAGGATAGCCAAAAGATTGGCTTTGGAGAGACAGCTCCTAGCCATAGAAAGGGAAAGACAAGAGATGGGCTTAGCTCCCATCAATGGTGGCAGCAATTTAAATAGGATCAGAGATACTCCTGACATGCTAAAAATCCCCAAAGGGATTGTAACAAAATATGAAGATGGTGATGACATCACCAAATGGTTCACAGCTTTTGAGAGGGCTTGTGCAACCACAAAAGTAACCAAATCTCACTGGGGTGCTCTCCTTTGGGAAATGTTCACTGGAAAGTGTAGGGATAGACTCCTCACACTCTCTGGAAAAGATGCAGAATCCTATGACCTCATGAAGGCTACCCTGATTGAGGGCTTTGGATTCTCAAATGAGGAGTACAGGATTAGGTTCAGGGGGGCTCAAAATCCTCGAGCCAGACCTGGGTTGATTTTGTTGACTTCTCAGTCAAAACACTGGATGGTTGGATTAATGGCAGTGGTGTAAATGATTATGATGGGCTGTACAATCTGTTTATGAAAGAACACCTTTTAAGTAATTGTTTCAATGATAAACTGCATCAGTATCTGGTAGACCTAGGTCCAATTTCTCCCCAAGAATTGGGAAAGAAGGCAGACCATTGGGTCAAGACTAGAGTGACCAAGACTTCCTCAGGGGGTGAACAAAAGAAAAGGGGTCACAAAGACTCCCCAGGGGAAGAGTGTTGAGACATCCAAGGGTAGAAGTAATGAGTCTTCTACAGGGCCCCAAAAAACTGCTCAGGAGGGAGGGTCCAAAGTCTCTTCACAATCCAATTTTGGATACAAGGGTAAAAACTTTGATCCCAAAAAGGCCTGGTGTTGTAGCTGTAATCAGCAGGGACACCAAACTGGAGACAAGGCCTATCCAAAGAAAGGTTCCACTTCTACTACTACTCCAGTTAGCACTGGAATAGCCAGTCTCCAGCTGGGATCAACAGTGTGCCCAGAGCAAATCAGGGTTCACACTGAAGCTACATTAGCTTCTGAGGGTGGGGTGGACTTAGCCACACTTGCTGCCTGGCCCCCTAATATGCAAAAATACAGGCAGCCACTCTTAATTAATGGGACTAGTGTAAAAGCCCTGAGGGATACTGGTGCCAGTGTCACAATGGTGACAGACAAACTGGTTGCCCCAGGACATTACCTGACTGGACAAACGTATCCAGTCACCAATGCGGACAATCAGACTAAAGTACATCCCATGGCTATGGTAACTTTAGAATGGGGTGGGGTCACTGGCCTGAAACAGGCGGTAGTCTCCTCTGCTATCCCAGTAGACTGTTTGCTTGGAAATGACCTGGAGTCCTCAGCATGGGCTGAGGTAGAATTCAAAACCCATGCAGCCATGCTGGGTATCCCGGAACTGGTATGTGTCAAGACAAGGGCACAGTGCAAGACTCAGGGTGAAAAAGAGGTGTTGGAGTCTGGAAGAATGGCCCAACCCTCCAAGAGAAAAGGAAAGAAGACTGGGGAACCAGCTTCAACACAGCAAAAGAAAAAGAACCTCTCTTCCCAGGAAGAAGTTCTGCCCTCTGAGGGAACTGAGCCCTTATCAGGTTGAACTCTTAGGCCCAGGGGGACCCACAAGGGAACAGCTATGTAAGGAGCAAGAAACATGTCCCTCTCTTGAAGGCCTTAGGCAGCAAGCTGCTGAGGAAACCAAAGGAAAAGTAAGTGGAACACACAGGGTCTATTGGGAACATGGACTCCTTTACACTGAGGCAAGAGATCCCAAACCTGGTGTCACTAGGAGAGTGGTAGTGCCTCAGGAGTTTAGGGAGTTCATTCTGACCTTAGCCCATGACATGCCACTTGCTGGGCATTTGGGACAAACCAAGACTTGGGAGAGGTTAGTCAACCATTTCTATTGGCCCAACATGTCCCAGAAAGTAAAGGAGTTTTGTGCCTCCTGTGCCACCTGTCAAGCCAGTGGTAAGACAGGTGGCCATTCAAAGGCCCCCCTCATTCCACTTCCAGTGGTGGGGGTCCCCTTTGAAAGAGTGGGAGTGGACATAGTGGGTCCACTTGAACCTCCCACAGCCAAAGGGAATCAGTATATCCTAGTAGTAGTGGATCATGCTACTAGGTACCCTGAAACAATTCCCCTTAGGTCCACTACTGCCCCTGCAGTAGCCAAAGCACTCATTGGTATCTTTACCAGAGTGGGATTTCCCAAGGAGGTGGTTTCTGACAGAGGTACCAACTTCATGTCAGCATACCTTAAACACATGTGGAATGAGTGTGGGGTGACTTACAAGTTCACCACACCATATCATCCACAAACCAACGGTCTTGTGGAAAGATTCAACAAGACATTGAAGGGCATGATCATGGGGCTCCCTGAAAAGCTCAAAAGAAGATGGGATGTCCTCTTGCCATGTCTGCTTTTCGCCTACAGAGAGGTGCCTCAGAAGGGAGTAGGGTTTTCCCCCTTTGAACGTCTGTTTGGCCATCCTGTAGGGGGACCACTAGCTCTTGGGAAAGAAGGCTGGGAGAGACCTCTTCATGAGCCTAAGCAAAATATAGTGGACTATGTACTAGGCTTACGTTCCAGGATGGCCGAGTACATGGAAAAGGCAAGTAAAAACCTTGAGGCCAGCCAACAACTCCAGAACATGTGGTATGACCAAAAGGCTGCTATGGTTGAGTTTCAGCCAGGGCAGAAAGTCTGGGTTCTGGAGCCTGTGGCTCCCAGGGCACTTCAGGTCAGAAGGAGTGGCCCTTACCCAGTGCTAGAGAGAAAGAGTCATGTCACCTACCTGGTAGACCTACACACTAGCAGGACCCCCAAAAGGGTGATCCATGTGAACCGCCTCAAACTCTTTCATGACAGGGCAGATGTAAACATGTTAATGGTTACAGATGAGGACCAGGAAGCTGAGAGTGAACTTCTCCCTGATCTCCTCTCCACTGACCCTAAAGATGGCTCAGTAGATGGAGTGATCTATTCAGACACCCTCTCTGGCCAACAGCAAGCTGACTGTAGGAAAGTCCTACAACAGTTTGCTGAGCTCTTTTCCCTAACCCCTGGTCAGACACACCTGTGTACCCATAATGTGGACACAGGAGACAGCATGCCTGTCAAAAACAACATTTTTAAACAGTCTGACCAAGTTCAGAAAAGCATCAAAGTGGAAGTCCATAAGATGCTGGAATTGGGAGTCGTTGAGCACTCTGACAGTCCCTGGGCTAGCCCAGTGTTCTTAGTCCCCAAACCTCACACCAAAGATGGCAAGAGAGAGATCAGGTTTTGTGTGGACTACAGAGGACTTAATTCTGTCACCAAGACAGAAGCACATCCCATTCCAAGGGCAGATGAGTTAATTGATAAATTGGGTGCTGCCAAATACTTGAGTACCTTTGACTTGACAGCAGGGTACTGGCAAATAAAAATGGCACCAGGAGCAAAAGAAAAGACAGCATTCTCTACACCTGATGAGCACTATCAGTTTACTGTGATGCCCTTTGGCTTAAAGAATGCCCCTGCCACCTTCCAAAGGTTGGTGAATCAAGTCCTTGCTGGCTTAGAGTCCTTTAGTGCAGCTTATCTTGATGATATTGCTGTCTTTAGCTCCAGCTGGCAGGATCAACTGGTCCACCTGAGGAAGGTTTTGCAGGCCCTGCAAGCAGCAGGCCTCTCTATCAAGGCATCCAAATGTCAGATAGGGCAGGGTACTGTGGTTTACTTGGGACACCTTATAGGTGGAGGCCAAGTTCAGCCACTCCAACCCAAGATCCAGACTGTTCTGGACTGGGTAGCTCCAAAAACCCAGACTCAAGTCAGGGCATTCCTTGGCTTGACTGGGTACTACAGGAGGTTTGTGAAGGGATATGGCTCCATAGTGACACCCCTCACAGAACGTACGTCTAAGAAAATGCCCAAGAAGATCAACTGGACTGTAGAATGCCAACAGGCCTTTGACACCCTGAAACAAGCTATGTGCACAGCACCAGTTCGCAAAGCTCCAGATTACTCCAAGCAGTTCATTGTGCAGACTGATGCCTCTGAACATGGGATAGGGGCAGTTCTGTCCCAAACCAATGATGATGGCCTTGACAAGCCTGTTGCTTTCCTTAGCAGGAGGTTACTCCCCAGGGAGCAGCGTTGGAGTGCCATTGAGAGGGAGGCCTTTGCTGTGGTTTGGTCCCTGAAGAAGCTGAGACCATACCTCATTGGTACTCACTTTGTAGTTCAAACTGACCACAGACCTCTCAGATGGCTAATGCAAATGAAAGGTGAAAATCCAAAACTGTTGAGGTGGTCCATCTCCCTACAGGGAATGGACTTTATTGTCAGATAATCGTGGCCTGCTGTATGCTGCACAACCTGGCTTTGCGACGCCAGGTGCCTTTTCTGCAGGAGGATGGGCCAGATGGTGGTCTTGTGGCAGCTGTGGAGCCTGTGGACAGTGAAGGATAGGAGTGAGAAGAAGAGGATATCGACAACCGAAACAACATCATCAGGCAATACTTCCAGTGAGACACAGGTAAGAAGATGCCACTGCTTCCCACATCTCATTCTATTGTTGGAACTAGCATAAGTGTGTCATTTTCATTTAGTGTATGGACTCTGACTTGTCACTTTGACTTTCCATTTCACAGATTTGGGTCCCACTTTGTGCCCTCTACTATGTTACTGCTGGCCTACAGCTGTGTTACATTGGTATGTGAACAAGTAAATTGACATTGCTATATTCCATAGTTATTGCAATTACACATTTGTGAAAGCACAGACTGACTCCAGATTGTTTTGTGATTGGAGTGTGTTTATTTCTGTGCTAATAAGTGGAGGGGGTTGTAAAATGGGCTGGGGTGATGGTGGAGGAATGTAATTGGCAGAGTCCTATTTGTTTCACAGGTGCATTGTCCAAAGGGGCATAGGAAGTGGAGCAACAGCAGTTTAAGGATGGACAGGGTGACATAGTGGGACAGAAGGGTGACATTCAGGGGGGTCAGATTTCCTGGCGTGGGTCTTGGCAATGTTCCCTGTGTTGTTCCTGGATCTCAGGGACCGTTTGCGGGGTGGTTCTCCATCTGCAGGGGGTGGGGTGCTGGTGTCCTGTTGTTACTGTGGTGGTGCCTCCTGTTCACTAGCACCGGCGGAGGTGGAGGGCTGTTCATCATCCAGGCTAGTGTCAGGGGCCCCTTGTTGTGCCAGTGTGTCCCTCCTGGTATTGGCGAGGTCTGCCAGCACCCCTGCAATGGTGACCAGGGTGTGTTAATGGACTACAAGTCCTCCCTGATCCCAAGGTAGTGTTCCTCCTGCAGCCGCTGGGACTCCTGAAACTTGGCCAGTACCGTTGCCATGGTCTCCTGATAATGATGGTAAGCTCCCATGATGTTGGAGAGTGCGTTTTGGAGAGTGGATTCCCTGGGCCTGTCCTCCCCCTTTCCTGTGCCTCTGTCCCCTGAACCGTGTGCCCACTGCCCCCAGGTCCCAGATTTTCTTGGGTTGGTGGGTTTGCCTGGGTTCCCTGTAGTGGTGGACACACTGCTGATTGACGTGTCCTGGGGTCAGAGGGATTGGCCCACTGGGTGGGTGCTGTGCTGGTGTTTCCTGAGGGGGGAGGCCCTGTGGTGGCTTGTGACAGTGTCAGGGGAACCGACTGTCCGAGGTCCCAGATGGGCCAGGCTGGTCATCTGATCCAGTTGTGCAGAGCTGCTGTCATCACTGTGGGCCTCTTCTGTGGGGGGACTGGATATGTCTGGCACCTCCTGTCCGGTGACGTTGGGTAGGGGTCCTGTTGGGGTGTAAATGCATAAATATTGTATCCGTGTGTGCCATTGTGTGAAATGGGTGGTTGACCCTGTACTCCAGTGCTTGCATTAGTGGCTTGGTCCTTGTGTGATTGGTGATTTTCGGGCATGAGTGAGTCTCTGTAGTGGACATGCTTGGGTGGTGGGTGTCCATGCATTGGCGTCACATGTAGGGCTTGGTTTTGGGATGTGTGGGTTGTGTTGGTGGGGTAACTGTGGGTTGTTGGGGTGATGGGTGTGAGGGTAAGGGTGGGAGTATGTGATGGCATGCAGGTAGGGTGGGGGGGGTATAGTAGTAAAGATTTGCCTTAACAGAGTCCAGTCCTCCTGCTACTCCTGCCAGGCCCTCAGGATGCAGTATAGCCAAGACTTTCTCCTCCCATGTTGTTAGTTGTGGGGGAGGAGGTGGGTGTCCACCGGCAGTCCTCTGTACAGCAATCTGGTGTCTGGAGACCACAGAACGCACCTTCCCCCGTAGGTCAATCCACCTCTTTCTGATGTCATCCCTAGTTCTTGGATGCTGTCCCACTGCGTTGACCCTGTCAACTATTCTGCGCCATAGCTCCATCTTCCTTGCAATGGATGTCTGCTGCACCTGTGATCCGAATAGCTGTGGCTCTACCCGGACGATTTCCTCCACCATGACCCTGAGCTCCTCCTCAGAGAACCTGGGGTGTTGTTGAGGTGCCATGATGTGGTGTGGGTGATGTGTGAGGTGGTGTCTGTTGTGATGCGTGAGGGTGTGTGTTGGTGTGTGTTGTTTGAGGTGCGCGGATGTTGTGTAAGTGATGGTGTTGTGTGTCTGTGGATGCTGGTGTTGTTTCTGGTAGTGTATCTCTCTGGCATGGGTTCAAAATTCTGATAGTAAGGGCTTGTGGGTGACGTGGGTGTGTACTTTATATTGGATTGGGTGTATGGGTGTGGTGTGTGTGTGTGTATCAGGTGTGTGTATTTCGAATCGTCCAATGTGGTTGTGTTTTGTATATGTGTTTGTATTTTGAGCGCAGCAGTGTGTACCGCCAATGGATTACCGCGGTTGAAAGACCGCCGCGTTGATTCCTGTTGGTGTGACGGTGTCGATTTTGTTATCGCCAGTTTATTACTGACCTTTGGTGTGGCGGACTTGTGTGGGTGTCTGTATTGTGGCGGATTCCGGGCTGTGGGTCGTAATACCTGTAGCGGAATTCCACAGCTGCAGCGGTATGTTGGCGGTCTGCTGCACGGCGGTAGGCGGGATTTACCGCCAGGGTTTTAATGAGGGCCTTAGTCCACATATATCGTCAGTAAGTGTTGGTGTGTTTCTGCTAGATCACAGTACCACATCCAACCCCTTAACTGACTAGGGTACAGATGTTGTTGGCGACCTTGAGCATGACACTCTGATTCCCAAGGAATCTGTGGAAAGAGATTTAACCCTTCTGGTCACTCTTGCCTGCCCAAGCTATACACAATGTAGATACGAAAAAGAATTTTCAAAACATTTATTAAAATGATCATATTCTTGCATAAAAAACATGTGCTGCAATTATTAGAAAGATGAGACATACTACTGTAATCACCATTATTAGAATAGTAAACAATATGAACAATTCAACCATGTTAATTGTTGCTAATGTTTGCTTACTTCTATCTGTACCTAATACTATACTAAAGAGAGCATAATGGGCGATACTCTTCTGTCAGATCAGTTGGAATAGTCTAACCCCCATACCTTGGTTTTAAGTGTTAGGAAGCTAGTACAGGTTATCCTCTTTGGCGGAATGGAGGTCAGAGTCAGCAGGGCTGCATCTCAGTTACAGTTTGCAGAGGTTCTGTGATAATCCCAGCATAAAAGTGCTCCTCTCACTGAGCTTTAGCATGGAAGCTGTTTATATAATAAAGTAGCGTTCTTATCACATTGTGGCAGAGGCGCAAGTCAGCTCGTTTGGTTTTGTCTAGCTCAAATTAAGTGCTTTCTAATGACTGCAGAAGAAATGCAAAACAATGGCATTACATTCTAAATGTATGACCCTGGAACTAACTGTAAAGACTATAGGGTGAAAGTGCCTATCAAAAATGCTGCCATAGCACATTCAGGCATTAGCAGGAAAGCATGGAAAAAGACACCACGAGAACTAGATATCAACCTAAAGAGTTGCATCTAAAATGGAGACTAAAACGCAGGCCATGCAGTTACCTCCCCTAAGTCAGAAGAAGACCTGGCCAATAAAAGCTAGCTACTGTGAAAGCATTTAAAAGACATAACATTATGTACTATAAAACTTTGATAATTTAAACACAAGTGAAAGCCATTTAAAAAATGCCAATTACAAATCACATAAACTACTAAAAATCCACAAAATCAATTTAAAAGCAAAAGGCCAAATTAAAAAGTCTATGAGACATCCATACCACAGGACAGTAGCCCTGGGAGGTCTACCAAATCCAGAAAGTCATTAGGGTCCTGGAGGGAACCCGCAACTGCAGACAACAGATCCATAGTAGCCTGAAGAGGAAGTTCCAAAGGACAAGCGTGGTCAGTAGCAGCCTCATAAGAGGAAGCAAAAGGCAGAGGTACCAGAAGTGTAGCCTCAGATGAGGAGCCAGAGGCTGTAGATCTTCGAGTGGAAGCATCCTTCCAATCTGGCATGGGCAACTCATACTAGGTATCCTGCAGCAATGGTAACAACATAGAACAACACTGGAGGTGCACCCTCAATGGATACTCTAGCACATCCATATTGGTAGTCTGAGACAATTGTGTGGCAAAGCATATGTCTAGTGCACACTCGATAGAGCACCAGAGGTAGTTGAACACAGACTTTACCTTCTGAAACCACACAGGCTGGAAGGACAAAGGCCAGTTGGCATTCAATTCCAGTAGCAAAGACATTCCAAAGAACTGCACTATACGTTTACTGCACAGAAGAACATGTGGCATTTTCATCAACATTGGCCTTGTTGAGGAACACCCATCCAGCAACAAAAATGGACCAAAACAGCGACTAACAGGAACTATACCAATGAAATGCGTCCAAAAATGCTTGAAATTAGAGTGTAGAAAAGACAGAATCAGTCCTAGTACAGTCTGAAATGCATAAACAAATCCAGACCCAATCACTTTAAAAAAGTGTACTACACCAGCTGTGTTTGAAGCATTAAAAATGAGGTGCACAAGTTCACTAAAATGCAGCAGCAAATTAGTGCACAGCAGCGATTGTACTTATGAGGACGACTGAGCAACTTGGAGATCAAGAATGTCTCTGCCAGATGTTAATGCCATAATGTCTTGAAACAATAAAGCTTTCATTTGGCTTAACTTATCAAAGTAAATTTTGAAAATAGGGAGTGTTGGCAACAAGGTTATTTCCCCCGCTGTGTTTCTGGATGGATATAACACATTCATACAGCAAGACACTACCTTGGAAACTGTTACAATGTAAGAGACACCTGGCGTCATTCCACAGCAAACTTGGTAGCTCAGAATCAAATAACTTCCATTGGAAAGTAATGAAAAATCAAGGATACGGGAACACCCTTCAAATAACATGCCAAATTGGCAATGGATGCACTGAAATCTCCATGCAGTGTACCTCTTTACAAAGTAATGAATGGCCCAAGGAAACTCTGCATTCATTCCCACTAAGAAAATCCACTCAGTCACCACTCACTCATTTGTAATTGAAGGGAAGAAACCATGTCTTCTCTTCCAACCACTTGCTCATGTCTGCCTATTTGAAAGTGGTTCCGACAAGATGTAAAATGAAATGTACACATCCTTAGAGAAATTAAGCCATGGATTAACCATATATCCGAAAGCATTTCAGCTACAGTAAAGGGCGATTTCTCTAAATGTTCTATATTAAGCATAGTGTATGATGCATCTTTCTTTGCCATGACCTGTTGGAAACCTGACGATTTATATAGTGTTAGACCTGGCAGTGTTCCCCCACCTTTTGTCTGCCTCCCTCCATTTTTCTGATCTCTTTTTTGCCGGTGTTAAGCTTCTACGCACTTTACCACTGCTAAAGAGTGCTAAAGTGCTTGTGCTCTCTCCCCTAAGCCTGGTAACATTGGCTCGTACCAAACTGGGTAATTTAATTTACCTGTAAGTCCCTAGTAAAGTGCACCATATGTGCCCAGGCCCTGTAAATTAAATGCTACTAGTGGGTCTCCAGCACTGTTTGTGCCACCCACATAAGTAGCCTCTTAAACATGTCCAGGCCTGCCATTGCAAGGCCTGTGTGTGCAGTTTCACTACCACTTCAACTTGCATTTAAAACTACCTGCCAAGCCTTAACCTCCCCCTTTTTTATATATAAGTAACCCCTAAGGTAGGCCCTGGATAGCCAATCGGGCAGGGTGCTATGTAAGTAAAAGGCAGGACATGTACTTGTAAGCTTTACATGTACCGGTAGTGAAATACTCCCAAAGTCATTTTCCACTACTGTGAAGCATGCTCCTCTCATAGGCCAGCATTTGAGATTCCCTTTTATGCTTTTAAGTGGCAAGTTTTGATCTGAAATGAGTGGAATTGTCATGTTTGGTATGGTTGGAATGAATGGTAGTGAGAAATCCTGATCACTAGTGAAGTTGGATTTAACATTACTATTTTAGAAATGCCACTTTTAGAAAGTATGCTCTAAAAGACAAAAAATCCCTTAGTATGCCAACACAACATTCAGTCTTCATAAAGATTCAAATGAAATCTATATGGATTGTTCTTTTTCATATAGCACTTGTTTATTCTAAGTAATCAACAAAAATAAGAAAAAATAATCTTCCAAAAGGACATTGCAACAAGTAAATTAGAGTAAACGGGGGAACAACATAAAAAGATCAGTCACCAATATTGTAATTAAATCCTCAATATTACAATGTTTCAGTAGTACCACTCCTCAATGGTATACCACTGTGTTAGAAATTGGGTTTTTGGTTGGTAGTCAGGTTACCCTCTGTCCAAGCAAGAACCCTCACTCTAGTCAAGGTAAGTCACACACAATCCAAAATTATCCTGTGCCCACCCTCTGGTAGCTTGGCACGAGCAGTCAGGCTTAACTTAGAAGGCAATGTGTTAAGTTTAAAGTGGAAAATCTCTGCAAAGGCCCGCAGAAGAAGAGATACATGGAAAAATGGTGTGTGCGTCAATTTCTCCCTTGAACATTCGGACTTGCGTCGTTATTTTTCACACGGGGAAGTAGTGCGTCGTTTTCCGGCACACGGACAGTCTCTTTCTGTGGTACACGGGATTACCAGATGTCCCGGGGTCTGTGCGTGGATTCTTCGGCTTGTTTTCCGGCTGCGTGTCGTTCCGGGAGGCTGTGCGTGGGATTCTCGTTCTCACGGCAGGCGTCGTATTGATTTCCCCTCTGGAAGTCAGACGGCGTTGTCCTTGCAAGGCCGTGCGTCGAAGTTCCGGTCGCCCCGAAGGTGTTGCGTCGATCAGCATCGGTGTGCGGCGATTTTCTCGCCGCGGAGCAAGCTGTGCATCGAAATTTTCGGCGCACGAAGAGTCCAAATGAAAAAGAGATGTCTTTTTGGTCCTGAGACTTCAGGGAACAGGAGGCAAGCTCTATCCAAGCCCTTGGAGAGCACTTTTACAGCCAGACAAGAGTTCAACAAGGCAGCAGGGCAACAGCAAGGCAGCAGTCCTTTGTAGAAAGCAGTCAGGTTAGTCCTTTAGGCAGCCAGGCAGTTCTTCTTGGCAGGATGCAGGTTCTGGTTCAGGTTTCTTCTCCAGCAAGTGTCTGATGAGGTAGGGCAGAGGCCCTGTTTTATACCCAAATGTGCCTTTGAAGTGGGGAAGACTTCAAAGAGTGGCTAAGAAGTGCACCAGGTCGCCTTTCAGTTCAATCCTGTCTGCCAGGGTCCCAGTAGGGGGTGTGTCAGTCCTTTGTGTGAGAGCAGGCCCTCCACCCTCCCAGCCCAGGAAGAACCATTCAAAATGCAGATGTATGCAAGTGAGGCTGAGTACCCTGTGTTTGGGTTGTGTCTGAGTGAATGCACAAGGAGCTGTCAGCTAAGCCCAGCCAGACGTGGATTGTAAGGCACAGAAAGATTTAAGTGTAAAGAAATGCTCACTTTCTAAAAGTGGCATTTCTAGAACAGTAATATTAAATCCAACTTTACCAGTCAGCAGGATTTGGTATTACCATTCTGGCCATACTAAATATGACCTTCCTACTCCTTTCAGATCAGCAGCTACCACCTCAATACAGTATGAGGGCAGCCCCAATGTTAGCCTATGAAGGGAGCAGGCCTCACAGTAGTGTAAAAACGAGTTTTAGGAGTTTTACACTACTAGTACATGTAAACTACACAGGTACATGTCCTGCCTTTCACCCACAGAGCACCCTGCTCTAGGGGTTACCTCTGGCACACATTAGAGGTGACTTATATGTGGAGAAAGGGGAGGTTTAGGCTTGGCAAGTACTTTTAAATGCCAAGTCGAGGTGACAGTGAAACTGCACACACAGGCCTTGCAATGGCAGGCCTGAGAAAAGGTAAAGGGGCCACTTAAGTGGGTGGCACAACCAATGCTGCAGGTCCACTAGCAGCTTTTAATCTACAGGCCCTAGGCACCTATAGTGCACATTACTAGGGACTTATAAGTAAATTAAATAGTCCAATCAGGTATGATCCAAGGTTACCATGTTTAAAGGGAGAGAGCATATGCACTTTAGCACTGGTTAGCAGTGGTAAAGTGCGCAGAGTCTAAAAGCCAGCAAAAACAGTGTCCAAAAAGTGGGGGGAGGCAAGCAAAAAGTTAGGGGTGACCACCCTAAGGCTGTCAGGTCTAACACACTGCTTATACATTAAAACAATTATTATTTCCCAATGATGTATAAGGTCCAGTTGTAAGTCACAAATGTTTGTCTCAGGCATAAACAGCCAGCAAAGAAAGTAATGATATAGGGGCTGATTCTAACCTTGGCGGACGGCGGAGGCCGTCCGCCAAGGTTCCGCCGTCAGAACACCGCACCGCGGTCGAAAGACCGCTGCGGTGATTCTGAGATTTGCCCTGGGCTGGCGGGCGGCCGCCAAAAGGCCGCCCGCCAGCCCAGGGCAAATCAACCTTCCCACTAGGATGCCGGCTCAGAATTGAGCCGGCGGAGTGGGAAGGTGCGACGGGTGCAGTTGCACCCGTCGCGTATTTCAGTGTCTGCTAGGCAGACACTGAAATACTTTGTGGGGCCCTCTTACGGGGGCCACTGCCGTGCCCATGCCATTGGCATGGGCACGGCAGGGGCCCCCAGGGGCCCCGCGGCACCCCCTACCGCCATCCTGTTCCTGGCGGGCGAACCGCCAGGAACAGGATGGCGGTAGGGGGTGTCAGAATCCCCCATGGCGGCGCAGCAAGCCGCGGTCAGAATGCCCTGTAGGGCACCGCCGGCCTGTCGGCGGTGCTCCCGCCGACCCTGGCCCCGGCGGTCTTAGACCGCCGGGGTCAGAATGTGTTGATTTAGTAATGTAGCATTACTCATACAAGGAACCAATTCTTATGTGTATAATGAGTTAAGGTAGAATAACTGTCGACGTTTCGGTCCCTTCGCTGCCAGGCCTTTTCCCCTCCTGTGCCGAGCCTTTTTTTGGCTATTTGGGGCAGTTCGCGCGTAAGCCTTTATAAGTTTTTGTCCACATAAGCTATCCACTTCAAATTTGCGACCTTTTTTCCCAACATCCTAGGGATTCTATAGGTACCCAGAGTTAGTGGGTTCCCCTGGAGGAGACCAAGAAATTAGCCAAAATACAGCGAAAATGTATTTTTTTTAAAAAATGGGAAAAAAGGGCTGCAGAAGAATGCATGTGGTTTTTCTTCCCTGAAAATTGCATCAACAAAGGGTTTGCAGTGCTGAAATCACCATCTTCCCAGCTTTCAGGAACAGGCAGACTTGAATCAGAAAACCACATTTTCAACACAATTGTGGCATTTTACTAGGACATACCCCATTTTTAGTATTTTTTGTGCTTTGAGCCTCCTTCCAGTTAGTGACAGAAATGGGTGTGAAACCAAAGATGGATCGCAGAAAGCTAAACATTTCCAGAATGTAGACAAAATTCTGAATTCACCAAGGGGTAATTTGTGTAGATCTTACAAGGGTTTCCTACAGAAAATAACAGCTGAAGGAAACACATATTGAAATTGAGGTGAAAAAAACAGCCATTTTTCTCCACATTTTACCTTGTAACTTTTTCCTGCAATGTCATATTTTCAAAAGCAATATACCATTACGTCTGCTAGACTCTTCTGGTTGTGTGGATATAGAGGGCTTGTTGGTTCATCAAGAACTCTAGGTACCCAGAGCCAATAACTGAGCTGCACCTTGCAACAGGTTTTCGTTGTATACCGGGCATACAGCAATTAATGTGGTGAAATATAAAGAGTGAGAAATAGGTATCAAGAAAACCTTTGTATTTCCTTTGTATTTCCAAAATGGGCACTAGATAAGGTGTTGAGAAGCAGTGGTTATTTGCTCATTTACATTTACATTTACATTTGGCAGGAAAAAGACAAGGGGCAATAACACTTGTTTTGCTATTCTGTGTTACCACACGTCTCCCGATAAAAATGGCACCTCACTTGTGTGGGTGGTCCTAATGTTTGTGGCAGGAAACGCAACAAGGACACATCACATTTTTACATTGAAATCTGAAGTGTTTCTTGCAAAGTGCCTAGCTGTAGATTTTGGCCTCTATCTCAGACGGCACCTAGGGAAACCTACCAAACCTGCACATTTTTGAAAACTAGACACCTAGGGGAATCCAAGATGGGGTGACTCATGGGGCTCTCACCAGGTTCTGTTACCAAGAATCCTTTGCAAACTCCAAAATATGGGCAAAAAATACTTTTTCTTGACATTTCAGTGACAGAAAGATCTGGAATCTGAGAGGAGCCATGAATTTCCTTCCAACAGCGTTCCCCCAAGTCTCCAGATAAAAATGGTACCTCACTTTTGTGGGTAGGCCTAGCGCCCGCGACAGGAAATGCCCCAAAACACAACGTGGACACATCACATTTTCCCAAAGAAAACAGACCTGTTTTTTGCAAAGTGCCTAGCTGTGGATTTTGGCCTTTAACTCAGACGGCACCTAGGGAAACCTACCAAACCTGCACATTTTTGAAAACTTGACACTCAAGATGGGGTGACTTGTGGGCCTCTCACCAGATTCTGTTACCCAGAATCCTTTGCAAACCTCACAATTTGGCCACAAAAAACACTTTTTCCTCACATTTCCGTGACAGAAAGTTCTGGAATCTGAGAGGAGCCACAAATTTTCTTCCACCCAGCATTCCTCGAAGTCTCTCGATAAAAATGGTACTTTACTTGTGTAGGTAGGCCTAGCGCCCGCGACAGGAGATGCCCCAAAACACAACTTGGACACATCACATTTTCCCAAAGAAAACAGACCTGTTTTTTGTAAAGTGCCCAGCTGTGGATTTTGGTCTCTAGCTCAGCCGGCGCCTAGGGAAACCTACCAAACCTGCACATTTTTTAAAACTAGACACTTTGGGGAATCCGAGATGGGGTGACTTGTGGGGCTCTCACCACGTTCTGTTACCCAGAATCCTTTGCAAACCTCAAAATTTGGCTTAAAAAACACTTTTTCCTCACATTTTGGTGACAGAAAGTTCTGGAATCTGAGAGAAGCCACAAATTTCCTTCCACCATGCGTTCCCCCAAGTCTCCCGATAAAAATGGTACCTCACTTTTGTGCCCCAAAACACTGTCTAGACACATCAAAATGCCCAATTACAAAACTATCTGTTTTTGCAGGGGGGCACCTGCGTTTTTGGTCATGGGCTCAGCAGCCATCTAAGGAAACCTACCAAACCCAGACATTTCTGAAAACTAGACACCCGAGGGAGTTGAGGGAGATGGGACTTGCGTGGATCCCCCAATTTTTTCTTACCCAGAATCCTCAGCAAACCTCAAATTTAACTACAAATTCAATTTTGCCCACATTTCTGTGTGGGATCACCGCACCAGGACAAATTTCCTACCACCCAACGTTCCCCTCAGTCTCCCGATAAAAATGTTACCTCACTTGTGTAGGTGGGCCAAGTGCTTGTGAAAGGGAAGAGCCAAAATCATGTTGAAATAGAGGGGGGAACCAAAGCGAGGGGGAACCAAAGCGAGTCCAAAAGGGCAGTTTGGAAAAAAACATTCTTAGGCTGACAAGTGCAGCAGAATTTTTATCAGTATAGATGAGACAATGCTGGGTGGTAGGAATTTTGTGGATTCCTGCAGATTCCGGAAGGTTCCATCACAAAAATGTGGGAAAAATGTGTGATTTCCTGCAAAGTTGGAGGTTTGCAGGGCATTGTGGGTAAGAAAATGGTGCGGGTGCATGTGAAGCACACGACCCTGGAGTCACCCAGATGTTTAGTTTTCAGATATGTCTAGGTCTTGTGGATTTTTCTACATATCAGCATTTCAAAGTCTATAAAGTGGAGCCTTCACCATTCCACGTGGGACGATTTTGAGAGTTAACCAGGCTCTCATGGCCCAAATGTAAAACCAAAACCCAAAATAATCAAATGTCCTCTTGCTTGCTGTAGGATAAGATATTTTAGTGTGCGGGGGGAGAGCTGAAAGACTGTTACCCCCTTCAGTTGGGGTGGGGCATAACCAGGCCCCACTATTTTTTTTAATTCCCTGGCATCTAGTAGACTTTCTGCCCCCCCGGGGTGTGGATCGGAGGTAATTGCCCCATCTGCCCACGGGGCAGAACAACTTTGGCCCCATGTATTTGGGGTGGGTGTATAGCCATACCCCCACCCTCATATTTTGAAAAGAAAAAATGTCCCTGGTCTCTGGTGGGCTTTCTGGCCCCCTTGGGGGCAGATGGGCCTTCCACAAATAGGCCAATCTACGGCCAACACTAATGTGCCCCCATGGGGAGCGACCCTTGCCCAAGGGGCTGCCCCCCCCAAACAAAACACAAACATACACACACACCAATCCCTCGTGCCTAATCTGCCCCCAAGGGGAGCAGAAATGGCCTAAAATAAATTTCCCCCCCCCCAGGGGAGCGATCCTTGCCTAAGAGGTCGCTTCCCTTGCGTGAAATTGGTGCAAAAAAAAATCCCCTGTGCCTAGTGGTTTCTGGCGCACTTGAGGGCAGATCAGCCTAATAAAAAAAGGCCTATCTGCCCCCAAGGGGGGCAGAAATGGTCTAAATACAATTTGCCCCCCCAGGGGAGCGACCCGTGCCTCAGGGGTGGCTCCTCATATATAAAAAACAAAACTAAACATAAACAAAAATATATCCCTGGTGTCTAGGGGTTTCTGCCCCCCAGGGGGCAGATTGGCCTAATTATAATAGGCTGATCTGCCCCCCCAGGGGGGGCAGAAAAGGCCTGAAAATACTTTGCCCCCTGGGGAGCGGCCCTTGCACATGGGGCTGCTCCCCTTATGCGCAAGTATAAAACAAAAAAAATCCCTGGTGTATAGTGGTTTCTGCACCCCATGGGGGCAGATTGGCCTATTAAAAATAGGCTGATTTGCCCCCCAGGGGCGCGACCCTTGCCTAAGGGGTCGCTCCCCCTCTGTAAAACAAAAAGCAAAAAAAAGTCCCCAGAAACACAGGACACTCATCTGCATACTGATGGGTCTTCCTGGGCAGGAAGGGTGGAGGGGCTCTCCATTACACTTCAAAGGCTAGTGGCCTGACCTCACACAAAGGAATGATAACTCCCACAGATCTCCTGGCAGACAGGACTGGGTTGAAAGGGGAACTTGTACACTGCAAAACCACTCTTTGAAGTTTTCCTCCACTTAAAAGGCACCATGGGTATATATATAGTGGGTCTTTGAGCCCCTAAAATCAGGCCCTCACTGACCTAAAGGGACTGCCATGTTGCCCAAAGGAGTAATCTGGACTGCTTTTCCGTTTGTTGCCCTGCTGCCTGATGGCTCCTGACTCTGCTGGAAAGGCTCTGCCTTCCCCCACAAGTGCCCTCCAAGCGTTTCAACTGAGCTTGCCCCTGTTCTGAGGTCTCAGGACCATCTAAAAATGTATCTGAAGGAAAAAATTCACAGCACCAGAAAAAACAACGCAACGCCTTCAAAAATTGACGCAGCGTCTGTCTTGTGGCTGAAAAATCAATGCATTGCCTGCCAGATCGACACAAAGCCTGTTGCCGCTTCACAATGCATTTTGGATTTTCCATACATCGTCCCTGGGCGTAAAAATATCCTTGCATCGTAGTGAGGAACCAAGACTGAGCGCACAAAAATCGACATGTCACCTTGCCACGTGGAAAGAAATGACACATCACCTTTGCCATGCCAGAAAAAACTATGCATCGCTTTACTTTCTGATGCATCTCCTTCTTTGCTGCCCTCTGCATTGTTAATTTTGACGCATCCCAGGTACTGTGTGTTAAAAGGGTAAACAACTGATTCTTAAGGATTGAGAGTCATCTAAATCTTTAAAAAGTGATATCTTAACTTGGGCATATTGGATATTTGCTGTTTTGGTCTTATTTTATTCAGATAAATATTATCGGTTTTCCTAAACTGGTGTGGAGTACTTTTTGTGGTGTTTCCACTGTATTACTGTATGAATTATCACACAACTACTTAACACATTACCTTCTAAGTTAAGCCTGCCTGCTCTGTGCCAAGCTACCTGAGGGTGAGCACAGGGTAATTTAGGTTGTGTTGTGGCTTACCCTGACTAGGATTATGGTCCCTCCTTGGGCAGGTACATATCTCTGCCAAGTAGAGACCCAATTTCTAACATACAGCAAAAACAAGTCTGTTGCTTTCAAACATTTCCATGGCACCCAGTTTGATTTTAAAACCTGCAATGCGCAACTCAATTGCAAAATCAATTTTAATTGATTTTAACCATGTAAAATGACAGATATATCATTTTGTATAATATCAAATACTGATGACACAACATTATTCAATCAATACCTTTGAGAAGACAATGTACTGTAGTCTTGCCATTATTGACAACAGCTAATGCCTTTTCTAACTTTCTCTTATAAATGTGTTGTAACCTTACAGCAGCTTCTTCTCACATATAAAAATTGTTTTGAATGTGGAGATCTGGGACCTAATAGAAAGTCTTGCAAATCTATGCTGTCAGAAATAAGAGATATGTGGTGCCTAACAGCAGACAATGTGGAATGGTCTAGTCACTGCTGCCATTACTCACCTATACTCTAGGTAGTTACTACACATGAGTATTTTGACTGGACATTTCTGGGGTCTGGACTGCTAGCTTTAAAACCCTTGCAAGAGTTTAAAAAATTTGAATTCTAGCCATTAGTGTCAACTGACTGCACCATCTACCCCTCTGAACCATAAAGTGAAAAACTGTATGTGCCGTTCTGCACCTTTTCAATAAGCTATTTGTGGCAGGCGGAACGGTATAAATACAACAGAAAGAAATTGCGGTGATCAGGTAAGTGATTTATTTAAGAGTTTTGCTTGTTTATAGTTTTTCCTTATGTTTACAGGGGGGGGGTTGGCTAAGGTCTCTAGACGTCGTCTTCTAATCTTCTGATTGGGGTTTTTTCTTCTTCTTTCTCCTTTGTCTCTTAGTTGGCTTCCCCTCTGTCTCTCGGTTGGCTCCAGCGAGGATGTACCGGAAAAAGAAAACGCTACGGTAAGTGGGACGCTAAATCTGGGTTTATGGTTTGTACAACTAAAGGGGAAGGGTTAAAAGGGTGAGGGGGTTTGGTGCTGGTAGTGAGTTAGGGCAAAGTGATTAACAGACTTAAAGTGCACGTTTATGTGGTTCACTCGTGTCTAAATATGTGCTCTTTAAGATCCCTCCCAGCCCTCCCTTCACTCCTTCTCAGGTCCCTTCCCCAGTGCCCTCCTAATCGGTATATTCCCTCTGGTGTCCCACAGAGACCGTACCTTAGCAAGCCACGACCCTCCTGGGTCGTGGCTGGCGCTGGGGTGTCCCGTCAGCTGCAGTTCCTCGGTAACGTTCTCCTTCTCCAGTGCCTCGTCCGGAGTTGTAGTCGTGTCGGTCCTCTCTCGTTCGTCTGTTCCGGTTCCTCCGTTCTCCGTCTCTCTCCTTGCGCCTTCTCCTTCTCTCTCCTCCTCCTCGATACTGTGGCCACCCCGCCTCTTCACAGCCGCGGCCCGGAAGCCCTCCTGGGTTTCCGCGGTAACCAGGGGACGCCATCCTCCGTCATCGAGCGTTCCCACGGCAACGTGGCAACGCGGAAATGACGTGTCGGAACTATCCGACACGTCGGTAATGTCCAGCGCCGAGGAAGTGTTCGGGATCACCCGATCACACTATTCTTCTGTGAGATAAATGTATTGTTGCCATTTATCAAATCATGCAAGAGAAGGAATGCTAGGTGTAATTACATTTTTAACATTAGGCTATCCAAGACACATACTCTGTTGTACTGTTTTGTTTAAAAATATAATTTGTCAAGCGATCAAACAAGCCTTAAATAAAGCATCAATGCCCTGGATCTGACAGGCCCCAAACTGACTGTAAATCAATATTGTATTCCAAAAATTCATAACCATGCTCAGTCAATTTGGAACTAAGTGAATTGGAATAAATTAATTTTGTTGGTGGCAGCATGTTTTTCTTTGTTGAGGATGGTGTTAACTTATAATAGAATGGGTCTGTGGGGACATGATCAGAAAAATAAAGAAACTTTTTCAAATATTATTGGGGACACCCACCCTGCAGGTGGTATAAGGCAGTGTTCCTACTACATATAGTTGAAAACAGCATGAGGTGTACTTGTTCTATATAAATAATGATGAGCGTAAAGATGGTAGCAAAACATTTCACCATAGTTTGCAGAATTCAAATACACATCTTTATTTTCGAATAGTATTCTAGTTCAGACAATATGTTTGAAACAGTCGCAACATCCCAGAAACTGAGCCTGGGGTGGGAAATCATCCCTAGTAATCTTAAAAACATATGGAATCTGTAACATTTCTGTGGGACCAAAAATGTCATATGGGACCTTACCCCAAACCATTCAGTCATGGATGGGAAATGCAGTAAGGTTTAAAAAGGGACAAGTCTCCTCGGACCTTCTGTGAGGAAGAATGGGGCAGAAGTTCTTCAGCTACCAGTTCTGTAGAAGACAGTTCTGGGAGATAGTGTCCATTCAACAGTAGGAAAATAATGTATACAAATCCAGTCGAGATGAAGAGAAAAAATAAAGAAAGAGCAATCCAAAGGTAATACCATGGAGGAATAAGATACTTTTTTTCAGACAAAACCATAGGACACGAGCACCATGCAAGGAAATATGTGCAGAACCTGAAGAAAAATCATCAATGTCGGTAAAATACCAGAGGCAGTCTGTGCAAAGACAGGAGCGATTTGAGGCAAAGAAGAACCTGTAGGTTCCTCCACAGGTGGTTGATAATATATAACCTCATTGCCAAGGTCAGCAGTGGAACACTGTATACCCACATCAGAAACATATCCTGTGTTGGAAGCGGGCATGAGTGCATGAACAGCATCAGAAGATCCCATCTGGGTAGTAAAAATATGAGTACTGCTTAATGCATGTAGAGGGATCTTTTGCATAGTAGGGAGTGGAGTTAAGGAACTGTCCAAATACCCTTGCGGCCTACTGAGGAGAATTGGCCACATGATGTAACTTGATAAAATAAATGGAAACTTGTCATTTCTGTTTACATTCAGCAAGCACTGGCATAATCACAACTTGAGAACCTTGAATAGCAAGAGGCACCAGGGCACAGTAAGATGGGCTAAACTCCTTCTTGTCTGAAATCTTTACACAGGGCCAGATCCCTAACTTTAGGAATCCAGCCAGAGGTCACTAGTTGCTCCTTCACTTCATCAGTGGCAGAACTTTCAGAATTCACATTCAGGGGCTCATCCCAAAAGTCTTGTAATTTCTGTAAGAAAGCAAAGCTTTCATTGATGTCAAAGTGTGCACCAGCCACCACTGTGCCAGAGTTATCTAAATCTGGAACATACACCTGGACCCCAAAGAGGAATTCATAGAGTGTCAGACTACACAAGGATCTTCTAGGAGATTATTTAAAGCTCCCTGGCCTCCAAGCAGGTAATGGATCCAACAACAACCTGAACCTAATACTCTAGCTCCTAAGGACTGCTTTAAGTCACACTTTTCCCTTCCCCTATCAAATTCCCCTCAGAAGATAGGGGGATGAATAATGCACAGCAACATCCAGGGTCCCCATAGTGTTCTGGTAAGCTTTAGAGGCAAAAGTCGGTGCTAGTCCGAGTGTAATGCTGCTACTGCATATGTACTGATAAAGACTTCCAAATCTTTTATACCGTTCAAGTGACAGCTGAACACTGTGGCCACACCCATAGAAATTGAGAATATGAATCAATAGCTAATAAAATTTATTTAAAGGCACCATATGAATGGAGTGGTCCACAATGATCCAAATAGACACATTGCAGTGGTTTATTAGAAACTAGAATGGGTGTCTGTGGTAGGCCGGCAATGGTGGAACGTTTAATTCGTTGACAAATGTCACAGGAGAGGACATATTATTTAGTCTTTTTATGGAGACCCTGACACCAGTATAATTTCTGTAACAAGGAAACTGTAGCTGCCACACCAACATAGGCAGACGCTAATCCTTCATGAGCAGTAATTATTCGTTCTAACCTGCAGTCCTGGTTGGGTATCAATTAGTCATCCACCATGGGAATGTGAACAAAAGGAATGTTTTGGGCACTCAACAGATAGGAGTATTTTGCTGGAAACTGTTTTAGTAAAGGGGTGCCACTATTTGAAGCAATTACTGCGGCCATTATGTCATTATCAATTCTCTTACAGAAAAGAGTAATCACAGCTACTTATACAGTCAGAACTGTCTCCTTAGCAGCTTCATTAGCCAATGAATTCCCTACAATTCGTATTCCCACACATTGATGACACAATGTACGAATTACATGAGCCTGTGGCAGAGCATCTTTAAGAGTTGTCACCTTTCCCCAAAGCAACTTATGTTTGATAGTGTTTCCTTTAGAGTCTCTGAATCCATTCAAGTACCAATAATGTAAATTATCATTATTGGTCTGAATGCAGCAATAGGAATCACACACTAAAAGTGTCAGGATCCGTGTTCTACAGTGCTAGAACCAAAGCTTTCAATTAAGCCAGCTGAGCAGTACAGTCACTCAAAGATTCTGTGTATGTTTTTTGTGCCTGAAATTCTCCATCTTTTTTGACACCTTTAACTGCAGGACATGCTGCTCAGTAATTATGCTTAGTACCAAGCATGGGCTGGGCTGAACCATCAGCATATATTACAAAATCATACTGATCCAGAGTCAAAATTTCAGTCAAAATGGGGTATTCTTGTTCATACTGGAGAAATTCCTGTGTTCGTAATGTAGGGTTTAAGACGTAATATACATCAGTAGCTGTCACGGAAGTAGCCCACTAGCTTTAGTGTTAGGAACGATTGCCTTTGTTACAGCCTCTAAGGTTGATATGGGAGAAACCACAATTATGTGTTTCCTCTGAGCCAGTGGACATTCCTTTAAAACAGCTGTTTGTACTGCAGTAAGATTTTTTCTATTGATGCAAAACGTATTTCTGCGTTTGAATATAATGTGATGTACATGCAATCAAAACTGTTTTACCTTCATTAAAGGTGACATATGTATAATCAGTGGAACCCACAACTATGCGGATAATCAAATTAGTTTTGTTAAGAGGAGTGTGTAAGTGTTTGGCTGCAAGCCTGTCAGTTTGCAATGTTCTAAGAATATTATATGTTCTGTAGTCCAATGTTTGTCTGAAAAGTCAGGATGAATTAAATCGTACAACAGTTGAACCCATTGTGCATAATCTGGTATGTATGCCCTAGCAAAGTTTAAAAAGCCTAAAAGTGATTGTAGCTTTTTTAATGTATTTGGTGGTCGTAGGAGAACACACGTCTATAAGGATTGTGGTGCAAGGCTTCTGCCATCATTTGATAATTCATATCCTAAAAAGAGAACGCTAAGAAAATAATGTTTTGATTTTTTAAACTTTAATTAATAGCCATGATCAGCAAATCCCAAAATTATGTGATCCACTATGGCAAAGTGTGTGTTTAAATCATCACCTTTGAGGTGAATGTCATCAACATAGGACAAAGCATTGGAGTCAATTTCTCGTAAAAGTGACGTTACTTGGGTAGCAAATAGACCTGGACTGTTCTTATACCCTTGTGGGAGCTGACAGAATTTTCTCTGGGTCCCTAACACATTTCTGCTTTCAGGCACTATGGGCCAGATGTATCAAAGAAATTTGCACTCGCAAACGGCAAAATCGGCCGTTTGCGAGTGCAAAATAGTGGTCTGCAATGCATCAAAGGCATTCGCAGACCATAAAACTAGAAATCGCAAAAATTGCGATTTTTTGCGTTGCAACCTGGATTTTGCGAATCGGGCAATTCTGCAAAAAATTGCAAATTGCGATTTTTCGCAGAATGGTTTTTTGCACATGCAAAATACCATGGTCTGCAACCAGGTGGTAACCTGGTGCAAAATTTAAAAATGCAGTAAAACTGCATTTTTAAATGTAACATGTAAAGCACACATGCCCTTTTGGCATGTGTGTACTTTACATGTTAAAAAAATAAATAAATTGGGGTGCAGGAGAGTGGGCCTTAGGCCCCCAGCACCCTGGCCTTTTGCATTTCCAAAATTGCGATTTCTGGTTCAGAAATCGCAATTTTGGAAATGCAAAAAATTTGCAGCTAATGGCCAACAGGCCCATAGCTGCGAATGGGGCCAGTATCGCAATTTGCGATTCGGTAATTGCATTTGCGATTTTTAAGAAATCGCTATTACCGATTCGCAAATGTGATACATGGCCCTTTGCGAGTCGGTAATAGCGATTTCTTAAAAATCGCAATTACCGAATCGCAATGGGCCAGAATCATACATCTGGCCCTTAATTTTGCCAGAAAAAACATCCTAAATTTCCATTCTACTTTTGTATTTCTTACAAACAATGTTCATCAAAGCTGTGCTATGTGAATTCTGTATAGCAAAAGTGCATGTATGACTGTTTAAGTGTCAATAGTCTAAGATTGTGCGATACAAATGATCTGATTTTGCTACAGGAAATACATAATTATTTACAGGAGAATCTTGAATCATTCAAGGCTCATTCATGCCTTGATATGTTAATTGCATTAGAGTTTCCCTAATAAGGTGTTTCGCTTCAAGATTAATAGGGTATTTTGGTTGCATTTACAGGCTAGACCTTAATGGTATAGTGTGATAAGGTGAGTCCTTATCCCAGCCTGCTTGATTGCAATATAATGCAGAGGCTTGTGCAGGAGCCTACTTTGTGGCATACATTTAATTAATTTACTCAGGAACAAAACTAGAGAAGGAAGGTAAAATCTCCCCTGTGGGATTTCTCCAACAATCTCAGGCAGCCAATCTAGCCTCAGCCAGGAGAATGTCTTAAGTATTAGACAAATGCTGTCAGAATATTACTTTGATAGTTTACGATATATCACCCTTGATTTGGATGTTCAAGTCAAAAAGTCTGTCAGTAGGGCTGAGCTGCTGATCTGGTGTTTCAACTTGAAAATGTTTATTAGTCGATCTCATCACCAGAGACTCTTGAACAGTCTGGCGAACTATTGTGATATCTGCTGCACTGTCGTGCAGTGTTCTCGCACCACATCTTGCTCAGAAGAAGCATCCTGAGTATTTGTGGCATATTTTGCAGAAATTCCTGCCACCTTCTTCTTTTTAAAATGTGTTTCTTTGTTATGGAAGTTTCTCTTCCTTTTTCATGATGAGTTCAGAAAGGTGTTGTGAGTCCTTTTATGGGTTTCACATACTCTTCCTCTCTGTGTTCGCCTCATCCCACTCTCTCTGACTTTCTGTCTGATGAGTCCTGAATGGAACGAGAAGGACGTCTTTCAGTAGAGTCCTGTTGTGGTACCTACTCCGTATTTTCAGTTTTTCTTTTTCTCTTTGTTTTATCGCAGTGTTTTTTAGAAGATTCAGGTCTCTTCTTGGTGGTATTTGAATCAGATTTTATTTCAAGTTGTGGCTTACCAGGCCGGATACCCAAATTATCACGACCTATTGATTATTGATGCATAGGTCTCGGAAGTTATTTTAGGTAATTTGTGTTCCTGATCCGCAGCGGGAACAGATGTGAGGCACTGGCATATAGCCAATGCTACTGCCTTCCCTTTTATGTTACTTAAAATCATGGAGGATACTGTGGATAAAATGCCAATTAATTTCACCCCTAAGTCCATGGCAGGGGCCGCCTCATGTTCATTTTCAATTTGCTTTAGCACTTCAGGCAAAACAGCAAATGATGGGGTGCCGTGTGTTATGGTGTATATGGCAACAAAGGCAGCACCCCATGTAGCACAATCTTTGACTGGGAGAACCATACCAAGCGGTAGACACATAGTGAGAATTCTAAATTTGGCTTGCAGTGCTGTATAGGGAAGCATTGCTTCAAGCATGTTTGTCTTATATGCTATCCAAAATGGAATTTCCTCCCATTTGGTGGGTATTGTGCCCATTACGGCATTAATAGTAACTGGCCTAATAGCAGGCACAGTTAACTGTGGCTCCCCAGGTTGAACAGCCCCAGCTGGGTCAGTTGCTATTGTACATATAACAAACTGCATTAGGTATTGATACAGTCTAATTAAATGTGTATATAAACCAGCAATGTCAACATTACTTAGGCCCTCATTACGACCCTGGCGGTTGATGGCGAAGTGGCGGTTTTACCGGCAACAGGATGGCGGTAAAAAATGTGGAATTATGCCGATGGCGGTTACCAGCGGCACAGGGGAGGCCGGGTGCAGAGTGCAAACAGGCGTCGGATTTTGTATTGGGATCAATGGGGAGACCTGGGGGTCTCTTCAACGATGCAGGCAGGCACAGGGGGGGCTCCTCGGGGTAGCCACCACCTGGGCTAGGCAGAGGGTCGTCTGGGGGTCGCTCCTGCACTGGAGTTTGGTTCCTTCAGGTCCTGGGGGCTGCGGGTGCAGTGTTGGTTCCAGGCGTCGGGTCTCTTGTTACAGGCAGTCACGGTCAGGGGGAGCCTCTGGATTTCCTCTGCAGGCGTCGCTGTGGGGGCTCAGGGTCTCTGGTTACTCACGGGCTCGCAGTCGCCGGGGAGTCCTCCCTGAGGTGTTTGTTTTCCGCAGGTCGAGCTGGGGGCATCGGGTGCAGAGTGGAAACTCTCACACTTCCGGTGGGAAACGTGGAGTCTTTAAAGCTGCTTCTTTGTTGCAGAAAGTTGCAGAGGGTTGAACAGAGCCGCTGTTCATGGGAGCTTCTTGGTCCTTTGGGTGCAGGGCAGTCCTCTGAGGCTTCAGAGGTCGCTGGACCCTGTTGGATGCGTCGCTGTTGCAGTTTTCGTCGAAGTAGGAAGACAGGCCTGTAGGGTTGGGGCCAAATCAGTTGTCGTCTCCGTCTTCACTGCAGGGCTTCAGGTCAGCAGTCCTTCTTCTTCTTTAGGTTGCAGGAATCTAGTTTCCCTGGTTCTGGGGGCACCTAAATACTGAATTTAGGGGTGTGCTTAGGTCTGGGAGGGCAGTAGCCAATGGCTACTGTCCTTGAGGGTGGCTACACCCTCTTTGTGCCTCCTCCCTGTGGCGAGGGGGGCACATCCCTAATCCTATTGGGGGAATCCTCCTTCTACAAGATGGAGGATTTCTAAAAGTAAGAGTCACCTCAGCTCAGGACTCCTTAGGGGCTGTCCTGACTGGGGGGTGACTCCTCCTTGTTTTTCTCATTATCTCCTCCAGCCTTGCCGCCAAAAGTGGGGGCAGTGGCCGGAGGGGTGGGCATCTCAACTAGCTGGGATGTCCTGTGGCGCTGTAACAAAGGGGGTGAGCCTTTGAGGCTCACCGCCAGGTGTTACAGTTCCTGCAGGGGGAGGTGAGAAGCACCTCCACCCAGTACAGGCTTTGTTCCTGGCCACAGAGTGACAAAGGCACTCTCCCAATGTGGCCAGCAACATGTCTGGTGTGTGGCAGGCTGGCAAAAACTTGCCACCCTACACTGGTAGTCGGGTATGTTTTCAGGGGGCATCTCTAAGATGCCCTCTGGGTGTATTTTACAATAAATTACACACTGGCATCAGTGTGCATTTATTGTGCTGAGAAGTTTGATACCAAACTTCCCAGTTTTCAGTGTAGCCATTATGGTACTGTGGAGTTCATGTTTGACAAACTCCCAGACCATATACTCTTATGGCTACCCTGTACTTATAATGTCTAAGGTTTTGCTTAGACACTGTAGGGGCATAGTGCTCATGCACATATGCCCTCACCTGTGGTATAGTGCACCCTACCTTATGGCTGTAAGGCCTGCTAGAGGGGTGACTTACCTATGCCATAGGCAGTGTGAGGTTGGCATGGCACTCTGAGGGGAGTGCCATGTCGACTTGGTCATTTTCTCCCCACCAGCACACACAAGCTGTGAAGCAGTGTGCATGTTCTGAGTGAGGGCCCCCCAGGCTGGCACAAGACATGCTGCAGCCCTTAAAGACCTTCCCTGGCATCAGGGCCCTTGGTACCAGGGATACCAGTTACAAGGGACTTACCTGAGTGCCAGGGTTGTTCCAATTGTGGATACAAAGGTACAGTTTAGGGAAAGAACACTGGTGCTGGGGCCTGGTTAGCAGGGTCCCGGCACACTTTCAAATCATAACTTAGCATCAGCAAGGGCAAAAAGTCAGGGGGTAACCATGCCAAGGAGGCATTTCCTTACACAACCCCCCCAAAAGAAAGAGGATGAGACTAACCTTTCCCAAGAGAGTCTTAATTTTCTAAGTGGAAGAACCTGGAAAGGCCATCTGCAATGGCATGAGCAGTCCCAGGTCTGTGTTCCACTATAAAGTCCATTCCCTGTAGGGATATGGACCACCTCAACAGTTTAGGGTTTTCACCTTTCATTTGCATGAGCCATCTGAGAGGTCTGTGGTCAGTCTGAACTACAAAGTGAGTACCAAAGAGGTATGGTCTCAACTTCTTCAGGGACCAGACCACAGCAAAGGCCTCCCTCCCAATGGCACTCCAACACTGCTCCCTGTGGAGTAACCTCCTGCTAATGAAAGCAACAGGCTGGTCAAGGCCATCATCATTTGTTTGGGACAAGACTGCTCCTATCCCATGTTGGGAGGCATCAGTCTGCACAATGAACTACTTGGAGTAATCTGGAGCTTTTAGAACTAGTGCTGTGCACATAGCTTGTTTCAGGGTGTCAAAGGCCTGTTTGCATTCTACAGTCCAGTTTACCTTTTTGGGCATTTTCTTAGAGGTAAGTTCTGTGAAGGGTGTCACTATGGATTTATATCCCTTCACAAACCTCCTATAGTAACCAGTCAAGCCAAGGAATGCCCTGACTTGAGTCTGGGTTTTTGGAGCTACCCAGTCCAGAATAGTCTGGATCCTGGGTTGGAGTGGCTGAACTTGGGCTCCACCTACAAGGTGTCCCACGTAAACCACAGTACCCTGCCCTATCTGACATTTAGATGCCTTGATAGGGAGCCCTGCTGCTTGCAGGGCCTGCAAAACCTTCTTCAGGTGGACCAGGTGATATTGCCAGCTGGAGCTAAAGACAGCAATATCATCAAGATAAGCTGCACTAAAGGACTCTAAGCCAGCAAGGACTTGATTCACCAACCTTTGGAGGGTGGCAGGGGCATTCTTTAAGCCAAAGGTCATCACAGTGAACTGATAGTGCCCATCAGGTGTAGAGAATGCTATTTTCTCTTTTGCTCCTGGTGCCATTTTTATTTGCCAGTACCCTGCTGTTAAGTCAAAGGTACTTAAGTATCTGGCAACACCCAATTTGTCAATTAACTCATCTTCTCTTGGGATGGGATGAGCATCTGTCTTGGTGACAGGATTAAGCCCTCTGTAGTCCACACAGAACCTCATCTCTCTCTTGCCATCTTTGGTGTGAGGTTTGGGGACTAAGACCACTGGGCTAGCCCAGGGGCTGTCAGAGTGCTCAATGACTCCGAACTCTAGCATCTTGTGGACCTCCACTTTGATGCTTTCCTTAACTTGGTCAGACTGTCTAAAACATGTGTTTTTGACAGCCATGCTGTCTCCTGTGTCCACATCATGGGTACACAGGTGTGCCTGACCAAGGGTTAGGGAAAAGAGCTCAGCAAACTGTTGTAGGACTTTCCTACAGCCAGCTTGCTTTTGGCCAGAGAGGGTGTCTGAGTAGACCACTCCATCTACTGAGCCATCTTTAGGGTCAGAGGAGAGGAAATCAGGGAGAGGTTCACTCTCAGCTTCCTGGTCCTCATAACATGTTTACATCTGCCCTGTCATGAAAGAGTTTGATGCGGTTCACATGGATCACCCTTTTGGGGGTCCTGCTAGTGCCTAGGTCTACCAGGTAGGTGACCTGACTCTTTTTCTCTAGCACTGGGTAAGGGCCACTCCATCTGTCCTGAAGTGCCCTGGGAGCCACAGGCTCCAGAACCCAGACTTTCTGCCCTGGCTGAAACTCAACCATAGCAGCCTTTTGGTCATACCACATCTTCTGGAGCTGTTGGTTGGCCTCAAGGTTTTTACTTGCCTTTTCCATGTACTCTGCCATCCTGGAACATAGGCCTAGGCCTTAGTCCACTATGTCTTGCTTAGGCTCATAAAGAGGTCTCTCCCAGCCTTCTTTTACAAGAGCTAGTGGTCCCCTAACAGGGTAGCCAAACAGAAGTTCAAAGGGGGAAACCCTACTCCCTTCTGAGGCACCTCTCTGTAGGCGAAAAGCAGACATGGCAAGAGGACATCCCATCTCCTTTTGAGCTTTTCAGGGAGCCCCATGATCATGCCCTTCAATGTCTTGTTAAACCTTCCAACAAGACCATTGGTTTGTGGATGGTATGGTGTGGTGAACTTGTAAGTCACCCCACACTCATTCCACATGTGTTTTAGGTAAGCTGACATGAAGTTGATACCTCTGTCAGAAACCACCTCCTTAGGAAATCCCACTCTGGTAAAGATACCAATGAGTGCTTTGTCTACTGCAGGGGCAGTAGTGGACCTAAGGGGAAATACTTCAGAGTACCTAGTAGCATGATCCACTACTACTAGGATATACTGGTTCCCTGAGGCAGTGGGAAGTTCAAGTGGACCCACTATGTCCACTCCCACTCTTTCAAAGGGGACCCCCACCACTGGAAGTGGAATGAGGGGGGCCTTTGGGTGGCCACCTGTCTTACCACTGGCTTGACAGGTGGCACACGAGGCACAAAACTCCCTTACTTTCTGGGACATGTTGGGCCAATAGAAATGGTTGACTAACCTCTCCCATGTCTTGGTTTGTCCCAAATGCCCAGCAAGTGGAATGTCATGGGCTAAGGTCAGAATGAACTCCCTAAACTCCTGAGGCACTACCCCTCTCCTAGTGGCACCAGGTTTGGGATCTCTTGCCTCAGTGTAAAGGTGTCCATCTTCCCAATGGACCCTGTGAGTTCCACTGACATTTCCTTTTGTTTCCTCAGCAGGTTGCTGCCTAAGGCCTTCAGGAGAGGGACAGGTTTCTTGCCCCTTACACAGCTGTTCCCTTGTGGGTCCCCCTTCGACACAAGAGTTCAACCTGATAAGGTTCCAACTTCATAGGCTCAGTTCCCTCAGGGTATTGAACTTCTTCCTGAGAAGGGAGGTTCTTTTTCTTTTGCTGTGTTGAAGCTGGTTCCCCAGTCTTCTTTCCTTTTCTCTTGGAGGGTTGGGCCATTATTCCAGACTCCAACACCTCTTTTTCACCTTGAGCCTTGCACTGTGCCCTTGTCTTGACACACACCAGTTCAGGGATACCCAGCATGGCTGCAAGGGTTTTGAGTTCTACCTCAGCCCATGCTGAGGGCTCCAGGTCATTTCCAAGCAAACAGTCTACTGAGATAGCAGAGGAGACTACCACCTGTTTCAGGCCAGTGACCCCTCCCCATTCTAAAGTAACCATAGCCATGGGATGTACTTTAGTCTGATTGTCAGCATTGGTGACTGGATAAGTTTGTCCAGTCAGGTATTGCCCTGGGGAAACCAGTTTGTCTCTCACCATTGTCACACTGGCACTTGTATCCCCCAGGGCTTCTACACTAGTCCCATTAATAAAGAGTTGCTGCCTGTATTTTTGCATATTAGGGGGCCAGGCAGCTAGTGTGGCTAAGTCCACCCCACCCTCATAGACTAATGTAGCTTTAGTGTGGACCCTGATTTGCTCTGGGCACACTGTTGATCCCACCTGGAGACTGGCTATTCCAGTGCTAACTGGAGTAGTAGTAGAAGTGGAACCTTTGTCTCCAGTTTGGTGTCCCTGCTGATTACAGCTACAACACAGGCCTTCTTGGGATGAAGGTTTTTACCCTTGTACCCAAATGAGGATTGTGAAGAGGCTTTGGACCCTCCCTCCTGAGCAGGTTTTTGGGGCCCTGTAGAAGACTCTTTACTTTTACCATTGGATGTCTCAACACTCTTCCCTTGGGGAGTCATTGTGACACCTTTCTTTTGGTCACCCCTTGTGGAAGTCTTGGTCACCCTAGTCTTGACCCAATGGTCTGCCTTCTTTCCCAATTCTTGGGGAGAAATTGGACCTAGGTCTACCAGATGCTGATGCAGTTTATCATTGAAACAATTACTTAAAAGGTGTTCTTTCATAAACAGATTGTATAGCCCTTCATAATCATTTACACCACTGCCATTAATCCAACCATCCAGTGTTTTGACTGAGAAGTCGACAAAATCAACCCAGGTCTGGCTCGAGAATTTTTGAGCCCCCCTGAACCTAATCCTGTACTCCTCAGTTGAGAATCCAAAGCCCTCAATCAGGGTAGCCTTCATGAGGCCATAGGATTCTGCATCTTTTCCAGAGAGTGTGAGGAGTCTATCACTACACTTTTCCAGTGAACATTTCCCAAAGGAGAGCTCCCCAGCGAGATCTGTTCACTTTTCTGGTTGCACAAGCCCTCTTAAAAGCTGTGAACCATTTGGTGATATCATCACCATCTTCATATTTTGTTACAATCCCTTTGGGGATTTTTAGCATGTCAGTAGTTTCTCTGACCCTATTTAAGTTGCTGCCACCACTGATGGGAGCTAAGCCCATCTCTTGTCTTTCCCTTCCTATGGCTAGGAGCTGTTTCTCCAAAGCCAATCTTTTGGCCATCCTAACTAACAGGAGGTCATCTTCATTGAGGCTGCCTTCAATGCTTCCAGAGTTGCTGGACTCCCCTATGGGAGAAGCAGCATCTCTGACTATCACTTGTGGAGTCAGGGTTGGAGAAACCCTGGTCTCCCTAACTAGGACAGGAGGTGGGAAATTATTCTCCAGGTCACTAGCTTCCCCCTCTGTAAGGTTGTCTTCAGAGGGGTTGTCTCTAGCAAACTCTGCCAAAAGCTCCTGGAGCTGTACTTTGGTAGGGTTTGATCCAGTTTTTATCTTTTTAATTTTACAGAGAGTCCTTAACTCTGACATCCTAAGATGCAGGTAAGGGGTGAGGTTGAGTTCCACCACCATCTCTTCTGTACTAGACATTATTTCTCTAAAAGTTGGGATACTTTTTAAGAATCTAACACTATCTCTATAACTTAATCCAAACTTTTACAAAACGTTTAAACTCTAAATGAAATGCTAACAGGGACTAACACAGGGCCCTAGCAGGACTTTTAAAAATTTAGAAAAATAGCTCAAATTTAAAAAATCAGTTTCTAATGACAATTTTTGGAATTTATTCGTGTGATCAGGTATTGGCTGAGTAGTCCAGCAAATGCAAAGTCTTGTACTCCACCGCTGATCCACCAATGTAGGAAGTTGGCTCTGTATATACTATTTCAAAGTAAGAAACAGTGTGCACAGAGTCCAAGGGTTCCCCTTAGAAGTAAGATAGTGGCAAAAAGAGATAATTCTAATGCTCTATTTTGTGGTAGTGTGGTCGAGCAGTAGGCTTTTCAGAGGGTAGTGTTAAGCATTTGTTGTACACACACAGGCAATAAATGAGGAACATACACTCAAAGACTTACTCCAGGCCAATAGGTTTTTATATAGAAAAATATATTTTCTTAGTTTATTTTAAGAACCACAGGTTCAAGATTTACAAGTAATTCTTCAAATGAAAGGTATTTCACTTAGGTATTCTAGGAACTTTGAATGATCACAATAGCATGTACAGTTTTGACAAAAATGGCAATAAGCTATTTTAAAAGTGGACACTGCAAAAATCAACAGTTCCTGGGGGAGGTAAGTAATTGTTAAGTTCACAGGTAAGTAAAACACTTACAGGGTTCAAAGTTGGGTCCAAGGTAGCCCACCGTTGGGGGTTCAAGGCAACCCCAAAGTTACCACACCAGCAGCTCAGGGCCGGTCAGGTGCAGTGACCTCTCAAGCCTCAGAGGACTGCCCTGCACCCAAAGGACCAAGAAGCTCCCATGAACAGCGGCTCATTTCAACCCTCTGCAACAAAGAAGCAACTTTAAAGACTCCACGTTTCCCGCCGGAAGCGCAAGACTTTCCACTCTGCACCCGACGGCCCCGGCTCGACCTGCGGAAAACAAACACCTCAGGGAGGACTCCCCGGTGACTGCGAGCCTGTGAGTAACCAGAGACGACCTCCTTGAGCCCCCACAGCGACGCCTGCAGAGGAAATCCAGAGGCCCCTGACTGCCTGTAACAAGAGACCCGACGCCTGGAACCAACACTGCACCCGCAGCCCCCAGGACCTGAATGAACCGAACTCCAGTGCAGGAGCGACCCCCGGGAGACCCTTTGCCTAGCCCAGGTGGTGGCTACCCGAGGAGACCCCCTGTGCCTGCCTGCATCGTTGAAGAGACCCCCGGGTCTCCCCATTGATCCCAATGCAAAATCCGACGCCTGTTTGCACTCTGCACCCGGCCGCCCCTGTGTCGCTGAGGGTGTACTTTCTGTGCCTGCTTGTGTCCCCCCCGGTGCCCTACAAAACCCCCCTGGTCTGCCCTCCGAGGACGCGGGTACTTACCTGCTGGCAGACTGGAACTGGGGCACCCCTGTTTCCATTGAAGCCTATGTGTTTTGGGCACCTCTTTGACCTCTACACCCGATTTGTGCCTCTTCCCTGTGGGGAGGGTAGCACATCCCTAATCCTATTGGGGGAATCCTCCTTCTACAAGATTGAGGATTTCTAAAAGTAAGAGTCACCTCAGCTCAGGACACCTTAGGGGCTGTCCTGACTAGGGGTGACTCCTCCTTGTTTTTCTCGTTATCTCCTCCAGCCTTGCCGCCAAAAGTGGGGGCAGTGGCCAGAGGGGCGGGCATCTCCACTAGCTGGGATGCCCTGTGGCGCTGTAACAAAGGGGGTGAGCCTTTGAGGCTCACTGCCATGTGTTACAGTTCCTGCAGGGGGAGGTGAGAAGCACCTCCACCCAGTACAGGCTTTGTTCCTGGCCACAGAGTGACAAAGGCACTCTCCCCATGTGGCCAGCAACATGTCTGGTGTGTGGCAGGCTGGCAAAAACTAGTCAGCCTACACTGGTAGTCGGGTATATTTCCAGGGGGCATCTCTAAGATGCCCTCTGGGTGTATTTTACAATACATTGCACACTGGCATCAGTGTGCATTTATTGTGCTGAGAAGTTTGATACCAAACTTCCCAGTTTTCAGTGTAGCCATTGTGGTACTGTGGAGTTTGTGTTTGACAAACTCCCAGACCATATACTCTTATGGCTACCCTGCACTTACAATGTCTAAAGTTTTGCTTAGACACTGTAGGGGCATAGTGCTCATGCACCTATGCCCTCACCTGTGGTATAGTGCACCCTGCCTTAGGGCTGTAAGGCCTACTAGAGGGGTGACTTACCTATACCATAGGCAGTGTGAGGTTGGCATGGCACTCTGAGGGGAGTGCCATGTCGACTTAGTCATTTTCTCCCCACCAGCACACACAAGCTGTGAAGCAGTGTGCATGTGCTGAGTGAGGGGTCCCCAGGGTGGCATAAGACATGCTGCAGCCCTTAGAGACCTTCCCTGGCATCAGGGCCCTTGGTACCAGGGGTACCAGTTACAAGGGACTTGCCTGAGTGCCAGGGTTGTGCCAACTGTGGAGACAAAGGTACAGTTTAGGGAAAGAACACTGGTGTTGGGGCCTGATTAGCAGGGTCCCAGCACACTTTCAAATCATAACTTAGCATCAGCAAAGGCAAAAAGTCAGGGGGTAACCATGCCAAGGAGGCATTTCCTTACACATACCTGTGGCATGTATATTACCTGCAGAGGTCCCAAACTCATGTGCAGTGAGTACAAACAGTGTCCCCACCTTCAAGTCTGGCGAGGGCAGGGCCGTATGTCCTCTGTGGTCCAGTGGCAGCAGCAACGGCAGGTGATATTCGGTCGGGTCCAGTCCAAAATGGAAGCAAAATGTGGAAAAGGGTAGGTTTTGTGCCCCTTCACCCTTAAATCTGCCAATTCAGGTGTAGAGGTCGGATCACCACAGTTGTCTTAGTGATAAGACACATCCAAATCTGCTCGGCTGTAAAGGTGGCTGGCATCCCACTGTCAGGCCATATTCCCAATGCCACAGCCAAGGTAGTTGGAGATTCTCTGTGGAGTTCTCACTGATTCCAATTTGCACCTCAGTTGAACAGTTTATCATTCTGTACAGCCAAAGTAATAGTGTCTAGTGGAAGTAAAAATTGGTCCACACGCCTTTGTATCTCGCATGCCCTACAAACATTGGCAAAGCCAACAGGACTCACCTTTTGGACCTATTGGCTTTGCCAGTGTTGTCTGTTGATGCTGTGCACCATCCGTAAAAATCAAAATGTCTTTTGCCAATGCTGTGCAGCACCTGGAAACAAAAAAAGAAAAGGAATAAAAAAGGTGCAATGATATACCCACCGTTGATGTTCATGGCGTTTTGTAGCATAGTAAGGAATGGTAAGGAGGATGGGCAGACAAAAGAAGGGTATGGACAAACACAAGATAGGTTAGAAAAGCCACTAAATACAAAGCAAGCAAATAGAAGTGACAACAAAAGCAACCAATGTTAGGCAGTTGGTTGACCCAAAACCCACTGTACATTTTGGTATAGGCCCAACTTGAGCCAGTAGTTGTAGGGAGTGTCCACCTGCACTGATTTTTGGGCACCAGCACTTATTTTTCTTCAACAGACTTTGATCAAGATCAAAAGAGATAAAAACTAAGAAGGACTAAATAAAGGGGAAGGGAAAGATGGAAAGCAACCACAAAGGAAGAAAGCAGGGATGACGAAGAACCTGCAAGAGTGAATCAAAGAGGCAGGGAGTGACTGTGTAGGAAGATGGCCCTTTATGTGGTATGTCAATACTGCGTAAAGAGTCCAGGGGTTCCCCAGTCAGTGAACAGGGCTTGCTTATGCAATCCCAAAGTGCTCTATTTGGAGGTAGTGTGGGCGAGCAGCCTTAGGCTTTAAACAGAGGAGTGCAAGACATCCACAAATACACACAATAGTCAATAAATAAGAAACACGATTAAAAAAACGGGATCCACAACAATTTATAAAAATAGCAAGTATCTTTATATATGTTTAGGAATCAGAGAAAAAACGTTCAGCTAAGTGCATTTTTAAATAGAAATTATTTTCTCTTCTTTACCTTTAAAAAGTGGACACTGCAATTTCTGAGTTCTGCAATGTGCCCTATGGGAGGAAAAACAAGTTCTGCAAACAGGTAGAGTACAGTGAGTTACAAGACCAATTTCCAGGAGTTAGGGTGAGTAGTGGGCAAGGTCCAAGGCAGCACCAGCAGTACACCACCAGTGGAACAGGGTCGGCTTGGTGCAGGGTGCAAAACAGCGTTGGGTGCCCAATGCGTTTCAACTGAGATTGGCCACTGCAGAAAGAGATTGCAGGCTCTGGCCAGGAGGCAAGTCGGGCTGAATCAACAGCAGGGCTCAGGCCTCACGATGGTAGGGCACAGGTACCTTTGGTCCTCTTCTACATGGCTCAGGGACGATAGGTGCAGAGGTGTGCTTAGGTGTTAGGTTTTCCTTACTGGAGCTGTCACAGTTGAGGGGGGCTGCATGCAGAGGCTGCAGACATCGGCGGTGAGTCCGGGAGGGGTGAAACCATGATGGAAACAGATTCTGGATAGCTGGAGACCCTTGTTGGCACTGGTGGTCCACTTCAACTCAGGTCAGAGACAGAGGGTACAGTGGCGACTTCAGGTGTTGGGTTTTGGCGGTTCCAGAGGCTTCAGAGTTTGCTGAAGAACAGGCAGGCTTATTGAAGAGAGGCAGTATTCCCGGGTTTCTGGAGTCACAGCTGCAGGATGAGTCGACTTTGGTGCAGACTTCGACGAGTGCTGCAGAGAGGCCAGCAGGGCTGGTACCAGGTTAGCTGCTTCTTTTCTCCTCTTCTGCTTTCGCAGCTCTTCTGTGTACTTGGTCTTCCTAGGTCGTCAGGAGCTGCTTCTCTGGTGCCCGGGGCTCCCCATGATAGTGAATTTAGGGGTGTTAGGAGTAAGTAGGGTAGTAAACAATGGGCTACTGACCCCTGGGGTCACTACGCCCCCTATATGAACACTTCCTGTGTGAAGGGGGCATAACCCTGTCCCAGGATTCCTATGTATGCCATCTCAAAGATGGGTGGTGAAAGACGCCTGTTTTATACTTGCTGGAAGATTCCACAGCTCAAGTAGAAAACATGTGTAAACACCTGCCCGCCAACTTTGAGGCCTGATGCTGTTTGTGGGTTAATTAATTATGCAATAGAAAACTCCTGTACTGTTTCCTATTGTTTCCAGATGCCACAAAGTCAGAACTTGCTCGGTGTATATGGCAGATGCCCCTTGTGTAGTGCCCTTGGGGGAGTTAGAGGGTGCGTGTGCGTGTTTGTATGTGTATATATTCCAGCATGCTTCACAGAAGTCTTTGTCATGTTAATTTGTTATGTCTCACAAGCATAGATGCCAAGTTTTCAGTTTGATTATGTGTGATATTTTCATGTTTTCTGAGTGTTTATATATGACATTGCCATTCCATATGTGTGACAATTAGAGTGACACTTTACTGTGTGTAGAACAAAGCTGTTATGTCCATGTAATGGGAGTGGAAAGGTTAGTAAAAGCCATCTTTGTGCAAGTAATGTGGTACTTTTATGCAAAAGAATTTATCCAGAACTACAATCACAGAACACCACAAATTGTTACAAGAATCCTGAAGACCGTGTCAAGTATTTCTCAGTGGCATCTGTCAATGTATAATCAAAATCAATAGTTTTGCTTAACGTAACATCTGACAGATAAAAGTCTGGGTAGGACCTGCTATACTGATAAATGAACATTAGGTCATCAAATCGTACAACATAATAGCTCCTCAAATCTGAACAAAGGAGTCTGCATTGACACAAGCCTCCTTGAAACAGGCGTCCATATACTGAGATGGGCTACTTATGACTCGCTTCAGGTAACAGTTCTACTCTCCAAGGATCAAGCTTTGAAACCTGCTCATCCTGTCTTAAAATTCAAACAAAATCCACCTTGTTTGCACACCCTACAGTTAAAGAATAGCTGCCAAGTTGACCCCATCTTACATATAAAAACTGGTAGCCTGACATTATTTGCCAAAAACACTTGCTTTTCCCTTTTAAGGAAGGCATCGGCTTCACAGATCAGTATGTAAGTACGTAAGTATGTAACAAAAACATGGTAAGGCACTGTAAAGAGTATATAATTCATGAGTTTTTCATATTTTTTATGAGTCAGCATTTCAAATTCTCTGCAGAGCCATTCTGCCTCCCTGCATGTACCTTTCACAGTAAACAGTATTGTAAGGTAAATAATAAGTGCCCATTATCACCCACAGGATTGGGAACACCAGTTGTAGGCTGTTGTGGGTGATTTGCAATGCAGGTACATTTGCTCCCTGCAAACCTGACTGCACTGATGCTACCAGGATGACACCCAACCTGAGCTCTATGCCTGCCCCAAAATCTGACAGCTTGCTCAGGCTTATGTCTCGCTCTTTATCTGAGACAGAGATGGCAGCTGTGGGCGCTGCAGTCGCTGTCAGCAGAATCGACGTGCAGTGGGAGGTCGGTGTATCCTGAGACAAAGCTGGAGATGGTAGGTCCTGAATCAGGGGCAAGAGAGCACAGCCAAATCACTATGCCAACCTAACGGCCGCATTACGAGTTTGTTGGTATTTTGGCAAGGCCACCGCGGTGGCAGCTGCCAAAAGACTGCCATGTTGGCGGTAATCCGACTGCCATATTAAGAATCACACAACTAAGCCCACCAAAATCCAGCCAACTTTCCAACACCGCCAGGACACTGGCGGGCAGGAAAGACGCAGTCCCACCAGCAGCACCGCCAGCCCGCCAAAAAACCTCTGATCATATTACGATCCACAAATCACAATAGTGGTTCTTCCATGGCGAAAAACCATCAACAGTGCAAACCCCGGGGGTCACATGAGTAATACACCACATTGGATAGTTTGAAAAACACACACCTGACACACATCCACACACCCAACACACTATACTACAAAACACACCCCTTCACGCCCCACATTCTTTTGCAGCAAAAATGCCAAACACAGCCAGATAGAAGCCACTTAAAAAATCACAAAGCATACAATAGGCACCCCTACATATTTCACCTAGCACTCATCCTACACCTGCACAACACACACAACACACAAATTAGTACCCCATTCAATAGACACCAACTGTCACCCACTCACATCACAGCACCAACACCTCATCACAGATTTATTTTCCTTTCCATTTCTTTTACCTTACCGTCTCGTCAACCACTACCATGTAACCACAAAAACATCCATGTTTCACTGATGATGAGTTGAGGGTCATGGTGGCTGAAATTATCAGAGTAGAGCCACACCTATTTGGAGCACAAGTCCAGCAAACATCTGAAAGTGGAGTTGTGGCAAAGGATAGTCGACAGGGTAAATTCTGTAGGCAGCCATCCACGCATAAGGGAGGACATCAGTAAGAGGTGGAACGACCTCAGGGGAAGCTACATTCCATGGCTGCCAGGCACCAGCTGGAGGTCCTCAAGACTGGTGGTGGGCCCCCCTTTCCTCCCCCAACTTTCACATCTTGGGAGGAGAAGGGCTTGGACATCCAGCATCCTGAGGGCCTGACAGGAATACCTAGGGGAGTGGAGTCGGGTAAGTCACAACACCATTAACGTTACCAAAGAGTTTTGTCTTGCATGCTTACGGATCGCCTTTTGCCACCTCAACAACCAACCACTCGACCACCCCTGTGTCCAAGTGTCCAAATAACCCTCTCTGGCATGCCTCATGTCAACTTAACTCACCTGGGTGCACATTGTCTCTATGTATGGCATAGGGAGCACAGGGACTGACAGCACTACAACTCCCAGCAGGCCCTGTTCCATCTTTAAGAAAACCAGAACAGTGTACTACAAGTAAAATAACCTTGCATGTGAAATTAACAATAAATTCAACACACCTGAATGATCCACTATTGTACAGTCTATGTCAATGACATTAATGCTATGGCATACTACCAGTACTATTAGAAGCAACACACAGCTACAGCTGTGTTCCTTACTAAACTGGAACTTGAAATTACCATCCAAACAATGCCATACTCATCCGGTGGTGAAAACTATATAGGAGGGTGGATGTACTTGCAAGACACCCATGCAGAGGCCCAGGTTAAATGTTATCTCCCATACTGTTGGCCAGCTCTGCCACCATAGTACATTTTGCAGCCGTTAGTTGACTTAATTATGCTATACACCTTACTAGGAGATAACTTTACATTGTCATATCTTTACTCAGACAAGATATGCGTCAATGAACAGTCATCTAATCACCAAGATACTCCAAGATCCTGGAGCGTGGTGTATGCTATTGGAAATCTCTGTGTCCCACATAGCTGTAACACAGATTTGGAAGCAGGTGTGTTTTGCTTTCCTTATTTTATGACCGAGCTGACAAAACTTCTCTGGAATGCACTTCTTAGTTTAAGAAGACATTTATTATTATTACTTCACCACGAGGTTCCTGAGAGACGAGATTAGTAGGTTGGAAGCGCATGTTTAAAAGTAGTCACAGCAATGAAAGCAAAATATATCAAAGTACTTCTCAACTGCAATGTACACAGCAAATACATGTGATTATATTATAGCATAACTTCAAAGCAAAGAATAAAATTCAAAATTCATCACCGTAGGGCCTATCACTGCTCTTCATCTTTCTCATGCCTGCAAGTTGATGACTTCTGTTCAACCGCAAGAAAGAGATTTTCCACCCAAATGGGAGGTCAGGCAGCTGACGTCCGCTCCTGACTAAAGTCCTGGAAAATTCCCCCCTGCTGCTGCCCGGGGACACCGTAAAAAGCCTGCTAACAGGCCCTTTCCTCCAATCACAGCCGGAAAAGAACAAGCTGGAGAGTGGCCAAGTCTCCAAGCTCGCTCATTCCCAGGCTGGATAGAGAGGTAAACACACTCGTTTATCACGCTAGGGCTCGGTGAGAATTCGAAATACGAAAAACACAGCTTGGTCTTTCATGTGAAAAAACACAGCTCATCTACAATGTCTCAACTGCAATGTCGAACTCCACGTTAAAGCCAATAGGCAGCTAAACTGAATACAAAATGTAATGTCTAATGCCACGTTAAAGCCAATAGGCAGCTAACCTAAATACCAAATGTAATGTCTAATGCCACGTTAACGCCAATAGGCAGCTAAACTGAATACAACATGTAATGTGCTACTGATGCACATTGAACAACTAATATGCGCAGTGGTGAAACACAAAGTCATTGGTCAAACACAATTAATGGCATAACATCTCCACCCTATGACCAACGACTTTTGTTTACATTCCTCTTATTTCAAACAAAAACAAAAAAAACAAAAACATTATAAGCAAATCAGATTTGAATGATAAAAAGCAAACGCTGTAAAGCAATGGAAGTGGATTAACATATTAATCTCATAACCTTTCAAATCAGGTACATCTACAATGAAAAGACTGAAACTTATATACTCTGATTGGGATAATAACTGATTGAATAGTGTCTCTAAAACATCAAGTTGATGTAGCATGAGTTCTACTCATGTAAAGGTACACGGTCCACCTGAAAGGTTTGCTGGAATGTAAGTGAAAGTCAGGGTTCCACACGAAAAAACACAGACAGTTAACTGGCAATGTTGCTTTGTTCCAGTGGAAGAATGAAATCAAACAAGTTGACAAAATGTATGTTGATCCCATGTAGAACTTGAACTGAAGGCGCCAGTTGCGCAAAATGGATCCATGGGGTTTGTACTTTAATCAATCGGGTTCAGGTTGGGGGTGCGGTCCCTCCCCCGACCCCACACGCAAACACCTGAAGGGAGACCACACAGCACACTCATGGTCAGTGGCGAGTCGTGGTAGGATCTGCAAAAGAAAAAAGTATGACTTTTCTTGCAAATAACATTTGTCATCTGGAATATGTTCCCATTTTTCCTGTCCTGGTTTCATGATCAACAGAACATTATTGGGACCCTTTGCTATAATTTCTGCAAGTTCTGGAGGGTCCTTTGGGGATTCAACCCACACCTTAGCACTGAGGTTTTTATCTGCTGCAACACAGCTTCCCTTTCCTTGCACTGTCAGAAGGGCTGGGGCAGACTCCTTCCTTACCAAACCTCCATTCACTGCACTTATGACAAGTTGGGCAATTCTGTCTCCAATCTGTATGAATTAATCAGATTATCTTCTAGTTATCAGCATCATTTTGATTTCGACTTGGTAATCTGCAGCAATCGCTCCCCCTAAAACCTGATCAATTTGCCATATCTGTCCTGGTAACTTTCCTCTCCTCAACTGATCTTTAACTGTTTGTGGGACAGATCTCTGTTGTGTGTGCTGACAAATAGGACATTGCAAAATCACAGTTTTTATCAAATCTAGGGGAATGTGCATCTTTCTAATCTCTGCCCACCTGTAAGTGGCTTTTTCTCCCAGATGTCCACATTTCTGGTGTACCCACTTAGCCATCCCCACCAAGTCAGAATTCTGGGTTGACACTTCTGTTTCTGAAATTTTGGCTTTAACATCTGCAAGGGAATTGAACCAGTTATGTACAAGCCATGTGGAAAACCAAACAGCTAATCCATTGGCAGTGAACCAAGAATCAGTGTAAAAATGACACGTCTCAAACAGCTCTTGCTTTAAAGTCTGACACACATTGTACAGCTCTGCATATTGGTTACTTTTTCCTTCTCCTGTGGTAGACAACAACTTTTCAGTAACTGGATTGTATAACACTGCTTTCCATTGTCTTTTAGTATCCATGCATTTCAATAAATCATTAGTCAAACAAACACGCTTTCTATCCTCAGGGGACACAAATTCAAATGGTGCATTCAATTTCACTAGTGACTCTTTTACCTGTGGTACCTTCTGCACCCTCTCCTCATCCTGTAAAGGGGCTTGTGATACATGATAGGGCTATAGTGCCTGTAGGTTCTACTTGAGCCCTGTTTTGTATGTACCAGATCCAGTGTATGATACTAGCTTCTTGTGCCTGTCCTATACTGTGAGATTTAGGTGAACTCATCACCCACTGCATGATTGGTAGTTCAGGTTTCAGAATTACATTATAATTTAATGTTATTTGCTCAGTATTCACTAGAGCCCAATAACAAGTCAAAAGCTGTTTTTCAAAAGGAGTACAGCGCTCCACAAAGTCAGATAGTTTTCTAATCCAAAGTTCCAGGGGCACCCTTGTCCTCCACTGTTTCTGATTTACATGTAAATCAGTGTTTCCCTCTTGCACTGCGCACAAATCTAAAGTCTGTTGAATTATTTCATTTGCCAAATCAAAAGCACACAGCTGCTTCTCACTCCCTTCAAACTCATGTTTTTTCCTAGTTACCTTGTACCAAAGTGTTAAGATTTTACTCTGATGAGGGCTATACTGTTTCCAAAAATCAAACAAGCTTGTGAAACTTGGTGTCTCTTGCTTGGTGCAAATAGAAAGAAACTCTAAAATCTTTTGTTTTACCTGTGAAAACATCTGTCTATTTTCTGGATTCCACTGAATTCCCAGAAATTGCACATTTTGCGACAGTACCTCTGCCTTGTCTGAATTAATTTTACACATCGTACTTTGCAAAAGCGGTCTGAATATAACATTCTCAACTTCATGCTCAGTTTAATCTTTTAAGGAATGCACTTCAACTGCCAAAAACTGTGGGCTGCTCTGCACACGGAGATCTCCGCTCTGCTCAAGAGGCTCACTCTGCCCCCCACCTTTTTTAACCTCCTCATTACTGGAATAGGAAAAGCCAGATTCTCCTGCAACAGCTTTATAAATTTCAGCTTTATCTTGCAATAATTTGTTATGGCTAATTTGCTCATGTAAATTCTTATTCTCATGTTCTAACTGCCTACTTCTCTCATGCATTTTTCTGTAAGCAGACAAAAGTATCCAAACCCTTCTGTCAAGAACAAAAAGGACATCATTTCTTTCAAAAAGCACATTTTCTAAATATGAAAACACTTTTGCTTTATCCAAGAACTCATCCCAAGACTCACAAAGTCCTGATTAACAAGAAAACATGTTTCTCACAGCACCATAAGGCAGTTTAACTTCACATGCATTTTCAAACATGGTCTGCCGTGCTTCTTTAATTCTCTAACCAACAAAAACAATTACACTTTTAAATCATGCACCACCAATTCCCAATTCGACTCCCAGAATGACGACTGATGCCAAAATGTTTTGCTTTCCTTATCTTATGACCGAGCTGACAAAACTTCTCTGGAATGCACTTCTTAGTTTAAGAAGACATTTATTATTATTACTTCACCATGAGGTTCCTGAGAGACGAGATTAGTAGGTTGGAAGCACACGTTTAAAAGTAGTCACAGCAATGAAAGCAAAATATATCAAAGTACTTCTCAATTGCAATGTACACAGCAAATACATATGATTATATTAAAGCATAACTTCAAAGCAAAGAATAAAAGTCAAAATTCATCACCGTAGGGCCTATCACTGCTCGTCATCTTTCTCATGCCTGCAAGTTGATGACTCCTGTTCAACCGCGAGAAAGAGATTTTCCACCCAAACGGGAGGTCAGGCAGCTGACGTCCGCTCCTGACTGAAGTCCTGGAAAATTCCCCCTTCTGCTGCCCAGGGACACCGTAAAAAGCCTGCTAACAGGCCCTTTCCTCCAATCACAGCCGGAAAAGAACAAGCTGGAGAGTGGCCAAGTCTCCAAGCTCGCTCGTTCCCAGGCTGGATAGAGCGGTAAACACACTCTCTTATCACGCTAGGGCTCGGTGAGAATTCGAAATACGAAATACACAGCTTGGTCTATCATGTGGAAAAACACAGCTCATCTGCAATGTCTCAACTGCAATGTCGAACTCCACGTTAAAGCCAATAGGCAGCTAAACTGAATGCAAAATGTAATGTCTATTGCCACGTTAAAGCCAATAGGCAGCTAACCTAAATACCAAATGTAATGTCTAATGCCACTTTAAACCCAATAGGCAGCTAAACTGAATACAACATGTAATGTGCTACTGATGAACATTGAACAACTAATTTGGGCAGTGGTGAAACATAAAGTCATTGGTCAAACACAATTAATGGCATAACAAGGTGTCATTGTCATATCAGCGGAACATGTAAAGGCTTTGTGTGCATGTCACATACTATGTCTAGCAGTCAAACTTTGATATCACCTGTTGCATTGCTTTCAGAAACTGTGTGTTCCACTTCTCCTACAGGTAACCTTGCCATTGTCACCATGGAGAGGACGCCAGAGACTACCACTACCCCTCTGGATGAAGGTACCAGTGAGGAAAACACCGCTGGATGTGTGGATATTGAGGACGAAACTGGCCCTTCTGGGATACCTGGTCGGTCAACAACTGTGAGCCTCACCCTTCCCATATCGACTCCTCCCAGCCCTGTTGCATCAACATCACAGGCAACCTTTCCCCCCCAAACCTGTGTCCCAAGGCCGGTGTCTTCCATCTTGTGCCCCCCAGTACAGGTACCTGAGTCTCCTGTTGTGAACCCAGACAACGATGGACCTGCCACCAGTGGGAGTGGGCAAATTGTGCCAGGGGCACAGGCACGTAGGAGTAGGGGTAGGGTGCCTGGGAGGGATTGTTTGGGCCAGAGGATGGAGGCTCCTAGAGACACAACTGGCCAGGACACCATTTCCCAGAATCTTTAACATCATACACTAACCTGGTAAAGGGATGAAAATGTGTTAGGTCTGTACTTACCCCCTTGTGGCTGCTGTGGCCATTAGTAGGATCAAGGTCCAATGTGTACCTCTTATTCCTTGGGAGGACATCCCCAGCGGGGCCCTCTACGGTCTTCCAGCCCAGCGTCTCAGGCCCTCCCACTGCTTCCTACAGTGAGTGCTCTGTCGGTAATGGACCCCCAAGGTCTGCACTTTCTTGGCGATGGCACGCCAAATACCTTATTCTGATGGGCGTTGACCTGAACGGATGACACGAAGAGATTGTCATGTCTACATGCACTATACCTGAGCAAGCAGGGTGAAAATACAAGTTAGTGCAAGTAGGCCATACACAGACTGCCTACAACATCCCCTTCAAAGGAATTAGCATCTGCAGTCAGTCCAGGTGTGATGGTCAGGCAGGCATACAAAATGCATATCCAGCACCAGGTAGCCACTTAAAACATATGAATAGACCACAAACATATCTTTAAACATGGTGTATCTGTCAAAGTATTTTTAACACCACTGTCAATTATCATGTAATACTGTATGTAGTTTGGTCAGGGTAGATACATCACACATTCTCTACCATGTCTCAGGATTCGAAATCTATGCACATGTGCATGTTACCTCAATCATCCATTTAACCACATTTCCTGAACATCATCATGCACTCAACATTTCTAACATTGGAATTGCATTGCACTTAGCTGCTCCTCGAAGCACCATAGAGCTGTCAATACAGGGGTAGGACCTCCTCCACAAGCTTGTCCAGCTCTTCTGCCGAGAAGGCAGGGGCCCTATCACCTGCAGGGCGTGGCATGATTAATCCCAGAGACTGGACACAGCAGCTCAGGTAATGGAGGTCTTGCTGGCAGCAGTGTCAGGAGTCAAGTGAGAGATGAAGTATAAGATATCGGTAACGTCTGCTACGTACAAGACCATCACTGCTGGCAGACATCGCCATTGGCTCAAGACCGCCAAAGGCAGCAATGTGTTCCAATGGCAATGTCCACTGCTTTGATGTATCCGCCTACCGCCGTGATGACATCCGCCGGCGGAGTTAGGTCACTTCCTAATGTCCAGTACAGTAGGTCAGACAGCTGCCATTTTAAGACTCATATTTGAAAGAAAATGTTTTTAAAGTTGCGTCACAAGCTGTGAAACATATCTACGATGTTGTGTTCATTGCTGACTTTAATCGAACGTGTCAAAATGTTCATGTATCATGTACAAGATGTAAATTTGATGTTTCCTGAATGATGTACATGTAATAGTACTGTCAGTGATGACAATCTGAAAATGGTATAGGTGTACTAAATATGTGCAACATGTAAAGAAAGTTAATGTCACATAGACTGTCAGTGACATGTTTCTACATTTCAAAAACATGATAGGGGCTTGGAGATGTGAATGCAGTTATAAGCCATTATTTGCCTAGGTATGTGCTGTGTACAGTTTTATGTTTAAATATTTACCATCATATGTGACGTAGGTGTGACCATACTTATGTTGTACACATTGAGTGATACACACACATTCTGGTTTTCTCCCACATAGTTACCCTGGCATGAGAAGAGCGAGACAAACTCCAGTGTACTGTCCACTAGCAGACCGGCAGACCATGAAGGAGCGACGTGTGATTCAGATCTATCATCTGGATAGTCATACAATCATGGATCTGTGTCGTCACTTTAAGCCAGATCTGATGCCTGTCATTCGTAATCCGTATAGCATACCTCCCATTGTACAAGTAATGTCAGTGATGTATTTCCTGGCCACAGGCTCCTTTCAAAATACTGCGGCTCTAACTGCAGAGATGTCTCAGCCTGTGTTCAGTCTGGTCTGGAAGGCTGTATTGTCTGCATTGTTGAAACACCTGGACAGATACATCCAATTTCCACAACATGAAGATTTGACCCATGTAAAGGCTGATTTCTGTGCTTTGGGACAGATTCCACATGTAGTTGGAGCCATAGATGGCACCAATGTAGCCTTGGATTCCCCACTAATGTCAATGGACAGGTGTATAGGAACACAAATAACTTACACTCCATTAATGTCCAAGTAGTCTGTTTGGCCGATCTCTACATTTCACAAGTTTATGCAAGGAACCCTGGGTCAGTCCATGATACCTTCATCATGCAGAACAGCAATATCCCACTGCTTATGACATGACAATACACAGAGAGGGCCTGGCTGGTTGGTTAGTCACATATGTCATGTGTGTCTGTAAATAATATCTGCAATCAGATATGTGGATGTCCAAGATTTATGTTTGGCTTGTTATAACTATTCCTTACAGGGGACTCTGGCAACCCAAACGGTCCTTGTTGTTGACACCAGTGAGGTACCCAATCATGCCAGGGCAAGTTCGCTTCAAGGAGGCCCATGGAAAGACATGGTGTGTAGTGGAGCGGACGTTTGGGCTCCTGAAGGCAAGATTCTGCTGCATCGATAAGTATGGAGGAGCCCTCCCCTACTCACCCACCAAGGTATGTAAAATTATTGTTGCCTGCTGCATGCTCCACAACCTCGCCCTGAGACGTCAAATCCCATTTATACTAGATGAGGGGGAGCCAGCAGTTCCAGTGGGTGAGAATGAAGATTTGCCAAGTGAGGATGAGTATGATGACAATGAAGTTGGAGACATCACGGCTGATTTAACCAATCAGTACTTCACCTGACTTTAGGTATGTTAGGGTTAATTTGTGGGGAATTTGGTGAGCTTAGGAATGCTTGATAAGGGTCTTAGTATGACCATCAGAGAAGTCATCAGTAGCTCCAAACCACATGACTCAGTTGTGCATGCAGATTGTTACATGGTGAAGTGACAATGAGGTAAGTGCACGGGTCAAATATCTCCAAGGGACACATAGATGTACATTCCCAAAATTTTGTAGACAGGTGTGCACATTCTATTGTGTATAGGGCGATATTACTCACCTATGTTGTCCCCTCTGTACATAAGCATATGATGATGCACATGTGAATGTGTCATATGTGTATCACTATATAGCGTTTCATACCCTGCTGGTTGTTCCTTCCCACCAACAGGCCAATATTCACAATAGCATGATGGTAAGCTGTCCAGGTCTTTGCCCTCTGTCCAGTCTAATGTCCCTTGATCCATGTCAATGAGCAACATAGAGTCTGACAACTTAAATTAATTCCTGCTTTTCATGAGGTCTCTGATAAGTGACAGCATCATGTGAGGCTGTGCTGTCTAACTGATATTTCACAAGTCATATTTGCAAAACGTATTCAGACCTTTTGCAAGGTGTACCCCCTTGGTAAGAGAGAGCTGTAGGAAAGTACCCTCTTTTTGGCATGGTTACCCACACTTTTTGCCTGCTGTCAGTGTATTTTTACTGTGTTCACTGGGATCCCGCTAACCAGAATCCCAGTGATTGTGCATTCTCCCTCTAAATTTGGTTGCTTAGGACTTTGCACACCCAACATTTGGCATACTGGTGTCCCCATATCAGTCCCTAGTATATGGTACCTAGATACCCAGGGCATTGGGACACCAGGGGTACCCCATGGGCTGCGGCATGTATTGTGCCACCCATGGGAGCCCATGCAAAATGTGTCTGCAGGCCTGCCATTGCAGCCTGTGTGAAAAGGTGCATGCACCCTTTCACTACGGGTCACTGCACCAGGTCACTGTAAGTCACCCCTATGGTAGGCCCTCCCAGCCCACAGGGCTGCCCCTATGCACTCCAGCACCATTACTCTGGACAATGTACGTGCGGGGAAGACATTTTACCCCTGTATTGGACACAGTGTTTCCAGGTACATAATGGTAACTCTGAACCTGGGCATGTTTAGGATCAAACATTTTGGAATCATACCCCAATACTGTTGCCAATGTTGGTTGTATGATTCCGTGCACTGTGGGGGCTCCCTAGAGGAACCCCAGCATTGCTCCTACTAGTCTTCTGGGTTTTCCGGGTCCAGCCCTCAGTCAGGTTTTTGCCCTCCTGCTGCTTGACTAGCTAAGGCAGAGGAAGGCAGAACAAAGGATTTCCTGACAGAGAGGGAGGTAACATCCTCTTCCATGGAAATAGGTGTTACAAGGCTTGGGAGGGGTGGCCTCCCCAAGCCACCGGTATGCTTTGAAGGGCACATTTGGTGCATAAACCAGTTTGTACCAGCCCAGGGACCCCGGTCCCTGCACTGGCACCAAACTGGACAATGGAAAGGGGAGTGACCACTCCCCTGTCCATCACCAACACAGGGGGTGGTACCCAGAGCTCCTCCAGGTGGCCACTTGATTCTGCCATCTTGAATCCAAGGAGGGCAGAAGCCACTGGGAGCATCTGAGTGGCAAGGTCAGGTATGTGACAGTCACAGGCAACTGGACTCTCAAAGAACTGACAATCTGCAACTCCAGTGATGACTCCGCTCTGCAACATTGTTTCTCCAGCTCCTTCAAGCAACTGCAACATTTCACTGGATGTGCATCCTCCAGTCTTCAGCCTGCACAAGAAGTAAGAAGGAATCTCCCTTGGAGTAATAGAGTCACTCCCCTGCATCCGCAGGCACCAACTGCCATGATGACTGGCTGCACGGATCTTCTCTCCTACAGAGCTGTGGTAATCCTGCATCACAGGTGGTGGTCTGGAGTGGTCCTCTTGGTCATCTGTACCAGCTGTCCTACTTGGGAGATGGTAAGCCCTTGCCTCTCCTTGCAGGACAGTACCCCTGCAACTCTTGCAGCTACAGAAGGGTCAGTAGTGGCTCCTGCCACAACCAGGCACTCCAACTCAAACTGGACTTGGTTCCCTTCCTTTGCAGGTCCTCTTTTGTCGGGATCCAACTTTGGTTTCTTCTTCCAGTCTTGTCTAGGTCTTGCACAATCCTTTCCCAAAGTCCTCCTGTTGGTTTTGGGAAAAACCAGGTACTTACCTTTGTTCTCCTGCAATGGGTCTTCAGGCTCCCGGTAGTCCCGCCCCCCAGCACTCCTTCTAGCAAAGCACACTCTCCTGCCTCCTGCTCCAGTGACGTGGGACTCCTCTTCAGGTGTGCTGAGGGAGTCTCACTGCGACTCCTACGCCTGCTGCCAGTGGGTTGCCTGTGCGGGCTGCCTACTCTTATTGTGACTCTTCCAGCTGCTCAGGGTCACCTCGGACTCACCTCCATGGGTCAATTCCCCTGGACCTTGCTGGTCCTCTTTAGCCTTGCAAACCTTCTTCTTGGACTCTTGTATTTGCCAAGGCTTGTTGGTGGATTTCCAGCACCACTGACTGACTGCATCTCGACTGCGATGTGGGACATCACCTGCATCACTTCTGGGACTTCTCTTCGGCTACTGTGCTGCACTGCTGACTTTCTTCGTCCACTGTCGACCTGGTCCTGCATCTACAGAAGGGTCAGTAGTGGCTCCTGCCACAACCAGGCACTCCAACTCAAACTGGACTTGGTTCCCTTCCTTTGCAGGTCCTCTTTTGTCGGGATCCAACTTTGGTTTCTTCTTCCAGTCTTGTCTAGGTCTTGCACAATCCTTTCCCAAAGTCCTCCTGTTGGTTTTAGGAAAAACCAGGTACTTACCTTTGCTCTCCTGGTCGTTGGCAGTCACTCTGGTACTCACCTCTTTGGGGTTCCTAGTTCCTCCAGCTCTCCTCTACTGATTCCACTTCTTGGGTGGAGGACTGCCTTTCACATTCCACTTTTTTAGTATATGGTTTGGCCCTCCCCTAGGACCCTCACTGTTTACTATTGCTTTTACCAATGGGTATTGCTTTCTATGCTATTTACTGATGCTAATGTGTATATAACAGTGTGTTTACTTAACTCCAGTTGGGGTATTACCTATAAATCTATTTTATTATTTGTGTTACTATTATAAAGCACCTTTATTTTTGTAACTGTGTGTTTTTCCCATGTGTATAAGTGCTGTGTGACTGTAGTGGTATTGCATAAACTTTGCATGTCTCCTAGATAAGTCTTGGTTGCTCATCCACAGCTACCTCTAGAGAGCCATGACTTCCTAGACACTGCGTTCCCTTCACTGATAGGGGATAATTGGTGTACAAGTTACTTACCTTCGGTAACGATATATCTGGTGGAGACATAGGCGGTCAATCTGATCGCGGCGGGCGGCAGTAGCCGCCCGCCACGCGTTTACCGCCATATGGCCGCTCCGCGGTCAAAAGACCGCGGCGGCCAATCTGGCTTTCCCGCTGGGCCGGCGGGCGACCGCCAAAGGAGCGCCCGCTGGCCCAGCGGGAAAGGCCCTGCAACAAGGAAGCCGGCTCCGAATGGAGCCGGTGGAGTTGCAGGGGTGCGACGGGTGCAGTGGCACCCGTCACGATTTTCACTGTCTGCTAAGCAGACAGTGAAAATCTTTATGGGCCTCTGTTAGGAGGCCCCTGCACTGCCCATGCCAGCGGCATGGGCAGTGTAGGGGCCCCAAGGGGCCCCACAACACCCGTTCCCGCCATCCTGTTCCTGGCGGTAAAAACCACCAGAAACAGGGTGGCGGGAAGGGGGTCGGAATCTCCATGATGGCGCTGCTTGCAGCGCCGCCATGGAGATTCAGCCCATGCAGGGGAAATCCGGCGGGAAACCGCCGGATCCCCTTTTCTGACCGCGGCTTTACCGCCGCGGTCAGAATGGGCTGGGAAGCACCGCCAGCCTGTTGGCGGTGCTTCCGTGGTCCCCGGCCCTGGCGGTCTTGGACCACCAGGGTCGGAATGACCCCCATAGTCTAGTTTCAGATTCCTTTCCTTTGAATTCCCCTCCGGCGTCAGACTGGATCTGGAGATTTTTCTTCGCTGAGTACTTCTGCATGCCGTCAGGTGGCGTCGGTCGACTCCGCTGGCATTGTGTTTGCCATGCTGACGTCAGTTTCTTTTCACGACTTTCCATGCCAGTAGCACGTAGCCATGAAGAACACTGAGAGTGGTGTGCCAGAACTAGGGCCTTTAAAGGGAAGTTCCTGTCCCTAGAAATCAGTTCGCAGTGCGGGGTGGATGGGCGGGTCGGTAAGGAATCTGCAACTAGAATATGTCTCTACCAGATATATCGTTACCGAAGGTAAGTAACTTGTACATCAGATAGAGACTTCTAGTTGCAGATTCCGTACCTTTGAATAGATACCCAAGCAATACCATCCTCGGTGGTGGGCTGCAGACCAAGATCGGACCGAACGGCCAAAGTAGCCCGTCCCTTCGGACCTGGTTGTCCAGGCAATAGTGTTTGGTAAAAGTGTGCAGAGATGCCCACGTCGCTGCCTGACAGATGTCCAGGACTGGAACGCCCCGTGCTAGCACTGTGGTAGCAGCAGTAGCTCTGGTGGAGTGAGCTCACAAACCTTCAGGAGGTTACCTTTTAGCCAGAACATAGCACATTTTTATGCATAAGAGTACCCATCGTGCAATGGTCCTCTTCTGCACCGCCTTCCCCTTCTTTGCACCTACATATCCCACAAAGAGTTGATCGTCCACCCGGAAGTCTTTGGTACGATCAAGATAGAGCACCAACACTCTTTTTGGGTCCAGACGGTGGAGTCTCTCCTCTTCATGAGAGGGATGTGAGGGGGTGCATAAAAGGTAGACAAGGTGATGGACTGTTCAACATGGAAGGGTGTCACTACCCTAGGTAGAAAAGAAGCCCTCATGCGAAGCACCACTTTGTCAGGATGTATGGCCAGAAAAGGAGGATTAGATGACAGAGCCTGGAGCTCACTTACTCTGCGGGCAGAAGTAATGGCAACTAAGAAGACAGTCTTGATAGTTAAGATCCGTAAAGGACAGTTGTGAAGCGGCTCAAATGGGGTACACATAAGGTATGTTAATACCAGATTTAGATCCCATTAGGGCATGATAAATGGGATAGGAGGAAAGAGATGAGTGAGGCCTTTAAGAAACCTCCCAACTATAGGAGATTTAAATAAGGAAAGCTGATCTGGTAACCCCAAGAAAGCAGAGATAGCAGAAAGATATTCCTTAAGAGTGCCCAAGGACGAACCCTATTGGGCAAGGGAAAGAATAAAGAGAAGGACTTGAGAAAGAGGAGCAGATAGAGGATCAACAGATTTGTCAATGTATCATGCCACAAATTTCTTCCAATGACAGACGTATACAGTTTTAGTTGAGGGGCGCCTGGCTGCCAACGTCACAGACTTCGGGCGGCAGGTCAAAAGACATCAACTGTCGCCGTTCAATCTCCACGCATGAAGCCGCAGAGTTGACAGGTTCGGGTGGAGGAGGGTGGAGGACCCTCCCCTGCTGCTGCAACAGAAGATTCTCCCAAAGGGGCAGTCTGATCGGAGGAGCTATGGCCATGCTCAACAGCTCTGGATACCAGACTCTTCGTACCCAGTCCGGAGCCACCAGTATTACTTGGAACCGGTCTTGCCTGATCTTCTTCAGAACTCTGGGCAGAAGTGGTATGGGCGGAAAGGCGTACAGGAGGCCTGAATTCCACCCGCAACAAAAAGCGTCGCCGAGCGATTGCCGCCTTGGAAAGTCCAACGCACAAAACAGCTGACATTGCGCATCCTCAATGGAGGCGAACAAGTCTAACCAGGTCTCCCCAATGCAGGAAGAGACCAGGCTCCACCTCTGGATGGAGACGCCATTCGTGATTGACCACGCATCATCAGCTGAGTTTGTCTGCTCTAGCATTCAAGGAGCCTGTCAGGTGTTGAACCACCAGGGAATGTTCCAGCCAAGTCCAGAGGCAAAGGGCCTCTTGACAAAGGGTCCACGACCCCACTCCGCCTTGTTTGTTGCAACACCACATAGCGGTGGAGTTGTCTGTGAACACCTGCACTTCTTTCCCCTTGAGAGGGGGAAGGAAAGCTTTCAATGCTAGTTGAATCGCTCGGAGCTCCAGATGATTGATATAGAGCCCGGTTTCCACCAGAGGCCTCTGATCTCCACCTCTCCCATATGGCAGCCCCATCCCAGGAGTGAAGATCTTGTTGGGGAAAGGGGAGGGATCTGCCCTTGACCCAATCCTGATTCGTTAACCACCACTGCAGGTCTCTCGCAGTTCCTTAAGAGATCTGGATCTTGTTGGAGAGATTCCCCTGATGCTGCGCCCACTGGAACTTCAGGTCCCACTGCAAAGCCTGCATATGCCATCTGGCATTTTGAACCAGCAGGATGCAGGAGGCCATGAGGCCCAGCAGCCTCAGAGTCATTCTCACTGAAATCCAGGACAGAGGCTGAAACATCACTATCATAGCCCGAATATCCTAACTCGCTTTTCGGGAGGATATGCCCGAAACTGCACTGTATCCAGAACAGCTCCAATGAAAGGAAGCATCTGAGGAGTCAGGTGTGACTTCTGCACGTTGATAGTTAACCCCAGTGAATGCAAAATGTTCGCCGTAGTCTGGCGGTGGGAGATGACTGTCTGGGGCGAGTTTGCCTTCAACAGTCAATCGTCGAGGTAGGGGAAGACTGGGACCCCTAAGCTTCGCAGATGAGCTGCCACCACTATCATCACTTTCGTGAACACCATAGGGGGCACTCGTAAGGCCAAAGGGGAGCACGGTAAACTGAAAGTGCTCATGACCTAGACGGGAATGTGGAAATATGCATTTTGCAAATCCAACGCTACCATCCAGTCTCTGGGATCCAGGGCAGATAGGACCTGAGCCAACGTCAACATTTTGAACTTCTCCTTTTTGAGGAAGAGGTTGAGGGACCGAAGATCTAATATAGGCTGAAGACCTTTGTCCTTTTTCGGCACCAGAAAGTAGCGGGAATAGCAAACACGACCTACTTCTGGCAATGGAACCCTCTCTATAGCTCCTTTGGCCAAAAGGGCTTGGACTAACGGGGAAGCACCACATGATCCTCCGATATTCGATTGTATGAAGGTGGCATAGCTGGAGGAGGTGTCTTGAAGGGGAGGGAGTAGCCCCTTCAGACAATTTGAGGACCCACCTGTCTGAGGTAATGGATTGACATTGGGGCAGGTGATGGCGAATCCTGCTGCTAACTGGCTCCTGATGTACCCACGGACTAGGAAGGTTTGGAGGCTGAGGAGGGGGTGGGGGTGGCCATGGGATCCCGCGTCCTCGGCCACACAGGGGCTGTACAGCATGCGCGGGTCGAGGGCCAGGGGGGAAAGGACGCAGTTGGATGCCCCTTCCGTAGCCACGAAAGGGGTGAAAGGTGGACTGCTGGGGTCTAGGAGCGGGTGCGAGGCCAAGGTACTGGGTCGTGGCTCAGGAATCCTTAAAGCGCTTAAGCGCTGAGTCTGCCTTGTCTCCGAAAAGACGTGTGCCATCAAAGGGCATGTCCTTCAAGGATTGCTGGACATCCCCTGAAAAGCCAGATGTTTTCAGCCAGGTGTGGCATCTCAATACCACCATCGATGCAACTCATCTGCCCAGAGAGTCGATCGTATCTAGTCCACAACGAATCATGAACTTCGCTGCATTCCTCCCATCTGTTACGGCTTGGGAAAGGATAGTCCGGGCCTCCTCCGGAACTCTATGCACCACTTGCGCGACCATATCCAATAGAGTATGGGAATAGCGCCCCAAATGGCATGCAGTGTTCACGGACCGCAGCGCTAGACTGCTGGAAGAAAACAACTTCTTCCCCAAGCTGTCCAGTCTTTTTGCTTCCCTATCCGGGGGTGCGGCAGGGAATGCGCCAGATGAAGAAGAAGCCTGGATGACAAGGCTCTCAGGCGTGGGGTGTTGGGTGAGGAATTTCGGGTCTGATGGCGGCGGGCAATCGTCCTATTCACAGGAGCCCATGTGCTGGGTCTGGACCAAGTACGCAAAAGGATGTCTGTCAGTGCTTCATTACAGGGAAGAAGGGGCTCGGAAGAGGAAAACAACGGCTGAAGCACGTCAATTAGGATATTAGGCCTAACCTCCACAGAAGGTAGCTCGAGGTCCAGGACATCAGCCGCCCTTGTGACCACCACAGAAAAAGAAGCACCCGCCTCCGTAGCCATGATAGGAGGAGAGAGCATGCCAGTGTCAGGGGAGGTGTCTAGACCACTGGCATCACCCAAATCCTGCACCCAGTCCATTTGGGGATCAAGCTGGTATTCTAAAGTGTCCAGCTTCCCCTCCATACTCTCCCCGTATCCATACCCACAAGAATAAAAGTCTGGATCAACCCTGGGCCCAGGAGAGCCAATAGAGAACGGAATCAAGAGTTGATTGATGTTGTTCCGACTCCAGGTCGTCAGGTATGAGGATGGGATCGACGTTGATTGTGGGCCCAACCGACGTCGGGAGCATTGATGTCTGACCCGACGCTGGGGAAGGTCGCCGTGGCATGGGACGGATCCGCGATTGGATCCGGAGGGACCCTCCGGAGCCGTGGCTGAAGACAATGAACCCGAGGGGGCCCCCACCGACTCAACTGTGCCCGAGGGCGCCGAAGGTGGGTCAGACTGCCCAAAAATGAGGCGCATTGCCTCATAAAATTCTTTAAGCAGAGCAGGGGTGGCTCCGGCTCCCGGGAAGTCGGGGAAGCGCGGAGACGACCCAGATGAAGGCTCCGATGACAGAGGCCTAGAGCGTCGACACTCTTCCTGCACTGTGTCATCAAGCGACGGGGTGAGGTCGAAGAACGCTTGTCCTTCTTCGACTTCTTATTTTGTGACCCAAATGTCCCGATGACTTGGAGGAAGAGGAATGGTGGTGACTTCGTGGCCAATCTCGGGACCTGCCTCTCGACCAAGACCGTGAACGCTGCGGAGACGGGTGTCGGCCCGCCATAAGCTTTAGGGACCGCTTCCTCAAAGCTATTGGGTTCATGGCCCAACACTCGGAGCATGACTTCTGGTCGTGATCGTGCTCCAGGTACCAAAGACAAACGAGGAGTGGATCCGTCAGCGACATAGTTTGGTGACAGGGTCGCAGGGCTTGAATCCGATCTTGCGGGACATCCCTTGATGCATCCACAAACTCGTCAAAAACTTAGACAAAAGTGTTGACGAAGTAAAAAAATGACTGAGGTAGCTCTTCTCCGGATCTGCGCGTAGGCTGGTGCAGAAAGAAAAGAACTGACGTCAGTGCGCCGGGGTGGCGCCTATATACTACCACGACGTCATCACAGCAAACACGATGCCAACGACGCCCGCGGAGTCGACCGACGCCACCTGACGGTGCGCAGAAGTACTGCTCAAAGAAAAATCTCCAGATCCAGTCTGACGCCTGGGGAAATTCAAAGGTAAGGAATCTGCAACTAGAAGTCTCTATCAGATATAAGGTGATAACACCATAGGTGCTCACCACACACCAGGCCAGCTCACCACACAGCAGGCCTACATGTACATAGGTCTCTGTAATGTGTCATCTAAGTGGACATCCTACATGTGGATAAACATGGAGGTGTTGCTAGACTCCTATTGGATCACATACATTGATGTCAGAGCTATGATTGTTAGTACCATGTTCATGTTCTGTAGGTGTGAAATGGCTACACAACTATTACAACCCTAGCCATTGTGTTGTTGGCATGATAAATAGGCCAAGCCATCCTGTGCACAGTTGCAATCCTAACTGGTTATTGCCAACATTATGGGGGTCATTACGACCGTGGCGGCCGGCGGGAAGGTGGCGGTAACACCGCCAACAGGCTGGCGGTGTTACACCAGCAATTATGACCGTGGTGCAAATGCCACGGTCATACCGCCGGCCCCTCCAATATACTGCCAGGATTCCGCCTGGCGGTCATAATCCCCAGGGCAGCGGTGCAAGCACCGCTGCCCTGGGGATTATGAGTCCCCGACCGCCAGCCTGTCCGTGGCGGTAAACACCGCCATTGAAAGGCTGGCGGTAAGGGGACTTGGGGTGCCCCTGGGGGCCCCTGCACTGCCCATGCACTTGGCATGGGCAGTGCAGGGGCCCCCAGGCATAGCCCATCACGCATTTCACTGCCTGAATTCCGGGCAGTGAAATGCGCGACGGGTGCTACTGCACCCGCTGCACATCAGCATTGCCGCTGGCTCTATTACGAGCCGGCTGCAATGTTGATGTGACATTTCTGCTGGGCCAGCGGACGGTAACACTGTTACCGTCCGCTGGCCCAGCGGAAATGTCATAATAGGGATTTCGGCAATCGCGGTATTCTGTCTCCCGCGGCCTCAGCGGTCTTTTTCCAAGACCGCTGAGGTCGTAATGACCCCCTATGTGTACATTGTAAGATTCAGTCATCAATCCACATTGAAATGAGTATTAAACATGATTTGTAGTGCTATTTTGGATATGTTTTGAGTCCTTGTTGTATGGAAACCCATTGTTTGCACTGATTACATTGTGATGCAGCTGTGGAACTTCACATGCACATGTGAGTGGATATGTGTAGTCAAGCATTTGGCTTGCATCAAGGTGTATGTGCCTGTCATGGTAACCTCAGATGTGGTTTGTATCTCTTGGGTTTTTTCCCAAACAGTTGTAGGGCGAGTCATGTCCGATGTGTGGATAGTGATGTTGCCACTCAGCCATTGAGCTCTTGATGGAATAATAGCATGATACGCTGAACTATATGTTACCTTCATGCACGACAGGTGTTCATTGTATTGAAAGAGTAGTCATACTACCTGTGAATCTGTGTGGGTGAATGCTCTGAGATAATTAATCACTTATACTTGTGCTACACTTTGTTTTCAGGAGGACAATGACTTAGATAACTTGGTCCACAAAGTATGTAACATCCTTTCCTACATCACTATTGATACATGTGTAGGTGACGTGTTCTAACTCTGTCATATTCAAATTTTGGATATGGCAATTAGAGTAGTAGTATGTTTGCAAATTTCCTTTGTGAAGGTTGTGTACTCAGTGACATGAAGTGGATATGGCTTGATTACCACATGCTGTCTTGTGTTAACTATACAATGAGGTCCCTTGGCTGGTACATGACATCAGGTCATAATGTTTGTATGTGTTTAGTTTGTGTATGTGGAAATGTATATTACCTATATTTCCATTAGCCTGGTTGTTGGGTGACTATATTGCTGTGGATGGGGAGCAAGTATCATGTGGGCAAGTCACCTTGTCATGGACGGTTGGTGTGATAGCTCTACTGATATCATGGTATTGTAGGTGTGATATAGGTAGCTTAGATGGTGTGTGACAAGATTTCATTGAGGGTTGTACATTGTATCTTGTTGTGACATGATGTTGGCATTAAACTGGTACTACCTGGGGGTGTTGTACAACTAGATGTGATGTTGCCGAGGTCTAGAGTGTGATGTAAGTGGTATGTAAAGAATTTGATGACCATAATTCACTTTCTGTGTTCCAGCATCAGCATCGGCAGGTGAAGGAGACGGGTCCCCCCCGAGTCGGTAAGCTGCTGGCCATGGGACCTCCAGTCTTGAGAACACCAACAGTGAGGGACCCAGTGGCCTGGAGGGGGAGGGGAGTGCTACGGAGGAAACTGGATCAAGTTCTTTATCTTCAGAATCCTCCTCCAGTGGACACTCCCTGGTGGTGTGGGACCCATCGGGGACCACCCCAGCACCATCTCTGTCTACCATCCCCCTTTCGATCACTGCCTTCCTTGTATCTCCCCACCCAGTTGGCCGGGCCCGCTCACCCAAGAGGGTGGGCGTCTCCTTTGCCCCAGGTTCCTCTGCCCCATCTCCTGTCAGCCCTGTTGCCCCCAGTGAGGAGGCTATTGACATCCTGAGGTCTATCCCTGTGGGTCAGTCGACCACTGTGGATGCCATCCAGGGACTGGCAACTCAGATACAACAGAGTAATGCATTCTTGAAGGGCATTCACGGAGCACTGGCTGTCCTACAGAGATCATTTCAGGCTCTGACCTCCACACTGACAGTAGCCAGTCACCCTTTGTTTATCATCCCCGCTCCACCTTCTTCTTCCCAATCCCCCTTCCCCCACCCAGCCAAAGCACACAAACAGACAGGCATGCATCCACCTCAACAGCCAAGGGTACTGCAGACAAACCAAAGCACCACAAGACACACCACCGGCATACACACAAGCAACATACAGCAACAGTCACAACATGCAGCAACGGTCACAACCTGCCCTGACACCACCACTAGCATCATAGGCACCACACCTGGCAGACACCACACCAACATTCACAGATCCATCCACCACACCCATCCTACCTGCAGACAGCAGACCCCCCAGCAGACCCACAGATATCCACCCCAGTCATCACACCCGCAGACACCACAACCAACCACTGACATGCCTACATGCAGCACATCCACCATACCTGCAGTCACCACCCCAACAGACAGCCACCCACCCACCAAGGCATCCCGCTCCACATTTACCCTCCCTCAGCCCAAGACACATAAGCGCCCCCAGTTACAATCATACCTCCCACAAACATGCACCCAAGACATTCACACCAACACCTCATACAAGCACTCCCTCCACACCCAAACCCTTTTGTTATGACCGTTCCTGTGTGTTTAAGAAAGCTATTCTCTCAGAGTTTGACCTTTTCCCTACTCACCAGTGACATCCCTAAACGTTCAGTTTCTCTCCCCAAGGCAGTCCCTTCCACCTCCAAGGCCTCTCCTACCCCCTGCCAGTACCCAGCTCCTCCTCCTGCATAGAAGTGGACCCCTCCCAAGAAGAGCCAACCCTCCCCCAAGCCTAAACCTAAACACCCCTCCCAAGCCAAAGCCCAACCCCCCTAAAAGCCTAAGCCCAACCGCCCGCCACCACCCCCAGACCTTCCCTGAGGTACCTGGCTGCCCCCTTGATGCCCCTACCTGTGGAGGTTACATGAGAGTCAAGTTGAGGCACCATTATGTGCATTTGGTGCACAATCTGAGGACTATGGACTGGCCTATGATGGCCTTTGACTTTCTTCTTATTTATTTTATATATATATATATATATATATATATATATATATATATATATATATATATATATATATATATTCTGACCAACGATATGTTGGTTATCTGCTTACATCTTTGTCTTGCATTTTCTTTCCTAGGTTTGAGTTGTTCCTGGTTGACATTGGTTGTGTGCGAGTATTTGTGTGTGTGTGGTTCTTGTGCTTCATGTATTGTGTGGGCGGTATGTGAAGGTGTGTGCAGTGCTTTTGTCCCCCAGGGACAGGGTGTGTGTTGTGTGATGGGCATGTGTATGTAGCAAACATGTTGTTTAGATGGTATTGTGTGGTGTTTGTGTTGATGTGTTTGTTGTTGTGGTATGTGGCTTTGTGTGCTTTGACTGTGTGAGTGTGTGTGTATTATGCATGGTTTGATAGGTACGATGTGCTGTGTGTGTGATGTGTGTGTCGATTGGTAAGTTGTATGATGGTGTAATTGTGTGTGTTCATTCCCAGTTGATTGTCCATTGTGTTGTATGTGTGATGTATCCCTGGCTAATGTAGGTTGTGAGTACTTGCTAATGTGTTTGTGATGTTACGGTTGTGGTATTGTTGTGACATGTTGTTATGTTGTATGGTCGAGTGAGAGACTGGGCCTGTGCTGTGTTGCTGTGCATAAGTGCGTGTTTTTGACATGTTGTGTGGGTGTGTGTGGTGGCTGAAGTGTGTGCTGTGTATGTGTAGGTGTCTTTGTAGTTGTATGTGAGTGTGTATCAGTGTACTGTTATGTGTGAGTGTTGCCCTCGCACCTCCTGCCCCCTGGTATGTTATGTAACTGTACAACATTTGACAATATACAACTTTCTTCCCAAAAGCTTACTTGGAGCCCCTGCAGATCCACCAGGACTCAGCACTTTCATCTCACTGTACAAAATATAACAATATAAAACTGATGCAGGTGAGTGTGTGTACTTACAGTTGTTGTTGTTGTCTTCTGCAAAGATTCTGTTGTCTTTCGGCAAGCAGGAGCATCGGGATGACACCTAGTTCTCGTTCCATGGAGGCTCCGGAAGGGTGTGTCTACCTAACGGTGAGTGTCTCCTTTTATACAGTCTGTTTCTGCCTGGGTTTCCGTGGTGATTCAACCACGGCGGAAATCTTGGCAGAGTGCAACCTCGTAATAGGTCAGAAGGAAACATGGTCTCCATTGGCCTGCTGGTGGCTCAAATATTCCACGACGGTCTGACCGCACTGGCGGTGTCAGTGGTGCTTTGGCTGTATTCCGTTGGGATCACCACCATATTCATAATTTGGCAGTCTTCTGTGCCAACTTGTTGGTGGTCTAACTGCCAACATGGCAGTCACAGGACCACCAAACTCGTAATGAGGCCCAAAGTCTTCCACTGCCTGCATACTTGCAGGTGCTGTGTGTGGTGGCTACATGCTGCCTGTTTCTACCAGTTCTAATTCTGGCCACACAGCAAACTGAAGTTAGCATTTGAAAATTGCCTGCTGTTGGATTTCGACACCTGTGAGCAGTTCACAATAAGTGGGTGTACCAGGCTACCTTACGCCAGATGTTAGGCGTAATAAGGACAATCCTGGCCATTGTTCCGCTCTGGGCATGATCAGGGCTGGACTGGGAACCCAAAGCAACCCTTGAAAATTTGTCAGAGAGAATTATACATGTGTAAATCAGGGTATAGAAAATGTTACACAAACAAAGGGGACTACAAGGTGTAGGATTCACTTCACCCATACTGATAGACTGCTTGGTTTGGGAAAGCATAAACTTAGGATTCAGAACGTAATGGAGTGGTTAGGGTTTACTTCTTTAGTAATAATTTGATCATACCTAAACAAACTTTTTTTTAGCAAAATTAGGATAATGAAAGACTTGGAAATAACATAACTTTCTAACCCGTACCATGCGGTTTGTATGCAGCTCTTTGATGGCAGTTCATAGCTCACTATACTAGATTAGGAATGTAACTCATGAACTGACAGTAACAAAAGGATATTTGTGACAAAAGCAGTAACTCACTGAGCTAAAATACTGTTCTGTTATCTGTATAGTACACGTTCTTTGCAGCAGGCATATTAACCCTCTTCGCTACCTTAGATGAGTCAAAACTGCCACTAGGCAAAACTCTGATCTCTCTCCAGCAGGTACATTATTTACCAGAGTTATCTTGGCACTTTTATTGTTGCCTGAAAACTGTTGGATATACAAGGAATCCTGTAGTGCTTTTAAAACTGCTGCACTGCTACAAAACAGGCCCCCAGTAACAAAATTGGCCTCCCACCCTTCCAGCCTCCCAGGGGAAACACCAGATGTCCTGTATGGCCAGTCTGGCCTTGGGCACGATCAGACAGCTGCAGAAGTGAAAGCAAGTCAGTGAACAAAGACAAGCAGAGTCAGTCTCCATTTGCAGTGCACCACTGTCAAATAATCTGAATTGGCACAGTAATTTAAATGATGACAACATTCTCATTTGCGTGACAAAACTGTTTTTTTGTGGGAATGCAGGAATAGGAAAGCATTTGTGTTAACTTAACCCCTGATGAGTGACACTTAGCAGAGCTGCACAAGCCAAAGAAATTAAATTCAAGTTCATTAACATGGAACAAAATGGAGTGGTGTAATACACAAACCGCATAGCACTGTCTTTTTTTACAACATTTTTATTGAGCAGGATAAAATATGAGAAATAACAACAAAGAAAGAATACATTGAAAAAAAACATCTTCCACATTGTAGGACATAGCAAGAAAGCAAGAAAGTGCATACAAGCATTAATAATACGACAGATTTTTCTATAGCATAATTAACGCTAAAGTGCAATGTACCTTCTCATATTGACAGCTTTTCGGTAAATGTGTTAAAGTGCTTATGTGCATTACAGATATCACTAATTTTTCAACAACCTCCCTACTCACAGCATATATCTAAAACTTAAAGTACATTTGTGCTGTTAAAGTGCATTTAAGCCTCTCAAATTGGCATCCTACTCAACAATTAAGATAAATCATCAAAGGAGGGGGTAGAGGTACACGTTGAACTAGCAAGATCACAAACCTCCTTAGATAAGTTGTCATTGTTCAGTAACCTCTTTTTCATGTAAAGGTTCACGCCAAATGAGTTCTAGGCAGATATAAAGTGCAAATGTGCTTTTAAAGTAGCATTGACCCTGAACACCTCGTTTACAGTAAGCCAACAAGATCACTATATTTCACTTATCTGATTACTAAGGGGGAGAAATCCAGAGACATCCAATCCCCCCATGCGGCCAAGAACCTCGGAAAAGTCCCTACTCTTCGGGCATATGCCACTTCAAAAATGTTAGTCGTCTTTATTTTTTTTGGTCATATCTTAATATTGGGGACATTGATTGATCTCTGGTTTTGCTAAATTAAAAGGCGTGCTCCTGCAAAAGCTATGGAAATTAACCATTGGAAAACCCGCCCACTGAAAGGGAAGAACAAAATAAAACCAAAGTAAGATCGGGTGGTACATGTACCTGTATTGCTTTAGTTATGACAGAGAACACCTTAACCCAAAATTGCTGCAACCTAGGGAAAGCAAAGAAAAGATGCTCCCAATCTCCTCTGTCAACTGCTTCACACCGAAAACATTGATTAAGTTTAGATCGATACATTTTATGTAGCCGACACGGTTTATAATAATCAACCTCCTTGAAAAAAGCCATGCTCTTATAATTGTCTGCTCTTAGAAATGTATGCCTGAGCTCACACATATACTGCCATTCACGTATCATTAATCCACATTCAATTTCTCTAGAAACTCTCTCCAAAAATTCTGGTACCACTACATGACTAGAACTTTTTAGCATTAACCTATACCAATTTCCCACTCCTGAAATGTTATTCTCGTAGTACAAGTGGGTTAATGAACAGGTTTCTACCTTTATTTTTAGAAACTCATTGTTTGTCTAAAACAGAGCTTAAGACACAAACTATTGCTCCCAAATCGCTGGATTACTTGGTCTCATGTTGCTACATTCATACTAATATAAAAATCCCCCACTTTAGTAAACGCCCTCTCTTCCCATTGGTATATCACTGGCTTTGCTACAGCCAATCCCCAGATTTCACTATCCTGTGCCAGGTACACGCATGGCAAGTTGGAACCTCCCAAAACTTAAAAAATGCTTGCAGATGCTGTTCTAGCATCCCCAAGATCTTATATGTAGGCTTTTTAGGTAACATCGCCGTCTTCAAAAACACCGGCAATTTAATAGCAGTTTCCCTGATAATGAGGTTAAAAAAATCAGTGAAACCGCATAGCTGTTATTGAAAGTTGGATCAGATTGTACAGAAGGGCTGACTGATAATAGATCCTAAAGTGAGGCAATGCCAGTCCACCTTGCTCACCCTCCAATTCTAATATTGCCTTCTTTACCCTAGACTTTTTATTCTGCCATAAAAAATGTTGAAAAATTATGTCATGTTCTTTAAAATATGAGTTAGGTATCTGAAAAGGGAGATTATTAAAAAGAAATAAAAGCAATAGCAGAATCGACATTTTGATTAAAGCAACTCTCCCAATCAATAACTGGTACAAAAGTCCACCTCTTAAGCAACGCTTTAATCTTGTTGAAAGTTGCTCTGTAATTTAGATGGAAAAGTTTGGAGAAATTGTTAGTAACAATAACGTATGGGCGCTGAGTAACGACTACAGGCTGACTGGAAGATCCGATTTAGACACATTAAATTAAAAAAAATCAACTTTGGGCCTCATTTGTCTTGTAGCCTCCTATACTGGTAAAACGTTTAATTTAATCAATCACTGTATATTCCGACTCTCCACCTTTAAGTATAATATAATGTCATCAGTGAATAACCTTATTTTAGATAGTCCTTTCAGAGGAGGCATAATCGCATAATCAAGTCATTGTTCTGAATCCTGCTCACTCTATAAATAACGTAAAAAGAATCGAGGATAGAGGGCACTCCTTTTGGGTGCCGTGGTTGATCTTAACTCTCACTGCTTCCTTAGAATTAACAAGAAACTTCGCCTCTGCCCCCACATATAAATTCTTCAGCATATTTAGAAATTGAGCTGGAAACCCGAACATCTCTAAAATAAAAAACTGTGCCTGCCAATTTACCAGATCCAATGCTTTTTCAGCATCCATCATCAGAATTGCTGCTTTCTGCTTGTTGACTGAAAAATAATCAATTACTTTAATCAAAAACTGTGTATTTGCTGCCATCGATCTTTGGGGTTAAAATCCACTATGGTCTCTATGTATAACTAGTCTCTATGTATAAGAGACTAAGGGGCACATGTACAAATATTAGGTTTTGTGACTCACAATTTGCGAGTCGCAAAACGTGATGTACGACAGTGTCAATGACACTGTTTGCGATTCCCAATAGGGTTGCAAATGACCTACCTCATAAATATTCATGAAGTAGGTCGCAATTTGCGACCCCAATGGGAATGGCCGCCCTCACAGGGATGGTGATTTGCTGGGGACAGCATACCACCATGTCTGTGACTGCTTTTAAATAAAGCATTTTTTTTTTTAAATGTAGCTCATTGTCCTTAAAGGAAAACGGGATGCATTTCAAAAACAAAAATGAAAAGTTTTATTTTTTCAGTCCATGGGACCATTGCTGGCTCTGAAAAAATATTTTCGCTACCGTTCACAAAGGGGAAGAGGTCCCCTGGGGGCCACTTCCTGTTTGCGAATGGGTTAGCACCAATTTAGAACTGGTGTTAACTACGATTGTTTTGTGACCGCATTGACAGTCACAAAACAATCCTACATCGAAGTGTGACTCGCAACTGAGAAGGGAACGCCCCTTCCTAATTGTGACTCACAAACACTTTTTGTGATTTGGTAACTATATTACTGAATTGCAAAAACGGGTCTGCACATCTCAAAATGCTTTTTGGGCTGTTGCGACGAGAAAAAAGCTTTGTACATGTGGCCTTTGGCCCCTAAAGCAACCTTACTAGTTCAAATTCTCATAAACAATTTATAATCTGCATTTAGCCGACTTATTGGGCAATACGAGTTGGCATCTGTTGCACTTTTATCTGTTTTGAGGAAACTTATTATTATAGATTATTTGAACTAATTCGGGACCTCTAACCCCTCTCTGATTTGATTGAACAATCTTGTTAAAAAAAGAAGGAGTTTCTTTAGGAAAATTTTGTAGACTTCTGATGGTATACAGTCACTACCTGTGGATTTCAAATTCATTGTCTTTTTAAGGGCACTGACTACCTCACCCTGCACTTACTTGTCAACTCGATAGTTGTTGAAGCCAAGTCAAACTTTTGCTCCATCTTAACTTGGGGGGCAACCTCCGCTTCTTTATATATATACCTGTAATGCCATAAAAACACCTCTGCAATCACCCCATTCTCCACTTCCTATCCTCTGGTGTTGGGGTTTTTCATTTTACTTATCATATATCTATTCTTTCTCACTTTTGTGGGCCAGGAAAAATATATTTCCCACTTTGTTGATTTTCCTCACATAGCTTTTGCTGAAATGCTTTATCCCTCGAAATTGCTTCTACCAAAAATAGATCCTTCAAATCTTGTTTTGCTTTGTCAAGCAAGTCCTTCTTTTCCTGATATTCTGCCAAGGCTATTGGTTTGCCCTTCATTGCCAAAATATCATTAATAGCTTTATCAACTATAGCTTGAAGCGTCTGGATTCTCCCAAGACTTAGCTTATTACATCTTATTACATCTCGCTTTATAAGCTATAACTTGCCACTTAAATGCCTCACAAACCATGAAATTGGAAGATGTATTACAATTCATTTTTACAAATTCTAGTAGCGCAGGGAGCACTAAGCCATGTTTGGGCATATCTTTCCCACTTAGAGCAACAAAAGCAAAAAGAACAGAAGATGGACGGAATAATGAACAATGCAAACATTCACCTGTGGGGATGGGGGGGGAGTTTGTATTGTTCAGCATTCCATTCATCCATGTATACCGCTGGGTTCAAACTAGGGGTGGTGTGGTCGGCAAAAATATGATGGATTAAACCCAGATCTCTATGACTGGGGTAAATGTTTGAATTGTTCACCCTTCTGTGCATCATCTGTTCTTTTTACTTTTGTCGCCCTAAGTGGAAAGGGTATGCTCTGAAGTTGGTCCCGTGCTCACTGCACCTCTGGATTCAAGCTAGCCTGGTTGATGAGGGGTGATACCCCAAAGCGGGTCCCACGATGCTTGTTTCTGGTAGAGGGAGGACCTGACCTGACAGTTCAGGTGGGCAGCGTCAAGACTGATTTGCAAATGACTAGGTCCAAACTGGGGTGGCGTGGTGGGCAAAAAAACAATGGATTAAACCAGGGGTCTTCAAACTGGTCGGTGGGCAGCCATAGGGGGCAAAGCTCTGGCCAAAAGAAACTTAAAGCTTAAGCGGGAAAATAATAAGCAGCAGTAAACTGCCCTGTAAAGGGCCATCACTAACATCTTTTGTCATTTAAATCCTAGCTGGGTGTATGCGTCAGAAGGAAAAGGGATCCAATATTCAACAAAACCCCCACTCTCATTTCTAATAATCACACTGTGGATAATTTTACATGTTAGTAAGGCCTGTCTTTGATTACATTTTTAAAAATGGTAATAGAACTTATCTGCAATGTTTAAATAAGCCCAGACATACTTAAACATTACCAACTTAATAGAATAATTGTGAACATTTTCTGAAGTTTGAAGACCAGTGGATTAAACCCAGGTCTCTGTGACTGGGGGTGAATGTTTCCAATGTTCATCATTCCGTCCATCATCTGTGTTCTTTTTGCTTTTGTATATTTAAACACATCATTAAACAGTGCTTAGCCTACTAGGGCACGTGAGGTGCAAAGGCGTGGGCCAATTTTTGCTTTCACTAGACATTATTACTTTGGCTGTAAAGAATGCTAAACTGTTCAACTGAGGTGTGAATTGAAACCAGTGTGAACATTTGAGCTACCTGCACTGGAGCCTAATCATGCCTAAATAATAAAAGAAATAGTACATAGAAAGAAAATACTATGGATATCATAATTCTCAGTCTTTGTACTAGAATTCCTTCCCAGCAATTCATGATTATTGATAAATTCCTATGATGAATTAAAGGTACATACAAATATATAAATTAATTCACACTCCATAATAGATAGTTGAACAGAAAAATATCTATACGTATTGGACATATGGGGGCATGGTGTATATCAGGTGCTATCCTAAACAAATAACAAGCAAAGTGCAAAGTATCATACCGCTAGGCGATAACAAAGTTAAATGCAGATTGTATAAATCCTGAGATGCTGACATAAACAAATGTCACTCTGATCCCCACCTCTAAATTAAAAGGGGATTAATGATGTATAAATGACATCAAGTATAGACAACAAGCTATCAACCCAGCCCAATGCCCACATAAATACCTACGGGTGCTGCAAGTGTTATATCCAGTAAGGACATAAAGCGAAAGGACAATCATTATGGGGTAATGCCTCTGTAGGCCCCCACAGGAGATCCCTTTCTGAAAATTGTGACAAAGGAAAGAAGAGAAAATGTCCCTTCAAACAAACAGATCAGTATTCATCCAAGGTGACTTTAAAAATCAAAATAATCAGCTTTATGTGGATTTACCTAGAGCAAAAATCCCTAATAAAGAAAAAGGAAACATACGAAGAACAAAGACATGGTGAGTAGGGGGAGGAAGGGGCACAATCTCATTATGAGGGATATAAAATCCAAATATGTATAATTCAAAAAATACCAGCAAATGAGGGAAATTAATGCCCTTCAAATGCCAATACGTACACATAATTCCTCATCAATGTTCCAACCTTTGGGATTTTTCTTGTTAACATCAATGATGAGACAGAATTCCAAAATGTTTAATTACATCTTATGATCACCACCTCTAATGGGTTTAGGAATTCTGTCCATCTCAAAACGCAGGTCACTTTTGCTATCATGTTTCTGGAGGAAATTAAGTACCCCAGGAAAGGATTGATCAACATTCTTTATAACCTGCATGTTCTCTAGTACTGATTTCCGCAATAGCAGCTTCGAGCACCCAATATATGTCAGTTGGCAAGGACATTTTAATGTATTTTCAACAAAGTCAGATGTATTTGTAACATACTTTGAAATCCTTCTGATCTTATCAGTGGGTTCTCTAATCATCTTGATTTCTACTATGCTTGCAGACTTTACAGGATCTGCATCTGAAAAACCCTTTTTGGGCATTCATCAACGTAGATGTCTTTTGTGCCACCAAATGGCTGTGTACCAACATATCTCTCATGGATCTTGGCTTTCTATAGGGAATGGATGGGTATTGGCTTACATCAGTACCTATGATGGGGTCAGATGTCGTATTGTATTTGGTGATAATTCTGATACTGTCTATTTTCATTTTGTTTTTTACATTTTTGTTGTCTCAGAAAAGTATATCTTTCTGTTTGACATTCCGTATATTTTGTTTAGCCAGTGATAGAACATTGAGGGAATATCCTTGAAGTGCAAACCATTGTAAAATATTGTGTTGCTTTCTCCTAAAATCTTTCTCTATACTGCAATTGTGACGTGTTCACAGGAGGCTCCATTTAGGGGTTTGAGGATGATAGCTGTCAGCATGCAGAACACTACTGCCCGCTACCTCTTTCCAATGTAATGTCACTATTCTGTTGATTTCCACATGTACCTCTATGTCTAGGTATCCACTTCCAAAAATTTTAATTACTTCCCTGGCTTTTGAGGTTCAGTAACAAATCCTCAATATACCTAATCCATATTGGAATGTGCTTAGTGAATTGTTCATTGTCCTGGGTCCAGACCACCTGCTACTCCTACCAGCCCATGAAAAGATTTGTAAAGCTGGGGTTGCAGCAGTTGCCTATGGAAGTCCTGGAACATTGACAATAGAGTGTATCCTCAAACAGAAAAAGGTTCTGCTCCAGAGAGTAAATCATCATGTGCTGCAGCATTTAAGTATGATCATACAGAGAGATGGGCCTGCTGCGGTAGAAATGCATGCAAGCTAATACTCACGCTTCCTGTTTAATGGATGTGGGAACAGACGTCAATAGTAACCATAGCATAGGTTTGTTCCCTTCTGGATCTCATGTATCCTTCTCCCAAAATCAGTACTGTTCCGACAATATGAGCGCGGACTTTTGACAAAAGGAGGCAAAAAATGATCTAAAAATTTGCTGTATTCTCAAGAAGGCCTCCGTTGGTTGATATATTGGGCCCACCAGGAGACTGGGTAGGTTGTTGGTTAATTTTGGGGAAAAGGTATGGGCAGAAGACTGTAGATTTATCTACCATAAAGAAGTGGTACTCATCTAAATCCAAGAGACAGGGCTCATGCCATTCCCACTGCAAATCATGATAACGGAAGATAGACTATATATATGCTTCACAATCAATAATCACATGGTTGCTGTTGGAGCGCCAAATAGAAGGGCGGGTGTGAAAGTGGCAAAAAAGGAAGATTGCCCAGTGCTGGATGCATATACAACCACTAAGGACAATACGTGCCATGTAGGATACCCTCCAGTGTGAAATACCTGCCTTCCGTGTCTATCGGGGAATGCAGAATTATGTAGGGAACCCCTGGAGCTACACATATAAGGATCCCTCTAACATACCCAGCGGGAGATGTTTCTTGGAGACATGCAAAGTGGACCTGGCGCCTTTTCAAGTATGTTTGGATCTGGTATCTTTTTGCGTATGTGCCCATGCTCCTCACATTCCAGGTGAGTATCCTGTAGGCCTAGGTAGTCATGTTGAAAGGAAGTTGTTATCCAGCCCATGGGTGCGTCTAGTTAAGAGGCACATGAAGAATGCTTGTTTGCAGTAAGTAATAAACTGAAACATACAAAACCAAATCCAATAAACTCCTACTCTCTGGCTGGTGCACAACTGGGTCATGTGCAGCTAAAACATAGAACAGTTCAATGAACAACATAAAGTTCTTCTGCTTTGTGTGGGTGGCCAGACACAGTTAATGAAGCACATTACAGTCTGGAAAGTGTCCCTCTAGTGTCTCATCTCATTCAATATACGTCCTCCCAAGCTGTCCTGTTCCACCAACCCAAAGTTCTGAATTCAGGGACACGCCCAGGCATCATAATGGAGACAAGGGAACAAAAAGATACAGATCCAAACAGGTCAGCAGTCATCGGGATAATGTTTGGGCTGCAGTTCAAGTTTGCTCGAACCTCGCCCCATAAGGAACCATTCAGAGACTCTGGTGTATCTGAACAAACCTTTAGTGTTTAATCCAGTTGAACCTGTTCTCTTGATCTCAGCAATCACCATTGCTCATCCCTTTGCTGCTAGTTCTTCAGATAGTACAAGTCTCCGGGTGGAGCGCGTCTTGTTTGCCATAATTTTTATCTGGTACTCATGTCTCCCGTGTCTGTGGGAACACTCTCCCCCTTGGGCTCCAGGCAATTCAGTGCCCCCTGTGTGGTCAAGAAGAATAGTGCTTTATCTGCATCCATCACTTTTAATTTTGCAGGGAACAGTAATGCATATATGGGACCTAAGAGGACCAACCTCTGTTTTACGGAATGGTAGAATTCCTGTTGCCTTTGCACCATTGCTATGTAGTCAGGATAAATGGAGACAGTGCTGTTCTAAACCTGCCACGAGCCCCTGGCTTGGGCAAGCTGCAGGATATTGTCTGTTATGGTAGTTAAAATGTCTGAGTAGATGGATTGCTTCCAAGGACTGTTTGCCAGTCATTGTTCCAGGTATAAGTCTACGTTCGGGCTCTCTATCTTTTCGGGCACACCCACTACTTGGATATTATTCTGTCTTGAGCGGCCTTCCGCATCATCTGCCTTTCATCTCAATATGTCCAATTTCCTTTCGTAAAGCCTCAATCTGTTACTGAGCAGTGGAATTACCAGGTTGCAGCAACATGAAAATGACGTCATAAATGTTCACCTTATCCTTAATTATGATCACCCCGCAGGATACCAATGTCAATCATTAGGGCATCTTCTTTGGTTTTAAGAATGTCTTAAGGTTTCACACTGCTGTGAGGTTCTCAGAAAATGCCTCAATGTGGTCTCGGAGAATGGGCTCCACTGAGGGAGGAGAGCCAAACGACTCTATGGGGAAAGAAGAGGGTGGCCCCTCTCCGGGTCTGCTCCCCTTTTTGTTTCACCATCTCAAAGAAATAGCACTAGTCCGATAACACATGAGGTTATAATTAATGTGTGCCAGTGCCCTCTTCCTCCACCACTCTTAAGAATGAGAACTTGAGCAGGGCCACGTCCACTCCTCAATACAAGACAACCCTCTTAGCTCAACAGATTTCAGCAGCCCTCACTTGTCAAAAAGATCCCCTTATTTGGTATTCCCAGATTAAGGGGGTTATTACAACTTTGGAGGAGGTGTTAATCTGTCCCAAAAGTGACGGTAAAGTGACGGATATACCACCAGCCGTATTACGAGTCCATTATATCCTATGGAACTCGTAATACGGCTGGTGGTATATCCGTCACTTTACCGTCACTTTTGGGACGGATTAACACCTCCTCCAAAGTTGTAATAACCCCCTAAGTCACAACGTCCATATTGGTCAGCCAGAGGTAGTCACTGGGCAAGGAATAATGAACATTCCCTTGGCCCCCTTGAACGAGCTATTTGAGCGCGCTTGAGAATCTCAAGTCTTTCCAAACTGCGGTGTGTAGAAAGCTAAATGGGGGGGAGGTAGGTGTTTCCTCTATGCGGCCTACCTCTGTGTTTGGGTCAAAGTTGGATCATCGCCAGGTTCTCACTGACTGCGTTGTCCCCCTGGGCCGGATATGCAGGAGAACCACTCTGCGCAGCCCGCCCTCTCCCAGTGCAGTTGTACACAGCTGCTGGTATGGCCTCCCTGCCCAGCATCAGAATTGGGGCACCTGCCCTGCAATTCCTGACGGGGAAGTGCCTCCATGCTGGCCTCCACTGGTGTCAATGCAGGTGCCCGGATCCTGCTGTCCATTGTACAGTCTCTGTAGGCCTCCAGGCTTTCTATCCACTCCTGCTACGTGCTGCAGATCGCACATGTACCTTGGATCCGGGCCTACGATTCCCTCAATCCCGTCCGAGGAGGGACTCGCAGCCCCGCAAGCCACACCGATGCCACAACAGAGATATTGTGGGGCAATACGCCCACTCTTTCTTAGTGGTCAGCAGGCCACAGTCTTATCTATCACCATCTGAGCCTCCAGAGCCTGCCCGGAATGATGCTGATGGGTATTTGGACTCCTCTCCTGTACCACATGCATGGGAGGGGGATTGGCGCTACCAATTTGTAGGATTAATCTGTGCTCGGACAGAGCTCGCTATTATGTGACTTGTCCAGTCACCATCTTGGACACGCCCCACGACTTGGATTGGCAGTTCAGGTAGGATTGTTTCCAATGGACCAGGGTCTAGACTGATTTGCATATGGCTAGATCCAAAGTGAAGTGCCATGGTGTGCAAAATAATGATAGACTGACGTGCCCAAAGTGATTACCAGAGGCTGAGATTAATTCAAGCATTCCATCCATCCCTTTTTGTACACTCTCTAGGGTTATCAGCTTTATCTTGGGTTCCACTTGCTGGAAACACATACTCGTGCTAAACAATCTCTTATCCTGCAGAGCCGAGCACACTCTTTCCCTCTCTCAGCAGACAGGCCAGTGTCTAGGCTCTTCAGGCAGACCTTCCAACAGAAAATGTAGACTTCAGCTGATAGCCTCCCACCTCTGGGAGACGAGTAGGCACCATCCCTTGTCACACAGCAGCTTTTCGAGCACTCTGTGGAAATCTCCCTTCCTTGGTCAAGAAGAACTTAGGCTTGAACAAAGTGAGATGGTTTGGGTCCCACTATTATAAAGACTTCTCAGACAGGGGATGTGATCGATTCTCACAAGCTTCAGAACCCGTTTGGGTTGGTTCTCTTTTAAGTGTTCTTCTCAGGCTGCTCTCCATACGCAACCTTTGTGTAAATCTAAGCTTCGAACAGCAAGCAGCACTCACCAACCAAGAGCATCCACAACATGGACACAATAAGCTGTGAGCTTCCTGTAATTATTTTTGTCATCAACTTTCATGACGTAGTAATCAAGAACAAAGGGCAGGTCTTGCCTAGAAACTTCCTTAACTTAAACAACAGAATTTGTAGTCCAACCCTTCAACACTACTGTCTATCAAATGGCAGTGCTCTGGAAGAACTGATCAACAGACCCTTGCTAAGAGGTTATTCATGGAAGTTCTAAAGGTAGTCCTATCACCGCCCTCCTCAGTTAGATATCTTAATCTTCAGCCATAGACACCCAATGCAGGTAATACTATTCCACTGTCCGGGGAACATATCTTATTCCTCCATCTTGTACCATGCTATACCCTGGGGCATCCAAAATCGAACCCTCAGACTTTAGTAGCAAACTTGTGCATATGTGCGCACACACACACACAGAATTCTACTACCACCATCATATGTTCACTGTACACACAGACACACAAATCCAACATGCAGGATGTCAGCAAAGGCTTTTACGATTTTTATAAAAGTGGAAAATTACACAAGAGGAGTCCGTAAACCACACACACTCACTGACACAGCTAAAACAGGGATTGTTGGAAATGGGGTCTCTGGTTGACAGCCAGTTTGCACTCCGTCCGAGCAGGAACCCTCACTCTAGTCAGGGTAATGGAAATACATACTTAGGATAACCCCTACTCACCTGTACTTTTTTGTCATCAGCCTTCATGAAGCAGTAATGAAGAACAAAGGGCAGGTCTTGCCTAGAATCTTCCTTAACTTAAACAACAGAATTTGTAGTCCGACCTTTCAACACTACTGTCTATCAAATGGCAGCGCTCAGGAAGAACTGAACAGACCTTTGCTAAGCAGTTATTTACGGAAGTTCTGTAAGGTAGCCCTGTCTCTGCCCTCCTCAGATAGGTATCTTGATCTGAGCCCCCCGCCACCCACTGTAGGTAATAAACTTCCACTATCCGGGGAATGTATCTTAATTCTCCACCTTGCACCATGCTATAACCTGGAGTATCCAAAATAGAACCCTCTGACTTCATAGTAAACTTGTGCGTACACACACACACGCCCACACACAGAGTTCTACTACCACTATCACATGCTCACTGTACACACAGACACACAAATCCAACACACAGGGTGTCAGCACAGGCTCCCACGATGATTAAAAAAGTGGAAAATTACACAAGAGGGGTCCATAAACCACACACTCTCGCTGACACATCTAAAAGGGGATTGTTAGAAATGGGGTCTCTGGTTGGCAGTCAATTCGCACTCTGTCCAAGCAGGGACCCTCACTCTACTCAAGGTAATGGAGATGCACACCTAGGATAACCCCTGCTCACTCCCTTGGTAGCCTGACACAAGCAGTCAGGCTTATCTCAAAGGTAATGTGTAAAGTATTTGTACCAACACACACAGCAACACAGTTAAAACACTATAAAATGGACACACAACTAGTTTAGAAAAATAGCCAATATTTATCTAAATCAAACAAGACCAAAAAGACAAAAATCCAACATACACAAGCAAAGTTATACATTTTTTAAAGTAAAAAGATTCTTACTCCATAGAAAACAATGGATACGTTGCTTTTACACAAAGCACCTGTTTCGCGTCAAAAATAAAGCTGCACAAGCGAGCGTTCGTCGGAAAAGTCAGTGATGTGTCGATTCCTTACTCGCAAGTGAGGCTGTGTGTCGTTTCTTCTCCGGTCGTGTAGGCGATGTGTCATTTTTCTCCCATGCAGAAGAGCGATGCGACGATTTCTGGACAGCAACCTCAGGTCAATGCAGGTTCATGATGATTTTCACACCAAGCGACGATGCATGCGAAATTCCAGCGCACTGTGGTGAAGAGCCACGCTGTGTGGGTGTTGCATCAATTTCCCAGCCGCGATGCAGGTGGTGCATTGATTTATCAGCAGCGAAGCAGGTGCTGCGTTGATTTTTCTCCCGCACAGCTCCTGTATGTGAATTTCAGTCTTGGTTCCACCAGCTCCTCCTTTTAAGGGTCCAGGGACTGGAATGGGCACCACTTGGCACGGTAGGAGTCTCAGCAAGGGAGTCCATGATGGCCTTGAGACTTCAGAACAGGGGGCAAGCTCAGGCCAACCCCTTGGAGACACTTAATAAACAAGAAAACACAGCAAAGTCCAATCTTTGTGCTCTCACAGGCAGAAGGAGCAACTGCAGGCCAACCCAGCAAAGCTCACTCACAGCCAAAGAGGTAGTAAACCTCCTCCAGCTCTTCAGCTCTCCTCCTTGCCAGGGGTTCCTCTTGGTTCCAGAAGTAATCTAAACGTCTGGGGGTTTGGGTCCACTACTTATACCAAGTTCTGCCTTTGAAGTAGTCAAACTTCAAAGGAAAGTCTCTGTTGTTGACATGATCTTGCCTTGCCCAGGCTTGGCCCCAGACACACACCAGGGGGTTGGAGATTTCATGGTGTGAGGACAGGCACAACCCTTTCAGGTGTGTCAGCTCCTCCCTCCACACTCTAGCCCAGGAGACTCATCAGGCTATGCAAACCACTCCTCAGCTCCCTTTGTGTCGCTGTCTAGAGGGAATTCACTAAGAACCCAACTGTCAGTCTGACCCAGACGTGAATTCCACATGCAGGTTGAGGCACTAAACAGTTAAGCAGGAGAATGCCCACTTTCTAAAAGTGTCATTTTCATACTGACAATCTAAAAAAACAACTTTACTATAAAATGTATTTTTAAAATGAGAGTTCAGAGACCCCAAACATCAAAACTAAATCTGCTCCCAATGGGAAACTGCACTCAAAATATATTTTAAGGCAGTCCCCATGTTAACCTATGAGAGATGTGGGCCTTGCAACAGTAAAATACGACTTTGGAAGTATTTCAGTGGCAGAACATGTAAAACACATCAGTAGATGTACTACTTTTAACATACACTGCACCCTGCCCATGGGGCTACATAGGGACTACCTTAGGGTGCCTTACATGTACAAAAAGGGAAGGTTTTGGCCTGGCTAGTGGGTACACTTGCCAGGTCGAATTAGCAGTTTAAAACTGCACACAGAGACACTACAGTGGGAGGTCTGAGACACGTTTACAGGGTTAATCAGTGCTGCAGGCCCACTAGTAGCATTTGATCTACAAGCCCTCGGCACCTCTAGGGCACTTTACTGGCACTTACTCATAAATCAAATATGCCAATCATGGAAAAGCTAATTACACATACAGTTTACACAGAGAACACTTGCACTTTAGCACTGGTCAGCAGTGGTAAAGTGTCCAGAGTACAAAAAAACGGCACAAACAATGACGAGCACACAGTCAAAACACAGGAAACAGAGGCAAAAATACAGGGGAGACTACGTCAAGAATGCCAGGTCTAACAGGGATAGTCACAATTAGGATTCACAAAACACAGGTCAGTACCACTACTACTTTGTTTACAACAGGACAAGGACAATGGTCCACAGTAAACCATGTGACACCCATGGTGAGACTTCCAGGTAACAGAACAGGTTCTGGACCTTGCATGACCAGGGACATGTATAAGCCCTGGCATTTACAGCAGATTATTGTGACACCATTGCCAAAATAAAAGTCGGGATACCAGGTTCAATGCAGTCGAGCTTTCAAGGCAGGAGTACACACCTGTATAGAAATGCAGGTGAGATTCCCGTCCTAACAGCAACTGACCATTAGTTAATGAGGAAATGCAACATTTCAATAATGCCCTTGAAAGGCCCAACTCCAAAAACCCCAAAGGATGTACTGTGCTGGCTTTGAACATCTGGCTGTATAATTCCATTATTTAAACCGATTCTGGTGTAACATTGGCGCATTAGCATTAAACTACAAAGACTCTTGGATTTTTAATGTTTGAACCAACCCTCTGTGAAACAATATAAATAAGAATGTAAAAGACAAGTAAATTCATCTCCCGGATTAGTGATGAAAAGAATGCATGATAATGAGCTAAAGCATGAATAACTCATCCATACACAAGTGGTGTCTTCTTCTCCGGATTTGCATCTCAAAGCATGACTTGTATCTCTCTAGCTGAATTGCAGTTTGGTCAAGGACTGACTCCAACCCTGAATTAGATGAAGTGACACATCTTGAAAGAAGTAAAAAGAAAAACAATACACTTATCAGAGACAACAAGCCAAATAGTGAAGATTTTGTCAGGGAGACCAGGTGCTAAACCTGATCAAGATGTTCCTGGAAGGATGACTGTGCCTTAATCTGCCAGATTGAAAAATATGTGCTTCCACTGAAACATAATGGATCTAATTTTATAAAATAGAAATATGTCCAAGGATGCAGGCAATTTGTAACTTAGGATGCACCAGTTCCTCAAGGTCTCTACCAGAGGGCAGCCACCTGTTATTTTGTAGGTTCCGCAAACAACTCGAATATGAATCTCATTGGTTTTGAAAAGTTGACAAGTGTGAGGCTGAGCTCTTTGCACATCTCTAACTTGCCAGCTCTAAAATAGGTGAACCACTTGCGCTGTTGGAGATCTATCCATATACATCAACCGATAGCTAGGCGACCCATAGCCATAGCTCGGTCCCCGGGTTTTGTACGCCCAACCCCATTTATTTGGGGCAGATGGTCAATCTTCTCTAACACAACGAAAGGGAAATCTGATATATTATGAATCCATTGCCTCCCAATTTAAGGGCTGACGAGGGACTGCCATACCTCCTAATCCTGACTTGGCAATTCTTGGACGAGTATGGACTCTGCATCGCTTATACCCCCTCTTAGTTATAACTAAAGACAGGGGGCCAAGAGTGAGTCAACGCTCTTCCCAAACTTATTTCCCTCCCGCCCAAGATTCGTAGTTTTACCCCTTTATAGAGGGACCGATAGGGTAATGAAAATAGAGAACGGACCACAATCTTTGGAAGTCGCTCCGCCCCATTTCTGATTTTTTTTTCGGTAAGTTCTTTGCCGCGCATGCGCGCCCGCCGTAACCTGCGTGCCTCTAGCAACGTCCAGAGCGTCAGGGGCCTCGGGCCCTCCACGGGATATAAAGGTGAGGTGCCTCCGAGGGCATGAGAAGGGGTATAAGTTATGTAGGGTCTAGAAAAGGATATCCCGGAGTTGTTGGGGAAGGGTGGTGATGGTAGGTTAGTAAGTGAGCCACGCAGGGGACTCCGAAGATGAGACGCCCCTCGCTATAACTCAATGTGAAAGAGACTTTCAGGAATCGATGGTCTCTGCTTTAACTTGGGGATAGCGGGTTGTTTTCTGGAGTGAGCCCTTAGAAACTTGATGTCGGAATATAAAAAGCGGTCTGAGTGTTCGAAGAGGGCGGGAGAAGGAGGGTTGCAGGGACATAATTGAGAGCCAAGCACTTTGCAAGGAGTGAAGAAAGCAAGCTGCTTGATATGGACTGGGAAGCTCCAAAATATATTATTAAGAAAGCACAATATTCCAATATTTTGACCCTTGCGCCCCCACCACAGTATTGGATCTGCACCATATTCCACTGTGCAACAGTTACTTCTGCAGGTATGCTAAGGCTAGTTTTGTGTTTGTATTTTTTCTGGCACGTTCTTCCCTATTTCCAGGCCCAAAGAGCCAATACATACAATTCATACGACTGATCTCATGAATTGCATTAGTTTGCACTGGTTTGGTGCGTGCCCTTCATGGTGAGTTTTTGCAAGGGTCTTTGTAGTTTGGCCTATATAGGACAACTTGGTTCGGAGGGGTTAGGTTGTCTGTATTTTACAGCACTCTACCACTTAGGGCAAGCGGGCGAGACTACTCGAAGGGCCAGGTCTTAATTTTTTTGTGCAATTCAAGAACTGAGGAGGAAGTGTTGATGTGTAACGGTAAGCCTTTAATGGATTAGAGGCGATGTAGAAGGCTCAACCCAATCTGATTCAGTGTATGTGTGGTATTGTGCAAGTAGGATTTCAGATCAGCGGGGGTATCTGGGTTTTTAAGTGTGTTGTATAGGGCTATATGGATGTGCATGAGTTTGAACTGTGCTTGTTCGAGAATGGGGAACCAGTAGGGTTCTTTAAAATGTAGTTTGTGCCTCATGTGAGGTTGAGAATAGTTCTGGCTGCTGAGTTCTGGATGGTTTCCAGGCGTCTCGTGAATTGTTTGCTGATTCTACCGTGTTCGTGTAGTTCAGTTTGCTTGTGACGAGGTAGTTTGTGAGTGTGTTGGGAATGTTGACGGAGCCATTTGAAGATTTTCCTCAGCATCCTGTAGGGTGTGGAATCAGGAGACTCAGTGTTCACTTGGATGGGGATGCCAAGATTTCCTGAGATTCTTGGCATTGGTGGTGGGGCTGGGTGTGGGTCCTAGTTTAGGCAACCACTATGTGGGGGTCCCACAGTGAGGTGCTCTTGTCAGAGATCATGACTTCTGTCTTGTCGGTGTTTGAAACATTTGTTTTTCATCCAGTCCACAATTATGGTCATGCAGGCTGTGAACATGCTCCAAGTTTTAGGAGTTTTGTCTGAGAGGGAGAGTATGAGCTTGAGTGTCTTTGACGTAGGAGAGGACATTGAAGTCTTGTGAGTTGAGTGTCACGTTGAGTTTGAGTTTATGGATTTGTAGCGTGCACTAAAAGCCAGTAGGCATCTCGGCTCTACCTTCTGTCCGGAATCTTGAAATGCTGTCTCAGTCAGGCGTTACAAAGGATGAGTAAAGAGCCACATTTTTAAGGTTTCCTGAAGGATAGTTAGTTGGGCTAGTTCTTTAAGTGCCATGGCATTTGGTTCCAAAGGCGAGAGTTATAATAGGAAAAAATCCTACCACTCCAGGAGGATTTAAAAGTTCTGGTAGGACTAAGCTTCCTAGCTGTTGATAATGGGAGACTTCTGGGAGGGATGTGCCAAGCAATCTTATTTTTGAGAGAGACTGAGTCTGGTTGATAAAGGAGTTTGTGAGCTTTACAAAGGGATTTAAACGCTACTCTATTATTAATAGGAAGGCAGTGAAGTTCATCTCTGGCCCCTGAGACTGATTCAAATTTCCTTGGGTTCTTTAGAAGTCAGACAGCAGCCTTTTGAAGCCCCGGCATATAGGGCAATGCAATAATCCAGTTCTGTATGAGCAGTTTTCTGCAGATTGTAAAGTAGAAATGGAAGGAGTTTCTTCTCAGTTTTCAAAGTGAAGTAACAAGAATACGTTAACACATTAGTCTGATCTATAAAAGAGAGTTTGTGATCAGAGATGGCACACCGATGTCTCACTTTGGTCACTGGAGTGGGCAGCGGGCTGAGAGACTGGGGCCACCAAGAGGAATTCCATAAAGATCAATCTGGTCCGAAGAGGAGCATCTCAGTCTTCCCAGAATTTAGCTTTAATCAATCCACGCTCATCCAGTTGACTATTGCTGACATAACGTTTTTAAAACATAAGGCTACCTACTGATGTTGTTGGTGATGGGTATCACAATTTGGGTATCGTCTGCATAAGAAACTGTAGTGAAACCAAAACCCCTCATCAGTTTCAGGAGGGAAGTTATATAAAAACTGAACAAAGCAGGGCTAAGAGAAGACCCCTGTGGGACCCCACTGAGTAGTGTAAAAGGCTTAGAAGTGAATGCTCCCAAAGATACTGATTGTTTTCTTTCATCAAGAAAGGAGCAAAGCAAATTTAAAGCAGAATCCAGTAGGTGTACGTCTGCCAATCAACTCTTAAGAACAGAATGACTCACCATGTCAAAGGCAGCAGATAGGTCTATTAGGACCACTGCAGCCTTCCCACCTTTATCCAGAATGTCCCTCACCTCCTCAGTCGCTGCTATTAGGGTTGTTTCTGTGCTGTGAGCTTTACAGAAACCAAACTGAGCATCATCCAGGATATTCTTCTGGTCTAGATATTCAGTGACAGAGATGTTATGCTGTCTTTCCAGTACTTTTGTGAGTAAAGGAAGCCCCGAGATCACTGATAGTTTTTGTCTTCATGGGGGTCCAGAGATACTTAAATTAGTAAAGGAAGAATGGAAGCCCTTTTCCAGTCCAATAGGAAAATATCATTTTTCAGGTTATTATTGAATAGAGAGGCTGGGAGAGGTGGCAATGAAGCCCTCCATCTTGTGGAGTACCTTTACCGGACATGGGTCTGATGGAGATCTGGCTTTAGTAATATGTATAAGCTCGGCCACTGGATAGGGTGAGAGAAGAGGGAACTCACTGAAGGTTGGGTGGCCAGAGTCTACATTAGCAGCTGTTCCATGGAGAGAGTCCATATTAGTAATGCTGCTAATGTCACTGTAGACTGCCTCAACTTTATTTAAAAACAAATTAGCTAGGCTTTTGCATCGCTGTTGAGTAGGAGGTGCTGCCTGAACTGCCGGAAGGGTGGACAGTCTCTGGAGTGTTAGAAAAAGTTCTGTGGGAGAATTTGTAGCAGACTGGATTTTTTTTTCTCCATAAAATAGGCTGGTTTTTCCTTTTTTAATGCTCCTGGATGAGCAAATATATACATTTTTCCCCAGAGAGTAATGATTCTCCAGCATTCTTCCTGCAGTGTACAGCTTTTTTTCATATCTTTAAGCTTGGGTGAAAACAAAGGGGCCATGATACGAGGTCTATCTGATTTCATTTTCTTCAACAGGGCCACCATATTAACTCCATTGTTCATCCAGTTCGCATAACTGGATACTGGTAAGTTTATATCCCTACCCAAAGGGGTTTGAGAGACCTCAAGAATCCCAACCAGCTCTTGGCTGTTTACTTTCCCCCAGGACCTAACCCATTTACTTTGTGATGATGTACGTGTTGGGGAGTTGCTAGCTTTAGTGTGGAAACAGAAGCTTATCGCCATGTGGTCAGACGAGATAACTTCAAGAATATCTCCCAGCTTAAGCCCTGGGTAGTTAGAAAAAATGCCATCCAGTGTGTTGCCTGCTATGTGTGGAAGCGTTCACCAGTTGTCTAAGGCCAAAGCTCAAGAGGTTATCACAGAGTGCTATGGTGTCACAACTACCTACATCTTCTAGGTGGAAGTTGAAATCCCACAACACTGAATTTTCCAAAGTGCATACTGCCTTCTCAAAAGTCGGAGAGAGATTCTAGAACCCTAGTTCTGGGACCATGGGGTCTGTAGAGCAAAAGCCCATAAGCGTGGTATTATGGTTGGCTCCACAGCAAAAAGATAGGGCTTCACATTCTGTGACTTCTGATTTTGAAGTAATCTTAACGTTCAATGAGGAACATTATGGTACTTCAGAAGCTGTTGGGTGCATCTGAGGAGAATGGGACAAGCCTGATTGACTGTGTCCTACTAGTCGGGAAGGAGCAGATCCAGTGGAAGGCAGGTCCTTGTATTCCAATCTTGTGCAGACGCCAGGTGAGGGTGGGGTGCATACAGTGTAAAATGATGGGGAGAGGTCCAGGAGGGTGAGAGCACAGGTTTCCTCTGTCCATAATCATGCGGATGTCATATGTGGCAGTGAATGTGGGTAAGGATAGCCAACACATGTTGGGCATATGCCAGAGATGTTTTGGAGAGTGAGAATGCATGCAGGTGAGAGATGGGTGACTGATATTGAGGAGATTGATGATACCAATTGGACAGGGCCTTGACGCATCCCCTGGAAGTTGCAATAAAGTCAAGACTTCAGCTAATACAATTTAAGGTCATTTACCAGGTTTATTACAATCAATCCAGGCTGCATAGGATGGGGAGGGCAGCTTGTTTGAGCGATTTGGGGGGGTCATAGGTGACTTCCTGCACACACTTTGGAGTTGCCCCATCATCCAGATTTATTGGACCGACGTTGTCCAAGAACTACAGGCTATCCTAGAGTTTGGTGTTCTACCTGAAATATGTCCCCCTGGGAATACCGACAAAGATGGATGTTCTGATGGCACAACTCCTCTTCTGTAATCTGGGTTTGGTTGTGGCGAAGAGTGATGTGGCAAATACTGGGGAGTGTGGAAAGTCTCCACTCTGTGTGACTGGAAGGCAGCTCTGGACATGTGGATCGCTGCTGAGCGAGTCACATATAAGAGCAGAGGGTGTCCCTGCAAATTTAGAAAGGTATGGGGACCCTGGTTGCATTGCTATAATTTGGGGCTTGAGACTGAAGAGGTTGGTGAGGTGGGACTGAGAATTGCTATTGCTGTGTCCGGGGTGTCTGGCTAGAATGGCGCCTATAGATGAATACCTGTGATGCTTGGTTTTCCCTGTTGCTGGGCACTCTGTGTTGTGGTCATTGATTGGATGATTGTCTCAGGAGAATTTTCTCCACCTTTCTGATGTTTCATTGCTTTTGATGTTTTGGATATTGAACGCTCCCTACCTTTAAAAATATGTATATTTTGAAGCACTGCTTTAAATGCTCTGACGTTTGATTATTTTGTTGTTTTAAAAAAAATCAAATAAAGAGATCTAAAAAAAAAAAAAAAGGGAATGCATGCATTTGTTTGTGTATGCTGTTACGTACAATATTGGCTGAACAGTATCTAAGGTAGAAACGTCTGCTGATGTACTAGCATGGTTCATTAGACTATAAGTAATGCATCAGTACTAACAAACAATTGTTAGACCCATGGGGATTTTCAGCCTAGAAACATCAAGGACTCCAGCCCATTGGATGCAAGCTTAAGTCACCAAGGGAGTACAATATTGAGTTCTCTTTGGACCATTGCAGGGCAAGTCCTACAGCAGGTAATATTATATGGAGTCCACCAGGGTGGAAGTGGATGATTCATGGAAGAAAGTCTTGTGTGGAGTCCACATGGTGGTGACAGAAGGGCCAACCCGCTGGAAGAAGTACTCAAACTAAGGGGCTAGCACTATATGGGTTCGATCTACCCGTGCTGGGGGTCAAGTCCAGTGGAGGAACCGCTAAGCTACCAGTGAATGTTCAGTAGAGTGCACTCAGGTTTGAAGGGTAGTATCCCCACCAGAGGTACTGTTACGTCACCAAAAGAGATCTTTAAGGGGTCCACCTAAGAGCAAAAGAAGCCCATGCCTGTGGATGCATACCTTATTACACTACCTAGGTGTGGGGCAGTAATAGCCTATAACAGTATTAGTTATAGGGAACCTCCTAAAGCTATTTATTTAATTAAGAAAACAGTAAAAGCCAAGTTATTTATAAAAAAAGGATATACATACTTTAGCTCCTGTTAGAGTGGCACTAACAGAAACATGGTGATAAGAACTGCAGTGACAGATGCTACATTTAGGTTTGTTTTGCCATTTTCTTCATTTGCCTTCAGTAAAGGGTTATGCTATTTGTGTTGTATATTACTGGCTTTTTGCTGAAACACTTAAATCAGTGAACCTAGTATGGGCAGTTGTTTGATACAGTAGAGCACAAGTGTTACTAGAGATTTGACTTGAAGTTATGTAGTTGCACTTAGTGCTGGAGATTTGAATGAATGTTTCAGAGAAATCAAGTCTGTTTGTGGTGGCATCTATAAGGGAGAGTAGCAGGCTGCTACACAATACTGCTGCTGAGTCTTTGGCTTCTGTCCTGTCTTACTGGGAGGTGAGGATTCTGCCTAAGACAACACCCACCCTGGATGGGCTATCCTGAGAAATGGGACAAGAGCTGTTAGCGCTTAAGAGATGGGATAAGCCAGTGTTGGGCTGACAAGAGTCACCGACACTCACATTCTCCTAGGTGTTTGAGATCCTCAAATTTTTGTTATATCTATTTGTAACAATTGAGAGGTAAAGTAGCATTAAGGAAGCCTGATCCACCAGTCTTAAGGTAGCAATTGAGTTGCATTAGGTTTGACAAATCACAAACTGTAGTTGGCAAGGTAGGGCATATGTGGGGCCCTGCTCCATGTCTTATTGTGTGGATCCTTCGTGGATCTTGCTTATAGCAAGATAATAAGCAAAGGTTTTAAGCTTGACCGTTTCATTGTGGTGATATTGACAGAGACTCCAGATGGGCAACCTCTCATATTCACCCCACACTATGTTGCTGCACCTTTTGCTGCTTGTCACTGTATTGCCCTTGCCATTTATTGACCGAGCAAACCCCCTCAATACATTTGGAAAAGTAGAAGTTATCTAGTGATAGAATGGGGATTCAAGTATGTTAGTCTATTGGTAAATCATCAAACAAAACCCCCAACTGGTTGTATGGACCTTTTGATTGTCCACTTGAAGTGTTAGAAAGGAGTCGGCTTCAGCAATATATTGCAAGCACAGTGAAACCAATGTGGCTCTACAAAAATGATAAAGAGGATGGTGTCCAAACCTGCAGGGTTTTATTAATAATTTTAGTTCAGGTTACAAAATAAATTAGTAAAAACAGACATATTTAAATGTTCATGAATTCTGAACTTACTATGAGCAAAACAAATATGCAAAGCGGAATTACATACAGCAAGCTAAATATGACCCAAGCAGGTTCCATAAAGCAACTTCCCTGTTCTAAATAAAGTATCGAAAGTGACTTGAAGAAGATGCCAGCATCAGATGAACCAGATTCAGGTTTCAATGGAAAGAGTGGAAGTATTCAAGCATGATGGTTAACACTCTGGACAGTGAAATCAGCAGAGTCTAGCAGAAGTCTTCTTTTAGCAAAATCAGGATAGGGTCTATTCTGATATTCTAGAGAACACGCCATTAAAGCATGAAAAGTTTCCAGAAGGCTTCTCCTTATCATCTTCCACCAAACGAACCAGCTTCCATGAAAGAAGCAGTCATATGTACCACCTTGGATATATAACATCAGTTCAGTCTTTCTGGTACAGGACGGTGTTTCCTTTCCTTTAAATATCCATATCTGAGGCTAAAATCAATGTAAAAGTTAATTTGTCTGTTAATCTAATACACTGGATGATAAAACTATTCTGAGCTAATGAGCACATAGATAAGACACCTGCAAAGAAGAGAAAAACAAGACTCGTGGAAAACATATTTTAAAACGTAATGTGTGCACTGATGCCTGGTTACAAGTTAAACCAACACTAGCTTAAAACAAGTTCCAAATTAATTAATTTAAGGAAAGCCTACATTTTCTTTCATGGTTAGTACATTATTATAATTCAGCTAAATGTACGAGTGGCTCTCATAAAAAAGATATACAGCCATTTGCTTGACTAATAAAATGTGGACCAATTTAATACACTTAAAAACATGTTAAGCGTGTATGTATATATATATATATATATATTACTTGCAGATAGATTCAACATTAAATAGTGTTACTTCAATAGTAACGAGTAAGAAGCCTCCTGTAAATTCCTTGTGGAGGGCAGTGACCTAGGTCCCAGAATGACTGAGATCGATTTGTTTATCCGTTGTTAAGAGTGTATAATTTGTCTCGGCTATTCAGATGGCCAGTCAGTTCCATTTGTTCAATATATTTATTTTCTCTGCTGTCTGTAAAATTGCCTATTATGGACCCCTTTCAAATTTGAATTCCATTTCACAAAACCTCTTACTTGTCACATAGAGGCTGATTACGACCTTGGTGAAGGGGAATACTCCATCCCAAATGTGACGGATATCCCGCCTTCCGTATTACACGCTCCATTATATCCTGTATATGTCCTGGGGCTGTGGCTGCCTATGTTGCCGGGCCTTTTGGAATCTGTGCTGGACCTACTAGTGAGTGCGCATTTTTGGCATGTGAGACCTTGAAGCCCCTTCCCTCTGTGTGGTAACGCCGAATTACTACTCTGCCATGGGACCAACTTGGAGGTACACTGCTCTTCCCTGGAGTACGGGGTCCCTGGGCGGTCTGCAGTACTGTGGGGCAAACAAATAAGAAGGCTGGCTAATCAGCCTTTTTTTGTTTTTTGTTATTGTACGCAGTGACACACTACGCACTACAATGCTCTACCACATAACTTCTGCATTTTCTGGACGCTGTCTTAACAGCTGCAACACCCCTTTGTGCATTCACCTCTGGACTGTTGGGGTTGTAGTCACTTGCTTGGCACTGGGCCTCACAGTCCTTCGGTGACACTCGCCAACTACCTGCCCCTGCGATATTATGCCAAAGGGTAAAACCTCTAAAGATCGCTCAGTGGTTTCCCTGTGGTCCAAAGCCTCCTTGCTAAACATGTCTGAGAAAGGGTCATCTCCCTCACAAACCTCTCAAGCTTCTGTATCCCCACTGATTACCCAGGACTACATGACCCAATTCCTTAACAACATTAAGCAGGTGATTGGCTCCTTAAAGGCAGACTTCAAAACCTGCATACAGGACCTTTGAAAAGACCTAACAGAAGTGGGCACACGTGTCGATGAGCATGAGCTCTTGATGGACTCCCATACAGAAGACCAAGAAATACTAATGTGGCAGGTGATGTCCATGGAGTACCAACAAGCGGAATTCCAGGCTAAGCAAGAGCACCTTGAAAATTGCAGTCACTGAAATAACATTAGCATCTGGGTTATCCCCCAGGGCGCAGAGGGGGGATGACATCTTGGCCTTCATGAGAGACTTACTCCAAGCGATTTGTGGAGGGGAAGAGGACAGACCACTGATTTTTGGATCGCACACGTTGTGTTTCTTCCATGGCGGGCAGACCTAATGCTGCCCCAGACATCCTAACCAGAGTGCATTTTTTTCAAGACAAAGAGACAATCCTATGAGCGGGTTGGAGCAAAGCCAGCTTGTTCTTCAGGAACCATACCTTGCAAATCTTTCAGGACCTCTCCCCTGCTTCTTTGCGAAAATGGAGAGACTTCAAGCTGGGTACAGAGAAACTCCGAGAGATGTCTGTCAAGATTCTATGGTCAGGCAATGGTGCCCGGCTTGGAACACTTTTGCCAGGAGGAGTAGTAGAGATCATCAGTTCAAGGCAAAGGCCCTGCGCGAGGCAAAAGATGACATTATTTCTCACCTCCAGAACTTGAAGCAGGAATCATCCCGACAAACTTGCTCAGAGAACTTAGTGCTGTCAAAGTGAGATGTCTCAGATCCACCCTTGCTGACTGGACCACTGAACCATGTTGGTGTACTTTTTCTTCCTTTTTTAGCAGGTCCCGTGGCCTAAGGACCAGACTCTCATGTGCCCCCCCCCACTTACATGGGTGTTTCACCTACAGAAGTAACATCGTGGTGGACTCTGAGGACACATTCCTTCGTCCAAAGATGTAGGGCCCCACCATGTGGGGCCCAGTTGGCACATCTGTTCTTTCTTGCATTCTACTCTGGTTTTCCCACTGCACATAAAGGAGTTTTGAGTAGGGTCCTCTTCTGAGAGGGTTCTATTTACAGAAGCCCAGCCTTTTCATGGATGTGGGATGACTTCCACCTTGAAATTAAAGTGTTTGCTCCCACACTATTCTGAGGAACTAAAACACATGGACTCTACCAAGGATGCAGCTCCTTTCACTAAATGTGAAGGGGCTTAGCACCATATCTGCTTGCGCTTATTGGGGGAGTTATCTCCTCCCCAAAAAATCCAGACATAATCTTCTTACAAGAGACCCGGCTACTTAAGGGGGATTGTCATCACGTCTCACCCCTCACACAAGACCATAACACCAGGTGTAGGCTTAAGGTTTAATCACGGCTTTGTGTCTACATTGACATGGGTGGGCAGGAACCCAGAGGGATGTTCTCTGCTGGTAATAATAGAAAAGGGACACAGTCCTGTCTTTTCTAAACATGTACACCTCAAAGCAGTCCCAAAATGCTTTTATCTTTAAGATTCTTGAGGATCAACTTAGCATAGCCCAGGGGGAGGTACTTCTGGGGGGTGATTTTAATTTGGTCTGGGACCCAGCACTTGATAGAAGTTCCGCCCAATTCCAAGGGATGGGGGCCATGTCTGCTGAAATCAAGAGTGAAAAATGGATGCAGGCCTAATAGATGCCTGGTGTTACTTACATCCTGACACACAGGACTATTCCTTTTATTCGCATGTACATCGGACCTACTCCTGCATCAATTACATATTCATCACTCACTATCTACTATGCCACTTAGAATCTGCTCAGGTATCTGACCTTTTGATCTCTGATCACGCTCACATTGCACTAGTTTGGCCCTCTCATGCAGGAGCGAAGGACGCCCTTCCCCAGTGGCGACTCCTGCCTTATGTTCTTCGAGACCCAGCAGGTAGAGCCACTATCAATGACACGATCGGGTAATACTTTGAAGTCAACGCTTTAAACCCTTTACCCCCTCCCCCACCAATATGCGGTGGGATAGACTCAAAGCAATGATTCGAAGGGTCATCACATCCATTGTAATAGCACACTCCAGTGAGGCTCACCTCTGAGACCAAATTATCTGATAAAATTAGGACCCTCGAAGGTGTAGATGAGGGGGCACCCTCCTTGCACACCAAGTGACAACTTGCACTACTACGGGGACAGTTACGCACACACAGGGTTAGTAAGGTGGAATGCTCGCTCTTAGCCCTCAAGCAACAATGCTGTGATAGGAGAGACAAGGTGGGCTCCCTTTTGGCCCTTCTCCTCTGACACCAATATGCCTGCTCACACATTGCCAAAATTCACACAGCTCACTCTGGTGTGCAGTTAGAGAAACCGACAAGCATAAGGTCTTTTGCGATTATTACTGTGCCCTTTACGCTGGTTGGGGGGGAGGGGGGGACAGCTATTTCGGCTTACCTGGGGTAAAGTTCATTGACACCCTTAAACCTCCAACACGCCTGAGAATTGGAAACACCTCTTACGATGTCTGATCTTAAAAACGCCTTCAGGGGAATGTCGGTGGGGAAGGCCCTGCGCCCTTCCAGTTACCTTTTTTAAGATCTTCCTCCCCTCTTTGAAAGAACCCTTGCTGACGCTATTCAACACTTTCACCCACTTGACTCGCCTTACGCCTACGATGTCAGTGGCAGAAATATCACTCATTCTTAAGCCTGGCAAGGGTCCTGCCCTATGCTCCTCCTATAGGCCGATAGCTCTCCTGAACACAGACGCCAAAATATATACTAAAATGCTAGCTAACCACTTGGAGACGTTTCTACCAGGGTTTGATTGACCCTGGTAGGTTTCATACGTCACTGACAAGGCCCTGGTAACATTGTGCACCTGGCACACCTGATAAAAAGGCTCCTATGCATAACATCCCTGCACTTCTCCTGTCTCTGGATGAGAAGGTGTTCAACAGGGTCAGTTGGGACTTCTTACATGCTGTCATGAAAATTGGGTTAGGGCCTGTCCTGATTAGCAAAAGGATGGCCTCTTATACTGGTCCGATCTCCACAATCGGAAGGATAGCCATATTACTGCTTCTATTCCCCTCCTGCGGGGTACTCGTCAGGGTTCCCCCTTGCCCCTCTTCTTTTTGCCTTAGTGGTTGAACCTTTGGCGATTCGCCTTCGCCAGGCCCCTTTATAGAGATGACTTCCTATTGACTCTTACTAGTCCAGAGACAACTCTACCGATTGTAGCACAAAGCGGTGAGAATTTGAATTTGCCTCTGGATACAAAATCAACAAGTCCAAATCACAGGCTGTCAACCTTACCATACCTTCACAACGCCTCACGACCTTGCAGGTTCTGGCTCCATTGTAATGGGCCTTGAAGTCCATCTGTTATCTGGGGCTAAATATTACTAACTCCCTATAGTCCTGGGCTCGCACTAATTGTCCTCATTATCATAGGGCTATCTTAGACGATCTGAGCATGTGGAAGCCTTTACATATTTCATGGCTAGGTCAGATTAATGTGATTCGGATGAACATCCTACTCCCCATACTCTATTTTTTTTTAGGCCCTCCCTACTTCCATCCCAGCGGAGGATATCCACCGGTTACAGAAACATGTGGGATATGGAAGAGGAAATAACCCCGCATTTTTTATAATATACTTATGCTGCCTAGAAACCGAGGCGGCTTAACATGCCCCAATTTTCTCGACCACTAGCGAGTGGCTCACCTATGATTTCTCTCTGAATTGGGTGGTCAGAGAGAGTGAAAAACATTGGCCGCATATGGATCAAGCAGTGGTGTGCAGGCCTCTGTGGGATTTAGCTTGGTTGCCCAAACCCCACCACCCCGCAGTGCATACCTGGCAACACCCACTAGAACAGTACTGGAGGATAGGGATAGGATCGCTCTTGCCTATGACTCTGCCTCATTTCCGTCGCCGAATTCCCCAATACAAACCAAACCCCCTCCCCCCGTTTTTGCATGCAACCTGGAATTCACATCCGGTTGCTCCTGGGATCCCTTCCAGCATGGGAGAAGGAGGAGTGTAGGACGATGCGGGATCTATTCCAGGGCACACAAATTAAATCATTTGTCGATTGTAAAACTGAATTCAGCATACCTGACAAGCTTATGCATTAATATTTTCAGCTCCACCACTGGGCACTACACCCCTCTAATGTGGAAGGAGCAACTTGTTTTGTCACTTTGAGGACACTAAGGGGCTGGTCTCTTAGACCCACAGTGTCCTCCAACAGTCTTGCTTGTTTCTGAGACACCTGTATCAGACGAGGTGGGAGCCTGAAGGAGATATAGAAATTACGCAGAAACAGTGGGAGCTACTGTGGCAGGAGATCCCGAATAAACACCGCAGCATTTTTCACCAGGAATTAGCCTACAAGCTGATGCTCCAGTGGTATTGCACCCCGGCTCGCCTTCATTAAATTTTCCCCTCAGCCTCTATTACCTGCCAGCGTTGTATGTCCCAGGATGGTACTTTCAAACACATTTGGTGGTCATGTTCACAAATCACCTTTTTCTGGAGAGATGTTTGAAGCAGTATTAAAATCACATTGGGGTTCCCTATTCCGGCAGATTACCTCACGATTATTTTGGGCTCATGCCCAAACACGCTTGAGGCACTAACACATGCAGACCGGTATTTAATTTATCCATTTAACCCATCATATGAAAGGTGCTGCCAAACAATTGATTCCATTGGCCTGGAAATCCCTTACACCCCCTCCTATTGCTTCCTTGTTAACTAGGCTTTGGAAAAACAGTGGCATTGGCACACCTATTGCTTAAGCTGTCCCTCACAGAGAAGAAATTCCTGCGACTTTGGGAACTCCTCCTGGATTATTTTTCGCAATTGGAGCACCTTTGCTTCCAGCCGCCCAAGCTTTGCGCTCTGCAACTTTTTGCTTAATCCACCAGTGCACCAATCCTTTTTGCTTGTTGCCTCCAGCTCTGATATCAAAGACCTTCAATGCTTTCCCTGATGTACCTGCAAGGTGACCCTCTCCACCTGGGTCTTGGAATCATGCAACTGGCCCCACCCTGATACCTCAACAACTAACAGTAAAGTCCTCCCTCTAGATTTAGCAAAATATATAAGGGAGCATCTCCACCCCCCCCCACCCCCCTTCCACCGCCCGCCCCTTTACCTTTGTTCCAGTTTCTTGTTGGGTTGTTGGTGCTTTTATGTATTCTATGACATTACTGAAATGGATCTTGGAATAGTGAGGAAATGGGCACAATTACGTACACATAGTCTGTCTAACATGTGACTATCGGTTAACTCCATCTTAGCTTAAATGATCCTGTCCCCAGGCACCCATCTCATGGGAAACCATTTTCCCCATACTGTACTATTAAGTTTGAGGTTTGCTGGAACTTCAGTGTGCCTTACCCTGTGCCTTACTAGGACTTATCTGACATAACTGGATTGCATTGACTTCATGATTTTCGTTTCCTATGGTTCCCTTGTCTTATTCTAAACTCCAGTTATGTTGGCTTCTTATGCAAATTCTGTCATAGACTGTTGTTCTTTTTTTGATTGTATTTGTTCTTAATACACTTGCAACTTCAATAAACAGATTATGAGTTAGACAGACAGGTTCAAGGAATTTTGAGCGTAGTGGCTTTCTCGGTCATCTTCAGAATTTGAATTAAAGGTCCCAACAAATCCAAAAAGGTATCCAGGCATACTCTCAATGATACATCGTTTGATCATTTCGCTTCTTAGATGGAAATGCCACTATTGTGGGATAATCATAAGGTGTTTGAAAGAATGGGTATATGGCACACAGAACTGTTTTTCTGTTTGCCTTAACTATAGGATATCTCTTCCACCCTATAAACAATTCTTGAATATTTGTCAAAGGAGCCCCTTCACCTAGAATTCAGTGTTTAATTACAATGGGGTCAAAAAAATATTGGTTCATGAAATCTATAATTTTTCTATCAATCCAGCTTGTGTTTGTGGAATCATATGGTAGTTAAGGGATACTTTCTACGGAATCAGTCTCTTAGGAATCACCTTGAATAGGGGAATCCCTCCAAGAATATGTGTGAGATTCTGATAAGTCTGCAGTAGCTACCTACCTGTGTATAAAGGGGTCTCCTAGGAAACTTACAACCCTTAACATCTTCCTCTGGACCTCTGACAGGAGAGAACTAGAGGCCAATTCCAAGGGTACCAAGTAATTAGCTTTCTGAGATGACTCATCAGAAATATTCTTTCATATGACCAAGCTTTTTGCCATCTTTTTTAGATATAGGGGAGCATCCATTCGTATAAAAGGTATTTTGACTGTCCTCAGGTTCATAAAGGCAGATGGGTAATTGTAGGAGGCTGGACTGGCTTTTAGTGAGTACCAAGGGGTACTTCCACCTTGCACCAGGCCCTGGTATCCCTTATTAGTGTAGAGGGGTGTCTAGCAGCTTAGGCTTATAGAAAAGGTAGCTTAGCAGAGCAGCTTAGGCTGAACTAGGAGACGAGTGAAGCTCCTACTGTACCACTAGTGTCGTATGCACAATATCATAAGAAAACACAATACACAGATATACTAAAAATAAAGGTACTTTATTTTTATGACAATATGCCAAAAGTATCTCGGTGAGTACCCTCAGTATGAGGATAGCAAATATACACAAGATATATGTACACAATACCAAAATATGCAGTAATAGCAATAGAAAACAATGTATAGTCACAATAGAATGCAATGGGGGCACATAGGGATAGGGGCAACACAAACCATATACTCTAGAAGTGGAATGCGAACCACAAATGGACCCCAAACCTATGTGACCTTGTAGAGGGTTGCTGGGACTGTAAGAAAACAGTGAGGGTTAGAAAAATAGCCCACCCCAAGACCCTGAAAAGTGGGTGCAAAGTGCACCTAAGTTCCCCAAAGAGCACAGAAGTCGTGATAGGGGATTTCTGCCAGAAACAACAACACCAGCAATGCAACAACGATGGATTTCCTGACGAGAGTACCTGTGGAACAAGGGGACCAAGTCCAATAGTCACGATCAAGTCGGGAGTGGGCAGATACCCAGGAAATGCCAGCTATGGGTGCAAAGAAGCTGCCACCGGATGGTAGAAGCTGTGGATTCTGCAAGAACGACAAGGGCTAGAAACTTCCCCTTTGGAGGATGAATGTCCCACGTCGTGAAGAGTTGTGCAGAAGTATTTCCGTGCAGAAAGACCGCAAACAAGCCTTGCTAGCTGCAAGGGTCGCGGTTAGAGTTTTTGGATGCTGCTGTGGCCCAGGAGGGACCAGGATGTCGCCAACTGCGTGAGGAGACAGAGGGGGCGCCCAGCAAGAGAAGGAGCCCACTCAGAAGCAAGCAGCACCCGCAGAAGTGCCGGAACAGGCACTACGAAGTGGAGTGAACCAGAGCTTACCCGAAGTTGCACAAGAGGGTCCCACGAAGCCGGAGGACAACTCAGGAGGTTGTGCAATGCAGGTTAGAGTGCCGGGGACCCAGGCTTGGCTGTGCACAAAGGAAATCCTCGGTGAGTGCACAGGAGCCGGAGTAGCTGCAAAACACGCGGTTCCCAGCAATGCAGTCTGGCGGGGGGAGGCAACGACTTACCTCCACCAAACTTGGACTGAAGAGTCACTGGACTGTGGGAGTCACTTGGACAGAGTTGCTGAGTTCAAGGGACCTCGCTCGTCGTGCTGAGAGGATACCCAGAGGACCGGTGATGCAGTTCTTTGGTGCCTGCGGTTGCAGGGGGAAGATTCCGTAGACCCACGGGAGATTTCTTCGGAGCTTCTAGTGCAGAGAGGAGGCAGACTACCCCCACAGCATGCACCACCAGGGAAACAGTCGAGAAGGCGGCAGGATCAGCGTTACAAGGTCGCAGTAGTCGTCTTTGCTACTTTGTTGCAGTTTTGCAGGCTTCCAGCGCGGTCAGCAGTCGATTCCTTGGCAGAAGGTGAAGAGAGAGATGCAGAGGAACTCTGATGAGCTCTTGCATTCGTTATCTAAGGAATTCCCCAAAGCAGAGACCCTAAATAGCCAGAAAAGGAGGTTTGGCTACCTAGGAGAGAGGATAGGCTAACAACGCCTGAAGGAGCCTATCAGAAGGAGTCTCTGACATCACCTGCTGGCCCTGGCCACTCAGAGCAGTCCAGTGTGCCAGCAGCACCTCTGTTTCCAAGATGGCAGAGGTCTGGAGCACACTGGAGGAGCTCTGGGCACCTCCCAGGGGAGGTGCAGGTCAGGGGAGTGGTCACTCCCCTTTCCTTTGTCCAGTTTCGCGCCAGAGCAGGGCTGAGGGATCCCTGAACCGGTGTAGGCTGGCTTATGCAGAGATGGGCACCATCTGTGCCCATCAAAGCATTTCCAGAAGCTGGGGGAGGCTACTCCTCCCCAGCCCTGACACCTTATTCCAAAGGGAGAGGGTGTAACACCCTCTCTCTGAGGAAGTCCTTTGTTCTGTCTTCCTGGGCCAAGCCTGGCTGGACCCCAGGAGGGCAGAAACCTGTCTGAGGGGTTGGCAGCAGCAGCAGCTGCAGTGAAACCCCGGGAAAGGCAGTTTGGCAGTACCCGGGTCTGTGCTAGAGACCCGGGGAATCATGGGATTTTCTCCCCAATACCAGGATGGCATTGGTGTGGCAATTCCATGATCTTAGACATGTTACATGGCCATATTCGGAGTTACCATTGTGAAGCTACACATAGGTAGTGACCTATGTGTGGTGCACGCGTGTAATGGTGTCCCCACACTCCCAAAGTCTGGGGAATTGGCCCTGAACAATGTGGGGGCACCCTGGCTAGTGCAAGGGTGCCCACACACTAAGTAACTTAGCACCCAACCTTTACCAGGTAAAGGTTAGACATATATAGGTGACTTATAAGTTACTTAAGTGCAGTGTAAAATGGCTGTGAAATAACGTGGACGTTATTTCACTCAGGCTGCAGTGGCAGGCCTGTGTAAGAATTGTCAGAGCTCCCTATGGGTGGCAAAAGAAATGCTGCAGCCCATAGGGATCTCCTGGAACCCCAATACCCTGGGTACCTCAGTACCATATACTAGGGATTTATAAGGTTGTTCCAGTATGCCAATGTAAATTGGTACAATTGGTCACTAGCCTGTTTGTGACAATTTGAAAGAAATGAGAGAGCATAACCACTGAGGTTCTGATTAGCAGAGCCTCAGTGAGACAGTTAGTCATAACACAGGTAACACATACAGAGCACACGTATGAGCACTGGGGCCCTGGCTGGCAGGGTCCCAGTGACACATACAACTAAAACAACATATATACAGTGAAATATGGGGGTAACATGCCAGGCAAGATGGTACTTTCCTACAGTAATGAGGTGGTCAGAGAAGGCTGAAATGGACTGACCCGCCACCTCATGCGTATACTTCATAGCAACACTTGCTGCAGGTTGGAAAACATCATGGATGGATACTGGGAAGTCCTCTTTTACAGACTCCTGCTTGCTGTCTAAAAAAATATTCTTCATCCTCTGAAGAGTAGCTAGACCACTCTGACTCAAGAGTCAAGGCTTCAGAATGTTTAAGCTTATGCAACCCTCTTAGATCTGTGCCCTGCATAGATATATAGGATAGCTTTATATCAAACTAAGAGAAATACCTTTATCGTACTATTTAATATTTCTACAACCTAGTATTACATTTTAAAAGGTACCTTGAGATTATGCCCTAAAGACTCCTTTTCTAAATTGGTAACTGGAAAATGTATTTCTGACAATAAACTGCTCCCAAATATCAAGCTTTATGATTGGGGAAAAAAAAATACACACTGCCAGAAAGATACCATGCAGGTGAAGAATTCATTCTGTAACTGACAGGAGCCGCTGAGGGAACAACAAGTGTGCGTTCAGCTGACACAGAGCACCCTTAAAAAGTCAAATGGGCAGCTTCAGAGGAAGCGTGCGTGCTACGGCATGCATAGCTCCTGACCGGATGAAAACATGTTAGCGCAGGCCCACACCCAACCCACTAAGAAAATATGCAATAACTAGCACTAAAAATGTATAACAAAGAAAGGAAAAAGCACCTTGTGCCTGGCACTAATTAACAAAGCTGAGCAGGAGACACAAGCTTGCACCGTCAGAAAACACAAACAGAGGGAAGCATAAAAGTAATGAAATGTATAATTTTGCTCTAAGTATATAATTCTCAAACTAACTATTCAGTCATTAAACATTGTGCCTTGTTAGGCATAGAATTTCAACATTAGCCTTTGTTGGGGCTTTAAAACACCATATTTGTCTAGGTCGGAGCCTACCAGACAGCGCAGCTGTCTTTTTTTTCTTTTTTGCTAAAAACATCTTGGAGACATCCAGAAAGCTGATCTAGGAATGCATTCGCCTGTTGCTTACCATTGGCTTTGTGGTTTGTAACTCACATTTCTGGCTTTCTGTTTGCTGGCTGTATTTGGTTTTAGGCTGCCCATCTTCAGTTCATCCCTCCTGTTGCCCAAATCTTGTTTACCGTATTCTTCCTTGAACTCGTGTTCTGTAGAAAGGCCTCTAAACCTTGTTCTTATCTTGTCACATATGCTGTGCATTTAAAGACAGAGGTCAAATGTCAGGCTCTCTCTTCCAGGAAGCTTGGTGTTTATTAGATAGCAGCCTACCAGGTAGCACAGCTGTCTCGTTTACTAAAGGCATGTTGGGGACATTCAGAAAGCTGACCTAGGAATTTTTACTGCCAGTTGCTTGCCATTGGCTTTGTGGTTTGTAACTTACATTTTCTTGCTTTCCACTTGCTGGCTTTATTTGTTTTAGGCCGTCTGGCCTGAGTTTGTTCCTTCTCTCACCCAAACTTTATTTACAGTATTCTTCTGAGTGCTCCTTTTCTGTAAACATTGTTCTTATCTTATCACATTTTCTGTGCATTCCAAGTTCAAGGTCAAATGTCAGGTGCTGTATTCTGAAGGCGCTTGTTTACTTTTCTTTCTCTGACTTACAATTGAGAGGGTTTATGTGACAATCTTGTTGGATACTGGAGGTAGAAAGTTTTCTTTTTTTTTTCTTTTTTTTCTAGCACACAACAACATTTAAATGAACTATCTGAATTAGTAACACACATGAAACACATTGTGTTACTTCTAAAGTGTGTTGGAAACACATACCTTAACATGATCAAAACAAATCAGAACACTAGGTGATGTGATTTCCACACATTTTTGTCTGTTTACTGTATGTGTTTATTAGTAAAACTGTATGTCTGTGCAAATGTAATGGTCATTTCAACTGGAAAGGTGTTGTCTGTAATGGCAGTGCGCTACCAAAACATGAATACTCTACTTTATGCCAGTCCACTCTACTCTGCACCACCCCAAACCACTGCACTCTACACTGCACCACTCCATGCCACAGCACCACACTATGCCACTTCACGCTTTGCCTCTACTCTACCCTGTACCATTGTACTATATGCTAATGCAGTCTTTGCCACCCTGTTCTACACTATTGCAGTCTTGGCCACTGCACTGTATACCATTCAAGTCTAAGCCACACCAATCTACTTTGCACAACTCCACTGTACTCTACACCACTCAGCAACACTGCACTCCATGCCAATACACTGTACGCCAATGCAGTTTACTCTGTAACACTCAACAATGTGCCCCTACACTCTACACCAATCCACTGTACACCATTCTAATCTACTCTGCACCACTCCACTCTATAGGACTCCACTCTGTACTACTGCATTCTGCATTGAACTATAATTCACTCAAAGCAACTGCACTTTACCCTGCACCACTCCACTCTACCCCACTTCACTCTACTCTGAAACAGTCTCCTTCATGCCACTGTACTCTATGCCACTCTACTCCCCTCTGTGGCACTCCACTCTATGCCACTGCACTCTACTCCGGTGCACTGTACACCACTGCACTCTATATCTGTATCACTCAGTTCTACGCTGTAGGAAAGTACCATCTTGCCTGGCATGTTACCCCCATTTTTCACCGTATATATGTTGTTTTAGTTGTATGTGTCACTGGGACCCTGCCAGCCAGGGCCCCAGTGCTCATAAGTGTGCCTGAATGTGTTACCTGTGATATGACTTACTGTCTCCCTGAGGCTCTGCTAATCAGAACCTCAGTGGTTATGCTCTCTCATTTCTTTCAAATTGTCACTAACAGGCTAGTGACCAATTTTACCAATTTACTTTGACATACTGGAACACCCTTATAATTCCCTAGTATATGGTACTGAGGTACACCCAGGGTATTGGGGTTGCAGGAGATCCCTATGGGCTGCAGCATTTCTTTTGCCACCCATAGGGAGCTCTGACAATTCTTACACAGGCCTGCCACTGCAGCCTGAGTGAAATAACGTCCACGTTATTTCATAGCCATTTTACACTGCACTTAAGTAACTTATAAGTCACCTATATGTCTAACCTTTACCTGGTAAAGGTTGGGTGCTAAGTTACTTAGTGTGTGGGCACCCTGTCACTAGCCAAGGTGCCCCCACATTGTTCAGGGCCAATTCCCCGGACTTTGTGAGTGCGGGGACTCCATTACACGCGTGCACTACATATAGGTCACTACCTATATGTAGCTTCACAATGGTAACTCCGAATATGGCCATGTAACATGTCTATGATCATGGAATTGCCCCCTCTATACCATCCTGGCATAGTTGGCACAATCCCATGGTCCCACGGGTCTCTAGCACAGACCCTGGTACTGCCAAACTGCCTTTCCCGGGGTTTCACTGCAGCTGCTGCTGCTGCCAACCCCTCAGACAGGTTTCTGCCCTCCTGGGGTCCAGCCAGGCCTGGCCCAGGAAGGCAGAACAAAGGACTTCCTCAGAGAGAGGGTGTTACACCCTCTCCCTTTGGAAAATGGTGTTAGGGCTGGGGAGGAGTAGCCTCCCCAGCCTCTGGAAATGCTTTCATGGGCACAGATGGTGCCCATTTCTGCATAAGCCAGTCTACACCGGTTCAGGGACCCCTCAGCCGTGCTCTGGCGCGAAACTGGACAAAGGAAAGGGGAGTGACCACTCCCCTGACCTGCACCTCCCCTGGGAGGTGCCCAGAGCTCCTCCAGTGTGCTCCAGACCTCTGCCATCTTGGAAACAGAGGTGCTGCTGGCACACTGGACTGCTGTGAGTGGCCAGTGCCAGCAGGTGACGTCAGAGACTCCTTCTGATAGGCTAGCAACAGCTGAAGGAGCCTATCTTCTCTCCTAAGTAGCCAAACCCTCTTTTTTGGCTATTTAGGGTCTCTGTCTTTGGGAATTCCTCAGATAACGAATGCAAGAGCTCATCAGAGTTCCTCTGCATCTCTCTCTTCACCTTCTGCCAAGGAATCGACTGCTGACCGCGCTGGAAGCCTGCAAAACTGCAACAAAGTAGCGAAGACGACTACTGCAACTCTGGAACGCTGATCCTGCCGCCTTCTCGACTGCTTTCCTGGTGGTGCATGCTGTGGGGGTAGTCTGCCTCCTCTCTGCTCTAGAAGCTCCGAAGAAATCTCCAGTGGGCCGACGGAATCGTCCCCCTGCAACCGCAGGCACCAAAGAACTGCATCACCGGTACCCTGCGTCTCCTCTCAGCACGACGAGCGAGGTCCCTTGAATCCAGCAACTGTCCAAGTGACTCCCACAGTCCAGTGACTCTTCAGTCCAAGTTTGGTGGAGGTAAGTCCTTGCCTCCCCACGCCAGACTGCATTGCTGGGAACTGCGACTTTTGCAGCTACTCCGGCTCCTGTGCACTTCCGGCGGAAATCCTTCGTGCACAGCCAAGCCTGGGTCCACGGCACTCTAACCTGCATTGCACGACTTTCTAAGTTGTCCTCCGGCGACGTGGGACTCCTTTGTGCGACTTCGGGTGAGCACCGTTTCACTCCTCTTCGTAGTGCCTGTTCTGGCACTTCTGCGGGTGCTGCCTGCTTCTGAGAGGGCTCCTTGTCTTGCTGGGCGCTCCCTCTGTCCCCTGACGCAATTTGCGACATCCTGGTCCCTCCTGGGCCACAGCAGCATCCAAAAACCCTATCCGCACGACTTGCAGCTAGCAAGGCTTGTTTGCGGTCTTTCTTCAGGAAAACACTTCTGCACGACTCTCCACGGCATGGGGCATCCATCCTCCAAAGGGGAAGTCTCTAGCCCTTGTCGTTCCCGCAGAATCTTCAGCTTCTACAGTCCAGTAGCAGCTTCTTTGCACCCACAGCTGCCATTTTCTGGGCATCTGCCCATCTCCGACTTGCTTGGGACTTTTGGACTTGGTCCCCTTGTTCCACAGGTACCCTCGTTTGGAAATCCATTGTTGTTGCATTGCTGATTTGTCTTTCCTGCAGAATTCCCCTATCTCGACTTCTGTGCTCTTTGGGGAACTTTAGTGCACTTTGCACTCACTTTTCAGGGTCTTGGGGTGGGCTATTTTTCTAACCCTCACTGTTTTCTTACAGTCCCAGCAACCCTCTACAAGGTCACATAGGTTTGGAGTCCATTCGTGGTTCGCATTCCACTTTTGGAGTATATGGTTTGTGTTGCCCCTATCCCTATGTGTCCCCATTGCATCCTATTGTAACTATACATTGTTTGCACTGTTTTCTAATACTATTACTGCATATTTTTGGTATTGTGTACATATATCTTGTGTATATTTGCTATCCTCATACTGAGGGTACTCACTGAGATACTTTTGGCATATTGTCATAAAAATAAAGTACCTTTATTTTTAGTATATCTGTGTATTGTGTTTTCTTATGATATTGTGCATATGACACTAGTGGTACTGTAGGAGCTTCACTCGTCTCCTAGTTCAGCCTAAGCTGCTCTGCTAAGCTACCATTATCTATCAGCCTAAGCTGCTAGACACCCTATACACTAATAAGGGATAACTGGGCCTGGTGCAAGGTGTAAGTACCCCTTGGTACTCACTACAAGCCAGTCCAGCCTCCCACATACGCCACTCTACTCTGCTCTACTGCACTCTACTATGCCCCAATGTACTTTGGGAATCTGCATTGTATGCCGCTGAATTCAATGCCATGGCACTCAGTGCCACTATCCTCTGCAACACTCTGTCAATTCACTCCACACCAGTCCACTCTACTCTTGCTGCTCCTGTGTATGCCACTTTATGCAACTCAACACTATGCCACCCCACTCTGCAACACTCTACTGCACTCTTCGCCAGTCCACTCTACGACATTTCACGTCACTCTGCTCCACACCATTAACTTTTGGTTATGATGTACATTATAGTTAAAACATTGGCAAAGCCAGTTGCATAGGCGAGACCTATTGGCTTTGCCAATGCTTGTTTTTCTTTCTCTGACTTCAAAGTGAGATTTATTTGACAATCATCCTGACTACCCATGTAAGAGGAGAGGAAGTAGGGTGTTTTCTTCCCCAACGACACATCAAATAAAAAAACAAAAAACAAGCAGTGGCATAGCCAATAGCTCTCTGCAGTATAAGAGCTATTGGCTTTGTCAATGTTAATGTTTTTTAGCCATGTTACTTAGCAGCCTGACTGCTGTTCAACATGGCTGAAAGACAAGGGGAAAAAAGTAAGAGAAGATGAGAGCAGCCACAGCCAGGAAAGCCGCTTGTGAGGCAGAGTCCGTCATGACTCATGTGGTGCCTAGTGGGTTAGTGCAGGCTAGTAGCAGGCAGGCAAATGAAGTATTCTGAATATTGAGTTTATATAAGGTTTAAGAGGGAGGTGGGCAGGTGGTTTGTATGAAGGCAGATCATGTACAAAAAAAGTCTGGTTACCCAGGTGGTACATGCATAATCAATGGTCAGGTTTGTGAGGCCTCAAACATGGCACACAGTTAACACTAGTTCATCTGAAGATAAAGGGGATGCCGGCAGGACACAGCCCAGAACCACTGAGCAGTTACTCGCCAGCTGACAGTGAATCCAAGAACCCCACCCCCACTCCACTAGTCTCACGCCTGAATCTGGAGGGTTGGCATGTAAGCTGTCTCTCGAAGATTAGGTGTAGTAAAAGGCATTAGGCTGAGCCACAGCCCCTTAACAGCTAGCCAGGGATGCAGAACACAAGATGTACACGCAGCACAGTTTATTAAATATGGCAGCCTTTCGTGGATTGCTGTCACTCATTTGAGAAGAGGCAACCTTACTCATTGGTGTAGGTCTTGCACCCTGTAGCAGCGGGCACCATGATGCAAAATTCTATATATTTTATACATTTGTGCAGAATTCAAATACAACATTTAAAAAGAAAAAGAAATTCTCAAGTCTCAAAGACAAAAAAACTGCAGAAAAAGAAAAGAGCGAAGATACCCATACTATGTGGCAACTGATATGGGATGCCTGTCGAGAGAAGCAGTTTAATAAAGAGTGAATTGTCCCTTTGAAGTTTTGCATTCCTCAAGTCGGTAATGAAGGAGTTGCAGCCCTACGTGCTGACCACAAGTGCTTGAATAAACATCACCAAAGGCTTATTTGCAATCAATTCAGAGTTTACAGTGGGGGGAGTGGAACTCCGTGATTATGCATGCCTAAATGAATGCATCATCACCATATAATTTTGTAAGGCGATGGTTCATGAACATTGATTGTCTTTGGAGTCACTGTTCTGACTCAAAAGTCGGCTGCTTGCTAAGATCTGGCTGTACTGTTAAAAAAAATGCATCACTTTTACCCAAAAATGCCAGTACCGTCCCTTAAATACAGCAGTGGTGCAATGGGGTGTCGACTTTGTTCCATTAGTGTTTAACAGCTTTACTGTTGAGTTCCAGATCTGCCACACTTTAGTTTAAAGCTGCTTGTGAGAACTGCTGGTCCTAGTAAATTTGGCTGCTCTGCTTGGGAATGCTGGTACTGCCACAATAAAGAACAAAACAATGTTAAGCCTTGCAAGTACTGTCCTGTTTCACATGTAGCAATGTGGACAAAAGATGAAAGCGGGGTCATATTGGAAGTATATCGGCCATACTGAAGAGACAATCACTGTCCTATTAAAATATATAACCCATGAGAAGTATGCTTATGCCCATTCACTATATAGCAGTCCTGTTAACTTCTGCAAGTGATATTTTGCTCCATTAACATAACAACCACAGTGTGGCACTGTCCCCAATGATTTATCATAGCGCTGCTGAGAAGTGCTGTACTGCCTCCTGTCCTTAAGAACTTTAACAGTTCTGGCAAGAAATGCTGTCTCTGTTTGTTAAAGTGATTACAGCCCTGCTTAAAATGACACATACCCCCACCTACCAATTATTATAACCCTGATAAAGTGCAGCGATGAGGGAGGAGGTGGGGGATGGCTCAAGCAGCAAAGCAGCAGATGGTTGGGGGACAGCCAAGCAACACTGGGGCATTAATTAAAAATAATCCTCTCACTTTGAAGTCAGAGAAAGAAAAGCAAACAGGTGCCCTTGGAAATCAGAGTCTGGCATTTGACCTCAGACTTTGAATGCTCAGCAAATGTGAAGAGATCAGAACAAGATTTACAGGCCTGTTTACAGAAACTGAGCTTGGAGTGAGTGAAAACCCAAGTTCTCATGTGACATACTCTTTATTAAAAAAAAAAAAAATAGTCCCTAAAATGGGAGCAGTGAATGAATAGTAGTAATTGGTCCATGCTCTCGGGGAGGGCTAAACACAGCAAGAGGCATGACACATACATGCCATGGACAAATAGGGAGAAAAATACAAGAGCGATGATGGAGCCAGCAAATGGGAAGCCTATTAGCGGACTGAAGCCTACAAAGTATATTCTATGAGACACTGCATTCTCTGTCTAACTGAGACCTAAAATAGACTGCTGATGTTTCAGAATATGTCCGTTTTAGTTCAAATGAAGTGCATTTTTTGTGATTCTGAAGTGTGGTGGAAACAAATATTTGAATACGATCAATATCCTAGGTGATATCATCTACACACTTTATCGTTTGTGTGCAGTAAAACCGTATTTAGGTGAAAATGTAATGGTCATTTCAATTGAAAATGTGTTATCTGTAATGGCAGTACACTATCACACCATGCATACTCCACACTACGCCACTCCACTCTGTGCCACGCCCCTCCATTCTACAACACCCCACAGCATGCCACTCCACTCTATGCCTCTCCATTCTAAGGCACTCTGTGACACGCCATGCCACTTGTCTCCATGCCACTCCAATCTACACCAGTCACTTCACAAAACTGACTCCATGGCAGATAACCCTACTCCACTCCATGCCCCTCCACTCCAGACCACTTACCCCACTTCACTAGCCCACTCCAATCTACTCCACTTTATCTCATTCGACACCAATGCACCCCAGTCTACCCCACCCCAGTCTATTCAACGCCACTTCACTATACACTATTGTAGTCTGCCTGACTCTATCCCAATCTACCCCACTCCAACCTACCCCAGTGCACTCCACTATGATCCAACCTACCCCACTCTGCCGCAATCTACCTCACTCAATCTACCCCTCTCTGCTGTACCCCAGTCTACCTTACTCCAATCTACTCAACTCCAGTGTAGCCCACTCCACTCTTATACAGTCAACCCTACCTGACTCCAATCTACCCCACTCCAACACAGTCTACTGCACTCTACTCAAACCTACCCCACTCTGATTCGATCTACCCCACACCATCCCAGTCTACTCCACTCCCCCAATCTGCCCCACTCCTCTCTACCAAACTCCACCCCATTCCACTTTACTCCAATCTACCCCACTCTAGTCTACCAGACTCCACTCATATCTACCCCACTCCAGTCAATTCCATTCCAGTCTACCCCTATCTACTGTACTCCACCTCACTGCAGTCTACCCTACTTCACCTCACCCCACTGCAATATACCCCACCTCACTAACCCCATTCCAATCTTCTCCAGTCTACCCCCACTCCAAAATACCCTACTCCAAACATCCCTCCTCAATTTACCCCACTCCATTCCAATCTACCCTACTCTAATCCACCCAGTCTACCCCCACTGCATCCTGATCTACCCCACTACTCTCCAGTCTATCCCACTCCACTCTTTCCTAACTTGTCTCACACCACTCCAGTCTCAACTCTACTCCAGTCTATCCAACTCCACTCTACCCCCACTCCATTTCCATCTATCCACACCAGTCTACCACACTTTACCCCCAGTCTACCACAACCCATTTTACTCTACCCGGTGTACTCCACCCTACCACATGCCACTCAAATCTACCCCAGTCCAATCTAACTCACTCCATTCCGATCCACCCCACTCCAGTCTACTCTACCCTATCCCGCCCCACTGTACCCCACCCCACTTCAGCCTACTCCACTCCAGCCACCCTCCATCTATCCTACCCCAGTCTATCTCACTCCGATCTACCCCACTTCAAACTACCCACGATAATCCACCCAATCTATCCCACTTCATTCTACTCGCACTTTACGCTAATCTACTCCCAGTGCACTGTAATCTACCCCACTCCAATATACCTCTCTCCACTCCATTCTACAGTACCATATTGCACCCAGTCTAACCCACTCCACTCGAATGTACTCCACTCTAGTCTTCCCCAGATTACCGCACTCCACTCAAGTCTACTTGAATATATCTCACTCCACTCTTCCACAGTCTACCAGATCTATCCTACTCTAATATACCCCACTCTAATTTACCCCATTCTATTCCAGTCTACCCCACTTCAATCTACCCAGCTCCAGTCTACTCTACTCCATTCTACCCCACTTTATCCCACTCCAGTTTACATCAGTCTACCCTCTTCCACTCTATCCCAATCTACCCAACTCCAGTCTACCCCATCCCACTAACGTATAGCCATGCTGAACAGCAGCTACACTGGTGTACAACATGGCTAAAATACAGTACATTGCCAAAGTGAACAGCTCTCATATAGAGGAGACCTATTGGCTTTGCCAATGCTTGTTCGCTTTAATGAGTTTCATTTATTGTGATTTAGCTTTGTTACTAGAAAAATACAGTAAATACCGTTTTTCATAATCTTTGCATTTGGTTTTGTAATAGAATTTTTCTGTAGCCTTTTAGAAATTGTGGGTCTGGCATGCCATCACGGATGGCAGATTATATCACCCTTTTCTGCCTCATGAGACAAAGGGAATGATGATCTGGGAGTAGCTCGAATAGAGAAGTTCTGTCTTTCTTTTGTTATGGAGAGAGTTTTGCTAATGTGGGTTGGGGTGGTGGGCTACTGATTGGATTACCTCTGGAAATAGGAATGTACAACATGTGGGTGGGAACACTGACCCATCCCCGAAGACCGCTACAGTAGGTGAGTTATAGTTAAGAGGCTTTTGGTGTGGGACGGACCTTGAACGACCCACAACACTTCTCACAGTTAGGTGATTGCTTGGCCACACAAGGTACTATGACACAGACTTCATGTTCAAAAGAATGGGGCGGGCAGGACACTGGGGCAGCTATATTAACATAAACTTCTTTGATATAGTGCCACATTTCCCATAATGAAAGCTTCACATCAGCAACAATAGCAGCAACATGGTAGGTGCATTTCTTTAAGGGAGCATTCAGGGGGGTAAGTTCCTTACATGGAAATTCAACTCCCTCCATGACATGAGGAAGGGGGCGTATTGCGGGCTGACAAGTGTTCTGGTCCTGGCACCTTTATGCTTCAAGAAACGCATCTGTGACTTTCTGGGCACTTACAGGTTCAGAGCAGTAGTTTAGGTCTCCCAATGAAGAGACTGGCCTTTTTGTATGCGTTTGCTTTTCAAGTAACCCAAATATAGCACCATCAGCAGACTATGTATTTAATAGTTTCTGGATCCAAAGGAAGCATACAATGACATGTTTGATCGTATGTGCTGTTCCTCCGCTGCCTTTTTACGGACATTGGGTCTGATTCCCTTAGAGGCATCTTGAGGGGTCATAATTGTATGGGGATAATTTAATAGTGCATTAAATAAAGCGCTTGCAGAGCCTTTTGTTTTTTTTATAGTGCCAACTTGTTTGGCCCAAGGGTATTGGAGCGCTTCGCATGAGCACCACATTACACTTTTTTTTAGGCCCAGCATAGCAGCGCGCATTGCTGCTTTTCCGAAGTGTTGGTATGTATCTGAGCTTTTAACAACGCCCATCAAAGTGAGAAGTGTGGCTCAATGGTTAGAGCTGCAGACCCTGAAGCAGAGATCTGGCTCAAGACCAGGGTTCAAGTCCCGCTTCGGCAGGTCCTGGGCTCAATTCCCCTTGACCAGATAATTCTCGCCTCGGTGCCTAATCAAATTCATGGGTCCCACTCTGCAACTCTGGGCAATAGCTTGCTTAATCTCCACAACGGCCCCAACAGCGCTTGGATGCCTGGCTTCACCCTGGGGGTGCTCAGGAGTGGGCGCCTCACAGGGAAAAGCCAGGAGGGGTTCCATAGCGGTATGAGTACAGCGCCTTGAGACCCTAACGGGTGAGTAGTGCGCTATACAAGTGCTAATTTACATTTACATTTACATTTTTTACCACTCGTTCGTGGGCTTGCCCTTCAAAAATCCTTTGGCATTGGTAAATGATTTTTGTTTAACCCTCCACGGGGAAGTTTTGTTACTGCCTTGGCCACAGCCCCTGTTACGTGGCTAATTGCTCTTTTGTCGATAAGTTTTCCTTTTGTGTGTCCTTTTCGCGCCAATGCTCATGGTGGCCGTGTCTCTGTGAATCCGCTCGCTTATGTGAAACTGTTTTACTTTTAATTTTCAGTTTATGAGGCAAGAAATGTCCTGTTAGGAGTTTACAACGCTAATAGCTCTAACTCGAGCAAATGCGAGACCCATTGCATTGCAAATGCTTGTTATTTTGAGTCCCGGTGAGATTAAGTGATTTCCGCAGGATAGGAGGATGACGTACTGACGCTAGCTAAGGCACAGACCTGTTACCCAGTTACAAAGTCAGCAGCTCTGGCCTTTAAGCTAGCTTTCCTCTCTTTATACTTGTGGCTTGCATGGCATCACTGCCATCCCCATGAAAAGAAATGTATGTTTATTTCCAGAGCACACCCTTTTGGTTCTCAAATAGTTATTGGTCCTGTGGAAGATTTGGGCAGTGTACAGGGGACCTTGGTCTGGTCTTGAACCTGGTGGAAGGAACGTTCGAGCACAATAGCATCTGGTGGCTAAAGGCAATCAGTCCTGGGGGAGGAGACCAAACGGAAATACTTTGTGGAATGAGTGTACCTTTGACTCTGCACTGATAGTATGGGGCATCTTTTAACTGATAGTGAACGGGAGATCCCATATATATTTTTTAAGTTTTCATTTGATTAATCACAGGCGTAACTTCAGTGTTTAGGTCTTTCCTTTGGCACAACCATGTACCCAGTGCAGCAGTGTACAAATGTAAGTCGATCTTTGATTGTGGTCCTGGCATGGTGATATTTTGGCATACTACTGCCTTCTTACCTGTTAAAGAACAGAAACAGGTGGCTATGCGTAAGGTTCGCACTTCCTACGTATGAGCATAGTATATAAAGAAAACAATGTCCATAGGCCGCAGATAGTTCTGCCGTTGGTGCCAAACTGGAAAACACCCAACCACCTTGGGTGCAGTTGTGTTGGTTGAAGGATCAATCAAACACATAGAAGTCAAATATTGTTATACCAAGGCACTCAACAGTGGTCATAGAGGTCCATTCCTTGTTGTGTTGTAGCAATCATAGCATCAAGGAATGGACCTCTATGACCACTGTTGAGTGCCTTGGTATAACAATATTTGACTGCCTTCTTACCTGACGGTGATCAGTGACTGTATTTTTAGGGCTGGTCATGTAAAAGAGAGCTGTGGGCAGTATGACTAACACAAGATGTCCTCCTATGTTTCTGGTAAACACCCTGCCGGCCACAATGATCATCCAGGGGATGCGGAAGGACTTCCTGCAATCATTGGGTGGACTAACATTTTAACAGAAAATGCACTGCTCTGGGAGAGGGCACTCTTTCCTTAGGTAGTGGCATTACAAAGCTTTGGGGATTGAAATACATTTGGAATTTTTACACTGGAGGCTGTTATAACACACAATTATATGAAATCATTTGTGACCCTGCAGGAGGAATTTGGCTGTTACTTTTCCAGTACTTTCACTATTTGCCTTGCTTAGATATTTATTTGTATTTTTGACTAAATAAATTATGTGAGGTGATGAGGTACCCTTTTGTGTCATCGGAATGTTGTACTGAAATGTATGTGAGATGGGAGTACTGTTATGCTTTTGTACAGAGAATTGAGGGAAAATATTTTTATATCATGTCTCATGAGGGGCACTGGTGTGAGGATTATTAATTACCTTGCCAGTCGGAAATTAAATCTGTGAAATAGATTTCCTATTCCCACCATCTTACTTACTCCTTTAACTTCCCCCTGGTCTTCCTTTTCCATCTCTTCTTTCTCTGATCCCAGATATTTGAAGCAACGTTATGGTGGAATAAATCAGTCAATAAATTAGCAAGCTAGCTTTGTCAACACCTTTATGTTGGAGGTGCTCTACATGAAGATTTACCAGCTTAAGTATTGGCAGATCACCAAATAAGCAGCAGTATTTACATTGCCAGAAATGTTAGGATAACTTAAACACATCATTATACCATCTTAATATCAATAGGTTAAGGCACATTCCAAAAGACTGATGCAGTTATTCTTGGGAGGAGGGTTGGCTGAGTGAATAGAGGCACATAAGATGTGTATCTGTGAGTATACTACAATGTACTACGAGCCAGAGAGGGTATTCTCAATGGCATGAACAGCACAAGGCATTTGAGAGAATTATCACCAGACAGAAAGCAGAAGGGTGTAGATTGTTAGCTGCCCTGTCGTAGAGTGATGAAACAGGAACTGTGGTGCTTTGTTGGATCCAAAGAGGAATGCGTGATGTCAAATATGGTGCAATTAAAAATAGCAGCATTTGAACAAGACTAAGTTAAAGTCCTCAAACATTGTCCACAAATCCAGGAATCTGGTTATGTTGGGGAATGGATTACAGGTTTAATGCTGGTCTCTCCATCAGGGTGTTGATGTGGCTCACATTGGTAAGGAGTCATAATGATGCTATCAAGTCTTAACTGAATGTGAGGGTTGTGGTATTCTGTTCTTCGTTGGGAAGTGGTTCCATGTAAGTTAGCATAGAAGAAAAAAGAAAACCTAATTGGCGTTTCAGATCTATTCACATCTGTATACCCATTTGAACGATAAGACTTATGTTCAATATAATATTAAATCCTGTTATTTTCATCATGCCAGGCTAGCTGAGCAGATAAATTCAGCAAACAATGGCTGAATTTCTTTCTTGGTAGCCTTCAGTTAAACTGTAGTATACGATTCTACATGGCCTGTGTTGTTGCCGCCTAGTGTGAAGATTCTTTTCTCCCCCATAACCCTGTGCTCAGATTTTATAACAATATTGAGCCATTATTGAATTCTTTAGGATGATCAGTTGGCAAGAAATGGCCTGGTGCCATTTTACTTTCTCTTAATCTGTAAGACTGTTCTTCACATAACGACAAAAAAGAAGACCATTATCAGCTTTCCATTTTGAACAGAACAGTCAGTGCAGATTAAATGCTACTAATATATTTGAGCATACTTGATTATCATATTGCAAGAAAAACATAACAAGAATAAAAAACATTTTCTATATCAGCCCAGTCATTAACTTATAAATTATTACTGTGTCACCTTAAAGGGAAGAGAGAAGATAAGATCATAAAATCGCTGGAATGATAAGGGGGTTGTGTGTGCACACACGTGTGTGTGTGTTTGTATGTATGTGTGTGTGTGTGTGTGTGTGTATATATATATATATATATATATTAATAAATAAATTCACTGAAACAAAACAAAGGTTACAGGAACGTTATAGTTAGGAAATAGATTTAAAAAAAACCTTAGAAATTCACAGAAAAAAGCCAAAGGTTAGAGGGACGTTATAGTTAGGCTCACAAATCAAGTGTCCAAAACCATAGAAATTCAGCAGTTATACTTACCTCAAGTAACTAACTCGAGCCCTAAGATAACTATAACTCGTGCCCTAAGGTAACTATAACTCGCTCCTCTGCTATGCAATTCTTTTTTCTTTGTTTTTTTTCTGAACATTTTTTTACTGCAAGTATTATATTGATATTGTCAAGCATGTTATTAAAGATGTCGTGGATGCCGTAATTTGTGGGGTAATTGGCATATAGTTAGAATGATATATTTGTGTTTAATTTAAAATAAAATAAAAATCTTTTTTTTTTTTTAATAAAAAAAAAAAATATATATGGTATTGAGTCCAGCTGGACTCCAAGCCCTAAAGCTCAGTGTGAAGATCTAGCGACCTTCACACTGAGCTATGTTTTTTTCCTGTTTTTAATATATATATTTTTTTTAGCCCTTTATGGGCTTTCAGGGACCGCGAGGGAGCTTTCAAGGGCTCCCCTGTGGTCCCTTCTTATTTATGTATTTATTTTTTGTTTTTAATTTTATTTTTAATAAAATGCCCTTTACGGAATACCCGGCACTGCAGGGAAAGCCTCAAGGCTTTCCCTGCAGTGCCATTACTTCAGCAAGCACGGAGCTGCTTTGACAGCAGCTCCCTGCTTGCTTGAAGCATTTCATCTCTGTGCAGGGGATAGCAATGAAAGCGCTCCTGTTTGACAGCGGGACGTGCTGTAAAGGTCCCGCTGTCAAACAGCAGAGTGTTTGTTGTGGCTTGCCAACAGCTGCAGTGCTCCGACGTCTGCCAAACTCATAATGAGGCCCCAAACGTTTAATAGAAAATGTTTTTTCTTCAATTTAAATTTCTCTCATTTTAAAAACAAAATTACTATTCTTCAGGCCACTTATGGTCTACTAAAGTGCCTACTGACCACTGGGAACAATAGGCCTGCTGCTTGTAAATTTGGCACTTTGAAATGGGAGAAAATTAAAATGAAGAGTTAATCATTATGGTAACTTTTCATTTTAATGTTCTCCCATTGAAAAGCATTCAAAAACATATTTTTGTTTTCAGCTCCAATATTGAGGAGACAAGGAGTTTTAATTAGGAGTTAAATATTTCATTGCTTCAGTTCTTCACCTCTGTCCCCCAGACTGGCCCATAAATCTGACTGAGCATTGCTCATTTTCTCACACTATCTGCAGCCCGATGATGATAATATAAAGTAAACACATCCTTCCCTTAACTTTAACCCTTTGGCTTCTGGGCCATTTTTTGGCTATTTGGGGTAGTTCGCACTTAGGCCCCCATTAACCTTTTGTCCACATAAGCTATCCCAGCTAAATGTGCATCCTATTTTTCCCGACATCCTTGGGATTCCAAGGGTCCCCAGAGTTTGTGGGTTTCCATGGAGGACACTGAGAAATGAGCCAAAATACAACTCAAATTTTGGTTTTGGGGAAAAAGTGCTGCAGAAGAAAGCATCTGTATTTTTCACTGCAAACTGGATCAATGAAGGGTTTGTGGTGCTAAAATCACCATCTTCCTAGCTTTCAGGAACAGACAGACTTTAATCAGAAAACCAAATTTTTCAATACAGTTTTGGAATTTTACAGGGACACACCGCATTTTTAATAGTTTTTGTGCTTTCAGCCTTCTTCCAGCTAGTGACAGAAATGGGTGTGAAACCAATGGTAAGTCCCGGAAGGCTAAACTTTTCTGAAAAGTAGACAAAATTCTAAATTCAGCAAGGGGTCATTTGCGTAGATCCGTTTTTCATATAGAAAGTAATAATTGAAATAAAAAAATATTGAAATTTAGTTGAAGAAAATAGCCATTTCGGTCTACGTTTTCTTCTGTACCTTTTTCCAGCTGTGGCTTTTCTAATCTACTGTTAGTCTGCTAGACCCTTCTGGTTGCAGGGGTATACAGGGCTTGTAGGTTCATCAGGAACTGAAGGTACCCAGAGCCAATAAATGAGCTGCACCTTGCAGCGGGTTATCTTTGTATGCCAGGTATTCAGCAATTCATTTGTGTAGGAAAGTACCCTCTTTCTTGGCATGGTTACCCCCATTTTCTACCTGTTGTCAGTGTGTTTGTGTTCACTGGGATCCTGCTAACCAGGACCGCTAGTAATTATGCTCTCTCCCTTCTGACTTGGTTACTGACACCCCACATTTGGCATACTGGTGCTTCCATGTAAGTCCCTAGTATATGGTTCCCAGGGGATCCCCATGGGCTACAGCATGTATTATGCCAGCCGTGGGGAACCCAGGCGGCAAAGTGTCCTGCAGGCCTGCCATTACAGCCTACGTGAAAGGGTGCATACACCCTTTTTCACTACAGATCACTAAGTCACCCCTATGGCAGGCCCTCCTAGCCCAGAGGGCAGGGTGAAAGTACCTGTGTGTGAGGGCACCCCTGCACTAGCAGAGGTGCCCCCACAAACTCCAGTTCTATTTTCCTGGACTTCGTAAGTGCGGGGACGCCATTTTAAGCATGTACTGGACATAAGTTATTATCTGTGTCGAGCTACTTAATGGTAACTCTGATAATGGGCATGTTTGGTATCAAACCTGTTGGAATCATACCCCATTACTGTTACCAGTATTGGACATATGATTGCATACACTCTGGGAGCTTCTTAAAGGACCCCCAGCATTGCTCCTACAAGCCTTCTGGGGTATTCCGGGCAGCCCAAGCGTCTGCCACCCCTCAGACATGTTTCTGCCTTCCTGCTGCTTGAACAGCTCAACCCCAGGAAGGCAGAACAAAGGATTTCCTTTGGGAGAAGAGGGGTGACACCCTTTCCTGGAAATAGGTATTACATGGCTTGGTAGGGGTAGCCTACCCAAGCCACTGCAGCCACTGGTATGCTTTGAAGGGCAAATTTGGTGCCCTCCATGCATAAACCAGTTTACACCAGTTCAGGGACCCCCCGTCCCTGCTCCGGCACGAAACTGGACAATGGAAAGGGAAGGGACCATTCCGCTGTTCATCACAACCCTAGGGGTGGTGCCCAGAGCTCCTCCAGAGGCTTCCCTGGGTTCTGCCATCTTGAATCCAAGGTTGGGAGGGACCTCTGGGAGCATCTGAGTGGCCAGGCAGGTGACATCAGAGCCCCCTCCTGATAGGTGCTCACCTGGCCAGGTGACCAGTCCCCCTTTCAGGGCTATTTAGGTCTCTCTCTTGGGTGGGTCTTCAGATTCGGCTTACAAGATTCCAGCAGGACTCCTCTTCAACCCCTACTTCGACTTCTAGGCACTGGAACCGCAACTGGACTCTCCAAGAACCGACAGTCTGCATCCATGACGAAGACTCTGCTTGCAACATTGTTTCCACAGCTTCTGCAACATTTCCCCTGCTGTGCATCCTCTGAAGGGGGCACATCGTCAGTCTGCACTGAAGGAGTCACTCCCCTGCATCTGGAGGCACCAACTGCAATGATGACCGGCTGCGTGGATCTCCTCTCATTCTGAGCTGTGTGGATCCTACATCACGGGTGGTGGTCTGGAGTAGTCCTCTTGGTCCTTTCTGCCAGCTCATCATTGGTGGAGATAAGCCCTTGCCTTCCAACACACGACAGTACCCCTGTGCATCGCGTCTCTTACATCTACCAAGTCTTGTTTGGATCTCCAGGCTCCTTGTAGCCCCAGCCCCCAGCACTCCTTCCTGAGACGCACAGTCCTCTCCATGCTTCTCCTGAGGCGTGGGACACTTCACCAGTTGTGTTGTGTGGGGTCCTCTGTGACTCCTGGTTCCTCATCCAGTGGATCTCTTGTGGGGGCTGCCTCTTATTCTTTGGACTCCCTGCCTTGCTGAGGGTCCCCCTTGGATCCCCCTCAAGCCTCCACCCCCACCCCCAGGGGTTGAGTCCTCCTGAACCTTGCTAGTCCCAGGCAGCTCCACTTTTGCCTCACCGTGACTTCCGCCTTTGCCAGGGCTTGTTGGTGGCTTTTCCATGCCACGGCCGACTACAGTCATCCATCCGGCATGGGACGTTGACTGCTACCCCCATGAAGTCTTAATCTGCTCCAGGGCTGCATTCCTGACCGTCTGCGTCCTACCGTCGACCCAACTCCTGCATCCACTGCTGGGTGGGTAGAAGCTCCTACTCCTCCTGGACTCTTCTGTGACTTCTGGACTTGGTCCCATTCTTCCACAGGTCTTCCTCTTCAGGAACCCACCACTGGTTTCTTGCAGTCTTGTCTGGATGTTGCATCTTCTTCATTTTCTTCCTTTTGGGTGGTTTGGGGAAAATCTTGTAACGTACTCCTCTCCTCATGGTCGCTAGGGGGCACTGTGGTACTTACTTTTGGGGTTTCCTAGTACACCCAGCTCCCCTCTACAAATTCCACTTACCTAGGCGGGGGTCCTGTGTTCACATTCCATTTTTTAAGTATATGGTTTGGGCCCTCCCCAAGGGTCACTATTGTCTATCTGCATTTGCACTGTTTTCTTTCACTTTCTATGCCTATTGCTGATTACTAGTGTACATATCTAGTGTGTTACTTACCTCCTATTGGAGGGTTGCCTCTCCACTACTTTTTGGTATTTGTGTCACTAAAATAAACTACCTTTATTTTTGTAACACTGAGTGTTTTCTTTCATGTTTGTAACTGCTGTGTGACTGCAGTGGTATTGCATGAGCTTTTCATGTTTCCTTGATAAGCCTTGGCTGCTCACCCACAGCTATCTCTAGAGAGCCTGGCTTCTAGACACTGCCTACACTACTCTAATAGGGGGGTTCCTGGACCTGGTATAAGGTGTAAGTACCTCAGGTACCCACCACACATCAGGCCAGCTTCCTACAATTTGGTAAAATATAAAGAGTGAAAAACAGGTGTCGGGGAAACCTGTGTATTTCATAAATGGGCATAAGATATGGAGTTTAGAAGCAGTGATTATTTGCATATCTCTGAATTTGGGGGTGTACCCATATTAGCGTTTGAATTACAGGGCATTTCTCAAACGACTTCTTTCTTTCACACTGTCTTACATTTGGAAGGCACAAATGTAGAGAAAGACAATTGGCAAAAACACTTGTTATTCTATTCTGTGTTCTTCCAAATCTCCAGATAAAAATGGTACCTTGCTTGTGAGGGTAGGCCTAGTGCCCGTGACAGAAAACGCCCCAAAATGCAACATGTGCACAATACATTTTTCCACTGAAAACTGGCTCAATTTTGAAAGTACTTAGCTGTGGATTTTGGCCCCTAGCTCAGCCAGCACCTAGGGGAGACCTAGCAAACCTATACATTTAATAAAACTAGACACCTAGGGGAATCCAGAATGGGGTGACTTGTGGGACTCTCACCAGGTTCTGTCACCCAGAATCCTTTGCAAACCTCAACTTGTCTTAAAAACACATTTTCATCACATTTCAGCAATGCAACGTTCTGGAACCTGAGGGGAGCCGCAAACTTCCTTCCACCCAGCACTCCGCCAGGTCCCCAGATAAAAATGCCACCTCAATTGTGTAGGTAGGCCAACTGCCCGCGACTGGGAAGGTCCCAAAACTTATTTTGGCGATAATTAGAACCAAGGTGAGTGTACTGATTAGTATTTGGATCAGGAACCATTTAGGGAAACCTATCAAACCTAGATGTTTCCGAAAAGTAGACATCAAGGAAAGTGGGGAATCCTTACAAGCAATACCTCCCTGGAAAGTCCAAACCCCCCCCCCCCCCCCCCAGACAGAATGCCATGCAAAAGTAAAACATTGAATAAAGGCAAAAGTTTTCCTTGCATTTCTGTTACGTAAATTACAGAAATATTCAGAGATCCTCAAACTACTTACCACCTAGCGTTCCCCAACCTGTCCTGATAAAAACGCTACCCCACTGATGTGCCTATGACAGAATGGATCGCACAACGGGCAATGGTAGTCCTTACATGAGGGCTTCTGTTGACCCTGGGGTGATGCATTCCTGACTGAGGACCTAGGCACAGGCACACAAGTGGGGTAGCGTTTTTTTAGCGGGACAAGTCTGGAAACGCTAGGTGGTAGGAATTTTGTGGATCCCTGCATATTCCTGTAGTTTGCTTGACAGAAATGCAAAGCAAAACAGAGTTTGTATTCAATGTTTCACTGTTGCAGGGTATTCTGAGTAAGAAAACTTTGGGGAATCCCCACAAGCCACACCTCCGTGGACACACCAGGTGTCCGGTTATCAGAAATGTGTGGGTTTGGTAGGTTTCCCTGTATGGCCGCCGAGCCCAGGACCCAAAACACAGGTGCCTGCTTAACAAAACCAGGTTGTTTTGCGATAGATAAATGTGATGTTTCCACAATACAATTTAGGCCCTACCCTGTTGTGGCCCCATGTGAAGAGGGGGGTTACCCAAACCGTGCTAGTCGTCCAGTAGGACTGCAAGGTGGATTTCTGCACTAACTCCCTTTTGAGCGTAAGGCCCAAAAATATCTTCAACTCCGCCAGCAAAGTGGGAGTCCAATGGTGAGCCCTAGAAAGGGACCCTAGAGTGCCTCCATGCTCCCTCAGAAATTGTTAGGCTTTCAAATTTGTTAGCTGCACAATTTGCTGAAGGAAGTCAACATCCAAACAGAGATGGATGTAGTCAATTGGCAAAAAGTTAGCTGTATCTACTTTACATCCTGCGTCACCAGTAAAAGTTGGAATTTGGGGCTGAACTAAATTGGGGGGCTGCAAAGAGAGCACTCTATCTGTGCTTGTCGCTGCATGCACCTGCTCTCTGGGTTGGGCCAACCTGCTGTTGTCCCGCTGCACAGACTGTGCTTTCGAAGGGACAGAACAACTTTCATCATCTCTCTCAGAATCACTGGAAGAGGTGCCGTCGATATGACTCCTCCGACTGAAAAATCACTCCCAGAGTCTGCTCCATTGTCCTCTCTCTCGGATGCTGTCTCAGTATCTGCTGTCTCAGTCTCTGATCTTGCCTCAAAGCTGTCCTCCATATCTCAAGTTACGGCTTGAGCAACAGTAATTTAACAAGACGCCATCTCTGCTACTGGCTAAACTGTCCCTCTAAAACACTAGCCTACGTCGAAGGTAGATATGGTCACCAAAGAGCGAGAGAGAGAGATGTGTGCAACAGTAAATGTCAGTCACCTTACCTTCACTTCTTCCCTCAATCAATAGGTTCTCTGAAGACACTGAAAAAAACGAAAAAGACGTACTATTACTTCACCTTGCCACATACATACGATCATAGTCTGCAGCACTGGTGGCGCCCATTCCGAAAATCATTTTTGGTACTCTCATGACGACCTCCTCGGATTTCCCTCACTACCACCCAGCAAAAGTGCCCTTCATCACTCCATAGCCCCCCCTTTCACATAAATTTAATTTGTTTTAAAGCACAGGTAACGGCTGGCTCTACTAATCCACTGAGCTACATACATTTTCGATAGAATTACCGCTGTTTCTGTAGCATGCACATGTTGTATGTCTCCAGGAGCAACTGCTCATGTGACCGTCATTAATAAGAAATACTGTCAAAGCTACCTGTAAATAGCCACTACCTAAGTTAATAACAGCCTTAATTCTGCAAGCGTGAGATTTACAGTATCAGTGTACAGTGTATAACCCCACCAGTACAGGGCAGGTGACCCCTTCATTACTTAAGAGACCCATTCTGATTATCTGCCCTACGTGAAGTGACTGACCACCAAACAATGCTTTGTGTTTTTAATATCCTAACAGGACTTCTAAGTAGCCATATGTTTCATAATTAGGTGGTAGTGATAGTGTTGCACCTTTGTACGTATGAAAGTTGCCAGTCTTGGGATCTACAGCATCAAACTTAATCCATGAGTAAGATTTTTCAGGTTGTGTATTTACAAGAAACATTAACACACCCCATGCCAGGGGAACCCCTATCAAGAAGATGTTGTGATTGGTGTCCTGAAATGTACCCCTCTAGGAACATGAGGTTGTGCCATTTTCAGTGTGCAGGTTTAATAAACATACAATTTAAATAACAGTAATCGAAATAGGGAATAACCTTTTTATAAGTCAAGTGCCTGACAAATCTACAGCAAGTTTAAGGAGGTTTCCAATATTACAACAGTTGTCTCCATGTCTCCGCTAATTGTAATACTCGTTTTTTGAGTGTGCCATCCAACCTCTTTACAAAACCTGTACAACAAACAATCAATCTTCCTCATATTGCACCTTTGTTTCAGCAAATACATTCCCTCTTAACTGAAAGACCACGTATCCAGGATGGTGCAGCACAGGCAATTTCTTGACACAAACCTGTGTGTGTCTTTGAATCACATATCACCAGAATCATAGCCCCAAAGAGAATTCAAATTATGCATGCATGATGCACCAAGGGTCATTGCATGGTAGCTTTTTGTAGAGCAGGTGCATCAGTAGAAATTTGTTAGAGAGCTGGGACTAAAACTGCGGACATTGGGTCCCTTACAGAGCTGTATTCCTACATGACAGAGGCGAATCCGCCAATGCTAGGCATCAGCTCATACCTGCCGTTATGCTGCCACATGGTCATAGTCTATTGTGAGGTGTACACTGTTATGAGACCCCTTTTTTTGGGAAGGGGGCAGGGCACTGGGCAGGCAGGCTACTTCGAGCCTTCTTAGGTGGCTGAGGTCATTTGTCCCTGGGATCTGCCCTACTGTAGCTCTGAAAACATCCCTTTCCTTGCTTGGTTCAGCTGTTGAGGGCAGGCAGTAACAGGCTTCTCAGGGAGGTGGCCTGGAGGACAATAGATTGCAACTCATCTGCCAGCCAACATCCATAAAGGATTCTCAACCCCAATGTTGTCTTTTTAAGCAAACAGTACTTTAATCACCTGTCCTTACTAAATTCTGCACATTCCAAAGGTGGTCCAGTTATAGGTTTGTATACCACATACAGGCTATAATCAAATGGAGATATGATTCCATGTTACAGCACTGTTTTTCACAAAATGTGATTTAAAAATGTTGTTTTAGAGCAATATTTTTTACTCTTTATTTTTTAGCAGCAGTTGTCAATATTATCTTAACTTTTTCTTTTTTAATTTTTGCAGGTTGGTAGGTGTATCCTCTCTTTTTTGCTTATGACTACCAAGATATTAAACCTTTACTGTGAGTCTCACTACTTCAGTCTCAGAGTAATTGGACTGAGCATGTTTACCAGCAGTGTCTGCCTTTTAAGGTAATGCCGGTGAGGCAATATTAGGGTAAGGATCACTAGGCTGGTTGCATGTGAACGCACATGTGTACAGGCTATGCTTGAGAGGCTGCTGTTGCGTGTAGCCTGGAATTCGCACACAGTTAGCCTGGAGCAAAAGGAACTCTGCAAGGATTGGGACTGACCTAGGGTGATAGTTACGCTTGTTGCATCTCATTGTGATTATGGTAAAGGACTTGAATATATCCAGCGATAAGTTGCAGTAGATATTATCATCCTTGTCTATGTCCTTCTAATATGCTTTTACTTAAGCTAATCATGTATACACATCTTGACTTCAAAATCCTTTGGTCAAATGTACTTAATTAAAGTTAAATGTAAGAATCCCAAATTCTGCCTTGCATCAGATCCATATACTGGCAAAAAACAATAGATAATTTCAATTATTAGCTTTAATAATATGAATAACAAAGAATTTAATTGATCACTGGGTGACCACATTTTCATGTGTGTGTATTTAAATATGGGCATGCACTAATTTGCATTACCAATATCCTAATAGTATTCAAAAGTCTGTGAACAAGTGAATTGGTTTCTTTACTGCAATCCCAATTTTAAAATATTTTCTTATTCCAAATATGAGAGCATTTACCAATTAATGTCGATATTGTGTTGCAGTCACTGTCTCATTGACATACGTAATTAGCACATATTTAGCACTTGTTGTATTATGAGTATCCAGATTTCATTTGGATCCCTTAACCTTGCCATATTTTTGGTAATTTGTTACCTCTTTTCACAAACTTGTGTTTTTTGTAATGAATATGCAATTCCATTTTTTGTTCGATATTATTTAAGATCCCAAGATAATGAAGAAAAAGTTACTTAATCCTTGTTTTTCCTAAAGGGGCCATTCATTGTAAAGATAACTAACCCTCCTCACTGTTGAAAACAGTGTTATTGTAATTATTTAAATAGCATGGCCCTCCTTTCCCATCAAAATGAACTGAAGACTAAAATTCCACAATTAATCACTGTAAGGGAGAAGTTAAACATTCCTTTTCATTTCCTGTCTTTATTTTTTTCTTTATAGAGTAGTTGGAAAGATTGTAACTGAATTGGCTTCATTTGAAATTAACTAAATGAAATTTGGTAATACTCTTACATTAAATGTGTGGTATTTTGTGTTTGTTTTGGAACAGACTATAAAGGTGTTTTTGGCAGAATATTCAAGGTTATTGAAATCAGTGGAGATTCCTATGTTGGACTACAGGAATTACAAGTATGTAATTTTCTTTATTCTCCTTAGCTTGCATTAAAAATCCTCCAGCTGTGACCTCGCCTCTAACCAAACTTTTCATAGAAGCCATGCCGGAAACCTGCAGAACACTACTTTTATTTTCGCTGTACAAATCTCGGTAAACATAAATAACATAATTTTTCATCATGGTTGAAGAATGGACTCTAGCATGATGTAGATTCTAGTTTTTCTTATGATAACACTCATTATTTTTTTTCTTTTTTAAGGAACATGTTGCAGATCATAGGAATGCTCAAAATGGAACACATAAATTTCATTTGGAAAAGCATAGCTGTAACTATCAAATTTCTTGAGTAAAGTGTGGATTCAGTCAGAGTAATTTAATGGAGGCATACAGCTGCTGTAAATACGGGTTAATTGTTCAGAGTTTCATTTTCTGACGTAAAAGGAGCAAATTGCCTTCATTTCAACGTCTTGTGATGTTGCAGGAATATATCATTTGACACGTGTCTGTTTTAAAGTTTTAGCCAATAATTATGACGTAGGGGGCGGGGCCAAGAGAGCGCTGGATTAAGATGCACTCTCGCCTCTCCGTGGCCCTAGCCTGCAACATCAGTCTCGTAGCGGGTCTAAGAGCAACGCTACTCTGTGATCCGGCTGGCCAACACTACTACAGGGGCCCGAGACTGCTACTGGCAGTAAGGGTAGATTGCTAGCCTATTTAATACGTATCACCCTTTTCCACTTAACCTTGTTAACATATACACCCCTAATGAGCACCAAGAATTGTTCCTCACTAAGGCTCTGGCGCTTGTGTTTCAGATGCCGGATGCTGCAATCATGATTGGTGGCGACTTTAACCTAGTAATGGACAAGGATCTGGACCTATCTAGACATCGCGCAGTTCAAAATGGGGCCTTCTCAGTACCAGGGCTCCGATGGTTGGCGGACTGCAGCCTGACGGACTTCTGGTGATCGAAACACCCCACTTCCCAAGACTACATTTTTTTTACTCAGAAGCGCACAAAATGTATGCCCAAATAGACCATTTTTCTTTAGCAACCTCTGCTTTCCACTCAATAGTACCAGACTCCCACATTGCACCCAGATCGCTCTCCGGTTATGCCCCATTGATCCTATTGGTGCTAATTAGCACGCCCGCAGTAGCACATCAGTGACGCCTCCAAGAGACCCTATTACAATCCCCTTCGACAGTCTCCACCAGCCGTGAACTATTGTTGATTTCCTTCCACTAAATGACAAGGTGGTCTTGGCCTCACTCTAGGAAACCCTGAAGCTGGTGGTTCGTGTGGAGTTTATATCTCTGTCCGCTGTGAAGAATTGAACCCTCAAGGCACAGCAACTCATTCTTGAACGGAAGTTGTCGGAACAGAAGGCTAACCGCAAAAACACTGGAGCCCTGCGGATCTGGAGAGAACTAGAAAGTTCACGAAAACTCCTCAAACTCTTAGATTTAGACAGCAGAATATACCGTAGTCTGCCTCAAACATAAATTCTACCTCGGAAGCAACCATTGCGGGAGCCTTCTTGCCCACCGCTTACAAGCAAAGATCCACTCTGGATCGGTTCAGCTGATTCCCCAGCACCCCCACCCCCCTTCTGAGGCTTGTACAGACTCACAGATTGCGGAAACATTTTAACAATTCTGCATCTCAGCCCCTTTCAGGTCCCCACCTGATCCATCACAGTACCTTGGTATGCATTCCCCTCCCCCCCCATCTATCCACTGAGACAAACAGATTAGAATTGAGAAAGTCGAGTCAGCCATAGACTGTCTGAAGCTGATGAAGTCCCCCGGCCTGGACAATTTCACCTCTTAAATTCTACAAAAAACGTCTGTCATGAATTGTCCCCAATACCGACACAATCATTTAATTAGTTTGATACCACGGGTTCACTCACAGACTCCATGCTGGACGCCACTATTTTGATTATCCGTAAGCTGGCAAAGACTCCACATTATGCAGTTCCTATAGACCCAGCTTTATGCTAAATGTTGATACTAAACTTTTCATGAGTATTTTAGTGCAACGCCTTAACCCTCTAATGTCTGGCCTTATCGACCCTGACCAGGCAGGATTCATACCCACACGCCAATGTGGGGACAACACCAGACGCATATTCCATCTCCTAGACAAAATAATTTGATCTTCAAAAGATTGCTGCTTTTATAAATTCACACAGAAAAATCGTTCAGTAGAGTTCATTGGCCCTACCTCTTTAAAACCTTGGAACTCTTTGGCTTCTGCAACAGGTTTCTGTGCGGGATCAAAAGTATCTGTAGCTCCCCTAGGGCTACAGTCCGCATCAGTGGGGACCTCTTCTACACCTTTCCCCATCTGACAAGGCACATCAAGGATGCCCCCTCTCGCTCACTCCTTTTATTTGCCCTTTACATGGAGCCCCTTTCACAACACCTTCGAGCCAATCTAGTAAGCACTGGCATTCATTTTGGGGGAGAGCAACACCTTATCAGCCTATACGCTGACAACGTGATTTTGGCCATCACAAATCCTTTGACTTCTCTTCCTGCCCTGTTCACAGAACTTCAACATTTAGGATCCCTCTCTGGCTTTGAGGTTAACATGCAAAAATCCCAAATTCTAAATTTGACAGTTCTACCCCAAATTCAAACCATTCTACGTACGCATCTCCCATTTGACTGGGCTACTGACTATATTCTCTATCTTGGGATCAAATTATCACCCTCCTTTTTTTAAAACAATCACACTAAACTACACTTCCCTACTCAAGCAAGTCAGGGCCGACATTAACACTTGGGGCAGACTTGGTCTTTTATGGCTGGGCAGGGTTGTGGCTATCAAAAGGACCACCCTCCCTCAAATTCCTTCTCTATCAAACCCTGCCTTTAACTCCACCACACCACGGACATCGGTCATTGCAAAGTGACATTGACAGATTTATTTGGGGGGAGGATAGGATACCCCGTCTTCTGAAATCTCTTATATTTTGTCCAACTTGCTAGGGTTGTTTAGCAGCACTGTCTCTGCTGTGATATTATCGGGCTTCACAACTGGGTTACCTAGTGGAGTGGAGCTGCCCTTTGACCAAGAAGCACTGTTTTCTTTCCATGGACCAGGCTGTGGTTGGTTACCATATTTGAAAAGAACCTTGGTTTCCCTGTAGACACCTGGCCTGGGGACTGTACTCCCCACTAACTCGGTATTCAGAGTCTGGGATGCTGTATCACTTAAAGCGGGAAAGCGCACTGGATGTTTGTTCCATTCTGAAGGGATCATCCCTTTTGAATGACTTAAAACAGACTGTGGCATGAAGGAAGAGGATCGCATCCAATACCTCCCGGTCAGCCATTGGGTTCATTGGGTTCTGCAGCCCTCCATTAGACCTCATGTCGAGAGACCCCTAACATTGTTTGAAAAAATGGTTATCACTTATGCTAAATGACAGGTCCCTCATCTCGGAACTGTACTCCCTGCTAGGGCAATGGACCTACGGTACCCGTTTGACGGGAAAGAAGAGATGGGAAGCTGAGCTCAGCAGACAACTCTCGGAAGACAACTGGGCTAACATCTACTACAGAGTCCAACACACTGCATATAATATGTCCAATACCGAAACTGCTTACAAAATCGTTTTCCATTGTTATTGGGCAACTGCCCACGTTGTGGCCTGGAACCCAGAGCGCTCAAAGAAGTGTTGGCGGTGCGGTACGACTAAGCCCTTGGTACACCTGTTGTGGTATTGTCTGAAACTCACCCACTTCTGTGAACAAGTATTAGACGATGTCGATTGAGCGTTCACCATATTAGATCTTCCCAAACCCTTGAAATTTCCACTTTACCCATCACGTGGGAAGCAAATAGCACTGGTATTACGTGCCGCACATCCGGTACTCATTGCTCTCTGCGGAATGCACAAGGGCCCCTAATACCTGACTTGGCTTCATAAGGTTTGGTTTATATTGGGCATGGAAAATATATCACTGTAGGAAGCTGACCTGGTGTGTGGTGGGTGCCTAAGGTGCTGCCCTATTAGTGTAGTCTAGGCAGCTTCTAGAAGCCAGGCTCTCTAGAGGCAGCTGTGGGTGAGCAGCCAAGGCTCATCTAGGAGACATGTAAAGCTCATGCAATACCGCTATAGTCACACATGAAAGAAAACACTCAGTGTTAGAAAAGTAAAGATACTTTTATTTTAGTGCCACGGTTACTAAAAAGTATTAGCTAGGCAACCCTCCAATAGGAGGTAAGTAACACCTTAAATATGTACACTAGTAATCAGAAATAGGCACAAATAGCAGTAGAAAAAAGTGCAATAGTAATACAGTAGTGACCCTAGGGGGAGCCCAAACCATATACTAAAACAATGGAATGCAAATGCAGGACCCCCACCCAGGTAAGTGGAATACGTAGAGGGGAGCTGGAAGAACTAGGAACTTCAAAAGGTAAGTACCACAGCTCCCCCCACCCCCTCCCAAGCGACCAGGAAGAAAGGAGTAATTTACTGGATTTTCCCCCAAACCACCAAAAAGACTAGAAAGAAGAATAATGGACCACCCAGACAAGACTGCAAGAAACCAGCGGTGGATTCCTGAAGAGGAAGACCTGAAAAAGAACGGGACCAAGACCAAAGTTGCTGGAGTGTCCGGTGGTGGCAGGAGCCACTACCCACTCGTCTGTGGTTGCAGGAGTTGGTCGACGGTAGGACGAAAATAGTCAGCAATGCAGCCCTGGAGTTGGAGAGTTCCTGGAGGATGCAGTCGACGTCCTACGCCGGATGGAAGATTGCAGTCTGTCTGTGGGGTGGAAAAGCCACCAACAAGCCTTGGCAAAGGCAAGGGACGTGGGTAGAGGAAATGTGGAATTGCCTGGGAACAGCAAGGTCCAGGAGGACTCTACCCATTGAGTGGGAGTCTCAGGGGACCCTCAGCAAGACAGAGTCCACAGAAGAAAAAAAAAGCAGCCCCAGAGAAGACCCACTGGAAGAGGACCCAGGAGTCGCAAAGGAGCCCACACACAACAACTGAAGAAGGGTCCCACGCCCCAGGAGAAGCATGCAGAGGGCTGTGCGTCACAGGGAGGAGTGCTGGGGGCTGCTGGGGGCTGGGGCCACACAGAGCCTGAAGACCCCTTGGAGGAGATGCCAACAAGCCTTGTTAGCTGCAAGAGAGTCAGTGCATGGGGGTACTATCCTGCATGTGAGGGCAAGGGCTTATCTCCGCCAAAGTTGGACAGCTGGCAGAGAGGACCAAGGGGACCACTCCAGATCACCACCCGTGATGCAGGATCCACACAGCTCAGGATGAGAGGAGATCCACACAGCCGGTCGTTGTTGCAGTTGGTGCCTGAGGATGCAGAGTGACTCCTTCACTCCAGGGGAGATTCCTTCTTCCTTCTCGTGCAGACTGAAGACTTGCCTCCTTCAGAGAATGCACACCTGGTGGAAATGTTGCAGGAGCTGTGAAAACAATGCTGCAAGCAGTGTCTTCGTTGTGGATGCAGATTGTCGGTTTGTGGAGGGTCCAGTCACTGTTCCGGTGGCCAGAAGTCAAAGTAGAGGTTGCAGAGGAGTCCTGCTGGAGTCTTGAAAGCCTAATCTGAGGACCCTCCCAAAAAGGAGACCCTCAATAGCCCTGGAAGGGGAATTGGTCAATGCCAGGTGACCACCTATCAGGAGGGGGCTCTGATATCACCTGCCTGACCTGGCTACTCGGATGCTCCCAGAGGCCTCTGCCCACCTTAGATTCAAGATGGCAGAATCAAGGGACCCTTTTGGAGGAGCTCTGGGTACCATTTCTGGGGTGCTGATGGACAGGGGAGTGGTCACTTCTCTTTACATTGTCCATTTTAGCACCAGAGCAGGGACTGGAGGTGCCTGAACCGGTGCAAACTGTTTTATGTACAAAGGGCACCAAATGTGCCTTTCAAAGCATACCAGTGGCTTGGGGAGGATACCCTTCCCAAGCCATGTAACACCTATTTCCAAATGGAGAGGGTGTTACCACTCTCTCCTAAATGAAATCCTTTGTTCTGCCTTCCTGGGTTTGAGCTGATCAAGCAGCAGGAGGGCAGACACCTGTCTCATGGGTGGCAGCAGCTTTCTGCTTGGAAAACCCCATAAAGCTGGTGGGAGCAATGCTGGGGGTCCTCTATGGAGCCCCAGGAGTGTGCAGAATCATACATCCAATACTGGCAACTGTATTGGGAATATGATTCTGACATATTTGAAACCAAGCATGCCTAGGTTCGGAGTTACCATTATGTTGCTAGACATGGGTAGTGACCTATGTCCAGTACATGGGTAAAATGGCTTCCCCGCACTCATGAAGTCCATGAAAATGGAGCTGAAGTCCGTGGAGGCACCTGTGCTCATCCAGGCGTGCCCTCATACACAGGTATTTGTACCCTGCCCTCTGGGCTAGGAGGGCCTGCCATAGGGGTGACTTAGTGACCTGGTGCAGTGACCTGTAGTGAAAAAGGTGCTTGCACCCTTTCACGCAGGCTGCAGTGGCAAGCCTGCAGATAAACTTTGTATGGGGTCCCCATGGGTGGGATAATACATGCTGCAGCCCATGGGGGACCCATGGTACCCCAAATGCCCTCAGTACCTGGGTACCATATACTAGGGACTTACAAGGGGGCGCCAGTATGCCAAATGTGGGGTGTGTGTGGTCCAAGCAACCAAGTTTAAAGGGGTAGGGAGCATAGTTACTGGGGTCCTGGTTAGCAGGATCCCAGTGAACACAGTCAAAACACACTGACAACAGGCAAAAAGTGGAGGTAACCATGCCAGAAAGAGGCTACTTTTCTACACTCCATAGCAGTTGACAAGAATGTAAAGGCTTTCACCACAGACTGGACTCCTTTTATACGCATTCTATCTTCTGAATTCAACAAATTGACCTGCCCAGCTTACTTGAAAGTCTTGCGACTGTCGCCCTCACCCATTCCTTTTCTGACCCACCTGTAGCTAACCACTCTGGGCATTTGACTCTAGCTTTCCGGGCTTAGGGCCATTAGAGACCCCCATTTATGACCACTTAGCTTTCTTTTCTGAAGAAACGGGAGGGAGGTTTAATTTTCTCTTCTTTCTGGTTCGTTAATTTGAGTTTGATTAAACTGCCTTATACTTGCTGTCGGCCCTCGGAGTTGTAAGCAAAAGCTGTGTATTGCTAACCATTATGAAAATCAAACGCTGCCGGCCCATTGTGGATGTAGACAACCAGCTGTGTTCACACAATAACTATGGCTATAATCAATAGAATTGATCCATAATTATGGGGTAGGCGGTCAGGTCAATTGTGGAGTGCCATTCAATCCATCCCAGCAGTCTTGCGGTTATCTTCCGGGGTACACGCTCTGACATGTTTAGGAAAATCCAAAACATACGTGTTAGCATTTAAAAAACGGATCTATCTCATACGGGCTCCCTCCTTGCATCAAGGTAATCTATGTGACTTGGTTATAGGACGCAATCAGGTGGACCTACTTAGCACCCATTAACGTTTAGACACACTGGTATGACGAACCTAGACTCCACATACCAAAGCCCTTCACGTTAATTAACCTCATCATGTTGGCCATCTTTGCAGTTCTAGCTCTTACCATTATCTGCTCCACCCTGTTTGATTTTCAGTTCATAGACATCTGTTTGACATTCCACACCTAAATAAGAAACCTTATCAAATCAGCATACTGTGAGCTCCACTTTCTTCAAAAGGTGAAACATTTAATTCTCACGAAGACTACATGACAATTCTTTCAAATATTATTCCTCTACCACATTGCTAGTGCATATATTCTTCTGGCGTTTATCCAAAAGCTGCATAATTAATGCTTTTAATTCTGTCGTTCAGCATCCTTTAGAAGAAGGGAAATCCAACCAGGGCACACCTCATTTGTCTAATGGTGGCTCAGTCACGCTTGTATGCTATGTTCATAGGCTTTCACTCCTGTCATTCTGCTTTGACACCTTAAACATTTGGAGGATGTTGTACAAGGGAAAAAAACCCTACCTTTCTCAGGACATTACCAATAATCGATCATTATTTCTCAAGCAATTTCCTGCTTTGCTATGAGAATTTAGAATGCTTTACAAATGAATAGATTCCATCCATATTCCCTCCTTTCCTTGCACAAGCTTATTATGTCTTTCTGCCATGATGTATCTTGGTCTGACTTTTTGGATGACACGTACATGTTGTAAAAGAGGCCTAATTTAATGACAAACCTGAACACAATAACACTTTAGACTGTGTTTGTGAAAGGCTTGGGGCCCAAAAAAAAACAATACTTTGAATGGTGATAATAGCTGAAAGAGCGTGTGAGATCGGCATATTATTATTTTATAGGCTGGTTGACATTAGTCACAATAATAAAAAATAGCAGAAATGCAGTGAAGAGGAAAGGTACATTTTGTTGTCCCAGCCGAGCACGGAGCTAATGTGGAACTAAGCTTGTTTTGATACAATTGCTTCTGTTTTGAATCTCTCTCTGAGGCACTGTTCACACTATGATTCAGATAGAAAAAGTCTGCATAACTCTACCTTTACACTCCAAAGAGGATCATTGAGGATAATGGCATACAAGGACCTTATATTTTGGGAGGGTGAAACACAGAGACTAGTTGAGATCTTTTTAAAGAGTGTCTTAGTACTTTCCTTAACTCCCTTACGATCCTATCATTCAGCCGATACTATAAATGTGAGGCTTATAAATTAGGTGTAGGAGTTGAGTAGCGTTTAGACTATTAATTGCAGATAGTAGGAATGTGCGATATATGCTTTGGGCTTTTCTAATGCTCATCTTACAATCATAAATGTCATCATTCTGATTTGCATGGTTTATGTGCTGATCATACATAGTAACCTGTCATTACAAGCTTCAATTGATGTGTGTCTACTTCTTTTAGATGTCTTGGTGAGGGTCCATGGATCTACAAGTAACCACACAGATAAGAGCTTCTCTGGCAGGGTTGTCGGAGTCAACACTCTAAATCTAGATATGCCTTACTCGTCATAGAGAAGCATGAGAGACACCTGTTCATTTTAGTCTTGTCCAGTGGTGTTGGATAGAGAGGCCTCCCTTGGGGCTGAGGAAATCTTCATTCTGTGCCCTACAATTTGGGAGTGGAGGGGATTTAAAAGGTCTTCCTGATTGATCTAATATTGTTTCACTGCCACTTTTATATCTGTGCTTATTGAAAGTAGAAATATTGCAGCAACTGGGAAAAGTATTGGTGAATGACAACCTCATTATCATTAACCGTAAGTGCCCAATTGCCTGTTTTAATCGAGCTTACTAAGGCCCTCTTTATGAGTCAGGCGGTCTTGAGACTGCCACAATTACAGTGGCAGTTGGACCACCAGCTTACGACCATGGCGGAGCCGCCACGGTCAGACCGCTGACACCGCCAGGTTGCTGCCGTCGGTTGTATCCACCAGGCAGTGCTGCAAGGAGTGCTTCCCTCTGGATTACGAGTCCCTATACCGCCAGCCTTAGGCTGGCAGAATAGGGGCATCGGGTGCCCCCGGGGGCTCCTGCACTACAGGGGTCCCCATGCACAGCCCCATAACACGTTCCACTGCACTGCCACATTGCCGTCAGCTAGATTATGAGCCGGCTGCAATGTTAAGACCCTGTTCACCGCAGGGCTGGCGTGTGGAACTCCAGATAAGGCCGGTGGTGTTTGGACCACACAGGTGGTCTCTCGGCGGTTTCAGTTTGGCAGACGGCCTCCACCTCCTGCCAAATTCGTAATGAGGGCCTAAGTCTTGAATATTCCTGCATTTTTGTTCAGCTACTCAGGCATTTGCTTACAAAGTGATATAATTGTAAAATAATTGACTGTAAAACGTAGGACAGACTCGGTGGATGCTGCAGGTTTTGAAGTAAAAGGACTGAATTGAGAGGCACTTAAAATTAGTGTGACTAAAGGAGAAAGAATAAATAATGTAGGCTTTCCCTTTGTGAAATCCCCAATTATTGATCACGCCTCCGGGCCTGAGAGAACGTCAGCTCTTTTGCAGATTGACTAGGCACTCTGGAAAACACTCTTTTGTTTGACTTCGCATGACTAGCCCTCTTCCTTGGGTTGTTAGCAAGAAAGGTAAAGCCTAGGATAGTAAAGCAAGATGGAGAGGGGAAGAGTAAACATAATAAAGAGCAGCTGAGCATAAAATCAGCTACATTTCCTTAAAATTAAAACATGGTAAACCATCACAAATAAGGCCCATGGGTCAAGTTCCTTCTTGAAAGTTGTTGTGATTGAAACTTAAATTATTAGAACCCTATTATTAGGACGGGCCCACTTATCAGTACTGCCAGAAATGTGCCCCCTAGAGTAAAGTGTCTGTGGTGGTGTTCACTTGCGCAGGAGCACTATAAAAGTTTGGTGCCCATGCCTGCCCAGAGAAGTCTCCAGTTACAGTCCTTTGTTATCATTCACTTCGTATTTCCTCCGGTTCCCATGCTGTCTACATTAAGCAAGCCTCTAGAACAAATCTTTATTTTAAAGTAAATTGTGGCAAGCTGTCTTATCCTATCCTCGGGGGGGGGGGGAGAGATTAGAGTGCATGGACCCCCAGACTGGGGTTCCATGCACTCTGGGGGTCCTCTAAGGAGCCCCCAGAGTGCATGGAATCATACAACCAATACCGGGAACAGGATTGGGGTATGATTCAGACACATTTGATACCAAACATGCCCAGGATCGGAGTTACCATTATGCAGCTGGACACAGATAGTGGTGACCTGTGTCCATTACACGGGTAAAATGGCTTCACTGCACTTACGAAGTCCAGGAAAATGGAGCTCGAGTTTGTAGGGGCACGTCTGCTCATGCAGAGGTGCCCTCACACACACAGGTACTTGCACCCTGCCCTCTGGGCTAGGAGGGCCTGCCAAAGGGGTGACTTACAGTGACCTGGTGCAGTAACCTGTAGTGAAAGGGTGCATGCACCTTTTCAAGCAGTCTACAATGGCAGGTCTGCAGACACATTTTGCATGGGCCTCCATGGGTGGCACAATACATGCTGCAGTCCATCTGGAAATCCTGGGGCCCCAATGACCTTGGTACCACATACTAGGGACTTACATGGGAGCACCGGTATTCCGCTTTTAGGGTGTACTAAAACAGGAACAACCACATTTAAAGGGAGAGCACACAGTCACCAGGGTCCTGGTTAGCAGGATCCCAGTGAACACAGTCAAAACACACTGACAGCAAGCAAAAAGTGGGGGTTACCATGCCAAAAGGAGGGTACTTTCCTACACTAACCCTTTTAGTCTTCACAATCAGTCGAAATGTTTCTGTATAAGTTGCCAACTCTTGCCACTAGGTTTCCATCAGGTCTGTTGGTGCTACAGCTACTCTGCCCCAATAAAAACTAGAGGAGGCAAGCAAAAAGCGTTAACTACTGTCTTCTTGCTTCATGAACACTGTCATTGTAGAATACTACTGACAGGCGCATCATGAATCGTGATGAGTTAGAATACAACCCCATCTGGACAGTCTGGTGGTACACCTACCTATGAGGGAAGACGACGAGTTTTCAAACCGGATAGCTACTAATTTTTCTTCAACAGCAAACTTACTTATATAACATGGACATTCATGAGTTAGATGATAAAATCCTTCCAGTGCATATCCCCAGTGCATGATGCTACTCCTAAGTGCCCTATTCCTATCTGGATTTGGAATTTCTATATGCTACAGTGCCTTAAGGCCTGAAGCATCTGAAAGGCTGCATGTTTGCACTATATATAAAAAAAAAACTAAACATTAACAAATGTGCAGGAGGCTCTTTAGCAAGCAACACTAGACTTTCAATTCCACTGAACAAAGCAAATAGATTTTCAAACACTGGCAAAGAAGATTAACTCCGTATCTCTTATAAGCCAAGTTTATCCACTAACGCAGAAGCAAATCTCACTACAATATGCTTGGCTTTGCAGCTTGTTCTTCACCTTAATATGCTAAGATGAAGGCTGTTTGAGATTCCACAGACCTTAGATCATAAGGGCTACTGCCATCACTGCCCCAAATCAACCAAGAGGACACAATCAGACCTCTTAATGTAGAAATATCTTATGGGTGAAATGGATTTTTATGTCTTGAATCAGGCTTACATTCACTGATAAGTTTTACAAAAGCTACCCTATTTTTAATACCAACAATTTAACATCAGGGTTGGACCTAGCCCTTTACACACGGTCATCCCCAAACTTTTTGCCTCCTTCCTCCTATTTTTTCTGACCTGTTTTTATTGGCTTTAGGACTCTGGGCACTTTACCACTGCTAACTAGTGCTAAAGTGCAAGTGCTCTCTGTCTACATTGTATTGGTAATTGGCTTTTTTGATGATTGGCATATTTGATGTACTAGTAAGTCCCTAGTAAAGTGCACAGTAGCCGTGTAAAGATGTCTCAGATCTACCACTGCAGTGTCTCAGTGTGTTCTGCCGATTCGAACTGGCAAGTGTACCTACTTGCCAGCCCCAAACCTTCCCTTTTACTACATGTCAGTTACCCCTAAGGTAGGCCAAGGCGGCCCCATGGGCAAGGCACAGTGTATTTAAAAGATAGGACATCTACTAGTGTGTTTTACATGACCGGATAGTGAAATATTACTGAATTTGGGTGTCACTATTGCAAGGCCTATCCCTCCCATAGGGTTACATGGGGATTGCCTTAAAATATCTTAAGTGCAGTTCCCTATTGAGAGCAGATAGAGCTGTGGAGTTTAAATTTAAAATACAAATACATATTTTTGTGAAGTTGGTTTTTAGATTGTCAGTTTGAAAATGCCACTTTTAGAGAGTGGGCATTTTCTTGCTCAACCATTCTGTGCCACTGCCTGGCTGCAGAATACACGTCTGGGCCAGACTGACAGTTGGGCTTTTTGGGTATTCACTCAAGACAGTGACACAAAGTGAGCTGAGGTGTGTCCTGCATATCTTGATGAGTCTTCCTATGCTAGAGTGGGAGGGAAGAAAGATATCAATGTTTAAATATGTCTAGACCTATTTAAACATTGCAGTTAAGTACTGTTACTTTTTTAACAATGCAATAGCATGTTCCTGCTTAAAACAAAGCCCTGTTATCTGTATAATGCTTCTTTTGGCCAGAGCCTGGTGCCCCACCCCCCGGCACTTGAGGCCCCTCTGGGGGGTGGGGGGGTCGTCCAAACCCCCCCCCCCCCCAGTTTGAAGACCTCTGCCCTAGAGTGTGTATGGGGCATGGCAAGGAAGAGTAATGGTGTTTCTCACTACAAATGCTTACCTTTGAAGTATGCCTACTTCAAAGGCAGAAATGAGTATAAGTATTGGACTGCAGACCCCACAACTTTAGATTACTTCTGGATCATGAGGAACCTCTGCCAAGGAGAAGAGCTTGATGCTTGAGGAGGACCTGCTACTCTGACTGTTGCTTTGCTGTCCTCGCCTGCTGCTGCTTCTGCCTGAAGAGGGAAAGGACAGGACTTTGCTTTCTGAAATCCTTCTTGTGAAGTTTCCCCAAGGGCTTGGACTGAGCTTGCCCCCTGTTCTGAAGTCCCAGGGCCATCAAAGACACCATCTTCCAGCACGTGGACTCTCTTGCTGAGACCCCTACCCTGCCAAGTGGTGCCACATCCAGTCCCTGGGCCTTAATAAGGAGAAGCTAGAGAACTCAAGGTGAAAATCTATGGACCGGAGCTGAGCGGCAGAAAAACTGACGCAGCACCTGCACTGTGGCTGAAAAGTCCAGTTCAGCGTGGATTCATCGCTGCCGTGCATCTGTATTTTCCAGGCATCGTCCCTGGGCGTCAAAATCTTCAACATCATTGCATGGACCCGAGGCTGCTTGTCCAGAAATAGACTCATCCCTCCCTGCGAGGAAAGAATCAACGCATCTCTTATCCAGGAGAGAAAGAATAGACGCACGGCCTCACTTTCGAGTAAGGAATTGACACATCGCTTGCTTTTTCCAATGCACGCTTGTCCGTGCGGCTTTATTTTTGACACATACCAGGTACCTTGTGCTAAAACAATGCATCCATTGATTTCTAAGGATCAAGACTCTTTTTACTTAAAAAATTCATATCTTTGCTTGTGTATGCTGGATTTTTGTCGTTTTGGTCTTGTTTGATTTATATAAATATTGGCTATTTTTCTATACAGGTGTGGAGTCCTTAGCGGTGTTTTCACTGTGTTACTGTGTGTGTGTTTGTATAAATACTTTACACATTGCCTCTGAAATAAGCTTGACTGCTTGTGCCAAGCTACCAAGTGGGTGAGCAGGGTTTACCTGAGTTGTGTATCTCCCTTACCCTGACTCAAGTGAAGGTCCCTACTTGAATGGGGTGTAAACTGACTGCCAACTAGAGTCCCCATTTCTAACAATCAAAGTAAAACAAGGATGCTTACTTGCCTAACATATACAATTGCTGTTCTTTTTCACTTTATTTCAAACAAAATAACATTTAAAAACAAGTTAATAGCTTATAAAGCAACATGCTGGGAATAAGGACAGTAGGTATGCCTATGCTTTCAGGTAAAGATGTGCAGTACATGTGCCCTACTAGGAACAGGTTGAACTGGCCAATCCACCAACCACTGATAATACACTCCCTCACATAACATTTAGCTGCATCATACCCAAGTGAGATGAAGCAAGGCTACACCACCCAGGATAAAGAACAAGTCAAAGAGCATAGGAAGGACACAGGAATACCATAATAACTTAGGTTCCGTTTGCCATCACGATAGACAACAGATGTTTATCTAGTTGGATTAGGTTATGCCATTCGGGGTCAAAGCAAGTTAATTTTCTCGGAGACTATTCACTCTAGCCCAGACCGAAATCTCTAGCTGGATGGTCAAGATACAGAAATTGTGGGATTGTGGTGATTTCACCCATAACACACTGGCAACAGAATATTCATTTTCATATTAAATTGCTACGCACGTTTTCCAGGAGACAACTTCCTTACACTTTTCAAATTACAAGATCATTCAAAGTTTTTGCATTCATAGTAACAAATGGAGCATTCTGCCATTTATTTTGAGACCGGATAAATAGTTACAAATTAAACACATTGCCAAAATGTGTATTTGTGAACTTATATCAGGATTCACCACAGTCACAGTGCAAAAAGGTAACTGAAATCGCAAAAAAAGAAAACAAACAAAAACAAGCATTTGCAATGCAAATGGTCTCCTGTTTTGCTTGAGCAATTAGCATTCTAAACTCCCAACGGGACTTTTCTTGCCACATAAATTGAAAATGAAAATAAAAGTTTCACATAACTAACTGGGCTTTTCTTGCCATATAAACTGAAAAGTAAAAGTTGCACATAAGCGAGCTGACGGCCGCCATCAGTGCAAAGCAGACACACAAACAGAAATAATAGTTCACTCGTAGTGAAACCTATCGGCAAAAGTGCAATTATTGACGTAACCGGCAAAAGTGCAATTAACTATGTAACAGGGTCAATGTCGTGCAAAAAGCTCGACTTCTGCCATGCGAGATCACGCTGCAAAAAAAGAGAAAATGTAGGCAACAAACTGGACGGAAAACAACGAGCCTTGTATGTTTTCAGTACTTGGTCGCTGCGCTCAAGGAGGGCTAACCACCGGAAAAGTCATGACATATGCATGCCTTCCACTAATGAAAGCAAGCAGATTTTAAAAGGCAAGCCCACGAACCAATGAAAGACACTGACGTGACATGGGCGTGGTTTGAAGCCCAAAGAGAGATAACACGGAGCGCTTTGCGCTCGCCTGTAAAGAACATTTTTAAAGCACTGGAAAAACATGACTGAAAATCTATTTTTGAGACCTCAAACGGCCATCCTGCCACTCAGGTTGATATCAGGCACCAGAAGCAAACAGTGTGGAAAATTGGAAATTACTAACACCTTTATACTAACCGCACCAACTTAGGATACCCTTTGATTAACCATGCCAAAATAAGTAAATTATCAGTCCTATATAGATGTGGTTTAGTCGGATGACTGAACATAACCCATTACCAATCACACACATAAGGTATGAAAAACACGTAGAGGGTGGATTTGTTGACACTTTCACTAACTTATCTGGTTTCCTTAATTGGTATTATCGAGTGAAATCCAACGTTGTACAGAATGAAAGGCTGCAAACACTTCACACTGTCCTACCATGTTGCCTATGCCCTTTGTACCATCAAAAAGATATTTCTATTTGCCCTAAACCAGCTAGGGTGGACAAAAGGCAGTTGTTCAGGAGTTGAGTGAAGGGGATGACGTCGCACACCTCCGTAACTCCCAGAAGCAAGTAGTATAATTTGTGATTGACCTACATTTTGACCCTTAGTCAGTCGTGGCCCACTTGGAGCTAAACTTGTGGTGACTCATCACCTACAAGCTGATCACGGTTTGTCAACACATAAGAGCACAAGTAAGGTCCTGAAAGTGGTACACATTAAGTAGCAGGACTGTGCCACAGGAAAGGCAACGCTGGACCATGCTTGTGTGCACAGTGTTACGTTTGTACAGACAAGATGACACTCCCCTGTCCATCACCACCCCATGGGTGGTGCCCAGAGCTCCTCCAGGTGGCCACTTGATTCTGCCATCTTGAATCGAAGGTGGGCAGAGTCCCCTGGGAGCATCTGAATGACAAGGTCAGGCAGGTGACGTGTCAGCCCCCTCCTGATAGGTGGTCACCATGCTAAGTGACCAGTCCCCCTTCCTGGGCTATTTATGGTCTCCCTCTTGGGTGGATCCCCAGATTTGACATGCAAGATTCCAGCAGGACTCCTCTGCATCGTTTACTTAAGCTTCTGCCAACCGGAACTGCAACTGGACCCTCCAGGAACCGACAATCTGCAACTTCGGCAACGGCTCCGCTGTGCAACATTGTTTCTCAGGCTTCCTCCAGCAACTACAACATTTCCTTGGCTGTACATCCTCTGAGGGCGACAAGTTGTTAGCTTACATGAGAAGTAAGAGAATCTCCCTTGGAGTGAAGGAGTCACTCGCCTGCATCCACAGGCATCCACTGCAACGACGTCTGGCAGTGGATCTTCTCTCCTGCGAAACTGCCTGGATCCTGCAACACAGGTGGTGGTCTGGAGTGGTCCCCTCTGTCCTCTCTACCAGCTGTCCAACTTGGACAGCCTCTCCTTGCAGGACAGTACCACTGTGCACCGTGACTCTTGAAACTGCCAAGGCTTGTTGGCTCTTCTTCCAAGGGATCTTCAGGCTCTGTGTAGCCCCGCCCTCCAGCACTTTTCCTTGCAAAGCACATTTACCTGCCGGCTGCTCCAGCGACTGGCGACTCCTCTCCAGGTGTGCTGAGTGGGCCTCACAACAACGCCTGTTCCTGCTGCCTGTGAGTTGCCTCAGGGGGTTGCATCCTCGATTTCTGACTCTCCTCACTGCTGAGGGTCACCTTGAACTCCCCTCTGTGGGTTGAGTTCCCCTGGACCTTCCTGGTCCCCAGCAACTCTTCTTCTGCAACTTTTGCCTTTGCCAAGGCTTGTTGGTGGATTTTCCACACCACTGACTTTAACTCTTCTTCCGAAGTGGGACATTGAGTGCATCACTTCTGGAACTCTTCTCCTGCTCCTGTGCTGCATAGTCGACTCCTGGTCTTCACCATTGGCCTTGTCCTGCATCTCCAGGAGGGTGGGTAGTGGCTCCGTCCCCAACCAGACACTCCAACTAGAACTAGACTTGTCCCCATCATTTGCAGGTCCTCTACTTGTCAGGATCTATCTTCTTTGTCTTCCAGACGTGCTTGGGTCTTGCACAGTCCTTTTACAAAATTTACCTGTGGGTTTGGGTAAAAACCAGGTACTTACCACCTCTTTCCTGGTCACTGTGGGTTACTCTGGTACTTACCTTTTGGGGTTCCTAGCTCCTCCAGCTTCCCTCTGCAAATTCCACTTACTTGGGAGTATGACTTTATCATTCCACTTATTTGTATATGGTTTGGTCTCCCCTTAGGGTCGCCATTATTTTCTGTTATTTCACTGTTCTATGCCCATTCCTGATTACTAATGTGTATATAATAGTGTGTTTACTCACCTGCTAGTAGAGTGTTGCCTATACAGTATTTGTGTTACCATAATAAAGTTCCTTTATTTTTGTAACACTTTTTGGTTCTTTCATGTGTGTAAGTGCTGTGTGACTGTAGTAGTATTGCATAAGCTTTTCATGTCTCCTAGATAAGTCTTGGCTGCTCATCCACAGCTACCTCTAGAGAGCCCTGGCTTCCTAGACAGTGCTTACACCTCAATATCAGGGGATACCTGGACCTAGTATAAGATGATAACACCATAGGTGCTCACCACACACCAGGCTAGCTTCCTACAGTTAGTGTGTCCCTTTTTTTAATCTTGTGAAAGTTGGATTGCTGTTAATTCATACTCCTGGCTCAATAGAACTTTATTTTTCCACAGCCCTCTGTATTTTGCACCAAGAAGAACATTATCAGAGCAGAGACAATCTACCTGGGCAGGGAACTGATGGCTGAATGAGACTGTTCACAATGAGGAGCAGCCTTATGATGAAACATGCCACATAGTGGGATTGAGAGATTACATTCTTTTAGTACCTAGCATGACCACATCCATAATTGGATCAAAACGGTTATCACCCCATCATTCTCTGTCAATAGGGTGTGTTGTTTGACGTGTATGATCTCTCTTTTTTCAGTCTAGGGAAGATAGCCTTTCACAGCTTCAAATCATTTTTTTTCAGTCTGCCCCTATTTGTGGTTGAACTGTAAATTGTTTAAGCAACCGCTTTTCCACTGATCCCTCAAGTTTGCTGCTCTGTTACAAGATGGTCTTTTGGTGGCCCATAATGCTGTGTGATATTACTTTACATTATGGTGTGGTATCCATATTCATGTTGTGATTTACTGTTTCTGACCTGATCTTTCATTTGATTTGAACATTCTCAGTATTTGCTCTCTGGAATCCTTCTGCATTGTGTTCCAAGCAGCAGCTTTCTGTGGAGGTTGCTTTGCAACTTTCATGCTGACAGGTGCGTTCCAGTGGGTTCCTCATATTTATAATAAATAACTTCAGTAAAATCCATTCTGTGATCTGGCTATTAATTCCTAACAATCCCCTTCCTGAGAGGCCTGTTCTTTTAAACTGGTTCTGCTTGACTGAGTGGATCTGTAGCTGCTAGTTGTGAAAAACCCAAGGGAGATTGAGTGAGTTGGTCTGTGCCATATATGGAGGACTAACCTACTGTGTTGAACATCTAGCCGAAGCAGTTGGTCATGTTTAGAATAGAATGGAATTTTTGTGTGGCTGAAATCATTTTCATTTTCCAGACTACACCACCCTAGTGAACATATCTCCATCTTTGGTTACATGCCCCACTCACCATTCTGTAATTGACGATCTGCTTCTTGCTGGTTGATGAACTTGGAAAACAGACTTTAATGAGTTTAAACTACTTCCAAAACCCAACACTTTGCTTAATCCATGATCTGCTCTTCCCAGCAACTTTAGTCTTGAATAGTACAGGACGTCACAATAGGACATCTTAAGAAAAAATGTTGGGGCCATCAATAGGTCTCCTAAGGTGAGGGTAATGTGTATGCTTTGGACACTGTCATTTGTTTTGGATGAATAGTTCAATTGGATAGATGTTATGTATCACAAAATTGACCCATTCTTAGTGGAATTAGGATGCGGGGAGATGCTCAGTTTAAAGAATGAGCTCTTCCCGAAGAATTAAAGGGGACAATGATATACTTATATGAATATACAGTGGCTGTTTTTCAAAGTCTGATAGTTCAAATTCAGTACCTTAAAGGGTTTGGAGTTGAGTCGGCATCTAGTTGTTTAACGAATTTAAGTGATATTTGAAAACATTGGTTTTGTGATTAGGGTTTATTTTGTGGTTTTTTGGTGCTTGTCAGACTTGCCTGTTATTAATAGATTACATGAAATATTGATGCCATTTTATGGGTGAGCTCAAAGTGCTCCGTCCATTCTGTAATCTCTTTGGGCTTCTAACTATGCCCTTGCGACGTCAGTCACTTACATTGCTTCATGGGCTTGCCTTTTAAAATCCGCTTACTTTCATTTGTGAAAGGCATGCCTAGGTCATGCCTATTTCGGTGTTTAGCTCACCTACAAAGCACCGGTAAAGTACCCAAAACATACGAGGCTCGATGTTTTCAGCCTGGAGTCAGGGCTACTTTATCTGTTTATTATCCACACAGCGCGATCGCGCCGCATTTTACATAGCACGATCGCGCAACGTTTTTAGTTTTTTTTGGCTTTACAACGCTAATAGCTTTAACTCGAACAAATGCGAAACCCTTTGCATTGAAAATGCTTGTTGAGGAGTAGTTATTTATATTTTGAGACCTATTTCTTGTTTTTGTTTACTATGGCTTCTTGGTGATATTTTTGTATTGTAACAGCAACAAATTACTTGACAGGTAATTGTTTATTGTTAAAATTCCAGTTTATCCCGCCAGTACGATTTTAATAGACCACTAACTAGGGAAGGGAGCAGGAGGGGAGGGGAGGGGAGGAGTTTGGAATTTGAAGAGGAAGTTCTCTGCTTGAGTGTTTCATTAAAGCATGTACCATTGAAAGGACCGTTCTTTTAGGTGTTTTGCCTACTTTGTAATCTTGTCCATAAAATAGTTGTTCTTATGTTAAATCATGCACATGAGAAATGACAACCTCTCCCAGCAAGTGACCCGGGGTAGTGCGGGTCGACCAACTGCATTCTGCATCGTCTGAAATAATTCAGATGTGCCATGTTTTCTAGGGAACACTGTTTACCTGTCTTTTTTTAGAGTTGCAGAAGTACTGTAGACTGGAATCGCCCTGTTGTGACATCAGGCTTGTTTCTGTGTTAATGTGTTCTCTATGTGCTTAATGTGCCGAGCACTCTCTCATTAGCTACTCACTATCTCTCTAGGTGAATATTAAGGCATAACTGGCCGGAACCTGTACCCTACTTGGTAATGGCAGGTGGACGCAGGGGGCCTAACAGGACCACTTATTGCCGCAATCCTCTCTGTGAAGCTGGAGCTGCAGGCGGCTCTGGACACTCTACAACATCCTCTGTCACCGGAGTCCGGTCTCGTACAAGGTAGGGCACGATCCTTCCCTATAAAACCCCCCTTTCCTTCCTCTGAGTAGTAGTGTGGGGTTTTCCCTTCTGATGGGTCACAAACCCCCCGGGATTGATTGTGAGTTACACACTTGGCTGCAAACTTCTTTGGCACATGCTCTTTTTAGCAATTCTTCTTGATCAGTAGGGTTGACTGAAACACCACACACCTATGATTCTATCTTGTGTTAATTTTTGTGTTCTTGATTTACATGCTTGTGCTTCTCCATAACTTAACAGATATGACCTCACCTGTCCCTCCAATCATCACACTTTCTCCTTTGTTCTTTTCTCTCAGTTCTTCTATCACAATCTTCAATAATTTTTTCTTTTTCTGTCAAGATCTTTCTCTTATTACCTCTCAATTGCTCTCCCTCATTCTGTTGCCATCCACACGTTGATCACATGCGGTCTTTTCTGACCCTACTCTTTCAATCTTCATAATTTCCAAAAGGGGTAGTCCCAGGTTTACCACGACTGCTTTTATATGGTGTATTTTGCAGTTGTTTCTCTAGTCCCCAAATGATATTTAAAAACACATCCCTAAATAAATAATTTCTTGTGTAATGCTCTTTACCAGCCAGTGGGGAAATACATTTTTAGGAAGCTTACATGTTATTGGGTTTTTGCTAGCAATACCCCATGGCCTGGTGTAGTAAATGGGTTCCTTCCATTTAGTCCAGGATTTTTCGCAACAGCCTACCCGATTTTTAGACTTTTACCATATGTCTTACTACCTGGGTTTTGTGCATGGTAAATTCATGGTAATTGAAATGAATGTGTTTGCGGCCAGTGTCCTCCTTGTCAGATAAGGCGACTTCTGTGAAGGTAAGGTAAGAGGCACTGATCTGGTTACACATGCATACGTGAGCACCCTTGTGTGCGGGTTGTGTGTGAGAGTACCATTGTGTGTAGCTCAGTATCAGCGCACAGGTAGCCTGTTGCAGAAGGCACTCTGCACAAATTGGTAATCACCTGGCTTTATAATACGAGTGGACATTCATAGTGTAGGTCTGTAATGCTTAGTAGAAAATCGGTGGTGTTTTCACTATATTATCTGTAGACATTCACTCCACTTAGGCCTACATGTTCCAGAGAGGTAACAAACTGGAGTAAAACATGCACACCACCCTTGAATTTAGTGACCCCAACATACTACATCCACATCCTATAAGATTTCAGCGTTTGTCTCATTTCTCTGGCTCACCTACTAATCTGATTCCAGGTGTTTGTCCCTCCTACTGGGCTAAGTTAGTTGCTCTGCTCCCCAGAACCTACCTGGATCAAAGGAGTCCCTGCAGAAAAGAGCAACCAACAGTGATTGACTGCTTCCTGGAAAAGGAAGGGGTGGGGGAAATCTGCATCTGATTATTAGTTTGTCACACTGCTGTTGGGTTAGGGCAGCACAGTCCTATTGGAACAAAGATGATGTGAGCTCCATTGGAAAAATGAAGGGAGCCCAGACCTCTGCAGCCAACACAGCAGGGGCTCATCTTTGAAGCTTTTGTGGGAAGGACTCAGGCAGCTGTGTCAGCTAGGGATGGAGTTGAGGCTCTCAGAGCAGCCCTTACCAGAAAAGATTTGAAGTTGCAATCTTAGATTGTCTCAGAGTGCTGTGTTGGAGGGTTGGGACAGGGGTGGAGATATGATTTGGTAAGCTAGCTTTGGCCAGGGGTACCTAGTCTCCAAACACCTTATAGCACACATTAAAAAACAATGCACAAGGATGAGTCATTTGGGAAGACCCTGTATGTGGGAGCACCAACAGCAAAAAGATGTCCAGCTGGTAGGAGAAGCCTCCTGATGGCCTGCAAGGCTGGACTAATGACTTTGACTCCAGGTGCCCCCAGGCCTAGGATTAGTCTTTCCAGGGTCAGTGGCTGTGACCCCTTTAATACCCACTGAGGACCAATTGGAGGATTGGGATGAGGACCTGGACTCCACTTCCATTCAGGTGCCCTTCATTAAGACATGATGCTCTGGGGTCTAGAGATAGCAGCAAGGATGGTGTTCTTCTGGATGGTTGTGGAGGGGCTGCACAAGATGTCCCTCCAGCAGGAGAGGAGCACCAAGAGTCAGGCGGAGGACAGTTCTTGTGCAGGGAGCGTGGAAATTCAGCTCCCCACCACAATGTTTCCTTTTAGAGACCAGGGAAATGCCCCTGGTGGCTAGGCCTGGCAGCCAGGAACAAAACAAACCCTAGATGAAGTATATTGGCCAAGTGGGGCCAGGGATGTGTAGGTTTAAAAGTTTTGCCTGGCCGAACAAAGAAAAATGGACAACTGAGCTTGTGGGGCTCCTGTTGCATCTTCTTTAATTACCTCTGGGGTGGGACCAGGGCCTGGCTGTCGACGCATTGATATTTAACTGGGAAGATGAGCATGTATGAGGCTCCAATCCCGAGCCAACTTTCAGTGCTGGGACCCCACCCCATGGGGCTAAACACAAGTTTAGCATCCTGGGCTACACTGGCAGACTTGGTTCCCGGTGAAGTGTCAATTGTGGACCTGTTACTTGTGAAGGCCTCCTATCCTTCACAGCTAATAAACCCGTTTTTTACACCTGGTTATTTGGCTTTGCCAGCTCTCGTATTGCTGCACTAAACCCCTACCCTGAACTAAGAGAGCAACACTGTCTCTGTGAACCCACACCCACGTGTTTGACTTGGGGACTGCCTGATATGTGGTGTTGATGCTTTAATGGATCAGGTCTTTTTTTTTCATTTATTTTTTTTATATGTGCTTAGCTTGAGTAAAAACCTGCCATCTAAGCCTATAAACATTCTGTATGTGTTTCTTTATGCTGTAGGAGTGGATCCGGTACAGGCCTTTCCAGTCCCCCTCTGGCTGCTCAGACGGTGCTGCCGCTGCGACACTGTAAGATCCCTGAACTACCGGTGGAGAGGAGCCTCTTGTTCGAACTACAGCTCTTTTTCTGCCATCTTATTGCGCTTTTTGTCCATTACATCAATATCTACAAGACAGTGTGGTGGTACCCACCTTCACACCCTCCATCTCACACATCCCTGGTAGGTACCAAACTGAACACCCATGCACCCCAGACAGATACCTCCACTCACCATTACCCACATTTCTGGATACTTTCCACATTGCAAACATTGCTGTTGGTACCTTCTCCAAAGAGCTTGCATGCTTGTTGGGTACATCCCCACAATACTGCAAGCAACCCTTTGGGATGCCTGCACCACCCATCCCACATCCCTAAAAACCATTGTAACTACCTACAGCAGCCATGTTGGGCCTGTCTTGCTTTTAACCATGTTATCAACCAGCACACATTTCTGGTAGATGCAAGCTCCTGCCACTTCACACATTCCTGACATGGTAATTCCACACAACCCCACAAATCACTGGCAGGCTCACGCCAACCACACAGCAACGATAAGTCTGGTATAAGACAATTCCCTTTTTTGGAGGGATAACTTTTTATTGTTTTTCATAACTTCCCAACCGTTCCCACATGAGATGCATTATGAGTAATACAAACAACATTAAGCATTACATCACAGATAACACCATGCTTCATTGCAAGAGTTCGAATGATCTCCCCTTGTTCCCATCCACATGGACCAGAGAGTGAGAGTCTTGTGGCAATCAGCTGGGTTCAACCCACAGGATTGTGGATTCCCATATAGGGACCATGGTGGCACTGGACATGGATCCAGGGTGATGCCTCTAAGATCGGTCTACCCTTGCCAAATTTTGTGATTTTTTTTTTTTTTTTTGGGGGGGTCAGGGGGAGGCATCCTCGCGCTTGGTAGATCAGCCGCTTCAGGGCCATACAGTGATCCATGCCTTTTGGCCATTTAGCAATGAACGGAGCTGACTCTGATTTTCATTCTTGCGCTATGTCTCTTTTTGCTTTCACCAGACCCACCCATAGAAGTGCCCTATGGTATCTGTTTCCTTCAGTGCCCTCCGTGATATGCAGCATGATTAACTTGGAGTCCCTAGGAACAGTCCACCCCAGTACCCTGTCCAAGGTACCCAAGACATGGTCACAAAAGGCAGTGATAGCAGGGCACCGTCAAAGTGTGTATCAGGTTCCCCTCCGGGTTGTTGCAGCTCAAGCAATTACTTGAGGAGATTAGCACCTTCTTTCACAGCTGTGTGTGAGTTGGGTACATATGATGTAACAGTGTGAACTGTATCAGTAGAAATTGAGACATGATCACAGAGTCTCGGTGTGCCACCGCCTCTATCGATAGTTCATCTAATGGACCTAACTCAGTCTCCCATGCCTCCCTCACCCCAGTCATGTTGTCGGGCACATTCCAGAGGAGCATGCAATATACCTCAGACAGCTTATGTTCTTTAATGTTAGGAGCAGTTTAGCCTCTATGGTGGGAGTACTTGGGGCTAACTCCCTTTGATTATAGACAGGGTTGAAACGCGTGTTTGAGTTGAAGATATCAGAACAAAAGAGAGTGGTGGAAGTCATTTTCTGATTGTAGTGTCTACAAAGGATTTCAACAGCCCCTCTTGCAGGACATCCCTCAGTACCGAAATACTGATGATCTCCCAAGTGGAGAACCCGCTAAGAGCTGCCACCTGAGGACTTCAGGTTCCTTGCCATAACTGGGGTCTCCAGTGTGATTTTAGCAGCCCATCCCATAGACTTGAGCACTTCTTTCTATGCTTGCAACATTGCCTTTGTAGCAGAGGGTAGGTGAGCAGGGAGTGCACCTCCATAAAGTAAATAATATAGGTTAACACATCCCATGATCTACCCCTCGAGACGTATGCTGGATTGTCAAATCCGTGGTACCACCAGCCATTCAGAGCGAGAAGGTGAGCCTCCCAGTAGTAAAGAAGCATGTCCGAGGTGGCCAGCCCCGCTAAAACGTCGGTCAGCAGCACTTCCCTAGGGATACCCACTGGATCACCCTGCCCCACATCAGAGACTGCAGCAAGGCATTAACTTTAACGAAGAAGGAACGGCCAATTGAGTATGGAAAGTTCTGAATCTGATATAGGAGTTTTGGCAGAGCCACCATTTTAAAAATGGCTGAGGCCCCATCAGGGACAGGATCATGATGGACCAATATTTTGCATGCTTTGCCAATCCCTTATTTGGGAACCGTAGGTTGGACCCGTAAGCATTGGCCCTGCCTAGTGTAATAAACACTCCCAGAAACATATGGATCGGGGATAAGGGGCAATGGGGTAGATGGCTGATTTGGCATTGTTCATGCGGAGGCCTGAGTAGGCCCCAAACGTTTGCAGTATTTGCATGGCACAAGGTCCTGATTCCCTGGACTTATCTAGAAACAATAGCACATCATCCGCACATAGGGCTATCATATCGCTCATCCCCTCAGACCACTTAAAACCATGGAACAGAGCGTCCACTCGCACTCAGGCCACCAGTGGTTCAGTGATAAACAGATGTCAGGGCACTCATGAATCAAAGCTCAATCCTTCATGTATGTTATTGTGTCAGAGTTTGATGTTAAGTTGAATATCATCAAAAGATAAATCGGACCGGGATTCGTAATAATTACTCAACATGATGCACTGGATACAGAAGCGCCGCATGATTATTTGAACGCGGTCTTCTGAGGATTCTATTTTCTATATTGATAGTTGCCTTTACACGATACGGAGTTGAGTGTTCAGCAAACGTTTGGTACGGCAAAATAAGGATATTCAGATTAAGTCTGATGGTTTTGGAGATACAAGTTCTTTGAATTATTGTGAAAGCCCTGATGAAGTTTTTGAGAGTAATTCTCTCATAGGACGAAACACGTGTTGGCTGTTGTTGCATTATGGATATTGGTTCCAAGGACGGCTTTTGTTGCCCTTATGGACGACTTATTTCAAGATTAAACTGAGTCTTTTGCTTACGAATCCCGGTCCGATTTATATTTTGATGATATTGAACTTAACGTCAAGCTCTGACACAATAACATACATGAAGGATTGAGCTTTGATTCATGAGTGCTCTGACATCTGTTTATCACTGTTTGGTTTCCTAACGGAAACATTAGAGAAGGGAGGAAGATCCTCTTGCCAGGAGCACCGTGCTAAAATATTGTTCTATTTTTGATGTGATGATTCACTGTGAGCGCTGTTTTTCCTATGACTTTCTTCCTATTTGCATTCACCAGTGGTTCAGTGGCAGGCGCGAACAATCTAGGGGAGAGAGGGCAGCCCTGTCAAGTCCCTCTCTGGATGGTAAACCAATTGGACAGTCTTCCTCCCCACACACACATACATGTGCAGTCAGGCTGGCATGCAACAGGCAAATATAGCTGATCAAGCGCGGGCCAAATCCATACCTGTGGCCAGCGCAAAGAGATAATCCCAATAGACTGTCAGACACTTTTTGAAAGTCTACCATCAGTAATGGTTGGACACAGCAGTTTCTGACTCAGTTCCAGAGCATTGTAGTCCCTCTAAATGTTATGCCTGTTTGCCTGATGGAGCATGCATCCAGATTGATCGGGGTGAATTAACTGAGGACTCACCAGCTAGCCACATGGGCAGCATTCTAGCCCAGAGTGTTACCTCAGTGTTGAGGTAATATTGACGTGTACTCTTCACATTTGGTTACTGGAAGGTCTGGCTTTGGGATTCCAACAATCTCCGCTGTCTGTAAATCCCAGGGCTGCTTTGCTAACTCTATGGCCTTGTTGAACATATATAACAACAGGGAACCACTCGGGGGCCAGTTAGGATGAGTTGGGCGTGAAAGGAGTCCCGGAGGAACTGCTCCTTCATTGTGTCCATATAGCACCTTTAGGGTGAGAACTCGTGTCTCAAGGTCTTCTACTCTCTAGTGGGCACGGTTCCGCTGAATCTTACAGAAACTGATCGCCTCCGCAAAGTGTGGCCTTCTGAGCCTCCCACATTATCCCAAGGGAGAAAACTGATCCATGGTTCTTCTCAGAGAACCTCTTGCACATCTGCACACAAGCCTCCCTGAATTCCTCCTCCCTGCAGCTACCACCCATTCAATCGCCAACCTGTTGCGGCCCGGATAGGGCCTCGCACTACCTCCATCTGCAAGGGAGAATGATCAGAAAGATCCATCAGAATCAAGCATATATTCCAAACTTGTGGCCCTTCTCGGCAAGGCATCAGGAGATAATCTAGATGGGAGAAGGAGCGATTGGCTCCAGAGTAGAAAGTGTAACCTTTTTCCATTGGGTGGTGTGCCTTCCATACATCCACCACGAGTACATTATGCAAGATGACATGGGCGTAGGGATTTCTCCAACAACTCCAGACGTGCCCGGAACAATCCATTGTAGGGATGCAGACATTATTAAAGTCTCCCCAGCCCACAAACCATGGCACATTGGGTGAGTCCTGAAGGAGATCGCTCAGTACATTTAGAAAGGCAGTGGTCAAAGGAGGAGGGTCATAGACACTGACATTGAAGACTGGATAACCCCCCAACTTTCCAGAGATCGCCACATATCTGCCCAACTGTCATGCCATGTGTGCGTTACCGGCCTGGGGACCTGCCTGTGCTCCAAAATGGCCACTGCCCTTGACCCCTGGTGAAAGCCCGAATTATAAACACAACAATAACCCCTATGCACTAGAAAGGGGCAGGTGTTTCCCAAGAGCTGTGTCTCTTGGGGCAAAAGGATTTCGGCACCCTAGTGGTGAGCCACCCTGAGAACTGCGCCATACTTGACTTTGTCAAGTAGTTTATTTACATTCCACAAGAGGAACAACGGCTCTTGCTGTGGCTTCAGATCACATTCCTCCCCATGTGGTCCAGTCTGGGTGACGCAGTAGTGTGTGGTCAATGGCTGAGGTGTGAACACCTCATTAAGTCATCTTCTCTCTGTGATGCATGAATCTAAATGTGGGCTCAAACACAAAAACCCTTCCCCACCCATTTCCTCCCCCTGGATCAAACCCTCCCCCTACTTCGCAACCTGCAAGTACCTGTTGTACATCTCTAGGGGTGAAGCCACGTGGGCTATTCAAAATATCCCTGTCCCCCCCTTAAGAACTAGCACCCTACCTAAGTCCCAAAAACCTAACCTCTCAACTAAATAAGGAAGAACTTACTGAGAATGTGAAGCAATAGGATAGATTTGGGGCGATGAAGATGAACAAGCTGCTAGTATTTTCGCTCACGCCATATTTAAGCATGTATTAGTGCTGTTTTTCTGCGACCTCCCTCCCCCGCACCTTGAGACCCTCACGGGTGAGTAGTGCGCTCTACAAATTCCTTGATTGATTGCGACCACGGTGACATTAAAGAATGTGCAGAGAGCTTAGTGTAGGGTAATGTTCGAACAAAGTAAGTGTGTTCTCTCCACTCTTTTGCTGTGGATGTATCTGGTCTCCCAAGGACTCTCTCGGTACCTCAGCAACACAGATGCTTTTTAGCAGCTGAGCGCCACCCACATAGGGAGCCTCACGCACCCCCACTCCCATGTCTCCCCTCCTCCCGGTCCAGGCCCCCTCCCATCTCCAGGCGCGAAGGTACCCTGCTGCAGAGATTAGGTCGCTCCACAATCCAGTCCCAGGTGGCTTCCGAGGTGTCAAAGAACAATATTTTGTCCTGAAGCATAACTTTAAAGTAGTCCGGGAACAGCAACATATACTTTATGCCCATGGCTCAGAGTTTTTGCTTAGCCTCCTGGAATGAATGCCGCTGTTGTTGAACCTTTTGGGTGTAGTCCGGAAAAATCATCATGGGAGACAAGTGGCGAGAAAGAGATCCCTTTGGTTTGTGCCGCCTGAATGACTGCATCACAGTCCGCAGAGTTGAGGACCCGAGCAATGAAAGGTCTAGGAGGGGCCCCCACTGGTTGTTTGGCTGTCAAGGCGTGGTATGCTCGTTCACCAATAAAACAGTTAGATCCTCCACCAACACCCAGCTCTTAAGCCAGTTGGAGATGAGAGATGGGTGAGGTCCCCTCCGGGATGCCCACAATGCGAATGTTGTTGCGCTTCAACCTACCCTCCGCATCATCCATGCGAGCCTCCATCTGATTCATTTAGCACTGCAGGGCCATGAGGTGACTTTCATGTGATTTAACAGTATTCTTAGTTTTCAGAAAACCTGCTTTCTACTTCTGTGACCCTGTGGGTCATATTTTGCAAGTCTTGTAATTAGGGCAAGATTGACTTTTAGTTCACCCATTTTTTCTTCCAGGGTGTCTTTGAGGTCTTTGATCGTATTTAGAATGACAGAATTTTGTGGCCCCTCCTCACATTGGGTCTCTTCCCCCAGCCGTGCCAGCCTCCACCGCCGGGGATGGGGATGTTAGACATATTTGCCAATCCTTGGTTGTGAGGTTGAAGTCGAGGGCTTGTCTCCTCATGATACCTGCAGGGCCAGAGATCTGGGGGGCCCGCAGGCTGTCGCAGTCCCACAGTTCGTAGGGTGTGCAACAAGACTCAGTCCAGTGCCCCCTCAGCTCCACTCCCCTGCTCGGCCCCTCTTGTTCACCACCAGCAACAGTAGAAGGCCCGCCGTCTCAAGGTGCCCCAGATGTTGATCCTGTCCGTGGGCCTGCCCAGGCTCCTGTTGACTTGGCTACGCTAGTACCCTCTGGAAATGCTAGCCACCACTCAATTCAATTGTGTCCCTGAGTGTGGCAAAACTTGTGGGGTTCTCCATCGCACCACTCTCGCTAGTACAGCTAAGACAGCAGCTCTGCTTAAGGGATGCAGCTGAATCCCAGGGGGGAGCCCTACAGCCAGATCTCTCACATCCTATCGTCCCTTAGCAACAGTGCAGTTCTGCTCAGGTCGGGATCTGCATCTCTGGTGCATCTGCTCTCACAGTGCCTCCAAGTATTCACTTCAGGGGGCCCCCCTTCTTTTAGCTGACCAGGTGAGTAGTTCCTTCTCCTGAGGGCCTTCTTTCAACAGCGGCTTCCAGCTACTGTGTAGTGCCGGGTGTCGTGCGTTATGGGCCCCAACTGCAACTGCAGAGCCTAGCCAGACTCTTCCTCACTTATGCCTTCAGCTCCTTTGCTTCTACCATTTCTCGCATATCTCACGGTTACCTATATCTGACATCAAACATCTCTGGTAGATAGCCTTTCCTATTCACTACATATCACTGGTTGATACCAACTCTTTCCATCCCTTACATCTTTAGTCCGTCTTCACATCCACCATTTCACATATCCATTGTTGTTAGCCACACTCCACTCACAAATATCTTGTAGGTATGTGGGCTTACTTCCCGTACATCCTTTGTAGATACCTGGTCTGAGATCGCTGTTACTAGGCAATTGCTCATGATAGCTCACACGTACCTGATAAGTACTTGCTGCCCCATAACTCCCTGGTATTTACCTGCTCCTACCATCATAGCATCCCTTTTGGGTACCAGCTCCTGCCATCATAACATCCCTGTGAATTAGTTGCTCCTGCTGTCCCACACACCGCTAGTAAGTACCTTTTCCTAACATGCCACAAATACAGCAACGTGGAGTTATCCTTTCAGTGGTGATGCTTGTGTGTTTGTGCCCCGTATGTTTCAAGTTTGAATCCTAATGGAGCCAGCTCAGCTTTTTGTACTTCTCTAGTTTTTCCATGCCATTAAGTTAAGTACTCTAGTTGCACCTGCTATTTTAAGCTCTTAAAGAGAAGTTAATCCCAAGGTGAGCCATCAGAGAATCTTTATGATCTTTTTCACCAAGACTAGCGGCAACACAAAATTTGTCCTTGCTGTCTACAAACTGATGCCCGCACTGCTCTCTAATGCTGAAGATAGAAAAAGATCAGCCCAATCCCCTTACATACATCTTCTAAGATCAAGGCAAAAGCAGAACAGGAAGTTATTTGTGCAAGTTTCTATTTAAGTTTTTGGGTTTTGGTTTTTCTTTTTTGGCGGGTTAGGCGTTGGCCTACATAATTTTACATATCTTGATGTATCATAGTGCTTGTCTGGATAGGCACCTGAGCATCCCAAATGGGAGTAGTAAGCACTATACAAATGCTACAATAAATGTTATACCAGAAGCAAAGAATGTTGTTTGTTTCTACAGTTTTACATCCTCAGTTTGCATGCTGTCTGAGAAAGCCTCCCGTATATTCCTAAAATGTGCTTGAAAAATGGACCTTGACTTACAACTAGCGACTATTCCTGCTCCTTCCGTTCCGTCCAGTGGCCCTATCCTTAACCTTCATCCTCTGCCTTCCATACTCTCTCTGGGTGTAGCCAACTCGAAGTCACCTGTCTCTCTGCCTCTCTTTTATTGTATTCCTGTAAATTGCCTACACCTTGCCTTCAAGATTACAACCACCTCCTTTGAAACCATATCCCTGCAACTTAACAATAGCTACTCTCCGCTTGCCCATCCAGCTATCCCACCAGCCGTTTACATCATCTCTCATACCCCTAGTAAATGCATGAAATGGTTCCCTGAGGGCACAAAACAAATCCAAATAACAACAAATAGCTGACCAGTTGCCACTGGATTAACCAGTAACCTTGGGTTCCAGCGTAGCATTCTAACTGCCAAAAGAATTTCAGCGTCTCAACCAAGGTAGTAAGTGCTATATAAATCGCAATCCAAAACATTGGAATTGAACGCTGCTTTAAAAGAAGGTGCTGTCAGAGAACTCCTTCACCAGAGTCTAATCTTGCCATCCCACGCTCCAGTTGCAGGAATCTGCTCCCACCATCCCTCACATCCTTGGAAGTGGTGTATTATTCCACATTTGGATATCCACCATGCTACTGTCTCAGAAATTCACCTCAACATCCTGGTAGGTAAACATCCTCTCATCACCCCTTGCAGGGAATATGATATTAGACAACATTATGAAAGTATCATAAGACTTGTGCTCTTCTACAAAAGTTCTTCTTTCACTACTAGTTTAGTTTGTCTCACTTCACCAGCTCTGCTAAATAGAATCACTGATAAACCTTTGGGTTATACATTCCTGCAGCAAATATGCTTTTGCCTAAAAAGGAACATGGTAGCAATGATTTCTTCCTAAACAAACGTCAAGCTTTGCATAAGACTTAAGTGATTAAATAACTGGCAGAGCAAATGAAGCAGAACAGTTATTGAAATTGTAGCTTCGTGATTTCTAAGAAAAAGCCTTAAGATACCTCCCAGCTGTCCAGATGGCTGAGTTAGCTTATGCTGTGTGCCAGCAGGAGTCACGTGTGACCTTCCTTGGAGCTCCATTGGCTGATCCCTTGATCCATAGCTGAAGATCTCATTGATGATAATCAAGCTGAGAACTACCAATGAAGGTCCCAACCGTCCATATAAGAGCCGTATAAAATGGGGAACGAAGTTGGGGTGCCACCTCTCCAAACTTGTCCTTGGCAAGAATTTCCAGTGATTAAATTCTCTGCCGAGCTACACTGCAAAGACATTCGTGAACCCCCAGACTCCCCCAATCTTGGTTGTTGACGGAGTCTGCATTCACTAGTGGATGATGGGGATATGGTACATTGTCTCTGTGTTAAGCACTTTGATTCGTGGTTGCGTTCCATCAGTGAATTCAAGTGACTTTTTGGTTTTCTTGAGGAGAACAACCGCTCTCTCGCATTCCCTTTGCCTCTCTGTTTTTCTTTACCTTTCTCTCCCTCTTTGTCTTTCCCTTTCTGTCTCTTTCTTTTCTCTTCCCCTCTTTCTTTTTCTTTCTTTCTTCCCCTTTTTCTTTTCTCTTTCTCTCTCTTTCTTTATTTTTAAATGTAACTCTTCTTTTTTACAAGCAGTACAGCCAGTAGCATGTGGAATAACCTCAGCTGCCCTTGCCAGTCCAGGAAAACAATGGCATATACTGGCCAACCAATCTTATCCAGCCATTGGACACATGGCCATAGTTGCCCGTTCCAGCAGGGTCTAGCTTCAGGTGGTGTCGCAGAATGTGCGAACTTGAATCGGATGCCGTTCAGCTAAGAATGGTGATGCTAACATGTTCCACACGAGGCCTAACTCCTCTTAAGTAGTTTGTCCTTTCAAAGTAAGTGATCCCACCAAAGAAAACTTCTGTTCCAAACCTTGCTATTGCCGCAAATGACTAACTTAGCATGTTTAAAATACATCTGTAAGAAATAAACTAGACCTCTTATCCCCTTTTAACCTAGAAACTTAAAAGCGATTGGCAGATACTGAGCACCTTATCGAGGCTTAGGCTCTGACTGGACTCTAGAGGCACCTGGTAGTCAATCATTTTTTGTCCCAGAGAAGACTAGGTAATCTTCTAGGCTGTGAAATGAAGTGCCTGGTCACTGAAGAGAGTTGTACTCTCCTGCAGTCATTCTTTCTCACTCTTCTTCGTATGTAATTGATTCTTCCCTTTCTGGTCGTCCCCCTTTTCCAATTCACTGTATAAACTTCTCTTCATTCCAGAAGCAGGTCCACATTTCACGATTCATCTCTCCTATGGCTGATGTTACCCACCCTTGGTTTCAGCCCCCTGCAGTTCCATATTGTTTTTACAGACAGATATAAAAGTTATTTTTTTCCCAGGCTCACGCAAAGATGTATGTGTATTCTGCATGTCTTCCTCTATCTTCATTCTTCACTCATAACTCCTTCCTTTCTCAAAGGTTTAATTATTTCGCTTCTCTCTGTAGTATCACTCTTTCGCTTTGCTTACTGGTCTTTCACCTTCACCCATACTTTTTCCCTCACAAGTCTCCTCTCTTCAACTTCTCTCACTGTCCTACCCCTTGATTTACCACATATTCTCCTCCTCAGTGATCTCCCACTCCCACAGTGCCCCGCTCCCTTCTCCCCCACAGGCTGCATTTACTCCTTCACAACTCTCTCTTACTCCTCACAAATACCCTTCCATCTTCCTGCACAATCCATAAACCATATTAGATCTATGCACACTAGGGTTCCTCTCTCCCTTCTCTTTATCTTCTGCAAAGCTCTTCCTATCGCTCAGCCGCCTGCCCTTTTCTCCTCTCTTAGCCTTTTCCTTGCTGCTCCAAAGGACCTCTGTGGACTCCCACAATGTTGTGTATTGACCTTGCTTTCTTTTTCAGAACTTTCATCTGATTGACTTCAATGTCCTGACTTTGACCACCATTGTCCTTGCTCGGAGACTGATCGGGGCGATAGTAAAAGAGGTAAAATCCAAGGTGGCCAGGTGTGAGGCCTAACAACTTGATAGGACATAATATCTAAGTTAAGGCTTGTGTGTACTCTGGGTGCAAGTTAGATGCTTTCACCTCATGCGATGACCGTTCTGGAAAGAGATGTTTAGGATACAAGCTTTTAAGTCTTTCCCAATGGGATGTTGGGTGTAAAAGGGGTCTGTGGAGGATTTCCCTAAAGGAAATGTAATGTCTCGATTAGCGTTTATTTTAAGGTATTAATTTGCTGCTGTATGTAGCAGCTTTTGCAACAGTGACAACATCCCTGCAAGACTGGGCACAGAGTTCTAGGAGTGATGATTCATTGCAGAAGGGTTTTGACAGTTGCTAATCTCTTGGGGCCTCAAAGCCTGTATGTATGTATGCAGAAGCAGTTCTGTATTGATGAGGTAATAAATACTACTGTCTTCAAAGTTTTTACCCGCCTTTGATTATTTTCTTGGTACCACATCTTTTCTTTTCCTTTGCCACCTCTTTCCTCTGGGTGTTCCTGCCATCCTTGGCTGCTCCTTCAGACTTTTTCTGGTTGCCCAATTCCCTAAACTTTTTGCCCATTTACCTGCCTCTCATCTGTTCCTCCTTGACTCTTGCCTAATTTATCTAAAATGTATGCCCTCCAGTCACCTGCCTGTTGTCTCCCACTGATGACCCCTTGCTGTTCTTTTCTCTTTCTGTAGGCATCCCAGAGTGGTAAACTTTCATTGCCGCACTCTGTGTTCCTGGTAGTAACCCGGTTTGCCATCCTCACTGGAACAGGCTGGAGCCTGTGCCGCTCTGTCATTCACCTCTTCAGGACGTATTCCTTTGTGAACCTCCTGTTCCTTTGTTACCCGTGAGTACCAGAGAATGGGATTGCAGGCAAAGGGTTGGCAACCTTTGGTGGGAGTTGATGGTGGTCTTTAAACTTCTCCTGTGGGAGAGGAAAGTCTTTGCCATACTGTTGGAAAGAGAAGGTATTGTTAATGGTGTTTCCTCAGGCTTTTCAAGTGCTACAAATTATTGCATGAGTGAAATGGTGTCTGAAATTGAACCTCTGCTGCACAAAATTTGCATTTTTTAATGGTAAAAGTAATATTTACAAATCGTTTAGTCTTAGTGAAGTGACACATGCTAGGGCGCCACCCCTCGATCTCTAGCATTATTTTTGTGGATTTCTAAAAAGATTTAAAGAATATATTTATATCACACCCATGCCATAACTAGCAATTAAGAGAGATGAGTAAGGGTGGATCAGCATGATGAATACACATGGATGGTACAGGGGAATTAGAGTGATATATCATGAGAACACGAACGGGCATGTGTGTGTTCTACATAGATTACATTTAGTGAGGAAAGCCGAAAGAACGGGTTTAGGGCGTCCATAACTGACATGGGAGCAATTTCCTCATTGGTCATTTTTATATCATACATGATGACAGCATCTGGGGGAGAAAAGGGTAACGAGAGATGGGAGCCAGGGTAATGGACATAAGAGAATGGTTTGGTATTTATCTGTTCATGTGACTGTGAAGATGCAGGATGTGAAATCACTGGCAAGAGGCAGGTTTACTGCCTGGAAAATTAACCAGATGTGAGCTGCAAGATAGTGGAAATGGAGAGGGGGGGGCATTATGCTACAAATCTCAACTGCGCATCACTCACCAAGACAACAGTAAAAAGAAGAAAAAAAAAAGATGGAACATGTCTCACATCAGCTCAAAGTACATCCTCGGTGTAATACCCGGCCTGCTGTCATTCACAGTACCTCACAGTGAGTCACACTGGGGCAGAGGACACAGGCATCTTCCTGTATCTGCGTTCCCCAGCAAGAGCTTTGGTGCTGTCCCTTCTTTATAGATTTCCCTGTAAAGCACCCTCAGTGATCTTGTCTTGGGCCCCAGTCGCACCCCTTATCATCGACTGCTCCAGAACTGGCCCTGACTCGCTGTTGCAACCTTGAAGATCAGCTGGTACCATCTTGAATGAGCAGTGTTATATCTGAGCTACGTTTGTTTGGCTCTTTCTGGTGCAGGGCGTTGTTCCAAGGATTTAGATGGTGCTAAAGCTATAGTTAAGGCTGAACTGACCCCCATTCATGCCGCTTGTGTTTGCTGGACCACACAGAAAAGAGCAGTAGTGGAGACAACAACAAAAAAGAAAGAAAACTGAGTCAGACAAGCCCAAAACCTTTTCTCAGGCAATAGATAATAGATATTCTCCATTAGCACATCCAATAGGTAAATATCCATTTGCAAAGGAAGGGGCCGATCCCCATACTTTTTTTTTTTTTTTTTTTAAATGTGCGTGTTCCCTTGGGGGCGCAATCACCCCTCCGAGGGCAAAACATGCATTTAAAAAATCTATATATTTTTTAGGCCATACGGTGAGTAGTTTATTGTATGAGCCATTAAAAGATCTTACAATTAATAATATAATACATGCAATGGTACTAACAGGATCGATCTTGCCCCCAGTGGAAAAAAAACCTTTATATTTTAAAAGCTCCCCCCCCTCCCCCCCAAGGGGATCAGCTCATGTACCAGGACAGGCGACCCCCTGCAAATGAATTCCTGGTGTTTTAGTGGGTTTCCTGCTTGTGGTTTGCTCTGTGACCTCTGCCCACAAGCAAAAATGTGTTTCAGGTAGGCATCTTTGGAAAGGGACTCTCCAGACTGAGATATAGGGTGAATCATTGCTCCTGTCAGTCACATCACTGTAACATGTATGTATGTTGGTAAAGAGCAATACTTGTTTACCCTCAAAGACTGGTGTAGCTTTGAAGACTTCTATGAAGTCTTAGAAAAAAAGCATCGTTCTGTGAGGTTGGAGCGTTCATCAGGCATTAAGGCATTTTTCTCACCAGTTGACATCAGAAAATTGGCCGCTTTGCCATTTACCATTTTCACATAGACATAAGTCACTTGAGTTGATCTGGTTGCAAATCTGACATGATTCGAGCCTTCCCCCTATGCAAAGAATTGTAATGAATAATTTTGATGTTTCTTTGATAGGCAGATTACAAGATGTACGTATGCCAATTATACTGAATCATAAAGTCCTGATGAAGGTGTATTTATATTTCTCCAGCATTGGATCTTTCATAGATTCACATGCTTGAATCATCCCCGTCGTCGAGGTGGGAGCCTCACGGTAAATTTAAATATATAAAAAGCAGTAAGTCAGTAAAAATAAAACCAGTAGGCCCAAGTAGGCCTCATAAGGTATTTTACAGTCTATCCACTTTGTTTTGTGAAAAGACCCAAACTTGAGTATCAACCAATCAGGATTCAGCCCCTCCCAAACACTCCCAACAGAGGCTGAATTCCCTCAGATTTTCTACCGCACGTCGTGTGAAGGGAGTCTCCCTGAGCTCTGCTCAGTTTTTTTCCTATTTTCTGACTGAAGATTGTTTTTTCTCTCAGGAAACTAGTTACAACTTTACTATATCTGAAAAGGCAAAGAAGGGTCTGTTCAGAGACTGTGACAACTGTGGGAAGAAGAGACTACATATTGATGACCCCCATAAGAAGTGTATTTACTGCCTTCATCCAGACCATAAGGTGAGAGACTGCAAAATCTGTCGCACCTTTAGTCAAAAAACCCTCAAAGACCGAGAGGGTAGACTTCTCTTATGGCTGCAAAAACAGAAAGCCTTAGAGCATCCTTCATCAGACAGCGAAGAGTCACCACAAACTTCTCGCCCTCAGAAAAGAACAGGTGAGAGAGATAGAGGTGCGGATGAACCACCAAGAAAAATGCACAAAAAGACTAAACAAGTCTTAACTGAAGAGGCAGTTAAACATGGACCAAAAAAGGTTCATTCAGAACCTACTACGCCGTTACACCGGAAAAGCACCTCAAAGAAACCATCCCTGTCTCTGTCACCACAAAAAGAGTCAGAAAAACTATTTTTGGTGAAAAAACAACCGTCGACGACCGTGTCGACGGTAACAGCGACCACGGTATCGTCGACGTTCACAACACCATCCTCACCGATGATTATGACGTCGTCGCCTTTGTCATCGACGACGATTATTACTGCAAAAATCTTCAAAAGAGCTTCGTCGGCAACCACATCGTCGACAGCGGAGGCCTCCTGGGTTCACAAATCATCCAGGGCACTCCCATCTACGCAAACTACGTCGGCGAAGCGACCGTCGTCGCTAAAATACCCGTCGACGAAGGGACCGTCGACTAAGGAAAAGACGCAGTCATGGACGGAAGCGTAGACGAGAGACCCGTCGACGAGAGACCCGTCGACGACAGTACAGTTGACGACAGTACCGTCGACGAGGGAACCGTCGACGAGGGAACCGTCGACGATGGATCCTACGATCACCACAGCATTAACAGTTTACAAACCTTTGGACATTTCACCAGCTCATTCCTCATACCATCATGAGGACTCCACCAGATTCTTACCCCTTTCCCTTATTAATATAGGGGACAAGCCATCTGACATTTTGCCGATGCATACATCACCAAGTAAGGTGCTGCCATACCCACCGCAACATCTTTTAGACGATGAGGATGATGATGTTCAAGGCATGTTTGGGGCAGCTAGTAGCCCGTCCCAACTAAATGTCAAATGTCAAGAGTTTGATGAAGAAGAGGATCAACATTACCAGCATAGTTATGCTTCAACATCTTATCCACAGGCAAACCAACCATCGCCTCTAGCTATGCCTAGCACATTAGTGACAGATTTACAACATATGTTGAAGGACTACTATAAAAGGTTCCCACCGTCAACTCAGTCCACGCCACCTAGACCTCAGAGTTACCAGCAAGCTCAAACTACTAATGTTTCCGAAACGCCACAGGCTAGTAGACCTGTAAATAGCCAAGCTCCGGAAGCTTACCTCTCGTCGGACGACGAAAGGGAAGAGGGCGAGCTAGCAGATTCAGCGGCTAGTGAATGGGACGACTATCTCGTTCCCACACCATCTCCACCTCCAGCAGCTCCAGTGGATTCTCCTCCAGAAGACATAGGAGGTTTCCATAATATCATAGAGAGAGCGGCGAAACGTTTTGGTCTGGAAATTGTTTCCCATGAAACTGAGTGTTTTTTGTATGACTTTAAAGAGCCATCAAAGAGATCTGTAAGAGCCATACCTATTGTGGATTTCTTGTGGCAGGAGGGTTTGAAGGCAATGAAAAACCCGGCAACAGTGCCTTCACAAATGCCAAGGCTAGAGAAAAAATACAAGGCCCCAGATGATTCTCCGGCCTGTTTAGTCTCACAACCGAAACCTGACTCGGTTATATCACAGGCGGCTCAACGACGATCCAAAAACCCCTCTACACCTATTGCGTCTCCCCCAGACAAAGAGGGAAGGAGACTAGACAATATCGGTAAGAAATTCTCCTCGGTTGCTGCAGTAACGGTCAAGGCGGCAAATTCCCTCGCCATCCTGGGAAGGTACGATCGGCAGATGTGGGCAGACATGTCCGTTTTTGTAGATTCACTGCCAGAAGATATCAAGGTGGAAGCTAAAAAGGTCTTGCAGGAGGGAGAAAGGGTTTCCGCAGAGATAATAGACAGTGCAATAGATATTTCCCTCACTGGCTTTCGACAATTAGCTGGAGCAGCAGTCCTGCGCAGACAAGGGTGGCTTAAAGCTACTTCATTCAGACCAGAAGTCCAGACTCGTGTTCTCGACATGCCCTTCGATGGAGAGAGTTTGTTTGGCAAACATGTCGATGATATGCTGCAGGCTATCAAGACGGATACCGATACGGCAAAATCCCTAGGTACCCTGCAATATAAAAAACTACTTTTTCGTGGAGCAAGGGGTAGAGGTAATTACTCCTTTCGAGGTGGATACCAACAATACAGGTCACAATATACATCTTCCTCCACAGGACCAGGACATCAGCACCATCAACAACAGCAGCATTATCGATTACCACCAGCCGCAGCTTACAAACATCCGGCTAGAGGAAGAGGAGCTGCCCGAGCAAGAGATACAGGCAGAAAGCAATGACCAGCGGATAATCTCAACACCTCCCCAATCAATATTGAAGGTCGGAGGTCGCATCAATTCTTATTTCCCCAAGTGGAAGGCTATAACATCGGACAGATGGGTACTAGATGTGGTGACCAGAGGTCATACTCTGGAATTCATCCAAACACCACCGAGTGTCCCTCCATCGGGTACACCGCCTCTGAGGTTGAGCCAACTTCTCAGGGAAGTAAGGATAATGCTAACAAAAGGAGCAATAGAACCAGTCCCTTTTATCTCAAAGGAACAAGGGATTCTATTCCCGGTTTTTCCTTCTCAAGAAACCCTCAGGAGACTGGCGCCCCATCCTGGACTTGAGAGCACTAAACAAGTTTCTAAAGAAACAATCGTTCAGGATGGTAACGTTGCAGGATGTCCTGCGTCTCCTAAACACGGGCGATTGGATGGCATCCCTAGACCTCCAGGATGCTTATTTTCATATCCCCATATATCGCAACCATCGCAAATTTTTAAGGTTCAGGGTAGGAAGTATGCACCTCCAATTCCGGGTTCTACCATTCGGTCTCAAATCAGCCCCCAGAATCTTCACAAAAATGCTAGCTCCAGTAGCAGCACATCTTCGCCAGGCAGGTATCCAGGTCTTCCCTTACCTGGACGACTGGCTTATAAAGGCACCCTCAAAATTACAAGTAACAAATCATATTTCCTATTGCCTTCATTTGTTACACAGCCTGGGGTTTGTAGTCAACTACCAGAAATCTCAGATATACCCCAAACAAGAATTGAGTTTCTTGGGAGCAATTTTGGACACAGTACGCAGCAAAGCGTACCCATCACACGAGAGGAAACAAAAGTTAACCTCGTTGGCAAACAACCTATCCAGAAAAAAGTTCGTTTCAGTCCGCATCTACAAATCATTGCTCGGAATGATATCATCGTGCATTCCGCTAGTCCCAGATTGCAGGCTCCATATGCGACCCCTGCAAGAGCAATTGGACATACAATGGACACAGGTCCTCGGCTCCTTCGAAGACAAGATTCGCATAACGCCTCTAATGAAGAACACTATGAGGTGGTGGGCGACTCCAACCAATTTCTCAAAAGGGCTGTCTTTTCTTCTTCAAACACCAAGTTACATAGTAACAACGGATGCCTCTCTCGAAGGATGGGGTGCACATTGCCAGGACCTGCAAATCAGCGGAATCTGGAATCAGCAAGAGAGCCAGCTCCACATCAATTATCTAGAACTCAAAGCAATACACTTAGCTCTAAAAGCTTTCTTGCCAAAGATACAATGTTCAAGCGTCTTAATCCGGACGGACAACATGACCAGCATGTTTTATATAAACAAGCAAGGAGGCACAAGGTCCCTACAACTCTCGCAGCTAGCCCAACAAATTTGGACATGGGCCATCAAACACAATATTTCACTAAAAGCGGAGCATGTGCCAGGACAGATCAATGTTCTAGCAGACACCTTGAGCAGGACAGTAATTCCTTATCACGAGTGGGAGCTAGACCAGAAAACTCTCAATGGCCTGTTTCTATTATGGGGCAAACCAAACTTAGACCTATTTGCCACTCTCGAGAACAAGAAATGCCAGTTCTACGCAAGTTGGCTTCCCCAAAAAGATTCGTGGGGGAATGCGTTTTCGATGAGATGGTCAGGAGTTTATGCCTACGCTTTTCCTCCGATCCCGCTCATTCCGAGAGTCATCAGAAAAATGAAGACGGAGGGGTGTCGACTTCTACTCATAGCTCCCAGATGGCCCAGACAAATATGGTATACGGAGCTCCTCATGCTCTCCGAACGACCACATCTACCACTCAGACAGAGTCCGACTCTTTTAACGATGCACCAGGGACAAGTCACACACCCACATCCGTCGTCTCTTCATTTGTCGGCTTGGCTCCTGAACACAATGAATACTTAAATCTCAAAATCTCCCCAGAGTGTAGAGACATCTTAGCAAAAGCTAGAGCTGACACTACCAACAAAACCTATAGACTTAAATGGAAACGGTTTTGTGTTTGGTGTGCAGCGGAAAATATACATCCTTTATCTTCTACTCCGGAACAGATACTTCCATATCTCCTGCTCCTGGCAAAATCAGGACTTGCATATTCTTCCATACGGGTACATCTGGCAGCAATCTCCAGATACCGCAGATCACCAGATAGACTCTCTTTGTGTTCCACAAGAATTGTCAAACAATTTATGAAGGGCCTTTTTCGGGTCTTCCCGCCAATTAGGAAACCCCCGCCTCTATGGTCATTGAATGTTGTGTTGATGCAACTCATGAAAGCTCCTTTTGAGCCGATCCACAAGGCTGACCTAAAATTCCTGGCATGGAAAACAGCGTTACTGTTAGCTCTTACTTCGGCAAAGAGAGTCAGTGACATTCAGGCTTTCACCATCAAACAGCCGTTCCTCCAGTTTACAAACTCAGGTGTCATCCTGCGGACAAATCCTAAATTCATTCCGAAAGTTCCCTCAACATTTCATTTAAATGAACCAGTCATCTTAAAAACCTTTTTTCCAAATCCGCAAACAGTGGCGGAAAGAACATTACATTCTCTCGATATTAAAAGATGTTTAAAGTTTTATCTACAGAAAACTCACGCCATCCGCCAGTCGGATCAATTATTTGTAGCGTTCGGCGGAACAAAGAAGGGACACGAGGTGTCCAAACAAACTTTAGCAAGATGGATTGGCCTGGCGATTCAATTCTGCCATTCAAAAGCAGGAAAGCCGCTCCACACCAAGGTGAGAGCCCACTCTACAAGATCGGTGGCCACTTCAGCGGCACTCTTTGCAGGTGTACCACTACATAGCATCTGTAGAGCAGCAACATGGTCCAGCCAACACACATTTACAAGACATTACTGTTTAGAGGAGACAAACCAGGTCGATACAGCAGTGGGACAAGCAGTGCTGAGGCATCTATTTCGTTAAGGTGAGCCTCTTACACATCCCACCACCACACTCGAGGTATGGTCATTAATGGTTCATTTTCTTCTACTGTTTAACGTGTCGTATTCTCCATAATAATAGCATAGACTGTGTCAGGATTTCTTGCCACACACATTTTCTTGCTTTTATATTCGTATGTTTGTGAATATAAATATAATTATATGTAAGTGCATATTTAAAACTGAACTAATGTGAATCACATCACGTATAGAATTACGATGGCATTACAGTCAATGTAATTCAGTAAGTAAGAAAACATTACTGCTCGTTACTCGGATTCAAGCATGTGAATCTATGAAAGATCCAATGCTGGAGAAGAAAATTAGTTACTTACCTGTAACTGCAGTTCTCCAGTATTGGTATCTTTCATAGATTCACATGCGACCCACCCTCCTCCCCTCAGAGGCTCTCCTATTATACAGATATTAAACTTCACACTCCTAATAGAAAATCTGAGGGAATTCAGCCTCTGTTGGGAGTGTTTGGGAGGGGCTGAATCCTGATTGGTTGATACTCAAGTTTGGGTCTTTTCACAAAACAAAGTGGATAGACTGTAAAATACCTTATGAGGCCTACTTGGGCCTACTGGTTTTATTTTTACTGACTTACTGCTTTTTATATATTTAAATTTACCGTGAGGCTCCCACCTCGACGACGGGGATGATTCAAGCATGTGAATCTATGAAAGATACCAATACTGGAGAACTGCAGTTACAGGTAAGTAACTAATTTTCTTTTCTTCACTCAACGAAACGCGCGTCGGCTTATAAATTGGCATGTCTTGAACATTGGCATGAAGTGTTCGAAATTGGCAAATTTGAAGCCCTGACCAGGATTGGCTACCATCAGGCCTGTAACACGAGAATTTGAATCAGGAAATTATAACCTAGAATTGGCTGTTAGTATGTTGAAATTTATACAATCCAAACTACAACGCATAATTGTAGCATCAAAGCAGTAACTTTATTGTGCGGTTTAAATATCCTCTCATGTATTAGGCAGTTGTAAATTTGTATGTATATTATTTTGTGATTTTGTTGGTTCTGTGTTATTTGTTTATTTTTGCGTATTTACTGGTATGTTATTTATGTTTTCATATATGTATGTTTCATTTAGGGTAGGGGGTTGTATTATCATTTTTTTGGTTGATTCTATGTTGATTATATTATGTGCAAACTGAATGTTTAATTAGCTATAATAAATATCTAAATTGAAATATATTGTATGTTGTATATTTGAATTTAAGATTTCCATTCCTATGTTTGCTATGTTAATGGAGAGTAAACTACGTTATACTCATAGTATTGCTTCCCTGTGTGTTACTCTCTGTATCTAGCTCAGGGACCCTGTTTAGATACGAGGATTTATATATGTTGTTCCATTACCTTTACATTTAGATTTTTGGCTAAATAGCTGTTCCCTATAATTTATGCATTACTTTCTAACCCTTACAATGTCATGGAGTGAACTTGTTTTCTTTGGGTTCCTGGGTGCCTAGGGGTGTACAATTGAAAGGGTGTTGATAGCCATCTGCAGTTGGAGCATAGGGTTTCTATGCCCCACAAGCTAAGATCTCCATTTTGAGAGATTTTTGTAGATCATTTTTTAACAACCCTACCTTTTTTACTGCCTTAAGGCACTGGTAAGTCCAGATGTCCCAAGGTTTTCTTGATTTTTAGTTAAAAAATAACAAGGGCGTCGTCTTCTAAGTTGCTGCAGGTACAATTAAACAGACTCCCGTTGACCCAGCGACCGCGCCGGATCAATAAAAAGAGGGTCAAACCAGGTATTATTATTTTTTAATGATTGTTATTTTTGCGAAGACTTTTGTAAAATGAATAAATGAAATCCTAGAATATGTACAAAAGTTACAATTTCACAGCATTTTTACAAATCACACATTTTTGGGGGATCTGTTTAAAGAACCTGTGAGTTCAAAGAGGGGAGACTTAGTATACCTTGAAGAGAAAGTAGGCAGTTGCCTTAGGGGGAAGAACTGCCTTAATATGAAAATGGTACAGATAGGAAATGAGGCAATGACACTATTTTTGTTTGATTTGGGAGTTAGGACTGGATCCAGTTTGTAGCAGTATTCTAGTATCCTCATTAAGTAGACTTTGGTGGTCTGCAGTTGCAGGTTGCTGTGAAGTCGGTTCAGCAATGTTGATAGCAATGACTAATTAATTCGATTTTTTGATGGATAGTAGATTAAAGTACTATAGTTTTATGTGTCTTAACATGGTAATAATTTAGCCTGATTGAGCGTTGTGGTTATTGACTTCCTTTGTTAGGAATTAAGTCACCAGATGTTTGCATTTTTTGCCAGGTGTTCTTTGATGTAGTGCTGATTTTTTTTGAATGTTTTTTTTTTTTTTTTTTTAGATTAATTGAACATCTGCAATAATTTCAAATACTTCTTATACCAAGTTGCTGGTATCAGAAACCGTTAGATATAGGGACATTTCTAGACTTTTTTTTTAATGTTGGCTTGTAGTTTCTTTTTATCTTTCTGAAATAATTATCTACCCTCCCTCCTCACCCTGCCCATGCTACCCCCCTGACCTTCCCCTTGGAGTTTGGTTTGCGGAATACATTTCTTTGAAATGTTGGGTTTCCAGGGATCATTCGATTGCTCTGGTGAGCCGGCTTTCTGATTTGGATGCGTCATAAATTGACATAACTCTTCTGGGATATTCCTTACTGTTTTGTCCTGAGGGTTTCTGGGTATGGTATGGCTTTGTTGATGGTGGGTGGGGGGGCCTTATGTCTTTTTTTGGATGCTCTTGGCAAAAAGCTTCTTGAGTTGTATGTCTTCCTTGTCAGATGAGGTATTGTGTGATTTGCAGTATGTTACTTGCATACATCTTTTTTTGAAAGTCCATTCTGCTGGTTGGTTCCTGAAATGTAATGCCGTCTTTGTGCATTATGAGTAGTTCGTACCGTATAGACTTTGTTTGTAGGATGTCACATCCTTTTTAATTACTGCTACGGACTGTGGCGTTTCAATGGGTCACATTTTAAATTAAAGTTTGCGCTGAATTCCATTTTGAGAATTTAGGGGCCCAGTCTGTTTTAAAGGAAGGTACTCATAATGGCATTATTTCCTTTTTGTGTATCTTGGAAAATGACACTTCTTATTGAACCACTGCCAGTACATCATCATTGTTGCAGAATATTAATATTTCAACCACAGTTGAATATAGTTACATAAATGTGGCAGCCAGAATTTAAACTTGAGGTTTTGCAGCTCGACAAAATGGGAAGATGACTGAGTCTTCTCTCAAGAGAACATGGAATACTAACATCTTCTGGGTTTTGCAGCAGACAGTATTCAGAATTTGCAACAAACGTTTTCTTTTGTGTGCTATTTGTCCTGCTCATTTTGTGTGTCTGCTGTAGAATGTATTGAGAGCAGCAAACATGACTGGGATTATTGCACTTCTGAAAATTGAAGCAGGACCAGCACATACCTTTGGGACTCGCAGGAAGTGCAGGTTCTACTTTTTGCCATTTGACTTTACCAGTTTGCTGGAATTATGTAATTTCTGCAGTTGACAGTAGTTTCATTTTTAATGTTGTACATTGTAATACCAATCTATTAGTGTAAGTTTTGTAATGAGAAAATTGTCATGTGGCTGCCATTGTTGGAGAATTAGGCTATGCTAGTAAATCGATGTTTTCTGATAGCACCTCTTTTCTCATCACAATGAATGTGAATTTTCCCCAAAATGCTATCACTTCATTGCTGAATTGCAGATTGAAGAAGTAACTGTTGTGGAGCGGACTGTATTTTATCCTGTTAAGCTCAGGTTGGGCGTCTCACATCACTGGGAGATGGCAGCTCACCAATTGATCGACCCTGCCCAAGTTGAAATGAAAAGAGAGTGAGCTATAGAAATGATTACAAACACAGTTCTGGCCCAACCACTAAACGGCAGAATGATGTGCAGCAAGTGTCTTCGGAAAAGTTCTGCAAGTTGCAAAACTACTCTTACAGGTAAGTTACCATTTCAGTTATGTCACTTCTGACGCTGGTTTCTGTGATAACAATCTTGAGTGGTATGATATCAGCTTATACTTCCAATTCAAATGCTGTACCTACAACAACTGCAGGGGCAGCTCGGGCTTCTTTGTATGCCCTTACCCACATAAGAGCCAGATTATATTTGGAAGTCATCACTGGAAGCTGCTGGTCCTTCCATCAGACACATCTGATTGTGTCAGGCATTTGTTTTTTGTGGCGATATTACAGCTTAGGTTTAAGTAAGGCTGTTACCTTTTGGCTCAGTGTTTTCAGTAATTGGCAGTTGAAACTCCTTAACTCCCGCAACAACAAAGCCAGCAGTTCCCACCCTTCTCAGAAAATATAGCAGTACAAAACATGTCCCAGAATTACTCCAGGGAGATCTTCAGCAAGGGTCTGTTATAATCTCTGCTGCAAGGAACCACCCTTGTTTAAGTGTAGGAAAGTAGCCTCTTTCTAACTTGGTTACCCTGACTTTTGATCTGTTTCAGTGTGTTTGACTGTATTCACTGGGATCTGCTAACCAGGCCCCCAGTGATTATGCTCTCTCCTCTAAATTTGGTTGCTGGTAAATTTTTATCCCCACAATTGGCATACTGGTTCCCAAGTGTAAGTCCCTAGTATATGGTACCTAGGTACCTAGGACATTGGGATTCCAGGGGATCCTATGGGCTGCAGCAGTTATTCTGCCGCCCATAGGGAGCCCGTGCAAGGGGTTCTGTAGGCCTGCCATTGCAGCCTGCTTGAAACGGGTGCATGCACTGGTTTTCACTACAGGTCACTACAGGTCACCACAGGTCACCACACCAGGTCACTATATGTTGCAGGTATCTCTGTGTGTGTGTGTGTGTGTGTGTGTTTGTGCGCCCCTGCACGAGCAGAGGTGCCCCCACAAACTCCAGATCCATTTTCCTGGACTATGTGAGTGAGGGGATGCCATTTTACGGTTTAACTGGACATAGGTCACTACCTCTGTCCAGCTACACAATGGTAACTCCGAACCTGGGCATGTTTGGTATCAAACATGTCGGAATCATACCCCACTACTATTGCAAGTATTGGAAGTATGATTCCATGTACTTTGGGGGCTCCTCAAAGGACCCCCAGCATTGCTACCACCAGTCTTACAGGGTTTTCCAGGCAGCCCAACTGCTGCCACCCCTCAGACAGGTTACTGCTTGATTTGATCAAGCCCAGGAAGGCAGAACAAAGAATTTCCTTTGGGAAAGTGAGACCTATCCCTTTGGCAATAGGTGTGACTTGCATGGGAGGCATAGCCCCCTAAGCCATCGGTTTGCTTTGAAGGGCACATTTGGTGCCCTCCATGCATAAACCAGTCCACACCGGTTCAGGGACCCCCAGTCCCTGCTCTGGTGCAAAACTGGACAATGGAAAGGGAAGTGGCCACTCCCCCTTCCATCACCACCCCAGGGGTGGTGCCCAGAGCTCCTCCCGAGGGTCTCTGGATTCTGCTGTCTTGTTTCCAAGATTGGCAGATAACTCTGGGAGCATATGAGTGGCCAACCCAGGTGGGTGACGTCCGAGCCCCCTCCTGATAGGTGCTTACCTGGTTAGATGACCAATCCCCCTTTCCGGACTATTTAGGCTCTCTCTCTCTCTTGGTTGGGTCTCCAATTCGGCTTGCAAGATTCCAGCAGGACTCCTCAGCAACCTCTGCTTAGATTTCTGGCCACTGGAACAGCGACTGGACCCTTCAGGAACCGACAAAAGCTGCTACCACAAAGAAGACTCTTCTGCAATTTTGTTTCCACGTCTCCTGCCAGCTTTGCAACATTTCCCTGCCCATGCATCCTCAGAAGACTGCAACTCTTCGGCCTGCAGAAGAAGGAGGAATTTCCCTTGGAGTGAAGGAGTCACTCACCTGCAACCGCAGGCACCTACAGCAAGCGATGACCGGCTGCATGGATCTCCTCTCCTCTTGAGCTGCATGGATCCTGCATCATGGGTGGTGGTCCGTAGTAGTCCTCTCAGTCCTCTCTGCCAGCTGTCCAACTTTGGTTGAGTTAAGCCTTTGCCTTCCCACAAAGGACAGTACCCTCGTGCACCGTGTCTCTTGCAGCTGCCAAGGCTTGTTTGCATCTCCTCCAAGGGACCTTCAGGCAACGTGTAGCTCCAGCACTTCATCCTGCAAAGCACAGCCTCCTGCGTGGTTCTCCTGCGGCGTGGAATACTAGGTTCGATGGCATCTGTCGCTGTAGATACGCATGTTCTGCAATAGCTCGCCATCTGGTGTTGGGCCGGAGTGTTACAAGTTGTTTTTCTTCGAAGAAGTCTTTCGAGTCACGGGACCGAGTGACTCCTCCTTTTGTCTCCATTGCGCATGGGCGTCGACTCCATCTTCGATTGTTTTTTTTCCGCCATCGGGTTCGGACGTGTTCCTGTCGCTCCGAGTTTCGGAACGGAAAATTAGCTAATTTCGGAAGATTTTCGTCGGTATTGTTGCGTTCGGGATCGGCGTACTTAGATTCCACACCGCATCGAAGATCGAAGAGCTCCGGTGCCCTTCGGGGTAGTTTTTCGATCCTCCGTCGGGGCCTGGTCGGCCCGACCGCGTGCTGAAGAACGCCGATGGAACGGACCCCGTTCCGTTTCTGCCCCAAATGCCACAATAAATACCCCTACACAGACCAACACTTGGTCTGCAACCTGTGCCTGTCACCTGAGCACAGCGAAGACACCTGCGAGGCCTGTCGTGCGTTCCGGTCCCGAAAAACACTCCGAGACCGTCGAGCCAGAAGACTTCAAATGGCGTCCGCACCGACAGCCCAACGGGAGTTCGAGGAACAGGAAGAAGAAGGTACCTTCTCGATCCAAGACTCAGACTCCGAAGGATTCGACGATACACAAACCGTGAGTAAGACGTCGAAAACCACACAAAGAAACATTTACAAGGCCCAGGGGACGCCACTGCCACCAGGCCATGGCTCGACCCATAAATTCGGTGACCGACCGTCGGCACCGAAAAAGGCCCAAACAGTGCCGAGATCGTCCGACTCCGGTCGAGACACCGGCACGCAGCCTTCTCGGGACCGAGAAAGTGCTGGAGACAAGCCTCGACACCGAGATGCCGGTGTGGACACGGCTCGACGCCGAGACAGCAGCACCGAAACAGATCGACGCCGAGAGGTTTCGGCCCCGAAAAGGAAAAAAGTCACCTCGGAGCCGAAAAAACACGCAGACAAAGTTTCGACGCCGAAACAAACTGCAAGCGACCCAGCTTCAGGCTCTTATACAGAAGAGCACTCGCTAACCTCCCAAATGCAAAAGCATAGGTTTGAGGAAGAGCTACAAGCAACTGATGTGGACCATACGCAAAAGCGTATCTTCATTCAGCAGGGGACAGGAAAAATAAGCACCCTTCCCCCCATTAGGAGAAAGAGAAGGTTGGAGTTCCAGACGGAACAAGCACCACAACCAAAAGTGGTGAAAAGAGTTACACCACCACCCTCTCCTCCGCCCGTGATTAACGTTTCACCAGCACAAACTCCATCACACTCCCCAGCTCACACCACCATGAGCCAGGGTGACCAAGATCAGGACGCATGGGACCTATACGACGCCCCAGTGTCAGATAACAGCCCGGAGGCATACCCTACAAAGCCATCTCCACCAGAAGACAGCACCGCGTACTCTCAGGTGGTGGCTAGAGCAGCACAATTTCATAACGTAAGCCTCCACTCAGAACAGGTCGAGGATGATTTCTTGTTCAACACACTCTCCTCCACCCACAGCTCCTACCAAAGCCTGCCTATGCTCCCTGGTATGCTCCGGCACGCAAAAGACATATTTAAGGAGCCGGTCAAAAGTAGGGCAATCACACCAAGGGTGGAAAAAAAGTATAAGCCGCCTCCTACGGACCCGGTTTTCATCACTACACAGCTGCCACCAGACTCTGTTGTTGTAGGAGCAGCTAGGAAAAGGGCCAACTCTCACACATCTGGAGATGCACCACCCCCAGATAAAGAAAGCCGCAAGTTCGATGCAGCTGGTAAGAGAGTCGCAGCACAAGCTGCAAACCAGTGGCGCATCGCGAACTCCCAGGCACTACTTGCGCGCTATGACAGAGCCCACTGGGACGAGATGCAACATCTCATTGAACATCTGCCCAAGGACTTCCAAAATAGGGCAAAACAAGTGGTTGAGGAGGGACAGACCATCTCCAACAACCAGATACGTTCCTCCATGGACGCTGCAGATACAGCTGCACGGACAATTAATACATCTGTAACTATCAGAAGGCATGCATGGCTCCGAACGTCTGGATTTAAACCAGAGATTCAACAAGCAGTTCTCAATATGCCTTTTAATGAAAAAGAACTGTTCGGTCCAGAAGTGGACACAGCGATTGAGAAACTCAAAAAAGATACGGACACTGCCAAAGCCATGGGCGCACTCTACTCCCCGCAGAGCAGAGGGAATTACAGCACATTCCGTAAAACGCCCTTTCGAGGGGGGTTTCGGGGTCAAAGCACACAAGCCAGCACCTCACAAGCAACACCGTCCACTTACCAGGGACAGTATAGAGGAGGTTTTCGGGGACAATATAGAGGAGGGCAATTCCCTAGAAATAGAGGGAGATTTCAAAGCCCCAAAACCCCTACTACTAAACAATGACTCACATGTCACTCACCCCCTCCACACAACACCAGTGGGGGGAAGAATAGGTCATTATTACAAAGCATGGGAGGAAATCACTACAGACACTTGGGTTCTAGCAATTATCCAACATGGTTATTGCATAGAATTTCTACAATTCCCTCCAAACATACCACCAAAAGCACAAAATTTAACAACACACCATTCCAATCTCCTGGAGATAGAAGTGCAGGCACTATTGCAAAAGAATGCAATCGAATTAGTGCCAAACACACAAATAAACACAGGAGTTTACTCACTGTACTTTCTGATACCAAAGAAGGACAAAACGCTGAGACCAATCCTAGACCTCAGAGTAGTGAACACTTTCATCAAATCAGACCACTTCCACATGGTCACACTACAAGAAGTATTGCCATTGCTAAAACTACACGACTACATGGCAACTTTAGACCTCAAGGATGCTTATTTCCATATACCAATACACCCATCGCACAGGAAATACCTAAGGTTTGTATTCAAAGGAATACATTACCAATTCAAGGTACTGCCTTTCGGATTAACAACCGCACCAAGAGTCTTTACCAAATGTCTAGCGGTAGTCGCTGCACACATAAGAAGGCAGCAAATACATGTGTTCCCATATTTGGACGACTGGCTAATCAAGGCCCATTCGTTCATACAGTGCTCAAATCACACAAATCAGATCATACAAACCCTCTTCAAACTCGGGTTCACCGTCAATTTCACAAAATCCAAAATTCTGCCACGCAAGGTACAACAATACCTGGGAGCCATAATAGACACATCAAAGGGAGTAGCCACTCCAAGTCCACAAAGAATTCAAAATTTCAACACCATCATACAACGCATGTATCCAACACAAAAGATACAGGCAAAGATGGTATTACAACTCCTAGGCATGATGTCATCATGCATAGCCATTGTCCCAAACGCAAGACTGCACATGAGGCCCTTACAACAATGCCTAGCATCACAGTGGTCTCAAGCACAGGGTCACCTTCTAGATCTGGTGTTAATAGACCGCCAAACTTACCTCTCGCTTCTGTGGTGGAACAACATAAATTTAAACAAGGGGCGGCCTTTCCAAGACCCAGTGCCACAATACGTAATAACAACAGATGCTTCCATGACAGGGTGGGGAGCACACCTCGATCAACACAGCATACAAGGACAATGGAACGTACATCAAACAAAACTGCATATCAATCACCTAGAACTTCTAGCAGTTTTTCAAGCACTAAAAGCTTTCCAACCAATAATAGTTCACAAATACATTCTCATCAAAACAGACAACATGACAACAATGTATTATCTAAACAAGCAGGGAGGGACGCACTCCACGCAGTTAAGCCTGCTAGCACAAAAAATTTGGTATTGGGCAATTCACAACCAAATTCGCCTAATTGCACAGTTTATACCAGGGATACAAAATCAACTCGCAGACAATCTCTCTCGAGATCACCAACAGGTCCACGAATGGGAAATTCACCCCCAAATTCTGAACACTTATTTCAAACTCTGGGGAACACCTCAGATAGACTTGTTTGCGACAAGGGAGAACGCAAAATGCCAAAACTTCGCATCCAGGTACCCACACAAACAATCCCAAGGCAATGCCCTATGGATGAACTGGTCAGGGATATTTGCTTACGCTTTTCCTCCTCTCCCTCTCCTTCCTTACCTGGTAAACAAACTCAGTCAAAGCAAACTCAAACTCATATTGATAGCACCAACTTGGGCAAGGCAACCCTGGTACACAACGCTGCTAGACCTATCAGTGGTACCCGGCATCAAATTGCCCAACAGGCCACATCTGTTGACACAGCACAACCAAAAGATCAGACACCCAGATCCAGCATCGCTGAATCTAGCAATCTGGCTCCTGAAATCCTAGAATTCGGGCACTTACAACTTACCCAAGAATGTATGGAAGTCATAAAACAAGCAAGAAGGCCATCCACCAGGCACTGCTATGCAAGTAAATGGAAGAGGTTTGTTTGCTACTGCCATATTAATCAAATACAACCATTACACACAACTCCAGAACATGTAGTGGGTTACTTGCTTCACTTACAAAAATCTAACCTAGCTTTCTCTTCCATTAAGATTCACCTTGCAGCAATATCTGCATACCTGCAGACTACCTATTCAACTTCCCTATATAGAATACCAGTCATTAAAGCATTCATGGAGGGCCTTAGGAGAATTATACCACCAAGAACACTACCTGTTCCTTCATGGAACCTAAATGTTGTCCTAACTAGACTTATGGGTCCACCTTTTGAACCCATGCACTCCTGCGACATACAGTTCCTAACCTGGAAGGTGGCATTTCTCATCGCCATTACTTCCCTGAGAAGAGTAAGCGAGATTCAGGCGTTTACTATACAGGAACCTTTTATACAACTACACAAAAATAAAGTCGTCCTAAGGACCAATCCTAAATTTTTGCCAAAGGTTATTTCACCGTTCCATCTAAATCAAACAGTGGAACTTCCAGTGTTCTTTCCACAGCCAGATACCGTAGCTGAAAGGGCACTACATACATTAGATGTCAAAAGAGCATTGATGTATTACATTGACAGAACAAAGAACATCAGAAAGACTAAACAACTCTTTATTGCATTTCAAAAACCTCATGCAGGAAACCCAATTTCAAAACAAGGTATAGCCAGATGGATAGTTAAATGATTCCAAATCTGCTACCTTAAAGCTAAACGACAGCTGCCCATTACACCAAGGGCACACTCAACCAGAAAGAAAGGTGCTACCATGGCCTTTCTAGGAAACATCCCAATGCAAGAAATATGTAAGGCAGCCACATGGTCTACGCCTCACACATTCACCAAGCACTACTGTGTAGACGTGTTATCCGCACAACAAGCCACAGTAGGTCAAGCCGTATTAAGGACATTATTTCAAACTACTTCCACTCCTACAGGCTGATCCACCGCTTTTGGGGAAATAACTGCTTACTAGTCTATGCAGAACATGCGTATCTACAGCGACAGATGCCATCGAACTGAAAATGTCACTTACCCAGTGTACATCTGTTCGTGGCATCAGTCGCAGTAGATTCGCATGTGCCCACCCGCCTCCCCGGGAGCCTGTAGCAGTTTGGAAGTTACCTTCAATTATTTATATATGTATCATCTCAACCTTAAATAGGTGCATACTTAGTCACTCCATTGCATGGGCACTATTACTACAATTCAACTCCTACCTCACCCTCTGCGGGGAAAAACAATCGAAGATGGAGTCGACGCCCATGCGCAATGGAGACAAAAGGAGGAGTCACTCGGTCCCGTGACTCGAAAGACTTCTTCGAAGAAAAACAACTTGTAACACTCCGGCCCAACACCAGATGGCGAGCTATTGCAGAACATGCGAATCTACTGCGACTGATGCCACGAACAGATGTACACTGGGTAAGTGACATTTTCATTTCTAGTGCTGCATGGGGCCTTCTGCGACTCCTGTATCCCCGTCCTGTGGGACTCCTGTGGGTGCTGCCTCTGCTCCAGTGGACTCTCTGCGATACTGAGGGTCCCCTGTGACTCCCCCTCCTGGGTTGCCCTCCTGGGCCTTGCTGGTCTCTGGCAGCATCTCTTTTCCTCTAACCGCGAGTTTGCCTTTGCCAAGGCTTGTTGGTGGAATTCCTGTACCAACACCCATCTCCAATCTTCCTTCCAGCGTGTGACTTCATCTGCATCCATCAGGAAATCTTCTCTGGCTCCAGGACTGCAATGCTGACCTGTTCTTCATCATCATTAACCAATTCCTGCATCCATAGCTGGGTGAGTAGTAGCTCCTGCTCCTCCTGGACTCCACTGTGACTCTTGGACTTGGTCCCCTTTGTCCACAGGTCTTCTTTCTTCAGGAAGTCACCACTGGTTTGGTTGCAGTCTTGTCTGGGTGTCGTCGTCTTCTTCTTCTCCTCCTTTTGGGTGGTTTAGGGAAAATCCAGTGTTTTACTCCTGCATTCCTAATCGCTGTGGAGCACTGTTACCTCTGTGGTTTTCTAGTACTCCCAGCTTCCCTCTACACATTTTACTTACCTAGCTGGGGGTACCTTATTTGCATTCCTTTTTTTTTTTAGTATATAGTTTGTGCTCCCCCCTAGGGTCACTATTGATTTATTACTATTTGCACTGTTTTCTAACCTTTTCTATGCCTGTTTCTGAGAACTAGTGTATATATTTAGAGTATTGCTTACCTCTTAATGGTGGGTTACCCGTCTAGTATTTTGTGGTGATTTGTTCCAAAAGTACCTTTATTTCTGTACAACTGAGTGTTTTCTTTCTTGCGTGTAAGTGCTGTGTGACTATAGTGGTAGTGCATGAGCATTGCATGTCTCCTAGATGAGCCTTGGCTGCCCATCCACAGCTGCTCTAGGGAGTCTGGCTTCTAGACACTGCCTACACTTCACTAAGAGGGGATACCTGGACCTGGTATAAGGTGTAAGTACCATAGGTACCCACCAGGCCAGCTTCCTACAATAAGTTCCAGTATCTTTCGTGTCTCTGGAAGTGAAGTGGAAGTGACTGAAATGCTTGAGGTACATCTGATTCAGCCCTCATTCACCCAGTACTTAAACTGTAAATGTGGCTGAAAACATTTTTGAAACTGGATGAAACTTGTTCTTTTTCAAGCCATTCCACTGGGGAGTATGTTGAAGTATTGCAGATCATCTAAAAAAAAATAGCGCAGCATAACCAAAGACACATTGGGGCTAAATGGTAATGTGTTATGTTTCAATGCTCTGTTACTGAAACCAGCACTAAAAAGGCTATTGGACCATCTTTACATGGAGCTGAAGATTCTGCTTCAAATATAGGCTGTAGAAACAGTTCCTTGAGCACAATGGGGAAACAAATAATTGTTTGGTGTGTTGGGTTGTTGTAGATAAAGATGCTCTGCATACACCTGCTACCTCGCGTGGGCTTGCACATTTGATAGTTTTACTTTGAAGAAAAGTTTTCGAGTCCCAGGATTCAGTGCGACTCCACCCCTAGTTGACTGTGCACATGGACACAGTCCATGTTCTATTGTGTTTTTTTTTGTTTTTTTTTTGTAATTATTTTTTTTTTTTAAACTTTTATGCCACCCGGTTTAGACACTTTCCGACGGGCTTCAAGAGCCTGCATTCTCCATGTTCACTTTGGCACACATGGTCACATTTACCTCCTGTGATTGGGTGGAGAAAAGCCTTAATCTGCATGTTCTTCTTGGCAATACCCTTTGGAGACTGACAACTGTCCATAGGCTCCTAGCTGTCAGGAGCCTGAGTCGCGTGCCCTCTTCATCCATTCTGCGTGCAAGTGGGCATCTGATCATGCCAGGGCCGAATCTCCTCTCCCATACAAAGAGAGAAAGAAGGTGGACACTATGACAGTGCACAGTGGGATGAGATGCAGGTGTTAATCCTTCTTTTTTTTTTTTTTTTTTTTTTTTTTAAACTATATTTTTATTAAAATTTCACTGTCTTATATATACAATTCAAATTATGGCACAAACAGGTTCCCGTTCTGTTCTCAGTCATCATTGTTAATAGCACACTGAGCTGCTACATGTTCTAGTGCTTACATCCTATTGTTCTTTTTATGTCTGTAACTCAGAATTAAGATCTCACAATGCCTAGCTCGTTGAAGCCTCTTGGATATTCATTCCTTCCGTGTGCATACCGTAACACCGTTTTGTTTTTGTGTCTACATAACAGTCTTAACTAAAATTAAATATTATTTTAACGTGATGGCGCTATTGTGTGTAGGTAATTTCAATTGCTGGGATAGGCCTCTTTTCTTCTCCACCGGGGCATTGGTTGGTACCATTCACAATTTACAGTCTCCCCCGCTCAGTGGTGGGTAGGTGGGCTTCTAGATCAAGTCTATCTACGCCCTATTGCGCTCAGTTCGGTACCGCTGCCGCCACCACTCATCCGTCCCACTTGGCCCCGCCCCACCCCAGCAGGTGTTATGTCTTCCCCTTCCTTCTTTCCCATTCCCTGACCTACTGTTCATTCTGGCTCTTCCGTAGTTGTCCCCCCTCCCTTCACCATGTTATCCCAGCTCGTCAGAATTTCTTCCCACGCCGGGGCAGTAGGAGTTTGACGGAGGCCCTGCGCTTCACTCTTCAGGACTTGTAGTTCCGCTCTAGCCCACTTCGCCACATCCCGCCACCACTCACTCAGTAGAGGACACCTGGGGGATCTCCAGCCCATCGTGATCCGTTGCCTATAGAGGACCAGAGCTAGGTCCAGGAAGTGCCCCTTCACCTTCCCATGTGGGAAACCTGTTTTAAGACCCAGTAAACATGTAGTTGGGGACAGAGCCAGTTCTACCTCAAACAATTGCGCTAGTTCAGCTAGTACCGCACCCCAACCTTGCTGGAGGTCTGGGCAACCCCACACCATGTGGTCAAAGTCAGCGTTCATGTCCTCACATCTGGGGCATGTCTTGGGGGCTCCGCCGTAGATTAGCGACAGTCGGTGCGGGGTAAGGTACGTCCTGTGAATATAATTGTACTGAATATATCTCAGCCGTGTGTTTCGGGAGACCGTCAGAGGGTAAGCCAGTGCCCTACCCCAATCCGCGTCCGTCAACTCCCTTCTCACCGTCCTTTCCCATCTCTCTCTCTGGGACTGCAGTGATTCCAATGCTTCCTCGTTTTGGGCCCGGTAAAGTTTAGTAATTAAGTGGGTGTCCTCCCCAGATGTCAACAGGAGATGTAATACCCTGTGGGCGGCGGGTTCTGCGTTGATAGTTTCCCATTGTTCTCTTAGGGTGTGTATCAGCTTCCGATAGAAGAGGAGCTGTCCCCGAGGGATTCCCCTGTCCGTTAGGTCAGAGAAGGATCTCAGCACACCCTCCCGGAACAGCACCCCTACTGTCGCCACCCCCACTTTCTTCCAGGGTCCCAGCCCCGTGCCCGCCGGGCGCCTCCCCACCGTATCCACCTCCAAAACTGATAGCGGTAGCGCTGGGGAGTAGGGCGGTCCCACTCCAACTCTTCTCGCGCATCTCTTCCAACACGCTGCAGCTACCCTCGTCATCAGGCTGTTTGCTTGAGGAGTCATCCTCCTATGTTCGATGGCATGTGTAGCTGCAGATACACATGTTGTGCATAGCCCGCCATCTGGTGTTGGGTCGGAGTGTTACAAGTTGATTTTCTTCGAAGAAGTCTTTCGAGTCACGAGACCGAGGGACTCCTCCTTCTTTGCTTCCATTGCGCATGGGCATCGACTCCATCTTAGATTGTTTTCTTTCCGCCATCGGGTTCGGACATGTTCCTTTTCGCTCCGGGTTTCGGGACGGAAAGATAGTCAAAACTTCGGAAAACTACATCGGTATTGTTGCGTTCGGGATCGGGTTAGATAGCCTCGACACCGAATCGGGAATAGCTCCAAAAGCCCTTCGGGGTAATTTCGATCCCCCGTCGGGGCCTGGTCGGCCCGACCGCGCGTAACGTCGACACTGATGGAACGGACCCCGTTCCGATTCTGTCCTAAATGCCACAATAAATACCCATATACAGACCAACATTTGGTCTGTAACTTGTGCCTGTCGCCAGAGCATAAGGAAGAAACTTGTGAGGCCTGTCGTGCGTTTCGGTCCCGAAAAACGCTCCGTGACCGGCGAGCCAGAATATTGCAGATGGCGTCCACGCCGACAGGACACCGAGAGTTCGAGGAACAAGGAGAAGAAGAAGCCTTCTCCATCCATGAATCGGACTCGGAAGAATTCGACGTCGAACAAACTGTGAGTAAGACGTCGAAACAAGCACAACACAAGACAACAGACAAGGCCCAGGGGACGCCACTGCCACCAGGCCATGGCTCGACCCATAAAGTAGGTGACCGTCCATCGGCACTGAAAAAGGCCGAACTGGTGCCGAGATCATCCGACTCGGGTCGAGACACAGGCACGCAGCAATCTCGGGACCGAGAAAGTGCTGCCGAAAAAGATCGACGCCGAGACAGCGGAACCGAAGCTGCTCGACGTAGAGACAGCGGCACCGAGGAAGATCGACGCTGAGAAAGCTCGACGCCGAAAAAGAGAAAATTCGCATCGGAGCCGAAAACAAGCAGACACACAGTTTCGGTGCCAAAACGACCAGCAACCGAACCAACTGCCAGCTCATATACAGAGGAACAATCACTGTCCTCTCAAATGCGCAGACACAGATTTGAAGAAGAGTTACAGACCACTGATGTAGACCACACACAAAAGCGGATCTTCATACAAAGTGGAACAGGGAAGATCAGTACTCTTCCCCCAATCAGGAGAAAAAGGAGACTTGAGTTTCAACAAGAACTAACACCACAAACAAAAGTGGTGAAAAAGGTAACTCCGCCACCCTCTCCTCCACCTGTAACTCATATATCACCGGCACAGACTCCGTCACACTCACCGGCCCACACCACCATGAGCCAAGATGACCAGGACGCTTGGGACCTATACGACGCCCCAGTATCAGATAATAGTCCTGAATCGTACCCTACCAAGCCCTCACCACCCGAGGACAGCACAGCGTATGCACAGGTGGTAGCTAGGGCAGCAGAGTTCCATAACGTGTCATTACACTCCGAACCTGTCGAGGATGACTTCCTTTTCAACACCCTCTCCTCCACCCATAGCACCTACCAGAGCCTGCCTATGCTTCCAGGAATGTTGAGGCACGCAAAGCAGATCTTCAACGAGCCGGTCAAAAGTAGGGCGATAACTCCAAGGGTGGAGAAAAAATATAAAGCACCGCCCACAGACCCTGCTTTCATCACCTCGCAACTGCCACCAGATTCAGTTGTAGTAGGGGCAGCTCGCAAGAGAGCCAACTCGCACACATCAGGCGAGGCGCCACCTCCGGATAAAGAAAGCTGCAAGTTCGACGCAGCTGGGAAAAGGGTTGCAGTACAAGCTGCAAACCAGTGGCGCATCGCAAACTCTCAGGCGCTCCTAGCGTGATATGACAGAGCCCATTGGGACGAGATGCAGCATCTCATCGAGCATCTACCCAAAGAATTTCAAAAACGGCCAAAACAAGTGGTTGAGGAGGGACAAAACATCTCCAATAACCAAATATGCTCCTCTATGGATGCAGCGGACACAGCTGCAAGAACAATAAACACCGCAGTGACCATAAGAAGGCACGCATGGTTGCGCACATCTGGCTTTAAACCGGAAATTCAGCAAGCAGTGCTCAATATGCCGTTCAATGAAAAACAATTGTTCGGACCCGAAGTGGACACGGCAATTGAGAAGCTGAAAAAGGACATTGACACAGCCAAGGCCATGGGCGCACTCTATTCCCCGCAGGGCAGAGGCACTTTCGGAACCTTCCGCAAAACAACCTTCAGAGGGGGGTTTCGGGGTCAGGCCACACAAGCCAGCACCTCACATTCAACACCGTCCACCTACCAGGGACAGTACCAAAGGGGAGGCTTTCGGGCCAGTACAAGGGAGGACAATTCCCTAGAAACCGGGGAAAATTTAAAAGCTCAAAAACACCTACAACCAAACAGTGACTCACAAGTCACTCAACCCCTCCACACAACACCAGTGGGGGGAAGACTAAGTCAATTTTACCAATCTTGGGAGGAGATAACAACAGACACTTGGGTCTTAGCAATTATCCAACATGGTTATTGCATAGCATTTCTCCAACTCCCTCCAAATGTCCCACCAAAACCACAAAATATGTCAAAACAGCATTTAGACCTTCTGGAACTAGAAGTCCAAGCATTACTGCAAAAGGACGCAATAGAATTGGTACCATGTACACAACTAAACACAGGAGTTTACTCACTGTACTTCCTAATACCAAAAAAGGACAAAACACTGAGACCAATCCTAGATCTCAGAACACTAAACACCTACATCAAATCAGAACACTTTCACATGGTCACGCTACAAGACGTGTTACCACTGCTAAAGCAACAAGACTACATGACAACCTTAGATCTAAAGGACGCGTATTTCCACATACCGATACATCCCTCGCACAGGAAATACCTAAGGTTCGTGTTTAAGGGAATACATTACCAATTCAAAGTGTTACCGTTCGGTATAACGACCGCACCAAGAGTATTTACAAAATGCCTAGCAGTAGTTGCCGCACACATCAGAAGGCAGCAAATACACGTATTCCCGTACCTGTACCGATTGGCTAATCAAGACCAACTCACTAACAAAGTGTTCACACCACACAGATTATGTCATACAAACCCTCTACAAACTCGGTTTCTCCATCAACTATGCAAAATCACACATTCTGCCGTGCAAAACACAGCAATACTTAGGCGCGACAATCAACACAACAAAGGAACTAGCCACTCCAAGTCCACAAAGGGTTAAACATTTTCCCAAGGTTATACAAGCCATGTATCCAACACAAAAAATACAGGCAAAGATAGTATTAAAGCTCCTAGGCATGATGTCCTCATGCATAGCCATTGTCCCAAACGCAAGACTGCACATGAGGCCCTTACAACAGTGCCTAGCATCACAATGGTCACACGCACAGGGTCACCTCCTAGATCTGGTGTTGATAGACCGCCAAACATACATCTCGCTTCTATGGTGGAACAGTATAAATTTAAACAAAGGGCGGCCTTTCCAAGACCCAGTGCCACAATACGTGATAACAACAAATGCTTCCATGACAGGGTGGGGAGCACACCTCAATCAACACAGCATCCAAGGACAATGAGACGTACATCAAACAAAGCTGCATATAAATCACCTCGAATTGTTAGCAGTATTTCTAGCGTTAAAAGCATTTCAGCCCATCATAACTCACAAATACATTCTTGTCAAAACAGACAACAATGTATTATCTGAACAAACAGGGGGGAACACACTCGACACAGCTGTGCCTCCTGGCACAAAAGATATGGCAATGGGCAATTCACAACCACATTTGCCTAATAGCACAGTTTATTCCAGGAATCTAGAATCAGCTAGCAGACAATCTCTCTCGAGATCACCAGCAGGTCCACGAATGGGAGATTCACCCCCAAATCCTAAACACTTACTTCAAGATTTGGGGAACACCTCAAATAGACCTATTTGCAACAAAGGAAAACGCAAAATGCCAAAACTTCGCATCCAGGTACCCATACAGGCAGTCCCAAGGCAATGCTCTATGGATGAACTGGTCTCGGATATTTGCGTACGCTTTTCCCCCCTCTCCCTCTCCTTCCATATCTAGTAAACAAATTGAGTCAAAACAAACTCAAACTTATACTAATAGCACCAACATGGGCAAGACAACCTTGGTACACAACACTACTAGACCTGTCAGTAGTACCCCATGTCAAGTTACCCAACAGGCCAGATCTGTTAACACAACACAAACAACAGATCAGACATCCAAACCCAGCATCGCTGAATCTAGCAATCTGGCTCCTGAGATCCTAGAGTTCGGACATTTAGACCTCACCCAAGAATGTATGGAAGTCATAAAACAAGCTAGAAGACTATCCACTAGACACTGCTATGCAAGCAAATGGAAAAGGTTTGTTTGCTACTGCCATAATAATCAAGTTCAACCATTACACGCATCTCCAAAAGATGTAGTGGGTTACTTACTACACTTACAAAAATCAAATCTGGCCTTCTCTTCCATTAAGATACACCTCGCAGCAATATCTGCATACATGCAGTTTACCTATTCAACTTCTCTATTTAGGATACCTGTCATTAAAGCGTTTATGGAAGGCCTGAAAAGAATTATACCACCAAGGACACCACCTGTTCCTTCATGGAATCTCAACATCGTTTTAACAAGACTCATGGGTCCACCTTTTGAACCCATGCATTCTTGCGAAATACAATTCTTAACCTGGAAGGTTGCATTTCTCATTGCCATCACATCTCTAAGAAGAGTAAGTGAAATTCAGGCGTTTACAATACAAGAACCTTTTATCCAAATACACAAAAATAAGGTAGTCCTAAGAACCAACCCTAAATTTCTACCAATGTTTATTTCACCGTTCCACTTAAATCAAACGGTAGAACTACCAGTGTTCTTCCCACAGACAGATTCTGTAGCTGAAAGGGCACTACATACATTAGACGTCAGAAGAGCACTAATGTACTACATTGACAGAACAAAAGAAATCAGAAAAACAAAACAACTGTTTATTGCATTTCAAAAACCTCATACAGGAAACCCAATATCAAAACAGGGTATAGCCAGATGGATAGTTAAGTGCATCCAAATCTGCTACCTTAAAGCAAAGAGAGAGCTGCCCATTACACCAAGGGCACACTCAACCAGAAAGAAAGGCGCTACCATGGCCTTCTTAGGGAATATTCCAATGCACGAGATATGTAAGGCAGCCACATGGTCTACGCCTCACACATTTACTAAGCACTACTGTGTGGACGTGCTATCCACACAAGCCACAGTAGGTCAAGCCGTACTAAGGACTTTATTTCAGACTACTTCCACTCCTACAGGCTGAGCCACCGCTTTTGGGGAGATAACTGCTTACTAGTCTATGCACAACATGTGTATCTGCAGCTACACATGCCATCGAACGGAAAATGTCACTTACCCAGTGTACATCTGTTCGTGGCATTAGTCGCTGCAGATTCACATGTGCCCACCCGCCTCCCCGGGAGCCTGTAGAAGTTTGGAAGTTATCTTCAACATTTGTACATTTGTAAATATATTACTTAAACCTTAATTGGTACATACTTATTCATTCCATTGCATGGGCACTATTACTAACACAACTCCTACCTCACCCTCTGCGGGGAAAACCATCTAAGATGGAGTCGACGCCCATGCGCAATGGAAGCAAAGGAGGAGGAGTCCCTCGGTCTCGTGACTCAAAAGACTTCTTCGAAGAAAAACAACTTGTAACACTCCGACCCAACACCAGATGGCGGGCTATGCACAACATGTGAATCTGCAGCGACTAATGCCACGAACAGATGTACACTGGGTAAGTGACATTTTCCTTATCATGTGTGCTATAATCCGCTCTATGCCTACCTCTCCGTGGACGATACTCCTGTCCAGTTGTCCCTTTCCGACAAACCACCCGGATACCCATTGCAGTTGGGATGCCAAATAGGTCTCAAAGTCTGGGACTCCCAGGCCTCCCGAGTGGGTCGGCCTGCAAAGGGTCAAGAGTGCTGTCCGTCTACGGCCATCATCCCATATAAGTTCCCTGAGTAGGGTGTTTAAGTCGCGGAACCACGCCGATGGGATCAGCAGCAGTAAATTAGCGAAGTAATAAAGGAGGCGGGTAGTATAATCATTTTAGATAGTGATACTCTAGCCATTATAGTTAACTTCAAGGAGTGCCAGAACCTAACAGAAGCCCGCAGGGAGCGAAGTGCCCTACTGAGGTTACCGTCCCATAGGTCCCCAACTTCGTTAAACACTTGTATACCCAAGCACTTAAAGGTACACAGGGCCCAAACCACGTCCCCCGGGCACGAGGTGGGGCGTTCACAGCTCAGTAGAATGGGGAAAACAAATGTTTTGCCTATATTAAGGTGCAGTCCCGACAAAGTCCCGAAATGCTCTAAGCTCCTCAGAGCCCAGGGGAGTCCAGTCTCTCCGTCCCTAAGATAGATGAGTATATTGTCGGCGTATAGCGAAATGACATGCTCAGATTGTCCCCATTTCACGCCTTTACCCACGCCCTTCTCTCGCATCTGGGCCGCCAGTGGCTTGATGTCCAGGGCGAATAATAGTGGAGACAGAGGGCATCCCTGTCTAGTTCCCCTATGTATTGGGTAGGCGTCAGATACCGTCCTGCCCATCCTCACCCTAGCCAGGGGGGGACGCATATAATAAGTCCACCCATTTTACCCAACCCTCACCCAGACCCATTCGTAGCATCACTGCCCTCGGGTAGTCCCACCTGACGAGTCAAAGGCTTTCTCGAAGTCCACTGCAAGTAATACTCCCGCTGGGGGTTTCTCTTCCCTGGGCATATGTAGGACAGCGAAGAGGTGCCTTAAATTCAGGGAGGTACTTCGATTCGGGACAAAACCGTTCTGTTCTGCGTGTACCAGTGAGGGTATGTAGCAAAGCAAACGGTTGGCCACGATCTTACTGAGAATTTAAAATCGCTGTTCAGCATTGACAGGGGGTGAAAGTCGGCCACCGATGCCTCCTTTGATTTCAACTTGGTTTGAGGGACCACCAGTACCTCCCTCAGTGTATCCGGTAGCTCACCGCGGTGTAGTGCTTCCTATACATTTCCACCAACTGGAGGGCCAGTAGAGTCCCATACTTTTTGTAAAAGTCCATGGGGAGGCCGTCTGTCCCTGGAGTCTTCCCATGGGCTAGTTGTGATATAGCATCACGCACCTCCTCCACCGTCACCGGGCCCCTCTAGACCATCCCGCTCCTCATTTGTCAATGTTGTCAAAGAGAGCCGCCGCAAAAAACTATTGAGGGCAGTTGTCCTAAGTTCACCAGACTTGCTATACAAATGAGTATAGTATTCTTTGAAAGCATCATTTATAGGGCCCGGCCTATGTCTTCTCTCCCCCTCCTTGTCCAGCACACTCGTAATGGGCTCACCATCTCCTCCTGGCCTCACCAACCACGCCAGCATTCTACCTGATCTGCCCTCCTCTGATTGTAATGAAGCAAGATATTTTTGCACATTGTGGGACCGGAGTTATTCTTCGACCTGGGAGTGGGCTCTCTGTGCCTGGTCGTATCCCTCACTCTCCTGTACGTCTGCTTACTGTTTCTGCTCCCCCTCGTGTATTCTCTTCTCTAGACTAATCAGTTCCCGTTCAAGTGTACGTCTCACCCCGGCCGTCTGTCCCATACAGTAACCTCTTGTCGTCACTTTAAACGTCTCCCACTCCGTTGATCTGGAGGCGGTAGATCACTTATTAATTTTAATGTGGTCAGCCAGGTAGAGACGAGGGTGTTTCTGTATGCCTGATCTTCTAGGGCAGCAGGGGCCAGCCTCCATGTCGGGATGGGGACCTATCTTCCGTCACCCTCCAAGTCAGCAGTAAGGGGTTTTGATCAGACATGGTACGTCCCAGATATTCAGAGTGAATCATTCCCTGCACTAGGTTTGCTGTACAGACCACTCTATGTATTCTGGTGTGCACTCGGTGGAGACCTGAGTAGTATGAGTAATCTTTGTCATTAAGGTGCTGTTCACGCCAGACGTCCACCAGCCCCCAAGAATCCAACCATTCTCTTAGTTTTTTTGGCTATCTTACATGTCGCCGACCCTGGCAGCGGTGGGGTGGATCGGTCCAGGTCTATTTCTAGCACACTGTTGACGACTCCCCCTATCAATAGTTCTCCCATCTGCTGGCACGTGAGCTGACTAGATAACCGTGTCATGAAGGGGACCTGATCTTGATTGGGGGCGTATATACAACTCAGGACCATCGGAGTGCCATGTAATTTCCCATCCATGATCACAAACCTTCCTTCGCGATCAATGTTAGTGGACCCTACTTCAAAGGGGACCCCAGCGCTCACCTAGATCAGCACCCCCCTGGCACATGCAGAGTATTCCGTAGTGAACACCTGCCCTCTCCACCTGCATCTCAGCTTCTCTACTTCTCCTGTTGCTAAATGGGTCTCTAGGCAGGAGTTAATCAAGTAGCTCCTGGTGGAGTTCAGGAAGAGGGGGGAGGAAGTTGTCTCAGAGGGCAAGACTATATCCAACACTATAGTTGGCTGCATTCTTTCCAGGAATCGGGGAAGAGGAGGAGGAGGAGGAGGAGGAGGTAGAGGAGGAAGGAGGAGGGGAGAACAGGGTTAACTCCAGCAACCTTATTAGATGTCACTCCTGGCTTCGTATTTCAGGCTCCAAGCCGGAGGTCAACAAGAGCATCTCCTCGACCTGCCCTTCGATGGAGAACATCTATTTTGGGTCATAGTTTGACAAAATGCTGGCAAAAAAATCTACCTTTTCCCCTACCTCACTGATTGGCTTATGAAGAGTGCATGCAAGTACAAATGCCTAACAGCTGCCCAGTCTATCATCTCCCTGCTGCACAGCCTTTGATTCACAATAAATGTCACAAAAACCCACCTGCAACCCCTCAAAAGCAAGCCCCTTGTAGAGGCGGTACTTAATGTGGCCACATGCAAAGCCTATCCCACTCTGCAGAGGGTGTTAGGCTTTCAACATCTCCTACCTCTTTTTCACCCCAACTGTCAACTCGGCCAACTTTCATGCACCTGCTAAGCATAATCAATCCTGCCTCGCCATAGACTCCCACCCCTGGCTCCATATGTGGGCAGTACAAGAATTCTTATTTTATAGTGACTTCTATGCTTTGATTCTTTATCTTAGAATATCCCCCAGGCATTGGGGTGAATCTGGAAAATCTTGAGCAGTATCCCTGCATGCCTGTAGGCGGTGTTGAACGCCTCAGTGTCCTAGGCAACCTCTGCGCTGGATTTGACATGCGCTGTGCCTGCATTGGTGCCACCCCAGCATGCTGGCATAGTTAATTTCCTTTCGCGGCAACAGCGCTGATATGGAAGAGTTGCCCATGTCACTTTCTGACCATTTCCTCTGTCTCTTTTTGAACATTCTGCTCCCAGAGTGGTAAGGATATCTCCTAAAATGCCAGGCTTTAAACCCTGTTGGACTTGCCACAGGTAAATGTCTGTGACCGGCCAGCATCTGGTTTGTCTGTGGTGCCTGGAGCCAGACGACGACTCTAGGAACTGTCCAGACTGCTGCACCATGAATCTGAATGTGGAGCTGGAGACTAACCTTCTGGTGGCTGACATTGGAAGACGCCACACTGTTCCAGGTCCCGTTTGCATGGAAGTCCCCTGGCTCGCTTTCCCTTTTGATGTTGTTTTGATCGAAGTCTTCATCGGTTAAGACCGATGTGCACAAGAAGTCTAAGTCAAAACACTCTTCAACTTCACCGCACCGGTCCAAGTCATTGGATGAGGTGTGGGAACAACTCCACAAGTTGAAGCCCTACTCTCTCTCACTACCTGCAGAGCTTGAGTCCACTCCATGCCTCTCTGAAAAACCTGGACCCTGCGTGCCCACCTCTAACTCCAGGAGATTTATGAGGCTACGACTGTAGGAAATGGCTCTCTATATAATGCACTAAAATGAAGTACACTGTGCAGAGAGTCTAGTGGATCCCCATTAGGTATTGCAAAGTCAAAAGTAGATAGGACTAATGCTCTATTTTGTGATAGTGTGGGTGAGCAGTTAGGCTTATCATAGGGTAATGCTACTCATTTGCTGTATTCACAGAGGCAATAAATGAGCCACACAATGGATAAATCTGAGACCAATTTAGAAAAATAACCATTCTTTTATATAGGTTTTAAACCCAAGAACATCTTAATCTGGCAAGTAGACTTTTGAGCATAAGTACTTTGCAGTTTCAGAAATCAACACTGCAATTTTCAGAGTTCTCCTATGGAGGAAAACAATGTTAAGCAAACACAGGATTAACAACGACTTGTGAAGCCAATCTCAGGGAGCAAAGGTAAGTACTGGATACTGATCAGAACCACATCAACAGGTCACCCCAGACAGAACTGCCTAGTGGTTCTCTAAGGGAGTTGGACCTCATGACAATCAGGCTGCAGGCTGAGACATCAAGCAGGTAAGTAGTAGACTTGGGGTGACATGGGTGCACCTTTGATCGTCTTCTCCTGTACCCATGGTCGATGGGTGGAGGGGTGTCTTTAGGCATCGGGTTTTCTCATCCGGGAGCACTCTCTATCAGGGGATCCGGCATGTTGAGGCTGCAGGTGTTGTCGGGGAATCGGGAAGGGGTGCAGCTAGGGTGGACTTGAGCTCTTAGGAGCCGTGGCGTCGTTCGCACTGGTGACCCACCTAGGCTGGGGTCAGGGGTTCATGGTGCAGTGGATGCTGGAGATGTCAGATTTTCTCTTTCCACAAACCTGTGCGGGAGGGGCAGAAATGCATCCGTAGTGTCTGAACTAGTCCGGACCAGTCAGTCAGCACACTAGTAGCTGGTTGGTTTTTAGGGGGCACCTCTAAGGTGCCCTCTGTGTTGCATTTTTTTAATAAATCCATCACTGGGGTCAGTGTCGGTTTATTATTCTGAGCTGTTTGATGCCAAACATCCCAGGATTCAGAGAAGCCATCATGTAGCTGGAGAACTTGTAATGACCAGTGTCCAGCACATGGTTTTAAAATGGCTTCCCTGTGCACTTCCCATGTCACAGAATCGACATACATAGCAGAATCGTATGTGCTCATGCATATATGCCCTGTGTCTGGAAGCACCCTGCCTTAGTTGTGACTTATACCTGGCACATGCAGTGATGGGGGACCTGGCACACAGGGGTGTGGACTGGTCTTGTTTTCAATTTAGCCTGCATCAACACAGAGTCTGCAATGGCAGCACTGAATGGGTTTGGTGTGAGGTCCCTGGAAGTGGCACAACTGGTGCTGCAGCCCTCAGAGACCTTACTTAGTACCCTAGGCCCTAGGTAACAGGGGTACCATTTACTAGAGATTTACAGTGGTAGCTAAAGAGTTTGCAAAACAACTGTGCAGGTTTGGGGAAAGAGATCTAGCACTGGGGACCTGGTCGACCACCAGTCCACTTCCTCCCTACTCTCTGTTCTCTGAGTCCATGCACAAGCCCCCTCACTCCTGCCCTGCATGTTCTGTTGTGCTGCCACTCCCTCCATTTACCTTGATGTCCCTGCACACTTCTCTTGCCCTCTGTTGCCCAATTATTTGCCTCATCATTGCCCTCCAGCTTGGCCTCTGTGCTTAGCTTACTGCCCCTGCCCTCTGATGTCTGCGTGCATGCCTCTGCTCCCTCCTTTTTGCCCACCATGTTCCATGGTCCTGGCACTGACCAACCTATCTACTGAGTGTTCTGTTAAACTGCCCCGGCCCTTCCTGCCTAACTAGCATGGACTGATGGCTGCCACCAATCCCTGCCACCTCCACCCTGCCTGTCTGAGTTCCATGCCCTTATCCCCTCCCTCCTGACCTCCATGGTCAATTTTTATGCCACTCCCTTCTGCCCTCCTTGCTGTGTTGTGCTGCAGCTGCTCCTTCTGTCTGCTCTGTGTGGTTTTTTGTGAAGCCCCTACCTTCTGTCCCCCATGGTCCTTTGTGCATGCCCCTGCCTCCTCCCTCTTCCCCATTATGGCCCTTTTGCTGTCATTAACCCTTCCGCTTGCCGTGCATGGACTTCTGTCCTGCCACAGTCCCTCCCACCTGCCCACTGTGGTCAGCTCGCTGCCCCTGCCCCCCCCCCTTCCTCCTTCCCTCCGCTGTCTGTGTATGCCATTATAGTCTCACTGTTGTCCTCCATGCCAGTACCCATCCCACCTGCCCTCTATGGCCAGCTTGCTGCTCCTGCCCTCTCCCCTTGCCACCCTGTCCTCCGTTTTTCATGTGCAGGCCCATATCTCCTCCCTCCTGCCTTGTGTAGTCCGTTATCATGCCCCTCCCCCTTGCCCTTCATGGTTTCTTATGCTGCAACTGTCCATCCTGTCTATCAGGTATGGTCAGCTTGCCTCTTCCCCCTCTGCTCTCCATTGTCCATGTGCACTGCCCTGTCTCGTCCCTATTGCTGTCCATGGTCCGTTGTGCTGCACTGCCTTCCTGCTTGCACTGTGTGGTGTATTGTGCTGTTGCAACCCCTGACACCTGCCTTGTAAGAATTGCCCTCTGTGATCCAATGTACCATACTTACTAACATTTTGAACTTCGGAAGAGGGAGATTTTGGAAGGAAAAAAAACGAGGGAATTGATTTCCCAGTTGGTTTACATTGAAAAAGAGGAGATTTTTGCCAGGAGACCGATAAAATAAAGCCCTTTTGGGCTTTAAAACATGGAGTCTCCTGCCTGCTCGGGTCTGTTGGCACGTACAGTTGTACTGCCACTGCCTCTTCCTTCTACCCTGGACTGTTATATTACCATATCCTCTCTTGCTTGGCCTGCATGGTTGGTTTGCTGTCCCTGCCCTCCATGGTCCGTTGTGCTTCCACTACCCCGCCCCCTGCCCAGTGTCATCAACTTGTTCCCTCTGCACCCTCCTCCCTGCTGTCAATTCCCTGAGTCCGTACCCCTGAAATCTGCCTCCCCATAGTATTCTAATTAACAACTAGATTGCTAACATTTTATATTTATTACAAAAGTGTGGCACGCCTGACGTCATCTTGATTTTCCTCAAAACTGTGATAGATAAAGCACTTCTTTTCAATTATCAAAATGAGAGGGTCTTATTCCCATAGAAAATATGGACAGTGCTCTAAAATACTAAAATGAGGGCATATTTTCGGAGTTCTCAAATAGTGACAAAGCACTTTTAAATTCTTTACTATCTTTGTGTTTTTTTTATTTTTTTTATGCAGTTGGTCCCTTGATTATATGTTACATGTAGGGGAGAGGATGTGGCATTACGACCAGAGCTGCAGACTTTGCAACTTGAGAACCATGTTTGAGTTTCGGCATCAGCTCGACATCCTGTGATTCTGGGCAAATTACTTAATGTCCCCATACCTAAAACCAAAATAAATGTGTCCTTGTGCGGTGTAACTGATGCTGATGTAAAGCACTCCAATTCCTTTAGGTAAAGTCTGCACTATATAAAATAAAATAAAAATAAAAATAAACTGAGTGTTTTGCACACATCTGTCATTGGGCTACATTTGTGTGATATGTGTACTTCATTTGGGCTCTTTTCCCTCTGGTGGCTCTCTTGGGAGACTTATGTTATGAAGCTCCCTAACTTCCTCATTTACTGCAGTATCCTTAGTAGAAAATGCTTTGTTTTCCACTTAGATTTCATCAAGATGGCGTTCAGGTGTGCCACATGTTTGTTATGAATTCAGAATGTAAGCATTGTATTTGCTCATTAGAACCCTGTAGTAAAGCGGCTGATTGCCAGGGAATTAACTGGCAGTCTGCTGCTGTTTGTCTGCATGTCAGAATGTTTTAATGAAATAGAAGAGGAAGATATTTTTGAAAGCTCAATTACAATGTCCTCATTTTTCTTCCTACAGCACTAACAGTCATTTCTATGACCAAATGAATCCCCTACGTTTGTTCCTTTCTAAATTAAATGTCTTAAGTTTTACCCATTTGATTAAATGAAGATGGTTTCAGGTGTGCCACACTTTGTCATAAGTAAGACTGTTACCACTCTTTTTATTCCTTAGAATACTCCGGGAGGCTGTATTAGAACACAGGGGAATCAACTGACAGGCTGCTCCTGTTGGAAGTACATGGTTTACTGAGAATGTCAGACCATTCCTATATGGCTAAGAAAGATAGTGTGTATTTCAGAAAATATGCTCTCATTTTAGCTTCTGGAGTACCTTCCATAACTTTTAGGGGAAAACTATGAGAAAACCGTTTTCTCTCAGATATGATTCATGAAACCCCAGCATAAGTCTTTTTCACACAGCAAAATCACCTTAAAAAGCACCATAATTCCTAAAATTAGGATGGTACCATCAACAAATGATTTATATTGTAATTAAAATCTGTTATCACCCTTTATACATTTTCCTTTTTGTGACCCTCAAAACATGCTATTCACTACAAAGCATTTCAATGGGGACCATGCCTCAGAGTCCTGTAAGTACTGCCACGGAATGTTGTGGCCAGGCAATAAAGGGGGTTGCATTTGGGACCCCAATATGTGCTCTTTTGGGTCTGGGTGTGCTCACCCTGCCCACTTAAATATTTTTTTAATTAATTTTCAGGACACAGGGACCAAGTCTCTGAGTCTTCTATGGCTGCCAAAACCAGGATTTACTAGTCTCCTTTAAATTGGCCACTAAGAGCATATCTGAATATAAGCTGTCCAGGTATCTAGAATTCTTTTTCCTTTTAATATCTCCAAAACGGCTCAACGGATTTGGATAAAATAACAAAAAGCACTATGTGCGTACCAAGATCTAGCTTCCTGCCAAATGTTGTGTAATTCCTTCCAGCAGTTGGGGCTGTCGTCATGTCTAAAGATCCTATGGGAAAATGCTAGGAGTAAATGTGTTTTGGGACCCCCCATTTTTCTCAGCCCACACTTGACAGATCATCCCAAAACTTTGAAGATGGCAGCTAAAGTAGGTGGTGTACTAATTTTGAACATTTCGTTAAGATTCGTCAAACAGTGGCAAAGTTATTGGGAAAACAACAAAATGCTTTTCCTATGGAAACTAGGTCCTAAGATTTTACAAATATTTAAAATCCTCTTTCACCACAATAAAGGAGGAGACGCTGGCACTCCATACTTTTTCCAGAATCCATCGCTTTAGTCACATATCTACTGTACAAAGCTGAATAATCCTAAGGCTTCAGGGCTGACGCGTTTCAACCGTATTGGTCTTCATAGCCCACCTTATTTTAGTTTGAAAAAACAAGCCCTACCACCCTCTAACCTTATATCCTGTCTGTTAATAAACATAAAATAAATCTTTACACTATACTGTCAACTTAAATCATATTCCTTATATAAATCAACACCCCCTTAGCTATTTTATTATTCTCCTATTTTATATTATATATTTCAGTCATTTGTATTTATTTTTTCAATTCATTATAGCCCATATATTTTATATATTGTTCAATTTTCACTCATAATTCATCATTTTTTGAGTATCACCTGCACATAAATTCTCTTCAAAAGACATCCATTCTGATCATACATTGATTCCAAATCAATAAATTTTTTAATTAATCACAATTTTTATATTAAATAGCTAGGTGGTATAAGCCACATCACTGAACGCCCGATCAACCTTATCATTAATTGCAACACTCTTAATTCAGAAGCAAATCATAAATATCATCCCACATGTACATAAAGTTTTTCATCCTGGTTCAAACCCCACGGGGCTCTACTGTTGAGTCTAATTATGTATTCCTATTCCATCCTCCTAAGAGTTCGTTTCCTGTCTCCTCCTCTCGGAGACAGCAATACCCTGTCAATTCCCAAAAACAACATATCATCAACTTTCCCATCACGTTCCTGTCTTCAATGTCGCGCTATTGGATAATTGGCATCATTATTTTTAATCGCCCGCCAATTTTCTAAAATACGTTTTTTAAATTGGAAAAATCGGACTGCCAACATACCATAAATTACATGGACATTTTATAACATAAATAGTAAAATCTGAATTACAATTTATAACTTTATCAATCTTTCTCTCTTGCCCTATGGGCAATATATATGTCTTATAGTTTATACTGTATTTACAGGCCTTACAATTTGCACATCTGTAAAAACCTTTCTGCTTCATAAATCCCAAATTATCTTTCTTATTTATATAACCATGTACTAATACATCACGTAGAGAGCTACTCTTTCTGTATGTGATCTTTGGATAAGGGCTCATCAAAGGGCCTATAATTTTATCTGTTTTAATAAGATGCCAATATTGTTTCATAATATCCATAACTTCCCTAGAATTCGGATTAAAGGTAGTTATGCATCTCACTGTATTGTCTTCCCTCTCTCGTTTTTTTGGAATCAAAAGGCTATCACGTTTCGTATTCGCTACTTTTCTACAAGCTTCCTTAATGACTTTAAGGGGATAACCTCTGGATCTAAACCTTGTAACCATGTTCTTCTGTTCTTTCTCAAAATTAGTGCTCGTACTACAATTTCTTCTCGCTCTCAATAATTCGCCGTAAGGTATACTCCACTTCAATCTCGAGGGATGATGACTCTTGGCATGCAATATACTGTTGCCAGCCGTACTCTTCCTGACCAAATTTGTTGAAACCTTTTCTCCCTCTATTGTCACCTGGACCTCTAAAAACTCCATGACCTATCTGTCCAATTTATATGTAAATTTCAAATTAAATTCATTTCTCGGTAACCAATTAAAAAAATCTAATAAAATATTCTCCGGGCCATCCCAAATGAAAAATATATAATCAATAAATCTCGTCCAGAGAATCAAATGTCTCATCCACTTCTCATTCTCTTCCGCCATCACAAACCGGGTTTCCCAACAACCCATAAACAGGCATGCAAAACTTGGAGCAAAGCAACTTCCCATCGCTGTCCCGGTAACCTGTCTAAACCATTTGTCATCATACAAAAAATAATTATTTTCCAGACAAAATTTTAACATCTTCAAAAGCATTTTAGTATGTTTGTATACCCGCAATGGTTTGTCCCTAAATAAATATTCACATGCCTTAATCCCTAATTCATGTTCAATACTCGTATACAAGGACACCACATCAACAGTTACCATGATGTAGCTTTGCTTCCAAGGGACATCCTGACTTTTTGTGATAAAATCCATGCTGTCTCTACAATATGAAGTTAGACTTAAAACATAATGACACAGAAAATGATCCAAATAAATAGACGTGTTTTCAAGAAGACTATCCCTCGCCGATACTATTGGTCTACCTAGTGGATTATTTCTGTCTTTATGGATCTTAGGCAACATGTAAAAACATGGTGCAACTGTTTTTTTCACTGTCAAAAACTGCAATGCATCCCTACTGAGTAGACCCTGATCAAACCACTCTGAGAGCAAAGAATGGTAAGATTTTATAAAGGTCTTATATGCCATCATTGTCAATGTCTCATAACATCTTGAACATTCCAATTGTTTCCTTGCCCCCTGTCTGTATTTATCCAAATCCCATAACATCACATTTTTTAATGAATCAAGTGCTTTCCGTTGCCCCTCTGTTAAATTACTAGCCCAACATCTCTTACCCTTCTTCCATAATTGCAATAAGTTAAATCCTACTGCCTCATGAAAGGCATCAATATTATCATGTGCGGTGGTGGGGTTACACCTTGATTTCGGTTTAAAGCCACTTCCACTTGGGCTATCAGTGTCCAATCCCAATTCTATCAATAAGTCTCTCTCTGTCTCCCACAGTCTCTCCCCTACCTCCAATTCTCTCAAATCAGCTAAACCCTCGAGATCCCCTATACATAATTCCTTAGAAGAAACCACCTCTCCCATGTCATCCTTATTCATTCCTTGCACGCTAGATCTCTTTTTGTTGTGTGAATATCTTCAGTAATTCTAATTTCCTAATAAACTGAAAAATATTAATTCTTGTTTTCACATAATCAAAATCTGCAACTGGACAGAACGACAAACCAAGTTCTAATAAGGAACGTTCTTCCCGGGTTAACTCATGGGAGGAAATGTTCACCACTGTGAGTTTATTCTCACCTACTATTTCTTCTTTTGAGTCTGTCGCAAGTGCTTCCCCTGTTGTCCATAATCTTCTTCCTGCCGTCCCCCCTCTCCTGTTCCTTTTTCGTTGCTGTTTCCTCTTCCTCTTAGAGGTTTTCTCTGAGGTCGCTGCTTCAATTGTAAAAAAAAAAAAAAACGATATTCCTCTGCTGTTGTAAATGGCACTCCCATAATCTCACTTGGGCCCGATTGATCCTCCAGATCTGAAACATCTGAACTTGATCCTATTGAAACTGTTTACTGTTGTTGGAAAGAGTTATTGCTTCTAAATTCTTTCCTTGCCATATCAAATTTCTTCCCAAATATCAGAACTCTACCCATAGAACAGTCCATCTTATCCCTCAAGAACTTTCGCTTCTTCCTTAATTTAATCTCCTCCTCCTATTTGACCAGTCTTGTCTCCATCTCCTTCATGAAGGTAATCACCTCCTCTTTTTCTGGGCTGTTCTCCAGAATCGCTTTTAACTTCTTAAGTTCCTCACTTGTTTCTTTCAACTCAATTGCTGCATATTTAGACAAACGTTCCAACATACCCTTGCCCGTAGATGCCATCAATGCGGACCATTCCTCCAGTAACCTCGGATGAGGATTCACATATGTGGAGTAATTAAAAGTTCGATGGCATATGTTGCTGCAGATACACATGTTTGGCACAGTCCGCTGCCTGGTGTTGGGCTCGGAGTATTACAAGTTGTTTTTCTTCGAAGAAGTCTTTTTGGTCACGGGACCGAAGGACTCCTCCCTCCTCGGCTCCATTGCGCATGGGCGTCGACTCCATCTTAGATTGTTTTTTTCCGCTGTCGGGTTCGGACGTATTCCTTTTCGCTCCGTGTTTCGGTTCGGAAAGTTAGTCAGAATCTCGGAAGAAAGCGTCGGTATTGTTCCGTTCGGTATCGGGATAGTTAGGTACATCGACACCGATCATCGGAAGACTTTGGGGTAGTTTCGATCCCCCATCAGGGGCCTGGTCGGCCCGACCGCGTGCGACATCGAAGCCGATGGAACGGACCCCGTTTCGTTTCTGCCCAAAATGTCACAGTAAGTATCCTTATACAGATCAGCACTTGGTCTGTAACTTGTGCTTGTCCCCCGAGCACAAGGAGGATACCTGTGAAGCCTGTCGAGCCTTCCGGTCCAGAAAAACACTCCGGGACCGAAGAGCCAGGCGTCAACAAATGGCGTCCACGTCGACAAAACAACGTTTCGACGAGGAAGAGGAAACATTCTCGGTTCCGGAATCAGAATCCGGAGACTCCGACGTCGAACAACAGCAACAAACTGTGAGTAAGACGTCGAAAAGTAAATCCATCGACAAACCGAAAGCCCAGGGGACGCCACTGCCAACAGGCCATGGCTCGACCCATAAAACAGGCGACCCGTCGAAGGCGCCGAAAAAGGGCACGCCCATAGCGAAGACACCCGACTCCGGTCGAGGGACCGCCATGGAGCAACCTCGGAGCCGAGAAAGCGGCTCCGAGAGACAAAAACAAGATACCGGCACCGAAAAACATCGGCACCGAGAATCCATGCCGAAAGGAACAAAAATTCTGTCGGTGCCGAAACCGAAAAAAGATTCTCTCTCGGCGCCGAAAAATACCACACCTTCATCCTACTCAGAGGAACAAGGAATAAGTGGCCAAATGCACAGATTTGGACAAGAGCTCCAAAGTGTAGAATCGGACTACACACAAAAGAGACTGTACATCCAGCAAGACACAGGGAAGATATCAACCCTTCCCCCAATCATGAGGAAAAGAAGGATCGGACTTCCAAAGGATGACGCACAACCACAAGCCAAAGTGGTTAAAAAAGTCACGCCTCCGCCCTCTCCACCACAGGCATCGCCGGCACAAACACCGCCACAAATGCACTCACCAGCGCAAACTACCATAAGTCATGACGATCAGGATCAAGACGCTTGGGACCTGTATGACACCCCAGTGCCGGACAATGATCCCGAGTCATACCCCACAAAGCCGTCACCGCCAGAGGACAGTACCTCATACTCGCAACTGGTGGCTAGGGCAGCAGAATTCCACAATGTCCAACTGCATTCCGATCCTATAGAGGATGATTTTTTATTTAACACCCTCTCGGCTACACACAGCCAATATCAATGTCTCCCAATGCTACCAGGGATGTTACGGCACGCAAAACAAATTTTTGAAGAGCCCGTAAAATCAAGAGCCATCACCCCAAGGGTGGATAAAAAATACAAACCACCACCCACAGACCCAGTGTTTATTACTTCGCAGTTACCACCTGACTCCGTGGTAGTAGGGGCAGCTCGCAAGAGAGCAAATTCACATACATCTGGCGACGCCCCACCTCCGGACAAAGAAAGCCAAAAATTTGATGCGGCAGGAAAAAGAGTAGCATCACAGGCAGCCAACCAGTGGCGCATCGCAAATTCACAAGCGCTGCTGGCCAGATATGACCGCGCACACTGGGACGAGATGCAACTTCTCGTAGACCATCTTCCCCAGGAATACCAAAAAAGGGCGCAGCAAATAGTTGAAGAGGGACAAACGATCTCAAACAATCAAATCCGCTCTTCACTAGACGCAGCCGATACTGCAGCAAGAACAGTCAACACTGCTGTCACCATAAGGAGACACGCTTGGCTACGCACTTCAGGCTTCAAACCTGAAATCCAGCAGGCTGTCCTTAATATGCCCTTCAACGAGAAACAACTTTTTGGCTCTGAAGTGGATACAGCCATTGAAAAACTTAAAAAGGACACAGACACGGCCAAGGCCATGGACGCACTCTACTCCCCGCAGAGCAGAGGCTCTTTCAGAAAAACTCCATTTAGAGGGGGGTTTCGTGGCCAACCCACAGACACCACCAGCCAACAAACAAGAACCACACCATATCAGGGTTCCTTCCAAAGGGGAGGTTTCAGGGGATATCGGGGGGGTCAATTCCCAAGGAGTAGGGGAAGATTCCAGACCCCAAAAACACCTCCACCTAAACAGTGACTTTCAAGTCACGCAACCCCTTCACTCAACACCAGTGGGGGGAAGACTAAGCCAATTCTACCAATCTTGGCAACAGATTACAACAGACAATTGGGTATTAGCAATAATCCAACATGGCTATTGCATAGAATTCCACAACTTCCCACCAAACATCCCCCCCAAAACATGCAAAATGTCACCACAACATTTAGAACTTTTAGGACTAGAAGTTCAAGCACTACTGCAAAAGGATGCAATAGAGTTAGTACCAGTACAACAAAAAAACACAGGAGTTTACTCCCTGTACTTTCTAATTCCAAAAAAAGACAAAACATTAAGACCAATATTAGATCTCAGGACACTAAATACCTACATCATATCGGACCATTTTCACATGGTCACACTACAAGACATCATTCCACTGCTCAAACAGCAAGATTACATGACCACATTAGACCTAAAGGATGCGTACTTTCATATACTAATACACCCTTCTCACAGAAAGTACCTACGGTTCGTATTCAAAGGAATACATTACCAATTCAAGGTGTTGCCATTCGGAATAACAACTGCACCAAGAGTGTTCACAAAATGTCTAGCAGTAGTAGCAGCACACATCCGGAGACAACAGATACATGTGTTCCCTTACCTAGACGATTGGCTAATCAAGACCAACACAGTAAAAAAATGCGCAAACGACACCACATTTGTCATACAAACCCTTCACAAACTGGGGTTTTCCATCAACTATACAAAATCACACCTAGAACCGTGTCAGACACAACAATATCTAGGAGCAACCATCAACACATCAAAAGGAATTGCCACTCCAAGTCCACAAAGAGTGCAGGCATTCCACAAGGTAATAAGTGCTATGTTTCCAAACCAAAAGATACAAGCAAAATTTGTGCTAAAACTTCTAGGCATGATGTCATCATGCATAGCCATTGTCCCAAACGCAAGACTACACATGCGACCCTTACAACAGTGTCTAGCATCACAATGGTCACAGGCACAGGGTCAACTTCAAAATCTGGTGTTGGTAGACCGCCAAACATACCTCTCGCTTCTATGGTGGAACAGCAAAAATTTAAACAAAGGGCGGACATTTCAGGACCCAGTGCCTCAATACGTTATAACAACAGATGCTTCCATGACAGGGTGGGGAGCACACCTCAATCACCACAGCATTCAAGGACAATGGGATATACACGAAACAAAATTTCATATCAATTACCTAGAACTGTTAGCAGTATTTCTAGCGTTAAAAGCCTTCCAACCCATAATAACACACAAATACATTCTTGTCAAAACAGACAACATGACAACAATGTATTATTTAAACAAACAAGGAGGAACACACTCAACACAATTGTGCCTCCTAACACAAAAAATTTGGCAGTGGGCGATTCACAACAACATTCGCCTAATAGCACAATTTATTCCAGGAATACAAAACCAACTAGCAGACAACCTTTCGCGAGACCACCAACAAGTCCACGAATGGGAAATTCACCCCCAAGTTCTGAACAAGTACTTTCAAATTTGGGGAACACCCCAGATAGATTTGTTCGCAACAAAAGAAAACTCAAAATGCCAAAACTTCGCATCCAGGTACCCACACCGCGAATCACAAGGCAATGCTCTATGGATGAGTTGGTCAGGGATATTTGCGTACGCTTTTCCCCCTCTCCCTCTCCTTCCATATCTAGTAAACAAGTTGAGTCAAAACCAACTCAAACTCATACTGATAGCACCCACATGGGCAAGACAACCTTGGTATACAACTCTACTAGACCTTTCACTAGTACCGCATGTCAAACTACCCAACAGGCCAGATCTGTTAACACAACACAAACAACAGATCAGGCATCCAAACCCAGCATCATTGAATCTGGCAATTTGGCTCCTGAAATCCTAGAATTCGGACACTTAGACCTCACACAAGAATGCATGGAGGTCATAAAACAGGCTAGAAAACCTTCCACTAGACACTGCTATGCATCTAAGTGGAAAAGATTTGTTTACTACTGCCATGCCAATCAAATACAACCATTACATGCCTCTACTAAAGACATAGTAGGATACTTACTACATTTGCAAAAAGCAAATCTCGCTTTTTCATCTATAAAAATACACCTCGCAGCAATATCTGCTTACCTACAAACTACTCATTCATCGTCTCTATTTAGAATACCAGTTATTAAAGCATTCATGGAAGGGCTAAAAAGAATTATACCACCAAGAACACCACCAGTTTCTTCATGGAATCTTAACATCGTCTTAACAAGACTCATGGGTCCACCTTTCGAACCCATGCATTCCTGTGAAATGCAATATCTAACCTGGAAGGTCGCATTTCTCATTGCAATCACATCCCTCAGAAGAGTAAGTGAAATACAGGCATTTACCATACAAGAACCATTTATTCAAATACACAACAATAAAATAGTTCTAAGAACAAATCCAAAATTTCTGCCAAAAGTAATCTCACCATTCCATTTAAATCAAACAGTAGAATTGCCAGTGTTCTTCCCACAACCAAATTCTGTGGCTGAAAGGGCACTACATACATTAGACATCAAAAGAGCACTAATGTATTACATTAACAGAACAAAGCTAATCAGGAAAACAAAACAACTGTTCATAGCTTTTCAAAAACCACACATAGGAAATCCAATCTCTAAACAAGGCATTGCTAGATGGATAGTCAGATGCATTCAAACATGCAATCTTAAAGCCAAAAGAGAATTGCCTATTACACCAAAGGCACACTCAACCAGAAAGAAAGGTGCTACAATGGCCTTTCTAGGAAACATTCCTATGAGCGAAATATGTAAGGCTGCAACCTGGTCTACGCCTCATACGTTTACTAAACACTACTGTGTAGACGTACTAAATGCACAACAAGCTACAGTGGGCCAAGCTGTACTAAGAACATTATTCCAAACTACTTCAACTCCTACAGGCTAAACCACCGCTTTTAGGGGAGGTAACTGCTTTATAGTCTATGCCAAACATGTGTATCTGCAGCAACATATGCCATCGAACTGAAAATGTCACTTACCCAGTGTACATCTGTTCGTGGCATTAGTCGCTGCAGATTCACATGTACCCTCCCACCTCCCCGGGAAGCCTGTAGCCGTTTAGAAGTAGATCATAAATCTTAAACATCTGAACATTTGTAAATAATTATTAGAAACTCTTAACGTACATACATATTCACTCCATTGCATGGGCACTATTTATACCAAACAACTCCATCCTCACCCTCTGCGGGGAAAACAATCTAAGATGGAGTCGACGCCCATGCGCAATGGAGCCGAGGAGGGAGGAGTCCTTCGGTCCCGTGACCAAAAAGACTTCTTCGAAGAAAAACAACTTGTAATACTCCGAGCCCAACACCAGGCAGCGGACTGTGCCAAACATGTGAATCTGCAGCGACTAATGCCACGAACAGATGTACACTGGGTAAGTGACATTTTCATTCTCAAACCACGTGGAATCCTTCCTACTTCAATGTAGTTATTTAATGATATAACCTCCCAACTTCTATTAACCTCCTTTTTACATAACCTTTCCAGTTGCCACGATTGTTGTTTCAAACTTTTCTTTCCATCAATTTCAGCTCCCCGTTTTTGCCCATCATTTATCAAATAAATTCCGAGCTGCCTCCATTCTTGACTTAATAGCTTCATTTATCTCCATCATATTCTTCCTCTTTACAAGTCGTCTCAATAGTTCAAATCAACAAAATATTCCTCGCTTTTCATTTACATGTACACTCCTTATATTAAAATGTCATGTGGGAAAATATACAAAAGGCCAATCTTAATCCCTCCATTATTTAAATTCAAGAGAAACACCTGAAATCAAGCTCAAATACACACTCCGTTCAACGAGTGCCCTCCAAAGGACGGCACCCGTAATAATAACAATACGTGTTATTCCTTGGTCGTCATCCCGAACTGCCGAAAAAATCCTTCCACAAATATAATTGATTTTGAAGCTGGGGTGTCGCGTAGCTAACACTAATCAGGTTCACTCAAAATACAAATAACAGCATGTGTTATTAATTACCAGCCGTTCCAAAGGCCATGCACAGCATGTGATTGGGTGGTTATAGGGGTTGACCGCAGGGCTTGTCACAGTCCAATCCCTGCAGCTAGGCCCCGCTGTGCACTGCCAAAGGCTGTGCACAGCATGTGGTTGTGTTGTTATAGGGGTTGGCTGCAGAACCTGGCCACAGACCAGGCCAGGCCTTGCGGCCAACCGCCACTGCACACGGCCAAAGGCCATGCGCGGCGGTGGTTGGATTAACGTAATGACAATAACTTTACGTTAAAAAAAAGCAATAGAAATTCACTTAAAAAACAAAGGATACAGTATGGTTATAGTTAGGCTCACAGTTTAAATGTTCAAAACCATAGAAATTCACCTGTTATAGTTGGTTATCTCAAGTAACTAACTTGTGCCCTAAGGTAACTATAACGCTCACCCTCGCCATGTACAGTTTTTTCATCAAACAATTTACTACAAATATTGATATTATCGGTGAAGTTATCAAAGATGTCGTGAGTGCCGTAATTTGTGGGGTAATTAGTAGTGTATAGCAAGGGTGCGAGTTATAGTTACCTTGGGGCACGAGCTATAGATACTTGAGATAACTCTAACTTGAACAGCTCCCAGTGCTTTTGATTTGTCTGTGCGTGTCCTGTAAAAATCCTTGCTTGCTAATGGGCTGCCTTTCCTCTTTCTCCCTTTTTTAAAAATCTTTCATGTCTTCCCATGGGGCAGGCACCAAGTACTGTATCCTTGCACTTTGGTTCACTATCTCTTCCTTTGGTGGACTATTTTTTGTATTTTTTTTTTCCTGCTTGTGTTACACTGTGGGTGCTTGGTCCGCTTCGTGCCCGTATTTTATTGCAGCTTCCCTACTGCCATCCTTCCCGCACCTCCCGCTCCATTACTTGTTGCCCCGTGCCATGTGTGCTAATTGCAGGCACCACAATAGTGTATAAGGTATTTATTTGTTTTTCTTTGTTTCCTGCTGATGGCAGCCTAAAGCCGTAGTTATAATATGAGTGTGGAGACCACGCGGCTTTCATTGTATCAACACAGCTCCCGTGCAGATTTTAATATATCAGAGGGCCCCTGCTTCATGGACGCCTCAACTTATGTTTCTTCTCTTTTTTTTTTTTTTTCCCCCCTTCAAGAAGGTAGAGAGTACAATTTTGCAGGTCGCTAAGCTTTAATTTGATGAACTCAGCACCCGTGTGGCTTTTATTTTATCAGCACGGTGTCCTCTGCACAAACCCTGTACGTTATTTTTCTGCATATATATTTTTTTATTTATCAGACAAAAGTAGCGTGTGTGATTTTTGCAGGTCACACAGCTTTAATTTTATCAACATGCCACCCTTGCGTCTTTAATTTTATCAGTACAGTGCCCGCTTCACAGACTCCGTGCTTTATAATTCAGATTTGTTTTTTTTGTTGTTTTTGATGAAGGCAATAGTGTGTGTATGCGTGTATTTGTTTGTGGACGTAGTATTTTCCTGTCATTCTTGCCCGTGGCATCTTCAAGGTATTGTAATATGAGCATGTGTTTATACGCTTTTAAAGTGCATTGGACTTAGCTTTACTTCTGTAAGTGTAAATAAACGCTTTCATTTCCTATCGAGATGGCAGTGTGTTTATGTCCGCAGGCCCCGAAAAAAACATAAAAATGTTACTAAACCTGCAGGTCGAGTAGCTTTAATAATCTACTCGACCTAACTGTAATGTACTTGACCCGGAAACTCTTCTCAAATTGTGTGATCCTAGGCAAATATTGAATTTTACAGTCGCCTTTTTCTTCATTCTCACATATGAGTGCACCTTCAGATATGTGAGTTCAGCATTTCTGCTGTAAAAAAAAATCCTCTTTTGTTAGATTAAATACTCTAAACGTTTTCTCCATGTATAATAAATCTAACCCTCATATAGGGTACGCATGATCCATGCATGACTTGCCACTCAGTTTACTAATAGCTTTGATATCAGGACAGAAGTGTTTCTTAGTTTCTTTAAATACTCACTTCTAATAATTATATTACTAAAGTATGATGTGGTAGCGCACTGTCATTTACAGACAGTAAATTTCCAGGAAATGTTCAAAAACCTTACCACTAACTTGCAGCTTTACTGAAAAAAAATGTATACTGTATTAACAATAACCAGTGAAAATTGGGTTTCAGAAAACATTTATCATTTGCACATCACCAATTATTGTTGTGACTTTTTCATTCTATTAAAATATTTTTTTCATCACACAGAAGTACGAAACATGGTCTTTCACAGCTACTGAAATATATTTAGAAATATTTGTAAAGTCAGACAATTCACCTTACAAAATCCTGGAACGCTGCAGTCACAAGGAAAAGTATTTGCATTGCAAGAAAACAAACTGACTTTTGACCTCTGTCTCTGAAGACTGAGCAGATGTGACAAGAATAGGATTTAAAGGCATGTTAATTGTTAATTTAGTTTCCGGACTGAACAGAACACCTGTTCTTTGTCCACTCGCCAGAAGGGGTGAGTAAGATCTAAAAATAGCTGGACCTCATAAAATAAAACTCTCCATAGCGAGTGGTCGAGTAGATTTTTCGAGCCCTGATCCGCATATTTGTTTAACGATATAGTATTCTCCTTTTGTTCCTGCTCGTGGCAGCTTCAAGGCATTGTAATGTTAGCGTGTGTTTGGCGCGGTTCCGTAAGTGATTTTCCAGAGAGAAGGTAACATGTGTATGCATGTTTACCATGCATTTTGCTTGGCTTTCATTTTGGTGCGTAAACTAACTTTTGTTAAACATTCCTATTAAAAAGGGAATGTGTGTATGCACTTTTTAGATATGGGCCATTCTATTTTTTTTAATATTTACAACTTCTGGCTAGGTAGACGCTACAATTGATATAAAGTACACCTAAATGTGTGGCAAACACCACCATCCAATTCTATCATACTGACTGCGCTCTCTTGTACGCTTTACCACTGTTCTCTTTCCAGACCAATTCTATCAGTCCAACATACCATCTTTCGCGGGGTACTTTAACATTCACTGTCAGTGAGCATCTCTGGTATACTTTGCCACTGTTCTCTCCCCCACACCAATTCCATCCATTTCCAGATGCTAGCTGTCGCTTGTATATTAAACTTTTATACAGTATACACAAAATTGTTGTTAAAAATGAATTTCAAAGGTATGGTGCACTGTGCTAATGCCTTTAAATCAACTAAAGTAATCGCTTTAAAAACGTGCCCAAGTGCAGCCCTGCCGATGTATACTTAAGAAAACATTTACTTACATTATTGGGAAGGGATAACCACGATAATAATGGTTTACCACTTAGTGACAGACTTAGCTTCATGGGAACCAATGCCCTATCTCTGTGGGAGGTTTGACATCCTCTGATTTGTAGTACTTTAGGCTATTCCCATGTGTCTGAAAAGTATACAAATGCCGTGTGATTCTGCGATGCCTTTCTTCATAGGCATGCTAATTGGTTCAAACATTTGAATACGCCCCTCCCAAATCAAAGCCTGAAAGTATTCTTCCTCGTTAGGCTACGTCTCACTCCACACTGGCGCCGATTTCATAGCAAAGGTGTGATTGTGTCATCCTGCAAAGATGCTAACAGTTCACTGAAGGATTACCAGACGCAAATGTTTTGGCCACTTTAACGTCAAACAGACTGTGTTTTGTAACTGAAATCAGTTGCGCTTTTTTATTGGGGTTTAAATTACAGAGCATCAAAGTAGTGTATATGCGCATATGTGAGCTATCTCTGTTTCCTAAAAAGGTATAGGCACTATGCCTTTGAAGCAGCGGATTTCTTTTGGTGTAAAGTGCATTACCGCTGCTGTTACGGTACCAAATAAACAATTGAAACATTTCTAATTCACACACCCATACAACATAAGTAAATACATTTTGGGGAGCAGGGTATTATTCTTTTGGGCAGTGCTAATATTATTTCCACCAAGAAGCTACAGTGTATATGAACGTGTAAAGTGCTGATACTTGTCTTTCCCTAGGGAAGCGTATAGAAACCATTCATTTCAATCAAGAAAATAAAAAAAATATGTATGGGTTTGAGTCTCACAGGGAGCATTGCCATACTTCCTGATTTTCTCAACAACACAACTTGTATTTATATCAGTGCTCCAATATTTGGTGGTGTACTTTGTGGTTCATTCACCAATAAATAAATAAAAAAGTAAGTAGTTTTAAAAATGGGCAGAAACAATTGAGCAGCATAATAAAAACAATATTTATAATTCTATATATGCAAAACACTACTACTCAGTATCCACACACTGACAGCACTTTTTATATGTATATTTTCTTTAATTAAGTTTTATATAGCGCATACTCGACACATTAATTTTTTAGGTACGGGGAGAATAATGTACCCAGAATCACAGGATGTTTAGCCTCCCACCAAAACTTGATCTGGTTCCCCAGCTTCAAAGTCGGGTGCTCTAGCCGTTATACAACATCTTCTTTCATATGCTTTGACACTGTTCTCTTTTAAAAATGTGCAATAAAAAACAAAAATGTTTTATTGTGTTGCAATATTTACAAAATAATATCCAAAATGCATCAATTATTGTGCACAACATTAACAAATATATAAACAAACAGAACACATGCAATTTACAATTACCATACAAACACTACTGAACAACAAAGAAAAAAAATAAACACTAGGGAAAGACCTATTGGCTTTGCAATGGTCGTTAAAGAAATGTTCGCGGGATCCTTCGCGACTCACGCCGAAATTTTTGGGAAAAATGCTTTATTGCGCTACTGTACCTACTGTGGCCTTTTTTTTTTATTTTATATATATATATATATATATATATATATATATATATATATATGTTCGATGGCATGTGTAGCTGCAGATACACATGCTTTGCACATCCTGCCATCTAGTGTTGGGCTCTGAGTGTTACAAGTTGTTTTTCTTCGAAGAAGTCTTTTAGAGTCACGAGATCGAGGGACTCCTCCCCTTTCGGCTCCATTGCGCATGGGCGTCGACTCCATCTTAGATTGTTTTCTTTCCGCCATCGGGTTTCGGACGTGTTCCTTTTCGCTCTGCGTTTCGGTTCGGAAAGATAGTTAGAATCTCGGAAAATTTGACGGTATTGTTTGCGTTCGGTATCTGGTTAGTTACAACAGATCGACACTGAATTTTGAAGAGCTCCGGTGGCCCTTCGGGGTTTTCGATACCCCGTCGGGGCCTGGTCGGCCCGACCACGTGTCTCTTCAAGGCTAATGGAACGGACCCCATTCCGCTTCTGCCCCAAATGTCACAACAAGTATCCTTATACAGATCAGCATCTGGTCTGTAACTTGTGTTTGTCTCCAGAACACAAAGAATATACTTGTGAAGCATGTCGAGCGTTTCGGTCGAGGAAGACATTAAGAGACCGAAGAGCGAGAAGACTACAGATGGCGTCGGCGCCGACAGGACAAAAACACTTGGAGGAGGAAGAAGAAACCTTCTCCATCGAGGATTCGGACTCCGACGAGGTCGATCCCGAACAGACGCCGAAAACCGTGAGTAAGACGTCGACACACAAAGCTCACGGAAAGACCACTAAAGCCCAGGGGACGCCACCGCCAGCAGGCCATGGCTTAACCCGAAAAATAGGTGACCGATCATCGGCACCAAAAACGGGCACGCATGTGTCGAAGACATCCGACTCCGGTCGAGATACCGGCACAGAGCAGACTCGACCCCGAGACAGCGGGTCAGAGCAAGTTCGGCACCGAGAGGTCAGCACCGAGAGACTGGGACGCCGAAAATAAAAAAAAGTGTAGTCGGAGCCGAAAAAGACTGCAGAAAAAGTTTCCATTTCAAAACATCCGGCCTCGGAACCGACAACAAGTTCCTACACAGAGGAACAGGGACTGTCCTCACAAATGCAAGGACATAGATTCGGACAAGTACTAGAGTCAGTGGAGCCAGACTACACTCAGAGAAGGCTCCACATCCAAAAGGACACAGGGAAGATAAGTACTCTTCCCCCAATTAGGATGAAAAGAAGACTTGCCTTTCAAGAAAAAGACAAGCAGCCACAGGCAAAGGTGGCAAGACCAGTAACCCCGCCACAATCTCCACCACGCTCAATGCACACATCACCGGTAGCCACTCCACCACTGATGCAGTCGCCAACTCATACTGGAATGAGTCAGGATGATCCCGACGCATGGGATCTTTATGATGCGCCAGTATCAGATAACAGCCCAGACTGTTATCTAGCGAGACCGTCGCCACCTGAGGACAGTACAGCCTACACACAGGTGGTGTCAAGAGCAGCGGCGTTTCATAATGTCACACTGCATGCAGAGGCCTATTGAGGATGCCTTTTTAGTTAACACACTATCCTCCACACATAGCCAATACCAAAGTCTCCCTATGCTACCTGGAATGCTAAAACACTCCAAACAGGTGTGAAGGGCAGGGCCATAACTCCAAGGGTGGAGAAGAAATACAAGCCACCGCCAACGGACCCTGTATACATCACGCAGCAATTAACACCAGACTCTGTGGTAGTACGGGCAGCTCGCAAGAGAGCGAACTCACACACCTCGGGAGACGCACCACCTCCAGACAAGGAGAGTCGCAAGTTCGATGCTGCGGGGAAAAAGGTTGCAGCATAAGCGGCCAGCCAATGGCGCATTGCCAACTCACAGGCATTGCTGGCGAGATATAATAGGGCTCATTGGGACGAAATGCAACATTTCATTGAACACTTGCACAGGTGGTGGAGGAAGGACAGAGTATCTCGAACAATCAGATACGCTCGGCAATGGATGCAGCAGATACAGCTGCTAGAACAGTAAATACAGCAGTGACCATAAGGAGACACGCATGCCTGCGTACATCAGGATTCAAGCCGGAAATACAACAAGCCGTGCTGAATATGCCATTTAACGGACAGCAGTTGTTTGGGCCGGAGGTGGACACTGCTATCGAAAAACTTAAAAAGGACACTGATACGGCCAAAGCCATGGGCGCACTCTACTTCCCAGAGAGCAGAGGCACATTTCGTAAAAAACTGTTTCGAGGGGGGTTTCGAGGACAAAGCACAGAACCCACAACCTCACAAACAAGGCCCACTTATCAGAACCAATATCAGCAGGGAAATGTTCGGGGACAATATAGAGGAGGCCAATTCCAAAAGAGTAGAGGGAAGTTCCAAAGTCCCAAAACTCCTCAAAACAAGCAGTGACTTCGACGTCACAAATCCCCAACACATAACACCTGTGGGGGGGGAGACTAACCAAGTTCTACAAACATTGGGAGGAAATAACAACAGACACTTGGGTCCTAGCAATTATCCAGCATGGTTATTGCATAGAATTTCTCAAATTCCCTCCAAATGTCCCACCGAAAACACACAATATGTCAAAACAACACATAGATCTTCTACAACTAGAGGTCCAAGGGTTGTTACAAAAAGATGCAATAGAACTGGTACCAATTCATCAGCGAGGAACAGGAGTTTACTCTCTGTACTTTCTCATACCCAAAAAGGACAAAACTCTAAGACCTATATTAGATCTCAGAACATTAAATACCTACATCAAATCAGATCACTTTCACATGGTGACATTACAGGACGTAATCCCATTGCTCAAACAACAAGACTACATGACAACACTAGACCTAAAGGATGCATACTTCCATATACCGATACATCCTTCACACAGAAAGTACTTAAGGTTTGTATTCCAAGGGGTACATTACCAATTCAAAGTGTTGCCATTCGGGATAACAACTGCGCCAAGAGTTTTTACAAAATGCCTGGCAGTAGTGGCTGCACATATCAGGAGGCAGCAAATACATGTGTTCCCGTACCTAGACGATTGGTTAATCAAAACCAACACGCAAGAACGGTGTTCACAACACACAAAGTCTGTCATAGAAACCCTCCACAAACTAGGTTTCTCACTCAACTACAAAAAGTCACACCTTCAGCCGTGTCAAACACAGCAATACTTAGGGCCGACAATCACAACAAAAGGGATTGCCACTCCAAGTCCACAAAGGGTACAGGCATTTCACAATGTAATACAGGCCATGTATCCAAAACAAAGGATACAAGTCAAGATGGTGATGAAACTACTAGACCTGATGTCCTCATGCATAGCCATTGTCCCAAACGCAAAGTTGCACATGTGGCCCTTACAACAGTGCCTAGCATCACAATGGTCACAGGCACCGGGTCAACTTCTAGATCTAGTGTTGATAGACCGCCAAACATACACCTCGCTTCAATGGTGGAACAATATAAATTTAAACCAATGGCGGCCTTTCCAAGACCCAGTGCCTCAATACGTAATAACGACAGATGCCTCCATGATAGGGTGGGGAGCACACCTCAATCAACACAGCATCCAAGGACAATGGGACACTCAGCAGAGACAGTTTCACATAAATCACTTAGAACTACTGGCAGTATTTCTAGCGTTGAAGGCATTTCAACCCATAATAAGCCACAAACACATTCTTGTCAAAACAGACAACATGACAACGATGTATTATCTGAACAAACAGGGAGGAACACACTCGACACAGTTGTGTCTCCTGGCACAGAGAATATGGCATTGGGCGATTCACAACCACATTCGCCTAATAGCACAGGTTATTCCAGGTATTCAGAATCAGTTAGCAGACAATCTCTCTCGGGATCACCAACAGATCCACGAATGGGAGATTCACCCCCAAATACTAAACACTTACTTCCAAAGATGGGGAACACCACAAATAGACCTATTTGCAACAAAAGAAAACGCAAAATGCCAAAACTTCGCATCCAGGTACCCACAAGATCAATCTCAGGGCAATGCGTTATGGATGAGCTGGTCAGGGATATTTGCATATTCTTTTCCCCCTCTCCCACTCCTTCCGTATCTAATAAACAAATTGAGTCAAAACAAACTCAAACTCATACTAATAGCACCAACCTGGGCAAGACAACCTTGGTACACAACACTACTAGACCTCTCAGTAGTGCCTCATATCAAGCTTCCAAACAGACCAGATCTGTTAATTCAACACAAACAACAGATCAGGCATCCAAATCCAGCATCACTGAATCTAGCAACTTGGCTCCTGAAGTCTTAGAATTCAGACATCTAGACCTTACACAGGAATGTATGGAGGTCATAAAACAAGCAAGGAAACCAACCACAAGACATTGCTATGCAAATAAGTGGAAAAGATTTGTTTATTATTGCCATAATAATCAAATTCAGCCATTACACGCATCTGCTTAAGACATCGTAAGCTACTTACTGCATTTACAAAAGTCAAAGCTAGCTTTTTCATCCATTAAAATACATCTTACCGCAATTTCAGCTTATCTGCAAATTACGCACTTAACTTCATTATTTAGGATCCCAGTCATAAAAGCATTTATGGAGGGCCTAAAGAGAATTATTCCACCAAGAACGCCACCAGTTCCTTCATGGAGTCTTAACATTGTCTTAACACGACTCATGGGTCCACCTTTTGAACCCATGCACTCATGTGAGATAAAATATTTAACATGGAAAGTAGAGTTTCTCATTGCCATCACATCTCTAAGAAGAGTAAGTGAAATACAGGCATTTACCATACAAGAACCCTTTATTCAGATACACAAGCATAAAGTAGTTTTACGAACTAACCCAAAGTTCTTACCAAAAGTCATATCACCGTTTCACTTAAATCAAACAGTAGAACTGCCAGTGTTCTTTCCAGAACCAGATTCTGTAGCTGAAAGAGCACTACATACATTAGACATCAAAAGAGCTTTAATGTACTACATTGATAGAACAAAACAAATACGGAAAACAAAACAACTGTTCGTTGCTTTTCAAAAACCTCATACAGGGAATCCAATATCCAAACAAGGCATTGCCAGATGGATAGTTAAATGTATTCAAACCTGTTATCTCAAAGCAAAAAGAGAACTGCCTATAACACCAAAGGCACATTCAACTAGGAAGAAAGGTGCTACTATGGCCTTTCTAGGAAACATTCCAATGACTGAAATATGTAAGGAAGCCACATGGTCTACGCCTCATACATTCACCAAACATTACTGCGTGGATGTGTTAACAACACAACAAGCCACAGTAGGACAAGCAGTACTACAAACTTTATTTCAAACAACTTCAACTCCTACAGGCTGAGCCACCGCTTTTGGGGAGATAACTGCTTACTAGTCTATGCAAAGCATGTGTATCTGCAGCTTCACATGCCATCGAACGGAAAATGTCACTTACCCAGTGTACATCTGTTCGTGGCATGAGACGCTGCAGATTCACATGCGCCCACCCGCCTCCCCGGGAGCCTGTAGCCGTTTCGAAGTTGATCTTGAACATTTGTAAATTTGTAAATATATCACTTTAAACCACATTATGTACATACATATTTACCCCATTGCATGGGCACTATTACTATAATACACAACTCCTACCTCACCCTCTGCGGGGAAAGCAATCTAAGATGGAGTCGACGCCCATGCGCAATGGAGCCGAAAGGGGAGGAGTCCCTCGATCTCGTGACTCAAAGACTTTTTCGAAGAAAAACAACTTGTAACACTCCGAGCCCAACACTAGATGGCGGGATGTGCAAAGCATGTGAATCTGCAGCGTCTCATGCCACGAACAGATGTACACTGGGTAAGTGACATTTTCCATATAATTGTTTTTTTTTAAACATATTTTTATTGATTTTTCAAATGAGCCATACATTGTACTTCATACAGACGTTAACCGTGCCAGGATGATGATGGTTTCAGTAGGTCATTAGATTCTCACAAATTTAGATTAACAAACAACTAAAGACATTCGTACACTTCAGGGTCTGTGCAATCTGATCAACATGATTGGGTTTGTCTGCGCAAGTAATTGGCGCGTTTTGTTGTTGCGGGGGTTCCGTCGTCGCCTAACATGGGGTCTCTGTCTCTCTGCGCGGGGAGGGTGGGGGGGAAGTGAAGCACCGGGATGCTAATGTCTGTTGATTGGGCGCGTTAGCCCACCTGCATTGCCTGACGTGTGCACCTGGGGTTTTGGTGTATCGTCGGTGCGGTTGAGATGTTGTTGACGTGTGTATGTGCATCCTCTAACAAAGTGCTGTGTTGTGGCTGGGTTCTAGCCCGCGACCACCTGGGCAAGCACGGCTATCCAAGGTTCAAGGAGGTTTTTCGTCGTTTTTTGCCTCTAGCCCTGAGACCAATGCGCCCCAGGTCTCACAACCCGCGTGTCGCAATCCCCCCGTGCCAGGTTAACCAGTACCTGGTGCTCAGCGTGAGTCCATCGCAGTGTGAGGGTGAGCCAGTCTTTCAGGTTGGGTGCTTTAGGGGCTTTCCAGTTCATGGCTATCAGTCTTTTGTACATTGCATAAGCTAGGTCCACAAACCTGTGTAAGTGTTTGTGTTTTTTCGTCCTTGTCCTAAGGCCAAGTAGGCAGGATTTGGGATTCGCGTCCAGGTCTAGACCCGTCACTTCTGTTAATACTTTGACCACCCCAGCCCATTCCCCTTCTACCCGTGGGCACTCCCAGACCATGTGGTAGAACTGCGCTACTGGTGTTTTGCATCTGGGGCAGGTCGGGTCAGTCCCGGGGAACATGCGTTTGATCCTGGCTGGTGTTAAATATGTCTGGTGTATGTAGTTAAATTGTGTGTATCGGAATCTGGTTTTTTTTTAGACCTCACGTGTATGGCTCAGGGCTTTTGGCCATTCTGCCCCTGAGATCGGGGTAGGCAGTATGGCGTTCCATTTTTCCCAGACTTTTAGCAAATTGGGTTCCGGGGGCTTATTCAGGAGATTGTATGAGTTTGAGACTGCTTTGGCCTGGGTGTCACAACTCAGCATGTGATGTAGGGTAGCTGAGGTGTCTGGTTCTAGGATCTCCAGACGCCCTTGTTTTTCTGATTGCGTGGCATATGGCGTGGTAGGCCAGGAATTGTCCCGAGGTCAATGCTGTAAGGGCTTGCATGGATTCGAAAGACATTAATTTTCCTTCTTCGAAGCAGTCTCCCACTGTGTATATGCCCGCATCTGTCCAGGTTGTGGGCGAGTATGATCCAGTCTCGGTCCACCCGGGAATCCGCTCTAGCGGAAGAAGCGGAGAATAGGGAAGTTCTTTTGCATTTATTTTTAATATACCTCTTCCAGCATGCGTGTGCCGCTGCCATCAGTAGGTTTTCACATGAGCTTTTGACTTGGTTATTCGTAAGCCACACAAGCAGAGGGACTCCCTGAAGTCGGGAGTTCAGCCAAATGGATTCCGCTGAGCTGGGCCTGTGGATCCAGTTCAGTCTCCACTGCAACTGTGCGGCCGTGGAATAGAGTTCAAAGTTTGGGGTGCCCAGTCCTCCCGCAGCCACCGGGTAGTGTAGAGTGGTGAGTGCGACCCGTCTTCTACCTTCTCCCCACACAAGTTGTAGTAGGATAGCGTTCAGGCTGTTAAAAAAACTTTTGGGGATTGTGAGTGGCAGGGCCGCGAAGTGATACAACAATCTGGGTAGTAGCTTATTTGCTAAAGCCACCTTGCCCAATGGTGAAAGTGGTCGTTTGTTCCAGAATCGCATTGAGCCCTTCATGGAGGCCACCGCTCTCCCCAGATTACCATCCCTAAGGTCTTCTGTTCTGTGGTAAATATTGACCCCTAGGTATCTAAATGTGTCGAAGCACCATTTCAAGTGGGCCGCCGGGGCGTTCTCTTGTTTGGCTGAGGGCCAAATGGCGAGTGGGAATATACAAGATTTCCCCAGTTGACTATTAGGCCGGAGATCCCTCCAAACTTAGATAGCAGCGACATCACCGAGGGCAACACGTCTTCCCCCCTGCGTATGTATATCAGGGCATCGTCCGCGTATAATGATATAGCGTGGAGGATCCCGCTCCTTTCTACCCCCCATTCTTCTTTTTTGGCACGAACACGCGCGGCCAGTGGTTCCATCGCCAGGGTGAATAAAAGAGGGAACAGGAGGCATCCCTGTCTTGTACCCCTGCTGATCGAAAAGCTCCCTGATATAACTCCACTTGTTTTCACCCTGGCCTGTGGGTCAGTATACAATATGCGTACCCAGCGTGTGAATTTTGGGCCAATACCCATTTGCTGCATTGTGGCGAACAGAAAATCCCATTCTAAGGTATCAAACGCTTTTTCGATGTCAAGTGAAATCACTGCTTCCTCAGATGCGTTTGGGACAATGTCGCTCATTACGCTCAGCAGCCTTCGGATATTTAGGAAGGTGTTGCGTGTTGGGATGAATCCGTTCTGATCCTCGTGTACCAGGGTGTGCATGTAGGGGACTAACAGTTGGCCAGAATTTTACCAAGTATTTTACAGTCTAGATTCAGCAGTGATAGAGGCCTATAGGATTTAATGTCAATGGGATTGCGTCCTTGTTTCGGGAGGACCACTATCATTGCCTCCCTCATTGTGGGGGGTAGCATCCCGTTAGCCCATGCCTCTTCAAATACTTTCAGGAGATGTGCGTTAAGGTGTGTCGCAAAGGTAGAGTAGTATTCTGACGGAAGGCCATCTGCATTTATTCCTAGGTAGTTGTTCAAGGGCCTTATTGAGTTCTCCTAACGTCAGGGGGGCTTCTAGTGCCTCTCTGTCTGCTCGTGTGAGTTGGGGAAGGGGTGAGTCTACCAAGAAGGACCTGAGTTGCCGGGCGCTACAGGATGTGCGTTTGGTGTATAATTTTGTGTAATATTCTCTGAACGCATCATTTATTTCTTCCTGTGTGCTTGCCAGTGCACCTGAGCCTATCTCTATTGCCCCTATCGGGGGCGTTGCCGGTCCTCGCTCAGGAGCCATGCAAGTAGTCTACCCGATCTGTCGCCTTCCATTTGTAGTCGGGCCAGATGGTATTTGTGGTCATGGAGGCGCAGTGTGGTGTCGGCGGTGGCATATTCTGCGCGTGCTTCTTTTAGTGTCGTGTATGGTGCTTCGTTGCGAGCCACTGCATTTTCTAGTGTTCTTAATTTCATCTCTAATTTACCGACCTCTGCGTGGAGTGTACGTCTCACCCCCCATGTAGTGGAGATACAGTGGCCACGATTTACTACTTTATGCGCGTTCCATTCCACTGCTCTTGAGTTTGCGGTGTCAGTGTTTAATTCCCAGTACTGTTTTAGCACTGTTCTCAGTGTGTCTGTGAATGCTGGGTCCTGTAGGGCTTCCACTTGAAGTCTCCATGTTGGGATCGCTTGGCGCCTCCTACCCAATTCCAGGGTTGTTTTGGGCGGTGAGTGGTCCGAAAGTGTCTTAGCTAAGTATTCTATCTCGCTGACTGTTGTGCAGATTTCCTGAGTGCCCCACATTAAGTCTATCCTAGTGTGCACCTTATGTGGTATTGAGTAAAATGAATATTCCCTCTGTAATGGATGCTTCACGCGCCATATGTCGTGAAGGCCCATATCACTGGCCCATGCTAACAGCGGGCGTCTGGTGTATCTGTTAGCTATCACTTGTGCGGGGGGTTAGACCTGTCCAGCACCGGGTCAGGTGTACAATTAAAGTCCCCGCCCCATATAGCGGGTGTTTCCGTATTCACTAATAGTGCTGGGGTGAGCGTGCTCAAGAACTCGGGCAGCACGTTATTGGGAGCGTATATCCCTATAAGTGATAGTTGTTTGCCGCCCTCCACTACCACATACCTTCCTCCCTGATCTATCCTGTGTGATGTTTGGAGGAAGGGGACATTCCCCGCTATCCATATGAGAACCCCTCTCGCAAAAGTTGAATAAGATGTACCTACTATCTGACCTCCCCATTTACTTCGCAGTTCTTGCAGGTCCGGATCTTGCAGGTGGGTCTCTTGTAGGATTGCGATGTGTGCGCCCTGGCGTTTAAGTCGTGCGTGCATCCTGGATCTTTTGCTCAGGTTCCCAAGTCCCCTAACATTCCAGGTAACTATATCATATTTATGTGCGCTGTAGGCTGTGGGTTGGGCCTTGTTTATTTTGTGAGGGTATGTCTGGCACCCCACCCACCACCGGGACCCAGCCGGATCCCCCCACCCCCGTTGCATCAGCAGTCAGGCCCCCCTGTCTTGGCAATGATCCCTGTATTACGAACAGACCTGCAGTGTACGAACTGGTGATTACCCTGTATCCCTCCCCAACTGGATCCCCTCCCGAACTGTGAACTCGTAACAAACTACACACCCCCTCGGGGTACGAACAAAACTGTGTCCATGTGGATATCTGTGCGGGAGCGATGTTACTGTCTGGGTGTGGCTCGTTATGGGGCTCGCACTCTGCAGACCCAGTCTGCGGATGTTTTGGGGCGTCCCTGGGGTAGCCAGTCGCTCCCGCCGCCAGCCGCGTGCAGTGTGGGTGTGGAGATTATTTCCAGTAGTAGAATTAAAGAAAAAAGATACATAAGTCCAAGTGTGATAACCACCCACTTCCCGTGGGGGTCGTGAAGTTCAGTTCCACTCCGCAGCTGCGGCGGTTGGTCTCAACGGGGGGGCGGGTCGGTGATGCTCATTCAAAGTGTGTCTGCGGTCCTAGGGGTAAGCTCCGGGCCCTTCAGTGCTTCCGTTAATGTGGAGTCCGAACTGATCGAGTCTGATTCCGAGCCTTCCTCCAGCTGTGTCCTGAGAGCCTCAAAGGGGTTCTGTGTCAGTAGGGGGGTTTCTTTCAGGACCTTGGCTCTCTCTTCTGCGGCCTGTTGCTCTGTGGGTTGTCCCCTGGGGTGCCTCTTGGAGCGTTTCCGAGACGAGGTTATTGACCAATTCACTTCGGTGCCGGTTGCATGACGGGGGTGGGCGAGCCCCTTGTCATGCATCCATGTCCAAGCGTCTTCTGGCGAAGTGAACACATGGGTGCGTTCATCTACTGTGACTCTCAATTTGGCTTGGAATAATAGTGCGTAATTTATGTCATGTTCACGGAGGCGTTGCTTTATTTGGACATAAGAGTTGCGCTGCTTTTGCACTTCCTGAGTGAAGTCTGGATAGTTGAGTCCTCATATTTGTATGGGCCTTTGTTACAGAACTGTTGCAGTATAGCATCACGGTCTCTGAAATTCAGGAACCTGGCTATCAGCGGTCTTGGGGGTTGGCCCGGCATCGGGGGTCTGCCAGGGATCCTATGCGCTCTTTCTACAGAAAATAATTTTGATGGGGCTCCATTTAGGACCTCTTTAATTAACCAGTGTTCCAACAAGAGTTCTGAGTTTTGGTCCAATGGTTTTTCAGGGAATCCGAGGAACCGTATATTATTGCGGCAGGATCTACCCTCCGCCTTCTCTGCTCTTCTCAGCAGTGTCTTAACTTCTGCGTCTAGTCGGAGAATTTGTTTTTGGTTGTCAGCTACTGTGGGGGCCAGTTCACTTAGCGCCTCTTCCGTTGACTTCACCTTTTCGGAAAGTTTGCGGTGGTCTACTCCTAAGGATATTCAGGTCTTGCGATACTGTGTCTATCTTGCTCTCCAGTGAGGATTTAGTATCCATGATTGCCTGTAGCACTTTCTCGAATTGTGAGGAATGTGCCTGGAGTGTGGTTTCCAGCGACTGCAGGGTAGGTATAAATTGTTGATCGCCGGGTGCCGGTCCGTGCGTGTTCCGGTCCTGGCTTTTCGCCGACTTGGACTTCCTGGCCATTTTTGATTTGTCCGTAGTTTCCCCTCATTTGAATATACTGCTCCACCAGATGCAACCGTGCGGCCGAGCTCATTGATAGCGCACCTGCGCCTCCTTCGTGTGCGTCCTCGCTTCACTTGTGTCCACGCGGTCACTCAAGTTCCCCTGATCGTTCGGGCAGGGGGGGGTTACACGTCCTCTCAAGTCCATGTCGGTGTGCACTTAAATTTTTGGGGGATTTTAGCCCTCGTGTTGGTCTCCAAAAGAAGTTTCGGCTCAGGCGGGCAGGGGCTCCCCGCCACTGGGCCCACCAAAGCAGCCTGGGCAGATGAAAGGCGAGGGGGGGCCAGGCTGGCGCGTCCGCACCAGGTCCCCCGCCAAAGGCTGATCCTGAGCCCTAGGTCCTCCAACAGGATAGGGATGGAGAGGGACATTCCCGTGGGTATGCGCTGAGCGAGCTTTGGGCGCTCGCGGGTCTCCCACCGCGGTCCGGCGTTCACATGGCGGGGCGGCGCCGCTCGCCACGTGTCCCGTCCAGGCCTGGTCCAGCCCGGTCGCTGGTGCCCTGCGAGCCGCGGCAACAGGTTCCTCCCGTGGCCCCCACGTCCCATCCGGGGGGTGTGCGCTTCGCCGGCGGTCCGTGGGGGGGGGGGGGTCCCGGACAGCTGGTTCCCTTAATCCTTGGGGGAGGGGGGCAGAGGGCAAGGTAGAGCCCAGCTGCAAGCCCACCGCCTCCCCAGAGCGGGTCTCCCCCGCCGCCACGCACCCACCTCACTCTCCGGTCCTACGGCCGGAGTTCAGGGCGTCTCCACAATGAAAATGGCGGCTGTAGCTCCTCCACCAGGGTCGGCTCCTCGGCAGCCCCTCGCCTGAGCCCGACGCAGGTATCGGCGAGCAGTGGGTGCCCGGAGCGGGTCCCCCCCTCCGCCTCCGGGTGTTGACGCCGCAGGAGCGCCCTTCAGACGCGCCGCGGCGAGTCTAAGACTGGGTGCCTCCCCGCAGAAGATGGCCGCCGCGGCTCCACGATGAAGCCGGCTCCCCGGCAGTTGCGCCTCTCGGCCGCACCCGGTGCCACTATTGAAGGGCGTGGGGCACACGGAGCGGATCCCCTCTCCGCTGCTGGGTTTTAGCACCCCAGGGGCGCCCTGCAAATATAAAGCGGCGAGCCCGGGACGGAGCGCTTAACTAAGCGTCCTTCCCGGTCGCCATCTTGGCTCCTCCCCATATATATATATATATGTTCAATGGCATGTGTAGCTGCAGATACACATGCTGTGCACATCCCGCCATCTGGTGTTGGGCTCGGAGTGTTACAAGTTGTTTTTCTTCGAAGAGGTCTTTTCGAGTCACGAGACCGAGGGACTCCTCCCATTTCGACTCCATTGCGCATGGGCGTCGACTCCATCTTAGATTGTATTTTTTCCGCCATCGGGTTCGGACGTGTTCCTTTTCGCTCCGTGTTTCGGGTCGGAAAGTTAGTTAGAATCTCGTAAAAAACGTCGGTATTGTTTGCGTTCGGTATCGGGTTAGTTACAACAGATCGACACCGAATTTTGAAGAGCTCCGGTGGCCCTTCGGGGTTTTTTCGATCCCCCGTCGGGGCCTGGTCGGCCCGGCCACGTGTGACTTCAAGGCTGATGGAACGGACCCCATTCCGCTTCTGTCCAAAATGCCATAACAAGTATCCGTATACGGATCAGCATCTGGTCTGTAACTTGTGCTTGTCCCCAGAGCACAAGGAAGATACTTGTGAGGCCTGTCGAGCGTTTCGGTCCAGAAAGACGTTAAGAGACCGAAGAGCCAGAAGACTGCAGATGGCGTCGACGCCGACAGGACAAGAGCATTTCGAGGAGGAAGAGGAAGCTTTCTCTATCCACGAGTCGGACTCGGAAGAGTTCGAGGCCGAACAAATGCCGAAAACCGTGAGTAAGACGTCGAAACATAAGACTCACGAGAAGTCAACAAAAGCCCAGGGGACGCCACTGCCAACAGGCCATGGCTTAACCCAAAAAATAGGTGACTGATCCGAGGCACGGAAAAAGGGCACGCTGGTGTCGAAGTCATCCGACTCCGGTCGAGATACCGCCACACAGCAATCTCGGACCCGAGACATCGGCTCAGAGAAATTTCGGCACCGTGACAGCGGCACCGAACAAATTCGGCACCGAGACACCACCACGCCGAAAATTACAAAGGTTTCTTCGGAGCCTAAAAAGACATCCGAAAAAGTTTCTGTTCCGAAACATCCAGCCTCGGAGCCGAAAACAGGTTCCTATACAGAGGAACAAGGATTGTCCTCCCAAATGCAAAAACATAGATTCGGAGAGGAACTTCAAGCAGTAGAGCCAGACTATACTCAGGCTCCACATTCAACAAGACACAGGGAAGATCACCACTCTTCCCCCAATTAAAATAAAAAGAAAACTTGCCTTTCAACAAAAGGACAAGGAGCCACAGGCAAAGGTGGCAAGGAAAACAACTCCACCACCGTCTCCACCACCATCAGTGCACACATCACCAGTAGCAACTCCTCCACTGATGCACTCCCCGACTCATACTACCATGAGTCAAGATGATCCCGATGCATGGGACCTTTACGATGCTCCAGTATCGGACAACAGCCCAGACTCGTACCCTGCCAGGCCGTCCCCACCTGAGGACAGTACATCTTACACACAGGTGATCGCAAGGGCAGCTGCTTTCCATAACGTCACCTTGCATTCCGAACCAATTGAGGATGACTTTTTGTTTAACACGCTATCCTCCACTCATAGCCAATACCAAAGACTACCTATGCTCCCAGGAATGCTAAAACATTCAAAACGAATCTTTCAGGATCCTGTTAAAGGCCGAGCCATAACTCCAAGGGTGGAGAAAAAGTACAAGCCACCGCCAACAGATCCAGTTTATATTACAACGCAGTTAACACCAGACTCAGTAGTTGTCGGGGCTGCTCGTAAGAGAGCAAACTCTCATACCTCGGGGGACGCACCACCTCCAGACAAAGAGAGTCGCAAATTTGATGCTGCGGGCAAAAGGGTTGCAGCACAAGCAGCAAACCAATGGCGCATTGCCAATTCACAAGCAGTTTTGGCAAGATATGATAGAGCTCACTGGGATGAGATGCAACATTTGATAGAACTTACCCAAGGAGTTCCAAAAAAGAGCACAACAAGTGGTGGAAGAAGGACAACGTATCTCTAATAATCAGATACGGTCTTCAATGGATGCAGCAGATACGGCTGCAAGGACAGTAAATACTGCAATAACAATAAGAAGGCACGCATGGCTGCGCACGTCAGGGTTCAAGCCGGAAAATTCAACAAGCTGTGCTAAATATGCCATTTAATGAACAGCAGTTGTTTGGGCCGGAAGTCGACACTGCTATTGATAAACTCAAAAAAGACACTGATACAGCAAAAGCCATGGGCGCACTCTACTCCCCGCAGAGCAGAGGCACATTTCGCAAAACGCCTTTTAGGGGAGGGTTTCGAGGACAACCTACAGAAACCACAACATCACAAACAAGGCCCACTTACCAAAGCCAATGTAAGGAAATGCCTCCTTGGCATGGTTGCCCCCTGACTTTTTGCCTTTGCTGATGCTATGTTTACAATTGAAAGTGTGCTGAGGCCTGCTAACCAGGCCCCAGCACCAGTGTTCTTTCCCTAACCTGTACTTTTGTATCCACAATTGGCAGACCCTGGCATCCAGATAAGTCCCTTGTAACTGGTACTTCTAGTACCAAGGGCCCTGATGCCAAGGAAGGTCTCTAAGGGATGCAGCATGTCTTATGCCACCCTGGAGACCTCTCACTCAGCACAGACACACTGCTTGCCAGCTTGTGTGTGCTAGTGAGGACAAAACGAGTAAGTCGACATGGCACTCCCCTCAGGGTGCCATGCCAGCCTCTCACTGCCTATGCAGTATAGGTAAGACACCCCTCTAGCAGGCCTTACAGCCCTAAGGCAGGGTGCACTATACCATAGGTGAGGGTACCAGTGCATGAGCATGGTACCCCTACAGTGTCTAAACAAAACCTTAGACATTGTAAGTGCAGGGTAGCCATAAGAGTATATGGTCTGGGAGTCTGTCAAACACGAACTCCACAGCACCATAATGGCTACACTGAAAACTGGGAAGTTTGGTATCAAACTTCTCAGCACAATAAATGCACACTGATGCCAGTGTACATTTTATTGTAAAATACACCACAGAGGGCACCTTAGAGGTGCCCCCTGAAACTTAACCGACTATCTGTGTAGGCTGACTAGTTTTAGCAGCCTGCCACAAACCGAGACATGTTGCTGGCCCCATGGGGAGAGTGCCTTTGTCACTCTGAGGCCAGTAACAAAGCCTGCACTGGGTGGAGATGCTAACACCTCCCCCAGGCAGGAATTGTCACACCTGGCGGTGAGCCTCAAAGGCTCACCTCCTTTGTGCCAACCCAGCAGGACACTCCAGCTAGTGGAGTTGCCCGCCCCCTCCGGCCAGGCCCCACTTTTGGCGGCAAGGCCGGAGAAAATAATGAGAAAAACAAGGAGGAGTCACTGGCCAGTCAGGACAGCCCCTAAGGTGTCCTGAGCTGAGGTGACTCTAACTTTTAGAAATCCTCCATCTTGCAGATGGAGGATTCCCCCAATAGGGTTAGGATTGTGACCCCCTCCCCTTGGGAGGAGGCACAAAGAGGGTGTACCCACCCTCAGGGCTAGTAGCCATTGGCTACTAACCCCCCAGACCTAAACACGCCCTTAAATTTAGTATTTAAGGGCTACCCTGAACCCTAGAAGATTAGATTCCTGCAACAAGAAGAAGGACTGCCCAGCTGAAAACCCCTGCAGCGGAAGACCAGAAGACGACAACTGCCTTGGCTCCAGAAACTCACCGGCCTGTCTCCTGCCTTCCAAAGATCCTGCTCCAGCGACGCCTTCCGAAGGGACCAGCGACCTCGACATCCTCTGAGGACTGCCCCTGCTTCGAAAAGACAAGAAACTCCCGAGGACAGCGGACCTGCTCCAAGAAAAGCTGCAACTTTGTTTCCAGCAACTTTAAAGAACCCTGCAAGCTCCCCGCAAGAAGCGTGAGACTTGCAACACTGCACCCGGCGACCCCGACTCGGCTGGTGGCGATCCGACACCTCAGGAGGGACCCCAGGACTACTCTGATTCTGTGAGTACCAAAACCTGTCCCCCCTGAGCCCCCACAGCGCCGCCTGCAGAGGGAATCCCGAGGCTTCCCCTGACCGCGACTCTTTGAACCTAAAGTTCCGACGCCTGGGAGAGACCCTGCACCCGCAGCCCCCAGGACCTGAAGGACCGGACTTTCACTGGAGAAGTGACCCCCAGGAGTCCCTCTCCCTTGCCCAAGTGGAGGTTTCCCCGAGGAACCCCCCCCTTGCCTGCCTGCAGCGCTGAAGAGATCCCGAGATCTATCGTAGACTAACATTGCGAACCCGACGCTTGTTTCTACACTGCACCCGGCCGCCCCCGCGCCGCTGAGGGTGAAATTTCTGTGTGGACTCGTGTCCCCCCCGGTGCCCTACAAAACCCCCCTGGTCTGCCCTCCGAAGACGCGGGTACTTACCTGCAAGCAGACCGGAACCGGGGCACCCCCTTCTCTCCATTCTAGCCTATGTGTTTTGGGCACCACTTTGAACTCTGCACCTGACCGGCCCTGAGCTGCTGGTGTGGTGACTTTGGGGTTGCTCTGAACCCCCAACGGTGGGCTACCTTGGACCAAGAACTGAACCCTGTAAGTGTCTTACTTACCTGGTAAAACTAATCAAAACTTACCTCCCCTAGGAACTGTGAAAATTGCACTAAGTGTCCACTTTTAAAACAGCTATTTGTCAATAACTTGAAAAGTATACATGCAATTTTGATGATTTGAAGTTCCTAAAGTACTTACCTGCAATACCTTTCGAATGAGATATTACATGTAGAATTTGAACCTGTGGTTCGTAAAATAAACTAAGAAAATATATTTTTCTATATAAAAACCTATTGGCTGGATTTGTCTCTGAGTGTGTGTACCTCATTTATTGTCTATGTGTATGTACAACAAATGCTTAACACTACTCCTTGGATAAGCCTACTGCTCGACCACACTACTACAAAATAGAGCATTAGTATTATCTATTTTTACCACTATTTTACCTCTAAGGGGAACCCTTGGACTCTGTGCATGCTATTCCTTACTTTGAAATAGCACATACAGAGCCAACTTCCTACAGCCAATATCAGCGGGGAAGTTTTCGGGAGCAATATAGAGGAGGACAATTCCAAAAAAATAGAGGAAAATTCCAAAGCCCCAAAACTCCTCAAAATAAGCAGTGACTTACAAGTCACACATCCCCATCACATAACACCTGTGGGGGAAGACTAAGCCAATTTTACAAACATTGGGAGGAGATAACAACAGATACTTGGGTACTAGCAATTATCCAGCATGGTTATTGCATAGAATTTCTCGAATTCCCTCCAACAGTCCCACCGAAAACACACAGTATGTCAAAACAACATATAAATCTTCTAGGATTAGAAGTTCAAGCATTGCTCCAAAAAGAGGCAATAGAATTAGTACCAAAACAAGAACTAAACACAGGAGTTTACTCACTGTACTTTCTGATACCCAAAAAAGACAAAACTCTAAGACCTATACTAGATCTCAGAATATTAAATACATACATCAAATCAGACCACTTTCACATGGTTACATTACAAGAAGTAATCCCACTGCTCAAACAACAAGACTACATGACAACACTGGATCTAAAGGATGCATATTTCCATATACCAATGCATCCTTCACACAGAAAGTACCTAAGGTTTGTATTCCAAGGGATACATTACCAATTCAAAGTGTTGCCATTCGGAATAACAACTGTGCCAAGAGTTTTTACAAAATGTCTAGCAGCAGTAGTAGCTGCACATATCAGAAGGCAGCAAATACATGTGTTCCCGTACCTAGACGATTGGTTAATCAAAACCAACACGCAAAAACAGTGTTCACAACACACAAATTATGTCATAGAAACCCTACACAAACTAGGTTTCTCAATCAATTACTCAGTCACACCTTCTGCCGTGTCAAACACAGCAATACCTAGGGGCAACAATCAACACAGTAAAAGGAATTGCCACTCCAAGTCCACAAAGAGTCCAAACATTTCACAATGTAATACAAGCCATGTATCCAAACGAAAAGATACAGGTCAAATTGGTAATGAAACTGCTAGGCATGATGTCTTCATGCATAGCCATTGTCCCAAACGCAAGGCTGCACATGCGGCCCTTACAACAGTGCCTAGCATCACAATGGTCACAAGCACAGAGTCAACTTCTAGATCTGGTGTTGATAGACCGCCAAACATACATCTCGCTTCAATGGTGGAACAGTATAAATTTAAACCAAGGGCGGCCTTTTCAAGACCCAGTGCCACAATACGTTATAACGACAGATGCATCCATTACAGGGTGGGGAGCACACCTCAATCAGCACAGCATCCAAGGACAATGGGACATTCAGCAAAGACAGTTTCATATAAATCACTTAGAACTGTTAGCAGTGTTTCTAGCGCTGAAAGCATTTCAACCCATATTAACCCACAAATACACTCTTGTCAAGACAGACAACATGACAACAATGTATTACCTAAACAAACAGGGAGGAACACACTCGACACAGTTGTGTCTCCTGACACAAAAAATATGGCATTGGGCGATTCACAACCACATTCGCTTAATAGCACAATTTATTCCAGGGATTCAGAATCAGTTAGCAGACAATCTCTCTCTGGATCACCAACAGATCCACGAATGGGAAATTCACCCCCAAATACTGAACACTCACTTCCAGATTTGGGGAACGCCACAAATAGATCTATTTGCAACAAAAGAAAACTCAAAATGCCAAAACTTCGCATCCAGGTACCCACAACATCAGTCTCAGGGCAATGCACTATGGATGAACTGGTCAGGGATATTTGCGTACGCTTTTCCCCCTCTCCCACTCCTTCCATATCTAGTAAACAAGTTGAGTCAAAACAAACTCAAACTCATACTAATAGCACCAACATGGGCAAGGCAACCTTGGTACACAACACTACTAGACCTTTCAGTAGTACCTCATGTCAAACTCCCAAACAGACCAGATCTGTTAACACAACACAAACAACAGATCAGACATCCAAATCCAGCATCGCTGAATCTAGCAATTTGGCTCCTGAAATCCTAGAATTCGGGCACTTAGACCTCACACAGGAATGTATGGAGGTCATAAAGCAAGCTAGGAAACCTACCACTAGACACTGCTATGCAAATAAGTGGAAAAGATTTGTTTATTACTGCCATAATAATCAAATTCAACCTTTTACACGCATCTGCAAAAGATATAGTAGGATACTTACTACATTTGCAAAAATCAAAACTAGCTTTCTCTTCCATTAAAATACATCTTACTGCAATTTCAGCTTACCTGCAAATTACGCATTCAACTTCATTATTTAGGATACCAGTCATAAAAGCGTTTATGGAAGGCCTAAAGAGAATTATACCACCAAGAACACCACCAGTTCCTTCATGGAACCTCAACATTGTCTTAACACGACTCATGGGTCCACTTTTTGAGCCCATGCACTCTTGTGAAATGCAATACTTAACGTGGAAAGTTGCATTTTTAATTGCCATCACATCTCTAAGACGAGTGAGTGAAATTCAAGCATTTACCATTCAAGAACCATTTATTCAAATACACAAAAATAAAGTTGTTCTACGGACAAATCCTAAATATTTACCAAAAGTAATCTCACCGTTCCACTTGAATCAAACGGTAGAATTACCAGTGTTCTTCCCACAGCCAGATTCTGTAGCTGAAAGAGCACTACATACATTAGACATCAAAAGAGCACTAATGTACTACATTGACAGAACAAAACTAATTCGAAAGACAAAACAACTATTTATTGCCTTTCAAAAACCTCATACAGGAAATCCAATTTCAAAACAAGGCATTGCCAGATGGATAGTTAAGTGCATTCAAACCTGCTATCTTAAAGCTAAAAGAGAACTGCCTATTACACCAAAGGCACACTCAACCAGGAAAAAAGGTGCTACCATGGCCTTTCTAGGAAATATTCCAATGAACGAAATATGTAAGCCAGCAACATGGTCTACGCCTCATACATTTACCAAGCACTACTGTGTAGATGTGTTAACTGCACAACAGGCAACAGTAGGTCAAGCTGTACTAAGAACATTATTTCAAACTACTTCAACTCCTACAGGCTGAACCACCGCTTTTGGGAAGATAACTGCTTACTAGTCTATGCACAGCATGTGTATCTGCAGCTACACATGCCATCGAACGGAAAATGTCACTTACCCAGTGTACATCTGTTCGTGGCATTAGTCGCTGCTGATTCACATGCGCCCACCCGCCCCCCCGGGAGCCTGTAGCCGTTTAGAAGTAGATCTTAAACATTTGTACATTTGTAAATATATTACTTTAAACTTCATTATGTACATACGCATTCACTCCATTGCATGGGCACTATTACTAGCATACACAACTCCTACCTCACCCTCTGCGGGAAAAACAATCTAAGATGGAGTCGACGCCCATGCGCAATGGAGTCGAAATGGGAGGAGTCCATCGGTCTCGTGACTCAAAGACTTCTTCGAAGAAAAACAACTTGTAACACTCCGAGCCCAACACCAGATGCGGGATGTGCACAGCATGTGAATCTGCAGCGAATAATGCCACGAACAAATGTACACTGTGTGTGTGTATATATGTTCGATGGCATGTGTAGCTGCAGATATACATGCTGTGCATATCCTGCCATCTAGTGTTGGGCTCGGAGTGTTACAAGTTGTTTTTCTTCGAAGAAGTCTCTTTGAGTCACGAGATCGAGGGACTCCTCCCCTTTCAGCTCCTTTGCGGATGGGCGTCGACTCCATCTTAGATTGTTTTCTTTCCGCCATCGGGTTCGGACGTGTTTCTCTTCGCTCCGTGTTTCGGTTCGGAAAGTTAGTTAAATCTTGGAAAAATCGACGGTATTGTTAGCGTTCGGTATCTGGTTACTTAATGCAGATTGACACCGAATCAAGAAGAGCTCCGGTAGCCCTTCGGAGCTTCTATTCTCGGCAGGGCCTGGTCGGCCCGACCGCGTGCGTCTTCAAGGCTACTGGAACGGACCCCATTCTGCTTCTGTCCCGAATGCCACAACAAGTATCCTTACACAGACCAACATCTGGTATGTAATTTGTGTTTGTCCCCCGAACACAAAGAGGATACCTGCGAGGCCTGTCGGGCGTTTCGGTCGAAGAAAACGCTACGGACCGGAGAGCACGAAGGCTTCAAATGGCATTGGCGCCGTCAGGACACCACGACGTCGAGGAAGAGGAGACTTTCTCCATCGCTGACTCGGACGAGCCCGATACAGAGCAGGTGCCGAAAACCGTGAGTAAACCAGCCACGGCCAAAACTCACGCCAAAATCATGAAGGCCCAGGGGACACCACCGCCAGCAGGCCATGGCTTAACCCGTAAAATCGGTGACCATCCATCGGCACCGGAAATGGGCACACACGTGTCTAAGTCATCCGACTCCGAGATCCCGGCACAGAGCATACTCGACACCGAGAACCTGGCTCAGACCAGACTCGACACCGAGAGACCGGCGCCAAGATAAGTCGGCACTGAGAGATCGACACACTGAAACCTTAAAAAGTGGCTTCGGATCCGAAAAAGACTGTAGAAAAGGTTTCGGTACCGAAACACCCAGCTTCGGAGCCCGAAAACAAGCTCCTACTCCGAAGAACAAGGCGTTTCAGAACAACTACAAGGCCATAGATTTGGACAAGAGCTAGAAGCAGGGGAGCCAGATTATACACAACGAAGGCTCCATATTCAAAAGGAAATAGGGAAAATAAGAACTCTCCCTCCTATAAGGGTGAAAAGGAAACTTGCTTTGCAAGACAAAGAAAAACAACCACAAGCAAAAGTGGCAAAAGCAGTAACTCCACCTCACTCTTCGCCACAACCATCACCACACCACTCACCGCAACTGTCACCACTTGCAACACCCCTATGATGCAATCACTGACCCACACAGGGATCAGCCAGGATGACCCAGATGCATGGGATCTATATGATGCGCCAGTATCAGATAATAGTCCAGACTGCTACCCAACAAGACCATCACCACCTGAAGACAGTACTGCCTACACGCAAGTGGTGTCCAGAGCAGCGGCTTTTCACAATGTGGCACTGCACGCTGAACCCATTGAGGATGACTTTTATTTAATACTTTGTCGTCAACACACAGTACCAAAGTCTCCCAATGTTACCAGGGATGTTGAAACACGCGAAATAAGTATTTCAAGAACCCGTCAAAGGCAGAGCCATCACACCTAGGGTGGAGAAAAAGTACAAGCCTCCCCCTACAGACCCTGTATACATCACACAACAACTGACACCTGACTCAGTAGTAGTAGGCGCAGCACGTAAAAGGGCTAATTCACACACCTCTGGAGATGCACCATCACCCGACAAAGAAAGTCGAAAGTTTGATGCAGCGGGGAAAAGAGTTGCAACACAAGCGGCCAATCAATGGCGCATTGCTAATTCCCAGGCTTTATTGTCAAGATATGACAGAGCTCATTGGGATGAAATGCAGCACTTTATAGAACATCTGCCCAAGGAGTTCCAAAAACGTGCACAACAAGTGGTGGAAGAGGGACAAAGTTTCTCAAACAACCAGATACAATCAGCAATGGATGCAGCGGACACAGCCGCAAGAACTGTGAATACAGCGGTCACTATTCGGAGACACGCAACGCACCTCCGGGTTTAAGCCCGAAATCCAACAGGCTGTGCTTAATATGCCTTTTAATGAACTGCAGTTGTTTGGGCCGGAGGTGGACACAGCTATAGAGAAGCTAAAGAACGACACCGATACGGCCAAGGCCATGGTCGCGCTCTACTCCCCACAGAGCAGAGGCACATTTAGGAAGACACAATTTAGAGGGGTGTTTCGGGCCCAAAGCACAGAACCCTCAACCTCACAAACTAGACCCACAAACCAGGGGACAATACAGAGGTGGACAGTTCCCTAAAACTAGAGAAAAGTTCAAAATCCCAAAGACCCCCCAAAATAAACAGTGACTTCAGTGTCACAAATCCCCAACACATAACACCAGTGGGGGGGAGACTCACAGATTTTTACCAAAACTGGGAAGAAATAACAACAGACTCGTGGGTCCTAGCCAATATCCAACATGGTTATTGCATAGAATTCCTACAATTACCACCAAATGTGCCCCCAAGAACACACGTGTCCAAACAGCACTTGGATCTATTACAACTAGAAGTCCAAGCATTGTTGCAAAAAGACGCAATAGAACTGGTACCCAACCATCAGAAAGGAACAGGTGTTTATTCCTTGTATTTTCTAATACCCAAAAAGGACAAAACTCTGAGACCCATCTTAGATCTCAGAACACTAAATCTTTACATCAAATCAGATCACTTTCACATGGTGATACTTCAAGACGTAATCCCCTTGCTCAAACAATAAGACTACATGTCAACATTAGATCTCAAGGATGCGTACTTCCATATACCCATACATCCTTCACACAGGAAATACTTAAGGTTTGTAATCCAAGGAGTACATTACCAATTCAAAGTGTTACCATTCAGGATAACAACAGCACCAAGGGTATTTACAAAATGCCTTGCAGTAGTAGCAGCCCATATCAGAAGACAGCACATACATGTATTCCCATATCTAGACGATTGGTTAATCAAGACCAACACGCAGGAACAGTGCCTTCAACACACAAAATACGTCATAGAAACCCTTCACAAACTAGGGTTCTCACTAAACTACCAAAAATCACACTTACAGCCGTGTCAAATACAACAATACTTAGGAGTAACAATCAACACAAAAAAAGGGATTGCCACTCCAAGTCCACAAAGGGTACAAGCATTCCAAAACGTAATACAAAACATGTACCCAAACCAAAAGTTTCAGGTAAAATCAGTGATGAAACTACTAGGCATGATGTCTTCATGCATAGCCATTGTCCCAAACGCAAGATTACACATGCAGCCCTTACAACAGTGTCTAGCAACACAATGGTCACAAGCACAGGGTCAACTTCAAATCTAGTGTTGATAGACCGCCAAACATACACCTCGCTTCAGTGGTGGAATCCTATAAATTTAAACCAAGGGCGGCCTTTCCAAGACCCAGTGCCTCAATACGTGATCACAACAGATGCTTCCATGGTAGGGTGGGGAGCACACCTCAACCAACACAGCATCCAGGGACAATGGGACACTCAACAGAAACAACTTCATATAAATCAGTTAGAACTACTAGCAGTGTTTCTAGCGTTGAAAGCATTTCAACCACTAATAGCCCACAAACACATTCTTGTCAAAACAGACAACATGACAACAATGTATTACCTAAACAAACAGGGAGGGACACAGGGAGGGACACACTCAACACAGTTGTGTCTCTTAGCACAAAAGATTTGGCATTGGGCGATTCACAATCACATTCGCCCAATAGCGCAATACATACCAGGAATTCGAAAAACAGTTAGCCGACAATCTCAGTCGGGATCACCAACAGATCCACGAATGGGAAATTCATCCCCAGATACTACAAACCTACTTCCAAAACTGGGGAGCACCGCAAATAGACCTGTTCGCAACAAAAGAAAACGCAAAATGCCAAAACTTTGCATCCAGGTACCCACAGCCTCACTCCAAGGGCAATCGTTATGGATGAGTTGGTCAGGGATATTTGCTTACGCTTTTCCCCCTCTCCCACTCCTTCCGTATCTCATAAACAAATTGGGTCAAAACAAACTCAAACTAATACTAATAGCACCAACTTGGGCACGACAACCTTGGTACACAACACTACTAGACCTGTCAGTAGTGCCTCATATCAAACTACCAAACAGACCAGATCTGTTAACTCAACACAAACAACAGATCAGACACCCGAATCCCGCATCGCTCAATCTAGCAATCTGGCTCCTGAAGTCTTACAATTCGGACATCTAGACCTTACACAAGAATGTATGGAGGTCATCAAACAGGCTAGAAAACCTACTACAAGACATTGCTATGCAAATAAATGGAAAAGATTTGTTTATTACTGGCATAATAATCAAATTCAACCATTACACACGTCCACGACAAACATTGTAAGCTACTTACTACACTTACAAAAGTCTAAGTTAGCTTTTTCATCCATTAAAATACATCTCACAGCAATTTCGGCCTATCTGCAAATTACACATTCAACTTCACTATTCAGAATCCCGGTCATAAAAGCATTTATGGAGGGTCTAAAAAGGTTCATTCCACCAAGAACACCACCAGTTCCTTCGTGGAACCTCAATATTGTATTAACACGACTCAAGGGTCCACCATTTGAACCCATGCATTCTTGTGAGATACAATACTTAACCTGGAAAGTAGCCTTCCTAATAGCTATCACATCTCTCAGAAGAGTAAGTGAAATACAAGCCTTTACCATACAAGAACCCTTTATGCAAATACACAAACATAAAGTGGTTCTACGCACAAATCCCAATTTTTTGCCAAAAGTCATATCACCGTTCCACTTAAATCAAACAGTGGAACTCCCAGTGTTCTTTCCTGAACCAGACTCTGTAGCGGAAAGAGCATTACATACATTAGACATAAAAAGAGCACTAATGTATTACATTGATAGAACCAAACAAATTCGCAAAACAAAACAATTGTTTGTAGCTTTCCAAAAACCTCTTGAGGGAATCCAATATCCAAACAAGGCATTGCCAGATGGATAGTTAAGTGTATTCAAACCTGTTATATAAAAGCAAAGAGAGAACTGCCTATTACACCAAAGGCACACTCCACTAGAAAGAAAGGCGCCACCATGGTCTTTCTAGGAAATATACCAATGACAGAAATCTGTAAGGCAGCCACATGGTCTACGCCTCATACATTCACTAAGCATTACTGCGTGGATGTGTTAACAACACAACAAGCCACAGTGGGACAAGCAGTATTTATTTTCTTTTATTCATAGAGCTGTGGCCAGCTTCCGCTCATCGCTCTGACCACGACAGCAGGAGCCCGTGGGGTCCTTGAGGCTCCCCCTGCGGTCCCCATAACTGTTAATTTGGTGCCCTTTGTTGGACCAGGGTACTCATGTGTAGGAAATGCATCATACATTTACCTAATGAGGTAGCACTTACTAATTAGCCAGTAGGAAGTATTCCAGTTGGGTAGACATTTTCCATAAAACGGTGGCTCTTCTTGGATAAATAGACATGGCAGGATTAATTCTGGCATGATGCTCATTTCACAGAAATTAAACTTCAACGGGAAGCACTTACAGATATAAGCAAAGGAGGTACTCAAGTTGAATCTCTTTTTCTGTAAAGTTCTAAATATCAATATTTCTAGTGCATGCACAAGGCAAAGCAAGTGTGTTTTTCTCAGCATTTTCACTTTCAAAAGATATCTGTAAATCTTGATAGAGGTGTTTGCATTCTTATTTTTCTTGAGCATGTAATTACTGTAACGAGTGGGTTCTTTCTTGTCAGCTGCTGCTGAGTGCACCCCCTCCCACCACCACCGCACATGGCCAAAGGCCATGCGCGACGTGGACTTGGGTGGTTATAGAGGGTTGGCCACAGACCAAGCCCTGCAGCCATCCCCTGCCCAGCAAGGCCAAATACTGTGCCTGGCTCGGGGTAGGGTGGTTAATCCAACTACGGTGTTACCGTAGTGAGCTAACCAAGAAAACCAATTAACACATATTTGATACTGAACCTAAATCACATTTAGAAAAATGTATAAATTACAAAATTCAAATGCAGGACCTCGATAGAGAAAACAAAAAATAAAGCAGATTACACATCAGAACTCCTACGGAACCCAGATTACACTAAACTCTGTTGTATCTGCCTATTTGATCAATTCTGTTGCATACGTAAGGTCAAATAATTTAACTCTATACATTTTACTGTGCTGGTGAACAAAAAGTTTGATCTCATTTGTTGCAAAATCAGGTCAGGTGGCCATAAGAATAAACATGATCTTTCATTCAGCTACTGAAAAATCTCCAACCCTGATAACATAATTTCTGATTATCTGAAACACAATGGTAAAAGTCTCCTGCAGAAATGGCTTATTTATTCATAAGCCTATATGCAGCTAGCTGCTCCCAGACAATAGTGCAGGGCTGGGCAGATGGCAGTAACATGTTGCTAGCCCCCCCCTTACACCTCTGGACGACATCTAAAATATCTATTTATGGCAGACGGATAAAACTGGCGTATAATAAAGGATCCATTGAGGAAAAAATACTCCTTTCTCTTAAAGTTGGCAAACCTAAAGAGCTTATAGCTAGGTTGGCTTAGTTGTTCCCCTCCTTAGACATAACCCTAAACCCTGTTTTCCTCTCTACTTTCTTGAAGTGGTTGGTGAGTAAGTGAACATGCTGGCTACCATGCTAGCTGTCAAAAAGTGGAGGGTTAGTGGGCTGATCTAGTATTGAAGGCTAGCACACATTGCTCTTTGCAGTGGTGGAACATCAAAAATCTATTGCACGCAGGCCAGTCCGAGACCTAATTCCACAAGTCCCAATCACCATAGACTCCTCCGCTGCTCCCAAGGTAGTTTAGAAGGGTGGGAGTAGCACATCTCAACCAAATGACTATACGGGAAGTGTGCACTCCTCAGCAGCAGGGATGCCACAATCACTATAGCAAGCTCCTTGTTATTCATCTTTCTGTCGAAGCCCTCGTTCCATTTACTCAGGGCAAGGTAGTCTCCAAAAACAAGGCAATACTCGCTCTTTCCTTCTGTCATTACCGCCATTACTGGCACAGCAGACTTGACATTTGCTTTGTCACCACATACACCCCTTGATGGTGTGCTGTCTGAGGGTGGATAACGACTTACCCGCCCTGCTCAGCAGAACATATTATGAAGTCCACAAGTGGAAATTCCACTCCCAAGTCTTACTCCAGTACTTACCAAAATGGGGGCACTCCACAAATAGATCTATTCACCACCCCTGAAAACACAAAATACCTCAACTTCGCCTCCTGGAGTCTACGCCCACAGTCCTTGGTCAACAGACAATGGAAGAACTGGTCAGGAATCTTTGCTTGTACTTTTCCACCTATCCCACTCCTTCCACATGTGGTGCAGAAGATGCTACAGACTTATTAAACCCTAGTACTAGTAGCCTCCATGTGGGTCAGACAGCCCCAGTATTCAACTCTTCTTGAGATGTCAGTCAGCCCCCACAAGATGTTTCCCAACAGGACTGACCTTCTCACCAGGAAGCAACGTTAATTCAGACTCATACAATCGCAGACTTTTCAGTCTAACAATGTGGCACTGGAGACCTAACAGTTAGGCTACCTAACCTTCTGCAGGTGTGCATGGGCATTTTACATTTCTGAAAGAACCTGCTATGCAGCAAAATTAAACACTTGTCCGTTCTTGCAATCTCAAAACCTGGACCCCTTAGACATTCTGTCCAGGGCTTTGTTACCTGTTGCATCTGCAGAAAATCAGGCCTCACATACACTCCAGTACTGCTCCATTTGACAGCTGTAGCAGCCTACATGCAGAACAGTGAGCACTCCTGCGTTAACCACATCCCCATAGTTAAATCCTTTATGGTGGACCTAAAGATACCCAGGCTCCTGTGTGGAATTTCATTGTTATCCTTATCAGGTCAGGGGGGCCCCCTTTGAGCCCCTGCACTCTTCCTCTCCTGGAAAGTAGCGTTCCTCTTAGCCATAACATCTCTCAGACTCATCAGTGGTTTGTAGGCCCTCGCTCTACAAGGACCCTTCATTCAGGTTCACAAATAAAGAACTGTGCTCCCAACTAAACACAAGTTCCTGCCCAAAGTGATTTCCCCCTTTCACCTCAGCCAAACAATGAAGCTCCCACTCTCTAGTTGTCAAACCTGCTCTCATGTGCTGCATTGACTGAGCTAAGTCATTCTGCAAGGCTAACCAGTTGCTTGTAGCCTTTACCTGACCCCACAAGGACAGCCTATTTCCATGGCTGGTACCGCTAGGTGTATAAATAAGTGTCTCCAAACTTGCTATCACAAAGCCAAAAGACACCACCTAGTTACACCCACAGCATACTCTACACGCAGAAAAACAGCAGCAACCATGGTACTTCTAGGCAATATCCTGTTAGCTGACACATGTAAGGTACTCACCTGGTCAACTGCTTGTGTACGGCGGGTTACTTCTTTACAATCTGTCTAGAGTATGTGTATTTAAAGCAGCACATGCTGTGAAGGAATATGTTAATTACCTTGTAAGCATCTATTTGTAGCATATAGAGCTGTAGATTCCATGTGCTCACACTGCTCACTGGAAGTGGGAATCTCTACTTGCAGATGTCTTCCTTATTAACTATCTTTCACAATACAAATATGCACCATACTGCATCCACTTGCACTCCATACTGCTCTCACCCGATCTGCGAAAACAATCTAACATGCAGTTGATGCCCATGCTCTTTGCCAACTAAGGGTGGAGTCCCTGTGCATCCTGTTATTCGAAAGCCTTTCTTCGAAGACACAACTTGCAAACGTCCGACCCAACACTATATGGCAGGAATATGCAGAGCATGTGAATCTACAGAACTAACAGATGCTTACAGGGTAAGTAACATTTTCTTTACTCATGATTTCATCCTAAAAAAGCTTTTAAGACCTATTCTATTTTTGCTAACAAATTAATCGAGAGAGAAGTTTAGAATGTTAGTGCTGCATCAGATGTACCCTCAGTTGAACATGGGTGGATTGGTTTGTGTAATAAACTTACAAGACACACATTTTCATATACCTATTACCCTAAAGCACAGATAGCTCAGTTTCGTTGTGGCTGTACAACACAGTTGGCACACACAGCTTTCCTTTATCCTAGAGTCAGCTCGTCATTCTTGGTCAAAATTGCTTATACAATTAACTGGTAAAAGCCAGCTCACTACAAAACGTTTCTCAAAGCTGCAGCACAACTTTGTCATTTCTGAATCATCTAGACCTGCTAGTCAACTTTCAAAAAATCCACTCTAGCTCCAGTATCTACTTTGAATTTTTTGGTGCGACTAAGGGTAATTTGCAAGAAGAGGTATTTCCTTTGCCAGAGACAATTTCGTTGATTGAAAACAAGTGTCTTCTCAGTCTCAGCACACCAGCAACTAGTCAGGATTTAGACTCCTAGTGTTAATGGTGAGATGCATCTTCATGGCTCATTCTTTATGGTGGTGGTCTCATCAACAGTATTTTCTAATATGAGTTAAATTCCACAATACTTCCTGACTTAAACAATTGTAATGGATGCACCCCACATGAGATCGGGGCTTGGCTGCATCACTTGACGATTCATGGACTCTGGTCTCCAAAAAGAGCCCACTCTCATACCGGCTGTTAAAGCTGCCCACTTAGCTCTTGAGACATTCTTTAAGTTACAGTTTTCTGATTCAGAGAGACAGTTGCACAAGCATGTGTTACCTCAAAAAACGGGGTGGCACCAAGTTCATAACGTAGTCACTGGCAGCTGAGAAACAATGTAGAAATGTTTACAAGACTGTAATCGCACAATAAAGGGATCTCATTTGGAAAACATTCAGATGGATGCTTTGAACGAACAGGTGTTGGAGAAACAGGAAATGGATATTTAAAGATGGTAATCTCCAAGATGTTTTATATGTTGGGGGTTTTTCTTTAATTCACCTATTCATAATTGCAGAATAAAACCCCCAAAACTTTGAGTCCAGATTTCACGAATGAAGCTCACAGGAGGGAAAGTGTACTTTTGATAAAAGAAAGCTCACACTTATAGAGTGCGCTGCAAATTAAGTGACTCTTAACTGGTCAGTAAATTTTATTATGCTTTTCTGCAGATTCTCCTGATCACTTAAACTCTGTAAAGTTGAGGCATTCCAGAATAAGATTGACATAGTCATAGTACACTGGCCTGCTGCGCACCTTAGGGAGGTGACAAGCATTTCAGTGCAGAGAAACATCTTGACCATGATAGAGGGTAAGGATAGCTCATTGGCCGTTTTGGTCGTGACCTCCATGACCATTGCTCTCCCAGTTGGGTGCAATGGCCGTAGAGGTCACGTTCAAAGGCCCAGCACCGGAGCAACAGCTGTTGTGTTCTGCTCCTGTGCCACACGCTCCCCTGTTTTGAGTATGAGACTGTACCCCTCCAGCCGGGTGTGACTCTCCTGCAAGCGATACAATCACATCATTGGCAGGCTGGCATCCAGGAAACTACTTCCTAGTTTTCCTAGACTGCGGATCAGAGCTGAAAACAGACACAGTTTCTGTGCTGCCACATAATTTTGCTACATGGGAAATATGGTTGGAAAGATGAGAAATACAGCTTTCCAGCAATAACTTCCATTTCCATGCAAACCACCTAGCTATAGCAATGGGATGTAATCACCTGGTGCTCCTTCTAGAAACCAGAGATTTTTTATTTATTTTTTGCAAACTTGGGCAAGTGCTTATTCCTTCACCACGCCCTAACAAAATCAGTTTTTCTGCGACACCTGGATGGTGATCAGATGGCGGTGAATACACCCGATCTGCCCTTAGGGGGACAAAAAGCCCACTAGAAACCAGGGACAAATTAAGGGGTGTGGGTGGCCCTCTATGAGCAGGGCTATGCCCACACCCCTCTAAAGATCACAGGAGTCTCTTGCTCCCCAGTTTAAACCCCTGGCCCCCCAACAGGTGGAGAAGAGAGCTGAAAGCCCTCTAGAAAGCAGAGAAAATAAAATACAAAAAAAGTGCAGTATGGTCTTTCTGTCCCACCCTTTTCCCCCACCCCCAGGGTGCGGATGGGCATAAATATGCCCTATCTGCCCCTACTCCGAAAAGGAGCAACTCAGTCTTTTTTTCCCCACTGGGGAAGCGGAGAGGGGGTTTGCCCCATATTTGCCCTCAGGGCATTGGGCATTGGTGGAGGAGGAAGTGGACTAGACAGCCCATTAGAGAAACAGAATTTCAACATGGTGCCAAACCGAATAACAGAAGGGGGGGCATTCTACCCTGCCATCGAGCCATTCCCCGAACCCAGAAGCGGCATTAGAGTCTTTCTGCCTCACCTATTCGACCGTAGGTTTTGGTTGAATTACTTGTATGTTGACCCAAAACCCTCACTACCCTAGCCTGAAGATGCCATCCGCAGAGAGGTGCAAGTCATATCAGAGAAAAAAAAGAAGCTGATGATGTACACTGATCAGAGCGTGGGACTTTCCAGCTTAAATTTTTTGCTCTTTAGGGCCCAGCTGTCTGCGTCATTTGTGAATAAAAAAATGTTTTCTATTTTGTACATTTACTCTAGCTTTTTCATATCTAATATTCGCAACCTGACGTACAATTTACCCAGTCTGTCATCAGGTGTGTAATTTATTTCCTCCAAATGACCACAGTGACTCCGTTAGGCTTGCTAGACCGAATGTCTGACAGTTTCTGAAATTGAGCTTACTCTGGCTACTGACTCCAAAGCACAGCATTTTTCGTCTTTGCACACAGTGCAGTGCTTCATTGGCAGTACTGAAAACACCTACTGAACATCGAAATGAAAAAAATCTTAGAAACCTCTCTGAAAACAACATCTTGACGTTGAGATGGGATGCTGTTTGTTTGCACCAGGGACTCCAAATCCCAGGATTCTTTGCGCTAGAAGAAGGGACAGGAGAGAACCAGCAGTGCTTAATAAGCGCACCTGACCTCTGGGACAGGGTAAAGACCCAGCCAAAGCCTGGGCCAAGGCCCAGCACAGGGAGGCTAGGCTGGGCCACCCCTTTACCTGTACTGTTCCTTCGGGTAAGTGTTTTTTTTTGTTGTGGGTCATGTACAGCTTGTCACTATGAGACTGCTATCATCGTTGACTTCTCCCTGGCCATCTGTGCTACTTTACTGATCCCTAATGGTCAAGCCTTCGCATATCAACTTTTTAATTCCAGTTTGAATCATGGGCGAACGTCAGATGTCCCCTGAGTTCAGAAACGTTTGTGCCATGGGTCCGCTTATTAACCTATTTGACTTCTGCAGTTTATGTGATAACTGACAAAATCTGTCCTCTTGAAGGGTTCAGGCTGAGCCTTCCTGTTGATTCTCAACCCACTAGTTTTCTAAATGGGTGAATGTGTCATGCTGAGCTTGTCATCAAACCAATTGAAATCTCTGGTCCACCTTCTACAGTTAACTTATATTTAGTCAAAGCTGTTGTCCACCAGCCTTCAGATAAGGGTCTTGTCACAACCTCACCTTCTCTGCTCCCTCAAATAAAAAGGAAAGCAGACATTGCTGGGATACCCAAGAGTATGGTATTGACTTCGGAATGTGTGAGGGACTCCTTTTCTAATTCTTTCAGTAAATTGGAGAACTTGATCACAATGTCTTTTACTTCCTGCAATGATAGGCAGAATAAACTGGAAGCTGCTTTTGCCAAACAGATAGAAGCCTCACAGCCAACTCAGCAGCCTCCTTGGGGGGATTTGCTGACTAACACCCATTCCTGAGTATCCTTATGGGACTGTGAGACACTGATGGTGGGCAATCATTCGGCTTTGCCAGCTTTCTCTGGCATCTCAAGCCAAGTGGACCCTGCATTCAAACGAGTGTTTAGATTTATTGCTGTACCCAGTCTGAAAGATCCCGGACTTAGAGAACAAACATTCCTCCAGTCAGACAAAGGAGTAGTCCCGGAGACCAGGCCGCCTAACATAGTTTTCTGCAGCGATGATTCTAATCCCGTGCATAAGTCTCTTGATTTACCACGTGCCCCTTTACCCTATGTTATTGTTCTTCCCCATGTGCCCTCAGACCCAATAAGATTGAACAGTTCCTGCAGTGTCTTATCCAGGTGCCTGGTTGACACCTGTTCGGTATAAGTCAATAAGGACGCTCAGTGAAGGACCACACGCCAATTATGAACGCAATTTAGCTTTACTAGAATTTCAGGTAAATGTATGCATTTGGCACATCAACATGGTAGAATAAAAATAGCAATAGAGAGCATCTATTCATATATGAGTACACTACAAAGAGCATCTATGTATATATGAATAAAGAGTTCATTGACAGATATAAACTTTGATTAACTGTATACCAAAATGCGTCACACTACGATGTTCAGGAAGCAAAATATAAACGAGCTGAATACTTCAGATTATAAACACAGTGCAAGCATAATCAATCATAATAATAGAGCAGAGAAACAAAGGGCTTTCATCCCTGGGTGGAACTTAACTTAGTCCACGAAATGCTGGGAAGCCCTCTCCCGCCCGCTTGGACCTCTTTCCCCCTCGAGCGTCACAGTCTCTGAACAGCAAAACAGGGAGGCAGCGCTGTGGGCCTGGCGATGGCAGCTTTCACATCCCCATCTGCGAGCTTCCACTCCCTCACCCGCACTTCAGTGCTTAAATAACTTGAAGCTTGGATTTTATCCCTTTCTGGCATTTTCTATCTAGGTTATCAGCACTTGTCTCTTGGCTGCTCTGCCATTCCCTAGCCATTGTTTTCATTCCATCTTCTCCCTGTACTCTTGTTCTCAAGGTTGAGACGGAGTCTCCTACACAGCCTGTTTCTTACACATACAGCTGCGAATAAATGTATCTACGGAATGTTGGAAAACAAGCTTGAAAACAACATTGTGAACTTTTCCACGTTGTGCAGGTTTCAGCAGGCATCACGCTCATCTACACTTCACAAGCTACTTAACCCTTCGCGTCACAATGTCTTCCGCACTTTTTCCTATACTGATCACACAGCTTAAAAAAATAAATTAGTACATTGGCTGGGTGTGGAGCGAATTTGAAAATAAATTGCATTTGTGTGACACTTATCATGGCTTGCAGAGTTTATTGGTTAGGCAAGTTGCCCAAGACTGTGGATGGGAACTGCATCATAGTGAATTTTAACAATCCTAGCATTGCGGTTCGTCTGCTGCTGGACCTTTCTAATCCATGGTTACTTGTGTCAACATTCAGCATCTACCCCTAGGCTATTATTACAGACCTTAGTCTGAATTTTGTATTCCTTCTCTGCCCCTCCCACCCCCACTGAACAGGTTGGTGCAGATGCCAGGTGTTCATCTCAAGATATTCCTACTCCGAACAGATTTGTCCCTTCGGATTTTCTTAATGATAATGAATGTCTCTCCCCTGGCACTTCCCCTGTTGATGGCTTTGTTTTCAACAGGGGTCATCAGAAACCATTGGCCAAGGTTGACTTAGTCATTTTGAGTTTGAATGTGGCTGGGTTGTTCAGAATTGCTGCTGATGCAAGGTGGATTACTGTACTGAGAAAACACAATGTTATTTGTTTGCCAGAAACTTGGGAGGCATCTAATGACCTCCTATTGGAGGGGTAGGAGGGTTTTTCTTCCCTGCCACTAGTTCGAGCTCGGGTAGAGCTAAAGGGGGTCTTTCAGTATTCATTTCTCTTATCCTAAACTGTAGCCCCAATCAAATTGACACTGGCTCTTTGAGTATACTTACTGTTAATCCTTACTTTCCTAAGTGTGGTAATATTCTGCTTGTCAATTTTTATAATGCTAACCCGGCTAAATCTCGCAATGCTAAGGCCTTGCAGTTGAGAGTATTTTTTAGATTAACAACACAATCCTACCAACTGTGGCATATCCATAATGTTAGAGGATGATTTTAATGCTAACTTGTGTGATTCCTGACCCAAGACTCAAACCTGCACTTGGTCCCCTTTACTGCCAGACACTCAGCATTTCAGACATTCTTCCCAGGGTAAGCTTTTAAATACTATTTTAAGCGATTTTTATTTTGTTTATTAGAGGTCGATGACTCCAGTGCGCTGGCCTCATTCAGTGTGGCTAACCTTTCTGGGAGAGGTTTTTTTGTTATTGTTTTTATTTTTGTTTTGTCTAGCTTAGTACCCTTGCTATCGAACTTTGAGGTTTTGTGGGGTTCCAGAAGTGACCATAATTCTTTGTGCCATTTTTTCAAGTGAATTTAATACTGCGCCCTTCAATCATGCTTTGTGTGTGTGGGTTTCCTCTAAAGACCAGGGACACAGAATTACCTGGGATAAGATCATCCTGAGGCACTTTTACCTCAAGTTGTTTAAGGAATGCTCAGAGCAGTTCTTTACTTGTTTGAATGGCGGCGCCTTGGATAATGACATTTTGACTTCCTTTACGACTATTTGTTCCAAGGTGAAGTTAATCCTTACGACTAGTAGTTCTAGTTTTCATCCCATAAAATGGGTCAATTGCACCTGCTCTTCTTCCCGTAAGAAACTTTTAGAGGTATTGAAAGAGAAACCTAGTGGCAAGCTTAGTCAGAGCTTGTTGACAAGATTATGACCTTGCCATTAAAAGGTGGAAACGCAAGTTAAGGCTACAAGCTTGGGAAGATCTGGTGGGTTCTTGTAATACCAAAGAATGCCAAACATTCTGGGCCACAATCAACCACCCCTTTCTAGCACCATCCTCAGGGAGTACTATTTCCTAGCTTATCGCCCAGATTCTTGGTTCTGCTTCCTGTGGTGCCACCGATGTTCAGCGAGTTAAGACTGTCTCCTACTGTTCTTCTTTCCTTCAGACTGAGAGGGAACGGTGATAAAGAATTTAAGGAATGCAGCACTCAGTCTCAGTAATGAATTTATTAAGGCAATTCCCAGGTTTCACATATATGAAGCGAATTACATGAGCTCTTAATGTGAATGCAGCAACACGTGCAAAATGCAATACATCAACAAATAAAGTTTTATATATATATATATATATATATATATATATATATATATATATATATATGTTCGATGGCATGTGTAGCTGCAGATACACATGCTATGCATAGCTCTTCTGACATCTAGTGTTGGGCTCGGAGTGTTACAAGTTGTTTTTCTTTGAAGAAGTCTTTTCGGAGTCACAGGATCGAATGACTCCTCTCGGTTTCAGTGCGCATCGGCATCAACGCCATTGTTAGATTGTTTTCTTTCCGCTGTCGGGTTCAGACGTGTTTCCTCTCGCTCTGAGATTTTGATTCAGAAAACCTCAGGAAAACCTTCTTATTCATTGGTATTGTTTTGATCGCGTTTCCCATCTAGTGTTAAACCGGTAGTACTGTCGGAACCTTCATTTCGCCCTTTGGGGCGCGTGCGCCCAACTCAGGCCTGTTCGGGCCTAACGCACGGACAGCCTAGTGGATCGGACTCCATTCTGATTCTCTCCTCTGTGCCACGCGAAGTACCCATATACAGAGCAACACCTGGTTTGTAATTTGTGCCTTTCTCCAGACCATTGGGAGGAAGGTTGCGTGGCCTGTTGATCATTTCGATCAAAGAAGACCCTGAGAGATCGCTGAAATGGCGTCGAAAAGCAGCACACATCTCGATGTCATGGATGAAGAGCAAGCGCAGACGGCAGCCTCCATCTGAGAGACAGACTCCGAAGGAATCAGAAGACGACAGACCCATCACAGCTGGCCAGCATGTGAGTACGTCTGCCCAAACACCCCTACAGAAAAAACATTCAAAGGCCTTGGATACACCACTGCCGGAAGGCCATGGTTTGGCCCGAAAAATGACTGCTGGCGACCGTCCTTCGGGGCGGCGCTGAAAAAGGCCACTCCTCCGTCCACCTCAGAGTCGAGCAAATCCATTAAAAGCACCACTTCAGACTCTGGGAAAAGACCCCATTCCTCAGAGTTGAAAGCTCAGCAATCGGCTTCAGAACCGAGCTATCCGACTACTTTTTCGGGACCGAAAAAGATACACACCTCAGACCCGAAAAAATCCTCATATAAAGAGGAACAAGTCCTTTCCAAAAAAATAAAACAAATTGAAAAGCCCATCATAAAATCTCATAAGACTTCTGCAGAAGAGACTGAGATTGAACCAATACTAAAAGTTATGGATGAGAGACAGTCTAGAATCCATATTCATAAGGAGACTGAAAGAATCATCAGTGCACCTCCTTTAAAAAACAAAAGAAAGCTGGCTTTCCATGAGGAATTAGACTCTGTGCAACTACCAGCAAAGGTGCAAAAACAAAAGGAGAAGCCACTACCTCTCCATACTTCTCCTCAAACTCAACAGCTCTTTCTCATCTCAAAATAGCCCACGAACGTTGCCTTCTCCAACGCATTCTTTATACTCACATGGAGATACAGCAGATCCATGGGACCTCTGACTCTGATCCCATCCCAGAAAATGATCCAGACCTTTACCCATCCAAACCTTCTCCTCCAGAAGACACCACTGCATACACCCAAGTAATATCTAGGGAAGCAGCTTATCATGGAGTAGCCATGCATTCTGAGCCATTAGAAGAAGACTTTTTATTTAATACACTGTCTTCTACTCATTACACATACCAGTGTCTCCCAATGTTACCAGGAATGGTTAAACATGTAGACCAACTTTTTAATGAACCTGTCAAAGCTAGGATCATTACCCCTAGAATTGATTAAACATTTTTTAAAAAAAGTATAAGCCCTGCCCCTACTGACCCAGATTACATCACTCATCAGGTCCCTCCAGACACAGTGGTTGTCAGTGTGCCAAGGAAAAGGGCAAACAGCCAGTCATCAGGAGACTCACCTCCTCCTGATAAGAAGAGTAGAACATTTGATGCATCTGGAAAAAGAAGTTGCCACACAAGCAGCAAACCAGTGGAGAATTGCCAATTCTCAGGCACTTCTAGCCAGGTATGACAGGGCTCATTGGGATGAAATGCAAGATCGTATACAGCATCTCCCAAATGAGCATCAAAAAAGAGCACAATAAGTGGTGAAAGAGGGAGAAGCTATCAGCAATACTCAGATAAGGGCTGCCCTCGATGCTGCTGATACAGCTGCAAGGAGTGTAAATGCTGCCATTGCAATTAGAAGACATGCATGGCTATGCTTTTCTGGTTTTAAACCAGAAATTCAACAGGCAGTACTTAATATGTCTTTTGACAAGAAGCATCTCTTTGGCCCAGAAGTAGACACCACTATTGAGAAACTAAGGAAGAACTCAGATACTGCCAAAGCAATGGGCGCTTTATACACCACCCCATATAGAGGCTCCTTTCGCAGACTACAGTTTAGAGGAGGTTTTAAGCCACAATCCTCAGATTCTTCTACCTCCTAAACAAAACAGGGACAACAAACCCAATATCAAAGAGGTGGATTTAGAGGATCCTACAAGAGGGCAGTATTTCAGGAACAGAGGTAAATTCCAAACCTCTAAGCAGACCACAACTCAACCTAAACAGTGACTTCCTTCCCTCCCTTCCACTCCACACATCTCCTGTGGGGTGAAGACTACAGCAGTTCCACTCATTGGCAAAATATCACCACAGACAATTGTGTATTATCAATTATCCGCAATGGCTATTGCCTAGAATCAATCTCCAACCCTCCAAACATTCCACCACGATAACACAAGTTGTCCCCAGAACACACTGTTGTATTACAACTAGAGGTTCAATCTCCACTATTAAAACAAGCAATATAATTGGTTCTACATACTCAACAAGGAACAGGAGTATACTCACTATAATTCATCATTCCCAAAAAAGATGGCACCCTCTGGCCCATCTTGGACCTAAGGACCCTCAGTTTATTCATCCTGTCAGAACATTTTCACATGGTAACTCTGCAAGATGTCATTCCACTACTACAAAAACAAGATATTACTGCTTTAGACCTCAAAGATGTGTATTTCCATATACCCATCCATCCAGCTCACAGAAAATACCTCAGGTTTGTCATAGGAAAACACTACCAGTTCAAGGTGTCGCCATTCGGCATAACAGCTCCAAGAGTGTTAACAAAGTGTCTAGCAGTTGTAGCAGACAAGGAGACAACACATCCATGTCTTTCCATATCTAGACAATTGGCTAATAAAATCAAGCAATTTTACCCAATGCCAACAACACACTTATTACATAATAGAACCCTTGCACACCCTAGGGTTCACTCTAAATTACCAAAAGTCGCACCTTCAACCAGCACAGGTACAACCTTACCAAAGTGGTATCCTAAATACTCACCAAGCCCTAGCTTATCCAAATATACAAAGAATACAAGCTTTCCAAAATCTCATCCCACTCTTACAGCCAAATCAACAATACACTTTGAGATTTATCATGAAGATTCTAGGAATGATGTCATCTTGCATATTTATAGTCCCACATGCAAGACTAAACTTGAGGCCCTTACAACAGTGCCTCTCACAACAATGGTCACAGGCACAAGGTCAACTTCAAGATCTAGTGTTGATGACTGCCAAACACATATCCCCCTTCAATGGTGGAATCGAAGCAATCTAATAAAGGGGCTGTAATCACAACAGACGCATCAGTGATCGGTTGGGGAGCTCACCTCAACAATCAGACCATTCAAGGGCAATGGGATGTCAAACAGAAGCAGCTACACATAAACCACTTAGAATTATTAGCTGTATTTCTTGCCCTAAAAGCGTTTCAACCTCGTCTCAAACAGAAGAATGATCTCATAAAACCAGACAACATGACGACCATGTGTTACCTCAACAAACAGGTCGGGACACATTCATCTCAACTGTCCCTTCTAGCCCAAACAATTTGGAAATGGGCAATTCACAATCAAACTCATTGACTAGCACAATATATTCCAGGGATAGACAATCAGTTAGCAGATCTCCTAAGCAGAAATCACCAACTAACACATGAATGGGAGATTCACTTCCAAGTACTTCAAAAGTACTTTCAAAAGTGGGGAACACCAGACATAGATCTATTTGCAACAAGCGGAAACGCAAAATGCCAAAACTTTGCATCCAGACACCCACATCCCCTATCCAAGGGCAATGTTCTATGAATCAATTGGTCAGGGATATTTGCTTAAGCTTTTCCCCCTCTCCCACTCCTTCCCTTTCTGGTCAGCAAACTGTCAAATGTCACTCACCATGATACTCATAGCACCAACATGGGCACGCCAGCATTGATACACAACACTTCTAGATCTGTCTGTAGTACCACATTCCAAACTCCCAAACAGACCAGATTTATTTACACGCAACAAAGGTCAAATCAGGCACCCAAACCCCAATGCACTCAATCTAGGGATTTGGCTCCTGAAGTCATAGAATTTGGTTATCTAAAGCTTCCACCAGAATGTATGGAAGTAATTAAACAAGCATGTAAACCTACTACTAGACAGTGCTACGCAAACAAGTGGAAAATATTTGTTTTCTATTGCCGATCTAAAAACATCAAACCACTTACAGCATCTATACAACATATTGTATGCTATTTACTTCATTTGCAGAAATCAAATTTGGCTTTCTCATCCATCAATATACACCTTACTGCAATATCTGCATACTTAGACTATTCATCACACTTCTCTATTCAGAGTTCCTGTTATTAAAGCAAGAGGGATTGTTAGATGCATACAAACATGCTGCATAAAAGCAAAACGACACCTTCTAATCACTCCTAGAGCCCATTCTACAAAAAAGAAAGGTGCATCAATGGCATTTTTAGGGAACATACCAATGGTTGAGATATGTAAAGTAGCCACATGCTCAACTCCCCACTTTTTACAAAACACTACTGTGTTGATGTTTTCTCACAGCAACAAGCAACTGTAGGCCAAGCTGTCTTAAGGATGTTATTTCAAACAACTTAAACTCCTACAGGCTAGCCACCGCTTTTTGGGAGGACTAACTGCTTTCTAGTCAATGCATAGCATGTGTATCTGCCGCTACACATGCCATCAAACGGAAAATGTCACTTAGCCAGTGTACCATCTTTTTGTGGCATGTAGTGCTGCAGATTCAGATGCACCCTCCCTCCTCCCCGGAAGCCTGTAGTCTAGGTTTTTTAAATTTGTACATATGTACATACATTTACATTGGACTGGACATCTCTATGTATTCTTGTACTCTATCACTCCTTCCTTCACCCTTTGCGGGAAAACAATCTAACAATGGAGTCGATGCCTATGCGCACTGAAACCGAGAGGAGGAGTCATTCGATCCCCTGACTCCGAAAAGACTTCTTTGAAGAAAAACAACTTGTAACACTCCGAGCCCAACACTAGATGTCGGAAGAGCTATGCATAGCATGTGAATCAGCAGCACTACATGCCACGAACAGATCTACACTTGGTAAGTGACATTTTCCATATATATATATATATATGTATATATATGTTCGATGGCATGTGTAGCTGCAGATACACATGCTTTGCACATCCCGCCATCTAGTGTTGGGCTCGGAGTGTTACAAGTTGTTTTTCTTCGAAGAAGTCTTTTCGAGTCACGAGATCGAGGGACTCCTCCCCTTTCGGCTCCAATGCGCATGGGCGTCGACTCCATCTTAGATTGTTTTCTTTCCGCCATCGGGTTCGGACGTGTTCCTTTTCGCTCTGCGTTTCGGTTCATAAAGTTAGTGAAAATCTTGGAAAATTCGACGGTATTGTTTGCGTTCGGTATCGGGTTAGTTACAACAGATCGACACCGAATTTTGAATAGCTTTGGCGGCCCTTCGGGGTTTTCGATTCCCCGGCGGGGCCTGGTCGGCCCGACCACGTGCGTCTTCAAGGCTAATGGAACGGATCCCATTCCGCTTCTGCCCCAAATGTCACAACAAGTATCCTTCTACAGATCAGCATCTGGTCTGTAATTTGTGTTTGTCTCCAGAACACAAGGAGGATACCTGTGAAGCCTGTCGAGCGTTTCGGTCCAGGAAGACCTTAAGGGACCGAAGAGCAAGAAGACTGCAGATGGCGTCGGTGCCGACAGGACAAAAACACATGGAAGAAGAAGAGGAAACCTCCATCGAGGATTCGGACTCGAAAGAGGTCGATCCTGAACAGACGCCGAAAACCGTGAGTAAGATGTCGATACACAAAACTCACGCAAAGACCACTAAAGCCCAGGGGACGCCACCGCCGGCAGGCCATGGCTTAACCCGAAAAATTGGTGACCGAGCATCGGCACCGAAAAAGGGCATGCATGTGTCGAAGTCATCCGACTCCGGTCGAGATACCGGCACAGAGCAGACTCGACCCCAAGACTCCGGGTCAGAGCAATCTCGGCACCGAAACAGGTCGGCACCGAGAGATCACTACGCCGAAGAGCAAAAAAGTGTCGTCGGAACCGAAAAAAGCAGCCGAAAAGGTTTAGATACCGAAACATCCGGCCTCGGAACCGAAAACAAGTTCCTACACAGAGGAACAAGGCCTGTCCTCACAAATGCAAACACATAGACTTGGACAGGAGCTAGAGACAATGGAGCCAGATTACACCCAAAGAAGGCTCCTCATTCAAAAAGAGACAGGGAAGATCAGTACTCTTCCCTCCGATACGAATGAAACGAAAACTTGCCTTCCAAGAGAAAGACAAGCAGCCACAGGCAAAGGTGGCAAGACAAGTAACCCCGCCACCATCTCCACAACGCTCTCCACAACCATCACTGGTAGCCACTCCACCAATGATGCAATCCCCAACTCATACAGGGATGAGTCAGGATGATCCAGACACGTGGGATCTTTATAATGCGCCAGTGTCAGATAACAGTCCCGACTGTTATCCAGCTAGACCGTCACCACCTGAGGACAGTACCGCCTACACACAAGTGGTGTCAAGAGCAGCGGCGTTTCATAATGTCAGCCTGCATGCAGAGCCAATTGAAGACGACTTTGTATTTAACACACTGTCGTCCACACATAGCCAGTACCAAAGCCTCCCCATGCTACCTGGAATGCTAAAACACTCCAAACAAGTGTTTGAGGAGCCTGTCAAAGGAAGGGCCATTACTCCAAGGGTGGAGAAAAAATATAAACCGCCACCAACAGACCCTGTGTACATCACACAACAGTTAACACCAGACTCAGTGGTAGTAGGGGCAGCGCGCAAGAGGGCGAACTCACACACCTCCGGAGATGCACCACCTCCAGACAAAGAGAGTCGTAAGTTCGGCGGGGAAAAGAGTGGCAGCACAAGCAGCCAACCAGTGGCGCATTGCCAACTCACAGGCCTTGTTGGCGAGATATGATAGGGCTCATTGGGACGAAATGCAACACTTTATAGAACATTTGCCGAAGGAGTTCCAAAAGAGAGCACAACAAGTGGTGGAGGAAGGACAGAGTATCTCGAACAATCAGATACGGTCAGCAATGGATGCAGCAGACACAGATGCTAGGACTGTAAATACAGCAGTAACAATACGGAGACATGCATGGCTGCGTACATCTGGGTTCAAGCCGGAAATACAACAAGCCGTGCTGAATATGCCTTTTAACGGACAGCAGTTGTTTGGGCCGGAGGTGGACACTGCTATCGAAAAACTTAAAAAGGACACGGATACGGCCAAAGCCATGGGCGCACTCTACTCCCCACAGAGCAGAGGCACATTTCGGAAATCACAGTTTCGAGGGGGGTTTCGAGGACAAAGCACAGAACCCACAACCTCACAAACAAGGCCACTTATCAGAGCCAATACCAGCGGGGAAGTTTTCGGGGACAATATAGAGGGGGACAGTTCCCAAAGAGTAGAGGGAAGTTCCAAAGTCCCAAAACTCGACAAAATAAACAGTGACTTCGATGTCACAAATCCCCAACACATAACACCAGTGCGGGGGAGACTAACCAAGTTCTACAAAAACTGGGAGGAAATAACAACAGACACGTGGGTCCTAGCCATTATCCAGCATGGTTATTGCATAGAATTTCTAGAATTCCCTCCAAATGTCCCACCGAAAACACACAACATGTCAAAACACATGGATCTTCTACAACTGGAGGTCCAAGCGTTGTTGCAAAAAGATGCAATAGAGTTGGTACCAATTCATCAGAGAGGAAGAGGAGTCTACTCACTGTACTTTCTCATACCCAAAAAAGACAAAACTCTTAGACCTCTATTAGATCTCAGAACATTAAATATCTACATCAAATCAGATCACTTTGACATGGTGACACTGCAGGACGTAATCCCATTGCTCAAACAACAAGACTACATGACAACACTAAACCTAAAGGATGCGTACTTCCATATACCGATACATCCTTCACACAGATAGTACTTAAGGTTTGTATTCCAAGGGGTACATTACCAATTCAATGTGTTGCCATTCGGGATAACAACTGCGCCAAGAGTTTTTACAAAATGCCTGGCAGTAGTGGCTGCTCATATCAGAAGACAGCAAATACATGTGTTCCCGTACCTAGACGATTGGTTAATAAAAACCAACACGCAGGAACGGTGCTCACAACACACAAAGTATGTCATAGAAACCCTTCACAAACTAGGTTTCTCACTCAACTACAACAAGTCACACCTTCAGCCGTGTCAAATACAACAATACTTAGGAGCGACAATCAACACAACAAAAGGGATTGCCACTCCAAGTCCACAAAGGGTACAAGCCTTTCACAATGTAATACAGGCCATGCACCCAAAACAAAAGATACAAGTCAAGATAGTGATGAAACTACTAGGCATGATGTCCTCATGCATAGCCATTGTCCCAAACGCAAGATTGCACATGCAGCCCTTACAACAGTGCCTAGCATCACAATGGTCACAGGCACAGGGTCAACTTCAAGGTCTAGTGTTGATAGACCGCCAAACATACACCTTGCTTCAATGGTGGAACACTATAAATTTAAACAAAGGGTGGCATTTTCAAGACCCAGTGCCTCAATACGTAATAACGACAGATGCCTCCATGATAGGGTGGGGAGCACACCTCAACCAACACACCATCCAAGGACAATGGGACACTCAACAGAGACAGTTTCACGTAAATCACTTAGAATTACTGGCAGTATTTCTAGCGCTGAAAGCATTTCAACCTATAATAGTCCACAAACACATTCTTGTCAAAACAGACAACATGACAACAATGTATTATCTGAACAAACAAGGAGGAACACACTCAACACAGTTGTGTCTCCTGGCACAGAAAATTTGGCATTGGGCGATTCACAACCATATTCGCCTAATAGCGCAGTTCATTCCAGGAATTCAGAACCAGCTAGCAGACAATCTCTCTCTGGATCACCAACAGATCCACGAATGTGAGATTCACCCCCAAATACTAAACACTTACTTCCAAAGATGGGGAACACCACAAATAGACCTATTTCCAACAAAAGAAAACGCAAAATGCCAAAACTTCGCATCCAGGTACCCAGAAGATCAATCTCAGGGCAATGCGTTATGGATGAGTTGGTCAGGGATATTTGCATACGCTTTTCCCCCTCTCCCCACTCCTTCCATATCTAGTAAACAAATTGAGTCAAAACAAACTCAAACTCATACTAATAGCACCGACTTGGGCAAGACAACCTTGGTACACAACACTACTTGACCTCTCAGTAGTGCCTCATGTCAAACTGCCAAACAGACCGGATCTGTTAACACAAACCACAGACCAGACACCCAAATCCAGCATCGCTGAATCTAGCAATTTGGCTCCTGAAGTCTTAGAATTTGGACACTTAGACCTTACACAGGAATGTATGGAAGTCATAAAACAAGCTAGGAAACCAACCACTAGACATTGCTATGCAAATAAGTGGAAAAGATTTGTTTATTACTGCCATAATAAACAAATTCAACCCTTACACGCATCTGATAAAGACATCGTCAGCTACCTACTGCACTTACAAAAGTCAAAGCTAGCTTTCTTATCCATTAAAATACATCTCACCGCAATTTCAACTTATCTGCAAATTATGCACTCAACTTCACTCTTTAGGATCCCAATCATAAAGGCTTTTATGGAGGGCCTGAAAAGAATTATCCCACCAAGAATACCACCAGTTCCTTCGTGGAACCTCAACATCGTCTTAACACGGCTCATGGGTCCACCGTTTGAACCCATGCACTCATGTGAGATACAATATTTAACATGGAAAGTAGCATTTCTAATTGCCATCACATCTCTAAGAAGAGTAAGTGGAATACAAGCATTTACCATACAAGAACCCTTTATTCAGATACACAAGCATAAAGTAGTTTTACGAACAAATCCTAAGTTCTTACCAAAAGTCATATCACCGTTCCACTTAAATCAAACAGTAGAACTACCAGTGTTCTTTCCAGAACCAGATTCTGTAGCTGAAAGAGCACTACATACATTAGACATCAAAAGAGCATTAATGTACTACATTGACCGAACAAAACAAATTCGAAAAACAAAACAACTGTTCGTTGCTTTCCAAAAACCTCATACAGGGAATCCAATATCCAAACAAGGCATTGCCAGATGGATAGTTAAATGCATTCAAACCTGTTATCTCAAAGCTAAAAGAGAACTGCCTATAACACCAAAGGCACACTCAACTAGAAAGAAAGGTGCTACCATGGCCTTTCTAGGAAACATTCCAATGACTGAAATATGTAAGGCAGCCACATGGGTCTACGCCTCATACGTTTACCAAACATTACTGCGTGGATATGTTAACAACACAACAAGCCACCGTAGGACAAGCAGTACTACGAACTTTATTTCAAACAACTTCAACTCCTACAGGCTCAGCCACCACTTTTAGGGAGATAACTGCTTACTAGTCTATGCAAAGCATGTGTATCTGCAGCTACACATGCCATAGAACGGAAAATGTCACTTACCCAGTGTACATCTGTTCGTGGCATGAGATGCTGCAGATTCACATGCGCCCGCCCGCCTCCCCGGGAGCCTGTAGCCGTTTGAAGTTGATCTTGTAAATTTGTAAATATATCGCTTTAAACCACATTATGTACATACATATTTACTCCATTGCATGGGCACTATTACTATAATACACAACTCCTACCTCACCCTCTGTGGGGAAAACAATCTAAGATGGAATCGACGCCCATGCGCAATGGAGCCGAAAGGGGAGGAGTCCCTCGATCTCGTGACTCGAAAAGACTTCTTCGAAGAAGAACAACTAGTAACACTCCGAGCCCAACACTAGATGGCGGGATGTGCAAAGCATGTGAATCTGCAGCGTCTCATGCCACGAACAGATGTACACTGGGTAAGTGACATTTTCCATATATATATATATATATGTATATGTATATGTATATATATATTTATATATATATATATATGTTCGATGGCATGTGTAGCTGCAGATACACATGCTGTGCACATCCCGCCATCTGGTGTTGGGCTGGGAGTGTTACAAGTTGTTTTTCTTCGAAGAAGTCTTTTCGAGTCACGAGACCGAGGGACTCCTCCCATTTCGACTCCATTGCGCATGGGCGTCGACTCCATCTTAGATTGTTTTTTTTTCGCCATCGGGTTCGGACGTGTTCCTTTTCGCTCCGTGTTTCGGGTCGGAAAGTTAGTTAGAATCTTGGAAAAATCGCCGGTATTGTTTGCGTTCGGTATCGGGTTAGTTACAACAGATCAACACCGAATTAAGAAGAGCTCCAGTGGCCCTTTGGTTTTTTTTCGATCCCTGTCGGGTCCTGGTCGGCCCGGCCACGTGTCTCTTCAAGGCTGATGGAACGGACCCCATTCCGCTTCTGTCCAAAATGCCATAACAAGTATCCATATACAGATCAACATCTGGTCTGTAACTTGTGTTTGTCACCAGAACACAAGGAGGATACTTGTGAGGTCTGTCGAGCGTTTCGGTCCAGGAAGACACTCAGGGACCGAAGATCAAGAAGACTGCAAATGGCGTCGGCGCCGACAGGACAAGGGCGTTTCGAGGAGGAGGAAGAAACATTCTCCACCCAGGATTCGGACTCTGAGGAGATTGATCTCGAGGAAACGCCGAAAACCGTGAGTAAGACGTCGAAACTAAGAACTCACGAGAAGACCGCTAAAGCCCAGGGGACGCCACCGCCAACAGGCCATGGCTTAATCCGAAAAATAGGTGACCGTTCATCGGCACCGAAAAAGGGCGAGCTGGTGTCGAAGTCATCCGACTCCGGTCGAGATACCGGCACACAGCAATCTCGAGCCCGAGATAGTGGCTCAGAGAAGATTCGGCACCGAGACAGCGGCAACGAAACGGGTCGGCACCGAGAGAGCACGACGCCGAAAGTAAAGAAGGTTTCGTCGGAGCCGAAAAAAGCAGCCGAAAAGGTTTCGGTACCGAAACAGCCGGCCTCGGAACCGAAAACAAGTTCCTACACTGAGGAACAAGGACTGTCCACACAAATGAAGACACATAGATTTGGACAGGAGTTAGAGACAATAGAGCCAGATCACACACAATCTTTATTCAAAAAGATACAGGGAAGATCAGCACTCTTCCTCCAGTCAAAATGAAACGCAAGCTTGCCTTCCAAGACAAGGACAAACAGCCACACGCAAAGGTGGCTAAACAAGTAACACTGCCACCATCCCCACATCACTCTCCGCAACCATCACCGGTAGCCACTCCACCAATGATGCAATCCCCAACTCATTCAGGTATGAGTCAAGATGACCCTGACGCATGGGACCTTTATGACGCACCAGTGTCAGATAATAGTCCAGAATGCTATCCAGCTAGACCATCGCCACCAGAGGATAGTACAGGCTACGCACAGGTGGTGTCAAGAGCAGCGGCATTTCATAATGTCAGCCTTCATTCAGAGCCCATTGAAGACGACTTTCTTTTTAATACACTGTCGTCCACACACAGCCAATATCAGAGTTTTCCTATGCTACCCGGAATGCTAAAACACTCCAAACAAGTGTTTGAGGAGCCTGTTAAAGGGAGAGCCATTACTCCAAGAGTAGATAAAAAATATAAACCGCCACCAACAGACCCACTGTACATTACACAACAGCTAACACCAGACTCTGTTGTAGTGGGACCAGCGCGCAAAAGAGCCAACTCTCATACTTCAGGAGATGCACCACCTCCAGATAAAGAAAGTCGAAAATTCAATGCTGCAGGCAAAAGGGTGACGGCACAAGCAGCAAACCAGTGGCGTATTGCAAATTCGCAAGCTTTGTTAGCCAGATATGATAGGGCCCATTGGGATGAGATGCAACACTTTATTGAACATTTACCCAAGGAGTTCCAAAAAAGAGCGCAGCAAGTAGTAGAAGAAGGACAGAGTATCTCCAATAATCAGATACGGTCAGCAATGGATGCTGCAGACACAGCTGCTAGAACTGTCAACACAGCAGTAACAATAAGGAGACATGCATGGCTGCGTACATCAGGATTTAAACCAGAGATACAGCAAGCTGTTCTGAATATGCCATTCAACGGACAGCAGTTGTTTGGGCCGGAGGTGGACACTGCGATTGAAAAACTTAAGAAAGACACTGACACGGCCAAAGCCATGGGCGCACTCTACTCCCCACAGAGCAGAGGCACATTTCGAAAGACACAATTTCGGGGGGGGGGGGGGGGGTTTCGAGGGCAAACCACAGAAGCCACAACCTCACAAACAAAGCCCACTTACCAGAGCCAGTATCAACGGGGAGGTTTTCGGGGACAATATAGAGGGGGACAATTTCAAAGGAATAGAGGAAAGTTCCAAAGTCCCAAAACTCCTCCAAACAAGCAGTGACTTCAAGTTCACAAATCCCCAACACATAACACCCGTGGGGGGGAGACTAACCAAGTTTTACAAACATTGGGAGGAAATAACAACAGACACTTGGGTCTTAGCAATTATCCAGCATGGTTATTGCATAGAATTTCTCAAATTCCCTCCAAACGTCCCACCGAAAACACACAATATGTCAAAACAACATATACATCTTCTAGGACTAGAAGTTCAGGCATTGCTACAGAAAGAAGCAATAGAATTAGTACCAAAACAACAAATAAACACAGGAGTTTACTCCCTGTACTTTCTCATACCCCAAAAAGACAAGACTCTGAGACCTATACTAGATCTCAGAATATTAAATACCTACATCAAATCAGATCACTTTCAAATGGTTACATTACAAGACGTAATCCCACTGCTCAAACAACAAGACTACATGACAACACTAAACCTAAAGGATGCATATTTCCATATACTAATACATCCTTCACACAGAAAGTACCTAAGGTTTGTATTCCAAGGGATACATTACCAATTCAAAGTGTTGCCATTCGGAATAACAACTGCACCAAGAGTTTTTACAAAATGCCTGGCAGTAGTAGCTGCACATAAAAGAAGGCAGCAAATACATGTGTTCCCGTACCTAGACGATTGGTTAATCAAAACCAACACGCTAAGACGGTGTTCACAACACACAAGATATGTCATACAAATCCTCCACAAACTAGGTTTCTCGATCAACTACACAAAGTCACACCTTCTGCCGTGTCAAACACAGCAATACTTAGGAGCGACAATCAACACAGCAAAAGGGATTGCCACTCCAAGTCCACAAAGAGTTCACACATTTCACAATGTGATACAGACCATGTATCCAAAACAAAAGATACAAGTCAAACTAGTGATGAAACTACTAGGCATGATGTCTTCATGCATAGCCATTGTCCCAAACGCAAGGTTGCACATGCGGCCCTTACAACAGTGCCTAGCATCACAATGGTCACAAGCACAGGGTCAGCTTCAAGATCTGGTGTTGATAGCCCGCCAAACATACATCTCGCTTCAATGGTGGAACAGTATAAATTTAAATCAAGGGCGGCCTTTCCAAGACCCAGTGCCACAATACGTAATAACAACAGATGCTTCCATGATAGGGTGGGGAGCACACCTCAATCAACACAGCATCCAAGGACTATGGGACATACAGCAAAGACAGTTTCACATAAATCACTTAGAACTGTTAGCGGTATTTCTAGCGCTCAAAGCATTTCAACCCATAATAAGCCACAAACACATTATTTTCAAAACAGACAACATGACAACAATGTATAACCTAAACAAACAGGGAGGGACACACTCGACACAGTTGTGTCTCCTAACACAGAAAATATGGCATTGGGCGATTCACAACCACATTCGCCTAATAGCACAATTTATTCCAGGAATTCAGAACCAGTTAGCAGACAATCTCTCTCGGGATCACCAACAGATCCACGAATGGGAGATTCACCCCCAAATACTAAACACTTACTTCCAAATTTGGGGAACACCACAAATAGATCTATTTGCAACAAAGTAAAACTCAAAATGCCAAAACTTCGCATCCAGGTACCCACAAGATCAGTCTCAGGGCAATGCGTTATGGATCAGCTGGTCAGGGATATTTGCTTACGCTTTTCCCCCTCTCCCACTCCTTCCATATCTAGTAAACAAATTGAGTCAAAACAAACTCAAACTAATAGCACCGACATGGGCAAGACAACCTTGGTACACAACACTACTAGACCTCTCAGTAGTACCTCATGTCAAACTACCAAACAGACCAGATCTGTTAACACAACACAAACAACAGATCAGACATCCAAATCCAGCATTGCTGAATCTAGCAATTTGGCTCCTGAAATCCTAGAATTCGGACACTTACACCTCACACAAGAATGTATGGAGGTCATAAGACAAGCTAGGAAACCTACCACTAGACACTGCTATGCAAATAAGTGGAAAAGATTTGTTTATTACTGCCATAATAATCAAATTCAACCCTTACACGCATCTGCCAAAGATATAGTAGGATACTTACTACAATTGCAGAAGTCAAAGCTAGCTTTCTCTTCAATAAAGATACATCTTACCGCAATTTCAGCTTACCTGCAAATTACGCACTCAACTTCATTATTTAGGATACCAGTCATAAAAGCATTTATGTAAGGCCTAAAGAGAATTATACCACCAAGAACACCACCAATTCCTTCATGGAACCTCACATTGTCTTAACACGACTCATGGGTCCACCTTTTGAGCCCATGCACTCTTGTGAAATGCAATACTTAACATGGAAAGTTGCATTTTTGATTGCCTTCACAGCTCTAAGAAGAGTGAGTGAAATTCAAGCATTTACCATACAAGAACCATTTATTCAAATACACAGGCATAAAGTAGTTCTACGGACAAATCCAAAACCTTTACCAAAAGTGATCTCACCGTTCCACTTGAATCAAACGGTAGAATTACCAGTGTTCTTCCCACAGCCAGATTCTGTAGCTGAAAGAGCACTGCATACATTAGACATCAAAAGAGCGCTAATGTACTACATTGACAGAACAAAACTAAGTCGAAAAACAAAACAACTATTTATTGCATTCCAAAAACCTCATACAGGGAATCCAATTTCTAAACAAGGCATTGCTAGATGGATAGTTAAGTGTATTCAAACCTGCTATCTTAAAGCAAAGAGAGAGCTGCCTATTATACCAAGGGCACACTCAACCAGAAAGAAAGGTGCTACCATGGCCTTTCTAGGAAATATTCCAATGAACGAAATATGTAAGGCAGCAACATGGTCTACGCCTCATACATTTACCAAACGCTACTGTGTAGATGTGTTAACTGCACAACAGGCCACAGTAGGTCAAGCTGTACTACGAACATTATTTCAAACAACTTGAACTCCACCAAATGCATCACCATGGGGCTTGAATTCAACATCATCCTTTGTCTGCCAATGTCAAGTTGTGGAACCCGTGACAGCTGAGACAGTAGAGAACAATCCCCATAGGATTACTCTGAGCAATGTGTTAACCTTCAGAGAGGAGTTCCTTCTCCCTCAGTGCCAAGGTTCCCTACCTTATATACCTTAAACTTAAGAGGAAGGTTCTAGAAGCCCTCCTCCCGTCAAGTAAGTTGTGAAGTTCAAGCGCTGGCCATAGCACATCAGTGTTGAAAAAACCCACTAGAAACTGGCCAGATCCCAAAGTGTATTTCCAAGACCGAGCTGTACCCTTCTCTACCATAAACATTCCTATTCTTGTACATTTTTGTCAAGGTTTCATCCCCACATTATGTTCCCTTCTCTGGTGAGAAAAGCAAAAACACGCTAAGCTGTGCGCGGGAAAGTACCTGCGCCACCATTGGGACTGCTTTTGAAGCTAAGCACAAAATGGAGTCCGTGGTCAAGATGGAGTGGGTGGTTAAATACAGATAGCATTACACCTACCACTGCCCTTCTGCTAACATTTAGCTGGGAAGAGGTCAGGATTGGTATTTGTCAATTTTCTTAAGAATAAAGCTGCTGACCTGATGCAGTTCCACTAAATGTATTCAGATCTAATGTTGGCCTATGGGCATCCCTCACAAACTTATATATTAATACAGCTATTCAGCTAGAACTCCCCCCCCACCACTTTTGTGGTCGAATTCTATCATTGTCCCTATTCTTAAAAAGGGTAATTCTTGTTGTTACCGACCCATCTTCCGAACAGATTCCACAGTTAAAGTGGTGCGAAGAGTCTTGTTGAATAGGTTAACTGCGCAAACCAGCCTTTCCTTTCCAACATACAATATGGTGTTCAGTCTGGGAAGGGTTCTGTGGACCAACATCTGAATCGTTACTTGCTCATAATTAAGTACACCAAAGCAATTCGGGCTCCCTCCACTTGGGGTTCATGGACTTAAGTTCAGCCTTTCACAGGGTACGTAGCACTAAGCTTTGGAACATAATGCTGGTCATGGGTTGATAAGTCTGGTATTGCTTTCCTTAAGGATCTTCATGCTGATCTCACAGCCACTGGACATTATGGGCCATTGGGGATTGTATGACCAAATTTGCCTTGAATTAGGGCATCAAACAAGGTTGTATTTTTGGTGCCCTTCTATTTACCTTATATATAAACAACTTGGAGACTTTCCTGTGGTTTGTGGGGGAAGGGGCATGATTTACCTAGTGTGATTGGTCAGCAAATACTTGTACTTCTTTATACCAATGATGCTGTCCTGATTTCCAGAGCAGCTCTTGGTCTTCAGCGTATCTTGAGCAGTTTTGTTGATTTCATGGACAGCCTAGATCTCACTACTAATTATACTATGTTATCATGGTAGTTGACCCTAAAAATACTAAAAGCAGAGCCCACTCAATCATAGGTAACAAGCTTATTAAGGTGAATACATTCCTCTATCTTGGCATTCTGTTTGACACCTCCTTTTGCTCGTCCCCTTTCATTAGGACTAGAAGGCATGCCTTTCAAGAATCCTAGCCCTGGTTTTTTATTTTGCCTCAAAACTAGGGCAAAAAATGTGTACCAGCAATTCTAAAAATCTACCAAGCTAAATGTCCTACAATTGTTTCTTATGGTGCTTAGGTCTGCGGATAGTCCAATCATTTGCCCTTGCAAATTGTGGAGAATAGGTTCCTAAAGTGCTTGCGTTCGTTTCCCTGTAGTGTGTTCTCTTTCAGTGCTCATGAAGAGCTAGCAAATGGTTGTGTTTCTGATTTAATTCAGTTTCACCCTTTATCTCCATGGTTAGCTGTTAGGTTTAAGAAAAGTCTTGAGCTTAACAGAATCATCATTAACATTTGTTTAGATCTTGATTCTGCTAATAGAATTCTGTATCTCACTTATGTTAAGGGGTGAATATACAAACTAGTCCGTCCTGATTTGGTCAGCCACCCAGAATCTGTAGCAAAGGCAGATATTACTTTTGTTTGGGGGGGGTGGGTGGAGGTGGGCACTTATGGCTTTAAATTCTGAATAAATAGGATCTAGAGCCCTGACTCTGTCAGTGAGATCCTGTGTTGTGATTCAATCTACACTCTTACTGGAACCCTATGTAACTTATGGGCTGTGAAACAATCAGTGTTTGTTTTTGTTTTTTAATTAACTCACCTCAGGTTTCATTTAATACACCATCTGCTACTTGTCTCAAAGGGTTGGACGAATGATAAATTGGATATTAGCTGTCAATGTAATGGCCATTCAGTGCAAGACACTATGCACTTTCTTATGTCTTGTCCTATTTATCGGTCTGTGCTCAAACGTCCTTTAAAACCAAGCTTGATGGAGTATAATTTTAGACTAGCTAACCTTGCCTTGTTGCATTGCAGATGCTGACTGAACTTGTCATCCCGTTGCTTGCTTTTTAAACTGTGTAGTCATAATGAGGAATTCTGTGATTGTAGACAGATTCACTGATTTTATTGGTTGCCCTTGTGTCTGCTGCTCTTTGCTGCAATTCTAAATGGTTTTATTGTGTTATGATTACTTCATGGATTTTATTTCCATCTCTTGTGAATTTTTGATTTTATACTGTTTTTATTGTCTTTTATGGTTTGCTCTTTCTAAACCAAATAGAGATTTTCATTGATTGATTGACCTTGAGATTAAAAGCCACCCATTTAACTTTTGAATATACCTTAATGTCCTTATAGGATACTAGATACTTACATACCCCTAAAAACACAGCAAAATAGGTATTGGGAAGAGTCTAGTTCCACAGAGCTTCTTCTAACACCTAAATGTGGAATAGAACCAACTGGTCCTCAAGAACATTGATTCATAATTTTATCATTGCTTCCTTGAGAAGCAGAGATTGGTAAAGGCATTTTTGCATCCACCATTTAGAGGTCAGTCACATCAAGGGTTCATGTAAATACAAATCGCAAGATTCCTCATACATTGTACTCTATAAAAGACTGTTATTGTCTCTGCTGTGTGAATGCAATCCGTCCTATAGCCAGCATAGGGTCCCCACATTGAGGGAAAAAAAGACTAAGATGTTTTGAAAAAGAAAGTAGGGCATGTTGTGATGAATTACCAATTCCTGGACTACCTTTGTGGCCAATATTAATTTTTAAGATCCTTAGTATTTGTCAAAAGATCTCAATAAATCGGCCACAGAATTTGTGCACGAGAACAAGACGGCTGTAAATATGTGCATCAAAGCCTCTTGATGCAGCGTTAACATTGAGTATGCAAATCACTGGTGGTCTTTCCTCAAGGTGACTATGATATTTGGGTATTAGCCCTGATTTTTCTGCTCAGTTATCAACAAGCCATTAGATGGAGAACATTACAGGCAAGTGGTTGATAATGGCCCTGTAAATGTGTGTGTGTGTGTGTGTGTTTGGATTAGGGGGGTGGGGGGGGGGGGGGGTGCAGCAGTCTTCTTACTCAGAATGCAAAGCCAAGCCATCACTGATTATTCACACCTCCTTCCCAACAAGTCTACCTCCCTGTGTGGAATAAAAGATCATCACTTTATTGCAGCTAAGTACACAGCCTAACCGGTTAGAGACTATACCTAGATCTTTGTAGGTCTCATCAAGTGCTGATCAGTTGTACACCCCCACCAAAAGCCACTCCAGTGGGGTGAGGGGAGGGTAGGATTATTACACTGTAAATGAAATGACATCACCAGAAAGTGTTGTTGTGATTGTCTACTTGAGGTATGAAGTAGACTACACAGAAACAAAAGAACCGCCAACCAAAGCAAAGAGATTGGCAATAAAAAAAAATACACGTCTACTGTTAGACACAGTACAGCGTCTGCTATGAAAAAAAGCAATCAAGCAAGTGGCATTACAGGAAAGGGGACAAAGTGTATACTCCTTTTCAAAGAATTTTGGAACTTTAAAGCCACTTCAAGCAATGACTATGCAGGACCTCACTGCATGTCTGGATAAAGAAACTCTACTTTATTGGACCTCCATTAATTTTCATAAGCACTAAACATCTCTGCCACTGTGAGGAAACCAACGACATATTTTTAACTTAACAAAATAACTACAGATGTCCATTCAGGTTATGTGTTCATTGAGACTCATTAGGGTGTTCTTCACAACAAATCTGAATGAAAAGAATAGCCTCCCCCTTTTCAAGATAGCAGATGGACTGACCTAAATCCTTTATTCTCCCATGCTGATCTCCACTTTCTAATCCACCTAAGTCACTTCCATTTGAACCAAAGCACTTACAGTTAAACATTTATTATTAAAGGTGTCAGTCTTGATTTTTAGGACATCTTATGATAGGTCTACCAGCAGATTTCTTACCTGTAGACGAACCCGCAAGTGCCAGACTGGTTCTGGAAAACTTCAAATCAGTGAGAGCGCTGGGTTTGGTGCCAGTAGTGACATCAGGCGATGCCACTGACGCCATATAGCACCCGGCCTGGTGTACAAGCATCAGTTCCACTTTTTCCACGCCTTCAACTCGGATCTGGAGCTTCACTTCCGGAGGGAATTTCCCTTACCAAATTTATATGCAGCTGTCCATTAAGTCTCATTGTCGCTCTCGGTCTCCCAAAGGATCTTCTTTCTCGGAACCAGAGCTTGTCAACCGATGGACAATCCACGCAGCCTTGCTCCTTCTGTGGACCCGGCACTGGACAGACCTCTAGTATCAGATCCTTTGTCAAGCCTCTTGATGCCAACTTCAGCATTTCCGGAGCTCCAGCCTCCATGGTTTGACCTGGCAGCGTTCATAAACGTGATGTATTCTATCTTTGCCAAAGCATCAGCACCATCCGGCACACCTGCGGACTCAACAGCTCCATCATGTCTGCAACTCTTCATGCTTTTTGAGCTGTTGGCCTTCAGGGACGCACCATCGGAACCCCCTTGCTCTTGCTTTGACCCAGTGTTCCACTTCTCAGTGCTGCAGCAGACGCTGTGGACGGCACCTCTACTGCCATCATGTCCACCAATACTGCCGCCGCCTCCTCCGACGCAGCCCCGCGTTGAGCTTCAGATTTCCTCGCAGGAGAAAAAGAAGTTGCTTGAAAAGGATGCTTATAGAGCATGCCTCTATGAAATATTTCAACAACAAGATGCTGGATGGAGTACTTGAATTAATCTCATCTACTGGGCAATGCTCTAGGCCACACTCCAGTCCATATTGTTTTTGCCCACCATGCCACCTTAGTTTAGACTCGGCCATATGCAAATCAGTCTTGACCCCGCTCCAACTGCCAGACCAGATCCTCCCTGAACCGGAACACAAGCAACCTAAGACTAATTTTGCCCCGATTGGGCTCTTCAGTTGGTCTTAGGTTTGTTCCTGTGGCCCAGTGAGCCCAGGACTGACCCTGTGGACTAATTTCCTGGTGGTGACTTCAAGGATACCTCACATGAGGTAGCTATATACTTCCGTACTGGGCCACCAGTGACTGAGGTTGTGTCTTTGCTCAAAGTTATGCTAAAGGCAGCATAAATGTTGGATTAATGGTTGCAAACCAAGGAGATAAAAACAAATGTTCTCACTGAGGTTGTCCTGCACTCATCGTATGCTTGGGAGCCCCTTCTCTATAATTAAGCTTTAGTTGAACCTGATATGGCAGCATGGGAGAAGCCTTCCTTTGCTCCGCTGATCAGTCAACTTATTGTCTGCCTTTACTGCTCCCCCTCCTGGTGATTTCCTCTCTTGGTTATCCAGGCATCCTGTTCAGGAACCCGGTTGGCAACTGCCTTCCTCACAGCCCCCTCCAACAAGGAGTCAAAATGTCTGAAAGCCTGGGGCATGAAGTCCTTTTATACTGGGAGTATTGACTTGACGTCCCTTAATGCAAACTGTCCTCTCACCTGCTACATCCACAGTGTGTGGGACATGGCTAAATGATTCTCCCCCATGTTCCCACCGACATGAAAGCGCATTTTCAGGAGATCAACATTGATAGGCAAAATGCCTCCCCTCATTATCAGGTCTGGGGTGGTCCCCACAGACTATGCTGCATGAGCCATGGCCACCTCAGTGATGGAAAGACACCCATGCTTGCCTTTTGGCAATTTGTCATCTGATGTCCAGGCTAACCAGATGAATCCCGTTAAATGGTGGCTACTTGTTTGGATATAAGTCTGACTGCGCTGGAGGGGTTTTAGACATGGCCAGGGCCAGGGCCAGGTCTTTGAGTCTCTAGCTTCTGCATCTGACCAAGGGCTGTCTTTTCGCATCTTTGAACAAGACTTTCTTTCGTTCTCAGCAGTACACACTGCCAGTCCAGCAGCAGTGGATGCTGATCCTGGCTCAAGTTCTACTGGCTTTGGAGTTTGGTGACTGTTTGGTGTCTAGTTCTAAATCTACCTCTTCTGCACTTACTCATGGAGTCCCAGTTGCAGAAATCTGTAGGGCAGCAGTGTGGGTTTCCATGCACACATTTTCAAACCACTACTGTCTGAACTCTGTGGTGCACAGGAACGGATACTTTGCCAGGTAAATTTTGAGGATTTTCTTGTCTAACTATTCTTCAAGCCTCCTTGGCATGGTATTGCTGTGAAATCTGTTCCACTGGTATAGAATCTGCAGGTAGAAGTATCCATCAGAATAAAAAGCTACTTACCTGCGGTAACAATCTTTCTGGTTAATACTCCACCTGCAGATTCCTCTCTAATGCACGTGCCACCCCGTTTGATGGATGTTTGTTATACGGAAATTTAATAAGCTTCCATCAGGCATTGTTCTGGTACTACAATCCTTCATCAATGTCAATCTGCCTTCATGCTTTGAAGGTGTAGAAAAAAACAGAGGGAAACTGATGTTGATGCGCCAGGGCTGGCGCTATGTGGCCTCAGTGGTGTGGCCTGGCGTCACATCCTCCGCTGACTGAGTCCTGCGCTCTCTTCCAGCAGCCTCCTTGCTTTGAAGTTTTCCAGGTCCAGTCTGGCACCTGTGGGTTGGTCTACAGGTGAGGAATCTTTAGGGAGATACAGTATCCACCAGAAAGATCGTTACCAAAAGTAACGTTTTCATTGTGTTAGGTGAGTTAACTGCAAGTCCTCAGTGTCGAACAGCCTGTTTTTCCTTATTTTGTTGTTGTGATACCTACCCCAAAGTCTGTTCTAAAAATGGTGTTAAGGTCCTGCTTTAATCAAACTGTTTATTTCCATGTATTCTAAGTACATACATTGTGCCACAGTGAGCTCTCCACACAGTAGGTGTTTCCATCTCTCTTGCTTCATGACTTGCTGCCTACAGTGCGGGATGTATTTTTACAGTAAACAAGATGCTATTCAGAACCCAATTAGTAAATAGTTTGATTATGCTGAGTATGCTTACCTAGAATAACTTAAAGCTGTAAAACCTTTGCAATGGGTGATTTCTTCATAGCAGGCTTGGGTGCATGTTCTACAGCAGCGGTTCTTAACATTTAGAGTTCTCTGGACCTCAGTTGAATTGTTACTTCAACCCAGGGACCCCCACCTAGCCAATCGTTAAGATGTTCAATGTTGCTTTTTATGTATATATAGTTTATTAATTCTCTAGTGTTTAATTTTCTAAATAGTTGCGGGCCCCAGAGTAGAAGTCAGGGATCTGTGGTTTAGAACCACTCATCTACAGAGTCTTGGTGACAGTCCAGACGTGTGGGGGTGAGGTGTGGTGGGAAACACAGTAACAGGCTCCTTTGTCTGATGTAGAGATCCATTGATTTTTAGTGCTAAATTGGGATATGAGGGTACCTAACAGATACGTTTGAATTATTTGCTGAGCTCACATGATTTAAGTTGTGGTCTCTGTTCATGATGTAGTACAAAGCCTTTGTTTGCTATCTGCAGAGTTCAATTCATGTGAGCCAAGGGGAGAGGTGTAACATGAAGTCACATTATAGGCACACATACCGAATTTTCAACAAACACAGAATGTAATTTTTGGGGGGAGGCTGGAGTTTGTAAGTGCCAATAACATATGTTTGAACTACCTTGATTAATTGTGTGGTAGTTCATGCAGGACTGAGGGTAAAGTGGGAGCACCAGTAGGTGGCTTAAGCTTGGGATGTACAATGATTAGGTATTGTGAAATATGGGACTGAGGCAAATATTAATCCCCTCCTTTGTCTTTGGACCCTACTTCTACTTTACAGCTTTGGGATGTACATACCTTTCCTTCAGTTGAATTGCGACCTGCGGAAGTCTGGAATATTTTCCCAGGTCTCCACCATCGGTCCCAGGGACACTGGAGAGGTGAACAATTGCCGGGGAAAAGACTATTTGACAGTGCTGCTGGAAACCTGGCGGCAGCATACGAGACAGATCTATGGAGTGGAGGCTATGCCGACGCATGCTTGCTGCCTCTCACCTGACCTCATTCGTAACGAGGTGGAGTACCTGAAGTTGGACTTCAACTGGCGCATGAAGGAGGTGCTCCTGAGCGCTATGCTTAGTGCCTACTATGTGGCGTTTGTGCCCATCTGGTTTGTAAAGGTAGGTAGTTTATTCAGAGTACTAATTGGAGTTTTTACCATCTCCTCGCTTGAACAGAGATGCTATGATGTGAGGCAAGCCTTCGTTTTAGGTGAAGTGAGATACCTTTCTGTGCAAGCAGATTTTAAGCTTTTTCTCTGAGGTGTGAAGAGGGTCAGACGGTGATAGGGTGGGGAACAGAGAGGGAGGGAGTCCCAACCAGAGACACCATTCTGGATACTAACAGATCGCCAACACACTTGTTTTTCTCTCCGCCCCACAGAACACACAGTATTATGACAAGAGGTGGTCATGTGAGCTATTTCTCCTGGTGTCCATCAGCACAGCAGTGATCCTGATGCAGCACCTCCTGCCTGCGCGCTACTGTGACCTACTGCACAAAGCTGCTGCTCACCTGGGCTGCTGGCAGAAGGTGGACCCGTCCCTCTGTTCCAATGTTCTTCAACACTCGTAAGCAGCATCTTTGCCCCCATGTGTTCAATGTCCATATGCTCTGTCTGACAAATAGCACCATAGCAGTGACCAAATGCTTGAAGCCAAGAATTTGGGCCCATTTCCTGCACATAGCTCTGTGCTTTTATTTTGGATACAAGGTGGTGTTCACAATAGGATTACACATGGCTTTGTGCATTGTCAGTGCCAAAAATGTACAGCACATAACTGCACACTGTGCACTACACAATGTGATAGAGCTGTGTGCTGAACACGCATATCAAAAAGTGTGGTCAATGCGTACACTCGAAACCATACTATCAATGTTTGTTGGCAAGCATGTTGGCTTCTATGATAAAATCCTTCACATAACAACTGAACAAGTTACTTACCTTTGGTAACACCTTCTCTTGTAGGGGATTCCCATGTAGTCATAAGCACTGAATGATCTCCCCCCCCTCACCCCCCAGGTGCGGGGACCCCGGAGCATATCTTCAATGTGTGTTTTTCAGTTGAAATGTTCACATTTCTTCAGGAAGGCCTGCAAAGACACTTAAGAAAAAGTCAGATAATCCAGCCTATAAATGTAGGCTACAATGGCAAATTTCATCATCTTGAAATTAAAAAGGGCAAATTTTATTGAAAATGTATAATTTTATATTTTTTGCAAACAGAATAAATCTCCTTCACAAACCCCTTTTGTAATGATAGAGATGAGGAAGAGCAAGGCAGAGTAGACTCATGGACTGCCATATCGTGGCTAAAATAGAGACGGTGCCTTTAAGACCCCAGAGACCAACTGTATCCCATCATGCCCAGTTGGTGGCAGTTGCCTCAGTTTTTTTTCCGGCTTCTGCTGACAGGACCCCGAAGCATTGAGCTCCACTTTTTTTTTTTTTTTGTTTTTGTTTTTTTTTAAAGGATTTTTTTCACAAAAATATCATGCAAAACATTGTTGACAACACTTTTCCACAACGTCTTTCAGCTATTCCTGTTATTTGCTGCAATTGTGTAAGATTCTGACAGAAAACTCAGGTATTTTTTTCATTCCAAATCCTTCACTTTTTGACAAGTGTCTTTGCTGTGGCAGGAAAAAGGCCATAATAGACCTAGACGAGGTCTGTATTATCTACCTTCCTTCATCTCATCTTCCTGATGCCTATGACAGCTGCAAGAAGTTTTCCAGGCGCACTCTGCGCAAAAGAGAGAAGATTTGCCTGCAAGCAAAAGAAAACAAAGACCCTCACTCTGAGGTCCCACTGGCAAGTTGTAAGGTCAGTCTTCCACCAGGGCTCTCACTTCAACCTCCAGTGGTTCTGAGAAAATTGTTTCTGGCGAGAAACGACATGGGTCTGGGTTGATTTCAAGGACATCAACGTCAAGGCATGGGGATGTTCCCAGCTGTTCGCCATCAAGGACTAGTTTGACATCCAGGAAGCAATGCCTTTCAACATTGTCAAGACACCAGTTGACGTTGAGAGATTACACGCCTTTGATGCAACGTAGACGTGTGACGTCGAGAAGCTCTTCGTCGAGAGGTGCCGGTTCGTCGTTTACACAACGTGGAATATCGAACTTGAGAGACAAATGTTACTGTGAGAGATCGACGTCTAGGAGAGATGCAAGAAAGATGAGATGTATTTATTCCACAACTGAATCTTCTCCTTCACTGGTAGTGTTACCATCACCTCCTCCACAGACTGCAACTCCTCTGCCACTTCCACCTCCACCAGTACTTCCTACACCTATAGTGCCTCCTCCTGTATCGCTGCTAGCGCCTACAACTCCTGCGCGCTTCAGATCACAACATCATGCACGCCATCTCTTATCAAGGCATTTTTTTACCGTTTGCAAACATCACCGTCATGGGTCTTACCTTAGATCAAGATCCCGCTCACATTGACGGCATACAGACTATTCCACGTCTTCTACCAGAGATGATTCTTCCACTTTGACAGACTTGCCACAACCTTGAGCCTCTCCCATTGACGATGTAAACACCTTTCAAGAAATGCTAGTCCGTGGGGCTGCAAAACTAAATATACCTATGTCAGTACCTACACTGTCCACATCGATACTGCTGCGATACCTTTGCTACCACTGCCAAGCATGCGCCATCCAGGCTTAAAAAGAAATATCGGCCTCCCTAGCGGGATACGTTATTTCTTCGTACGGATCCACCACTTGATTCCTTTGTTGTTGTGGCGGCTAGAAAACTTGACTCTTCTCCTTAATCCTCTTCTCCAGTGGATAAGGAGAGCAAGAAATTGGACACGGCAGGCCTCAAAGTCTGCACCACAGCAGGCATTTCAATGAAAACAGCAAGAGCTATGACCGACTTGGGCAGGTACGACTGTCCACTTTGGGATTCTACGCAATAATTCACAGACCACCTGCCAAAAGACAAAAGGTATGACTTCTTAGAAATCCTAAATGAAGGAGCAATGGTTTCAAATCAAACTATAAGTGCGGCGGCAGATTCCTCCATCCTTGCTGCACCCGGTTACGGTCACAGAATATCCTTGCAAAGGCATTCTTGACAACCTCTCAGGTCCTTAAAACCAGAAGCGCAGCAACCCATTTAAAACTTGCCTTTTTACAGGTTCCAGTCTATTTGGCTCTCAGACGGATGATGAGATGACAAGGATAAAGACTGAGCTAAACACGTTAAAACCTGTGAGTATTGAAAAACCTAGAGAGCAGCGTAAAACATTCTGCCCCTACCACTGTAGGTTTCTATCAAAGGGTTCAAATCCCTCATTGGGTGCCGTCTAGTTCTCGGCAACAACAACATCAGAGATTAGATCAAACCCAGCGCAAACAAAGAAGAGGACATTCTACTCAACAAGCCACCCGGAGTGGACGACAACCATCCATGTCAAACCTTGAGTGCTCTCTCCCCCCCTCTTCCGTTATCCTCTCTGGCAGGGGGAAGCATTACACATTACCTGGAAGTGTGAGCAACACATCACAACAGACGCCTGGGTTTTGAATATTGTGCAGAATGGAAACTGTCTGAGGTTTATCACGCCTCCACTATCCATTCCACCAAAGCTGTTGACTTCCCATCTCAACTTACTCAGGGCAGAAGTCAAAACCATATTACAAAAGAAGGCAGTAGAAGCAGTTCCCATCAATCATTGTTGGAAGGGAATTTACTTAAGATATTTACTGGTACCAAAGAAAGATCAGCACAAGTTCAGGTTGATTCTCGATCTAGAGGTGACCAATAAATGGATTTGAAAAGAGAAGTTCAGAATGCTTGCTTTACATCAAATATATCCCCAGCTTCATCAGGGAAATTGGCTTTGCTCCATCAACCTTCATGATGCACACTTCCACATTCCCATCTCCAGAAAGCATTGGAAATTTCTCAGGTTTCTGGTGGAACAAGACCATTACCAGTATGCAGTACTACCATCTGGCCTCAAGTCGGCACCTAGAACACTCTCCTAATGCATGGCTGTGGTGACAGCAACGATTCTTCGTCTATCCCTATCTAGACGATTGACTCTTAAAAGCATTTACCTTTCACAAAGCCCAACTGCATTTCAATTGCCCTTAATAGCTCCTACATCAGTAGGGTCTTCACGTCAACCTCAACAAATCAACACCAGTCCAGATGTAGATTTACTTGTGGGCCACCATCGACACCATTCACGCAAAGGTGTTTCTTTCAGAGGAGCAACATTATCGTTCATTCAGAAATGTCAGGCTCTCCAAAAAGCACCTCATCCAACAGCAAGACACTTCTCATCTCTCCTTAGGTCAATGGCCTCCTGCATCTTTCTCACTCCAGTGCTCGAGTTCCCATGCAACCTCTACAGGAGTGCCTGGAGGACCAGTGGAACCAGTTGGTGGGCAACTGGGAGGACAGTATCACACTCTCCTCACATGCAACACAATCCTTCAAGTGGTGGTGTTCCCCAAACAATCTCCTCAAAGGGATACAGTTCCACCATCAAGTCCCCACTCAAAGTAGTCACAGATGCTTCATTGCTCGGATGGGGAGCCCATATGAATCATCTTCAGATTCAAGGCTCTTGGTCTCAAACAGAGATAACGTATCATATCAATCTCCTCGAGCTCAGTGCAGTTCCTCTGGCCCTCAAAGCCTTTCACCTCTCATTCACCAACAATACTCTGCTTGTTCAAACTGACAATACAACCATAATTTATTACCTGAACAAACAGGGTTACACTAGGTCAAGAGCTCTATCACTAGAGGCCCAGAGAATCTGGAAGTGGGTTCTAGCCAGGAACCTGACAATAACAGCAACCCACCTTCCAGAGCGCCCAGTCCAGGTAGACGCTTTCAGTGAAAGTCACAAATATGTTTTTCAACCTCATCGTGGAGAACTTATCTTCTCCATGTAGGGCACCCCTACCATAGATCTGTTCGCCACAGTTGAAAACAAAAAATGCTGCAACTTCACATCCAGATGCTATCATCCAGGAACACTGGGGAATGCCCTCTGGATCAACTGATCCAGCAAATGTCTTTAAGCCTTTCCACCTATTCCCCTGATTCTGGCAGTTCTGATCAAGCTGTCTAGCTCCAGAGCCAAGATGATCCTCATTGCTCCAGAATGGCCAGGGCAGTGGGGGTTCCCAGACCTTCACCGGTCGACCGTCCACATCTCAAGCTGCCATGCAGACCAGAGCTCCTGATGAAATTCGGAGGCCAGATGGTACACCCCAATCTCTGCTCCTTGAGTTTGGCTGTATGATTTCTGAGTTAGCACAGTATGGACACTTGAACTTGCCACAAGACTTCATAGAGCTCCTCAAAGAAGCTAGGCAGCCTTTTGCTCGCTCCGCTTACGCTTTTAAATGGAAGAGATTTTGCATCTGGCGTTCTTCTAAGAATGTGGATCCGACCACCTGCCAAGAAGACCTTATTCCTACATACCTTTGACACTTTGCTAAATCTGGCTTACAGTTCTCTTCTATAAGGGTTAACCTTGCAGCTCTTACTGCTTACAGGAAATGTCTCTCACAAACCTCTTTCTTCCAAATCCCAGTAATAAAAAAAATTCTCAGATGGGTTAAAGAAGGTTTACCCTCCCATCAGAAGGCTCTCGCCAGTACTTTCCCATCTCATGATGGAACCATTGAACCAAACTACAAGGCTTCTCTACAAAATTTTACATGGTAAACAGCTTTCATGGTAGCGACAACATCAGCTGACCAGGTCAGCATGATACAAGCACTATGCTCTCATGATCCATATACTGATTTTCATTCCAAGTAGAAATGAGGACTCAGCCGAAATTTGTTCCTAAAGTAGTTTTGGATTTCCATGTAAACCAGAACATCTCATTACCCACTTTCTTTCAAAACCCATCTACCCCAATAGAAAGGTGTCGCCACTCAATAGACTTTAGGAGGGTTTTCAGGTTTTATCTAGATAAAACTAAGGATATTCATAGTACTGACCAATTGTTTATTAATTACTGTCCAGTACGTACTGGTTTGGTCTCTTCCAAACAATCCATCTCAAGATTAATAGTTTTGTACATATTGTTCTGCTACCAAAAAGCTAATAAATCTCTACTAGATAACCCAAAAGCACATTCCATTAGAGGGAAGGCGGCCACTGCATCTTTACTTTGTAACATCCCAATTCCTGAAATGTGCAAGGCAGCAGCCTGGAAATCTGTTCATACGTTCACCAAACACTACTGTATAGACTCTGATGCTAGAGCTGATGCTCAAGTAGGACAGGCTTCTCTTAGCAATCTGTTTGCCTAACCTTCCAGTAAGTTCCTCTGTCTCCTCCACCACAAGCTGCAGAGATGGGCTTGCTACTCTAGTCAGTGCTTATGACTGTACATGGAAATCCCTATGAGAGAAGAAATAGTTTCTTACCTGTGACTCCTGTTCTCTCATGGGGGAATTTCCATAATAAGTCATAAGCAATCCTCCCTCCTCCCTAGCGGAGTAATCAGTAATTTTACAATCTTTATAAGTTTCAGATAGACTTTAAAAAGAACAGACGCAACTGCCTCCAGCTTAGCATTATGGGATACAGGTGGTCTCTGGGGTCTTAAAGGTAAAGTCTCTATTTTAGCCATTTAATGGCAGCCTATGAGTCTACTCTGCCCTGCTCGTCCTCAGCTCTATCATTACAAAAGGGGTTTGTGAAGGAGATTCATTCTGTTTGTAAAACATAAAAAAATATACATTTTCAATAAAATGTGGCCTTTTTTAATTTCAAGATGATGAATTTGGCCATTGTAACCTACATGTATAGGCAGCATTATCTGTCTTTTTCTTAAGTGTCTTTGCAGGCCTTCCTGAAGAAAAGCAAACATTTCCACCTAAGAACACATCTTGAAGATATGCTCCGGGGCCCTGCACGTGGGCAGGACTACTCAGTGCTTATGACTCATCATGGAAATTCCCCTTCGAGAGAACAGAAGGTACTGGTAAGAAACTATTCCTTCTGATGGATACTCTAACTGCAGATTTCTCACCTTGTAGATACACCCAAGTGCCAGCCTGGATCTAGAGATTTTTCTCTGCATTGCACCAAAAAGCCTGCACCTGGTATTGTGCGGGGCCCTGATGTCTATCTCTTTCTTGACTCTGTCTGAGCATTTGAGCCCAATAATTGAATAGATGTGACAGCGTGCAGCTCTCTAGCTTGTGACGTTTTTATAGATGGAAAACAAGACCTTTCCACAGACCGTGGGATGGGGGACAATGAGGAGTCTGCAGTTAGAAAACCTATGCACAAAAAGGAGTGTTACGAAAGGTAAGTAACTTGTTCTGTTGGAAACTTCAAACCGCAGTTTCCTCACTTTATAAGTAGATATCAATGCAGCAACTTACACAGTGGTGGATCTGTGAAATGGCTCAAATCAAAAAGAACAGCAGGACCAAACTGGCAAAGTGCCCCTTCCTCAAGATCCTACTATCAAGGCAGTAGTGGTTTGTGAACATGTGGCTTGACACACACATCTCAGTAATACAGATGTTCAGAACAGACATTCCATGTACCAACGCAGTGTTGAAAGATATGGCTGTGGTCGAATGACGCACTCTGTCCCCCTAGGGACTTTTTCTTGGCCTAAATGCGGCACAACTGTAATACAGAGGACTGTCCACCTTTATGTGGTCCTTTTCTGTACTGCCCTACTCCTCTTTACCCCAGAGAACTCCTGTGAAGAGCTGATCTTGGTCCTGGTATGATCAATGAGAAACTCAGAGCTCATTTGGGGACCAAGTAAAGCATCCGTTTCGACGGGTGAGGCGGAGCAAAGAATGCTGGTGGTGTGATGGATTATCTCACATGAAAATTAGTTGCATCTTGTGGTAGAAATGCACTTTGGTCCACAGTACCAGTTTGCCATGGGTAAAAGGTAGCGTATGAAGGCTTAACGGAGAGAGCTTGAAGTTTACTTACACAAAAAGCTGAAGTTCTTGTAATGAGAGATTGTTATGAGTCAGGAGACATAAAGGGCAGTTATGCATATGCTTAAGTGGGGTACATGTAAGAAATTTTGAGAACCAAATTAAGATCCCACTGTAGTTATCTGAAAAGTTTCAGGTGGCAACATAGGAACTAGACCTTTAAGAAAATGCATCACAACTCGTGACTTAAAAGAGGGTGGTTCATCTGAAAAAGGCAGAAATGGTGCACAGAGAACCTTAACAGACCCCTCTGCATGTCCTTGCTGAACTAAAGGCTGTACAGAAAGCAAAACATCCATCAGCTTTGCATGTAAAGAGTATGTTATGGGGTGTGCACCAGGCTACAAATTTAGGCCAGTGCCTGTTGTAAAAAAATATTTGTAGTTTGACACCTGGCCACTAGAATGACATCCACGATGTCGAGATGGAAGTCAAAAGCAGTCAGCTGTTTCTGCTCAGTCTCCATGCATAAGGGTGTAAGTGGCACAGGCCTGGGTGCAGAGTTCTTTCTTGCTGCTGCAACGGAAGATCCTCCCGAAGCAGCAGTTTGATTGGTGGACAGAAGCTTATTTCCAGAAGTTCAGGATACCACACTTTCCTGTCCCAAACCGAAGCCAATAGGATGAGTTCTGCCTGGTCTTTCCTGATCTTCAGAACTCCAGGCAGGAGAGATAGAGTCAGAAAGGCATACAGAAGTCCTGAGCTCCACTCTAAGGTGAATGCCTCTTCAAGAGAGCTGTCCTGACATTGCTCATCCTTAGCAGTGTTGAAGAGAGCGAACTAGGGTGCTCCCCAGTATTGGATGATGATCTGTGCCACCTCGGGGCTGTAACCGCCATTGATGATCCGGTAGGCATCTCCTGCTGAGTTGGCCCACCCTGTAGTTCAAAGATCTCGCCAGGTGGTTCATGGCAAGGTAAATACCCTGTCTGTTTAGCCAGTTCCAGAGGCGTAGAGCCTCCTGTGGTACTGCAGCAAGCAGGACCCCTGCCCCCACTTGGTGCAGTACCACATGGCAGTGGTTTTGTCTGTGGGAAACTGAATCAGCCTCCTTTTGAAGGTCACCCCAACAGAATGGCCAGCAACTCCAGCATGTTGATGTTGAGTCAGGTATGCACTGGAGACCAGAGTCCTCTGATCTTCTCTTCTCCCAGATGGCTTCCCCAACCCAATAGTGATGCAGCGGTAACCACTGTCCACTCTGGTTGGATTAGGGAGAGGGGTCTGCCACCTATCCAGTTGTGGTCAAACAGCTCTTTTGCAGTGTACTCCGAAATCTGGATGGTATGCAGTGGTCTGAACACACTGAGATTTCAGATGCTGCTTCCAAGCTCGCATGTGCCATCTCTCGAAGTCTATCAGAAGGATGCAGAAGGCCCAGAAGTCTCCAAACCACTTTGATACTCAGGACTAAGGCTGAAACTTCAGGATCATAGCCGGAATGCTTTGCACTTGCTGAACCAGAGGAAAAGCTTTAAACTGTACCTTATCCTGAACAGCTATTTTATTTTAGTGACACAATTACCAAAAAGTACTAGAGAGGCAACCCTCAATAGGAGGTAAGTAAAACACTAGATATGTACCCTAGTTATCAGAAATGGGCATAGAAAGAGTTAGAAAACAGTGCAAATAGCAATACGCAATAGTGACCCTAGGGGGAGCCCAAACCATATACTAAAAAAATGGAATGTGAATGCAGGACTCCCACCTAGGTAAGTGGGATGTGTAGAGGGGAACTGGGGGAGACAAGGAAACCCCAAAGGGTAAGTACCACAATGCCCCCCAGTGACCAGGATGAAAGGAGTAAGTTACTGGATTTTCCCTAAACTACCCAAAAGGAAGATAAAAGAAGAAAATGCTACACCCAGACAAGACTGTAAGAAACCAGCAGTGGATTCCTGAAGAGGAAGACCTGTGGAAGAAGGGGACCAAGCCCAGAAGTCATAGAAGAGTCTAGTGAGGGCATGAGCTGCTACCCACCCAGCTGTGGTTGCAAGAGTTGGTCAGCGGTAGAACGAAGACGTCAGCAGTGCAGCCCTGGAGTCGGTGAAGAGTTCCTGGAGGATGCAGTCAACATCCCACACCAGATGGATGATTGCAGTCGGTCAGTGGCATGGAAAAGCCACCAACAAGCCTTGGCAAATGCAGAACTCACTGTGGAGCAAAAGTGGAGTTGTTGGGGACCAGCAAGGTCCAGGAGGACTCAGCCCACGGGGGAAGTCCTAGGGTGACCCTCAGCAAGGCAGAGAGTCTATAGAAGAAGAGGCAGCCCCCATAGGATACCCACTGGAAGAGAAACCAGGAGTTGCAAAGGAGCCTTCACAGCACAACTGGAGAAGGCTCCTAAGCTGCAGAAGAAGCACGCAGAGGGTTGTGCGTCACAGTGAAGAATACTGGCGACTGTGGCTACAGAGAGCCTGAAGATCCCTTGAAAAAGATGCCAACAAGCTTTGGTAGCTGCAAGAGATGCAGTGCACAGGGTATTTGTCGTGTGTGTGAAGGCAAGGTCTTACCTCCACCAAAGTTGGACAACTAGCAGTGGACCAAGAGGACTACTCCGGACCACCATCCGTGATGCAGGATTCACGCAGCTTCGGATGAGAGGAGATCCACGCAGCAGGTCGTCGTTGCAGTTGGTGTCTGTGGATGCAGGGGAGTGACTCCTTCACTCCACCTTAGGTTCAAGATGGCAGAATCCAGGGACCCTCTGGAGGAGCTCTGGGCACCACCCCTGGGGTGGTGATGGACAGGCGAGTGGTCACTCCCCTTTCCATTGTCCAGTTTCGTGCCAGAGCAGGAACTGGGGGTCCCTGAACCGGTGTAGACTGGTTTATGCAAGGAGGGCACCAAATGTGCCCTTCAAAGCATACAAGTGGCTTGGGGAGGCTACCCCGCTCAAGCCATGTAGCACTTATTTCCAAAGGGAGAGGGTGTTACCCCCCCCCCTCCTCCCAAAGGAAATCCTTTGTTCTGCCTACCTGGGCTTGAGCTGATCAAGCAGCAAGAGGGCAGAAACCTGCCTGAGGGGTGGCAGCAGCTTGAGCTGCCTGGAAAACCCCATAAGGCTGGTAGGAGCAACACTGAGGGTCCTCTAAGGAGCCCTCAGAATGCATGGAATCATACTTCCAATACTGGTAACAGTATTGGGTTATGATTCCGACAAGTTTTATACCAAACATGTCTAGGTTCGGAGTTACCATAATGTAGCTGGACATAGATACTGATCTATATCCAGTACATGCATAAAATGGCATCCCCACACTCACATAGTTCAGGAAAATGGAACTGGAGCTAGTGCAGGGGTGCCCTCACACACAGGGACTTGCACCCTGGCCTCTGGGCTAGGAGGGCCTACCATGGCGATGACTTACAGTGACCTGTAGTGAAAAGGGTACATGCACCCTTTCATGCAGGCTGCAATGGCAAGCTTGCAGATACACTTTGCATGGGCTCCCCAAGGGTGGCATAATACATGCTGCAGCCCATGGGGGTGCCCTGGTACCCCAATCCCCTGGGTACCATATTCTAAGGACCAGTATGCCAAATGTGTGTTGTATGTGGTTCAAGTAACCAAGTTTAAAGGAAGAGAGCATAATCATTGGGGTCCTGGTTAGAAGGATCCCAATGAACACAGTCAAACACACTGACAAACAGGAAAAAAGTGGGGGTAACCATGCTAAAAATAGGCTACTTTCCCACAGCAACTATGATCAGGGGCCTTTGCAGAGGAAGCAGGTGTGACTTTGGCGCATTGATCAAGAACCCCACAGTTGTTAAGAGTTCACCGTCATCTGGAGGTGGTTCAAAACTGATAGCAGCAAGTGCACCTTTAAAAGCCAGTCAACTAGGTAGGAGAAGACTGGTATACCCAATCTCCTATGGTGTGCAGGGACCACCACCACCATCATCACCTTTGTGATCACTCGAGGATCACTGGTGAGGCAAAAAGGGAGCATTGAAAACTGAAAATGTTCTTGGCCCACTTTAAACCACAGGTAATGCATTTGGAACTGCAGGACAGTTTTATATAAAAACAGGTGTCCTGCAGGTCCAGCACTATCATTCAGTCTCCTGGATCCAGGGCAGATAAAAAAGAACCATAGAGGGTCCCTGATTAAATAAAGTAGCTCATCCAGGGAAATAGTCATTGAAACAGAAAAAGAGAACAGAGCTACTATCAAATACCACTAGATAGAGATATATATGTTAAAAGGCATGTGTAGCTGCAGTTACACATGCTGTGCACTGTTCCTACGATCTTGGGTTGGGCTCTGAGTGTTACAGGTTGTTTTTCTTCGAAGAAGTCTTTTCGAGTCACGGGACCAAGTGACTCCTCCCTTTCGGCTCCATTGCGCATGGGCGTCGACTCCATCTTAGATTGTTTTCTTTCCGCCATCGGGTTCGGACGTGTTCCTCTTCGCTCCGTAATTCGAATCGGGAAAACTTAGAAAACATCGAAATCAGTCGGTATTGTTTGCGTTCGGGACCGGTTTAGTATAGATACATCGGCACCGACTACACAACCGCTTCGGCGGCCCTTCTGGGCTTCCGCACTCAACCGAGGCCTGGTCGGCCAGACCACACCTATCGGCAAAGACTCATGGACCGGACCCCCTTCCGTTTCTGTCCGACGTGTCATGCCAAGTATCCTTATATAGACCAGCATCAGGTCTGTAATCTGTGTTTGTCGCCAGAACACAGAGAGGATACTTGTGAGGCCTGCAAAGCTTTTCAATCCAAGAAGACCTTAAGAGATCGACGTGCAAGACGTTTGCAGATGCATCGAAGTCGACACAACACCTCGATGTCGAGGAGGAAGAAATGACTATTTCGATCCATGGGGAATCGGATGACTCCGACCGGGACCGGCCACCGACGGCGGCACAAAAAGTGAGTACACTTGCCCCGACCCAGCCCCAAATTCAAGTGAAGAAACAGTAGGCCTCAGGGACGCCACTGCCGGAAGGCCATGGCATGACCCACAAGAAAATCGGTGACCAAATACCATCTTCGGCACCGAAAAAGGCCAAGATAGTGCCAAAGTCTTCCGACTCTGGTCGAGAAACCGGCACCGAAAAGAGTCGACATCGATTGGTCGAATTGAGCAGGCCTCGAAAGAGCCTCTCGGAGCCGAGACCGACCGTATCCATGTGGGTTTCGGTACCGAAAAAAAACTGCTTCAGAGCCGAAAAAGACTTCCTATACGGAAGAACATGGGCTCGCTCAACAACTCAAGGAGAGACACAGGTTTGAGCAGGAACTGGATTTGGAAGAGCTTGACCAGACTCAACCAAGGCTACAAATCCAAAAGGACACCGGGAAAATTCAAACCATCCCTCCGCTCAAGTTTAAAAGAAAACTGGCTTTTCATGAGACTGAAACTGAGCAACCAAAAGCCAAAGTGGTTAGAGAAAGGTCACCACTCCCACATTTCTCACCACAAACATCCCCACCTCACTCGCTGTAAGGAAATGGCTCCCTGTTGCAATTACCCCCCACTTTTTGCCTGATACTGATGCTGACTTGACTGAGAAGTGTGCTGGGACCCTGCTATCCAGGCCCCAGCACCAGTGTTCTTTCACCTAAAATGTACCATTGTCTCCACAATTGGCACAACCCTGGCACCCAGGTAAGTCCCTTGTAACTGGTACCCATGGTACCAAGGGCCCTGATGCCAGGGAAGGTCTCTAAGGGCTGCAGCATGTCTTATGCCACCCTAGGGACCCCTCACTCACCACAGACACACATCTTGCCAGCTTGTGTGTGCTGGTGGGGAGAAAATGACTAAGTCGACATGGCACTCCCCTCAGGGTGCCATGCCAACCTCACACTGCCTGTGGCATAGGTAAGTCACCCCTCTAGCAGGCCTCACAGCCCTAAGGCAGGGTGCACTATACCACAGGTGAGGGCATAGGTGCATGAGCACTATGCCTCTACAGAGTCTAAGCAAAACCTTGGACATTGTAAGTGCAGGGAAGCCATAAGAGTATATGGTCTGGGAGTCTGTCAAAAATGAACTCCACAGCTCCATAATGGCTACACTGAATACTGGGAAGTTTGGTATCAAACGTTTCAGAATAATAAACCCACACTGATGCCAGTGTTGGATTTATTAAAAAATGCACACAGAGGGCATCTTAGAGATACCCCCTGTATTTTACCCAATTGTACAGTGCAGGACTGACTGGTCTGTGCCAGCCTGCTGCTGAGAGACGAGTTTCTGACCCCATGTGGTGAGGGCCTTTGTGCGCTCTGAGGACAGAAACAAAAGCCTGCTCTGGGAGGATGTGCTTCACACCTCCCCCCTGCAGGAACTGTAACACCTAGCAGTGAACCTCAAAGGCTCAGGCTTCGTGTTACAATGCCCCAGGGCACTCCATCTAGTGGAGATGCCCGCCCTCTGGACACAGCCCCTACTTTTGGCGGCAAGTCCAGGAGAGATAATGAGAAAAACAAGGAGGAGTCACTGGCCAGACAGGACAGCCCCTAAGGTGTCCTGAGCTGAGGTGACTCTGACTTTTAGAAATCCTCCATCTTGCAGATGGAGGATTCCCCCAATAGGGATAGGGATGTGCCCCCCTCCCCTCAGGGAGGAGGCACAAAGAGGGTGTAGCCACCCTCAGGGCTAGTAGCCATTAGCCCCTAACAGACCTAAACACACCCCTAAATTCCGTATTTAGGGGCTCCCCAGAACCTAGGAACTCAGATTCCTGCAACCTAAGAAGAAGAGGACTGCTGAACTGAGAAACCTGCAGAGAAGACGGAGACGCCAACTGCTTTGGCCCCAGCTCTACCGGCCTGTCTCCCCACTTCTAAAGACACTGCTCCAGCGACGCGTTCCCAGGGTCCTAGAAGGACCAAGAACTCCCGAGGACAGCGGCTCTGTTCCTCAAAGACTGCAACTTTGCAACAAAGAAGCAACTTTGAAACAACACACGTTTCCCGCCGGAAGTGTGAGACTTTGCACTCTGCACCCGACGCCCCCGACTCGACTTGTGGAGAACCAACACCACAGGGAGGGCTCCCCAGTGACTACGAGACCGTGAGTAGCCAGAGTTGACCCCCCTGAGCCCCCACAGTGAAGCCTGTAGAGGGAATCCCGAGGCTCCCCCTGACCGCGACTGCCTGCTTCAAAGACCCGACGCCTGGTAAAGACACTGCACCCGCAGCCCCCAGGACCTGAAGGATCCGACCTCCAGTGCAGGAGCGATCCCCAGGTGGCCCTCTCCCTTGCCCAGGTGGTGGCTACCCCGAGGAGCCCCCCCCCCCGTTGCCTGCCTGCATCGCTGAAGAGACCTCTTGGTCTCCAATTGAATCCTATTGCGAACCCGACGCCTGTTTGCACACTGCACCCGACCGCCCCGTGCTGCTGACGGTGTACTTTTTGTGTCGTCGTCCCCCCCCCCCCGGTGCCCTACAAAACCCCCCCTGGTCTGCCCTTCGAAGACGCGGGTACTTACCTGCTGGCAGACTGGAACCGGGGCACCCCCTTCTCCATTGAAGCCTATGTGTTTTGGGCACCACTTTGACCTCTGCACCTGACCGGCCCTGAGCTGCTGGTGTGGTAACTTTGTGGTTGCCCTGAACCCCCAACGGTGGGCTACCTTGGACCCAAACTTGAACCCCGTAGGTGGTCTACTTACCTGCAAAAACTAACAAACACTTACCTCCCCCAGGAACTGTTGAAAATTGCACTGTGTCCAGTTTTAAAATAGCTATTTGTCATTTATGTGAACACTGTATGTGCTATTTTGCTAATTCAAAGTTCCTAAAGTCCTAAGTGAAATACCTTTCATTTGAAGTATTACTTGTAAATCTTGAACCTGTGGTTCTTAAAATAAACTAAGAAAATATATTTTTCTATATAAAAACCTATTGGCCTGGAATTGTCTGAGTGTGTGTTCCTCATTTATTGCCTGTGTGTGTACAACAAATGCTTAACACTACCCTCTGATAAGCCTACTGCTCGACCACACTACCACAAAATAGAGCATTAGAATTATCTCTTTTTGCCACTATCTTACCTCTAAGGGGAACCCTTGGACTCTGTGCATACTATTCCTTACTTTGAAATAGTGCATACAGAGCCAACTTCCTACACTCGCCACAACAGACAAGGTCACCAGTTGGCACACCAATGGCTCAATCACCCACACATACTGGGATGACGCAGGACGATGCAGACCCCTGGGATCTATACGACCCACCAGTTTCGGACAACAGTCCTGAGTGTTATCCTTCAAAGCCTTCACCTCCGGAGGATAGCACATCTTACACACAAGTACTGGCCAGTTCAGTGACATTTCATAATGTCACCATGCACTCAGAACCAGTGGAGGATGACTTTCTTTTTAACACAATGGCATCTATGCATGCTTCGTATCAAAGCCTGCCAATGTTACCGGGTATGCTTAAGCATGCACAACAGGTCTTTCAGGAACCGGTGAAAGGAAGGGCCATTACACCAAGGGTCGAGAAAAAATATAAACCTCCCCTGTCAGACCCTGTGTTTATTACACAACAGATCCCTCCGGACTCAGTAGTAGTGGGGGCTGCAAGAAAGCGGGCAAATTCTCAATCGTCAGGGGATGCGCCACTCCCTGATAAAGAAAGCCGTAAGTTTGATGCAGCGGAAAAAGAGTGGTATCACAAGCAGCCAACCAGTGGCGTATCGCCAATTCACAAGCCCTCCTCGCCCGTTACGACAGAGCACATTGGGAAGAGATGCAGGATATTATCCAACATTTACCAAAGGAACATCAGAAGCGTGCTCAACAGGTGGTGGAGGAGGGACAGGCCATCTCCAAAAACCAGATCCGCTCTCCACTGGACTGGATACAGCATCACAGACTGTCAATACAGCAGTTACCATCAGGAGGCATGCATGGCTACGAAGTTCTGGTTTTAAGACAGAAATACAGCAGGCGGTATTAAATATGCCGTTCAACCAACACCAACTATTTGGGCCGGAGGTGGACACCGCAATAGAGAAAATGAAGACAGACACGGCCAAAACCATGGGCGCGCTCTATTCTTCTTGGTATTGGGGAGCATTTAGGGAGCCACAGTTTAGCGGAGGGTTTAGACACCAACCCTCAGAGCCAACCACCTCCCAAACAAAACTCACTTACCAGTCTCAGTACCAGAGAGAGGGGTTTCGTGGTTCCTACAGGGGACAGTACCAAAGAGCAAGGGGAAAATTTCAGCCTGCAAGGCAGACCCCTAGTAGCAAACAGTGACTTGAATGTCACACTCCCCCAACACACATCACCAGTGGGGGGAGAGATCAACAAAATACCACAATTGGTCAGACATTACCACGGACACATGGGTTCTATCAGTTATCCAACATGGTTACTGCATAGAGTTCACACAAATCCCTCCAGATGTTCACCCACGGACGCACAAACTGTCAACACAACATCTTGACCTACTACAAATAGAGGTGCAAGCACTACTAGCAAGACAAGCCATTGAACTAGTATCCCATCATCAAAAAGGAACAGGGGTTTACTCCCGATATTTCCTTATTCCCAAAAAAGACAAAACATTAAGGCCAATTCTAAATCTCAGAACGTTAAATCTCTTCATCAAATCAGATCATTCTACATGGTCACACTACAGGACGTAGTTCCCTTACTAAAACAGGGAGAATACATGGCAACACTGGATCTAAAGGATGCGCATTTTCACATACCCATTCATCCACCTCACAGGAAGTACCTCAGATTTGTAATACAGGGCAACCATTACCAATTCAAAGTATTGCCCTTCGGGATAACAACAGCACCCAGAGTATTCACAAAATGCCTAGCTGTAGTAGCAGCTCATATAAGGAGACATCACATGCACGTAATCCCGTATCTAGACGATTGGCTAATAAAGGCCAACACTCAACACCGGTGTCAGTCACACGCTGTATGTAATAGATACTCTACACAAACTAGGGTTTTCTATAAATTACAAAAAATCTCACTTGCAACCATCCCAAATACAACAATACTTGGGACCCACACTCAACATGCAAAAAGCAATTGCCACTCCAGGTCCACAAAGAGTTCAATCATTTCAAAATATAAGCTCAAGCATGCAACCAATCCAACAATACACGGTCAGGTTTGTAATGAAACTACTAGGCATGATGTCCTCATGCATCGCTATTGTCCCAAACGCACGGCTACACATGCGGCCCTTACAACAGTGCCTAGCAAAACAATGGACGCAGGCACAGGGTCAACTTCAAGATCTGGTATTGATAGACCGCCAAACACACTCTTCTCTTCAATGGTGGAACCCTGTAAATTTAAACAAAGGGCAGCCATTTCAAGACCCAGTGCCCCACGGCACTATTCCAACAGACGCTTCCATGATTGGGTGGGGAGAACACCTCAACAATCACAGTATACAAGGTCAATGGGACAATCAACAAAAACAACTTCACATAAATCTCTTAGAACTACTAGCAGTCTTTCTAGCACTAAAAGCCTTTCAACTCCTTCTAGTCCACAAGCACATTCTGGTCAAAACAGACAATATGACAACAATGTACTATTTAAACAAACAAGGGGGGACACACATCACAACTGTGTCTCCTAGCACAAAAATGTTGGCATTGGGCAATTCACAACAACATTCGCCTGATAGCACAATATATACCAGGCATTCACAATCAGTTAGCTGAAAATCTCAGTTGAGATCACCAGCAAACTCACGAGTGGGAAATACATCCCCAGATTCTACAAGATTACTTCTACCGCTGGGGGACACCAGACATCGATCTGTTTGCAACAAAACAAAACGCAAAATGCCAAAACTTCGCATCCAGATACTCACACCTTCAGTCCAAGGGCAATGCTCTCTAGATCAGTTGGTCAGGGATATTTGCTTACGCTTTCCCCCCTCTCCCGCTCATTCCTTTCCTAGTCAACAAACTGAGTCAAAACAAACTCAAACTAATACTCATAGCGCAACGTGGGCTCGCCAACCGTGGTACACCACACTGTTGGACATCTCAGTAGTACCTCAGCTCAAACTCCCAAACAGACCAGATCTGTTAACACAACACAAACAACAGATCAGACACCCCAATCCAGCATCGCTCAACCTAGCAATCTGGCTCCTGAAGTCTTAGAATTTGGCTATTTAAACCTTTCAAATGAGTGCATGGAAGTCATTAAACAGGCAAGGAAACCGACAACAAGGCATTGTTATGCTAATAAATGGAAAAGATTTGTTTTCTACTGCCAAGCAAATCAATTCACGCCGTTAGAGGCCTCCATACAAAACATTGTGAGTTACTTACTACACTTACAAAAAGCTAATCTCGCTTTTTCTTCCATCAAAATTCATCTCACTGCAATCTCTGCTTACCTGCAGATTAAACATACAAAGTCACTTTTTAGAATCCTAGTGATTAAAGGCTTTATGGAAGGACTAAAAAGGATCATACCACCAAGAACCCCACCAGTACCTTCGTGGAATCTTAATATTGTGCTTACACGACTCATGGGTCCAGCGTTTGAACCCATGCATTCTTGTCAAATCAAATTCTTAACTTGGAAGGTAGCTTTTCTAATAGCCATCACTTCACTACGAAGAGTTAGCGAAATACAGGCGTTTACTATAGAAAAACCCTTTATACAAATACACAAACATAAAGTGGTTCTCCGTACAAATCCAACATTTTTACCAAGTCATATCACCGTTTCATCAAAACCAAACGGTTGAGCTCCTAGTCTTCTTCCCACAACCAGACTCGGTAGCAGAAAGAGCACTGCATAGATTAGACATAAAGAGAGCGCTAGTGTATTACATACAGAACAAAAGCATTTAGTAAAACTAAACAATTGTTCGTTGCTTTCCAAAAACCCCATGCTGATAACCCTATATCCAAACAGGGCATAGCCAGATGGATAGTCAAATGTATTCAGACCTGTTACCTCAAAGCTAAAAGAGAATTACCCATTGCACCAAAGGCACACTCCGCTAGAAAGAAAGGAGCAACAATGGCCTTTCTAGGTAACATACCAATGACAGAGATTTGTAAGGCAGCTACTTGGTCTACACCTCATACCTTTACTAAACATTACTGTGTAGATGTGTTAGCAACACAACAAGCCACAGTAGGACAGGCTGTATTAAGAACATTGTTTCAAACAACTTCAACTCCTACAGGCTGACCAGTGCTTTCAGGAGGATTACTGCTTTGTAGTCTAAGCACAGCATGTGTATCTGCAGCTACACATGCCATCAAACGAAAAATGTCACTTAGCCAGTGTACATCTGTTCGTGGCATGTTGCGCTGCAGATTCACATGCGCCCTCCCCGGGAGCCTGTAGCCGTTTTAGTTGCATTTAAATTGTATATGTGTAAATAAATATTCCTTTACCACAAACTATGTACATACATATCTACTCCATTGCAAGGACATCTTTAGTATCCTAATTCTACCACTCCTACCTCACCCTATGCGGGGAAAACAATGTAAGATGGAGTCGACGCCCATGCGCAATGGAGCCGAAAGGGAGGAGTCACTCGGTCCCGTGACTCGAAAAGACTTCTTCGAAGAAAAACAACTTGTAACACTTCGAGCCCAACAAAAGATGGCAGGAACAGTGCACAGCATGTGAATCTGCAGCGCAAAATGCCACGAACAGATGTACACTGGTAAGTGACATTTTCCATAAATATATGTGTGAGTGTATATATATGTGTGTGTGTGTGTGTGTGTGTGTGTGTATGTATGTATATATATATATATATATATATATATATATATATATATATATATATATATATATATATATAAAGATTAGGATGTAAGTGTAATAAAAATATATAATGTATGTCAAACTCATTATCCTATATGTCCCGTCTGAGGATAACCAATACTAAAAGTCTATCTTTTCAGGAAAATCATATATCATAAGATCGATCAGAAAAACAAAAACAAAAAATGACTGTAGGAAGTTGGCTCTGTATGTACTATTTCAAAGTAAGAAATAGCATGCACAGAGTCCAAGGGTTCCCCTTAGAGGTAAGATAGTGGCAAAAAGAGATCATTCTAGTGCTCTATTTTGTGGTAGTGTGGTCGAGCAGTAGGCTTATCAGAGGGTAGTGTTAAGCATTTGTTGTACACACACAGGCAATACATGAGGAACACACACTCAAAGACAATTCCAGGCTAATAGGTTTTTATATAGAAAAATATCTTTTCTTAGTTTATTTTAAGAACCACAGGTTCAAGATTTACAAACAATACTTTAAATGAAAGGTATTTCACTCAGGTATTCTAGGAACTTTGAATAATCACAATAGCATGTACAGTTTTGGCAAAAAAAACAATATGCTATTTTAAAAGTGGACACAGTGCAAAAATCAACAGTTCCTGGGGGAGGTAAGTAAATGTTAAGTTCACAGGTAAGTAAAACACTTGCAGGGTTCAAAGTTGGGTCCAAGGTAGCCCACCGTTGGGGGTTCAAGGCAAACCCAAAGTTACCACACCAGCAGCTCAGTGCCGGTCCGGTGCAGAGGTCAAAGTGGTGCCCAAAACGCATAGGCTTCAATGGAAATAGGGGTGCCACGGTTCCAGTCTGCCAGCAGGTAAGTACCCGTGACTTCGGAGGGCAGCGGGGGGGGGAAGGGGGGGTTGGGACGGAGGGACACAAGCAGGTACAGAAAGTACACCCTCAGCGGCACAGGGGCGGCCGGGTGCAGAGTGCAAACAGGCGTCGGGTTTTCAATAGGAATCAATGGGAAGACCCGGGGGTCTCTTCGATGTAGGCAGGCACTGGGGGGGCTCCTCGGGGTAGCCACCACCTGGGCTAGGCAGAGGGTCGCCTGGGGGTCGCTTCTGCATTGGAGTTCAGTTCCTTCAGGTCCTGGGGGCTGCGGGTGCAGTGTGGTTTACAGGCGTTGGGTTCCTTGAAGCAGGCAGTCGCGGTCAGGGGGAGATTCTGGATTTCCTCTGCAGGCGTCGCTGTGGGGGCTCAGGGGGGTCCACTCTGGCTACTCACAGGCTCCGGGGAGTCCTCCCTGTAGAGTTAGTTTTCCGCAGGTCGAGCCTGGGGCGTCGGGTGCAGAGTGGAAAGTCTCACGCTTCTGGCGGGAAACGTGTGGTCTTTAAAAGTTACTTCTTTGTTGCAAAGAGTTGCAGTTTCTTGAACAGGGCTGCTGTTAGATGCAGGGTAGTCCTCTGAGGCTTCAGAGGTCGCTGGACCCTGTTGGATGCGTCGCTGTTGCAGTTTTCTTCGAAGTAGGGAGACAGGCCGGTGGGACTGGGGCCAAATCACTTGTCGTCTCCGTCTTCACTGCAGGGCTTCAGGTCAGCAGTCCTTCTTCTTCTTTAGGTTGCAGGAATCTATCTTCCTCGGCTCTGGGAGCCCCTAAATACTGAATTTAGGGGTGTGTTTAGGTCTGGAAGGGCAGTAGCTAATGGCTCCTGACCCTGAGGGTGGCTACACCCTCTTAGTGCCTCCTCCCGGTGGGGAGGGGGGCACATCCCTAATCCTATTGGGGGAATCCTCTATCTGCAAGATGGAAGATTTCTAAAAGTAAGAGTCACCTTAGCTCAGGACACCTTAGGGGCTGTCCTGACTGGGGAAGTGACTCCTCCTTGTTTTTCTCATTATCTCCTCCAGCCTTGCCGCCAAAAGTGGGGGCAGTGGCCGGTGGGGCGGGCATCTCCACTAGCTGGGATGCCCTTTGGCGCTGTAACAAAGGGGGTGAGCCTTTGAGGCTCACCGCCAGGTGTTACAGTTCCTGCAGGGGGAGTTGAGAAGCACCTCCACCCAGTACAGGCTTTGTTCCTGGCCACAGAGTAACAAAGGCACTCTCCCCATGTGGCCAGCAACATGTCTGGTATGTGGCAGGCTGGCAAAAACTAGTCAGCCCACACTGGAAGTCAGGTATGTTTTCAGGGGGCATCTCTAAGATGCCCTCTGGGTGTGTTTCACAATAAAATGTACACTGGCATCAATGTGCATTTATTGTGCTGAGAAGTTTGATACCAAACTTCCCAGTTTTCAGTGTAGCCATTGTGGTGCTGCGGAGTTCGTGTATGACAGACTCCCAGACCATATACTCTTATGGCTACCCTGCACTTACAATGTCTGAGGTTTTGCTTAGACACTGTAGGGGCATAGTGCTCATGCACCTATGCCCTCACCTGTGGTATAGTGCACCCTGCCTTAGGGCTGTAAGGCCTGCTAGAGGGGTGACTTATCTATGCCATAGGCAGTGTGAGGTTGGCATGGCACTCTGAGGGGAGTGCCATGTCGACTTAGTCATTTTCTCCCCACCATCACACACAAGCTGGCAAGCAGTGTGCATGTGCTGAATGAGGGGTCCCCAGGGTGGCATAAGACATGCTGCAGCCCTTAGAGATCTTCCCTGGCATCAGGGCCCTTGGTACCATGGGTACCAGTTACAAGGGACTTACCTGGATGCCAGGGTTATGATAATTGTGGAGACAAAGGTACAGTTTTAGGGAAAAAACACTGGGGCTGGGGCCTGGTTAGCAGGTCCCAGCACACTTTCAAATCATAACTTCGCATCAGCAAAGGGGTAACCATGCCAAGGAGGCATTTCCTCACAGAGACACAATACTATACATGAATAACTAAAAAGCATATACACTATAATCAATAGACCCACTGTAGGAAGTTGGCTCTGTATGCACTATTTCAAAGTAAGGAATAGTATGCACAGAGTCCAAGGGTTCCCCTTAGAGGTAAGATAGTGGCAAAAAGAGATAATACTAATGCTCTATTTTGTGGTAGTGTGGTCGAGCAGTAGGCTTATCAAAGGAGTAGTGTTAAGCATTTGTTGTACATACACACAGGCAATAAATGAGGAACACACACTTAGAGACAAATCCAGCCAATAGGTTTTGTTATAGAAAAATATCTTTTCTTAGTTTATTTTAAGAACCACAGGTTCAAATTCTACATGTAATATCTCATTTGAAAGGTATTGCAGGTAAGTACTTTTGGAACTTTGAATAATTACAGTAGCATATATATACTTTTCACATAAAACACAAATAGCTGTTTTAAAAGTGGACACAGTGCAATTTTCACAGTTCCTGGGGGAGGTAAGTTATTGTTAGTTTTATCAGGTAAGTAAATCACTTACAAGTCTCAGGTTTGGGTCCAAGGTAGCCCACCGTTGGGGGTTCAGAGCAACCCCAAAGTTACCACACCAGCAGCTCAGGGCCGGTCAGGTGCAGAGGTCAAAGAGGTGCCCAAAACAGATATGCTTCAATGGAGAGAAGGGGGTGCCCCGGTTCCAGTCTGCCAGCAGGTAAGTACCCGCGTCTTCGGAGGGCAGACCAGGGGGGTTTTGTAGGGCACCGGGGGGGACACAAGTCAGCACAAAAAGTACACCCTCAGCAGCGCGGGGGCGGCCGGGTGCAGTGTGCAAACACGCGTCGGGTTTTCAATGAGAGACCAAGGGATCTCTTCAGCGGTGCAGGCAGGCAAGAGGGGGGGGGGGGGGGGGCTCCTCGGGGTAGCCACCACCTGGGCAAGGGAGAGGGCCTCCTGGGGGTCACTCCTGCACAGAAGTTCCGTTCCTTCAGGTGCTGGGGGCTGCGGGTGCAGGGTCTTTTCCAGTCGTTGGGACTTTAGGTTCAGGCAGTCGCGGTCAGGGGGAGCCTCGGGATTCCCTCTGCAGGCGTCGCTGTGGGGGCTCAGGGGGGACAACTTTGGTTACTCGCGGAGTCGCCGGAGGGTCCTCCCTGAGGTGTTGGTTCTCCACCAGTCGAGTCGGGGTCGCCGGGTGCAGTGTTGCAAGTCTCACGCTTCTTGCGGGGAGTTGCAGGGGTCTTTAAATCTGCTCCTTTGAAACAAAGTTGCAGTCTTTTGGAGCAGGGCCGCTGTCCTCGGGAGTTTCTTGTCTTTCTTGAAGCAGGGCAGTCCTCTGAGGATTCAGAGGTCACTGGTCCTTTGGAAAGCGTCGCTGGAGCAGGTTTCTTTGGAAGGCAGGGGACAGGCCGGTAGGACTGGGGCCAAAGCAGTTGGTGTCTTCTGTTCTTCCTCTGCAGGGGTTTTTCAGCTCAGCAGTCTTCTTCTTGTAGTTTCAGGAATCTAAATCTTTAGGTTCAGGGGAGCCCTTAAATACTAAATTTAAGGGCGTGTTTAGGTCTGGGGGGGTTAGTAGCCAATGGCTACTAGCCCTGAGGGTGGGTACACCCTCTTTGTGCCTCCTCCCAAGGGGAGGGGGGTCACATCCTTAATCCTATTGGGGAATCCTCCATCTGCAAGATGGAGGATTTCTAAAAGTTAGTCACTTCAGCTCAGGACACCTTAGGGGCTGTCCTGACTGGCCAGTGACTCCTCCTTGTTATTCTCATTATTTCATCCGGCCTTGCCGCCAAAAGTGGGGGCCGTGGCCGGAGGGGGCGGGCAACTCCACTAGCTGGAGTGTCCTGCGGTGCTGGAACAAAGGGGTGAGCCTTTGAGGCTCACCGCCAGGTGTTACAGCTCCTGCCTGGGGGAGGTGTTAGCATCTCCACCCAGTGCAGGCTTTGTTACTGGCCTCAGAGTGACAAAGGCACTCTCCCCATGGGGCCAGCAACATGTCTCGGTTGTGGCAGGCTGCTGGAACCAGTCAGCCTACACAGATAGTCGGTTAAGGTTTCAGGGGGCACCTCTAAGGTGCCCTCTGGGGTGTATTTCACAATAAAATGTACACTGGCACCAGTGTGCATTTATTGTGCTGAGAAGTTTGATACCAAACTTCCCAGTTTTCAGTGTAGCCATTATGGTGCTGTGGAGTCCGTGTTTGACAGACTCCCAGACCATATACTCTTATGGCTACCCTGCACTTACAATGTCTAAGGTTTGGCTTAGACACTGTAGGGGCACAGTACTCATGCACTGGTGCCCTCACCTATGGTATAGTGCACCCTGCCCTAGGGCTGTAAGGCCTACTAGAGGGGTGACTTATCTATACTGCATAGGCAGTGTGAGGTTGGCATGGCACCCTGAGGGGAGTGCCATGTCGACTTACTCGTTTTGTTCTCACCAGCACACACAAGCTGGTAAGCAGTGTGTCTGTGCTGAGTGAGGGGTCCCCAGGGTGGCATAAGATATGCTGCAGCCCTTAGAGACCTTCCCTGGCATCAGGGCCCTTGGTACCAGGGGTACCAGTTACAAGGGATTTACCTGGATGCCAGGGTGTGCCAATTGTGGAATCAGAAGTACAGGTTAGGGAAAGAACACTGGTGCTGGGGCCTGGTTAGCAGGCCTCAGCACACTTTCAATTCAAAACATAGCATCAGCAAAGGCAAAAAGTCAGGGGGTAACCATGCCAAGGAGGCATTTCCTTACACCCACCCACACATAATAAACAAACCCAATGACAATAAACTCGATAATACAAAGTAAAAAAAAAAAAAAAAAACATATCCACAGTACATAAAAACTTATACAAAAGAAAAACCTAATACATGGAACATCTCACATCAGATACTTAATAACTCATAAAAGTAGGATATAGCAATAGATTCACTAATCATATATGATAAAACACAAAATATAAAACACTGTATTAGTGTGAATCAATCCAAAGGACCGTAGGAATCAAGAGCCTACGCGTGTTTCGGTATTCCTCTCATTTAGAGGCCACCTTCATCAGGGCAGTTCCAAGCCCAAAGTTTGTGTGGAAAGAAAAACCAGAGCAGGGACAGGCGCACAGATCAATACGCCAGTTCTTTAGGATACCACCATATCAATAAAAGATATCTAATGCAAAAGAGACACAAAAACGCAAAAAACGTCCTTGAGACAAAAGAATCCACAGGTCGAGAAATACTACATATTACACAATATATCACCACAGCGTTGAACACTAAAAACATATATACATGCATGTGGATGTAAATACAATTCAATCCCCAAGAATACACATGCACCATGCAGAGGAATGTTAAGCAACCGGGAACAGATAAGAAAGAACAACAAAAGAATAGAATATAAGATATAAAAAGTACTACCAGCGATATAAATAGTAACTGATAGTGCCTAAGGATACATACCACAAACATGAGACACCCGAAAAGAGACCACAGTAATCTCACCATATAGGGTGAACTATAGCACCTACGCATCTCATTATTACATAAATATACTACCATTACCTTCCAAGCCAATTTATAAAATCTACTCAGATGAAATAAATCAATTCTCATAAGTGGTTATCCAAATTCTTTGACTTACTTTCAAATGCTAGAAGGATCTTTTTGGCCAACAGAGCAGAAGCGCAAAGTTGTGGTGCTTATATCTGCTTTTAGAAATATCCCATCAGAAATGAGGAGAACTCTACTAGGCAGCATCAGAGGGACTGAACCCATAGCGTTTTTGTGATTTACTGCTACCTCTGCTGCTTATTAAACAGCAAATATTTTTGCATCAACCCAAGCAGGGATGAAATTTGTTGTTTTCCAGCAGTGTAGCACCTCCACAATTTTTAAGCTGGTTTACAAAATCACCTGCTGTAACATTTAGAATGGAGACTCTGCCTTAGTAGTTTAATGTTAAATGCTTATATGGTGCTCATATTTATTTGGGACACATATTCAATGACAATAGATCCTTTGCAGCTTTGCAGAGTTCCCTTTAGTTTTGAATGCAAAAGCTGTGTGTCTGGTATTTGAATTGCAGATGCTGGTTGGTTTCCAGAAGTAAGTTGTAGATAAAGATTTTGTTTAGAATTTATGCTTATTTTGTCTGTTAATTTTTTTAATACACCATTTTTTACATTTTAAAATATTAGCAACATGAACTAAAACTATATGGATACAGTCTTACATTCATATCATAGCGACAGACCAAAACCGTTTACGTTGAACGCAGACGTAATATGTCACAGTACTGCTCAATTAGTATGGTCTACAATAATTACAATCTTGAATCTCTTCATCCACTTCTTCTGTAAATGATTGTGTTTTTTAAGGCAGTCCCTCAGTTCGTAGATTTATTTTTCCATAATCATACAGCAATTCATACAGCTTGCCATTTATCAATCTCTGGGGATCCAGTCACCCTCGAGGTATGTGCAGCTATACCTTTTAGCAATAACCAACTGTAAACTCACTAAAATCTTTTGATATTTATCTCCTCTAGAATGCTCTATAGTGCTATTTTCAGGGTTAGGTTAATAGCATGGCGCACACAACACCTGATAAGGTTTCTCCCAGTACACGCCAGTATCTGTCTTAAAGGGTCCCAACTTTGCCAAGTTGAATAGAAGAACTCTGCTATTGAGGGAGGGGCGGGTGCGGAGAGCTTGCCTGGCCTAGAGAAAGGGCGCACTTTCGGCAAGCTCCTTCAGCCACAGTTATTATCCTGCATAATCCTTTGGCTGCCGAAATATCCTGCAATAACTGCAACTGGGATCCCGCACTGGCTTGCAGCTAACTGATCGCACGGCTGGGCTTGAGTGTTTGCTGTGAGACCTGTTGCGGAGTACGATCCAGTTGGAGACCGATTTTGTGCCCACTCAGACCCCCCTCATACCAGGGGTGGGGGGCTCACTTCATTACAGAGGTACTCCTGTGTGGTGCACTGATTGACTGGAAACCTCCCCCCCCCCCCCCCCCCCCCCCCCCAGCTCATTCGGGCAGACTTGGGTCGGGCCAGGTCTCTCGCAGCCTGGGGCTTCCTGTCTTGTGCGGCAAGGTTCCCAGCCAGCCTTGGAAGTGGAGTCTGGCCCTGTACCACAACCCCTCTGTGGAACAGCAACACCGAGTTGAGTTGGCACCTATGGGCCTGGGTTGGGGGAGTTGGGGGGGAGGGGGTATATAATCATTATACACACATAGCGGCCATTGGAGACCAGGCCTACTGCGGCCCAGGGTCTCGAGCCACAGGTGCGCAGGGACCGCATTGCTTGTTGTGGCCTATTGGCTTGGCACCACGTGGTGGAAACTTGCAGCAGAAGTACAGACATGAACAGAATACAATTAATGTATGGCGACTCCAGCACAGGACTAAAATGATAAGCCTTGTTCCTGCAAGGTGTAGACAGGGCCGTTGGCCCTCTTAGAGACGTAGATTCTTGGGTCTTTATGCACTGATTCCCCTGCTGTGGGCCTGCATCAACTGTGGTGATACCTGGATGCTGTGATTGCCAATCATTGCCACTGCACATAAGACCTACGCCAGGTTGAGGGTGTCCCTTCCCAACCCACAATCTGAGAGTCTGATTACGGGGTACTGTGCAGCAATATCGGGTACCCCCCGATCTATCCTGCACAAGCACCCTAGACTTTACCTGACCCCCAGCTGTGATTTGGACATTATCTGCTACAATGGCCAAAACTGACAAAACGCAACCAAAGCTGCATTTCGATCTACAGAAAAGCCCTTGGCCACATGAGGAAAGTGTGGTGGCACCTGAGATGGGGCCTGACCATTCTGGGACAGAGATGAGAGGTGAACTGTGCCAAATTTTGTCAGCCATGCAGCACAGCCTCACCAAGATAGATGGGAAACTAGTCACCCTCACATCTAATGGCTAGGATGTCAGAACGTATTGAGAAACACGCAGTGTGTCTGGACATGGTGGAGAGGCGGGTCTCGGAGGCTGAGGATGAGCAGAAACTGTTTGAGAAGACATTACTAACGTTGCAAGCCAAAGCAGAAGACTCGGAAACCAGGTTCTGGCAGAACAATCTTTGCATTGTCTGCCTGTCAGAATCGACCAACATTGGGAATATGGAGACCTTTGGGCAACGTCTCCTCAAGGAGTTGCTCAGGCGAGAGACTTTTTCTGACATATTCGTGGTTGAGAGTGCCCATCAATCTCTTGCAACTAGACAAGTGCTGGGGGTGAAGACTCACATTATTATTGCTAGACTGCTCTGTTATCCAGATCAGGACACGGCACTCCGCCAATCCTGGGAATTAAAAACACCCCAGTACGAGATCACGGGTCTTTCTATAGTTCTAAACTTTACCCCCCTCATGTGCAAGAGGTGTGGAGACAGTTCCTTCCTGCCAAACGTAAACTGCAAGAACTGAAACTTGATTACGCCACCCTGTACCTGGCTCGCTTGTGTGTGACAGTGGAAAAAAAAACAAGGTATTCTCTTACCCTAAACTCCTACAACAGTTTCTCAAGCGGCGGGAGGCGACAAACAGAAGGCGACACCGAGGTCCGAGGCTAGCGAGCCAGGGTATTCTCAAGACCTTGAGGGAGTAGACTGATCTCCATATTTTCTTAAATATCACCTGAGTATCTAACGTTTGTGATTCAATCAATGCAATGTCTACTTATTTTTTGCTGTTTTTATTCTTGCTGAACGGTTATCAGAATGATTTGCTTTGTAGATCTGAGTTGTAGAAAGGGGTATCTGGCTATGTTGCAGTGCTGCTAACTGCACGGATCCACTATAGTACAACCTGATTGCCTGCTTTGTAGCTTGGTGCTGGGGTAACGATGGAGAATGATATGGCGCTGGGTGCACGTCAAGATCCTTGTAAATGGTTGCGGAGTGATGGTCCATGCAAGTTTGAATATTGCACAAATGACACATTGTACACTTTAGAAGCGCCCCGCGCAAACCGTTTGTTGTGGGGGTGTTTGCCAGGCACCATCTGTCCCATGTGTACACCACATTGTTTCTCAGAGGTTTGCATGCTTGGGTTAATGGGAGGGTTTGCGGTGGGCTAGGCACTGCTATGCCAACTGCTGGATGACATAGCAAGAGTGGGGGCGGTTTCAGAAAAGGTAGACTGACTAGACAGCACTGGCAAGTGCTGAAACTGATGTATGACTCGCAGCGAGGCTCTCATTTCTTTATAGCAAGGAGTGGATATGCGTTGTGGTGGGGTGGGTACTGAAGCTCCCTAGAATCTTAGGGGCTCAAATGATACTAGGAAAATCCATAAAGTAGTATTGTATATTCAGTGACATTATATAGCTGTTGCAATCTTGCAGGAAACTCACTTGTTCCCTGACAGTGAGTTGTTAATGCAGAGGCCTGTAATGGGCGCTTGTTATGCAGCAGGATTTACTTCGCATGCGTGTGGATTCCTGATTTGGACCAGACGTGACTGGCATCAAGTAACAGGATGTTCAGGTGGACCCGGGTGGTTGCTTTGTGGTGGCTCGTTGCTATAAGGAGAATCTTTCAGTAGTACTGGTCAGGGTATATGGCCCAAACTACAAAGACCCACAGTTCTACCACACACTGTGTGCTAAGCTGGCCCACTTTGATGACCTACCTCAGATCTGGTGTGGTGATTTTGATTGCATCCAGTTACCTGACCTAGATTGCTCCCAGGGTCCGCCTAGGTTGCCCTAGGATGCAGCCTGTGCTATAGCTGCTGTAGCTGAGCGTTGTGGCCTGGTGGATGTGTGGTGCTGTCACTCACCACAGGGTAGGGAGTATACCCATTACTCCATGGTCCACAACATGCACACATGCATAGACTACTGGCTTGTATCACGTAGCTTGGTGGCTAGGAGAAGACCGTGTGACCATCTATTGTGAACATATTTCGACCACATTACTCAAACTGGGTAAGTCACCAGATCACTGCTCGGCCTATTGGCCATCATCCTTCTTAAAAACAGACATGAAAATCTTGGCAAAAGTCTTGGCTAACCGCTTGGTGATTCTGCTGCCAGACATCGTGGGTCCCGAGCAGTCTGACTTCATACTTGGCCGGTCTTTCTTACACAATCTTCGTACTCTTTTTAGTGCAATCTCCTGCATTGAAAGCGATTATGCTGAGTGGGGATTAATGCCTTGTGTTGGGTTGCCTGGGTGTGGAAAACGTCCTCCATAATGACCCAACAGCACTGATCCGCGTGATCTGATGTTGGCTGCAATACTTATTGCGAGGGGGCATGCGCAAGGGTTATCCCTTGTCCCTACTGCTGTATTCGCTTGTTGCAGAGCCTATGACTTGTGGGCTATGGGAGTAGCACACTCATCACGGTGTTCGCTTCCCCGTTCCACGTAGTGTGTGCATATGCAAATGATACGTTCTTGTGCATTTGAAATCCAGAACATTACCTTTCGGTAGTACATAGGGAGGTCGTCCTCTTCCGTGGGCATGCTGGAGTAAGCATCAATGTGGGTAAATCTCTCATATCCCCCCTGACTGCTGCCCCAACCCCAGTGCAGCTTGAGTACCCATTAAAATGGACAAGGGAACCAGAGTGATAGTTCGGGATTAAGGGGCACACTGACCCAGAGGTGGTAATGCTAGAGAATTACAGGAAGGCGATACATTGCTTCACAGAGGCAATAGATCTTTGGATTCACCTGCCCCTTTCTCTATGCAGCCTCATACCCATCATGCCTCCCTCAATTTTTGTTGCTCGCAACCATCCTGATGCTATTACCCAGCTCGTTTTTCCGGACTCTGTGCGCCCAGATGGTGAGCCTAGCATGGACCGATAAGCAACAGCAGATGTGATGGGACATACTGTACGAGTTGGGAGGGGTTAACGCTCCAGATCTTGAAGCTTATTAGAGAGCTGCTCAGTGCATGTTAGCCTAGTTCTGGCTGCCAGGAGAACTTGTTGCTGTAGCGAGATACTGCACTTCTGTTGTTGCCACACTGATTTCTATTTAGTAAAACTGCGCCGTTTTCATATTGGGGATCTCACCAGCACCACACAACGCCTCTGGAATAAAACTGCAGACTCACATGCTGTGGCTTTGCTCTGCTTGCCGCAGCTCCCCTTGGAGTGGTGTATTTTATTTCAATAAGATCAGGAATGGGCGCAGTTGCAATGCTTCGGGGGCTCGCAACACAATATAAAGGAGACCTCCTTGAAAATGGGGTCTCCGCAACTAGGCGCAAGTTAGTGCACAGTACATTATTATATAGCATGCGTCACAGTATGGGTCTTGCTAGGTAACTCACTGACTGAACCATTGGAGATGCCAGATCTCATACACTTGCTGCAGGCATTGTCACCACAGAGGCCAGTTGCAACAGTATATGCCTAATCTCAGGAGGCCTGGAGACCCGGTGTCGCCAAGCACGCTGCAGCTGGCAACAGTACTTAAATATAGTAATCCGCGACAAGCAGTGGCCTTAATGTTGCTCCATAGCTCGCACTGTATTTAAATGGCGTCCATCAACTAGTTTACTTCAAGTATCTTAACTGGGTATATTATACCTGGTTCGACGGTTTCGCTACAGCCTTCGAGACGACTCCTTTTGCCTCCGCTGTGATGTGGATGATGCAGGCTTTTTGCATGTGGCATGGAGCTGCCCTGGGGTTCAGCGCTTTTGGCACAAGATACTTAAAGTGCTGCAGGAGATTATTGAGGAGATGATGGGTGTAGGAAGCTGGCTCTGTATATACCGTACCAAAGTATGGTAGTGTGCACAGAGTCCAGTGGCTCCTCAGACTAAAGTAAATAATACTAATGCTCTCTCTTGTGGTAGTGTGGTTGAGCAGTTAGGCTTAACAGAGGGTAGTGCAAAGCATTAGTTGTAAACACACAGACTGTAGGAGAAGCACACTCTCAATGACTGAACTCCAGACCAATGGTTTTTTATAGAAAAAATATATTTTCTTTATTTATTTCTAGACCCACAAGATTCAAGTTGCAGGTAAGTACTTCAATAGATTCGTATTTCACACATATATCTATATATGTTTGAAATCAATAAGTTATACAGTTTTTGAAATATTGGCAATTATCTGTTTTAAATGTTGACACTGCAATTTTAAGAAACAGTTCCTGGGGGAAAGAAAAGTTAGTACGATTTACAGGTAAGTACTTGACTTACAGTTCCAGTCTCTGGGGGTTAGGAAGTCCCCAGGTTGAGGTTCAAGTTAACCCCAAACAACCAACACCAGCAACACGGGGCTGGCCAGGTGCAGAGGTCAAAGTTGAGGCAAAATTAACATGGGCTCCTATGGAGAATGGGGGCACTCTGTTTGCGATCTGCAGGCAGGTAAGTACCCGCATTGTCGAAGGTCAGACCTAGAGGGTTTAGAGGAGCACTGGGGAGTGAGGGGGGCACAAGTAGGCATCAAGCATATACTCTCACAGGCACTGGGGCAGCCGGGTGCAGGGTGCAAACAAGGCATCGGGTTTCCAATGATTCTGTATGAGGGAACCCCAGGGGTCACTCGGATGCTGCAGGAGGTCGACTCGGGTAAACTACAGGCTGGACAAGGAGGAAGGCACCTCCTGAATGTGGCTGCACCGGAGGTCGGGTTCTCCAAGGCTTGGGGGCTGTCTGTGCAGTGGGTCTTTAGGTGTCGGATATCTTCATCCGGGGCTTTCGCAGTTAGGGGGGTCCTTGGGATTTCCTCTGCAGCTGTTGTTGTTAAGGGGTGGAGAGGTCAACCCAGGGTGGGCACTTGCTCAGAATCGTCTGGGGATCCTCTCTAGCTGGTTGGGCTACTTCAACACAGGCCGTAGGCGTCTGGTTCAGAGTGGTCGGGACTCACGCATTCGGAGTGAGGCTGGAGTCCTTGGTTGTTGTTGTTTCTTCTTGGACAGGGCCACTGTCGACAGAAGTTCTTGGTCCTTTTGGGTGCAGGGCAGTCCTCTGGAGCTTGGCAGGAGATTGCTGGTCCCGCTGGATGCATCACTGTTCTTGTGCAGATTCTTTTAAGCAGGAGACAGGCTGGTAGGGCAGGGGCCAAGTCAGTTGTTGTCTTCATTCTTCTCTGCTGGGGGTTTCAGCTATGCAGTCCTTATCCGGTCGCCAGGAATCTGGTGAGCTGGGTTCAGGGAGACTCTTAAATCATAGATTATGGGGTGTTTCAGGGGTCAAAGGGCAGTAGCCAATGGCTATTGGTCCTGAGGGTGGCTACACCCTTCTTGTGTCCACTCCCTTTGGGGATTGGGACACAAACCTAACCCTGTTGGTATCTGCCCCCCAAACCAAGATGGAGGATTCTGCACCATTCTTAGTGGTGGTCCTAGCTGGGGTGGTCATTCCTCCCTGTATTCCCTAATTTTCCCACCGAACTTGCTGCCAAAAGTGGGGCTTTGTACGGGGGAGGGCACCTCCACTAGCTGGGGTGCCCTGGGGCACTGTAACCCAAGGCTTGAGCCTTTGCGGCTCGCCGCCAGGTGTTACAGTTCCTGCAGGGGGGAGGTATGAAGCACCTCCACCTAGGACAAGCTTTGTTTCTGATCACAGAGAGGACAAGGCTCTCACCCCATGTGGTCAGAAACGTGTCTGAAAGTGGCAGGCTGGCACAGACCGGTCAGTCCTGCACTAGCAGTTTGGCTAACGTACCAGGGGCATCCCTAAGATGCCCGCTGGGTGCATGTTTCTATAAATCAGTGTGGGTTTATTGTCCTTTGAGATTTGATACCAAATTTCCCGGTATTCAGTGAAGCCATTATGAAGCTGTGGAGTTCATAATGACACAATCCCAGACCATCTACTCAATATGGCTACACTGCACTTACAATGTCTAAGAATGGACTTAGACACTGTAGGGGCATATTGCTCATGCAGCTATGCCATCGCCTGTGGTATAGTGCACCCTGCCTTAGGGCTGTAAGGCCTGCTAGAGGGGTAACTTACCTATGCCACAGGCAGGTGTTTTGCGGGTATGGCACCCTGAGAAGGGTGCCAGTTCGACTTGGGCTTTTTTCCCCACCAGCACACACAAGCTGCAAAGGTGCGGAGTCCCCCAGGTTGGCATAATACATAATGCAGCCCTTTGGTACCTTCCCTGGCCACAGGGCCCTTGGTACCATGGGTACCTTTTACAAGGGACTTAGCTGTGTGCCATGGGTGCGCCAATTGCAGAAACAAAGATACTGATTTTAGGAAAGAACACTGGTGCTGGGGCCTTCTTAGCAGGATCCCAGCACACTTTCGATCAAAACTGGCATCAACATCAAGCAAAAAGTGTGAGGGGGTAGAGGGTGGGGAGGTAGGGGTAACCATGCCAACAGTGGCACTTTCCTACACATAGACTGCAAGAAAAATGGTATGCTGCCCAGGGGCAAATTCAGAAACAGCCTCAGACAGGCCACATCCTCACCAAACCTTCAGTGCATACACCACCACAATCATCCAAGCGCCAGCTTTCCTTTGTGGGAGCCATTGATCTGCAGGTGCCATCCAAAAAGAGGAAGTAGGATAAAGCCACCTGTCCTTTTTCTGCCTCCTCCACCTTCCTCTCCTCCACCACCACCACTTCAGCCCTCCCTCCTTCACCTTACTTTCAGGATGAGCCTCTAGACATCACAACACAAGGGTCTCTGCACTTATTTATAGGTGGGCATGGAACAAGGGATGACTCATATGGTACCACACCTCCTGATCCTTGAACGGCATACGACATTGACCCTCAAGGGGACACCGGTCCTGACCTATATCCTGCTAGACCGTCCCATTCTGATGACTCTACCATGTATTAGGAGCTTCTTGGCAGGGCTGGAACATGTCATGATGTTAGCTACATAGAGAGCTTCTGGAAGAAGATATTTGATGGCATGTGTGGCTGTAGATACACATGTTCTGTGTACTTCTGCCATCTAGTGTTGTTTCCGGATGTGTACTGGTTGTTTTTCTTCGAAGAAGCTGTTGGAGTCACGAGGTAACGTGATCCCTCCTCAATGATAGTGCGCATGGGCATTCACTCCATTGTTAGATTGTTTTTTTTCTGCCATCTGGTTTGGACTTGTTATTTAGTGATCTGGTTCGAGACTGTTTCGGGCTCCCTTTGGACCAGCATGCATTTCCATTCTCTGTATTGTTTTGTTCGTGTTCCTTTCACATACATCGAAAACAAGAATAAAATCACACTTTGCCAGTTCATTAAGATACGCTTCTGGCCTTGCCCGGTCGCGCTTACTTTATTTTCACAATTCGGTACGGAATGCGCTGCTAATGGAAAGGACACCTTTTAGATTTTGTCCGAGGTGCCAGATATCAACATGCAGACCTCCTGTTGCATTTCTTTTCTACACGCCCAAGGAGCTGGAAGAGACACTGAACAGCTTTGGGATCCAAGACCTCGAACTGCATGAAGAGCTACATGAAGCTTGTGCAGCAGAGGAGGAGGCCTTCTCCATTCCAGATTCAGAATTGGACTTCGAGAAAGAGACCAGTGTGCACAAGCAGGAAATTACATCGATGCAGCAGTGAGGACAAAGGCCCCTGTTTATACCCACCAAAAACATTCAGCACCAACAAACATAAGGCTGCTCGGCCACCACTGCTGTCAGGCCATGATAGGCACCAAATAACTGCCAAGGATGCCCGAAGGCTAAGCCTGAAGCTCCTGTCCATGTACCAACTCCAAAGACTTCGGCACATAACTAGCATTAATGTCTTTTGTTCCTCTTTTTGGCATGGTTACCCCCACTTTTTACTTGCTGTCAGTGTGTTTTGACTGTGTTCACTGGGATCCTGCTAACCAGGACCCCAGTAACTGTGCTCTCTCTTCCCAATTCGGTTGCTTAGGACTTAGCACCCCCTCACAATTGGCATATTGGTGCCACCTTGTAAGTCCCTAGTATATGGTACCTAGGTACCCAGGGCATTGGGGCACCAGGGGTTCCTCACGCAGCATGTATTGTGCCACCCATGGGAGCCCATGCAAAATGTGTCTACAGGCCTGTCATTGCAGCCTGCATGAAAAGGTGCATGCACCCTTTCACCACTTGTCACTGCACCAGAGAGCAGGGTGCAGGTACCTATGTGTGAGGGTACCCCTGCATGAGCAGAGGTGCCCATATGAACTCCAGCTCCATTGTCCTGGACTTAGTAAGTACGGGGAAGCCATTTTATTGTGTACTGGACACCTCTGTCCAGCTACATAATGGTATCTCCAAACTTGGGCATATTTGGTATCAAACATGTTAGAATCATACCCCAATACTGTTGCCAGTATTTGTTGTATGTTTCCATGCACCTTGGGGGCTCCTTGGAGGACCCCCAGCATTGCTCCTACCAGTCTTCTGGGGCTTTCCAGGCACCCCGCTCTGCTGCCTCCCTATGGACAGGTTTATGCTCTCCTGCTTCTTGACCAGCTCAGGCAGAGGAAGGCAGAACAAAGGATTTCCTTTGGGAGAAGGAGGCAACTCCCTCTCCCTTTGGAAATAGGTGTTCCATGGGTTGGGAGGGGTAACGTCTTCCAAACCACTGGTATGCTTTGAAGGGTACGCTTGAGTCTCCTGCGCTGCATAGCTGACTCCTTACCTTCATCGTCGACCTGGCCCTGCATCTCCAGAAGGGTGGGTAGTGGCTCCTGCCCCAATTGGATACTCCAACTGGACTTGGTCCCCTTCATTTGCAGGTCCTCTTCTGTCAGGATCCGCTTTTGGTTTCTTCCAGTCCTGCTTGGATTTTGAACAGTCATTTTCCAAAGTTTACCTGTGGGCTTAGGGGAAAAAACAGGTACTTACCTCTTCTCTCCTGGTTGCTGGGGGGGTTGGGGGAGAGAACCTGGTACTTACCTTTTGTGGTTCATAGTTCCTCCAGATCCCCTCTACAGATTCCATTTTCTTGTGTGGGGGACGGACTTTCGCATTCCACTTACATAGTGTATGGTTTGGTCTCCATTATTTTCTGTTATTTCACTGTTTTCTATTGCTTCCTATGCCAATCCCTGACTTCTAATGTGTGTATATAATAGTGTGTTTACTCACCCGCTAGTGGGAAATTGCCTCTACAGTACTTTAGTAATAGTGTTACCATAATAAAAGTAACTTTATTTTTGTAACACTGTGTGGTTCTTTCATCTGTGTATGAGTGCTGTGTAACTACAGTGCTATAGCATAAAGTTTGCATGTCTCCTAGGTAAGTCTTGGCTGCTCATCCACAGCTACCTCTAGAGAGCCCTGGCTTCCTAGACACTGCCTACATGGCACTAATAGGGGATACCTGGACCTGGTATAAGGTGATAACACCATAGGTGCTCACCAAACACAAGGCCAGCTTCCTACACAGACAACATCGGCAACGAGACTCAAGGACTCATTAGCATCTGAAGTTTTAAACTCTACCTAAATTGACTGTTTTGGCACCAGCGCCTATTTTATAGACTATAGTGGAGAAACACGATCTGAAACAAAAGACACCAAATATTCAGCCTAATACTGTTCTGATCGTTGTAAAATCATCGAAGCTGACACCAACTCAATCTAAATGTCAATTTTCATTTGAGGTCATGGATTTACCGGCACCTTCTAAGAAAAAAGACATGGCCATCAGTCTAATTCCTCTGCTTTTACCACCCTCCACCTTCTTCACCACACCACTCAAATTCAGATATAGAAGATATAATAGGGGGAACTCCACAATCCTATGTAGGAGATCAAGGGGGCATGATGATGCACATCGGCCACTATTAGAACCTTGGGACACACATGGCATTGACCCACAAGGTGATACAGTCCCAGAACTATACCCAGCTAAGCCATCTTCACCAGATGACACTACATCTTTTAATGAATTAGTAGCTACAGTTGCTGCATATAATCAGGTCCCATTACACAAGGACGCTATAGAGGATGATTTTTTTAATTGAAACTCTTTCCTCTTTCCTCCCCCGCTAGGGCTTGACGATACCTGACCATGCTGAAGGCATGTGGGTGACATTTTTAAAGACCCTGTCCGTGCTAGGATAATTTACCTAGAGTTGATCAAAATAAAATATAAGGCAACTCCTTCCAATCCTGGTTTGAAAAGAGGTCGAATTCCACAAGACTCCCTGGTAGTATTAAATGCTTATCAACGAGCTAATTCACAAACATCCGGCGATGCACCTCCTCCAGATAAAGAAAAAAAACTGATTGATGCATCAGGTAAAAGGGTGGGGGTTCAAGCAGTCAACCACTGGAGAATTGCTAACACCCAATGGCTGTTAGCAAGATATGATGGGGCACACTGGGATGAAGTGGAAGACCTTATTCAACATCTCCCACAAGAGTTTAGGTGTGAGATGTGCTCTTAATGCGCAGGCACTCCTGGTTGCATATATCGTGTGTGTGTGTGTGTGTGTTTGTGTGTGTGTGTGTGTGTGTGTGTGTGTGTGTGTGTGTGTGTGTGTGTGTGTGTGTGTGTATATATATATGTTCGATGGCATGTGTAGCTGCAGATACACATGCTGTGCACATCCCGCCATCTAGTGTTGGGCTCAGAGTGTTACAAGTTATTTTTCTTCAAAGAAGTCTTTTCGAGTCATGAGATCGAGGGACTCCTCCCCTTTCGGCTCCATTGCGCATGGGCGTCGACTCCATCTTAGATTGTTTTCTTTCCGCCATCGGGTTCGGACGTGTTCCTTTTCGCTCCGCGTTTCGGTTCGGAAAGTTTGTTAAATCTCAGAAAATTCGACGGTATTGTTTGCGTTCGGTATCGGGTTAGTTACAACAGATCGACACCGAATTTTGAAGAGCTCCGGTGGCCCTTCGGGGTTTTTCGATTCCCCGGCGGGGCCTGGTCGGCCCGACCACATGCGTCTTCAAGGCTAATGGAACGGACCCCATTCAGATTCTGCCCCGAATGTCACAACAAGTATCCTTATACAGATCAGCATCTGGTCTGTAATTTGTGTTTGTCTCCAGAACACAAAGAGGATACCTGTGAGGCCTGTCGAGCGTTTCGGTCGAGGAAGACGTTAAGAGACCGAAGAGCAAGAAGACTACAAATGGCGTTGGCGCCGACAGGACAACAACACTTGGAGGAAGAAGAAGAAACCTTCTCCATCGCGGATTCAGACGAGGTCGATCCCGAACAGACGCCGAAAACCGCGAGTAAGACGTCACTACACAAAACTCACAGAAAAACCACTAAAGCCCAGGGGACGCCACCGCCAGCAGGCCATGGCTTAACCCGAAAAATAGGTGACCGACCATCGGCACCGAAAAAGGGCACGCATGTGTCGAAGTCATCCGACTCCGGTCGAGATACCGGCACAGAACAGACTCGACCCCAAGACACTGGGTCAGAGCTATCTCGACACCGAGAGGGCAGCACCGAAATGAGTCGACACCGAGAGATCAGCACGGCGAAAGGCAAAAAAGTGTCTTCGGAGCCGAAAAAGACTGCTGAAAAGGTTTCCGTACCGAAACATCCGGCCTCGGAACCAAAATCGAGTTCCTACACCGAGGAACAGGGCATGTCCTCACCGATGCAAGGACACAGCTTCGGACAGGAACTAGAGGCAGGGGAGCCAGATTACACTCAAAGGAGGCTCCACATTCAAAAAGACACTGGGAAGATCAGTACTCTCCCTCCAATCCGAATTGAAAGGAAACTTGCCTTCCAAGAGAAAGACAAGCAGCCACAAGCAAAGGTGGCAAGACAAGTAACTCCGCCACCATCTCCACAACGCTCACCACAACCATCACCGGTAGCCACTCCACCAGTGATGCAGTCCCCAACTCATACAGGGATGAGTCAGGATGATCCTGACGCATGGGATCTTTGATGCGCCAGTGTCAGATAACAGTCCTGACTGTTATCCAGCGAGACCGTCACCACCTGAGGACAGTACTGCCTACACAGAGGTGGTGTCAAGAGCAGCTGCGTTTCATAATGTCACCCTGCACGCAGAACCTATAGAAGATGACTTTGCATTTAATACACTGTCGATCACACATAGCCAGTATCAAAGTCTCCCTATGTTACCGGGAATGCTCAAACACTCCAAACAAGTGTTTCAGGAGCCTGTGAAGGGCAGGGCCATTACTCCAAGGGTGGAGAAAAAGTACAAACCGCCACCAACAGACCCTGTGTACATCACGCAGCAATTAACACCAGACTCAGTGGTAGCAGGGGCAGCTCGCAAAAGGGTGAACTCGCACACCTCAGGAGATGCAACACCTCCAGACAAGGAAAGTCGCAAGTTCGACGCTGCGGGGAAAAGGGTTGCGGCACAGGCAGCCAACCAATTGCGCATTGCCAACTCACAGGCCTTGCTGGCTAGATATGATAGGGCTCATTGGGACGAAATGCAACATTTCATAGAACACCTGCCCAAAGAGTTCCAAAAGAGAGCACAACAAGTGGTAGAGGAAGGACAGAGTATCTCGAACAATCAGATACGGTCAGCAATGGATGCAGCTGACACAGCTGCTAGGACTGTAAATACAGCAGTGACCATACGGAGGCACGCATGGCTACGCACCTCAGGATTCAAGCCGGAAATACAACAAGCGGTCCTGAATATGCCCTTTAACGGACAGCAGTTGTTTGGGCTAGAGGTGGACACTGCTATCGAAAAACTTAAGACACAGACACGGCCAAAGCCATGGGCGCACTCTACTCCCCACAGAGCAGAGGCACGTTTCGCAAATCACATTTTCGAGGGGGGTTTCGGGGACAGAGCACAGAACCCTCAACCTCACAAACAAGACCCACTTATCAGAGTCAATATCAGCGGGGAAGTTTTTGGGGACAATACAGAGGGTGACAGTTCCCAAAGAGCAGAGGGAAGTTCCAGGGTCCCAAAGCTCCACAAAATAAACAGTGACTCCAACGTCACAAATCCCCAACACATAACACCAGTGGGGGGGGAGGCTAACCAATTTCTACAAAAACTTTAAAGAAATAACAACAGACTCGTGGGTCCTCGCCATTATCCAACATGGTTATTGCATAGAATTTTTACAATTCCCTCCAAATGTCCCACCGAAAACACACAACCTGACCAAACAACACATGGATCTTTTACAACTGGAGGTCCAAGCGTTGTTGCAAAAAGATGCAATAGAGCTAGTACCAATTCATCAGAAAGGAACAGGAGTTTACTCCCTGTACTTTCTCATACCCAAAAAAGACAAAACTCTAAGACCTATCCTAGATCTCAGAACATTAAACATATACATCAAATCACATCACTTTCACATGGTGACACTGCAAGACGTGATCCCATTGCTCAAACAAAAAGACTACATGACAACACTAGACCTCAAGGATGCGTATTTCCATATACCTATATGTAGGAAGTTGGCTCTGTATGTGCTATTTCAAAGTAAGGAATAGCATGCACAGAGTCCAAGGGTTCCCCTTAGAGGTAAGATAGTGGCAAAAAGAGATAATACTAATGCTCTATTTTGTGGTAGTGTGGTCGAGCAGTAGGCTTATCCAAGGAGTAGTGTTAAGCATTTGTTGTACATACACCTAGACAATAAATGAGGTACACACACTCAGAGACAAATCCAGCCAATAGGTTTTTGTATAGAAAAATATCTTTTCTTAGTTTATTTTAAGAACCACAGGTTCAAATTCTACATGTAATATCTCATTCGAAAGGTATTGCAGGTAAGTACTTTAGGAACTTCAAATCATCAAAATTGCATGTATACTTTTCAAGTTATTCACAAATAGCTGTTTTAAAAGTGGACACTTAGTGCAATTTTCACAGTTCCTAGGGGAGGTAAGTATTTGTTAGGTTAACCAGGTAAGTAAGACACTTACAGGGCTTAGTTCTTGGTCCAAGGTAGCCCACCGTTGGGGGTTCAGAGCAACCCCAAAGTCACCACACCAGCAGCTCAGGGCCGGTCAGGTGCAGAGTTCAAAGTGGTGCCCAAAACACATAGGCTAGAATGGAGAGAAGGGGGTGCCCCGGTTCCGGTCTGCTTGCAGGTAAGTACCCGCGTCTTCGGAGGGCAGACCAGGGGGGTTTTGTAGGGCACCGGGGGGGACGCAAGTCCACACAGAAATTTCACCCTCAGCGGCGCGGGGGCGGCCGGGTGCAGTGTAGAAACAAGCGTCGGGTTCGCAATGTTAGTCTATGAGAGATCTCAGGATCTCTTCAGCGCTGCAGGCAGGCAAGGGGGGGATTCCTCGGGGAAACCTCCACTTGGGCAAGGGAGAGGGACTCCTGGGGGTCACTTCTCCAGTGAAAGTCCGGTCCTTCAGGTCCTGGGGGCTGCGGGTGCAGGGTCTCTCCCAGGCGTCGTGACTTTAGGTTCAAAGAGTCGCGGTCAGGGGAAGCCTCGGGATTCCCTCTGCAGGCGGCGCTGTGGGGGCTCAGGGGGGACAGGTTTTGGTACTCACAGTATCAGAGTAGTCCTGGGGTCCCGCCTGAGGTGTCGGATCTCCACCAGCCGAGTCGGGGTCGCCGGGTGCAGTGTTGCAAGTCTCACGCTTCTTGCGGGGAGCTTGCAGGGTTCTTTAAAGCTGCTGGAAACAGAGTCGCAGCCTTTCTTGGAGCAGGTCCGCTGTCCTCGGGAGTTTCTTGTCTTTTCGAAGCAGGGGCAGTCCTCAGAGGATGTCGAGGTCGCTGGTCCCTTTGGAAGGCGTCGCTGGAGCAGGATCTTTGGAAGGCAGGAGACAGGCCGGTGAGTTTCTGGAGCCAAGGCAGTTGTCGTCTTCTGGTCTTCCGCTGCAGGGGTTTTCAGCTGGGCAGTCCTTCTTCTTGTAGTTGCAGGAATCTAATTTTCTAGGGTTCAGGGTAGCCCTTAAATACTAAATTTAAGGGCGTGTTTAGGTCTGGGGGGTTAGTAGCCAATGGCTACTAGCCCTGAGGGTGGGTACACCCTCTTTGTGCCTCCTCCCAAGGGGAGGGGGTCACAATCCTAACCCTATTGGGGGAATCCTCCATCTGCAAGATGGAGGATTTCTAAAAGTTAGAGTCACTTCAGCTCAGGACACCTTAGGGGCTGTCCTGACTGGCCAGTGACTCCTCCTTGTTTTTCTCATTATTTTCTCCGGCCTTGCCGCCAAAAGTGGGGCCTGGCCGGAGGGGGCGGGCAACTCCACTAGCTGGAGTGTCCTGCTGGGTTGGCACAAAGGAGGTGAGCCTTTGAGGCTCACCGCCAGGTGTGACAATTCCTGCCTTGGGGAGGTGTTAGCATCTCCACCCAGTGCAGGCTTTGTTACTGGCCTCAGAGTGACAAAGGCACTCTCCCCATGGGGCCAGCAACATGTCTCGGTTTGTGGCAGGCTGCTAAAACTAGTCAGCCTACACAGATAGTCGGTTAAGTTTCAGGGGGCACCTCTAAGGTGCCCTCTGGGGTGTATTTGACAATAAAATGTACACTGGCATCAGTGTGCATTTATTGTGCTGAGAAGTTTGATACCAAACTTCCCAGTTTTCAGTGTAGCCATTATGGTGCTGTGGAGTTCGTGTTTGACAAACTCCCAGACCATATACTCTTATGGCTACCCTGCACTTACAATGTCTAAGGTTTTGTTTAGACACTGTAGGGGTACCATGCTCATGCACTGGTACCCTCACCTATGGTATAGTGCACCCTGCCTTAGGGCTGTAAGGCCTGCTAGAGGGGTGTCTTACCTATACTGCATAGGCAGTGAGAGGCTGGCATGGCACCCTGAGGGGAGTGCCATGTCGACTTACTCGTTTTGTCCTCACTAGCACACACAAGCTGGCAAGCAGTGTGTCTGTGCTGAGTGAGAGGTCTCCAGGGTGGCATAAGACATGCTGCAGCCCTTAGAGACCTTCCTTGGCATCAGGGCCCTTGGTACTAGAAGTACCAGTTACAAGGGACTTATCTGGATGCCAGGGTCTGCCAATTGTGGATACAAAAGTACAGGTTAGGGAAAGAACACTGGTGCTGGGGCCTGGTTAGCAGGCCTCAGCACACTTTCAATTGTAAACATAGCGTCAGCAAAGGCAAAAAGTCAGGGGGCAACCATGCCAAGGAGGCATTTCCTTACACTATACATCCTTCCCACAGAAAGTACTTAAGGTTTGTAATCCAAGGAATACATTACCAGTTCAAAGTGTTGCCATTCGGGATGATAACAGCGCCAAGTGTTTTTACAAAATGCCTGGCAGTAGTGGCAGCTCCTATCAGAAGGCAGCAAATACATGTGTTCCTGTACCTAACGATTGGTTAATCAAAACCAATACGCAAGAATGGTGTTCACAACACACAAAGTATGTCAAAGAAACCCTTCACAAGCTAGGTTTCTCACTCAACTACAACAAATCACACCTACAGCCGTGTCAAATACAACAATACTTAGGAGCAACAATCAACACAACAAAAGGGATTGCAAATCCAAGTCCACAAAGGGTACAGGCATTTCAACACGTAATACAAGCCATGCACCCAAAACAAAAGTTACAGGTAAAATTAGTGATGAAACTTCTAGGAATGATGTCTTCATGCATTGCCATTGTCCCAAACGCAAGATTACACATGCGGCCATTACAACAGTGCCTAGCGACACAATGGACACAAGCACAGGGTCAACTTCAGGATCTAGTGTTAATAGACCGCCAAACACACACCTCGCTTCAATGGTGGAATCATATAAATTTAAACCAAGGGTGGCCTTTCCAAGACCCAGTGCCTCAATACGTGATCACAACAGATGCTTCCATGGTAGGGTGGGGAGCACACCTCAGCCAACACAGCATCCAGGGACAATGGGACACTCAACAGAAACAACTTCATATAAATCAGTTAGAACTACTAGCAGTGTTTCTAGCGTTGAAAGCATTTCAACCACTAATAGCCCTCAAACACATTCTTGTCAAAACAGACATCATGACAACAATGTATTACCTAAACAAGCAGGGAGGGACACACTCAACACAGTTGTGTCTCTTAGGACAAAAGATTTGGCATTGGGCGATTCACAATCACATCCGCCTAATAGCGCAATACATACCAGGAATTCAAAACCAGTTAGCTGACAATCTCAGTCGGGATCTCCAACAGATCCACGAATGGGAAATTCATCCCCAGATACTACAAACCTACTTCCAAACCTGGGGAACACCGCAAATAGACCTATTCGCAACCAAAGAAAACGCAAAATGCCAAAACTTTGCATCCAGGTACCCACAGCCTCACTCCAAGGGCAATGCGTTATAGATGAGTTGGTCAGGGATATTTGCTTACGCTTTTACCCCTCTCCCACTCCTTCCGTATCTCGTAAACAAATTGAGTCAAAACAAACTCAAACTAATACTAATTGCACCAACTTGGGCACGACAACCTTGGTACACAACACTACTAGACCTGTCAGTAGTGCCTCATATCAAACTACCAAAAATACCAGATCTGTTAAAACAACACAAACAACAGATCAGACACCCGAATCCAGCATCGCTCAATCTAGCAATCTGGCTCCTGAAGTCTTAGAATTCGGACATCTAGACCTTACACAAGAACGTATGGAGGTCATCAAACAGGCTAGGAAACCTACTACAAGACATTGCTACGCAAATAAATGGAAACGATTTGTTTATTACTGTCATAATAATCAAATACAACCATTACACGCGTCCACAACAAACATTGTAAGCTACTTACTACACTTACAAAAGTCTAAGTTAGCTTTTTCGTCCATTAAAATACATCTCACAGCAATTTCTGCCTATCTGCAAGCTACACATTCAACCTCGTTATTTAGAATACCTGTCATAAAACCATTTATGAAGGGGCTAAAAAGGATCATTCCCCCCAAGAACACCACCAGTTCCTTTGTGGAACCTCAATATTGTATTAACACGACTCATGGGTCCACCATTTGAACCCATGCACTCTTGTAAAATACAATACTTAACATGGAAAGTAGCCTTTCTAATAGCTATCACATATCTTAGGAGAGTAAGTGAAATACAAGCCTTTACCATACAAGAACCCTTTATACAAATACACAAACATAAAGTGGTTCTACGCACAAACCCCAGATTTTTGCCAAAAGTTATATCACTGTTCCACTTAAATCAAACAGTGGAACTCCCAGTATTTTTTCCACAACCAGACTCTGTAGCTGAAAGAGCATTACATACATTAGACATAAAAAGAGCACTAATGTATTACATTGATAGAACCAAACAATTTTGCAAAACAAGCAATTGTTTGTAGCTTTTCAAAAACCTCATACAGGAAATCCAATATCCAAACAAGGCATTGCCAGATGGATAGTTAAATGCATTCAAACCTGTTATATAAAAGCAAAGAGAGAACTGCCTATTACACCAAAGGCACACTCCACTAGAAAGAATGGCGCCACTATGGCCTTTCTAGGAAATATACCAATGACATAAATCTGTAAGGCAGCCACATGGTCTACACCTCCAACATTCACTAAGCATTACTGTGTGGATGTGTTAACAACACAACAAGCCACAGTAGAACAGGCAGTATTACGAACATTATTTCAAACAACTTCAACTCCTACAGGCTAAACCACCACTTTTTGGGAAAATAACTGCTTACTAGTCTATGCACAGCATGTGTATCTTCAGCTACACATGCCATCGAACGGAAAATGTCACTGACGCAGTGTACATCTGTTCGTGGCATGAGACGCTGCAGATTCACATGCGCCCTCCCTCCTCCCCGGGAGCCTGTAGCCGTTATAAGTTGATGAAAATAAACTTGTACATTTGTAAATATTGTAAATATATATATATCAATTTTAGACACAATACATACCTACATACTTACTCCATTGCATGGGCACTATTACTATATACACAACTCCTACCTTACCCTCTGCGGGGAAAACAATCTAAGATGGAGTCGACGCCCATGCGCAATGGAGCCGAAATGGGAGGAGTCCCTCGATCTCATGATTCGAAAAGACTTCTTCAAAGAAAAACAACTTGTAACACTCCGAGCCCAACACTAGATGGCGGGATATGCACAGCATGTGATTCTGCCACGAACAGATGTACACTGGGTAAGTGACATTTTCCATATATATATATATATATATATATATATGTTCGATGGCATGTGTAGCTGCAGATACACATGCTTTGCACATCCCGCCATCTGGTGTTGGGCTCGGAGTGTTACAAGTTGTTTTTCTTCAAAGAAGTCTTTTCGAGTCACAAGATCGAGGGACTCCTCCCATTTCGGCTCCATTGCGCATGGGCGTCGACTCCATCTTAGATTGTTTTATTTCCGCCATCGGTTTCGGACGTGTTCCTTTTCGCTCTGCGTTTCGGTTCGGAAAGATAGTTAGAATCTCAGAAAATTTGACGGTATTGTTTGCGTTCGTATCGGGTTAGTTACAACAGATCGACACCGACTTTTGAAGAGCTCCGGTGGCCCTTGTGGGTTTTTCGATCCCTCGTTGGGGCCTGGTCGGCCCGACCACGTGTCTCTTCAAGGCTAATGGAACGGACCCCATTCCGCTTCTGCCCCAAATGTCACAACAAGTATCCTTATACAGACCAGCACCTGGTCTTAACTTGTGTTTGTCTCCAGAACACAAAGAAGATACTTGTGAAGCCTGTCAAGCATTTCGGTCGAGGAAGACATTAAGAGACTGAACAGCGAGAAGACTGCAGATGGCGTCGGCGCCGACAGGACAAAGACATTTGGAGGAGGAAGAAGAAACGTTCTCCATCCAGGAGTCGGACTCGGACGAGGTCGATCCCGAACAGACGCCTAAAACCGTGAGTAAGACGTCGATAAATAAAACTCACGAGAAGACCGCAAAAGCCCAGGGGACGCCACCGCCAGCAGGCCATGGCTTAACCCGAAAAATAGGTGACCGAACATCGGCACCGAAAAAGGGCATGCATGTGTCGCAGACATCCGACTCCGGTCGAGATACCGGCACACAGCAGATTCGCCCCCAAGACAGCGGATCCGAGCAAATTCGGCACCGAGAGGGCGTCACCGAAACGAGTCGGCACCGAGAGACCGGGACGCCGAAAATAAAAAAAAGTGTTGTCTGAGCCGAAAAAGACTGCCGAAAAAGTTTCCATTCCGAAACATCCGGCCTCGGAACCGAAATCAGGTTCCTACACAGAGGAACAGGGACTGTCCTCACAAATGCAAGGACATAAGTTCGGAGAAGAACTAGAGTCAATGGAGCCAGACTACACTCGGAGAAGGCTCCACATCCAAAAGGACACAGGGAAGATAAGTACTCTTCCCCCAATTAGGATGAAAAGAAGACTTGCCTTTCAAGAAAAAGACAAGCAGCCACAGCCCAAGGTGGCAAGACAAATAACACCGCCACCATCTCCACCACGCTCAACACACACATCACCGGTAGCCACTCCACCACTGATGCAGTCCCCAACTCATACTGGAATGAGTCAGGATGATCCTGACGCATGGGATCTTTATGATGCGCCAGTGTCAGATAACAGCCCAGACTATTACCCAGCGAGACCATCACCACCTGAGGACAGTACAGCCTACACACAGGTGGTGTCAAGAGCAGCGGCATTTCATAATGTCACCCTGCATATAGAGCCTATTGAGGATGACTTTTTGTTTAACACACTATCCTCCACTCATAGCCAATACCAAAGCCTCCCTATGCTACCTGGAATGCTAAAACACTCCAAACAGGTGTTTCAGGAGCCTGTGAAGGTCAGGGCCATAACTCCAATGGTGGAGAAAAAATACAAGCCACCGCCAACAGACCCGGTATATATCACGCAGCAATTAACACCAGACTCTGTGGTAGTAGGGGCAGCTCGCAAGAGAGCAAACTCTCACACCTCGGGAGACACACCACCTCCAGACAAGGAGAGTCGCAAGTTCGACGCTGCGGGGGAGAGGGTTGCAGCACAAGCAGCCAACCAATGGCGCATTGCCAACTCACAGGCACTGCTGGCCAGATATGATAGGGCTCATTGGGACGAAATGCAACATTTCATTGAACACTTACCCAAGGAGTTCCAGAAAAGGGCACAAAAGGTGGTGGAGGAAGGACAGAGTATCTCGAACAATCAGATACGGTCAGCAATGGATGCAGCAGATACAGCTGCTAGGACAGTAAATACAGCAGTAACCATAAGGAGACACGCATGGCTGCGTACGTCAGGATTCAAGCCGGAAATACAACAAGCCGTGCTGAATATGCCTTTTAACGGACAGCAGTTGTTTGGGCCGGAGGTGGACACTGCTATCGAAAAACTTAAAAAGGACACTGATACGGCCAAAGCCATGGGCGCACTCTACTCCCCACAGAGCAGAGGCACACTTCGCAAAACGCAGTTTAGAGGGGGGGGTTTCGATGACAAACTATAGAACCCACAACCTCACAAACAAGGCCCACTTATCAGAGCCAATATCAGCGGGGAAGTTTTCGGGGACAATATAGAGGGGGACAATTCCAAAAGAGTAGAGGGAAGTTCCAAAGTCCCAAAACTCCTCAAAACAAGCAGTGACTTCCACGTCACAAATCCCCAACACATAACACCTGTGGGGGGGGGAGACTAACCAAGTTTTACAAACATTGGGAGGAAATAACAACAGTCACTTGGGTCCTAGCAATTATCCAGCATGGTTATTGTATAGAATTTCTCAAATTCCCTCCAAACGTCCCACCGAAAACGCACAATATGTCAAAACAACACATGGACCTTCTAGGACTAGAGGTCCAAGCCTTGCTACCAAAAGAAGCAATAGAATTAGTACCAATTCATCAGAAAGGAACAGGAGTTTACTCTCTGTACTTTCTCATACCCAAAAAGGACAAGACTCTAAGACCTATATTAGATCTCAGAACGTTAAATACCTACATCAAATCAGATCACTTTCACATGGTGACATTACAGGACGTAATCCCACTGCTCAAACAACAAGACTACATGACAACACTAGACCTAAAGGATGCATATTTCCATATACCGATACATCCTTCACACAGAAAGTACTTAAGGTTTGTATTCCAAGGGGTACATTACCAATTCAGGGTGTTGCCATTCGGAATAACAACTGCGCCAAGAGTTTTTACAAAATGCCTGGCAGTACTGGCCGCACATATCAGAAGGCAACAAATACATGTGTTCCCGTACCTAGACGATTGGTTAATCAAAACCAACATGCTAGAACGCTGTTCACAACACACAAAGTACGTCATAGAAACCCTCCACAAACTAGGTTTCTCAATCAACTACACAAAGTCACACCTTCAGCTGTGTCAAACACAGCAATACTTAGGGGCGACAATCAACACAACAAAAGGGATTGCCACTCCAAGTCCACAAAGGGTACAGGCATTTCACAATGTAATACAGGCCATGTATCCAAAACAAAAGATACAAGTCAAAATGGTGATGAAACTCCTAGGCATGATGTCCTCATGCATAGCCATTGTCCCAAACGCAAGGTTGCACATGCGGCCCTTACAACAGTGCTTAGCATCACAATGGTCACAGGCACAGGGTCAACTTCTAGATCTAGTGTTGATAGACCGCCAAACATACACCTCGCTTCAATGGTGGAACAATATAAATTTAAACCAAGGGCGGCCTTTCCAAGACCCACTGCCTCAATACGTAATAACGACAGATGCCTCCATGATAGGGTGGGGAGCACACCTCAATCAACACAGCATCCAGGGACAATGGGACACTCAGCAAAGACAGTTTCACGTAAATCACTTAGAGCTACTGGCAGTATTTCTAGCGTTAAAGGCATTTCAACCCATGATAAGCCACAAATACATCCTTGTCAAAACAGACAACATGACAACGATGTATTACCTAAACAAACAGGGAGGAACACACTCAACACAGTTGTGTCTCCTGGCACAGATAATATGGCATTGGGCGATTCACAACCACATTCGCCTAATAGCACAGTTTATTCCAGGGATTCAGAATCAGTTAGCAGACAATCTCTCTCAGGATCACCAACAGATCCACGAATGGGAGATTCACCCCCAAATACTAAACACTTCAGAAGTTGGGGAACACCACAAATCGACCTGTTTGCAACAAAAGAAAACGCAAAATGCTAAAACTTCGCATCCAGGTACCCACAAGATCAGTCTCAGGGCAATGCGTTATGGATGAGTTGGTCAGGGATATTTGCATACGCTTTTCCTCCTCTCCCACTCCTTCCATATCTGGTAAACAAATTGAGTCAAAACAAACTCAAACTCATACTAATAGCACCAACTTGGGCAAGACAACCTTGGTACACAACACTACTAGACCTCTCGGTAGTGCCTCATGTCAAACTGCCAAACAGACCAGATCTGTTAACTCAACACAAAGCACAGACCAGACACCCAAATCCAGCATCGCTGAATCTAGCAATTTGGCTCCTGAAGTCTTAGAATTTGGACACTTAGACCTTACACAGGAATGTATGGAAGTCATAAAACAAGCTAGGAAACCAACCACTAGACATTGCTATGCAAATAAGTGGAAAAGATTTGTTTATTATTGCCATAATAATCAAATTCAACCCTTACACGCATCTGCCAAAGACATCGTAAGCTACTTACTACATTTGCAAAAGTCAAAGCTAACTTTTTCATCCATTAAAATACATCTTACCGCAATTTCAGCTTATCTGCAAATTACGCACTCCACTTCACTTTTTAGGATACCAGTCATAAAAGCGTTTATGGAAGGCCTAAAGAGAATTATACCACCAAGAACACCACCAGTTCCTTCGTGAAACCTCAACATTGTCTTAACACGACTCATGGGTCCACCTTTTGAACCCATGCACTCATGTGAAATGCAATACTTAACATGGAAAGTTGCATTTCTAATTGCCATCACATCTCTAAGAAGAGTAAGTGAGATACAAGCATTTACCATACATTAACCATTTATTCAGATACACAAGCATAAAGTAGTTTTACGAACAAATCCTAAATTCTTACCGAAAGTCATATCACCGTTCCACTTGAATCAAACAGTAGAACTACCAGTGTTCTTCCCAGAGCCAGATTCTGTAGCTGAAAGAGCACTACATACGTTAGACATCAAAAGAGCGTTAATGTACTACATTGACAGAACAAAACACATTCGGAAAACAAAACAATTATTTGCTGCTTTCCAAAAACATCATGCAGGAAATCCAATTTCCAAACAAGGCATTGCTAGATGAATAGTTAAATGCATTCAAACCGGTTATCTCAAAGCAAAAAGACAACTGCCTATTACACCAAAGGCACACTCAACTAGAAAAAAATGTGCTACTATGGCCTTTCTAGGAAACATTCCAATGACTGAAATATGTAAGGCAGCCACATGGTCTACGCCTCATACGTTTACCAAGCACTACTGCGTGGATGTGTTAACAGCACAACAAGCCACAGTAGGACAAGCAGTACTAAGAACTTTGTTTCAAACATCTTCAACTCCTACAGGCTGAACCACCGCTTTTGGGGAGATAACTGCTTACTAGTCTATGCAAAGCATGTGTATCAGCAGCTACACATGCCATCGAACGGAAAATGTCACTTACCCAGTGTACATCTGTTCGTGGCATGGGACGCTGCAGATTCACATGCGCCCACCCGCCTCCCCGGGAGCCTGTAGCCGTTTCGAAGTTGATCTTGAACATTTGTAAATATATCACCTTAAACTACATTATGTACATACATATTTACTCCATTGCATGGGCACTATTACTTTAATACACAACTCCTACCTCACCCTCTGCGGGGAAAACAATCTAAGATGGAGTCGACACCCATGCGCAATGGAGCCGAAATGGGAGGAGTCCCTCGATCTCGTAACTCGAAAAGACTTCTTCGAAGAAAAACAACTTGTAACACTCCGAGCCCAACACTAGATGGCGGGATGTGCAAAGCATGTGAATCTGCAGCGTCCCATGCCACGAACAGATGTACACTGGGTAAGTGACATTTTCCATATATACACACATATATATGGGAAACAATTCAAAGGGTGTCTCCACTCATGCCACCCCTTGCGCATGAAAACAATGACTCACATCTCATTCCCTCACAACACCTGTCTGGGGATGTCTACATTTTTTTCTCAGCCGGCAAAACATGACAGACCAGTGTGCGTTGGATATTATCCAACGTGGTTAGTGCCTAGAGCTCATCAACACAGCTCCATACGCACCACCCAGAAAACACAAACATTTATAACTGTTAAATCAGGAAGTATAGGCTCTCCTTAAGGAAGGAGCAATAGAGGTAGTTCCCATTCACCAAAGAGTAACAGGAGTATATTCACTGTACTTCCTTATTCCTAAAAAGGATGGTTCATTTAGACTAATTCTAGATCTCGTACCATTAAATCACGACAGCCTGCCTGAATACTTTTATATGGTCACCCTCCAAGATGTGATACCTCTATTGCAGCAAGGAGACTTCATGTCTGCATTAGATCTAAAGATTGCATATTTCCACATCCCAATACATCCAGCACACAGAAAATACCTCCGATTTGTCATAAAAGGAAGGCATTACCAGTTGAAGGTGCTCCCTTTTGGAGTAACAACCGCACCTTCTGGCGTCACAAAATGCCTTGTGGTAGTCACAGTACATCCATGCAGACAAAGTACTCACGTCTTCCTGTATCTGTACGATTGGCTCATCAAGTCCAATTCACTCCAGCAATGTCTACAGCATACACAGACAACACTTCATCTTCTTCATCAGTTAGGATTTACCGTCAACATACAAAAAGTCCACGCCAACCATCTCAGATACAGCCACTCCGTTAGGGTTAGCCTACCTAAATGCACTCAGGATCCAAAATATAGCAACTCTGCTGCATCAGGTATACCCCAGTCAACAGATTCTAGTAAGGACAGTACAGAAAATCCTTGGGATGATGGCATCTTGTATTATAATAGTGCCACATGCACAGCTGCACATGTGTCCGCTGCAGGAGTGTCTGGTGAGTTAATGGTCTCAAGCACAGGCTCAGATACAGGATCTAGTGTTGGTAGACAGCCACACTCCCAATTCTCTGCAATGGAGGAACACACAAAATCTGACAAAAGGAAGATCATTTCTAGACCCTGTTCCCCAGATCACTCTCACAGGGGACCCATCCCTCACTGATTGGGATTCTCATCTACACAACCTCTCAATACAAGGATTGCGGGAAACCAGACATCAAGCACTACACATCAGTTACTTGGAACTCCAATCTATTCAGCTAGCACTCAAAGCTTTTCTTGTTCTACTGCAAGGTAAGATTGTCTTAGTCTGGACGGACAACACAACAGCCATGTTTTATTTGCAAAAACAGGTGGTGACAAACTCTACGGTTGCCTCGGCTATCTCAGACAAGTTTGCAGTGGGCAGTTCAGCATTACATCCAACTGTTAGCGGAACACCTCCCGGGACAGACAACTGCTTTGACGACCTACTCAGCAGGATGCGGCAACAAGCCCACGAATAGGAACTCCACCCCCAAGTCCTACAAACATATTTCCATCGGTGGGGGTTTCCACACACAGATCTGTTCGCAACAGCAGAATATGCCTGTAGGAAGTTGGCTCTGTATATACTATCTCAAAGTAAGAGATAGTGTGCACAGAGTCCAAGGGTTCCCCTTAGAGGTAAAATAGTGGCAAAATTAGATCATTCTAATGCTCTATTTTGTGGTAGTGTGGTCGAGCAGTAGGCTTATCAGAGGGTAGTGTTAAGCATTTGTTGTGCACCCACAGGCAATAAATGAGGAACACACATTCAAAGACTTAACTCCAGGCCTATAGTTTTTATATAGAAAAATCATTTCTTAATTTATTTTAGAACCACAAGATACAAGATTTGAAGTAAATACATAAAATGCAAGGTACTCCACACAGGTAAGTAAGGAACTTTGAATAAAGGCAGTAACATACACATTTTTAGTTAAAATAGCAATAAGCTATTTTCAAGGTGGGCACAGTGCACAAATCAACAGTTCCTGGGGGAGGTAAGTAAATGTTAGATTAGGAGGTAAGTAAAACACTTACAAGTCTCAGTCCTGGGGCATAGGCAGCCCACCGTTGGGGGTTCAAGGCAACCCCAAAGTTACCACACCAGCAGCTTAGGGCCGGTCAGGTGCAGAAGTCAAATAGGTGCCCAAAACACAGGCGCCTATGGAGAACAGGGGTGCTCCGGTTCCAGTCTGCCAGCAGGTAAGTACCTGCGTCCTCGGGGGCAGACGAGGGAGGTTTTGTAGAGCACGGGGGGGACACAAGTAGGCAGACAAAACACACCCTCAATGGCACGGGTGCAGTGTGCAAAGCAGACGTCAGGTTTTCTATAGGTTTCAGTGGAGGGACCCGGGGGTCACTCTAGCGGTGCAGGCATGCACAGGTGGTGGCTTCTCGGGACAGCCACCACCTGGGCAAGGCAGAGGGTCACCTGTGGGTCACTCCTGCGTCGAAGTTCAGTTCCTTCTGGTCCTGGGGGCTGCAGGTGCAGTGTTGGTTCCAGACGTCTGGTCCCTTGTTACAGGCAGTCGTGGTCAGGGGGAGCCTCTGGATTCTCTCTGCAGGCGTCGCTGTGGAGGCTCAGGCGGGTCGTCTCTGGTTACTCACACGCAGTCGCCAGGGAGTCCTACCTGAGGTGTTGGTTTTGTGCAGGTTGAGCCGGGGGCGTCAGGTGCAGTGTGTAAAGTCTCACGCTTCCTGCGGAAAACGTGAAGTCTTAGGAAGTTGCTTCTTTGTTGCAAAGAAGTAGCTGGTTTTGAACAGGGCCGCTGTTCATGGAAGTTTCTTGGTCCTGTAGTCCAGGGCAGTCTTCTGAGGCTTCAGAGGTCGCTGGTCCCTGCCGGATGCGTCACTGGAGCAGGTTTTCGAAGTTGGAGACAGGCCGGTAGGGCTGGGGCCAAATCAGTTGTCGTCTTCCTCCTTCTCTGCAGACTTGTAGGTCAGCAGTCCTCCTTCTTTCTTCAGGTTGCAGGAATCTGATTTCCTGCGATCTGGGGATCCCCTAAATACTGAATTTAGGGGGGTGTTTAGGTCTGGGAGGGCAGTAGCCAATGGCTACTGTCCTTGAGGGTGGCTACACCCTCTTTGTGGCTCCTTCCTGTGGGGAGGGGGGCACATCCCTAATCCTATTGGGGGAATCCTCCAAGCTCAAGATGGAGGATTTCTCAAGACAGGCGTCTCCTTAGCTCAGGACACCCTAGGGGCTGTCCTGACTGGTGGGTGACTCCTCCTTGTTTTTCTCATTATCTCCTTCAGCCTTGCCGCAAAAAGTGGGGCAGTGGCCGGAGGGGCGGGCATCTCCACTAGCTGGGATGCCCTCGGGCGCTGTAACAAAAGGGGTGAGCCTTTGAGGCCCACCGCCAGGTGTTACAGTTCCTGCAGGGGGAGGTGAGAAGCACCTCCGCAGAGTACAGGCTTTGTTCCTGGCCACAGAGTGACAAAGGCACTCTCCCCCATGTGGCCAGCAACATGTCTGGTGTGTAGAAAGGCTGGCAGAAACTGGTCAGCCTACACTGGAAGTCGGGTAGGTATTCAGGGGGCATCTCTAAGATGCCCTCTGGGTGTATGTTACAATAAATTGTACACTGGCATCAGTGTGCATTTATTGTGCTGAGAAGTTTGATACCAAACTTCCCAGTTTTCAGTGTAGCCATTATGGAACTGTGGAGTTTGTGTTTGAAAAACTCCCAGACCATATTCTCTTATGGCTACCCTGCACTTACAATGTCTAAGGTTTTGCTTAGACACTGTAGGGCCTGCTAGAGGGGTGACTTACCTATGCCACAGGCAGTATGAGGTGGGCATGGTACTCTGAGGGGAGTGCCATGTCGACTTAGTCTTTTTCTCCCCACCAGCACACACAATCTGTGAGGCAGTGTGCATGTGCTGAGTGATGGGTCTCCAGGGTGGCATAAGACATGCTGTAGCCTTTAGAGATCTTCCCTGGCATCAGGGCACTTGGTACCAGGGGTACCATTTACAAGGGACTTATCTGAGTGCCAGGGATGTGCCAATTGTGGGAACAAAGGTACAGTTTAGGGAAAGGACACTGGTGCTGGGGGCCTGGTTAGCAGGGTCCCAGCACACTTTCAATCATAACTGGCATCAACAAAGGGCAAAAAGTCAGGGGGCAACCATGCCAAGGAGGCATTTCCTTACAATGCCCAAACTTTGCCTCCAGGCTCTCACATCCACTGTCCAAGGGCAATGCTTTGTGGATGAACAGGTCAGAGATATATGACTATGCTTTTCCACCTCTCCCTCTTCTTTTGTTTGTGGTGAGGAATCTCAGACAGTTCTCTCATTTTGGTAGTTCCCACTTGGACACAACAGACTTGGTTCACAATACTACTTGAACTCTCAGTAGTTCCACACGATAAGCTTCCCCTATGCCTAGATTTTCCTGCTCAGAACCATGGAGAAATCAGACACCCAAAGAACTCAATCTTGTGATTTGGCTCCTGAGGTCATAGAGGTTAGATAGTTAAACTACCTCCAGAATGCATGACCATTTTTAAGGAAGTGCGCAAACCCACAATTAGAGCATGCTATGCGGCTAATAGGAAAAGGTTTGGTTTTTATTGTCAAAACAAACAGATCGGGCCTTTCAATGCAACTATTCAAAATATTGTTTGTTATTTATACTCCATTTACAAAACTTGTGGGTTAGTGTACACTTCAATACAATTACACCTTGCAGCATTAGCGGTCTATCTACAACAGTCAACACTTAAATTTCTATAAAATCCCTGTCATTAAGGCATTTATGGAAAGTCTTAAAAGGGTAATTCCACCTAGGGTTTCTACAGCACCAATTTGGAACTTTAACATTGTACTTACTAGACTTACGGGACCACCATTTTGAGCCTTTGCATAACTGTCCACTCCAATTTCAATCTTGTAAAATAGCTTTTTTGGTAGCAGTCACTTCACTGAGACTTGTGAGTGAGCTTCCGGCATTAACCTTGGAGGAACCTTTTTTTCAAATACATAAAGTTAGAGGGTAGTGTTTCGTACCAATCCCAAATTTCTTCCAAAGGTTGTTTCTGCGTTCCACCTCAGTCAGTTGAATTACCGGTTTTCTTTCCACAACCTCATTCAGTTGCAGAAAGAGCTCTACATACCTTAGATCTTAAAAGAGCATTAATGTACTATATTGATAGAACTAAATATTTTCATTAAACTAAACAACTCTTTGTTGCTTTCTCACCTCCACACACAGGAAAGGCTATATCTAAAGCAGGTGTATCAAGATGGATAATTAAATGTATTCAAACTTGCTATGCTAAAGCTAAGAGTCCATACCCCCTAGAGCATACTCAACTCATAAAATAGAAGCATCAATGGCTTTCTTAGGTAATGTACCAATAGCTGACGTTTGCAAAGCAGTCACATGGTCAAATCCACGCACATTTACTAAACACTATTGTCTGGATGTATGAGTAAGACAACAAGCAAACATTGGACAAGCTGTGCTTCGTACTCTTTTCCAAACAACTGCAACACCTTGAGGTTAGCCACCACTTTTGGTCGGCACTGCTTTACAGTATGAAGAGCATATGTATCAACAGCCACACATGCCATTGAATGGATTATATTACTTACCCTGTAAGCATATGTTCGTGGCATGTAGTGCTGTAGATTCACATGTTCCCGAAGTATACTCCTTATACTTCCTCATCTCCAAAAAGGACGGATCTCTAAGGGCAATCTTATTATGGCCCTTGAATTGTTACGTCCTGTTGGAGCATTTCCATATGCTCACTCTTCGACATGATTCAACTTCTCCAGGAAGACGACTTCCTCTGAGCTCTAGAATTAAAGGATACCTACTTTCATATTCCCATACACCCAGCACATCGCAAATATCTACGATTTGTGATAGCAGGCAACCATTACCAATTCAAAGGCCTTCCATTCAGACTGGCTACTGCACCTCTAGTGTTCACAAAATGCCTAACAGTGATAGCAGTACATTTTTGCAGACAAAACATCCATGTTTTCCCGTATCAAGACGACTGGCTTATCAAAGCCAGCACTCTCCTGCTGTGTCAACCACACACTCAAACTACCATAGACCTCCTCCATCAGCTAGGCTTCACCATCAGTTTCCAAAAATCTAATCTTCAGCTTTTACAGATTCATCTGTATCTGGGGCCTATTCTATACACCCAGGTGGGATTAGCATAGCCAAATACAGCACACACACTTTCCAAATGCTAATATGCTTCCAAGCCCATCAACAAGACACAGTCAGAACTGTTATGCACCTACTCAGTCCCATGCATGACTACACATGCGTCCGCTGCCGGAATGTCTAGCTCAACAGTGGCCTCTAGTGTTGATAGACAGCCTCACTCATCGCTCTCAGCAACGGTGGAATATAAACAACCTGCTAAAATGCTGGCCTTTCTTCGATCCCGTTTCTCACATCATTCTGACAACGGAAGCATCACAGTCAGGATGGGGTGCTCATTTACAGAATCTCACAGTCCAAGGTCTCTCGAGATACCAAACAGTGGGGTCTCCACATCAACTAACTAGAGCTTCAAGCTGTTTACCTAGCATTGAAAGCTTTCACACCTCACCTGATCAGCAAGGTTGTCTCAGTCCGGATGGACAATATGACAGCCATTTACTATTTACACAAATGAGGGGGACACATCCTCTACAGTTATCACACCTATCTCAGTCCATTCGGCGTTGGGCTCTCCATCACAACATCATATATTAGCGGAACACCTTCCGGGAACACACTACAATTTTGCCGACCTCCTCAGCGGGATGCTGCAACAAGCTCATGAGTGGGAACTTAGCCCACGAGTCCCACTCCCTTATTTACAAATGTGGGGGTTTCCAGAAATAGATCTTTTCACAACTGCAGACAATGCAAAATGCCCTAACTTTACCTCCAGGTTCCTACACCCCCTATCCAAGGGCAATGCTGTATGGATAAACTGGTCATGGATATTTGCCTACACTTTTCCACCTCTCCCTCTTTTTCCATTTCTCGTTCGGAAGCTCAGGCATATATCCCTTACACTAATATTTGTGGCTCCCACATGGGCCTGACAGCAGTGGTTCACAACGCTACTAGAACTATCAGTAGTTCCTCACAAGAAGCTTCCCCTCAGTCCAAACCTTCTCACTTAGAACCATGGAGAAATCAGGCACCCAAATCCCAAGGATCTAAATCTAGTAGTTTGGCTCCTGAGGTCGTAGAATTCAGTTATCTCAATTTCCCACCTGAATACATGACCATTCTCAAGGAAGCATGCACATCTACTACTAGACTGTGTTGTGCAGCTAAATGGAAAAGATGTTTTACCGTTACATTAATAATGATCCATTTAATGCAACAATACAACACATTGTTTGTTACCTGCTACATCGACATTGCTCTGGCTTTGCATTTACATCTATACGCTCAATCTTGCAGCAGTGGCTGATTACCTCCAAAGTAGACAACACCTATATTTGTTTAAGATACCAGTCACTACAGCCTTTATGTAAGGTCAGAGTAATTCCACCGCAGGTTCCACCAGCACCTGCATGGTAACTTAAAACAGTTCTAACAAGACTTGTGGGTCCACCATTTGAACCACCACATAATCGGTCCCTCCAATATCTGTCTTGGAAGGTCACCTTTTTGATTGACATCACTTCACTCAGATGTGTCAGTGAGCTCCAGACACTAACCTTAGAAAGAACCTTTCTTACAAAGATAGGGCAGTACTTAGCAGAAACCCAAAATTCCTTCCAAAGATGGTCTCCCATTTCCACCTTAATCAGTCAGTAGAATTACCTGTATTCTTTCCTCTCCCAGACTCATTTGCAGAAAGGGCTCTTCATAGGTTAGATGTTAAAAGAGCTCTTATGTACTACATTGACAGAACTAAAGACTTTTGTAAAACTAAACAACTTTTTGTTGCTTTTTCACTGCCTCACAAAGGAAAGCCAGTTGCTTAATCAGGCATCGCTAGATGAGTAGGTAAATGCATACAAACATGTTACTTTAAAGCCAAAAGAACTCTGACTCTACCTCCTAAATCACACTCTGCTTGCAAAATAGGGGGTTCAGTGGCATTCCTGGGCAATATTCCTATAGCTGGTCTATGTAAAGCAGCTAAATGGTCTACACCACACGCCTTTACTAAACATTATTGTGAGAATGTTCGAGCACTTCAACAAGCTAGTGTAGGTCAGGCAGTGCTACGGACAGTTTTCCAAACAACTGTAATACCTACAGGTTAGCCACCACTTTTGGAGGGCCACACATGCCATTAAACGGAAAATGTTACTTACCAAGTAAGCATCTGTTTGTGGCTTGGAGTGCTGTAGATTCACATGCACCCAGCCTCCTTCCTGGCCACATGTGGCAGTTGCAGTTACTTTACATTCTTCTTTGCATGGACATCTCATTTCTTACACTTACTGTACACTCCATTCACATCTGCCTGCGGGAAAACAATCTTTCAGTGGAGTCGATGCACATGGGCATTATCACCAAGAGGAGGAGTCACTCTACCTCGTGATTCAAATGACTTCTTCGAGGGAAAACAACTTGTACACTTCCAGACCCAACATTAGGTAGCAGGAGTATGCAAAGCATGTGAACCTACAACACTACATGCCACAAACCATGTGAATCTACAGCACTACACACTTCCTGGGTAAGTAACATGTTCCTTTAAAAAAAAAAAAATCTTCTTGCCATTTTGGGCATATAGGGGCTCGATTGTTCCCAGGTTTCCACAATTTGACTGCTATAATAAATACTGTCAAGCTACTTAAAATGAATATGTCTATAACAAGCAGACACAGCAGCCTCCCTAGGTGCCATCAGAGCAGTTAGCCATTTGGTATCAGCCACCTGCCCTCCACCTTCCGTCCAGTCACTTCTACGTTTTGGGTATGTGTCCGGGTTATGGATTACAAATGTTTAATAATGTTATGGATATCTGTTTATCCAGAAGTGGCTCGATGGTGGCTTTGGCCTCGAGAGCTATGTTTGGGGATACGTTTGATGGTGGATTTTTTTGGAAGTAGGGCATTTTACAACTCTAGGTAGCAATAAATACTGAATTCAAAGTAATCTGAACTCTTCCTTCTATGTTATTAATGATTTAATTTCTGTAATTGCTGCCACATACCCCAGACCTTTGAGCCGAAGAGTGTCCTAAACCTTAAAACGCTTCAGGTCACCCACTCCAGGTAATATCATCTTTACCCACAGGACAGTATGTAATTTGCGTTTCTCCCTTTCCAGTGTTTCCAACGTCCCTTTACAAAAAATAATTACCATCCTAGTCGCTGGGAGTACAAGGTCTACCCCAGGTAGAAAATGTCTTGCGTTCTTCCTGTAACTATAACATTCTGCTCCTGTACAGAATATACAATATGTTCTCATGACGCAAAGTCTATCTTGCTTTATCGTATGCTGGATCTCCCCTAGTTGACTAAGTGTGAAGGTCAATAATATTCCACTTAATCTGAAATGGTCACCCTACAGTCATAGGGAGACTTGCAGCATTTATAGCCATGCTGGCCCTAGGAACAACATTTTACCATAGAAATTATAAAACCATAGAAGTGAGATTTCTTTAAAATAAATAAATAAATCTTTCGTGAGGAATATTCTGAAGAAAGAAAAACTTTTCTTGAGGGCAACCATTTGAACAGCTACACCCTACCTTTAATAGAGGTCGGTTAAACGCCCAATGAGCGATCTCCTTCTGATGTTTTTCCATCAAAGGATTGAGATTTCTTACCCATATTCTGCTCTGATAGAAATGAGAATGCCCAAATATTTGGTTTTGGACGTAGTTATTGACATGCATACCTACAGTGACTTCTATTGTACACGCCACTGGATATACAAACCCCATTTAAATTGTAGTCCAATTAAATCTCCAGTCATTTAGAGTTTTGATTTCTTTTTTTATTGGCCTGAGGTTTTGGAGTTACTCATGTCTATAAGTAAATTATCTGCATGCAGTGAGACCTTGTCCCTGAGACACCGACTTGAAACCAGTCAAACTGGAGTATGATTTCATAATTCTAGTCAGAGGCTGTACTTCAAGGGCAAGGAGAGGAGGTAGATGGGTAGCATCTCTACTGCCCCATTAAATAGGAATGAACTGGAATTGGCGGTTATTTATCTCTATCTTGTCCACAGGTTCCACGTATAGCAATTTAACATAAGCCAACTCTTGTCATTCAAGCTAGGTAAATAAGTAATCCCAATTCAATTTCTCAAACACATTTGAAAATAAATTTGAAGTATAACTGTATAGAACAAAAAAGATTTTGGCAGGGCATTGTTCAGCCAATGGATATTAAATCTTGTGGCCCACTGGGGCATGAAACTGCTCTGATCTCTTTGTACTAATTTTTCAGTTATGGTCACAAATCTACTTGCATATGTTGTTGCAATTACTTTAAATTCTAGATGTAACTTTGAGATTGCTGTATCGGACTTCCATCAAACAGCATCACAGCCCTCTAATGGCAATAATATTGTGACCACCTCTCATATACCTGAGGGAAAGATAACCTCTTCTCGAGCCTTTGGGTACAGTGCTATGAGATATGGACAAGCATTGCTGCATTCATTTTATAAAATTTAACAGAGAGCCCATTTGGCTCCTGCGTCTTTCTCTAGCTGCAGTTGTTTAATCGGCTCTGTAATTTCGTCAGTTGAATTTTCAAAATACGGGATCACCTTCCATGCACACCTAAACTAGTTATGGATAGAAGCATAGAGTTGTCTTTAAAATGGATCATATTCTACAACTATTTTGGTTGGGTCTGTGGGCTGCTTACTATTGTTTGTCTTAATTCTTGTGATGATCCTGTGCTGGTCAGTATGTTTACTTAGCCAATAAATCGTTTGTCCTGCCTTGCAACCCTCATCATAACATCTGCACTAAGAGGTGAGGAAAGCTTTCTGCAAATCACTCATCAACTGGTGGTGGTGTAGCTTTTGGTAAGAAACTCATATTGGTATAAATCATTGGCATCTAATATGAATTGAGCTTCGAAATTCAGTATCTGAATTTCCACCATCTGAATATTTCCCTTTTTTATTTTCTCAGCCTAGCTGTGTAGCCTATTGCTCTTCGCATATTACTGTCATGTACTCCTTCCAAAAAGCTAGTGGCGTGGTCACTGAACCATTAATAAGAGCAAAGCATGCTAGTAGTTTCGTCCTTCAGGAGCTGTCTAAATTTGTCATTATGTAACCACTACAATTTCACCTACATCTCTGCCTACCATCCTGCAGGGGTCGTCCTTCAAAGCTATATGCCTTCTATACCTTGAAAATATCCTTGACTCCCTCAAAGCCACTTTCTATGAAGATCTCTTGCCCTCTACCATTAAAGCTTTCTCTGGAGAAGGTCTCTTACTCAAAGCATCATCATAGAAGCACTCAAGATATACATGTTTCTGTCACTCCTGAAGAATCCCACGCTAGACCCTAACAAATCGAACTACTGGTGCGTTACGCTGCTGCTCTTCATTAGCAAGATCACTGAAAAGGCAGCCTACACTCAACTCCAAAATCACATTAACACCAACCATATCCTGGATGACTAAATCTGGTGCATGGTCATGCTGCAGCAAAGGGACTGGTACCTTACAAAGCCTAGACAGCACTCTCCTAACCAAAGGTAAGGATGTTTCCTGTCTCCTGATGTTTCTTGCCCTCCTCCCCCCCCATCCACCTTCATCATTGTCAACTATTCCACCCTTATCACACACCCTGAAGTCTTAGAATGGCATTCATGGGCAATGTCCTTCACTGGTTCTCTTCCTACTTTTCCAGCCATTGCCAGTTCCTTCACATCTGCACTGCTGGGTCCCAAAGGTTGCTGTATTGTGTCATCTTCAACCTCTCCTTGATGCCCCTTGGGCATTTACACAATGATAACCGTATCAACATCAGCATGTATGCTGATGACACAAAACTCTGCGTATCCATAGTGCCTCAAACTCTGTCTGCACATATCACTCATGCCCTGGGGGTCCATCACATATCTGAACTTCAACCCTGTCACCACCCTTACAATTCAACCTGAGTTCAGGTTGAAGAATAGCCAGGTTAATCCTGCCTTCTCCCCTTGTACGTGGTCTAACATACCAGTATCCTACTCCAGAAAAGTAGGGAATACCTGATTCTAAAAGGTAAGTGGGATTATGGGATTAGAGAGAGAGGGAGAGGGAGAGAACCCTTGTTTGCAGCAATTTTGTTGGTAAAAGACCGGGATTGGATTTACTGAGGTACAGGCTAGCACAGCATCACAGAGGCACAATACAACTCGCTGTCAAGAGGGAAAGCAGAAGACTGTATCTGATAATGGAACAAGGGTTCTTATAACAGGCAAGTACTATAGAAATACTTGAGGCACCTTACCTGGTGTGAGGTGAATCATCTCTGTAACTTGTCTCCGGGCAAATGCAGAAACTTGCCAGAGTACTGAAAATGATCAGTGCTTTACTCCACTGGAAAGGTAAATGGTGGTCGCTCAACCAAAAGAGCAAATCCAAAGCCAGGTCAAAAACAGGTTGCCAGTCAACTAAGCCAAATCAATGGAAATAACTAGAGCAGGTTCAAGGTAAACAAAAATAGAGCAAAGTGCCAAGATCGATCTAAAAACAAATAGAGTTCTGTTTCAGGAAGCAGGATAAGGGGATATCAAGGAAGCCAGCAAAGGGGGGGGAAACAAAAAAGGTGTGTGAACGGAGTTAAGAGTGTGAGCTCGAACGTCCAGCGAGGGTGTCAAAAGAATCAGTGTTGCCAGACCTGGTCTTCTGTGTCCACTAACCCTTTATACAGCTCTCCCCCTTTCAGACCTAGAAGTCATTTGCTAGTCCTCTGCTTGGTTGTGCAACATTTTTCTGTCCTTATCCTAGAAACAGTTGCTGCTAGTGCCCTGTACTCGTATTATGTTTCTTAAGTGTGGTGCCACCATTGTCCCAATCATGACTAACATCACTGGCTCTCCTTGCAAGCCTGCTCTCATTTAGTCAAGCTTACTAGACAGCATATGCACAGCCTGTTGCTTGACACCTATTGTGGGCTTACCAAGGACATCCAAGGGCTTGGAACCCAACCATTGCTTACCATGAGTTGGCTCTCCTGTTGCTATCGTTTCCTGCGTCTTAATTGTGTCCTAGCTTGTCAATATTGTGTTTGTCCCTCCTGGAGCACAGCCTTTTAACAATTCCTTTTCATTGGCGGTCTTCTTTGTTTCCCCTGCACTACTTTTTAGGTTGAGCGCTCTGAACTTTTTTAATCTCTCTATGGACTTTTAACCACGCCCACCGCATGCTCATCACTATCACTCGTTTATGGGCTTGCCTTTAAAAAATCCATTGTTATCATTGGTAAACGCTTTACGTTTGTCACTCCTTGGGGCAGTTTTGTTACCGCCTTGACGATCGTCCCTGTTACATGGATAATTGCACATTTGCCGATATGTTTGACTGAGAGCGAACTTCTTTTTCCTTTTGTGTATCTTCTTCGTGCTCACACTCATGGCGGCCGTGGCATTTTGAATCGGCTCTTAAGCCAACTGTTTTTCTTTTCATGTTCAATTTATGTGGCAAGAAATGTCCAGTTAGGAATTTACAATGCTACTAGCTAACTCAAGCATACGTGAGACCCATTGCATTGCACATGCTTGTTTCTTTTATGTTAAGCATTCTATGGGCTTGTGTTTTCCAACTGTCTTGCTTTGGTACTGCTCTACCCTGCATTCATTGCTGCTATGTCACCCAAGTGCTCCTCCCTTCTTCTGACGCTCATCCTCATTTACTCACATGTGGACTTCTTCCCCCACTCGCTCCACATTGCTCTCTCACGTGTTGCCTCACCCCCAACCTAAAAGTTCCTTCCCCTGACCCATTCCCTCATTCTCTATTGCACATTGCTGCTCTTCTCCACCCACATGTGTATTGCTTCCATATACCCCCTTTCACACTGCTGCCACCAATCCACACCCACCTTATTTCCACTCGCCCAGCCCTCTAGTCTATTTTGCTTCCCTTTTGCCCAGCTCTGTGAAGGACCCTTCCCACCTGCCCCGCAAAAAAAAAAAAAAAAGCGTTCGAACTTCACATTTCTTGTATTTACTGTTCCAAATAAGTAAATTTGAAAGTCACTACTCATTTTGTAGATGCATACTTGGTGCACGTGCATCCAAAATGACACAACTACCCCATCTTAGCATCTTGTTTTAGCTGTGCTGTACAGCAAAGGTAAAACCATTGCAAAAGCCAATTGGTCCCAAAGACGAGACCTGTTGGCTTTGACGATGTAGCTGATTTGAAAACATACATTGGCAGCGCTATCCTGACCAGCATCCCCAACCTATCTGGTTGATGAGTTCACCGTCTCTGGTGGCTGTCTGCACACCCTTAGCAAGGACACCATAAGACTGGAAATGAAGTAGGGGGAGGATTCGGACTACGTCCCTTCCCCATCTGCGCATGCAGGAGCGTGATTGATGGCAACAATCAGAAATGCCACAGTTTAGGAAAGAGTTTCTTTTAAATGCATGTTAAACCACTTCCTGAATTATTGGGACAATTTAAAGTCACTATATCTTGCTATACTAGTGATCCACAATTTAGAGGTAATCTAGCGGATAAAACAGAATACATTTAGTCTTATCAGTAGCGTTAGAAGAAGCACAGAGTTGTATGAATAAAAGCATTTTTAAATTGAAGGATCCTCATTGTAGGACCAACAAGTAGAATATCCCTGCTACTGTTAGGGGACCCCGGAGCACTTCTTTAACATAATTTAGTTTAAAAAAAATCTGCATTTGAGACACACATTTCAAAGTGAGTTATTTATACGTCACCTCCATAGAGCTGGACAAGACGTTGTTTGCCGAAATATTTTTCTCAGTGGAAGAGACATAGTGAAAAATGCTACATTACAGCACCTAGCTGAAAATGCTAGCTTTCTATATTGAGAACGTGTTAAACCTGAATTTCTATAGAGAAATATGAAAAGAAAGAATGACTGAAAGTTAAGACTTCACTGTTTAACCACAATCTGTGCTTTTTTAGTGGCTGGTAACTCCTTGTAGAGAGGAGCTGGCTTTACAACCAACGTATAATAAGATGAACCTCTTAAAAGTATGCCTCATTGATATGCAGTAGCATTTAGCATTTGCCCTCAGAACAGATCTTTCCCTCCAAACACTGGTTGATTGTACAGCTCTATGTTGCCTTTTAGGTTGATTTTGTGCTGTACATGTACCACATAAATATGTACCTACAGTATGGCAGTGTGAGATCAGTCTGAACTAAATTATCTCCGGTGCTGGGCTGTGTCAGAAAAATGGGGTGGAGCAGTCAAAAGGCGGAGTACCTCTGACATTCAGTGCTGGCACACTTTGGTGGTGGCTCAGACACTGTTTTCAAGCCAGACATGATTAGCTAAGGGTTTCAGTTAATCTCTTATGATTGTGAAATACACAGATTTTTATTTTTAAACTATGTGTGCATTGCTTCAACAAGGTCGCAGAATTTATTAGCCAAATAACTAAGCCATAGACCAAAAGAAGTGATACACTTGCCAAGACACACGAATCATTTTAGATCACTTATTCCACAGTTCTCTTAGCAGAACCTACATTAATTTTAAGGTTTGACTGAAAGCAATGCAGTTCTTTGTGGGTTGATTTTAAATTGTGGCATCTCTTTTTCGACTTAATCCAGTGTTGGTGTTTCTGATTTGGGCTCAGGAAATAGTTCTGGTATTGGATTTTCAGTACATCAGCGTAGTTTTAGTGCCATAGCTTCCTTTATAAGTGATTAAAAAAGGTCTTGGGTTTCCTAAATCCTGTACTCTTGAAAAGAAGAACATATAATGGCGTATATGTCCTAGAGAACCTACTACATACACCCCTCTTTTCCTGAGCCCTTTCCTGCTTTTAAGACCAAGACACCTTCTTTAATACTTGTTTTTTTTAATTTTGAGGATTGTGTACCTGAAGACTTAGCTGTTTTTCACTTGAAATAAAACATTGTCAGTGACGCAAGCATGCTTCTTTTTCCTTTTCCCTGCAGTTGGACAGAGGAATGCATGTGGCCACAAGGGGTACTGGTGAAACACAATAAGAATGTATACAAAGCTGTTGGTCATTACAATGTGGCTGTGCCTTCGGACGTATCCCACTTCAGATTTCATGTAAGCATGTTTCTAACCAAATAAATGTCTGAGGTATTAGGGTTTGTGGGCTGAGAAGTAACATTTATTTTTATGACTGGTGCCAATGCTTTGCTCTAAAGTGTTACTTGAAACAGGCTGTCTGAGCCTGTAACACCTGTTGACATAGTTTGCATTTATAAGAAAAACTGCCCAGCTCTGTGGGATTTCTTGAAGCTTGCCTGCACGATAATGTTGTGTGCTGAGTCAATGTTACAATATAATCAGATAGGGAAGGAAGGCAGTTTACATTGAATTGCTTGATATTGTTTATTCACTGTTTTTCATGTTCTTACCTAATATATACTTTCAATTTCGCATTTTTTTCAAATTGATAAATAGTCGCTGTAGAAATCCATCCAGCCGATACAAGTTTTGCAAGTTGTCAACTTAACCAAGACTTGAAAAAATATTGAAAAATCAATTCATACCAATTTATCACAGCTTATTTTTACAGTATTGCAATTATTTACGTTCGTTTTGACAAATCTAGTGAGTTAGCATTTTAATTATTATCTTTAATTGTTGCTGTTAAATTGGGCTACTGGTATGTGATTATGCGGCTGCTGCATTTGCTTTATCTTTATAGAATGACTGCACTTGCCACACAACCTATCTTATTCTGCACAATTGCAGATTTTAACAACAAAAAAATCTAGTTCTAATGGACTGAAAGTTAATAAACCCTACCTCATGTGTTATTGCACAGTGGCAAGCATTTTGTTACACAGAGCAGGTCACCTTCCAGTTGCTTATTGCTGAGTTTGTGTTAAACTAGTATTAATGAGGTGAAACCTTTGTCCATACATTAACATGTGAGAATGACAAACTGGTGAAGAAATACTGCTTCCAAATGTTCTGCATTATGCAACAAAAATTTCATTTTCTTGCCACATATTTTAGTCAGCCCTGCCACATAATGTGGTCCTCCCATACTGCATAATTCGAGAGGCCCTGGTTACAAATCATGGTTGTATTATCTTGATCTAACTGTATTGCACACAAGGCACATATAGGGACTTGTACTATAGATTGAGTGTAGGGAAATGCCTCCTTGGCATCGTTACCCCTGACTTTTTGCCTTTGCTGATGCTAAGTTATGATTTGAAAGTGTGCTGGGACCCTGCTAACCAGGCCCCAGCACCAGTGTTCTTTCCCTAAACTGTACCTTTGTCTCCACAATTGGCATAACCCTGGCACTTAGTTAAGTCCCTTGTAACTGGTACCCCTGGTACCAAGGGCCCTGATGCCAGGGAAGGTCTCTAAGGGCTGCAGCATGTTTTATGCCACCCTGGAGACCCCTCACTCAGCACAGACACTGCTTCACAGCTTGTGTGTGCTGATGGGGAGAAAATGACTAAGTCGACATGGCACTCCCCTCAGAGTGCCATGCCAACCTCATACTGCCTGTGGCGTAGGTAAGACACCCCTCTAGCAGGCCTTACAGCCCTAAGGCAGGGTGCACAATACCACAAGTGAGGGCATATGTGCATGAGCACTATGCCCCTACAGTGTCTAAGCAAAACCTTAGACATTGTAAGTGCATGGTAGCCATAAGAGTATATGGTCTGGGAGTCTGTCAAACACAAACTCCACAGCACCATAATGGCTACACTGAAAACTGTGAAGTTTGGTATCAAACTTCTCAGCACAATAAATGCACACTGATGCCAGTGTGCACTTTATTGTAAAATACACCCAGAGGGCATCTTAGAGATGCCCCCTGAAAACATATCCGACTACCAGTGTAGGCGACTAGTTTTTGCCAGCCTGCCACACACCAGACATGTGGCTGGCCACATGGGGAGAGTGCCTTTGTCACTCTGTGGCCAGGAACAAAGCCTGTACTGGGTGGAGGTGCTTCTAACCTCCCCCTGCAGGAACTGTAACACCTGGCGGTGAGCCTCAAAGACTCACCCCCTTTGTTACAGCACCACAGGGCATCCCAGCTAGTGGAGAGGCCCGCCCCTCCGGCCACTGCCCCCACTTTTGGCGGCAAGGCTGGAGGAGATAATGAGAAAAACAAGGAGTCGTCACTGGCCAGTCACGACAACCCCTAAGGTGTCCTGAGCTGAGGTGACTCTGACTTTTAGAAATCCTCCATCTTGTAGAAGGAGGATTCCCCCAATAGGATTAGGGATGTGCCCCCCTCCCCACAGGGAGGAGGCACAAAGAGGGTGTAGCCACCCTCAGGGCCAGTAGCCATTGGCTACTGCCCTCCCAGACCTAAACACACCCCTAAATTCAGTATTTAGGGGCTCCCAGACCCAAAGAAGACAGATTCCTGCAACCTAAAGAAGGAGGACTGCTGACCTGAAGCCCTGCAGTGAAGACGAAGACGACAACTGATTTGGCCCCAGCCCCACCAGCCTGTCTCCCTACTTCGACGAAAACTGCACCAGCGATGCATCCGACAGGGACCACCGACCTCTGAAGCCTCAGAGGACTGCCCTGCCTCTAAAGGACCAAGAAGCTCCCGAGAACAGCGGCCCTGTTCAAGAAACTGCAACTTTCTGCAACAAACAAGAAACTTTAAAGACCCCACGTTTCCCGCTGGAAGTGTGAGACTTTCCACTCTGCACACGACGCCCCCGGCTCGACCTGCGGAAAACTAACACTACAGGGAGGACTCCTCGGCGACTGCGAGCCCGTGAGTAGCCAGAGTTGACCCCCCTGAGCCCCCACAGCGACGCCTGCAGAGGAAATCCAGAGGCTCCCCCTGACCGCGACTGCCTGTAACAAGGAACCAGACGCCTGGAACCAACACTGCACCCGCAGCCCCCAGGACCTGAAGGAACCGAACTCCAGTGCAGAAGCGACCCTCGGCCTAGCCCAGGTGGTGGCTACCCCGAGGAGCCCCCCTTGTGCCTGCCTGCATCATTGATTCCTATCTGAAACCCGACGCCTGTTTGCACTCTGCACCCGGCCGCCCCTGTGCCACTGAGGGTGTACTTTCTGTGCCTGCTTGTGTCCCCCTCAGTGCCCTACAAAACCCCCCTGGTCTTCCCTCCGAGGACGCAGGTACTTACCTGCTGGCAGACTGGAACCGGGGCACCCCCTATTTCCATTGAAGCCTATGTGTTTTGGGCACCACTTTGACCTCTGCACCTGACCGGCCCTGAGCTGCTGGTGTGGTAACTTTGGGGTTGCCTTGAACCCCCAACGGTGGGCTACCTTGGACCCAACTTTGAACCCTGCAAGTGTTTTACTTACCTGTGAACTTAACATTTACTTACCTCCCCCAGGAACTGTTGATTTTTGCACTGTGTCCACTTTTAAAATAGCTTATTGCCATTTGTGTCAAAACTGTACATGCTATTGTGATTATTCAAAGTTCCTAGAATACCTGACTTAAAAACCTTTCATTTGAAGTATTACTTGTAAATCTTGAACCTGTGGTTCTTAAAATAAACTAAGAAAATATATTTTTCTAAATAAAAACCTATTGGCCTGGAGTAAGTCTTTGAGTGTGTGATGCTCATTTATTGCCTGTGTGTGTGTACAACAAATGCTTAACACTACCCTCTGATAAGCCTACTGCTCGACCACACTACCACAAAATAGAGCATTAGAATTATCTCTTTTTTCCACTATCTTACCTCTAAGGGGAACTCTTGGACTCTGTGCACACCATTTCTTACTTTGAAATAGTATATACTGAGCCAACTTCCTACATTGAGTCAAAGATACTGTTCTTATTTGTAAACATGTTTGGAGTATGTCTAAATAAATTCCAAATTATAGATTCTAATACATTTCCCAGTGATTGCATTTTGTCATATGTACCTTGCATTGTTTTATGCTAGATTGCTAGATTTAAGCTACTTAATAAACATTTGCTACTTGTATGTATTGCAGATTGTATGTTTGTACAGCTCAAAAGACCCTTTGGAGGTACACAATCTGACATGAATTTTAAGCACACAAAGGTTTTGGCTAAGTTAAAATAAATACATTTTGTAGTGTGTTTTTTGCCTACTTCAATCGTCTTGTGCATGTTTGCCAAACTGGAGTGCAGGAAAACAATATTTTCTTTCTACCAGAATGTTCTATACCATCAGATCTGTTGTACTGTGATGCACTTCAGGTTAGCTCCCTCGTGTGCAAACCTATTTATGATCTTATATGAGAGGTAGTGTCCCTTGGTTGACTTGGCTGTAGAGTATTTTGAGAATGTAATACTTTTGGTTTTATATATATATATATATATATATATATATTCGATGGCATGTGTAGCTGCAGGTACACATGCTTTGCACATCCCGCCATCTAGTGTTGGGCTCGGAGTGTTACAAGTTGTTTTTCTTCGAAGAAGTCTTTTCGAGTCACGAGATCGAGGGACTCCTCCCCTTTCGGCTCCATTGCGCATGGGCGTCGACTCCATCTTAGATCATTTGCTTTCCTCCATCGGGTTTGGACGTGTTCCTTTTCGCTCCGCGTTTTGGTTCGGAAAGTTACTGAAAATCTCGGAAAATTCGACGGTCTTGTTTGCGTTCGGTATCGGGTTAGTTACAACAGATCGACACCGAATTTGGAAGAGCTCCGGTGGCCCTTTGGGGTTTTCGATCCCCCGGTGGGGCCTAGTCGGCCCGACCACGTGCGTCTTCAAGGCTAATGGAACGGACCCCATTCCGCTTCTGCCCCGAAATGTCACAACAAGTATCCTTATACAGATCAGCATCTGGTCTGTAATTTGTGTTTGTCTCCAGAACACAAGGAGGATACTTGTGAGGCCTGTTGAACGTTTCGGTCCAGAAAGACCTTAAGGGACCGAAGAGCAAGAAGACTACAGATGGCGTCGGTGCCGACAGGACAAAAACACATGGAAGAAGAAGAGGAAGCCTTCTCCATCGAGGATTCGGACTCGGAAGAGATCAATCCTGAACAGACGCCGAAAACCGTGAGTAAGACGTCGATACACAAAACTCACGCAAAGACCACAAAAGCCCAGGGGACGCCACCGCCGGCAGGCCATGGCTTAACCCGAAAAATAGGTGACCGAGCATCAGCACCGAAAAAGGGCATGCATGTGTCGAAGTCATCCGACTCCGGTCGAGATACCGGCACAGAGCAGACTCGGCACCGGGTCAGAGCAATCTCTGCACCGAAGCAAGTCGGCACCGAGAGATCACTACGGCGAAGAACAAAAAAGTGGCGTCGGAACCGAAAAAGGCAGCTGAAAAGGTTTTGGTACCGAAACATCTGGCCTCGGAACCGAAAACAAGTTCCTACACAGAGGAACAAGGCCTGTCCTCACAAATGCAAACACATAGATTTGGACAGGAACTAGAGACAATGGAGCCAGATTACACCCAAAGAAGGCTCCACATCCAAAAACAAATGGGGAAGATCAGTACTCTCCCTCCGATTCGGATGAAACGAAAACTTGCCTTCCAAGAGAAAGACAAGCAGCCACAGGCAAAGGTGGCTAAACAAGTAACCCCGCCACCATCTCCACAACGCGCTCCACAGCCATCACCGGTAGCCACTCCACCAATGATGCAATCCCCAAATCATACAGGGATGAGTCAGGATGATCCAGACGCGTGGGATCTTTATGATGCGCCAGTGTCAGATAACAGTCCCGACTGTTATCCAGCCAGACCGTCACCACCTGAGGACTCTACCGCCTACACACAGGTGGTGTCAAGGGCAGCGGCGTTTCATAATGTTAGCCTGCATACAGAGCCAATTGAAGACGACTTTCTACTTAACACACTGTCGTCAACACATAGCCAGTACCAGAGCCTCCCCATGCTACCTGAAATGTTGAAACACTCCAAACAAGTGTTTGAGGAGCCTGGCTAAGGAAGGGCAATAACTCCAAGGGTGGAGAAAAAATATAAACCGCCACCAACAGACCCTGTGTACATCACACAACAGTTAACACCAGACTCGGTGGTAGTAGGTGCAGCACGCAAGAGGGCGAACTCACACACCTCAGGAGATGCACCACCTCCAGACAAGGAGAGTCGTAAGTTTGATGCGGCTGGGAAAAGAGTGGCGGTACAAGCAGCCAACCAATGGCGCATTGCCAACTCACAGGCCTTGTTGGCGAGATATGATAGGGCTCATTGGGACGAAATGCAACACTTTATAGAACATTTGCCCAAGGAGTTCCAAAAAAGAGCGCAACAAGTGGTAGAGGAAGGACAGAGTATCTCGAACAATCAGATACGGTCAGCAATGGATGCAGCAGACACAGCTGCTAGGACTGTCAATACAGCAGTAACAATACGGAGACATGTATGGCTGCGTACATCTGGATTCAAGCCGGAAATACAACAAGCCGTGCTGAATATGCCATTTAACGGACAGCAGTTGTTTGGGCCGGAGGTGGACACTGCTATCGAAAAACTTAAAAAGGACACCGATACGGCCAAAGCCATGGGCGCCCTCTACTCCCCACAGAGCATAGGCACATTTCGAAGATCACAATTTCGAGGGGGGTTTAGAGTACAAAGCACTGAACCCACAACCTCACAAACAAGGCCCACTTATCAGAGCCAATACCAGCGGGGAATTTTTCGGGGACAATATAGAGGGGGAGAGTTCCCAAAGAGTAGAGGGAAGTTCCAAAGTCCCAAAACTCCACAAAACACAGTGACTTACATGTCGCAAATCCCCAACACACAACACCAGTGGGGGGGAGACTAACCGAGTTCTACAAAAACTGGGAGGAAATAACAGACACGTGGGTTCTAGCCATTATCCAGCATGGTTATTGCATAGAATTTCTAGAATTCCCTCCAAATGTCCCACCAAAAACACACAACATGTCAAAACAACACATAGATCTTCTACAACTAGAAGTTCAAGCGTTGTTGCAAAAAGACGCAATAGAGTTGGTACCAATTCATCAGAGAGGAAGAGGAGTCTACTCACTGTACTTTCTCATACCCAAAAAAGACAAAACTCTAAAACCTATATTAGATCTCAGAACATTAAATATCTACATCAAATCAGATCACTTTCACATGGTGACACTGCAGGACGTAATCCCATTGCTCAAACAACAAGACTACATGACAACACTAGACCTAAAGGATGCGTACTTCCATATACCAATACATCCTTCACACAGAAAGTACTTAAGGTTTGTATTCCAAGGGGTACATTACCAATTCAAAGTGTTGCCATTCGGGATAACAACTGCGCCAAGAGTTTTTACAAAATGCCTGGCAGTAGTGGCTGCTCATATCAAAGACAGCAAATACATGTGTTCCCGTACCTAGACGATTGGTTAATAAAAACCAACACGCAGGAAAGGTGCTCGCAACACACAAAGTATGTCATAGAAACCCTTCACAAACTAGGTTTCTCACTCAACTACAACAAGTCACACCTTCAGCCGTGTCAAATACAACAACACTTAGGAGCAACAATCAACACAACAAAAGGGATTGCCAATCCAAGTCCACAAAGGGTACAAGCATTTCACAATGTAATACAGGCCATGCACCCAAAACAAAAAATACAGGTCAAGATAGTGATGAAACTACTAGACATTATGTCCTCATGCATAGCCATTGTCCCAAACGCAAGACTGCACATGCGGCCCTTAAAACAGTGCGTAGCATCACAATGGTCACAGGCACAGGGTCAACTTCAAGATCTAGTGTTGATAGACCGCCAAACATACACCTCGCTTCAATGGTGGAACACTATAAATTTAAACAAAGGGCGGCCTTTCCAAGACCCAGTGCCTCAATACGTAATAACAACGGATGCCTCCATGATGGGGTGGGGAGCACACCTCAACCAACACAGCATCCAAGGACAATGGGACACTCAACAGAGACAGTATCACATAAATCACTTAGAATTACTGGCAGTATTTCTAGCGTTGAAAGCTTTTCAACCTATAATAACACACAAACACATTCTTGTCAAAACAGACAACATGACAACGATGTATTATCTGAACAAACAGGGAGGAACACACTCAACACAGTTGTGTCTCCTGGCACAGAAAATTTGGCATTGGGCGATTCACAACCACATTCGCCTAATAGCGCAGTTCATTCCAGGAATTCCGAACCAGTTAGCAGACAATCTCTCTTGGGATCACCAACAGATCCACGAATGGGAGATTCAACCCCAAATACTAAACACTTACTTCCAAAGATGGGGAACACCACAAATAGATCTATTTGCAACAAAGGAAAACGCAAAATGCCAAAACTTCGCATCCAGGTACCCACAGGATCAGTCTCAGGGCAATGCGTTATGGATGAGTTGGTCATGGATATTTGCATACGCTTTTCCCCCTCTCCCACTCCTTCCATATCTAGTAAACAAATTGAGTCAAAACAAACTCAAACTCCTACTCATAGCACCAACTTGGACAAGACAACCTTCGTACACAACACTACTAAACCTTTCAGTAGTGCCTCATGTCAAACTGCCAAATACACCAGATCTGTTAACTCAACACAAACCACAGACCAGACACCCAAATCCAGCATCACTGAATCTGGCAATCTGGCTCCTGAAGTCTTAGAATTCGGACATCTAGACCTTACACATGAATGTATGGAGGTCATAAAACAAGCTAGAAAACCTACAACAAGACATTGCTATGCAAATAAATGGAAACGATTTGTTTATTACTGCCATAGTAATCAAATTCAACCCTTACACGCATCTGCTAAAGACATCGTAAGCTACTTACTGCACTTACAAAAGTCAAAGCTAGCTTTTTCATCCATTAAAATACATCTCACCGCAACTTCAGCTTATCTGCAAATTACGCACTCAACTTCACTCTTTAGGATCCCAGTCATAAAGGCTTTTATGGAGGGCCTAAAAAGAATTATCCCACCAAGAACACCACCAGTTCCTTCGTGGAACCTCAACATTGTCTTAACACGGCTCATGGGTCCACCTTTTGAACCCATGCACTCATGTGAGATACAATATTTAACATGGAAAGTAGCATTTCTAATTGCCATCACATCTCTAAGAAGAGTAAGTGAAATACAGGCATTTACCATACAAGAACCCTTTATTCAGATACACAAGCATAAAGTGGTTTTACGAACTAATCCGAAGTTCTTACCAAAAGTCATATCACCGTTTCACTTAAATCAAACAGTAGAACTACCAGTGTTCTTTCCAGAACCAGATTCTGTAGCTGAAAAAGCACTACATACATTAGACATCAAAAGAGCTTTAATGTACTACATTGATAGAACAAAACAAATACGGAAAACAAAACAACTGTTCGTTGCTTTTCAAAAACCTCATATAGGGAATCCAATATCCAAACAAGGCATTGCCAGATGGATAGTTAAATGCATTCAAACCTGTTATCTCAAAGCAAAAAGAGAACTGCCTATAACACCAAAGGCACATTCGACTAGGAAGAAAGGTGCTACTATGGCCTTTCTAGGAAACATTCCAATGACTGAAATATGTAAGGCAGCCACATGGTCTACGCGTCATACGTTTACCAAACATTACTGAGTGGATGTGTTAACAACACAACAAGCCACAGTAGGACAAGCAGTACTACAAACCTTATTTCAAACAACTTCAACTCCTACAGGCTGAGCCACCGCTTTTGGGGAGATAACTGCTTACTCGTCTATGCAAAGCATGTGTATCTGCAGCTACACATGCCATTGAACAGAAAATGTCACTTACCCAGTGTACATCTGTTCGTGGCATGAGACGCTGCAGATTCACATGCGCCCACCCGCCTCCCAGGGAGCCTGTAGCCGTTTCGAAGTTGATCTTGAACATTTGTAAATTTGTAAATATATCACTTTAAACCACATTATGTACATACATATTTACTCCATTGCATGGGCACTATTACTATATACACAACTCCTACCTCACCCTCTGCGGGGAAAACAATCTAAGATGGAGTCGACGCCCATGCGCAATGGAGCCGAAAGGGGAGGAGTCCCTCAATCTCGTGACTCGAAAAGACTTCTTCGAAGAAAAACAACTTGTAACACTCCGAGCCAAACACTAGATGGCGGGATGTGCAAAGCATGTGAATCTGCAGCGTCTCATGCCACGAACAGATGTACACTGGGTAAGTGACATTTTCCATATATATATATATGTTCGATGGCATATGTAGCTGCAGATACACATGCTTTGCACATCCCGCCATCTAGTGTTGGGCTCAGAGTGTTACAAGTTGTTTTTCTTCGAAGAAGTCTTTTCGAGTCATGAGATCGAGGGACTCCTCCCCTTTCGGCTCCATTGCGCATGGGCGTCGACTCCATCTTAGATTGTTTTTTTTCCGCCATCGGGTTCGGACGTGTTCCTTTTCGCTCCGCGTTTCGGTTCGGAAAGATAGTTAGAATCTCGGAAAATTCTACGGTATTGTTCGCGTTCGGTATCGGGTTAGTTACTACAGATCGACACTGACTTTTGAAGAGCTCCGGTGGCCCTTCGGGGTTTTTTCGATCCCCCGTCGGGGCCTGGTCGGCCCGACCACGTGTCTCTTCAAGGCTGATGGAACGGACCCCATTCCGCTTCTGCCCCAAATGTCACAACAAGTATCCTTATACAGATCAGCACCTGGTCTGTAACTTGTGTTTGTCTCCAGAACACAGAGAAGATACTTGTGAAGCCTGTCGAGCTTTTTGGTTGAGGAAGACATTAAGAGACCGAAGAGCAAGAAGACTGCAAATAGCGTCGGCGCCGACAGGACAAAGACACTTGGAGGAGGAAGAAGAAACCTTCTCCATCCAGGAGTCGGACTCAGAAGAGCTCGATCCCGAAGAGACGCCTAAAACCGTGAGTAAGACGTCGACACACAAAACTCACGAGAAGACTACAAAAGCCCAGGGGACGCCACCGCCAGCAGGCCATGGCTTAACCCAAAAAATAGGGCACCGAAAAAGGGCACGCATGTGTCGAAGTCATCCCACTCCGGTCGAGATACCGGCACACAGCAAACTCGAGCCCGAGACAGCGGGTCCGAGCAAGTTCGGCACCGAAATCAGTTGGCACCGAGAGACCGGGACGCCGAAAATAAAGAAAGTGTCGTGGGAGCCGAAGAAGGCTACCAAAAAGGTTTCCATTCCGAAACATCCAGCCTCGGAACCGAAATCAGGTTCCTACACAGAGGAACAGGGACTGTCCTCCCAAATGCAAGGACATAAGTTCGGTCAAGAACTACAGTCAATGGAGCCAGACTACACTCCGAGAAGGCTCCACATCCAAAAGGACACAGGGAAGATAAGTACTCTTCCCCCAATTAGGATGAAAAGAAGACTTGCCTTTCAAGAAAAGGATAAGCAGCCACAGGCAAAGGTGGCAAGACAAACAACACCGCCACCATCTCCACCACCATCAACGCACACATCACCGGTAGCCACTCCACCACTGATGCAATCCCCAACTCATACTGGAATGAGTCAGGATGATCCCGACGCATGGGATCTTTATGATGCGCCAGTGTCAGATAGCAGCCCAGACTGTTACCCAGCGAGGCCGTCGCCACCTGAGGACAGTACAGCCTATACACAGGTGGTGTCAAGAGCAGCAGCATTTCATAATGTCACCTTGCATGCAGAACCTATTGAGGATGACTTTTTGTTTAACATACTATCCTCCACTCATAGCCAACACCAAAGCTTACCTATGTTTCCCGGAATGCTAAAACACTCCAAACAGGTGTTTCAGGAGCCTGTGAAGGGCAGGGCCATAACTCCAAGAGCGGAAAAAAAAGTACAAGCCACCGCCAGCAGATCCTGTATATATCACGCAGCAATTAACACCAGACTCTGTGGTAGTAGGGGCAGCTCGCAAGAGACCAAACTCTCACACCTTGGGAGACGCACCACCTCCAGACAAGGAAAGTCGCAAGTTCGACGCTGCGGGGAAAAGGGTTGCAGCACAGGCTGCCAACCAATGGCGTATTGCCAACTCACAGGCACTGCTGGCAAGATATGATAGGGCTCATTGGGACGAAATGCAACATTTCATTGAACACTTACCCAAGGAGTTCCAGAAAAGGGCACAACAAGTGGTGGAGGAAGGACAAAGTATCTCAAATAATCAGATACAGTCAGCAATGGATGCAGCAGATACAGCTGCTAGGACAGTAAACACAGCAGTAACCATAAGGAGACACGCATGGTTGCGTACGTCAGGATTCAAGCCGGAAATACAACAAGCCGTGCTGAATATGCCTTTTAACGGACAGCAGTTGTTTGGGCCGGAGGTGGACACTGCTATCGAAAAACTTAAAGACACTGATACGGCCAAAGCCATGGGCGCACTCTACTCCCCACAGAGCAGAGGCACATTTCGCAAAACGCAGTTTAGAGGGGGGTTTCGAGGACAAACTACAGAACCCACAACCTCACAAACCAGGCCCACTTATCAGAGCCAATATCAGCGGGGACGTTTTCGGGGAGAATATAGAGGGGGACAATTCCAAAAGAGTAGAGGGAAGTTCCAAAGTCCCAAAACTCCTCAAAACAAGCAGTGACTTCCACGTCACAAATCCCCAACACATAACACCTGTGGGGGGGAGACTAACCAAGTTTTACAAACATTGGGAGGAAATAACAACAGACACTTGGGTCCTAGCAATTATCCAGCATGGTTATAGCATAGAATTTCTCAAATTCCCTCCAAACGTCCCACCGAAAACACACAATATGTCAAAACAACACATGGATCTTCTAGTACTAGAGGTCCAAGCGTTGCTACAAAAAGGAGCAATAGAATTAGTACCAACTCAACAGAAAGGAACAGGAGTTTACTCTCTGTACTTTCTCACACCCAAAAAGGACAAGACTCTAAGACCTATATTAGATCTCAGAACATTAAATACCCACATCAAATCAGATCACTTTCACATGGTGACATTACAGGACGTAATCCCACTGCTCAAACGACAAGACTACATGACAACACTAGACCTAAAGGATGCATATTTCCATATACCAATACATCCTTCACACAGAAAGTATTTAAGGTTTGTATTCCAAGGGGTACATTACCAATTCAATGTGTTGCCATTCGGAATAACAACTGCGCCAAGAATTTTTACAAAATGGCTGGCAGTGGTAGCTGCACATATCAGAAGGCAGCAAATACATGTGTTCCCGTACCTAGACGATTGGTTAATCAAAACCAACACACTAGAACGGTGTTTACAACACACAAAGTACGTCATAGAAACCCTCCACAAACTAGGTTTCTCAATCAACTACACAAAGTCACACCTTCAGCCGTGTCAGACACAGCAATACTTAGGGGCGACAATCAACACAATAAAAGGGATTGCCACTCCAAGTCCACAAAGGGTACAGGCATTTCACAATGTAATACAGGCCATGTATCCAAGACAACAAATACAAGTCAAAATGGTGATGAAACTCCTAGGCATGATGTCCTCATGCATAGCCATTGTCCCAAACGCAAGGTTGCACATGCAGCCTTTACAACAGTGTTTAGCATCACAATGGTCACAGGCACAGGGTCAGCTTCTAGATCTAGTGTTGACAGACCACCAAACATACACCTCGCTTCAATGGTGGAACAATATAAATTTAAACCAAGGGCAGCCTTTCCAAGACCCAGTGCCTCAATACGTAATAACAACAGATGCCTCCATGATAGGGTGGGGAGCACACCTCAATCAACACAGCATCCAGGGACAATGGGATACTCAGCAAACACCGTTTCACATAAATCACTTAGAACTACTGGCAGTATTTCTAGTGTTAAAAGCATTTCAACCCATAATAAGCCACTAACACATTCTTGTCAAGACAGACAACATGACAACGATGTATTACCTAAACAAACAGGGAGGGACACACTCAACACAGTTGTGTCTGCTGGCACAGAGAATATGACATTGGGCGATACACAACCACATTCGCCTAATAGCACAGTTTATTCCAGGGATTCAGAATCAGTTAGCAGACAATCTCTCTCGGGATCACCAACAGATCCACGAATGGGAGATTCACCCCCAAATACTAAACACTTACTTCCAAAGATGGGGAACACCACAAATAGACGAATTTGCAACAAAAGAAAACGCAAAATGCCAAAACTTCGCATCCAGGTACCCACAAGATCAGTCTCAGGGCAATGCGTTATGGATGAGTTGGTCAGGGATATTTGCATACGCTTTTCCCCCTCTCCCACTCCTTCCATATCTGGTAAACAAGTTGAGTCAAAACAAACTCAAACTCATACTAATAGCACCAGCTTGGGCAAGACAACCTTGGTACACAACACTACTAGACCTCTCAGTAGTGCCTCATATCAAACTACCAAACAGACCAGATCTGTTAACTCAACACAAACAACAAATCAGACACCCAAATCCAGCATCGCTGAATCTAGCAATTTGGCTCCTGAAGTCTTAGAGTTCGGACACTTAGACCTTACACAGGAATGTATGGAAGTCATAAAACAAGCTAGGAAACCAACCACTAGACATTGCTATGCAAATAAGTGGAAAAGATTTGTTTATTATTTCCATAATAATCAAATTCAACCCTTACATGCATCTGCCAAAGACATCGTAAGCTACTTACTACATTTGCAAAAGTCAAAGCTAGCTTTTTCATCCATTAAAATACATCTTAACGCAATTTCAGCTTACCTGCAAATTACGCACTCAACTTCACTATTTAGGATACCAGTCATAAAAGCGTTTATGGAAGGCCTAAAGAGAATTATACCACCAAGAACACCACCAGTTTCTTCATGGAACCTCAACATTGTCTTGACACGACTCATGGGTCCACCTTTTGAGCCCATGCACTCATGTGAAATGCAATATTTAACATGGAAAGTTGCATTTCTAATTGCCATCACATCTCTAAGAAGAGTAAGTGAGATTCAAGCATTTACCATACAAGAACCATTTATTCAAATACACAAGCATAAAGTAGTTCTAAGGACAAATCCTAAATTTTTACCGAAAGTCATATCACGTTTCACTTGAATCAAACAGTAGAATTACCAGTGTTCTTCCCACAGCCTGATTCTGTAGCAGAGAGAGCGCTACATACATTAGACATCAAAAGAGCGTTAATGTACTATATTGACAGAACAAAACAAATTCGGAAAACAAAACAATTATTTGTTGCTTTCCAAAAACCTCATGCAGGAAATCCAATTTCCAAACAAGGCATTGCTAGATGGATAGTTAAATGCATTCAAACCTGTTATCTCAAAGCAAAAAGGCAACTGCCTATTACACCAAAGGCACACTCGACTAGAAAGAAAGGTGCTACTATGGCCTTTCTAGGAAACATTCCAATGACTGAAATATGTAAGGCAGCCACATGGTCTACGCCTCATACGTTTACCAAGCACTATTGCGTGTATGTTTTAACAGCACAACAAGCCACGGTAGGCCAAGCAGTACTACGAACTTTGTTTCAGACAGCTTCAACTCCTACAGGCTGAACCACCGCTTTTGGGAGGATAACTGCTTACTAATCTATGCTAAGCATGTGTATCTGCAGCTACACATGCCATCGAACGGAAAATGTCACTTACCCAGTGTACATCTGTTCGTGGCATGAGACGCTGCAGATTCACATGCGCCCACCCGCCTCCCCGGGAGCCTGTAGCCGTTTCGAAGTTGATCTTGAACATTTGTAAATATATCACCTTAAACTACATTATGTACATACATATTTACTCCATTGCATGGGCACTATTACTATATACACAACTCCTACCTCACCCTCTGCGGGAAAAACAATCTAAGATGGAGTCGACGCCCATGTGCAATGGAGCCGAAAGGGGAGAAGTCCCTCGATCTTGTGACTCGAAAAGACTTAATTGAAGAAAAACAACTTGTAACACTCCGAGCCCAACACTAGATGGTGGGATGTGCAAAGCATGTGAATCTGCAGCGTCTCATGCCACGAACAGATGTACACTGGGTAAGTGACATTTTCCATATATATGTTCGATGACATGCGTAGCTGCAGATACACATGCTGTGCATATCCCGCCATCTAGTGTTGGGCTCGGAGTGTTACAAGTTGTTTTTCTTCGAAGAAGTCTTTTCGAGTCACGAGATCGAGGGACTCCTCCCATTTCGGCTCCATTGCGCATGGGCGTCCACTCCATCGTAGATTGTTTTCTTTCCGCCATCGGGTTCAGACTTGTTCCTCTTCGCTCAGTGTTTCGGTTCGGAAAGTTAGTTAAATCTCGGAAAACTCGACGGTATTGTTTGCGTTCGGTATCGGGTTAGTTATAGCAGATCGACACCGAATAAAAGAAGAGCTCCGGTAGCCCTTCGGGGCTTCCATTCCCCGGCGGGGCCTGGTCGGCCTGACCGCGTGCGTCTTCAAGGCTTATGGAACAGACCCCGTTCCGCTTCTGCCCCGAATGCCACAATAAGTATCCTTACACAGGCCAGCATTTGGTCTGTAATTTGTGTTTGTTCCCCGAACACAGAGGATACCTGCGAGGCCTGCCGGGCATTTCGGTCGAAAACGACGCTACGGGACTGGAGAACTCGAAGGCTTCAAATGGCGTTGACGCCGTCAGGACAACACGACGTCGAAGAGTAGGAGACTTACTCCATTCCGGATTCGGACTCGGACGAGGCCGAAAGTGAGCAGCCGGCGAAAACCGTGAGTAAAACTGCCCCGGCTAAAACTCACACCAAGATAATGAAAGCCCAGGGGACGCCACCGCCGCAGGCCATGGCTTAACCCGTAAACACGGTGACCAACCATCGGCACCGAAAAAGGTCACACAAGTGTCGAAGACATCCGACTCCGGTCGATATACCGGCACATAGTATACTCGGCACCGAGATACTGGCTCTGACCAGACTCGACACCGAAATACCGGCTCCGAGCAAAGTCGGCACCGAGAGATCAGCACACCGAAACAAAAAAAAAAAAGTGGCTTCGGAGCCGAAAAAGACTGCGGAAAAAGTTTTGGTGCCGAAACGTCCAGCATCGGAGCCGAAACAGAGCTCCTATTCTGAGGAACAAGGCCTGTCATCCCAACTTCAAGGCCATAGATTTGAACAAGAATTGGAGCTGGGAGAGCCAGGTTATACACAAAGAAGGCTCCATATTAAAAAAGACACAGGGAAAATAAGAACTCTTCCCCCTATTAAAATGAAAAGGAAACTTGCTTTCCAAGAAACAGAGAAACAGCCAAAGGCAAAGGTGGCAAAAGAAACAACTCCACCACGTTTTTCGCCACAACCATTGCCACTGCACTCGCCGCAACTGTCCCCAATTGCAACCCCCCCATGTTGCAATCTCCAACGCACACAGGGATGTCCCAGGATGACCCAGATGCATAGGATCTCTACGATGCACCAGTATCTGACAATAGTCCAGACTGCTACCCAGCAAGACCGTCACCACCTGAATATAGTACTGCTTACTTGCAGGTGGTGTCCAGAGCAGCTACTTTTCACAATGTAGCACTGCATGCGGAACCTATCGCGGATGACTTTTTATTTAATACTTTGTCGTCAACACACAGCCAGTACCAGAGTCTGCCGATGTTACCAAGGATGTTAAAATACGCAAGACAAGTGTTTCAAGACCCCTTCAAATGCAGAGCTATTACACCTAGAGTGGAAAAAAAGTACAAGCCTCCACCTACCGACCCCGTGTACATCACGCAGCAACTAACACCTGACTCAGTGGTAGTAGGCGTAGCACGCAAAAGGGCAAACTCACAGACTTCTGGGGATGCACCACCACCTCACAAAAAGTCAAAAGTTTGATGCAGCAGGGAAAAGAGTTGCAGCACAAGCAGCCAATCAATGGCGCATTGCCAATTCACAAGCTTTATTGGCAAGATATGACAGGGCTCATTGGATGAAATGCATCATTTTATTGAACATCTTCCCAAAGAGTTTCAAAAGTGTGCACAGCAAGTGGTGGAGGAGGGCCAAAGTATCTCCAACAACCAGATACGATCGGCAATGGACGCAGCGGACACAGCCGCCAGAACTGTGAACACAGCAGTGACTATTCGGAGACACGCATGGCTCCGCACCTCCGGATTTAAGCCAGAGCTCCAACAGGCTGTGCTTAATATGCCTTTTAATGGACAACAGTTGTTTGGGCCGGAGGTGGATACAGCTATAGAAAGCTAAAAAAGGACACTGACACGGCCAAAGCCATGGGTGCACTCTACTCACCACAGAGCAGAGGCACATTCAGAAAGCCACACTTTAGAGGGGGGTTTCGAGGCCAAAGCACAGAACCCTCAACCTCACAAGCCAGACCCACATACCAAGGCCAGTAACAAAGAGGAGGCTTTCGGGGACAATATAGAGGTGGACAGTTCCCTAAAACCAGAGGGAAATTCCAAAGCCCAAAAACCCCACAAACTAAACAGTGACTTCAACGTCACAAATCCCCAACACATAACACCAGTGGGGGGGAGACTCGCAGATTATTACCAAAATTGGGAGGAAATAACTACAGACTCGTGGGTCCTAGCCATTATCCAACATGGTTATTGCATAGAATTCCTACAGTTACCACCAAATGTGCTCCCAAGAACACACAACATGTACTAACAGCACTTGGACCTATTACAACTAGAAGTCCAAGCGTTGTTACAAAAAGACGCAATAGAACTGGTACCCAACCATCAAAAAGGAACAGGGGTTTATTCCCTGTATTTTCTAATACCCAAAAAGGACACAACTCCAAGACCCATCTTAGATCTCAGAACACTAAATCTTTAAATCAAATGAGATCACTTTCACATTGTAACACTTCAAGACGTAATCCCCTTGCTCAAACAACAAGACTATATATCAACATTAGATCTCAAGGATGCGTACTTCCATATACCCATACATACTTCACACAGGAAATACCTAAGGTTTGTAATCCAAGGAGTACATTACCAAGTCAAAGTGTTACCATTCTGGGTTAACAGCAGCACCAAGGGTATTTTCAAAATGCCTTGCAGTAGTAGCAGCACATATCAGAAGGCAGCACATACACGTATTCCCGTATCTAGACGATTGGTTAATAAAAACCAACACTCAGAAACAATGTCTTCAACACACAAAATACGTCATAGAAACCCTTCACAAACTAGGGTTTTCAATAAACTACCTAAAATCACACTTACAACCGTGTCAAATACAACAATACTTAGGAGCGACAATCAACACAAGAAAAGGGATTGCCACTCCAAGTCCACAAAGGGTACAAGCATTCCAAAACGTAATACAAAGCATGCACCCAAACCAACAATATCAAGTAAAATTAGTGATGAAACTTCAAGGCATGATGTCTTCATGCATAGCCATTGTCCCAAACGCAAGATTACACATGCGGCCCTTACAACAGTGCCTAGCGACACAATGGACACAAGCACAGGGTCAACTTCAGGATCTAGTGTTGATAGACCGCCAAACACACACCTCGCTTCAATGGTGGAATCCTATAAATTTAAACCAAGGGCGGCCCTTCCAAGACCCAGTGCCTCAATACGTGATCACAACAGATGCTTCCATGGTAGGGTGGGGAGCACACCTCAACCAACACAGCATCCAGGGACAATGGGACACTCAGCAAAAACAACTTCATATAAATCAACTAGAACTACTAGCAGTGTTTCTAGCACTAAAAGCATTTCAACCACTAATAGCCCACAAACACATTCTTGTCAAAACAGACAACATGACAACAGTGTATTACCTAATCAAACAGGGAGGGACACACTCATCACAGTTGTGTCTCTTACCACAAAGGATTTGGCATTGGGCGATTCACAATCACATTTGCCTAATAGCGCAATACATACCAGGAATTCAGAACCAGTTAGCCGACAATCTCAGTCGAGGTCACCAACAGATCCACGAATGGGAAATTCATCCCCAGATACTACAAACCTACTTCCAAAACTGGGGAACACCGCAAATAGACCTATTTGCAACAAAAGAAAACGCAAAATGCCAAAACTTTGCATCCAGGTACCCACACCCTCACTCCAAGGGCAATGCGTTATGGATGAGTTGGTCAGGGATATTTGCTTACGCTTTTCCCCCTCTCCCACTCCTTCCGTATCTAGTAAACAAATTGAGTCAAAACAAACTCATACTAATACTAGTAGCACCAACTTGGGCACGCCAACCATGGTATACAACACTACTAGACCTGTCAGTAGTGCCTCATATCAAGCTACCAAACAGACCAGATCTGTTAACTCAACACAAACAACAGATCAGACACCCGAATCCAGCATCGCTCAATCTAGCAATCTGGCTCCTGAAGTCTTAGAATTTGGGCATCTAGACCTTACACAAGAATGTATGGAGGTCATCAAACAGGCGAGGAAACCTACTACAAGACATTGCTATGCAAATAAATGGAAACGATTTGTTTATTACTGTCATAATAATCAAATTCAACCATTACACGCGTCCACGACAAACATTGTAAGCTACTTACTACACTTGCAAAAGTCTAAGTTAGCTTTTTCATCCATTAAAATACATCTCACAGCAATTTCTGCCTATCTGCAAACTACACATTCAACCTCATTATTTAGAATCCCAGTCATAAAAGCATTTATGGGGGGTCTAAAAAGGATCATTCCCCCAAGAACACCACCAGTTCCTTCGTGGAACCTCAATATTGTATTAACACGACTCATGGGTCCACCATTTGAACCCATGCACTCTTGTGAGATGCAATACTTAACATGGAAAGTAGCCTTTCTAATAGCTATCACATCTCTTAGGAGAGTAAGTGAAATACAAGCCTTTACCATACAGGAACCCTTTATACAAATACACAAACATAAAGTGGTTCTACGCACAAACCCCAAATTTTTACAAAAAGTTATATCACCGTTCCACTTAAATCAAACAGTGGAACTCCCAGTATTTTTTTCCACAACCAGACTCTGTAGCTGAAAGAGCATTACATACATTAGGCATAAAAATAGCACTAATGTATTACATTGATAGAACCAAACAATTTCGCAAAACAAAACAATTGTTTGTAGCTTTTCAAAAACCTCATGCAGGGAATCCAATATCCAAACAAGGCATTGCCAGATGGATAGTTAAGTGTATTCAAACCTGTTATGTTAAAGCAAAGAGAGATCTGCCTATTACACCAAAGGCACACTCCACTAGAAAGAAAGGCGACACCATGGCCTTTCTAGGAAATATACCAATGACAGAAATCTGTAAGGCAGCCACATAGTCTACGCCTCATACATTCACTAAACATTACTGTGTGAATGTGTTAACAACACAACAAGCCACAGTACAACAGACAGTATTACAAACATTATTTCAAATAACTTCAACTCCTACAGGCTAGACCACCGCTTTTGGGGAGATAACTGCTTACTAGTCTATGCACAGCATGTGTATCTGCAGCTACACATGCCATCGAACTGAAAAATTCACTTACCCAGTGTACATCTGTTCGTGGCATGAGACGCTGCAGATTCACATGCGCCCTCCCTCCTCCCCGGGAGACTTTAGCCGTTACAAGTTGATAAAAATAAACCTGTACATTTGTAAATATATATATATATATATATATATGTTCGATGGCATGTGTAGCTGCAGATACACATGCTGTGCACAGTCCGCCATCTGGTGTTGGGCTCGGAGTGTTACAAGTTGTTTTTCTTCGAAGAAGTCTTTTCGAGTCACGAGACCGAGGGACTCCTCCCATTTCGATTCCATTGCGCATGGGCGTCGACTCCATCTTAGATTGTTTTTTTTCCGCCATCGGGTTCGGACGTGTTCCTTTTTGCTCCGTGTTTCGGGTCGGAAAGTTAGTTAGAATCTCGGAAAAAATCATCGGTATTGTTTGCGTTCGGTATCGGGTTAGTTAGAACAAATCGACACCGAATTTTTAAGAGCTCCGGTGGCCCTTCGGGGTTTTTTCGATCCCCCATCGGGGCCTGGTCGGCCCGGCCACGTGCAACTTCAAGGCTGATGGAACGGACCCCATTCCGCTTCTGCCCCAAATGCCATAACAAGTATCCGTATACGGATCAGCATCTGGTCTGTAACTTGTGCTTGTCCCCCGAGCACAAGGAGGATACTTGTGAAGCCTGTCGAGCGTTTCGGTCGAGGAAGACGCTGAGATACCGAAGAGCCAGGAGACTACAAATGGCGTCCACGCCGACAGGTCAAGAACGTTTCGAGGAGGAAGAAGAAGCTTTCTCCGTCCACGAGTCGGATTCTGAAGAACTCGACGCCGAAGAAACACCCCAAACCGTGAGTAAGACGTCGAAAATCAAGACTCACGAGAAGTCCACAAAAGCCCAGGGGACGCCACCGCCAACAGGCCATGGCTTAACCCGAAAACTAGGTGACCGATCCAAGGCACCGAAAAAGGGCATGCTGGTGTCGAAGTCATCCGACTCCGGTCGAGATACCGCCACACAGCCACCTCGGAGCCGAGACAGCGGCTCCGAGAAACTTCGGCACAGAGACAGCGGCACCGAAGAATTTCGGCACCGAGACACCACGCCGAAAACAAAGAAGGTTTCTTCGGAGCCTAAAAAGACTTCTGAAAAAGTTTCGGTTCCGAAACATCCAGCCTCGGAGCCGAAAACTAGTTCCTATACAGAGGAACAAGGATTAACCTCCCAATTACATAGATTTGGAGAGGAGCTTCAAGCTGTTGAGCCTGACTACACGCAAAGAAGGCTTCATATTCATAAGGACACAGGGAAGATAACCACTCTTCCCCCAATCAGAATAAAAAGGAAACTTGCCTTTCAACAAAAGGACAAGCAACCACAGGCAAAAGTGGCAAGGAAAACAACCCCACCACCGTCTCCACCACCATCAATACATGCATCACCAGCAGCAACTCCACCACTGATGCACTCACCAGCTCATACTACAATGAGTCAGGATGATCCCGATGCATGGGACCTTTACGATGCTCCAGTGTCTGACAACAGCCCAGACTCCTATCCTACAAAACCATCCCCACCTGAGGACAGTACATCCTACACACAGGTGGTCGCAAGGGCAGCCGAATTTCACAACGTCACCTTACATTCGGAACCAATTGAGGATGACTTTCTCTTTAACACCCTATCCTCCACCCATAGCCAGTACCAAAGCCTTCCCATGCTCCCAGGAATGCTAAAGCATTCAAAACAAATTTTTCAGGATCCAGTTAAAGGCAGAGCCATAACTCCAAGGGTGGAGAAAAAGTACAAGCCACCGCCAACAGATCCAATCTATATTACATCACAACTAACACCAGACTCAGTAGTTGTCGGGGCAGCTCGTAAGAGAGCCAACTCTCATACCTCAGGAGACGCACCACCTCCAGACAAAGAGAGCCGCAAATTTGATGCTGCGGGAAAAAGGGTTGCAGCACAAGCAGCAAATCAATGGCGTATTGCCAATTCACAAGCACTTTTGGCAAGATACGACAGAGCTCATTGGGATGAAATGCAACATTTCATCGAACACTTAACCAAGGAGTTCCAAAAAAGAGCGCAACAGGTGGTGGAAGAGGGACAAAGTATCTCAAATAATCAGATACGTTCTTCCATGGAGCAGATACAGCTGCAAGGACAATAAACACTGCAATCACGATACGAAGGCACGCATGGCTGCGCACTTCAGGGTTCAAGCCGGAAATCCAACAAGCTGTGCTCAATATGCCATTTAATGAACAGCAATTGTTTGGGCCGGAGGTAGACACTGCCATTGAGAAACTCAAAAAAGACACCGATACAGCCAAAGCCATGGGCGCACTCTACTCCCCGCAGAGCAGAGGCACATTTCTAAAAACACCTTTTAGGGGAGGGTTTCGAGGTCAACCCACAGAAACCACAACCTCACAAACAAGGCCTACTTACCAGGGTCAATATCAGAGGGGAGGTTTTCGGGGGCAATATAGAGGGGGCCAATTCCCAAGAAATCAAGGAAAATTCCAAGGCCCCAAAACTCCTCAAAATAAACAGTGACTCAGAAGTCACACAACCCCATCACATAACACCTGTGGGGGGAAGACTAAGCCAATTTTACAAACTTTGGGAGGAAATAACAACAGACACTTGGGTCTTAGCAATTATCCAGCATGGTTATTGCATAGAATTTCTCCAATTCCCTCCAAACGTCCCACCGAAAACACACAATATGTCAAAACAACATATAGATCTTCTAGGACTAGAAGTTCAAGCATTGCTACAAAAGGACGCAATAGAATTGGTACCAAATCTACAAAAAAACACAGGAGTTTACTCACTGTACTTTCTAATACCCAAAAAGGACAAAACTCTGAGACCAATACTAGATCTCAGAACACTAAATACCTACATCAAATCAGACCACTTTCACATGGTCACGTTACAAGACGTAATCCCACTGCTCAAACAGCAAGACTACATGACAACATTAGACCTAAAAGATGCGTATTTCCATATACCAATACATCCTTCACACAGGAAATACCTAAGGTTCGTATTCCAAGGAATACATTACCAATTCAAAGTGTTGCCATTCGGAATAACAACTGCGCCAAGAGTTTTTACAAAATGCCTGGCAGTAGTAGCTGCACATATCAGAAGGCAGCAAATACATGTGTTCCCGTACTTAGACGACTGGTTAATCAAAACCAACACGCTAAGACAGTGTTCACAGCACACAAAATATGTCATACAGACCCTTCACAGGCTAGGTTTCTCCATCAACTACGCGAAGTCACACCTTTTGCCGTGTCAAACACAGCAATACTTAGGAGCGACAATCAACACAGCAAAGGGGATTGCCACTCCAAGTCCACAAAGGGTTCAAACATTTCACAAGGTAATACAGGCCATGTATCCAACACAAAAGATACAAGTCAAAATGGTAATGAAACTCCTAGGCATGATGTCTTCATGCATAGCCATTGTCCCAAACGCAAGATTGCACATGCGGCCCTTACAACAGTGCCTAGCATCACAATGGTCACAAGCACAGGGTCAACTTCTAGATCTGGTGTTGATAGACCGCCAAACATACATCTCGCTTCTATGGTGGAACAGTACAAATTTAAACCGAGGGCGGCCTTTCCAAGACCCAGTGCCACAATACGTCATAACGACGGATTCTTCCATGACAGGGTGGGGAGCACACCTCAATCAACACAGCATCCAAGGACAATGGGACCTACATCAAAGGCAGTTTCACATAAATCACTTAGAACTGTTAGCAGTATTTCTAGCGCTGAAAGCATTTCAACCCATAATAACCCAAAAATACATTCTTGTCAAAACAGACAACATGACAACAACGTATTATCTAAACAAACAAGGAGGGACACACTCGACACAGTTGTGCCTCCTAACACAAAAAATATGGCATTGGGCGATTCACAACCACATTCGCCTAATAGCACAATTTATTCCAGGGATTCAGAACCAGTTGGCAGACAATCTCTCTCGAGATCACCAACAAACCACAAATGGGAAATTCACCCCCAAATACTAAACAATTACTTTCAAATTTGGGGAACACCTCAAATAGATCTATTTGCAACAAAGGAAAACTCCAAATGCCAAAACTTCGCATCCAGGTACCCACAAGATCAGTCTCAGGGCAATGCGTTATGGATGAGTTGGTCAGGGATATTTGCATACGCTTTTCCCCCTCTCCCTCTCCTTCCATATCTAGTAAACAGGTTGAGTCAAAACAAACTCAAACTCATACTAATAGCACCAACATGGGCAAGGCAACCTTGGTACACAACACTACTAGACCTTTCAGTAGTACCTCATGTCAAACTACCCAACAGACCAGATCTGTTAACACAACACAAACAACAGATCAGACATCCAAATCCAGCATCTTTGAATCTAGCAATTTGGCTCCTGAAATCCTAGAATTAGGGGCACTTAGAACTCACACAAGAATGTATGGAGGTCATAAGACAAGCTAGGAAACCTACCACTAGACACTGCTATGCAAATAAGTGGAAAAGATTTGTGTATTTCTGCCATAATAATCAAATTCAGCCATTACACGCATCTACAAAAGATATAGTGGGATATTTACTACATTTGCAAAAATCAAATCTAGCTTTCTCTTCCATAAAGATACATCTCACCGCAATATCAGCTTACCTGCAAATTACTCATTCAACTTCACTATTTAAAATACCAGTCATTAAAGCGTTTATGGAAGGCCTAAAGAGAATTATACCACCAAGAACACCACCTGTTCCTTCATGGAACCTCAACATTGTCTTAACAAGACTCATGGGTCCACCTTTCGAGCCCATGCATTCTTGTGAAATACAATACTTAACGTGGAAAGTTGCATTTTTGATTGCCATCACATCTCTAAGAAGAGTGAGTGAGATTCAAGCATTTACCATACAAGAACCATTTATTCAAATACATAAAAATAAAGTAGTTCTAAGGACAAATCCAAAATTGTTACCAAAGGTTATCTCACCGTTCCACTTAAATCAAACAGTAGAATTACCAGTGTTCTTCCCACAGCCAGATTCTGTAGCTGAAAGAGCACTACATACATTAGACATCAAAAGAGCACTAATGTACTACATTGACAGAACAAAACTAATTAGAAAAACAAAACAACTATTTATTGCCTTTCAAAAACCTCATACAGGAAATCCAATTTCAAAACAAGGCATTGCTAGATGGATAGTTAAGTGTATTCAAACCTGCTATCTTAAAGCAAAGAGAAAGCTGCCTATTACACCAAAGGCACACTCAACCAGAAAGAAAGGTGCTACCATGGCCTTTCTAGGAAATATTCCAATGAACGAAATATGTAAGGCAGCAACATGGTCTATGCCTCATACATTTACCAAGCACTACTGTGTAGATGTGTTAACTGCACAACAAGCCACAGTAGGTCAAGCTGTACTAAGAACATTATTTCAAGCTACTTCAACTCCTACAGGCTGAACCACCGCTTTTGGGGAGATAACTGCTTACTAGTCTATGCACAGCATGTGTATCTGCAGCTACACATGCCATCGAACGGAAAATGTCACTTACCCAGTGTACATCTGTTCGTGGCATTAGTCGCTGCAGATTCACATGCGCCCACCCGCCTCCCCGGGAGCCTGTAGCCGTTTAGAAGTAGATCTTGAACATTTGTACATTTGTAAATATATTACTTTAACCTTTATTATGTACATACGTATTCATTCCATTGCATGGGCACTATTACTAACATACACAACTCCTACCTCACCCTCTGCGGGGAAAACAATCTAAGATGGAGTCGACGCCCATGCGCAATGGAATCGAAATGGGAGGAGTCCCTTGGTCTCGTGACTCGAAAAGACTTCTTCGAAGAAAAACAACTTGTAACACTCCGAGCCCAACACCAGATGGCGGACTGTGCACAACATGTGAATCTGCAGCGACTAATGCCACGAACAGATGTACACTGGGTAAGTGACATTTTCCATATATATGACTTTTAGACACATTATGTACATACATACTTACTCCATTGCATGGGCACTATTACTATATACACAACTCCTACCTCACCCTCTGCGGGGAAAACAATCTAAGATGGAGTCGGCGCCCATGCGCAATGGAGCCGAAATGGGAGGAGTCCCTCAGTCTTGTGACTCGAAAAGACTTCTTTGAAGAAAAACAACTTGTAACACTCCGAGCCCAACACTAGATGGTGGGATATGCACAGCATGTGAATCTGCAGCGTCTCATGCCACGAACAGATGTACACTGGGTAAGTGACATTTTTCATATATATATATGTGTATATATATATATATATATATATATATATGTTCGATGGCATGTGTAGCTGCAGATACACATGCTATGCATACGTCTACTATCTGGTATTGGGCTTGGAGTGTTACAAGATGTTTTTCTTCAAAGAAGTGTTTTCTAGTCCCAGGATCGAGTGACTCCTCCTCTGCGGCACCATTGCGCATCAACTCCATGTTAGATTGTTTTCTTTCCGCCATTGGGTTCGGGCGTGCTTCCTTTCACTCCAATAGTTCGATACCGAAAACTTTGAAAACGCCTCTTTTTTCGTCGGAACACACATCTCTACTCGCCCTTCGGGGCGTGCACGCCCCACTCAGGCCTCGTCGAGCCGACCTCGTAGAAGCCTCATGGATCGGACTCCATTCTGATTTTGCAGTGCCACGCTAAATTCCCTTATACGGACCAACACCTCGTCTGTAATCTCTGCCTTTCCCCCGACCATCAGGAAGAAAATTGCGAGGCCTGCAGATCCTTCCGGTTGAAAAAGAAGCTCTGAGACAGAAGAGCATGGAGACTCGAGATGGCATCAAAGAACACCGAACATCTCAACATCGAAGAGGAAGAAATCATGCAGGCTCAGTTCGAGGATCCGACTCCGACCAGGATTCCGAGGAGGACAGACCGGTCAAGGCATGACAGCACGTGAGTGCGCCTGCCCCTGTGTCATCTAAGCCTAAACATAAGGCCTTGGGAACGCCACTGCCGGAAGGCCATGGCTCGACCCGAAAGAAAACGCTCGGTGACCAACCCACCAGCTCGGCATCGAAAAAGGCCACCCCTCCGAAGCCATTGGACTTGAGCCAAAGCTCCGTCTCCGAACCGAGCAAACACCACTCTTTCGAGTCGAAATCTCAAAAACCTTTTTCGGAGCGAGACCATCTTCAACCCCAACCTTTTCGATACCAAAAAAGCCAGCTTCGGAGCTGAAAAAGCCTATTTATACCGAGGAGCATGGACTTTCACAAGCACTTAAAGAAAGCCACAAAACTACTGAGGAGGACTCACAAATGGAGGCAATGGACGAAAGGCAAGCCAGGATTCATATCCATAAAGAGACTGGCAGAATTTTAACCGTACCTCCTCCAAAACCAAAGAGGACATTAGCCTTTCAGGAGGAATTGGACACTAGACAGCCTCCAGCTAAAGTGCCAAGAACAAAGGAGGGACCTCCACCTCCTCAGTTTTGTCCTCCTCAGTCTCCTCCTCACTCTCCACATTTACATAATTTCTCCTCTTACCAGTCCTACACCTATGCAGTCACTATCACACTCATTTGATTTGCAGCAGGACTATGTGGATCCATGGGATCTTTATGATCCAGACCCCATTCCAGTCAATAACCCAGATTGCTGTCCCTCTAAGCCTTCACCACCAGAGGATAAGTACAGGCTACACTCAAGTCATAGCTAGGGCGGCAACATATCACAATGTCACCATGCTTACTGAGCCATTAGAGGATGGCTTCTTATTTAACACACTCTCCTCCATGCATGCAACATATCAGTCACTTCCTATGCTTCCCGGCATGCTAAAACATGCTGACCAGATATTTAAAGAGCCAGTAAAAGCAAGGATAATTACTCCTAGAGTGGAGAAAAAATATAAGCCACCTCCTTCTGATCCTGTCTATATTATCCAACAGCTACCTCCAGACTCAGTAGTTGTAAGCGCTGCCAGGAACAGAGCAAGTTCGCAGTTGTCAGGTGATGCACTCCCACCAGACAAAGAGAGTAGGGAATTTGATGCTGCAGGGAAAAGGGTGGCATCTTAGATAGCCATCCAGTGGAGAATTGCCAACTCTCAGGCATTGTTGGCTAGATATGACAGTGCCCACTGGGACGTGATTAAAGATTTAATTCACCATCTCCCCAAGGAACAGCAAAACAGGGCACAACAGATAGTAGCGGAAGGGCAAGCTATCACTAATAATCAGATCAGGTCAGCCCTAGACTCTGCAGGTACAGCAGCCAGAATCATCAACACTGCTGTAACCATAAGGAGACATGCATGGCTTAGGTTTTCAGGATTCAAGCCTGAAATCCAACAGGCAGTGCTCAATATACCATTCAACCAAAAACAACTTTTCGGCCCAGAGGTTGACACTGCAATTGAAAAGATGAAAAAGGATTCAGACACCGCAAAAGCCATGGGTGCACTGTATACCACACAATACAGGGGAATCCTTTCGTAAACCCCAATTTAGAGGTGGATTTAGAGCCCAAACTGCTGAGGCATCCACATCACAGCCAAAGTCGGCCTACCAACCTCAATACCAAAGAGGTGGTTTCAAAAACACTTATAGAGGCTAGTATCCCAGAGGCAGAGGAAAATATCAGACATCAAAACAAGCCTCACAACAAAGTAAGCAGTGACTTGTGCCATTCCTTCCCAATTCACACCTCCCCTGTGGGGGGGAAGACTGCAAAAGTTCCACAACAATTGGATAAACATTACCACAGACAGCTGGGTATTATCAATTATCCGCAATGGCTATTGCCTAGAATTGACACAAACTCCACCAACCATTCCACCAAAACCCCACAGGCTATCCACAGACCATATCACTGTTGCAGGAAGAAGTCAAATCTCTATTACTCAAACAAGCAATAGAAGCTGTGCCACAAAATTAAATAGGGACGGGAGTTTACTCACTGTATTTCCCCATTCCTAAAAAGGACAGAACGTTAAGGCCAATATTAGATCTCAGGACCCTCAATCTTTACATACTGTCAGAACACTTTCACAATGTCACACTACAGGATGTTATCCCACTACTTCAGCAACACGGTTTCATGGCAACATTAGACCTCAAAGGTGCGTATTTTCACATACCCATCCATCCTGTGCACAGAAAATATCTCTTGTTTGTCATTCAAAGAAAGCATTATCAGTTCAAAGTGTTACCCTTCGGAATAACAACAGCTCTGAGGATATTCACAAAATGCCTGGCGGTAGTCATAGCCTACCTAAGAAGACAACACATTCATCTCTTTCCATATCTAGACAATTGCCTAATAAGATCAGTCATACACAGTGTCAAAACCATGCGCATTATGTAATACAAACCCTGCACACCCTAGGGTTCTCCATACACTACCTGCGCAAATTCAACAATATTTAAGGGAAATACTAAATACTCAAAAAGCGCTTGCAAGTCCAAACACTCAAAGAATACAAGCATTTCACAATATATTGATTTCACAATATATTGGCACAAATACAGACAGGTCAACAGTACACTGTCAAATTTGTGATGAAAGTATTGGGCTTGATGGCATCCTGTATTGCAATTGTTCCACATGCAAGACTAAACATGCGGCCCTTGCAACAGTGCCTTGCACAACAATGGTCACAAGCACAGGGTCAACTTCAAGATCTAGTGTTGATAGACCGCCAAACATACATGTCCCTTCAGTGGTGGAATTCCACAAATCTAAACAAAGAGCGACCATTTCAAGACCCTGTGCCTCAGACCATACTTATAAACAGATGCATCAATGATTGGCTGGGGAGCTCACCTCATCAATCACAGCATTCAAGGACAATGGAATGCCCGACACAAACAGCTACATATAAATCACTTAGAGCTGTTAGCTGTCTTCCTAGTACTCAAAGCTTTTCAGCCTCTCCTTATTCCCAAAAATGTCTTGATCAAAACAGACAACATGACCACCATGTATTATCTAAACAAACAAGAAGGGACACATTTGTCCCAACTCTCCCTCCTAACTCAAAAAATTTGCAAATGGGCAATACACACCCAAATTCACCTGGTAGCACAGTACATTCCAGGGATACACAATCAATTAGCAGATGTTCTCAGCAGAAATCCTCAACAGACACCTGAGTGGGAGATTCACCCTCAAGTACTTCAAAAATACTTTCATCAATGGGGAACACCAGACATAGATCTGTTCGCCACCAGCGAAAACGCAAAATGCCAAAACTTTGCATCCAGATACCCACATCCCCTATCCAAGGGCAATGCTCTATAGATCAGTTGGCCAGGGATATTTGCTTACGCTTTTCCCCCTCTCCCAGTCATTCCATTTCTAGTCTACAAACTGCGTCAAAACACGCTCAATCTGATACTCATAGCGCCAATGTGGGCACGTCAGCAGGGGTACACAATACTATTAGACCTGTCAGTAGTACCACACTCCCAAACAGACCAGATCTGTTGACACAAAACAAAGGGCAGATCAGGCACCCAAATCCCAACACACTCAATCTAACGATTTGGCTCCTGAGGTCATAGAATTTGGGTATCTACAACTACCAACTGAATGTATAGAAGTAATTAAGCAAGCAAGAAAACCCACTACCAGACAGTGCTATGTCAACAAATGGAAAAGATTTGTATATTACTGTCCATCTAAACAAATTTCCCCTCTTTCAGCATCAATACAAGATATTGTATGCTATTTGCTTCATTTACAAAAATCAAATTTAGCTTTTTCTTCCATAAAAATACATCTCACTGCAATTTCCGCATATTTGCAAAATATACAGCACAGCTCTTTATTTAGAGTTCCTGTTATCAAAGCCTTCATGGAAGGTTTAAAGCGCATCATCCCACCTAGAACACCTCCAGTGCCTTTGTGGAATCTAAACATAGTGCTTACGCGACCTATGGGCCCGCCATTTGAACCTATGCACTCATGTCAAATGCAATTCTTAACATGGAAAGTTGCCTTCCTAGTCGCATTTACATCATTGCAAAGAGTTAGTGAAATTCAAGCTTTTACAATTGAAGAACCGTTCATACAAGTACATAAACATAAAGTTTTCGACGAACTAACCCTAAAGTTCTTCCTAAAGTTGTATCAACTTTTCATATCAAACAGTGGAACTGCCAGTCTTCTTCCCACAGCCAGATTCTGTGGCAGAAAGAGCTCTGCATACATTAGATATTAAAACAGCACTAATGTACTACATAGATAGAACAAAACCATTCAGGAAAACTAAACAGCTATTTGTAGCTTTTCAAAAACCTCATACTGGTAACCCCATTTCAAAACGAGGTTTAGCAAGATGGATAGTAAAATGCATCCAAACATGTCACCTTGAAGCTAAAAGACAACTCTTAGTTGCACCTAAAGCACATTCCACAAGGAAAAAAGGGGCTACAATGGCCTTCTTAGGAAACATACCAATGACTGAAATATGTAAAGCAGCTACTTGGTCAACACCACATACATTTACTAAACATTATTGTGTAGATGTTTTAGCAGCGCAGCAAGCCACGCTTGGTCAAGCTGTACTAAGAACATTATTTCAAACAACTTCAACTCCTACAGGCTAACCACCGCTTTTATGGGAGGAATAACTGCATTCTAGTCTATGCACAGCATGTGTATCTGCAGCTACAGATTGCATCGACTGGCAAATGTCACTTACCCAGTGTACATCTGTTTGTGGCATGTTCCGTTGCAGATTCACATGCACCCTCCCACCTCCCCGGAAGCCTGTAGCCATTTAAGTGAAACAAACACTTGTACATATGTAGGAGTCACTCGATCCCATGACTCAAACACTTCTTCGAAGAAAAACAAGTAACACTCCGACCCCAACACTAGATGGCAGACGTATGCACAGAATGTGAATCTGCTGCGGAACATGCCACGAACAGATGAACACTGGGTAAGTGACATATGTATGTTTGATGTCATGTGTAGCTGCAGATAAACATGCTATGTATAGATTCTGCCATCTAGTGTTGGGCCCGGAGTGTTACAAGTTGTTTTTCTTCAAAGAAGTCTTTTCTCAAGTCACAGGATCGAGTGACTCCTCCTCTCGGTCTTAGTGCGCATGGGCATCAACTCCTTTGTTAGATTGTTTTCTTTCTACTGTCCGGACGGGTTTCCTCTCGCTCCAAGATTTTCGATTTGGAAACTTTATATAACTCTATTTGACCGTCGGTATTGTTTCGATCGCGTTTCCATCTATATTCGAGCCGATAGTACCGTCGATAACCAAAAAACACTCTTTTGGGCACGCACGCCCAACTCCGGTCTGTTCAGGCCTACCACGCCGAAGCCCGATTCTGTCCTCGATGCCACGCGAAATTTCCTTATACAGATCAACACATGGTATGTAATCTCTGTCTCTCCCGAGTATTGAGAAGAAGACTGAGAAGCCTGTCGATCATTCCGGTAGAAAAAGACACTGCGTGACCGGAGAACCAGAAGACTTGAGATGGCCTCGAAAAATACAGAGTAGGTCGACACCGTAGAGGAAGAACAGGCCCAGACGGCAGTTTCCATTCAGGACCCCGACTCTGAAGCAGACTTGGAGGAAGATAGCCAACTGATCACTGCGGCTCAGCATGTGAGTACAACTGCCCCTACGGCCACTACCAAAAGACCAGTTAAGGCCTTGGTCGCACCACTGCCAGAGAGCCATGGTTCTACCCGAAAGAAAATAGTCAGCGACCATCCTTCGGATCCGGCTCCGAAAAAGGCCACACCAGTTTCGATGCCGGAGGCGAGCAAAGCTATCAAAAGCTCCACATCCGAGCCGAGCTGGCGTCGACACTCTTCGGAGTTCAAAGTTCGATGTCCAGCTTCGGAGCCGAAACCACAGGCTGTATCTTCGGGACCGAAAAAGTTATTAACTTCGGAGCCGAAAAAATATTCGTATACAGAGGAACAAGGACTTTCGAGCCGATTTAAAGCAGAGCTGAAAGACTCTTGATGAACAGTCCTCTAAATCGACTAAAACATCGGAATATATTTCTGAAGATTCAGACATTCAGCCTATACTTGAGATCATGGATGCCAAACAATCAAGGATTCATATCCATAAAGAGACTGGGAGGGTCATTGCTTCACCTCCGCCACAAACCAAAAGAAAGTTGGCATTTCAAGAACATCTTTATACTGCTCCACCACCAGCAAAGATCTTTAAAAGGAAGGAGAACCCATTACCTTTGCAAACTTCTTCACCACATTCTCCACATCTTTTTTTCTCACCACCACCCGTTAGCCCACCACCACTGCCTTCTCCAACACACTCCGACACTTATTTGCATGGTAATACAGTTGATCCCTGGGACTTGTATGATCCAGATCCCATACTACTAAATGACCCAGACCTCTATCCTTCCAAACCTTTGCCACAAGAGGATACAACAGCATACACACAAGTAATTTCAAGGGCAGCTGCGTACCGTGGGGTACTTATGCATACCAATATTGCATGGCATGCTTTAAAGAACCAGTTAAGGCTAGAATTTTAACAGCACGTATAGACAGAAAATACAAGCTTGCCTTTACAGACCCAGCTTACATCACGCATCAGGTACCACCAGGCTCTGTTGTTGTCAGCGCTGCTAGAAAAAGGGCCATTAGCCAATCTTCAGGGGATACCCCTCCCCCTGACAAAGAAAGCAGGAAGTTTGATGCTGCTGGTAAGAGGGTAGCTACACATGCAGCTAACCAATGGCGCATTGCCAATTCACAAGCCTTGCTAGCAAGATATGATGGGGGCACACTGGGATGAAATTCAGGAATTGTTACAACACCTGCCAAAGTAACATCAAAAAAGGGCTCAACAAATTGTTGAAGAAGGTCAGGCAATAAGCAACAACCAAATAAGGTCTGCTCTTGATGCTGCAGTTAAAGCAGCTAGGAGCGTAAATACTGCTATAACCATACGTAGACATGCATGGTTAAAATCTTCTGGTTTCAAGCAGTACTAAATATGCCATTTGACAAAAAACACCTATTTGGTCCTGAGGTTGACACAACAATCGAAAAACTCAGGAAAGATTCAGACACTGCAAAAGCAATAGGAGCTCTATACACAACACCTTATAGAGGCTCCTTTTGTAAATAACAATTTAGAGGAAGTTTAAAGCCCCAATCTACAGATGCTTCCACCTCCCAACCTAAACAAGGCCAACAGCAATACCAAAGAGGAGCATTTAGAGGCTCTGTTGAGGCCAACACTTCAGAGGTAAATTCAAAGCCTCAAAGAGTACAACCACTCCATCAAAAACAGTAATTTCCTCAGAATACCACAACCCCACACATCTCCTGTGGGGGGGGGGGCAGACTGCAGCAAATCTACTCCCATTGGCAAAATATCACCACAGACCAATGTGTACTTTGAATTATCCACAATGGTTATTGCCTAGAACTGATTTCTACTCCTCCAAACATTCCTCCTCGTTATCACAGATTGTCCCCAGAACACAACGTTCTGTTACAACAAGAAGTACAATCGCGACTACTAAAAGAGGCAATAGAATTTGTTCCAAAATCTCAACAAGGAACAGGGGTATACTCACTATACTTCCTCATTCCAAAAAAGGATAGCACTCTCAGACCCATTCTAGATCTCAGACCACTAAATCTATATATCCTGACAGAACACTTTCACATGGTGACTCTGCAGGACGTCATTCCATTACTACAAAAACAAGATGCGTATTTCCATATCCCCATACATCCAGCTCACCGAAAATACCTAAGGTTTGTGATAGCAGGAAACCACTACCAATTCTAAGTTCTAGCATTCAGCATAACAACAGCTCCAGGAGTATTCACAAAATATCTAGCGGTAGTAGCAGCTTACCTAAGAAGACAACACATACATGGCTTTCCTTATCTAGACGATTGGCTGATAAAATCAAGCAATATTATAAAATGTCAACAACATACTCAATACACAATACAAACCCTACACATATTAGAGTTCACTATCAATTACCAAAAATCTCATCTTCAACCAGCACAGGTTCAACCTTACCTAGGTGCTATTCTCAATACACAAAAAAACTTAGCCTATCCAAATACAAAAAGGATACAAGCTTTCCAAAACCTCATACACAAATGCAGCCAAATCAACATTACACCGTAAGGTTTATCATGAGACTATTGGGAATGATGGCATCCTGCATAGCAATAGTACTGCATGCAAGATTAAATATGAGAACACTACAACAGTGCCTCTCACAACAATGGTATCAAGCACAGGGTCAGTTGCAAGAGATAGTGTTAAACCGCCAAACGCAGAAGTCCCTTCAATGGTGGAATCACAGCAATTTAATGAAGGGGCACTCATTTCAGGACCCTGTGCCTCAGACCACAATAACAGATGCATCAATGATAGGTTGGGGAGCTCATCTCAACAACCTTACCATACAAGGGGAATGGAATTCAAAACAGTTAACTTATCACATAAACCATTTAGAATTGTTAGCTGTGTTCATTGCCCTAAAAGTGTTTCAACCCCTTCTCAAACACAAAACAGTCTTGATAAAAACAGACAATATGACAACCATGTATTATCTGAAGAAACAAGGGGGGACACATTCATTTCAACTGTCCCTTCTAGCCCAAACAATTTGAAAATGGGCGATTCACAATCACATTTACTTACTAGCAGAATGCATCCCAGGAATACACAATCATCTAGCGGACCTGCTAAGCAGGACACACCAACAGATACACAAATGGGAGATTCACTCTCAGGTACTTTAACAGTACTTTCAAAGGTGGGGGACACCAGAAATAGACCTCTTCACAACAAGTGAAAACGCAAAATGCCAAAACTTAGCATCCAGGCACCCACACCCTCTGTCCAAGGGCAATGCTCTATGGAACAACTGGTTAGGGATATTTGCTTAGGCCTTTCCCCCTCTCCTGCTAATTCCATTTCTGGTCAACAAACTGTGTCAAACTTCTCTCACCATGATACTCATAGCCCCCACGTGGGCACGACAACATTGGTACACAACACTCCTAGATCTATCAGTAGTACCTCACTGCAAACTTCCAAACAGACTGGATTTGTTAACACAAAACAAAGGTCAAATCAGACATCCCAATCCCAGTGCTCTCAACTTAGCGATTTGGCTCCTGAAGTCAAGGAATTTGGATACTTGCAACTTCCATTAGAATGTATGGAAGTTCTCAAACAAGCACGCAAAACTACAGCTAGACAATGCTATGCTAACAAGTGGAAACGTTTTGTTTATTACCATCAATCTAAAAATATTGACCCACTAACAGCATCAATACAAGATATTGTATGCTACCTACTTCATTTACAAAAGGCAAATTAGCTTTGTCCTCTATTAAAATTAATCTTAATGCTACATCACCATACTTACACACTGTACAACATACCTCTCTCTTTAGAGTTCCAGTTATTAAAGCCTTCATGGAAGGACTAAAATGCATTATTCCACCAAGAAACCCACCAGTTCCTGCTTGGAATCTAAATATTGTACTCACAAGACTCATGGGGCCACCATTTGAACCCATGCATTTGTGAGAGATTCAGTTTCTAACTTGGAAAGTTGCTTTATTAGTAGCAATTACTTCATTAAAAAGAGTTAGTGAAATAGAAGCACTCACTCTGGAGGAACCTTTTTTCCAAGTACACCAGCATAAAGTTGTACTTGGAACTAATCCAAAATTCTTGCCGAAAGTAGTCTCTCCTTTTAACATTAACCAAACAGTAGAATTGCCAGTTTTCTTCCCACAGCCAGATTCAACTGCTGAAAGAGCCCTTCATACTCTTGATCTTAAAACAGCTCTAATGTATTATCTAGACAGAACAAAAGAGTTTAGGAAAACTAAACAGCTTTTCATTGCTTTCCAACAACTACATAAAGGAAATCCTATCTCTAAACAAGGATTAGCTAGATGAATTGTAATATGTATTCAAAACATGTTACATTAAAGCAAAAAGACAACTTTTGATTACTCCTAGAGCTCATTCCACTAGGAAAAAAAGGTGCTTATATGGCATTTTTAGAAAACATACCAATGGCAGACAAATGCAAAGCTGCCACATGGTCCACACCACATATATTTACAAAACATTACTGTAAGGAAATGCCTCCTTGGCATGGTTACCCCCTGACTTTCTACCTTTGCTGATAACAAGTTATGATTTGAAAATGTGCTCGGACCCTGCTAACCAGGCCCCAGCACCAGTGTTTATCCCTAAACTGTACCTTTGTATCCACAATTGGCACACCCTGGCACCCAGGTAAGTCCCTTGTAACTGGTACCCCTGGTACCAAGGGCCCTGATGCCAGGGAAGGTCTCTAAGGGCTACAGCATGTCTTATGCCACCCTGGGGACCCCTCACTCAGCACATGCACACTGCCTGCCAGCTTGTGTGTGCTGGTGGGGAGAAAATGACTAAATCGACATGGCACTCCCCTCAGAGTGCCAAGCCAACCTCACACTGCCTATGGCATAGATAAGTCACCCCTGTAGCAGTCCTTACAGCCCTAAGGCAGGGTGCACTATACCACAGGTGAGGGCATAGGTGCATGAGCACTATGCCCCTACAGTGTCTAAGCAAAACCTTAGACATTGTAAGTGCAGGGTAGCCATAAGAGTATATGGTCTGGGAGTCTGTCATGCACGAACTCCACAGCACCATAATGGCTACACTGAAAACTGTGAAGTTTGGTATCAAACGTCTCAGCACAATTAATGCACACTTATGCCAGTGTACATTTTATTGTGAAATACACCCAGAGGGCATCTTAGAGATAAATACTGCATTTAGGGGTGTGTTTAGGTCTGGGAGGGCAGTAGCCAATGGCTACACCCTCTTTGTGCCTCCTCCCTGAGGGGAGAGGGGCACATCCCTATTTCTATTGGGGGAATCCTCCAAAATCAAGATGGAGGATTTCTAAAGGCAGGGGTCACCTCCGCTCAGGACTCCTTAGGGGCTATCCTGACTGGTGGGTGACTACTCCTAGTTTTTCTCATTATCTCCCCTGGACTTGCCACCAAAAGTGGGGGCTGTGTCCAGGGGGCAGGCATCTCCACTAGCTGGAGTGCCCTGGGGCATTGTAACACGAAGCCTGAGCCTTTGAGGCTCACTGCTAGGTGTTACAGTTCCTGCAGGGGGGAGGTGTGAAGCACCTCCACCCAGAGCAGGCTTTTGTTTCTGTCCTCATAGGAATAGGGATGTGCCCCCTCCCCTCCGGGAGGAGGCACAAAGAGGGTGTAGCCACCCTCAAGGACAGTAGCCATTGGCTACTGCCCTCCCAGACCTAAACACACCCCTAAATTCAGTATTTAGGGGCACCCCAGAACCTAGGAAACTAGATTCCTGCAACCTGAAGACGAAGAAGGACTGCTGACCTGAAAGTCCTGCAGAGAAGACGGAGACACCAACTGCTTTGGCCCCAGCCCTACCGGCCTGTCTCCCTACTTCAAGAAAAACTGCAACAGCGATGCGTTCCACAGGGTCCAGCGACCTCTGAAGCCTCAGATGACTACCCTGCATCTAAAAGGACCAAGAACTCCCGAGGACAGCGGCTCTGCTCCAAAGAGGAAACATCTTTGCAACAAAGAAGCAACTTTTAAAGACAACACGTTTCCCAACGGAAGCGTGAGACTTTGCACTCTGCACCCAACGCCCCCGGCTCGACCTGCAGAGAAACAACACTACAGGGAGGACTCCCCGGCGACTGCGACCCTGTGAGTAGCCAGAGTTGACCCCCCCGAACCGCCTCAGCGACGCCTGCGGAGGGAATCCAGAGGCTCCCCCTGACCGCGACTGCCTGCTTCAAAGAACCCGACGCCTGGTAAAGACACTGCACCCTCAGCCCCCAGGACCTGAAGGATTCGACTTCCAGTGCGGAAGCGACCCCCAGGTGGCCCTCTCCCTTGCCCAGGAGGTGGCTACCCCGAGGAGCCCCCCCCCCCTTGCCTGGGTCTCCCATTGAACTCCATTGCAAACCTGACGCCTGTTTGCACTCTGCACCCGGCCGCCCCCATGCCGTTGAGGGTGTACTTTTTGTGCTGACTTGTGGTCCCACCGGTGCCCTACAAAACCCCCCTGGTCTGCCCTCCGAAGACGCGGGTACTTACCTGCTGGCAGACTGGAACTGGGGCACCCCCTTCTCCATTGAAGCCTATGCGTTTTGGGCACCACTTTGACCTCTACACCTGACCGGCCCTGAGCTGCTGGTGTGGTAACTTTGGGGTTGCCCTGAACCCCCACCGGTGGGCCACCTTGGACCCAACTTTGAAACCTGTAGGTGGTTTACTTACCTGCAAAACTAACAAACACTTACCTCCCTCAGGAACTGTTGAAAATTGCACTGTCTAGTTTTAAAATAGCTTATTGCCATTTTTGTGAAAACCGTACATGCTATTTTGCTGATTCAAAGTTCCTAAGCTACCTAAGTGAAATACCTTTCATTTGAAGTATTACTTGTAAATCTTGAACCTGTGGTTCTTAAAATAAACTAAGAAAATATATTTTTCTATTCAAAAACCTATTGGCCTGGAATTGTCTTTGAGTGTGTGTTCCTCATTTATTGCCTGTGTGTGTACAACAAATGCTTAACACTACCCTCTGATAAGCCTACTACTCGACCACACTACCACAAAATAGAGCATTAGAATTATCTCTTTTTGCCACTATCTTACCTCTAAGGGGAAGTCTTGGACTCTGTGCATGCTGTTTCTTACTTTGAAATAGTACATACAGAGCCAACTTCCTACAACACACACACACACACACACACACACACACACACACACGTATTTTATTCTCAAAATACTCTACAGCCATGTCAACCAAGGGACACTACTGCTCATAAATAGGTTTGCATAAGAAGGAGCTAACCTGAAGTGCATGCCACGAACAGATGTACACTGGGTAAATGACATTTTTTGATATCTATGTTCGATGGCATGTGTAGCTCCAGATAAGCATGCTATGCATAGCTCTTCCGACATCTAGTATTGGGCTTGGAGTGTTAAAAGTTGTTTTTCTTTGAAAAAGTCTTTTCGGAGTGACAGAATCGAGTGACTCCTCCTCTCGGCTACAGTGCGCATAGGCATCGACTCTGTTGTTAGATTGTTTTCTTTCCGCAGTCTGATTCGGACGTGTTTCCTCTTGCACCGAGATTTCGATTCAGAAAACTTTAGAAAACCGAATTAATAGTCGGTATTGTTTTGATTGCGTTTCCCATCTAGCATCGACCCGGTAGCACCATTGAAACCTTCATCTTGCCCTTTGGGGCGCATGCGCGACGAACTAGGGCCTGTTTGGGCCTACCGCGTGGAAAGCCTGATGGATCGGACTCCATTCCGATTCTGCCATCGGTGCCACGCAAAGTACCCCTATACAGACCAACACCTGGTTTGTAATTTGTGCCTTTCTCCAGAACATCGGGAGGAAGATCGGGAGGCCTGTCGATCATTTCGATCAAAGAAGACTCTGAGAGATCGTAGAGCCCGAAGACTTGAAATGGCGTAGAAAACCCCTGAACATCTCAACGTCATGGAGGAAGAGCAGGTGCAGACAGCAGTCTCCATCCGAGACACAGACTCCAACCAGGAATCGGAAGACGGCAGAACCATCAGAGCTGACCAGCATGTGAGTACGTCTGCCCCTACACCCCGGCAGAAAAAACATTCGTAGGCCTTGGGTACACCACTGCCAGAAGGCCATGGCTCAGCCCGGAAAAATACTGTTGGTGACCGACCTATGGGGTTGGCACCAAAAAAGGCCACTCCTCCGTCCATGTCGGAGTTGAGTAAATTGATTAAAACCTCCACTCCAGACTCTGGTAAGAGACCCCATTCCTCGGAGTCGAAAATTTGACAATCCTGTTTCGTAGCCGAGACATCCGACTACTTTTTCGGGACCGAAAAAGATACACGCTTCAGAGCCGAAACAATCCTCATATACGGAGGAACAGGGACTTTTGAGAAAATTAAAACAAATCTCAAAGCCCATAATGGAATCTCATAAGACTTAAGAAGAAGAGACTGAGATTGAACCAATACTAGAAGTTATGGATGAGAGACAATCTAGAATCCATGTACAAAAGGAGACAGGATGAATCATCACTGCACCTCCTTTAAAAAACAAAAAAAAGCTGGCTATCCAAGAGGAATTAGACACTATTCAACCACCAGCAAAGGTGCAGAAACAAAAGGAGAAGCCAGCACCTCTCCATACTTCTCTTCCTCACTCTCCACAGATTTCTTTCTCACCTCATAGTAGCCCACCACCGTTGCCTTCATCACATTCATTATACTTGAATGGAGATACAGTAGATCCATGGGATCTCTATGACCCTGATCCCATACCGGACAATAATCCAGACCTTTACCTTTCTAAACCTTCTCCTCCAGAAAACACCACTGCCTACACCCAAGTAATATCTAGGGCAGCAGCTTATCATAGAGTGGTTATGCCTTCTGAACCACTAAGAGAAGACTTTTTATTTAACACACAGTCTGCTTCTCATTCCAGATACCAGGGTCTCCCAATGTTACCGGGAATGGTTAAACATGCAGACCAAATTTTTAATGAGACTGTAGAAGCTAGGATCTTCACCCCTAGAATTGATAAAAAATGTAAACCTGCTCCTACTGACCCAGACTATATAACTCAAGTCCCCTCAGACTCAGTAGTAGTCAGTGCGGCAAGAAAAAGGGCAAACAGCCAGTCATCAGGAGACGCACCACATCTTGTTAAAGAAAGTAGAAAATTTGATGCAGCTGGGAAGAGGGTTGCCACACAAGCAGCAAACCAATGGAGAATTGCTAATACCCAGGCACATCTAGCCAGGTATGACAGGGCCCATTGGGACGAAATGCAAGATCTTATACAGCATCTCCCAAAGGAGCATCAAAAAAAGAGAACATCAAGTGGTGGCAGAGGGAGAAGCTATGAGCAAGAATCAAATAAGAGCTGCCCTTGATGCTGCTGATACAGCTGCAAGGAGTGTGAATACAGCCAACACAATTAGAAGACATGCATGGCTACGCTCCTCTGGTTTTAAACCAGAAATTCAACAGGCAGTACTTAATATGCCTTTTGACTAGAAGCATCTCTTTGGCCCAGAAGTAGACACCACAATTGAAAAACTGAGGAAGGACTCCGATACTGCGAAAGCAATGGGGGCTTTATTCACCACACTATATAGGGGCTCCTTTCACAGACCACAATTTAGAGGAGGGTTTAAACCACAATCCTCTGAGGCTTCCACCTCCCAAACAGGGACAACAAACCCAATACCAGAGAGGGGGGGTGTAAGGAAATGCCTCCTTGGCATGGTTGCCCCCTGACTTTTTGCCTTTGCTGATGCTATGTTTACAATTGAAAGTGTGCTGAGGCCTGCTAACCAGGCCCCAGCACCAGTGTTCTTTCCCTAACCTGTACTTTTGTATCCACAATTGGCAGACCCTGGCATCCAGATAAGTCCCTTGTAACTGGTACTTCTAGTACCAAGGGCCCTGATGCCAAGGAAGGTCTCTAAGGGCTGCAGCATATCTTATGCCACCCTGGAGACCTCTCACTCAGCACAGACACACTGCTTACCAGCTTGTGTGTGCTAGTGAGGACAAAACGAGTAAGTCGACATGGCACTCCCCTCAGGGTGCCATGCCAGCCTCTCACTGCCTATGCAGTATAGGTAAGACACCCCTCTAGCAGGCCTTACAGCCCTAAGGCAGGGTGCACTATACCAGAGGTGAGGGTACCAGTGCATGAGCATGGTACCCCTACAGTGTCTAAACAAAACCTTAGACATTGTAAGTGCAGGGTAGCCATAAGAGTATATGGTCTGGGAGTCTGTCAAACACGAACTCCACAGCACCATAATGGCTACACTGAAAACTGGGAAGTTTGGTATCAAACTTCTCAGCACAATAAATGCACACTGATGCCAGTGTACATTTTATTGTAAAATACACCACAGAGGGCACCTTAGAGGTGCCCCCTGAAACTTAACCGACTGTCTGTGTAGGCTGACTAGTTCCAGCAGCCTGCCACACCAGAGACATGTTGCTGGCCCCATGGGGAGAGTGCCTTTGTCACTCTGAGGCCAGTAACAAAGCCTGCACTGGGTGGAGATGCTAACACCTCCCCCAGGCAGGAGCTGTGACACCTGGCGGTGAGCCTCAAAGGCTCACCCCTTTGTCACAGCCCAGCAGGGCACTCCAGCTTAGTGGAGTTGCCCGCCCCCTCCGGCCACGGCCCCCACTTTTGGCGGCAAGGCTGGAGGGAACAAAGAAAGCAACAAGGAGGAGTCACTGGCCAGTCAGGACAGCCCCTAAGGTGTCCTGAGCTGAGGTGACTCTGACTTTTAGAAATCCTCCATCTTGCAGATGGAGGATTCCCCCAATAGGGTTAGAATTGTGACCCCCTCCCCTTGGGAGGAGGCACAAAGAGGGTGTACCCACCCTCAGGGCTAGTAGCCATTGGCTACTAACCCCCCAGACCTAAACACGCCCTTAAATTTAGTATTTAAGGGCTACCCTGAACCCTAGAAAATTAGATTCCTGCAACTACAAGAAGAGGGACTGCCTAGCTGAAAAACCCCTGCAGAGGAAGACCAGAAGACGACAACTGCCTTGGCTCCAGAAACTCACCGGCCTGTCTCCTGCCTTCCAAAGATCCTGCTCCAGCGACGCCTTCCAAAGGGACCAGCGACCTCGACATCCTCTGAGGACTGCCCCTGCTTCGAAAAGACAAGAAACTCCCGAGGACAGCGGACCTGCTCCAAGAAAAGCTGCAACTTTGTTTCCAGCAGCTTTAAAGAACCCTGCAAGCTCCCCGCAAGAAGCGTGAGACTTGCAACACTGCACCCGGCGACCCCGACTCGGCTGGTGGCGATCCAACACCTCAGGAGGGACCCCAGGACTACTCTAAGACTGTGAGTACAAAAACCTGTCCCCCCTGAGCCCCCACAGCGCCGCCTGCAGAGGGAATCCCGAGGCTTCCCCTGACCGCGACTCTTTGAATCCTAAGTCCCGACACCTGGGAAAGACCCTGCACCCGCAGCCCCCAGGACCTGAAGGACCGGACTTTCACTGGAGGAGTGACCCCCAGGAGTCCCTCTCCCTTGACCAAGTGGAGGTTTCCCCGAGGAACCCCCCCCTTGCCTGCCTGCAGCGCTGAAGAGATCCCTAGATCTCCCATTGACTTCCATTACAAACCCGACGCTGGTTTCTACACTGCACCCGGCCGCCCCCGCGCTGCTGAGGGTGAAATTTCTGTGTGGGCTTGTGTCCCCCCCGGTGCCCTACAAAACCCCCCTGGTCTGCCCTCCGAAGACGCGGGTACTTACCTGCAAGCAGACCGGAACCGGGGCACCCCCTTCTCTCCATTCTAGCCTATGTGTTTTGGGCACCACTTTGAACTCTGCACCTGACCGGCCCTGAGCTGCTGGTGTGGTGACTTTGGGGTTGCTCTGAACCCCCAACGGTGGGCTACCTTGGACCAAGAACTAAGCCCTGTAAGTGTCGTACTTACCTGGTTAACCTAACAAATACTTACCTCCCCTAGGAACTGTGAAAATTGCACTAAGTGTCCACTTTTAAAACAGCTATTTGTGAATAACTTGAAAAGTATACATGCAATTTTGATGATTTGAAGTTCCTAAAGTACTTACCTGCAATACCTTTCGAATGAGATATTACATGTAGAATTTGAACCTGTGGTTCTTAAAATAAACTAAGAAAAGATATTTTTCTATACAAAAACCTATTGGCTGGATTTGTCTCTGAGTGTGTGTACCTCATTTATTGCCTATGTGTATGTACAACAAATGCTTAACACTACTCCTTGGATAAGCCTACTGCTCGACCACACTACCACAAAATAGAGCATTAGTATTATCTCTTTTTGCCACTATCTTACCTCTAAGGGGAACCCTTGGACTCTGTGCATACTATTCCTTACTTTGAAATAGTGCATACAGAGCCAACTTCCTACATTGGTGGATCAGCGGTGGGGTACAAGACTTTGCATTTGCTGGACTACTCAGCCAATACCTGATCACACGACAAATTCCAAAATTGTCATTAGAAATTCATTTTTGCAATTTGAAATTTTTCTAAATTCTTAAAAGTCCTGCTAGGGCCTTGTGTGTTAAGTCCCTGTTTAGCATTGTCTTTTAGAGTTTAAAAGTTTGTTAAAAGTTTGAAATTAGATTCTAGAAACAGTTTTAGATTCTCTAAAAAGTCTTCCAACTTTTAGCAAAATAATGTCTGATACAGAGATGAATGTGGTGGAACTCGACACCACACCTTACCTCCATCTTAAGATGAGGGAGCTAAGGTCTCTCTGTAATATCAAAAAAATAACCATTGGCTCCAGACCTACCAAAATTCAGCTCCAGGAGCTGTTGGCAGAGTTTGAAAAAGCCAACCCCTCTGATGATGACCTCACAGAGGAAGAAATTAGTGACTTGGAGGCCAATGTCCCTCCTCCAGTCCTAAATAGAGAGAACAGGACCCCTCAAGTCCTGTCTCCAACTGTGTTAGTCAGAAATAGTGAGTCCCTCACAGGAGGGTCCCACATTTCTGAAATCACTGAGGATGCTCTCAGTGAAGATGACCTCCTGTTAGCCAGGATGGCCAAAAGATTGGCTTTAGAGAGACAGCTCCTAGCCATAGAAAGGGAAAGACAAGAGATGGGCCTAGGACCCATCAATGGTGGCAGCAATATAAATAGGGTCAGAGATTCTCATGACATGTTAAAAATCCCCAAAGGGATTGTGACAAAATTTGAAGATGGTGATGACATCACCAAGTGGTTCACAGCTTTTGAGAGGGCTTGTGTAACCAGAAAAGTGAACAGATCTCACTGGGGTGCTCTCCTTTGGGAAATGTTCACTGGAAAGTGTAGGGATAGACTCCTCACACTCTCTGGAAAAGATGCAGAATCTTATGACCTCATGAAGGGTACCCTGATTGAGGGCTTTGGATTCTCCACTGAGGAGTACAGGATTAGGTTCAGGGGGGCTCAAAAATCCTCGAGCCAGACCTGGGTTGACTTTGTTGACTACTCAGTGAAAACACTAGATGGTTGGATTCAAGGCAGTGGTGTAAATGATTATGATGGGCTGTACAATTTATTTGTGAAAGAACACCTATTGAGTAATTGTTTCAATGATAAACTGCATCAGCATCTGGTAGACCTAGGACCAATTTCTCCCCAAGAATTGGGAAAGAAGGCGGACCATTGGGTCAAGACAAGGGTGTCCAAGACTTCAACAGGGGGTGACCAAAAGAAAGGGGTCACAAAGACTCCCCAGGGGAAGGGTGATGAGACAGCCAAAACTAAAAATAGTAAAGAGTCTTCTACAGGCCCCCAAAAACCTGCACAGGAGGGTGGGCCCAGAGCCTCTTCACAAAACAATGGGTACAAGGGTAAAAACTTTGATCCCAAAAAGGCCTGGTGTCATAGCTGTAAACAGCATGGACACCAAACTGGAGACAAGGCCTGTCCCAAGAAAGGTTCCACTCCAAACTCCCATCCAGGTAACACTGGTATGGCTAGTCTCCAAGTGGGATCAACAGTGTGCCCAGAGCAAATCAGGGTCCACACTGAAGCTACTCTAGTTTCTGAGGGTGGGGTGGATTTAGCCACACTAGCTGTCTGGCCGCCTAACATGCAAAAATACAGACAGCAACTCTTAATTAATGGGACTAGAATAGAGGGCCTGAGGGATACAGGTGCCAGTGTCACCATGGTGACAGAGAAACTGGTTTCCCCTGGCCAATACCTGACTGGAAAAACTTACACAGTCACCAACGCTGACAATCAGAGAAAAGTACATCCCATGGCAATGGTTACTTTAGAATGGGGAGGGGTCAATGGCCTGAAACAGGTGGTGGTCTCCTCAAATATCCCAGTGGACTGTCTGCTTGGAAATGACCTGGAGTCCTCAGCATGGGCTGAGGTAGAACTAAAAACCCATGCAGCAATGCTGGGCATCCCTGAACTGGTGTGTGTGAAAACAAGAGCACAATGCAAGGCACAGGGTGAACAAGTAGAGCTGGAGTCTGGAAGAATGGCCCAGCCTACCAAGAGAACAGGAAAGTCAGTTGGGAAACCAACTACAACACAGCAAAAGAAAGGGAACCTCTCTTCTCAGGAAGAAGTTCTGCCCTCTGAGGGAACTGAGCCTTTGGAGCTTGAACCTTATCAGGTTGAGCTCTTAGGCCCAGGGGGACCCTCAAGGGAGGAGCTGTGTAAGGGACAAGAAACCTGTCCCTCTCTTGAAGGCCTTAGGCAGCAAGCTGCTGAAGAGTCCAAAGGCAAGAAAAATGGAACGCATAGGGTCTATTGGGAAGATGGACTCCTGTACACTGAGGCCAGAGACCCCAAACCTGGTGCCACTAGGAGAGTGGTAGTGCCTCAGCTGTTCAGGAAGTTCATCCTAACATTGGCCCATGACATTCCCCTTGCTGGACATTTGGGACAAACCAAGACGTGGGAGAGGTTAGTCAACCACTTCTACTGGCCCAATATGTCCAACATGGTTAAGGAGTTTTGCCTCTCCTGCCCCACCTGTCAAGCCAGTGGTAAGACAGGTGGACATCCAAAGGCCCCCCTCATTCCACTTCCAGTGGTGGGGGTTCCCTTTGAAAGAGTGGGTGTGGACATAGTTGGTCCACTAGAACCTCCCACAGCCTCAGGAAATATGTATATCCTGGTAGTAGTGGATCATGCTACCAGGTATCCTGAAGCTATTCCCCTTAGGTCGACTACTGCCCCTGCAGTAGCCAAGGCCCTCATTGGTATCTTTACCAGAGTGGTTTTCCCTAAGGAGGTGGTGTCTGACAGAGGTACCAACTTCATGTCAGCATACCTAAAGCACATGTGGAATGAGTGTGGGGTGACTTATAAATTCACTACACCATACCATCCACAAACTAATGGCTTAGTTGAGAGATTCAACAAGACATTAAAGGGCATGATCATGGGGCTCCCAGAAAAACTCAAAAGGAGATGGGATGTCCTCTTGCCATGCCTGCTTTTCGCTTACAGAGAGGTGCCACAGAAGGGAGTAGGATTCTCACCCTTTGAACTTCTGTTTGGTCATCCTGTAAGGGGACCACTTGCTCTTGTTAAAGAAGGCTGGGAGAGACCTCTCCATGAGCCAAAACAAGACATAGTGGACTATGTACTTGGCCTTCGCTCTAGAATGGCAGAGTACATGGAAAAGGCAACCAAAAACCTTGAGGCTAGCCAACAACTCCAGAAGTTTTGGTATGACCAAAAGGCTGCACTGGTTGAGTTCCAACCAGGGCAGAAAGTCTGGGTTCTGGAGCCTGTGGCTCCCAGGGCACTCCAGGACAAATGGAGTGGCCCTTACCCAGTACTAGAAAGGAAGAGTCAGGTCACCTACCTGGTGGACCTGGGCACAAGCAGGAGCCCCAAGAGGGTGATCCATGTGAACCGCCTTAAGCTCTTCCATGACAGGGCTGATGTCAATCTGTTGATGGTAACAGATGAGGATCAGGAGGCAGAGAGTGAACCTCTCCCTGATCTTCTGTCATCAGACCCAAAAGATGGCACAGTAGATGGAGTGATCTACTCAGACACCCTCTCTGGCCAACAGCAAGCTGATTGTAGGAGAGTCCTACAACAGTTTCCTGAACTCTTCTCCTTAACCCCTGGTCAGACACACCTGTGTACCCATGATGTGGACACAGGAGACAGCATGCCTGTCAAGAACAAAATCTTTAGACAATCTGACCATGTTAAGGAAAGCATCAAGGTGGAAGTCCACAAGATGCTGGAATTGGGAGTAATTGAGCGCTCTGACAGCCCCTGGGCTAGCCCAGTGGTCTTAGTCCCCAAACCTCACACCAAAGATGGAAAGAAAGAGATGAGGTTTTGTGTGGACTACAGAGGGCTCAATTCTGTCACCAAGACAGATGCTCATCCAATTCCAAGAGCTGATGAGCTCATAGATAAATTAGGTGCTGCCAAATTCCTAAGTACCTTTGACTTGACAGCAGGGTACTGGCAAATAAAAATGGCACCTGGAGCAAAAGAGAAAACAGCATTCTCCACACCTGATGGGCATTATCAGTTTACTGTTATGCCCTTTGGTTTAAAGAATGCCCCTGCCACCTTCCAAAGGTTGGTGAATCAAGTCCTTGCTGGCTTGGAGTCCTTTAGCACAGCTTATCTTGATGATATTGCTGTCTTTAGCTCCACCTGGCAGGATCACCTGGTCCACCTGAAGAAGGTTTTGAAGGCTCTGCAATCTGCAGGCCTCTCTATCAAGGCATCCAAATGCCAGATAGGGCAGGGAACTGTGGTTTACTTGGGCCACCTTGTAGGTGGAGGCCAAGTTCAGCCACTCCAACCCAAGATCCAGACTATTCTGGACTGGGTAGCTCCAAAAACCCAGACTCAAGTCAGGGCATTCCTTGGCTTGACTGGGTATTACAGGAGGTTTGTGAAGGGATATGGATCCATTGTGACAGCCCTCACTGAACTCACCTCCAAGAAAATGCCCAAGAAAGTGAACTGGACTGTGTAATGCCAACATGCCTTTGACACCCTGAAACAAGCAATGTGCTCAGCACCAGTTCTAAAAGCTCCAGATTATTCTAAGCAGTTCATTGTGCAGACTGATGCCTCTGAACATGGGATAGGGGCAGTTTTGTCCCAAACAAATGATGATGGCCTTGACCAGCCTGTTGCTTTCATTAGCAGGAGGTTACTCCCCAGGGAGCAGCGTTGGAGTGCCATTGAGAGGGAGGCCTTTGCTGTGGTTTGGTCCCTGAAGAAGCTGAGACCATTCCTCTTTGGGACTCACTTCCTAGTTCAAACTGACCACAGACCTCTCAAATGGCTGATGCAAATGAAAGGTGAAAATCCTAAACTGTTGAGGTGGTCCATCTCCCTACAGGGAATGGACTTTATAGTGGAACACAGACCTGGGACTGCCCATGCCAATGCAGATGGCCTTTCCAGGTTCTTCCACTTAGAAAATGAAGACTCTCTTGGGAAAGGTTAGTCTCATCCTCTTTCGTTTGGGGGGGGGTTGTGTAAGGAAATGCCTCCTTGGCATGGTTGCCCCCTGACTTTTTGCCTTTGCTGATGCTATGTTTACAATTGAAAGTGTGCTGAGGCCTGCTAACCAGGCCCCAGCACCAGTGTTCTTTCCCTAACCTGTACTTTTGTATCCACAATTGGCAGACCCTGGCATCCAGATAAGTCCCTTGTAACTGGTACTTCTAGTACCAAGGGCCCTAATGCCAAGGAAGGTCTCTAAGGGCTGCAGCATATCTTATGCCACCCTGGAGACCTCTCACTCAGCACAGACACACTGCTTACCAGCTTGTGTGTGCTAGTGAGGACAAAACGAGTAAGTCGACATGGCACTCCCCTCAGGGTGCCATGCCAGCCTCTCACTGCCTATGCAGTATAGGTAAGACACCCCTCTAGCAGGCCTTACAGCCCTAAGGCAGGGTGCACTATACCATAGGTGAGGGTACCAGTGCATGAGCATGGTACCCCTACAGTGTCTAAACAAAACCTTAGACATTGTAAGTGCAGGGTAGCCATAAGAGTATATGGTCTGGGAGTCTGTCAAACACGAACTCCACAGCACCATAATGGCTACACTGAAAACTGGGAAGTTTGGTATCAAACTTCTCAGCACAATAAATGCACACTGATGCCAGTATACATTTTATTGTAAAATACACCACAGAGGGCACCTTAGAGGTGCCCCCTGAAACTTAACCGACTGTCTGTGTAGGCTGACTAGTTCCAGCAGCCTGCCACACCAGAGACATGTTGCTGGCCCCATGGGGAGAGTGCCTTTGTCACTCTGAGGCCAGTAACAAAGCCTGCACTGGGTGGAGATGCTAACACCTCCCCCAGGCAGGAGCTGTGACACCTGGCGGTGAGCCTCAAAGGCTCACCCCTTTGTCACAGCCCAGCAGGGCACTCCAGCTTAGTGGAGTTGCCCGCCCCCTCCGGCCACGGCCCCCACTTTTGGCGGCAAGGCTGGAGGGAACAAAGAAAGCAACAAGGAGGAGTCACTGGCCAGTCAGGACAGCCCCTAAGGTGTCCTGAGCTGAGGTGACTCTGACTTTTAGAAATCCTCCATCTTGCAGATGGAGGATTCCCCAATAGGGTTAGGATTGTGACCCCCTCCCCTTGGGAGGAGGCACAAAGAGGGTGTACCCACCCTCAGGGCTAGTAGCCATTGGCTACTAACCCCCCAGACCTAAACACGCCCTTAAATTTAGTATTTAAGGGCTACCCTGAACCCTAGAAAATTAGATTCCTGCAACTACAAGAAGAGGGACTGCCTAGCTGAAAAACCCCTGCAGAGGAAGACCAGAAGACGACAACTGCCTTGGCTCCAGAAACTCACCGGCCTGTCTCCTGCCTTCCAAAGATCCTGCTCCAGCGACGCCTTCCAAAGGGACCAGCGACCTCGACATCCTCTGAGGACTGCCCCTGCTTCGAAAAGACAAGAAACTCCCGAGGACAGCGGACCTGCTCCAAGAAAAGCTGCAACTTTGTTTCCAGCAGCTTTAAAGAACCCTGCAAGCTCCCCGCAAGAAGCGTGAGACTTGCAACACTGCACCCGGCGACCCCGACTCGGCTGGTGGCGATCCAACACCTCAGGAGGGACCCCAGGACTACTCTAAGACTGTGAGTACAAAAACCTGTCCCCCCTGAGCCCCCACAGCGCCGCCTGCAGAGGGAATCCCGAGGCTTCCCCTGACCGCGACTCTTTGAATCCTAAGTCCGACACCTGGGAGAGACCCTGCACCCGCAGCCCCCAGGACCTGAAGGACCGGACTTTCACTGGAGGAGTGACCCCCAGGAGTCCCTCTCCCTTGACCAAGTGGAGGTTTCCCCGAGGAACCCCCCCCTTGCCTGCCTGCAGCGCTGAAGAGATCCCTAGATCTCCCATTGACTTCCATTACAAACCTGACGCTGGTTTCTACACTGCACCCGGCCGCCCCCGCGCTGCTGAGGGTGAAATTTCTGTGTGGGCTTGTGTCCCCCCCGGTGCCCTACAAAACCCCCCTGGTCTGCCCTCCGAAGACGCGGGTACTTACCTGCAAGCAGACCGGAACCGGGGCACCCCCTTCTCTCCATTCTAGCCTATGTGTTTTGGGCACCACTTTGAACTCTGCACCTGACCGGCCCTGAGCTGCTGGTGTGGTGACTTTGGGGTTGCTCTGAACCCCCAACGGTGGGCTACCTTGGACCAAGAACTAAGCCCTGTAAGTGTCGTACTTACCTGGTTAACCTAACAAATACTTACCTCCCCTAGGAACTGTGAAAATTGCACTGTGTCCACTTTTAAAACAGCTATTTGTGAATAACTTGAAAAGTATACATGCAATTTTGATGATTTGAAGTTCCTAAAGTACTTACCTGCAATACCTTTCGAATGAGATATTACATGTAGAATTTGAACCTGTGGTTCTTAAAATAAACTAAGAAAAGATATTTTTCTATACAAAAACCTATTGGCTGGATTTGTCTCTGAGTGTGTGTACCTCATTTATTGCCTATGTGTATGTACAACAAATGCTTAACACTACTCCTTGGATAAGCCTACTGCTCGACCACACTACCACAAAATAGAGCATTAGTATTATCTCTTTTTGCCACTATCTTACCTCTAAGGGGAACCCTTGGACTCTGTGCATACTATTCCTTACTTTGAAATAGTGCATACAGAGCCAACTTCCTACAGGGGGTTTAGAGGGTCCTATACAGGACAATATTTCAGAAGCAGAAATACATTTCAAACCTCAAAGCAAACCACAACACAAACCAAACAGTGATTTCCTTACCACCCTTCCACTCCACACTTCTCCTGTGGGGGGAAGACTACAGCAATTCCACTCTCATTGGCAAAATATAACCACAGACAATTATCCACAGTGGCTGTTGCCTAGAATTAATATCCACCCCTCCAAACATTCCACCGAGAAACCATAGGTTGTCTCCAGAACACTCTGCTCTGTTGCAACAAGAGGTACAATCTCTATTCAAAGCAAGCAATAGAATTAGTTCCACATTCTCAACAAGGACCAGAAATAGACTCCCTATACTTCCTCATCCCCAAAAAAGACTGCACTCAGGCCGTATTAGACCTCAGGCCCCTCAATTTGTACATCCTGTCAGAACATTTTCACATAATTACTCTACAAGATATTATTCCACTAGTACAAAAACAAGATTACATGACTGCTTTAGATATCAAAGATGCGTACTTCCACATACCCATCCATCCAGCTCACAGAAAATACCTCAGGTTTGTCATAGCAGGAAAACATTACCAGTTCAAATTGTTGCCATTCGGCATAACAGCAGCTCCAAGAGTGTTCACAAAATGTCTAGCAGTAGTAGCAGTCTACTTAAGAAGACAGCACATCCACGTCTTTCCATATCTAGACGGCTGGCTAATAAAATCAAACAATTTTGCACAATGCCAACAACACGCTTGTGATGTGATAGAAACCTTTCATACCCTAGGTTTCACTCTCAATTATCAAAAATCACATCTTCAACCCACACAAGTACAACCGTACCTAGGTGCTATCCTAAATACTCAAAAGGCCCTAGCTTATCCAAATACACAAGGATACAAGCTTTTCAAAATTTCATACCACAAATACAGCAAAATCAACATTATACTGTAAGGTTTATCATGAGAATACTAGGAATGATGGCATCTTGCCTAGCCATAGTTCCTCATGCAAGACTAAACATGAGGCCCGTACAACCGTGCCTCTCACAACAATGGTCTCAGGCACATGGTCAGCTTGAAGATCTAGTGTTGATGGACTGCCAAACACATATGTCCTTTTAATGGTGGAATCACAAGAATCTAATGAAGGGGCGGTCATTCCAGGACCCTGTGCCTCAGACCATAATAACAGACGCATCAACGATCGGTTGGGGAGCTCACCTCAACAATCAGACCATTCAAGGGCAATGGGATGCACAACAGAAATGGCTTCGTATAAACCACCTAGAACTATTAGCTGTATTTCTCGCTCTAAAAGCGTTTCAACCTCTTCTCAAACAGAACATTGTTCTCATAAAAACAGACAACCATGTATTACCTCAACAAACAGGGCGGGACGCACTCCTCTCAGCTGTCCCTCCTAGCCCAAATAATATGGAAATGGGCAAGTCACAATCATATTAATCTATTAGCACAATACATTCCAGGGATAGACAATCAGCTAGCAGATCTCCTAAGCAGAAATCACCAACAAACACACGAATGGGAAATTCACTCCCCAAGTACTTCAAAAGTACTTTCAAAAGTGGGGAACACCAGAGATAGACCTATTCACAACAAGCAAAAACACAAAATGCCTAAACTTCACATCCAGACACCCACATCCTATATCCAAGGGCAATGCTCTGTGGATCAATTGGTCAGGGATATTTGCTTACGCTTTCCCCCCCTCTCCCACTCCTCCCCTTTCTGGTCAACAAACTGCGTCAAACATCACTTACCATGATTCTAATAGCACCAACATGGGCACGTCAGCACTGGTACACAACACTCCTAGATTTGTCTGTAGTACCCCATTCCAAACTCCCAAACAGACCAGATCTGTTAACTTAGAACAAAGGTCAAATCAGACATCCAAATTCCAATGCTCTCAATCTAGCGATTTGACTCCTGGAGTCATAGAATTTGGTTACCTAAAACTTCCACTACAATGTATGGAAGTGATAAAACAAGCATGTAAACCTACTACTAGACAATGCTGCGCAAACAAGTGGAAAATATTTGTATACTACTGTCAGTCTAAAAACACTGACCCTCTTACAGCATCCATACAAGATATTGTATGTTATTTACTTCATTTACAAAAGTCAAATTTGGCTTTCTCATCCATCAAAATACCTCTCTGCAATATCTGCATACTTACAGAATATTCAACATACTTCTCTCTTCAGAATTCCTGTTATTAAAGCCTCAGTGGAGGGATTTTAACGCATTATTCCACCTAGTACACCACCTGTTCCATCATGGAATTTAAATATTGTACTGACTAGACTCATAGGCCCATCCTTTGAACCCATGCACTCTTGTCAAATACAATACTTAACATGGAAAGTCGCTTTACTTGTAGCTATTACTTCTTTAAGAAGGATTAGTGAAATACAAGCCTTCACACTTGAAGAACCTTTTTTTCCAAGTGCATAAACATAAAGTTATACTTAGAACAAATCCTTTAATTTCTACCATAGGTAGTATCTCCTTTTCACGTCAACCAAACCGTGGAATTGCCAGTCTTCTTCCCTCAGCCAGACTCTGTGGCAGAAATAACTCTTCATACCCTAGATCTTAAAAGAGCTCTAATGTACTATATAGACAGAACAAAAGATTTCAGGAAAACAAAACAACTTTTCGTTGCTTTCCAATAAACACATAAAGGCAACCCTATATCAAAACAAGGTTTAGCTAGATGGATTGTTAGATGCATACAAACAGGCTACATCAAAGCAAAAAAACAACTTTTGATTACTCCTAGAGCACATTCTACAAGAAAGAAAGATGCGTCAATGGCATTCTTAGGGAACATACCAATGGTTGATATATGTAAAGCAACCACATGGTCAACTTCTCATACATTTACAAAACACTACTGTGTTGATGTTTTTTCACAGCAACAAGCCACTGTAGGCCAGGCTGTCTTAAGAACACTATTTCAAACAACTTCAACTCCTACAGGCTGGCCACCGCTTTTTTGGGAAGACTAACTGCTTTGTTGTCTATGCATAGCATGTGTATCTGCAGCTACACATGCCATTGAACGGAAAATGTCACTTACCCAGTGTACATCTGTTTGTGCCATGTAGTGCTGCAGATTCACATTCACACTCCCTCCTCCCTGGAAGCCTGTAGTCGGGGTCTGTAATCTGTGTTTATCACCAGAACACAGGGAGGATACTTGCGAGGCTTGTTGAGCGTTTCGATCTAAAAAAAAACTACGTGATCGAGCGAGAAGACTACAAATGGCATCGACACCGAGAGAGCAACTCGACGTCGGAGGAGGAAAAAATTTCCATCCAGGGATCAGACTCGGATGAATCCAAAAGTGATCGAATCTCGACGGTGCAGCGAACAGTGAGTAAACCTGCCCCGTCCAAAACTCACACAAAGATTTTCAAGGCCAAGGGGATGCCACCGCCAGCAGGCCATGGCTTAACCCATCGAAAAGAAGGTGACCAAACATCGGCACCGAAAAAGGGCAATTTGCCAAAGACTTCCGACTCCGGTCGAGATTCCGGCACCGAACGATCTCGACACCGAGAGTTCGACTCACCCAAAGTGAGAAAAACAGCATCGGAACCGAAAAAGACATTTCGGAAACATCAGTACCGAAAAAAACTGCTTCGGAGCCGAAAAGAAGCTCTTGCACAGAAGAGCAAGGACTTTCCAGCCAAATGAAAGAACAACATAGGTTTGAGAAGGAAATAAGTATGGACGAACCGGACCATACACAGAGGAGGTTGCATATCCAGAAAGAGACTGGAAAAATACAAACTCTCCCTCCAATTAAGACCAAAAGAAAACTGGCATTTCAGGAGACAGAAATGCAGGCGAAGGTGGCTAGAGAAAAATCCCCACCACCAAGGTTTTCACCACAACCTTCACCACCACACTCACCACAACTGTCTCCAGTGGGAACACCTCCAATGCAGTCACCTACGCATACAGGGATGACACAGGTTGATCCTGATGCATGGGACTTGTATGATGCACCAGTATCAGATAACAGTCCGGATTGTTACCCAACAAAGCTGTCACCTCCAGAAGACAGTACTGCATATACGCAGGTACTATCAAGGGCAGCTACGTTACACAACGTAGCAATGCATGCTGAGCCAATAGAGGATGATTTCCTGTTCAACACCTTGGCATCCACCCACGCTTCCTACCAAGGTCTGCCAATGCTCCCGGGTATGCTCAAACATGCAAAACAAGTATTCCAGGAGCCCGTTAAAAAAAAGGGCTATCACGCCTAGGGTGGAGAAGTACAAGCCTCCCCCAACGGATCCTGTGTTCATAACACAACAACTTACACCAACTTACACCAGACTCAGTGGTTGTAGGAGCAGCAAGAAAGAGAGCAAACTCTCAATCCTCAGGAGACGCACCACCGCCTGACAAAGAGAGTAGAAAGTTTGACACAGCGGGTAAACGAGTGGCAGCACAAGCAGCCAATCAAAGGCGGATCGCTAATTCGCAAGCCCTACTTGCTCGCTACGACAGGGCACACTGGGACGAGATGCAACACATCATACAACACTTGCCCAAAGAACACCAGAGACGTGCCCAGCAGGTTGTGGAAGAAGGACAGGCAATATCCAACAACCAAATAAGGTCCGCACTAGACTCTGCAGACACGGCAGCACGAACGGTCAACACTGCAGTAACCATTCGCAGGCATGCATGGTTAAGAAGCTCTGGATTCAAGCCAGAAATCCAACATGCGGTGTTGAACATGCCATTTAACCAAGAACAGTTGTTTGGGCCGGAAGTGGACACAGCAATTGAAAAGTTGAAAAAAGATACGGACACGGCCAAAGCCATGGGCGCACTCTACTCCCCACAAGTCAGAGGCGCATTTAGGAAGCCACAATTCAGAGGAGGTTTTCGAATGCAAACACCAGAGCCTTCTACCTCTCAAACCAGACCCACCTATCAGGCACAATACCAAAGGGGAGGGCTTTGTGGCTCCTATAGAGGAGGACAATTCCCAAGAGGAAGGGGAAAGTTCCAGACCCCCAAAACAAGCCAGACCAAACAGTGACTTCAATGTCACAAAACCCCAGCACTTATCACCAGTGGGGGGGTGGCGGGGGAGACTGACCGCATACTATCAAAACTGGACACACATAACCACAGACGCATGGGTCCTAGCCATTATCCAACATGGTTATTGCATAGAATTCTCAAATTTTCCCACCAGATGTGCCACCAAGAGCACACATTCTGTCCAAACAACACTTAGGCCTATTACAAATAGAAGTACAAGCACTATTACAAAAACAAGCAATAGAGCTAGTACCCAACCATCAGAAAGGAACAGGCGTCTACTAACTATATTTCCTAATTCCAAAAAAAGACAAAACGTTAAGACCTATCTTAGATCTCAGAACACTGAATCTCTTCATCAAATCAGACCACTTCCACATGGTAACACTTCAAGACGTGGTTCCCTTACTAAAAAAGGAGGACTACATGTCAACATTGGATCTCAAGGATGCGTACTTTCAAATACCCATCCATCCTTCTCACAGAAAATACTTAAGGTTTGTAATACACGGCATACACTATCAATTCAAAGTGTTACCATTCGGGATAACAACAGCCCCAAGGGTATTCACAAAATGCCTAGCAGTAGTAGCTGCTCACATAAGGAGACAGCACATGCACGTATTCCCATATTTAGACAACTGGCTAATAAAAACCAACACTCAACAACAGTGTCTTCTTCACACGCAATATGTCACTGAAACTCTACACAAACTAGGGTTCTCTATAAATTACCAGAAATCACATCTGCAACCATCCCAAATACAACAATACTTGGGAACAACACTCAACACACAAAGGGCAATTGCCACTCCAAGCCCACAAAGGGTCCAAGCGTTCCAAAATATAACATCAAGCATACAGTCAAACCAACACTGCCCAGTAAGGTTTGTAATGAAACTTCTAGGCATGATGTCTTCACGCATAGCCATTGACCCAAATGCAAGATTACACATGCGGCCCTTACAACAGTGCCTAGCAAAACAATGGACACAAGCACAGGGTCAACTTCAAGATCTAGTGTTGATAGACCGCCAAACACACTTCTCGCTTCAATGGTGGAACCCTATAAATTGAAACAAAGGGCGGCCATTCCAAGACCCAGTGCCACAAGCTGTTATCACAACAGATGCTTCCATGATAGGGTGGGGAGCACACCTCAACAAGCACAGCATACAGGGTCAATGGGACAATCAACAAAAACAACTTCACATAAATCATTTGGAACTGCTAGCAGTGTTTCTAGCACTAAAAGTATTTCAACCACTGATAGCCCGCAAACACATTCTTGTCAAAACAGACATGACAACAATGTATTATCTCAACAAAAAAGGGGGGGGACACACTCGTCACAACTGTATCTCTTAACACAAAAGATTTGGCATTGAGCAATTCACAATCACATTCGCCTGATAGCACAATACATACCAGGCATTCAGAACCAGTTAGCCGACAATCTCAGTCGAGGTCACCAGCAAACTCACGAATGGGAAATTCATCCCCAGATCCTACAGGATCACTTCCTCCGCTGGGGAACACCAAACATAGACCTATTTGCAACAAAAGAAAACAGAAAATGCCAAAACTTTGGGTACAGGTACCCACACCCTCAATCCAAGGGCAATGCACTATGGATCAGTTGGTCAGGGATATTTGCTTACGCTTTTCCCCCTCTCCCACTCATTCCTTATCTGGTCAACAAACTAAGTCAAAACAAACTCAAACTAATACTCACAGCACCAACCTGGGCTCGCTAACCGTGGTACACAACATTGTTGGACTTATCAGTAGTACCTCACATCAAATTACCAAAAATACCAGATCTGTTAACACAACACAAACAACAGATCAGACACCCCAATCCAGCATCGCTCAATCTAGCAAGTCTTAGAATTCGGACATTTAAACCTTACACAAGAATGTATGGAGGTCATTAAAAAAGCTAGAAAACCTACAACAAGACATCGTTACGCAAACAAATGGAAAAGATTTGTTTGCTACTGCCACACTAATCACATTCAACCACTACATGCCTCCACAAAGGACATTGTAAGCTACTTATTACACTTACAAAAGTCTAATCTAGCATTCTCTTCCATTAAAATACATCTCACTGCAATATCTGCCTATCTGCAGATTACACATACAACATCGCTTTTTAGAATCCCAGTCATTAAAGCTTTTATGGAGGGACTAAAAAGAATCATACCCCCAAGGACACCACCAGTACCTTTGTGGAACCTTAACATTGTATTAACACGACTCATGGGACCACCATTCGAACCCATGCACTCTTCTGAAATACAGTACTTAACTTGGAAAGTAGCCTTTCTAATAGCTATCACATCACTTAGAAGAGTAAATGATATTCAAGCATTTACTATTCAAGAACCCTTTATACAAATACACAAACGTAAAGTGGTTCTCCGTACAAATCCCAATTTCTTACCAAAAGTCATATCACCATTCCACCTAAACCAAACGGTGGAACTCCCAGTCTTCTTTCCGCAACCAGACTCAGTAGCCGAAAGAGCCTTGCATACATTAGACATAAAAAGAGCAGTAATGTATTACATTGACAGAACAGAACATTTTCGTAAAACAAAACAATTGTTTGTAGTCTTCCAAAAACATCATGCAGGTAATCCTATATCCAAACAAGGCATCACCAGATGGATAGTTAAATGTATTCAAACTTGCTATATTAAAGCAAAAAGAGATTTACCTATTGCACCAAGAGCACATTTCACTAGGAAGAAAGGCGCCACAATGGCTTTTCTTGGGAATATACCTATAACAGAAATTTGTAAGGCAGCCACCTGGTCTACGCCTCATACATTTACTATGCATTACTGTGTAGATGTGTTAGCAACACAACAAGCCACAGTAGGACAGGCTGTATTAAGAACATTATTTCAAACAACTTCAACTCCTACAGGCTAAACCACCGCTTTTTTGGGGGGAGATTATTGCTTATTAGTCTATACACAGCATGTGTATCTGCAGCTACACATGCCATCGAACGGGAAATGTCACTTACCCAGTGTACATCTGTTCGTGGCATGAGACGCTGCAGATTCACATGCGTCCTCCCACCTCCCCGGGAGCCTGTAGCCGTTATTAGTTGACTGAAAATTGTAAATTTGTAAATAAATATTCTTTTGATACACACTATGTACATACATACCTACTCTATTGCATGAGCACATCTAGTATACTCACAACTCCTACCTCACCCTCTGCGGGGAAAACAATCTAAGATGGAGTCGACGCCCATGCGCAATGGAGCCGAAAGGGAGGAGTCCCTCGGTCTCGTGACTCGAAAAGACTTCTTCGAAGAAAAACAACTTGTAACACTCCGAGCCCAACACTAAATGGCAGGATAATGCACAGCATGTAAATCTGCAGCGTCTCATGCCACGAACAGATGTACACTGGGTAAGTGACATTTTCCATATATATAGACTACCACAACTTTGTCAACAGAAGCACATTTAACGTGGAATTCTCTTTAGTACTGTATGCTGGATCAGACAAAAAAACAAGCAACAAGATTATGCAGTTAAAAGAAATGACTACCAATTAGAGCAATACATTTTCATCAGTAAATTTAGCAAAAGGGCCTATGATCCAAAAACCCTACAAGAAAGAACAAGTGAAATTGAGTAAAGAACTCCTAATAACAATCAAAATTAATGGTTATGACCTCGCTGTTGGATTTATACCTAGGTTCCCCATCTACAGAACCAGAAAGGTTTGGAACGTCCTCAGACCGGACAACGATCTTAACATGTTTGACATAAACCTCTAATAACCAATAGCCATGCAAGAACAATAGGCAATATAGTCACGAAAGTGATCCTATTTCATATGCAGACATGAAAATAAAATGAACCACAACAGCACATGGTTGCTGTAACTGTGTATGTTGCCCGTGGGTAGGAGATAAGACAATGTTTAGTAGCCATAGTAAACCCAAAGTTTTCTCTATATCTTCTGAACACTTCATATTGTGTATACTTAATTGTATTGTATTGTAATAGTATTTATATAGCGCTTACTACCCCTGATGAGACGTCAAAGCGCTTTTTGACGAGTAGCACGCTTTCCGGAACCCAAAAATTCACTGTATTTAGAGAACATATTCTAAGATTTTTAAAAAAGTATTTTGGATTCATTCCTTCAATACCATTAAAGAAGCTTCAAATACCGATTGTCAACTGCACTATTTTTAGACTAATACCAATAGGAAATAAGAATTCATTAGTCATGCCTTTACGAAAGTCAACATAGATTAGTCAAAAGTTACTACTGCCAGTGTGCTAGTAAGTATAGAGAGATTTGGGTTTAAAGTGGGTTGATATATGCCACCATAAAAATGTAATCTACGTTAAACGCAAAGTCTGTTTTTATATTAGAATATAAACAGGTAAAGTATGTAATTCTGAAAGCATAAATACTGTTTCCATAATTTAAATAAAAGTCTCTTTCATAACATTAAAATGAATTTGCCGTTCATAAATCTGACTGAAGAATTACAACTGCCAAAATGGTGGGGAGTTCCTTCCGGGAAAACACACAAAGTGAGTTTGAGCTTGTGTCACAAATAAATTGAGCTTGATCTGCAATAAGAAAACATGCAACAATATAGTTGAGGGGAAAATTAGCATTCTGTAATTCTTAAACCAATCATAACTAACATTAAGCAAAACATTTATGTACTTAAACCATAACCAGATGAAAACTTCTTATGAAACAATGTGAGCACACTGTTCCTAAGGTAGAATTGGAAAACATAGAGGCACTTCTAATTTTAGAATTCAGAACCCTCACACATCCATTGGATGTCATGCTTAATCCTCAGGTCTGCTCCTCGTCGGGCTGGCGCTGCAATGCCCAACGGGCCCCTGTGAGGGGGCTCTATGCCAGAGATCTTTTAAGAGTGAGTGCCTTAAATGTAAGTAGGAAACAATTCAGACCTACTAAGAAGGATAGAGAGCTAGAAATGTTTAAAATTGGCTCGGGAACCACCCTACAACCAGTTTATTGTGAATGATGGGTCTCAAGGTTAAAAACAAGGGGAGTATAAGGGAGATAATGTTCCTCTACTCTAGGTAGGGTAAAGGACATTGGCTTCAGCCCTAACTATTAGGTCGACATGTTTCACACCTCAGGCGTCCCTAAGGATCGAATGGTGTTTTATCCGGACCAAGAAACAAAAATCTTAGCTACTCAAAAGACAAAAATTGAACTTACATAAACAGCTACGCAAAAAAAGCTGCAGTTGGCCTAGACCCTCCTATATTAAGGCAAGGGCATCATGGGTAAATTGCTGGCCAAAGGGCTGTCATCACAATTTCTGACGGGCCCCTGCTGGGAGATCAACCTGCGGCCGCACACCCCAAAACGTCTTATGGTCTGTGGAATTGCATATACGTGTGAGTGGCAGTATCTAAAGGGATATCTTTACAACAAAAGTGATTGCAAAATTGAGCAGTAATGTGAGTGATGAATAATTAAGTATTTGAAAATTAAGTTAAAACAGTGCAGTTAAACTTTATGAGAAATAAAACGTTGGGAGATTTATTATAACCTATAATTTGAGATGTTATGCATGTATCATAATGCCAAATATGTTTCCAAATAAGAACATCTTTGACTCAAACTAAAGTATAAGACTCCATGCATGCCTCACACACGAGAGATTTTAGAAAAAATATCACAGTAGCACACTGCATAATGATTTAAAACTGATATTGTTTGTTAAAATGCTAACTTTGATAGCATTTATCAAAATAATTAGTGAATGTCAATGTAAAAAAAAAAACTTTGGAATAGATTTTCTGTTATTTCATTTGGCTTTTCACTATTTTTTCTGCCCTTGAAAATGCAAGAAGTAAGCAAAGCAAAACAAATGCTGGCTACCCCTATTACTGTGACTGTTGATTGTGTATTAAAAATAGAAAAAAACAACAAAAAAGATAAATATGTACTTCAGAACATGGGAAGAAGTGATTTGATTTGTAAATTGGCATTAACACAGATAGGCATTATATGTCTACTCCTTTGATATATGTGCTTCCAAAAATATATTTTAATCTGTAACATCTGTGTAACGTAGAAGCTAGCAATGTCAAGCCTATAATATAGATTATGGTCAGGGCCTTTAACTGCTAACTAACCTGTAAATTAGCTACGTGGACCTGTATTGCATGTGCAGACTGACACTGTGATCTGCAGCATCAGTATAACCTGAGAGATGTCCTTGGACCTCTTTCACATTTGTAACAAAACTACACTTGCACCTCTGGTATTTGAGTCCTGAGAAGGAGTTGTAAGTTTGGAAAATAAGTATACCAGAACAACTGTTAACCTTTACCTGCCAAATAGCCTGAAACCAGCATTGTGAGCCTATAACACTTTTGGATATTATGGGCTTGCTGGACCAGTGTGATAGTTTTGCAGTGTCAGTCTTTTCTGGATTCACATGCTGTGCATTATTCCACCATATACTGGTTGGGTCCAGAATTGTCTTCCACATTTTTTAGTCCTTTTGTTGGTTTGTGTTGGGGTACCTCCATTTGGTGTCCCCTAGTGACATTGTCATGCTTCCTCTGGAAGCTCCCACCTTTGGACACCGTCTTCAGATTTGTTTCCCGCTGTTGGGTCTGTACTCTTGCTGAAGAGTTTTCAACACTTGGAATAAGTTGTTGACAGAGGTTCAGGAGAAGATCATCAAAAGTCCAACGAAGGTAGAGGAGAACACAGAGGGAACAGGATGGGACATTGAGGGAATGAGAAGTTCCTTGACCGTTTTGAAGAATACCCATACAGGGAGCTCCCTGTGTGGCCTAATGGAGAAAGCAAAAATTGCCACCAAGTTCTCACAGAAGGACAACTACCCGGTCTGCAATCCGTTTGACAGTAGACCATCGGAGCAAGGACTGCAATGCCAACTCCACATTCATACCCAAAATTACAAGGGTGAAAGAGAGGCAAAGCTGAGCCCACCATACCATGCAGGGACAGAGTGCCCCCTACTCTGAGATTTGGGACTCAAGTGCGACGAGGAGAATGTCGCAGGAGGGGATAAGCAGAGGTCGACCTACAGATAGTCATCATCGAAGCCCAGAAGGGCAAGAATACACTCTGGCCCGAGGTCAATGACCTGTCGACCTCGAAAAACACGCCTGAGTCGTGTAAAACGGACTCAAAGCCCTCGTAGGGAGTCTCAGAGTTAAAGCACTTTACGACTTCAGCCGCAACAAGGAACCCCTCAGAACCCTTGAAAGGGACACTGCCGGAGGAAAATCCCAGCCATGTCCAAATCATCAAAGGATGTGCGAGGAAAGGATCTTTCAATGTAGAATCATGACAAGCTGCGTTCAGAGCTTAGAAGCGTGACAACCGATTCATCTAAAAAATACTTTTCACTGTCCAAGACAAAGAGACGGCTGAGAATCTTGATGCCGAACAAGATAGAGAAAAAGAAAAGGCGTCTCAAGGATGAAATGGCAGTTCTGCTACAGAAACACAAGGACTTTGACAAGAGTCTGAAGGAGTTTTGAATCCAGAAAAATGTCCCAGCACCAAAAGATCAGAGATAGATGACCATCAATGACATCCTGCCTCCACTAACACCAAAGCCTCAACAACAAGAAGAGGAGGAACTCTTCTATGAAGAGGAGGAGGAACAGAAGGCATGATTGTATCAGGGCTCAGAGGGATCTGAGTACACAGAAGCACAATGGCAAGACATAAAAACTGATTAATTTGAAGAAGAGGTAGACAGCTATCCATCAAGACCATCACCGCCAGATGAAATTGGCATCTACAACCAGGTGGTAAACAAGGCAGCAGACAAATGTTTCCAATTAGAAGAGAAGCCACATTCCTGTTTCATACTGGAAACTCATCTGCCCAAAAATCCAGGAGTCAATGTATATCTATGCTCGCAAGCATTTTGAACCTGGGAAGGCAGGTCTTTAAGAAACTACCACATGCCGAGCGGTCACTCCAAAGGCAGAGATAAAGTACAAGTTCTATTCAAAAGATCCTGCCTACATCAGGGATTCTGTTCCAGCTGACTCATTTATCACAGCAACAGCCAGAACAAGCATTTGCAATGCAGTGGGTCTCACATTTGCTCGAGTTAGAGCTATTAGCGTTGTAAACTCCTAACCGGACATTTCTTGCCTCATAAATTGAAAATGAAAAGTAATACAGTTTCCATAAGCGAGCACATTCAAAGTGCGTGGGCATCAGCGTGAAGGAGCACACCAAAGGAAAAATGTTCACTTGCAGTCAAACGTATTGGCAAAAGTGCAATTAGCCATGTAACATGGGCGATGTTCAAGGCGGTAACTAAACCACCCCAAGGACGGACAAAGGTAAAGCATTTACCAACGAAAATAAAGGATTTTTGAAGGGCAAGCCCATGAACGAGTGATAGTGATGAGCATGCAGTGGGCGTAGTTAAAAGCCCAGATATATACCAAAACATCGGAATAGCAGCGCTTGCGTGCTGCTATGCTCAACCTAAAAATGGCTAACATCCCATCAACTTCGGGTCCACCTCCAGACAAGGAGAATAACAGAATGTACCTCGTGGGTCAAAAATTTGAGAGATGCGCAGCAAATCACTGGTGCTTTGCAAACCTTTTAGCGCCCTCTTAAATTACTATGCCTACCAAACTTGGGATTAGATGGTGGATTTAATGAAACATCTCCCAGCACAATTTTGGAAAAGAGTGGCACACCTGGTGGAAGAGAGTGGGCAAGAACATAGCCAACATGAGCTTAAAGTCCACACTAGATGCAGCTGACATGTCCAGCTGATAAATGATGGTGGCCGTGACCCTACACCAACACTCCTGGATCCGAATTTTAGGTTTCAAACTGGAGGTACAAGCAAACATTCTTAAAGCACTATTCAGTACTGGACAGTTGTTAGGGAGTGCAGTCGAGAAAACTCTAAACCAGCTATAGGATAATGAGACAGCTAAGTTGATGGGAGGGCTACTGTTCATAGGGAGTATTCGAAGGGGGACAGTGCCTTCACAAAAGCCAGAAGGAAAGGGTAGTTTCCAGTCAGACACATCTCACCAAAGGTACAGGGGAAGCAGCAACTCAACCTCAGAGTTTGCGATACCAGCAAGGAAGGCAGTCTTTATGGGGTTGAACGTGCAGAAGAGGGCTGCCACAAAGGGGAGGTTCAGCACCCTCAAATGACTTACCAGCAGTAACAAAACGCTCACAAACATCAGTGATTGTAAAGAGCAAGCAACATCAACTCCTACACACACCAGTAGGAGGCAGAATAAAAAACTTCCTTCAGGAGTGGAGGAAGATTGCATCGGACTGATGGATTCTAAACATAATACAGTATGGCTATTGCATCGAGCTAAACAAAACCCCTCCATCCAGGGGACCGAGGAGAAAGATCCTTTTAAAGGTTTAGACATCCAGACTACTCAAAGCGGTAGAGGAGTTGTTGGAAAAAGATGCAATCCAAATTGTGCCAAGAGGAGCAATCAACAAAGGAAACTACTCTACATATTTTTTAATCCCAAAGGTAGATGGATTACTTCGGCTGATTCAAGATATAAGGTATATAAACAAATTTATCAAAACACAAAAAGTTAAAAATGACAAATTTGCAGGAAGTCATACCACAATTGTAAGTAGGGGATTACGTGGCAACAATATACTTTAATGACACCTACTTGCACATTCCAATGACTACAAATCACAAAAGATACCTTTGGTTTGTGGTAGGAAAAAATCACTATCAGTTCAAGATACTAGCTTTTGGAATCAAATCACCACCAAGAGTATTCACAAAGTGCCTAGCAGCAATTGCAGCACATCTGTGGAGACAAGGCATACAGTGTTTCCCTAATTAGACGACTGGTTGGTAAGGGCAAACTTACACAAGAAGTGCAGAGAGCACATACAGTAAGTGATAAGAGCACTATTCACATTTGGATTCTCAATAAACATGGAGAAGTCATCCTCTGAACCAGAATAAATGTTTCTGGGAGCAAGGAGCGGCTCAATCGAAGGGAAAGTGTAGCCCAGCGAGAAGAGAACAAATGCCCAGTGAGGACGGTTGAGAAGTTGTTCAGAATGATGGCTTCCTGCAAGACTACACATAAGACCATTACAGGAATAGCTGCAAAAGTAATGGCCACGGGCAACAGAGAGTTCTGAAGACCTAGTAGTTGTCACGCAGAAGGTAGAAGAAGAGATAGCGTGGTGGAACAGGTCACATATACCACAATGGAGGACATTTGCACAACAAACTCATACAGTAACAATTACAACAGATGCCTCACATATGGGATGGACAATCTCACGGTGTGAGGAGTCTCGAAGGAAAAGGAGGCGGTACAAAAAGCAACATCCTGGAACTAAAAACGTGCCCCTAAAGCATTTCAGAAAGAGATTTGGGGAAAGTCAATATTGATCCAAAGGGACAATACAACTACCATGCCTTACATCAACAGGCAGGGGAAGGGTGTCACAATACCTGTCCCAATCCAGGTTAGTACAAGAGCTTTGGAAATGGACGGTCCAAAGGAAAACAGAAATCTTAGCAGTGCATCTGCCAGGAAAGGCAATCTCGAGGTGGACAGGCTGAGCAGACAAGCCCCACGAATGGGACCTGAACCAAACTGTACTCGGAAAGATCTTTCAGGAATGGGGAACTCCAGAGATAGATCTTTTTGCTACATCTCTAGATGCAAAATGCCAAAACCTTACCTTCAGACAACCATACCACAGATTCCTAGGGAATGCACTATCGATAAACTGGTTAGGGATATTTTCATACTCTTTTCCCCCAAAACCACTGATGCCCAGGGTGATCAGCAAATGCAAAATCAGCAAGATTATATTAATACTACTTGCTGTTCAATGGACGAGGCAGACATGGTCCTCAGAGCTGAAAGAACAGCCCAGGGAAGAATTTGCAAACTACAAAACAGACAGGATTGATTGTCAGTGGAAGAAAGAAGGGTTCCACACCCAGAACCAGTCATTGAACCTGGCTGCGTGGCTCCTGAGGATGTAGAATTCTGATATCTAAGACAGCCGTAAAATAAAGTGGCTTCCGTGAGAGGCAAGAAAACCAACTACTAGGAAGTGCTATACAGCTAAATGAAGAAGATATTCACTATCGTGTTTAAACAGGGACTACAAGGGAAAAAAGGTGCTCAGATATTTAACTCATCTTTCAGACTGCAAGCTGTCATATGCATCTTTAAAAGTACATTTAGCAGTGATAGTGACTTATCCAAGAGGGCAAACCCATTGTCGGAAGGTACCCTCTTTTTGGCAGTATGTTTACCCCCACTTTATGCCAGCTGTCAGTGTGTTTTTGACTGTGTTCACTGGGATCCTGCTAATCAGGACCCCGGTGACTGTGCTCTCGCCCTCTAAATTTAGTTGCTTTGGTACTTCTTACAGCCCACAATTGGCATACTGGTGCACCCCTGTAAGTCCTTAATATATGGTACCAAGATACCCTTGGCATTGGTATGCTAGGGGTCCTCCATGGGCTGCAGCATGTATTATGCCACCCATGGGAGCCCTTGCAAACTGCCTGCAGGCCTGTCATTTGTAGCCTGCGTGAACAGGTGCATGCACCCTTTCGCTGCTGGTCACTACACCAGGTCACTGTAAATCACACCTGTGGTAAGCCCTTCCAAACCAAAGGGCAGGGTGTAGGCCCCTCTGAGTGCGGGCACCCCTGCATGAGCAGAGATACCCCTACGAACTCCAGTTCCAATCCCCTGGACTTCGTAAGTGCGGGGAAGCCATTTTAGCCATGTACTGGCCACAGGTCACTCACTCACCTGTGGCCCAGCTACATAATCGTAACTTCGAACCTAGGTATGTTTGGAATCAAACATCTCAGAATCATACTCCAGTACTGATGACAGTATTGGTGGCATGATTCCATGCACTCTGGGGGCTCGTTAGAGGACCCCTCACTGTACCGCTCCTACCAGTCTTTCAGGGTCTACAAGCAGCCCACACAGCTGCAGCCCCTCAGACAGGATTCTGCCCTCAGGCTCAAGCAGGGGAAGGCAAAACAAAAGATTTCCTGTGGGAGAGGGGATACATTCTCCTCTCCCTTGGAAATAGGTGTTACTGGGATGGGGACGGGAAGCCTCCCCACGCCACTGGACTGCTTTGATGGGCACATTTGGTGCCCTCTTTGTATAATCCAGTTTGCACTGGTCCAGGGACCCCTTGTCCCTGCTCTGGTGTGAAACTGCACAAAGGAAAGGGGAGTAACCTCTCCCCTGTCCATCACCACAGAGGTGGTGCCCAGAACGCCTCCCGTGGCCATTTGATTCTGCCATCTTGGAAATAAGATGTGCAGACACCCCTGAATCTGCAGGGACCTAACACAAGGACATCCGGCTGATGGGACCTGCTGTCCTCTGGACTTGCAAAGATTCTCCAACACAGGTGGTGGTTCTGAGAGGTCCTCTGGGTCCTCTCTGCCTTTTGTCCAACTTGGGAGACAGTGAGCCCGTGCCACTTCCTCCAAGACAGAACCCCTGTGCATCGTGACTCTTGCTGCAACTAAGACTTGTTGACTTCTGCTCCGAGAGAATTTCAGGGTCCAAGTAGCCCCGGCCCCCAGCACTTTACGTCTTTAAAGACAGTCTCCCCTCTGCTGCTCCAGTGATGTGGGACTCCTCGTCACATGTGCTGACTCGGCCACACTGCGACTTACTGTGCCTACTGCCACTAGGTTGCCCATAGGGGCTCCGACCGCTTCTGCTGGCTCTCCTGTCGTCTCAGGGTCAGCCTGGACTCTTCTCCAAGGGTCTAGTCCCCAGAACCTTGCTGGTCCTCTTCAGCTCTGCAAATCTCCAATAGCTCCAGTTACATTTGCTTGTTGGTGGTCCTCCTGACCACTGACCCCTCTGCAATCTGGTGACCGAGGAGGGAAAGCTCCTAAGCGACATCAGGGACTGTGCAGCTTCTGGGCCCCGCAGCTGAACTTCTTCCATCACCATCAACCCGGATCTTCACCCACAGAAAGGTGGGCATCACCTCCTGCGCCACTTGGACACTCTGCGTGGTCTGGACTCTGTCCCCTTCTTTTGCAAGTCTTCCTCATCTGGAATCTACCATTGGGTTCCACCGGCCTGGTCCTGCTCTTATAATAATACTTTTATGAGTCCCCTTGTTAGCCTTTGTGACGACCAGGTTACTTACCTCTCCTCTCCTGGTCATCTTCTAGATATTTACTTCTTGGGGTACTGTGGCAGGCTGAACAGTATACACCAGACAGAGATCTGCTTTTATGGTAATTAAAGGTTTATTTGATAGGAGTTTTGTTCATTCAAGTTTTCATAGTGACATGTGGAGTAGCCCAGTTAAATGTCTCTTCTTTACTTGGTCTTCTTTCTTCTCTCTTTCTTCCTTGGGTCAGATTTCTCGAGTGACGTGGTAAGGCTCCAGGGAGGTACCGACAAGAAAAGACAGAAGAGGGTTTGGATAAGTATATAGGTATGTTCGATGGCATATGTTGCTGCAGATACACATGTTTCGCACAGTCCGCTGCCTGGTGTTGGGCTCGGAGTATTACAAGTTGTTTTTCTTCGAAGAAGTCTTTTTTGGTCACGGGACCGAAGGACTCCTCCCTCTTCGGCTCCATTGCGCATGGGCGTCGACTCCATGTTAGATTGTTTTTTTCCGCTGTCGGGTTCGGACGTATTCCTTTTCGCTCCGTGTTTCGGTTCGGAAAGTTAGTCAGAATCTCGGAAGAAAGCGTCGGTATTGTTCCGTTCGGTATCGGGATAGTTAGGTACATTGACACCGATCATCGGAAGACTTTGAGGTAGCTTCGATCCCCCGTCGGGGCCTGGTCGGCCCGACCACGTGCGACATCGAAGCCGATGGAACGGACCCCGTTTCGTTTCTGCCCAAAATGTCACAGTAAGTATCCTTATACAGATCAGCACTTGGTCTGTAACTTGTGCTTGTCCCCCGAGCACAAGGAGGATACCTGTGAGGCCTGTCGAGCCTTCCGGTCCAGAAAAACACTCCGGGACCGAAGAGCCAGGCGTCTACAAATGGCGTCGACGCCGACAAAACAACGTTTCGACGATGAAGAGGAAACATTCTCGGTTCCGGAATCAGAATCCGGAGACTCCGACGTCGAACAACAGCAACAAACAGTAAGTAAGACGTCGAAAATTAAAACCATCAAGAAGACAAAAGCCCAGGGGACGCCACTGCCAACAGGCCATGGCTCGACCCATAAAACCGGCGAGCCGTCGAAGGCGCCGAAAAAGGGCACACCCATAGCGAAGACACCCGACTCCGGTCGAGGGACCGCCATGGAGCAACCTCGGAGCCGAGATAGCGGCTCCGAGAGGCAAAAACAAGATGCCGGCACCGAAAAACATCGGCACCGAGACACCCTGCCGAAAGCCACAAAAATTCTGTCGGTGCTGAAGCCGAAAAAAGATTCTCTCTCGGCGCCGAAAAGTTCCACACCTCCATCCTACACAGAGGAACAAGGAATAAGTGGCCAGATGCACAGATTTGGACAAGAGCTCCAAAGTGTAGAATCAGACTACACACAAAAGAGACTGTACATCCAGCAAGACACAGGGAAGATATCAACCCTTACCCCAATAATGAGAAAAAGAAGGATCAGACTTCTCAAGGATGACGCACAACCACAAGCCAAAGTGGTTAAAAAAGTCACGCCTCCGCCCTCTCCACCACAACAGGCATCCCCGGCACAAACACCGCCACAAATGCACTCACCAGTGCAAACTACCATAAGTCAAGATAATCAGGATCAAGACGCTTGGGACCTATATGACACCCCAGTGCCGGACAATGATCCCGATTCATACCCCACAAAGCCGTCACTGCCAGAGGACAGTACCTCATACTCGCAACTGGTGGCTAGGGCAGCAGAATTCCACAATGTCCAACTGCATTCCGATCCTATAGAGGATGATTTTTTATTTAACACCCTCTCGGCTACACATAGCCAATATCAATGTCTCCCAATGCTACCAGGGATGTTACGGCACGCAAAACAAATTTTTGAAGAGCCCGTAAAATCAAGAGCCATCACCCCAAGGGTGGATAAGAAATACAAACCACCACCCACAGACCCAGTGTTTATTACTTCGCAGTTACCACCTGACTCCGTAGTAGTAGGGGCAGCTCGCAAAAGAGCAAATTCCCATACATCTGGCGACGCCCCACCTCCGGACAAAGAAAGCAGAAAATTTGATGCAGCAGGAAAAAGAGTAGCATCACAGGCAGCCAACCAGTGGCGCATCGCAAATTCTCAAGCGCTGCTGGCCCGATATGACCGCGCACACTGGGATGAGATGCAACTTCTCATAGACCATCTTCCACAGGAATACCAAAAAAGGGCGCAGCAAATAGTTGAAGAGGGACAAACGATCTCAAACAATCAAATCCGCTCTTCAATGGACGCAGCCGATACTGCAGCGAGAACAGTCAACACTGCTGTCACCATAAGGAGACACGCTTGGCTCCGCACTTCAGGCTTCAAACCGGAAATCCAGCAGGCTGTCCTTAATATGCCCTTCAACGAGAAACAACTTTTTGGCCCTGAAGTGGACACAGTCATTGAAAAACTTAAAAAGGACACAGACACGGCCAAAGCCATGGGCGCACTCTACTCCCCGCAGAGCAGAGGCTCTTTCAGAAAAACTCCATTTAGAGGGGGGTTTCGTGGCCAACCCACAGACACCACCAGCCAACAAACAAGAACCACACCATATCAGGGTTCATTCCAAAGAGGAGGTTTCAGGGGATATAGAGGGGGTCAATTCCCAAGGAGTAGGGGAAGATTCCAGACTCCAAAAACACCTCCACCTAAACAGTGACTTTCAAGTCACACAACCCCTTCACTCAACACCAGTGGGGGGAAGACTAAGCCAATTCTACCAATCTTGGCAGCAGATTACAACAGACAATTGGGTATTAGCAATAATCCAACATGGCTATTGCATAGAATTCCACAAATTCCCACCAAACATCCCTCCAAAAACACGCAAAATGTCACCACAACATTTAGAACTTTTAGGACTAGAAGTTCAAGCACTACTGCAAAAGGATGCAATAGAGTTAGTACCAGTACAACAAAAAAACACAGGAGTTTACTCCCTGTACTTTCTAATTCCAAAAAAAGACAAAACATTAAGACCAATATTAGATCTCAGGACACTAAATACCTACATCATATCGGACCACTTTCACATGGTCACACTACAAGACATCATTCCACTGCTCAAACAGCAAGATTACATGACCACATTAGACCTAAAAGATGCGTACTTTCATATACCGATACACCCTTCTCACAGAAAGTACCTAAGGTTCGTATTCAAAGGAATACATTACCAATTCAAAGTGTTGCCATTCGGAATAACAACTGCACCAAGAGTATTCACAAAATGTCTAGCAGTAGTAGCAGCACATATCAGGAGACAACAGATACATGTGTTTCCTTACCTAGACGATTGGCTAATCAAGACCAACACAGTAAAAAAGTGCACAAACGACACCACATATGTCATACAAACCCTTCACAAACTGGGTTTCTCCATCAACTATACAAAGTCACACCTCGAACCGTGTCAGACACAACAATATCTAGGGGCAACCATCAACACATCAAAAGGAATTGCCACTCCAAGTCCACAAAGAGTGCAAGCATTCCACAAGGTAATAAGTGCTATGTTTCCAAACCAAAAGATACAAGCAAAATTTGTGCTAAAACTTCTAGGCATGATGTCATCATGCATAGCCATTGTCCCAAACGCAAGACTACACATGCGACCCTTACGACAGTGCCTAGCATCACAATGGTCACAGGCACAGGGTCAACTTCAAGATCTGGTGTTGGTAGACCGCCAAACATACCTCTCGCTTCTATGGTGGAACAGCAACAATTTAAACAAAGGGCAGACATTTCAGGACCCAGTGCCTCAATACGTTATAACAACAGATGCTTCCATGACAGGGTGGGAGCACACCTCAATCACCACAGCATTCAAGGACAATGGGATGTACACCAAACAAAATTTCATATCAATTACCTAGAACTGTTAGCAGTATTTCTAGCGTTAAAAGCCTTTCAACCCATAATAACACACAAATACATTCTTGTCAAAACAGACAACATGACAACAATGTATTATTTAAACAAACAAGGAGGAACACACTCAACACAATTGTGTCTCCTAACACAAAAAATATGGCAGTGGGCGACTCACAACAACATTCGCCTAATAGCACAATTTATTCCAGGGATCCAAAACCAACTAGCAGACAACCTTTCGCGAGACCACCAACAAGTCCACGAATGGGAAATTCACCCCCAAGTTCTGAACAAGTACTTTCAAATTTGGGGAACACCCCAGATAGATTTGTTCGCAACAAAAGAAAACGCAAAATGCCAAAACTTCGCATCCAGGTACCCACACCGCGAATCACAAGGCAATGCTCTATGGATGAGTTGGTCAGGGATATTTGCATACGCTTTTCCCCCTCTCCTTCCATATCTAGTAAACAAGTTGAGTCAAAACCAACTCAAACTCATACTGATAGCACCCACATGGGCAAGACAACCTTGGTATACAACTCTACTAGACCTTTCACTAGTACCGCATGTCAAACTACCCAACAGACCAGATCTGTTAACACAACACAAACAACAGATCAGGCATCCAAACCCAGCATCATTGAATCTGGCAATTTGGCTCCTGAAATCCTAGAATTCGGACACTTAGACCTCACACAAGAATGTATGGAGGTCATAAAACAAGCTAGAAAAGCTTCCACTAGACACTGCTATGCATCTAAGTGGAAAAGATTTGTCTGCTACTGCCATACCAATCAAATCCAACCATTGCATGCCTCTACAAAGGACATAGTGGGATACTTACTACATTTGCAAAAAGCGAATCTCGCTTTTTCATCTATAAAAATACACCTCGCAGCAATATCTGCTTACCTACAAACTACTCATTCATCGTCTCTATTTAGAATACCAGTTATTAAAGCATTCATGGAAGGGCTAAAAAGAATTATACCACCAAGAACACCACCAGTTCCTTCATGGAACCTTAACATCGTCTTAACAAGACTCATGGGTCCACCTTTCGAACCCATGCATTCCTGTGAAATGCAATATCTAACCTGGAAAGTCGCATTTCTCATTGCAATCACATCCCTCAGAAGAGTAAGTGAAATACAGGCATTTACCATACAAGAACCATTTATTCAAATACACAAAAATAAAATAGTTCTAAGAACAAATCCAAAATTTCTACCAAAAGTAATCTCACCATTCCATTTAAATCAAACAGTAGAATTGCCAGTGTTCTTCCCACAACCAGATTCCGTGGCTGAAAGGGCACTACATACATTAGACATCAAAAGAGCACTAATGTACTACATTGACAGAACAAAGCTAATCAGGAAAACAAAACAACTGTTCATAGCTTTTCAAAAACCACACATAGGAAATCCAATCTCTAAACAAGGCATTGCTAGATGGATAGTCAGATGTATTCAAACATGCTATCTTAAAGCCAAAAGAGAATTGCATATTACACCAAAGGCACACTCAACCAGAAAGAAAGGTGCTACAATGGCCTTTCTAGGAAACATTCCTATGAGCGAAATATGTAAGGCTGCAACCTGGTCTACGCCTCATACATTTACTAAACATTACTGTGTAGACGTACTAAATGCACAACAAGCTACAGTGGGCCAAGCTGTACTGAGAACATTATTCCAAACTACTTCAACTCCTACAGGCTAAACCACCGCTTTTAGGGGAGGTAACTGCTTTATAGTCTATGCGAAACATGTGTATCTGCAGCAACATATGCCATCGAACTGAAAATGTCACTTACCCAGTGTACATCTGTTCGTGGCATTAGTCGCTGCAGATTCACATGTGCCCTCCCGCCTCCCCGGAAGCCTGTAGCCGTTTAGAAGTACATCTTAAATCTTAAACATTTGTACATTTGTAAATAATTATTATAAACTTTTTATGTACATACGTATTCACTCCATTGCATGGGCACTATTTATAGCAAACATCTCCATCCTCACCCTCTGCGGGGAAAACAATCTAAGATGGAGTCGACGCCCATGCGCAATGGAGCCGAAGAGGGAGGAGTCCTTCGGTCCCGTGACCAAAAAAGACTTCTTCGAAGAAAAACAACTTGTAATACTCCGAGCCCAACACCAGGCAGCGGACTGTGCGAAACATGTGAATCTGCAGCGACTAATGCCACGAACAGATGTACACTGGGTAAGTGACATTTTCATTACTGGGGCTTTTCTAGTGAGGAACGAAATAGGGAGTGGGTAAGTAGGGGAATGGGAGGGAAAGTGCGTCCACCCGTGAACTGTGCTAAAGCATAACACTATTTGTGCTTCAGGTAAGTTATAAGGTGCACCCTAGAGTTTTAGGTATTCTTAGTTAGACTGTGCCCTTTTCTCTACCCCTCTCCCCTCTTACCCCTCCCCACTTCCCTTTCCCAGTGTAGATCTAGGGTTCCTGCCCCTTGTCCCTAGGAGGGACCGTACCTTTGTGAGCCACGACCCTCCAGGGTCGTGGCTAGGCTCCTGCGTCTGTCTGTCCTGCTCTCCGTGGCTGCTTGTCTCCTGGTGCCTGGTGGTCTGTTCCTTTGTTGCTGTTCTGGTGTTCTTCCTCCTCTCGCCCTCGCCGCTCTCCTCTTCGGCGTTGTTCTCCTCCCTTTCCCGCTCCGCGGCTGTTTTAAAAACGAGCGTTTCCCCGGGGAAACGCAGCTGCGACGAGTTGCGCGTCCCCATGACAACATGGGGACGCGGAAATGACGTATCGGGTTCGGCCGATACGTTAGTTCCCGAGTCTGTGTTCTCCGTGATCGGGTTCGCCCGATCACAGGTACCACTCTGTTAGTCCATGGCTAACTACTCAATATCCTCTGGTGGGGGACCCATTCTTACATTCCACTTTCTTAGTACATGGTTTGGCTCCCCACTATAGGGCCCTTGCTATTTCCCAATACCTACCTGTGTATATTTTGTGTGTACTTGCCTCCAGAAGGGGGTCTACCTATAGTAGTCTAGTTTGGTATTCCTGTAATAAAGTACCTTTATTTTTGCAACACTGTGTGGTTCCTTTCATGTGTGATAAAGTTACTGTGTGACTACTGTGGTATTGCAAGTGCTTCACACTTCTCCTAGATAAGTCTTGGCTGCTCACCACAGGTACCACTAGAGACCCCTGGCTATCTAGACACTGTAACACTGTCTAATTAGGGTTGCTTGGACCACACACTGGGCCAGCTTTCTACATCCACCACCTTGGTTTTGGTGGAACAAGGAATTCTGGGACTGGGTTATGCCCTCTCCCCACTGGAAGTGGGTATATAGGGGTGTAGTCACTCCAAGGTTAAGTAGCCCATTAGCTACTACTTTACACTCCACTAAGCATCCATAAATGTAGTATTTAGGTGTCCCCTGACACCAGAAAAAAAGATTCATCTGTCTGAAAAAAGAAGAGGACAAAGAAGAGCCAAAGAAGTGAGAACTGTGGACTGCTGGTGGACTCTGGTGCAAAACCCTGCCTGCCTACCTGTTCTGACCAGACAGTCGTGACAACCAGAATCTTCCTGCAGATGTGGGGACTCCAAAAGCCTCGAAGGATCCCCAAGCCATCAGCATCTCCCTTGGAGAGCGCAGGAGCCACTTCTCTGCAGATTCCAACTGCAACGTCCAACTCGCCATTCTGCGGACTACTGGGTCCACTGACGCAGCAGCTGCCCAAGAGGAAGTTGTGGTGCACCAGGAGGCCATATCCGTCTCCCCACCAAGTTTGATGACGTAAGGACCCTTCAGAGCTGTCCTGCACCGATACCTGGGGTATCGGACCCCTTGCAACAGCCAAAGCTTGCTTGTAGTCCTGTGCGGACCCCAGTGCCACAACCGAGGACCAGTCGTCAAGGGACATCAACAACGGAGAAGGCATCACCGAGAGTAACCTAGTTGCACTGTTATGTCCCTCCTTTGCAGGTCCACCCAAGAACGGTGGGCTCCTTGATGCAGGAGCACCAACAACAAAGACCTGCTGCACCAGAGCCCCATGGCCTAGGTCCACATTATCAGACGGTGTTCCCTCGCTCCCAGGAACCCCACCAACCCAGCCCGGGTCCCCCTTAGTCTTTTTCTAGGTGGCCCCCCTTCTAGGTGACCAGCACCACTGCATCCGAACGCCCCAGGGTAGGTAAAACTGTACCTCTTGTGTTTTTTAGTGACCTTGCTCCCCCAGCACCCTACAATGTACAGGGGACCTCTGAGAACTGCATGCAAGCACCCCCTTGCAGTAAAAGTACTTTCAAGTCTTTACTGTGTAAAAGCGCATCTGAGTAAAACTTTAATTTACTTGTTAAGTTGATTCAACTGCTACATTACTTATCTTCTTTGAAGTTTTTCTGGTGTTGAAAAATTATATTTAAAAAAAGTAACTATTTTTCTAAACATTGGTCTTGAGTTTCTTCTTCAGTTTGTGTCTTATTGACTGACTCTCTGTGTTCAACCAATGCTTAGCACTACCCTCTGATGAGCCTAACTGCTCACCCACACTCCCAGAAAAGAGAGCTTTTGGGATTATTACTTAACCCTGGTATACCAATAAGGGTCACTTGTACTATCTGCTTAGTGTATCCCTACGTCCGGTACACATCGTAAATAGCTAGTTTCCTACATTCACAGACGGGATGTTTGTGGGATTCCTAAACTCACAGGAATTACTATGCTTTGTGATGCCCATTGTCTGATAGAGACTTCTAGCTGCAGATTTCTTAACGTTGAATTCTCCCCAGGCATCAGACTGGATCCAGAAGATTTTTTGTAAGCAGTACCCCAGCGCGCCAGTAGGTGGCATCGATTGGCTCAGCCAGCATCGTCCGTTCTGGAAAGTATGATGTGGTCCCTATATAGGCACCACCAAGACGTGCTGATGTCAGTTCCTTTCTTTCTGCGCTAGCCAGCACAGAACTAAGAGAGAGCTACTCCTCAGACATTTTTTGACTGGCCGTTTCAACTTTTTGTCAAACTTTTTTCCTCCTGGTGTGTTAAAATGTCATCACTGAAGACTGGTTTTAAGCCCTGCCAATCTCGTCATTGGACGATGTCCGTGACGGATCAGCACTTCATCTGTTTGTTGTGTCTGGAGTGTGACCACAACCTGAAGTCATGCTCAGAGTGCCAGGCCATGCATCTGAAGGCTTTGAGGGAGTGGTCCCTAAAGCTGATGGTGGCCCGACATGCAGCTTAGCACAGGTCGAGGTCCCAGTCGCATGGAAGGTTCCAGGACCGGTCATGGAGTCCCATGTCATTGTCGTCCCACTCCAAGTCCTCTGGACAATGAGGAACGTAGAGGCAAAGAAAGAAAAGCAAGAAGTTGAAGCGGTCTTCCACATCCTGTTAGTTAGCTGACGCGACAAGGGAGCGTCGTCATTCTAGGCCTCGTTTTTCAGAGCTTGGGCCAACTCCCCACCGCCTCAGTTTTCCTGGAGCCAGAGCGACCCCTGCCCAGTTCACAGAAATTTGTGAGGCCATGGGCCTCATTTTTGAGCAGGCACACCTTAGGTCACCGCGGGGTCGGAGGGGGCCCCCATCAGGTTGATTGAGTGGCAACAGTTGACAGCTTTTTACCTTCCTTCCGAAGTCTGTAATGTCATCTTGGCAGCTAGGTGTCCCTCCACCAAAACGATGTACGCCTGTCATTGAAAGATTTGTGGCAGTCCACAGACAAATCTGTTGATCCCCCTTCTGCCACTCTTTCCGAGGAGCACGCAGAGCACCGGTCCTGGACATCTGTCAGGCAGTGACGTGGGCATCTCTGCACATGTTTACCAAATGCTGCTGCTTGGACAGTCAGGTCCTTAGGGACAGCTTTACCCGTTCAGTTCTGCAGGACTTTCTCATTTGAAATTGGCTCTCAGGCCTACCCCCGGAGAATGCTATTGCTTGGATATCTATTCACAGGTAAGGAATCTGCAGCTAGAAGCTCTACCAAGGTTACTTACCTTTGGTATAGTCTTATCTGTTAGAGACTATATCTCCTTGCAGATTCCTTACCGACCCACCCATCCTCCCCATTCTGGGAACGGATTTCCAAGGGCAGGGACCTCCCTTTCAGGGCCCTATTTTTAACACACTACTGGTCAGTGTTGTTTGTGGCTCCTTGCTTCTGCATGGAAAGTTGTGAAAAGAAACTGATGTCGGCGCATCTGGGTGGCCCAGTATAAGAACCACAATGTCATTTCTGGTGCAGATGCTTCCGCCAACTGACACGGAGCTGATCAACCCCACTTACCGGTACGCAGGGGTACTGCTTACGAAAAATCTTCCAGATCCAGTCTGACACCTGGGGAGATTTCAAAGGTAAGGAATCTGCAGCTTCAGATAGTCTCTACCAGAGAAGACTTTACCGAAGGGAAGTAACTTGTTCATCCGCTCCTTACACTGTATAGTTTTATGCAGTTGTGGCTGATAGTTATACAGATGTAAGTCTACTTGCACCGGTCTCTTATCCTATTTTGAATATGTGACATGTAAATTAAGTCTTTTTCTGGTCTAACGGTATATTGACATCTGAAAATGCCCTTGTGAATCAGTTGCATATGTTTTTTCCTCTTCTGAGTCGAAATGTTAGCCTCCAACAACAAATCATACTGTCATTGACCCCATTGGAGATTCTCACCCACTCCATTGCTCAAACAAATCTTTTCCTGTGCCATATACCTCTGCATATTTCTTTGCATTCCATGTTGGCTGTCTGTAAGCTTTACGAATAACCATATCACTGAGTGCCTATCTAAAAAACAAAAACAAAAAAAAAATTACTTTGATGATGCTGTTCACATCTGCAGGACATGGTAATTCCCATTTCTGTAAGCTGAAAGGGCCGTATCCTCTGAATGTTCTATTTGGGCTTCCACACACAGCATAGAGGATATCCCAGAATACACCATGTGAACACTCATCATCTTTCAAGTTTGGCAGGGTTGTGAACTGTGTTATGGTCCCTTTCAACATTGGTTCAGCTCTTACAAGGCTATTATGCATAAAATATCGATATGCATCTGTGAACGAAACCACCATCTCTATTTCGCATAGTTTGCTGCAACTCTTAAAGTGCCGGCAAGATTAGGGATCTGCTTTTTGAAGGAGTGGCTTCACAGATTGTCTCAGTACCGGTCCCTTAATTTTCAGAGGTGTATCAATTATTACGTTAATTTGTGTTCAATGGCATCTGTCGCTGTAGATACACATGTTGTGCATAGCCCGCCATCTGGTGTTGGGTCGGAGTGTTACAAGTTGTTTTTCTTCGAAGAAGTCTTTCGAGTCACAGGACCGAGGGACTCCTCCTCTTTGTCTCCATTGCGCATGGGCGTCGACTCCATCTTAGATTGTTTTCTTTCCGCCATCGGGTTCGGACGTGTTCCTTTCGCTCCGGGTTTCGGAACGGAAAGTTAGCTCTAAAGTCGGAAAATTACGTTGGTATTGTTGCGTTCGGGATCGGGTTAGATAGCATCGACACCGAATCGATACGGTAACATCTCCGTTGCCCTTCGGGGTAGTTTTCGATCCCCCGTTGGGGTCTGGTCGGCCCGACCGCGTGTGACATCGACGCTGATGGAACGGACCCCGTTCCGATTCTGTCCTAAATGCCACAACAAATACCCGTATACAGACCAACATTCGGTCTGTAACCTGTGCCTGTCGCCCGAGCACAGGGAAGAAACTTGTGAGGCCTGTCGTGCGTTCCGGTCCCGAAAAACGCTCCGTGACCACCGAGCCAGAAGACTGCAGATGGCGTCCACGCCGACAGGACACCGAGATTTCGAGGAACAAGAAGAAGCCTTCTCGATCCATGAATCGGACTCGGACGAATTCGACGACCACGAAACAGTGAGTAAGACGTCGAAGATAGCACATAAGAAAACTGACAAGGCCCAGGGGACGCCACTGCCATCAGGCCATGGCTCAACCCATAAAATCGGTGACCGACCATCGGCACCGAAGAAGGCCGAAATAGTGCCGAGATCGTCCGACTCGGGTCGAGACACAGGCACCCAGCCATCTCGGGACCGAGATAGTGCTGCCGGCAAAGATCGACGCCGAGATAGCGGAGCCGAAGCTGCTCGACGCAGAGACAGCGGCACCGAGGGGGATCGACGCCGAGAGGGTTCGACTCCGAAAAAAAGAAAAATCGCCTTGGAGCCGAAAAAGAGCGTGGACATAGTTTCGGTGCCAAAACGACCCGCAACCGAGCCAACTACCGGTTCCTATTCAGAGGAACAATCACTGTCCTCTCAAATGCGAAAGCATAGATTCGAGGAGGAATTACAATCCACCGAGGTGGACCACACTCAAAAAAGGATTTTTATTCAGAGTGGAACAGGGAAAATAAGCACCCTTCCCCCTATTAGGAGGCAGAGGAGACTTGAATTCCAACAAGAACAAGCACCACAAACAAAACTGGTGAAGAAGGTAACTCCGCCACCCTCTCCTCCACCTGTAGCTCACATTTCACAGGCGCAGACTCCGTCACATTCACCGGCTCACACCACCTTAAGCCAAGGTGACCAGGACCAAGATGCATGGGACTTATACGACGCCCCAGTGTCGGACAACAGTCCAGAGGCGTATCCTACAAAGCCCTCACCACCTGAAGACAGCACAGCATATTCTCAAGTGGTGGCTAGAGCAGCAGAGTTCCACAACGTGTCTCTACACTCGGAGCCTGTCGAGGATGACTTCCTCTTCAACACCCTCTCTTCCACACATAGCACCTACCAAAGCCTGCCTATGCTCCCAGGAATGCTAAGGCACGCAAATGACATATCCAAAGAGCCTGTCAAGAGTAGGGCAATAACACCGAGGGTGGAAAAGAAATATAAACCACCTCCCACAGACCCAGCTTTCATCACCTCACAACTGCCACCAGATTCGGTTGTGGTAGGGGCAGCTCGCAAGAGAGCAAACTCTCACACATCGGGCGATGCACCACCCCCAGATAAGGAGAGCTGCAAGTTCGATGCAGCCGGTAAAAGGGTCGCAGTACAGGCTGCAAACCAGTGGCGCATCGCTAACTCTCAAGCGCTCCTAGCGCGATATGACAGAGCCCACTGGGACGAGATGCAACACCTCATTGAGCATCTACCCACAGAAATACAAAAGAGGGCGAAACAAGTGGTTGAGGAGGGCCAAAACATCTCCAATAACCAGATACGCTCCTGTATGGACGCTGCGGACACAGCGGCAAGAACAATTAACACAGCAGTAACCATACGAAGGCACGCGTGGCTACGAACATCTGGTTTTAAACCAGAGATACAGCAGGCGGTGCTCAATATGCCATTCAATGAGCAACAATTGTTCGGACCTGAAGTGGACACGGCAATTGAGAAGCTAAAAAAGGACACTGACACTGCAAAAGCCATGGGCGCGCTCTACTCCCCGCAGAGCAGAGGCACTTTCAACACCTTCCGCAAGACAACCTTTAGAGGGGGTTTTCGGGGTCAAGCCATACAAGCCAGTACCTCACATTCAACACCGTCCACCTACCAGGGACAGTACCAAAGGGGAGGCTTTCGGGGCCAATACAGAGGAGGACAATTCCCTAGAAGCAGGGGAAAATTTCAAAGCCCCAAAACACCTACAACCAAACAGTGACTCGCACGTCACTCATCCCCTCCACACAACACCAGTGGGGGGAAGAATAAGTCAGTATTACCAAGCGTGGGAGAAAATAACAGACACTTGGGTCTTAGCAATTATCCAACATGGTTATTGCATAGAATTTCTACAAATCCCTCCAAACATACCACCAAAATCACAGAATATATCAAAACAACATTCGGACCTCCTAGAAATAGAAGTTCAAGCATTACTGCAAAAGAACGCAATAGAACTGGTACCAGATACACAAACAAATACAGGGGTTTACTCACTGTACTTTCTAATACCAAAGAAGGACAAAACACTGAGACCAATCCTAGACCTCAGAACACTAAACACATACATCAAATCAGAACACTTTCACATGGTCACGCTACAGGAAGTGCTACCATTGCTAAAGCAACAAGATTACATGGCAACCTTAGATCTCAAAGACGCGTATTTCCACATGCCAATACATCCGTCGCACAGAAAATACCTAAGGTTCGTATTCAAAGGAATACATTACCAATTCAAAGTATTGCCGTTCGGTTTAACAACTGCACCAAGAGTCTTCACAAAATGCCTAGCAGTAGTGGCTGCACACATCAGAAGGCAGCAAATACACGTATTCCCGTATCTAGACGACTGGCTAATCAAGACCGACTCACTGACAAGGTGCTCACACCACACAGATCAGGTCATACAAACCCTCTACAAACTCGGTTTCACCATCAACTATGCGAAATCGCACATTCTGCCGTGCAAAGTACAACAATACCTAGGAGCGACAATAGACACAACGAGGGGAATAGCCACTCCAAGTCCACAAAGGGTTCAGAATTTCAAAAAGATTATACAACGCATGTATCCAACACAAAAAATACAGGTGAAGATGATATTACAACTCCTAGGCATGATGTCATCATGCATAGCCATTGTCCCGAACGCAAGACTACACATGAGGCCCTTACAACAGTGCCTAGCATCACAATGGTCACAAGCACAGGGTCGCCTTCTAGATCTGGTGTTAATAGACCGCCTAACATACCTCTCGCTTCTATGGTGGAACAATGTAAATTTAAACAAAGGGTGGCCTTTCCAAGACCCAGTGCCACAATACGTGATAACAACAGATGCTTCCATGACAGGGTGGGGAGCACACCTCAATCAACACAGCATACAAGGACAATGGGATGTACATCAAAGAAAGCTGCATATAAATCACCTCGAACTACTAGCAGTTTTCAAAGCATTAAAAGCATTTCAACCAATCATAACTCACAAATACATTCTTGTCAAAACGGACAACATGACAACAATGTATTATCTAAACAAACAGGGGGGGACACACTCGACACAGCTGTGACTTCTGGCACAACAAATATGGCAATGGGCAATTCACAACCACATTCGTATAATAGCACAGTTTATTCCGGGGATCCAGAATCAACTTGCAGACAATCTCTCTCGAGATCACCAACAGGTCCACGAATGGGAAATTCACCCCCAAATTCTAAACATTTACTTCAAACGTTTGGGAACACCTCAAATAGACTTATTTGCAACAAAGGAGAACGCAAAATGCCAAAACTTCGCATCCAGATACCCACACAGGCAGTCTCAAGGCAATGCCCTATGGATGAACTGGTCAGGGATATTTGCGTACGCTTTTCCCCCTCTCCCTCTCCTTCCATATCTAGTAAACAAATTGAGTCAAAACAAACTCAAACTCATACTGATAGCACCAACATGGGCAAGGCAACCATGGTACACAACACTGCTAGACCTATCAGTAGTACCCCACGTCAAGTTGCCCAACAGTCCAGATCTGTTAACACAACACAAACAGCAGATCAGGCATCCAGACCCAGCATCGCTGAATCTAGCAATCTGGCTCCTGAAATCCTAGAATTCGGACACTTAAACCTCACACAAGAATGTATGGAAGTCATAAAGCAAGCTAGAAGACCATCCACTAGACACTGCTATGCAAGCAAATGGAAAAGGTTTGTTTGCTACTGCCATCATAATCAAATTCAACCATTACACGCATCTCCAAAGGATGTAGTGGGTTACTTACTACACTTACAAAAATCGAACCTGGCCTTCTCTTCCATTAAAATACACCTCGCAGATCACCCATTCAACTTCACTATTTAGGATACCTGTCATTAAAGCGTTTATGGAAGGCCTCAAAAGAATTATACCACCAAGGACACCACCCGTTCCTTCATGGAACCTCAACATCGTCTTAACAAGACTCATGGGTCCACCCTTTGAGCCTATGCATTCTTGCGAAATACAATTCCTAACCTGGAAAGTTGCATTTCTCATCGCCATCACATCTCTAAGAAGAGTAAGTGAAATTCAGGCATTTACAATACAAGAACCTTTTATCCAACTACACAAAAATAAAGTAGTCCTAAGGACCAATCCTAAATTTTTGCCAAAGGTCCTTTCACCGTTCCACCTAAATCAAACGGTAGAGCTACCAGTGTTCTTCCCACAACCAGATTCCATAGCTGAAAGGGCACTACATACATTAGACGTCAAAAGAGCACTAATGTACTACATCGACAGAACTAAAAACATCCGAAAAACTAAACAACTGTTTATTGCATTTCAAAAACCTCACGCAGGAAACCCAATATCGAAACAGGGTATAGCCAGATGGATAGTTAAGTGCATCCAAATCTGCTACCTTAAAGCAAAAAGACAACTGCCCATTACACCAAGGGCACACTCAACCAGAAAGAAAGGCGCTACCATGGCCTTCCTAGGGAATATTCCAATGCACGAAATATGTAAGGCAGCCACATGGTCTACGCCTCACACATTTACCAAGCACTACTGTGTAGACGTGCTATCCGCACAACAAGCCATAGTAGGTCAAGCCGTACTAAGAACCTTATTTCAGACTACTTCCACTCCTACAGGCTGAGCCACCGCTTTTGGGGAGATAACTGCTTACTAGTCTATGCACAACATGTGTATCTACAGCGACAGATGCCATCGAACTGAAAATGTCACTTACCCAGTGTACATCTGTTCGTGGCATCAGTCGCTGAAGATTCACATGTGCCCACCCACCTCCCCGGGAGCCTGTAGCCGTTTGGAAGTTAGCTTCAACTTTGTACATTTGTAAATATATTAAATCTTAAATAGGTACATACTTATTCACTCCATTGCATGGGCACTATTACTAACAAACAACTCCTACCTCACCCTCTGCGGGGAAAACAATCGAAGATGGAGTCGACGCCCATGCGCAATGGAGACAAAGAGGAGGAGTCCCTCGGTCCCGTGACTCGAAAGACTTCTTCGAAGAAAAACAACTTGTAACTTGTAACACTCCGACCCAACACCAGATGGCGGGCTATGCACAACATGTGAATCTTCAGCGACTGATGCCACGAACAGATGTACACTGGGTAAGTGACATTTTCATTATTTCCCTTGTCGTCTTTAGGCGGCATAACGGAGATCACAAGTCTGACTCCGGGCAAATGGACAAATCACACAAGAGATAGTCAAATGTGTGTAATCTATAGGCCCCTCCTGAGGACCAACAGCCCTCATAGAATCACCAATCACTCAACCATCAGTCATTTAGCAGGCACCCGGAATCACCACCATTCCTGTGTAGGAAATAACTCCATGTGCAGAGCTGCTTCTTTAGCTCTTCCCTGATACTGTTCCTTCTTCAGTCCTATTTGCTTTCCAGCCAGCTCATTTTATTTCTCTGTACAATAGCCTCCTGTCGTGTGTGCTTCTACCTATTCCAGAGCCAGCTGCTGTGGTATTCTTAGGCGCCACATCCACTCAGCAGCTTGGTTGTCTCCGCCCCCTTAAATTTTAAGTTGTTGGCAAGCTTTTCCATTTCAGACTCCTGTCCACTTTTTATTTTAAAAAAAACTTTGGGTCTTGAAATACGTAGGTTGGTGCCCCCTTTGTTTCTTTCTAATGACTGGGAACATGGAAACCATGTATCATGTTTAGCTATAGATCAGATGGTATACATAATTTCAAGGTAACTTGTGATCCCTCCCTGAAGCCCACAATACGCACGGGCAGAGATTCCACCTCGATTGTGTGGGGTGTTTTCAGCCATCTCATTCAAATGTGCTTTTGGAGATCTTGGACAGTCAGCATAAATTATTCAACTCCCATAACCTAAAACTCCTTTTATAACCTTCGAAAAACAACTACAATTGATGATGATTTGAGTTTGGTTAGGACTGGGGGGGGGGTTTCTCTTGGTACCACGTGTATCGAGATGGATTTTTGGAGGGTGGGTTATGTTGAACACGCCCTTCCTGATCTGTTCCAAGTGCTGTTCCCGTGGTCGACCCATCACTGGTTTTCCAACCAGTGCTTGCAGATGGCCCTCATGAAGTTGAACTGTTCAACATTCCTGTCTTCAAAAACAAAAATACTTTTAAATACAAAAGAGCGTGTCACTGGCCGCACTATGGAATGCAGCGCTACAACTGTACAGGGCTGCCGCTGTTAGTTAGATCTCAGAACAGTGAGTGAGGCTATCCGAAGAAGCCTGCCAGTCCCATATCCCAACAGGGTCAGTTTGATAGAAGTTCCAAAACACACTCATCCTGAGGCCCCTGGCTTTGAGTATGAACAGTCTTCAGGTGCCCCAGACAAACCTCCACGCAGACACACATTGCACCAAAGAGGCAGGCACCTTGCATGTCATCTGAAAATCAACAAGCTGTTTAAACCTCAACACAGGCCTTGCATCAAGGGAAAGCATTACTGCTGAATGAGCTGAGCTTTGAGCTCATACATGATCCCGCTGAGGCCTTGACAGCATACTCTGGCTACTGTCCCTCCGCTCTCTTGGCACAGAGAGCCCATTTTGGCTCTGGAGAAGCCTTGGGCTAAAGGCTTTGGGCCCCAGCGGTGAGCCATGCCTCCTCTGCATGAGCTGTTGAGTTTAAACCTTTTGGCACCAAAGTCAACCCCGAAGTGGATACTGATGCACATGTAGAGTGATGTGATGCCAGACATGCAGGTCACAAAAGATCCTAATGTCAGGCATTCATATTCAGACTGAATCTGGCGAGACTTTGCTCACTCTCCACTACAGGAGCTAGACCCAACACCTGTCAAGAAAAGAAAGGCAATTCAGGCGGCTACTTCTGAGGAACTGCATAGGTTCCAATATCAAAGAGACATAGTAAGGCATCAGCAATGTTCCTCAACATCCACTAAGCACTTCTCCACTGCCACCACCACAGGCACCACAACTTTTAACTTCCCTGCAGCACTCTACAGACACTGAACCAGATCAAGATAGTTTGACGCACATGAGCACTACTGTGACCATGCACTGCCAGATGATGGGGACATCCATTGCTGAACTGATGTGAGCCCTCAGGATATAACCACCAAGTGTTGGATTCACCACCAGACAATACATTCAAAGAGCAGCTGACCACAAGGTGAAACTGCACATTGGAGAAAGAAGACCATGGGGTCTGTCCAGATCCTGCCCATGCTTAATAGCATGACAAAAATGAACAGGGGAAAAATGTAATGAACCTGTGAAGGCCATGATGGCTCACCTAGAATATAGAAGAAATGTAAGCCTTCTCCTAATTGCCTGTTTTACATGAGGGTCATGTGTCACCTGACTCCCAGGTTGTAAATACCATTAGGAAGAGAAGTTTCACTCTGGGAACTGGTGATGCACCACATCCAAGTAAAGCGAATCTCAAGATAGATGCAGCTGGAAAGCGTGTTACAGTGGGAGTAACAACACAGTGGCACATAGCCAGCTCTATGGGCTTCCTCTCAAGGTATGGCAGATACCAGTGGGAGGAGATGGAACAGTTAGGCAAGCATTTCTCCAAGGCTTACCACAAACACAGCAGAGAATTGGTGGAGGAGGGAAAGATTATTTCTTGTGTGAACATTCACTTTCCATTAGATGCTGCAGATACAGCTTTCAGGAACATCAGCATAAGTGTCCTCCTGAGAGGACCTGCCTGGTAGCAAATATCTGTTTTCCATACTGAGGTGCATCACTACACCAGCAATGTCCTTTTTAACGGTGATAACCCTGTTTGGGCCCTGAGTGGATATCATGATAGGAAAAATCAAAAAGGATACTGCCGAGGCCATGGGTGCACTCCTGATGCAATCCATTAAAATTTCTTTCTGCCACTATTAGGTTAGAGGGGGTACCAGACCTGCAGCAAAACATTGTTCTGATTTTCATCACTAGCAGCCATTTGAGGAGGAAAATTACCTTTATTAGAGGACATTTTAGAGGGAATGACAGAGGAAAAGATAATGGCTGACATAAAAAGAGCTCCTTCATTTCCAAGCAGTGACTTAATTGCCGTTTTCCTCCCTTCACCTAGTTGTGGAAGAATCAGGTTATTCATTCCACGATGGGAGGAAATAACTTTAGACAAGCAGGTCCTCTCCTTTATCCAGCAAGGATACTGCTTCGGGTTTCACACCACACAGACATATATCCTACCTCGTCATCACACCATCAGTCGGGAACATCAAAGTCTGTTTTAAGAGGAGATGCAAGCACTTCTCAGCAAAGGGGCTGTGCACCGAAGGGACCTAAGGATATACTTCCTTGTTTTACAATCATTACAACACATGTGTAACATGCTACAAACAGATGCTTACAGGATAAGTAACATTTTCCTTTAACTGGGAGTCAACTATGTAAATTGTGAATTCTACCTCCCTGAATGGTTGTGAGGTGCAGTACTGGTTGGTTTGTCTCTGATGGGGAAACTTGCCTTGTTGTTTTCAATGCTGTGCATCTTATCCTGACATTGCTTGTTCTGTGGACGCTTGGTTTTGTTTTGATGTGCGTAGAAATTAAAAGTTATGTCTTAATGCTTTTTTGCTGCTCCTGTGTTTGAATTGGAATAAAAAATGAATGAGCATTAACAGAAAATGTGTAAGTGTGTTGGTGTTGCGTCTCTGGCAGAGGCTGAACAAGCAGTGTCACAGCAAGCATGTAGCCTCATCTAAGCATGGGTGATGGAGAGAAGACTGAGAAGGGATGCATTTGCATTCTGTGGATTGCTACTGTTTTGGATTGGTCTGTTTGATAGATACCACCACTTTCAAAATGGACATGGGTACCCTTGTGGGTGCACTCAAACATCAACTGTAAAATATGCTCTGGCAGGAAACACCCCACAGAAATTGGGCATTATATAACTAGCACTAGTATATCCTCTGGTTTGAATGCAGTGAATCTATGTGGACTACCATGCCTGAGGAGTCCAGCCCGGCATGCAGAAAAAACCCATAGAAATGGACATTGTACTACCAGCCGTGCTGTATGGTCTGAGGAGTTTATCAAAGACCTGCATCAGGAAGTGCATGGTGGTGTCCACAAATGAGCACCAGGAGGCAGCCCATAGAAATGGGCATTGTACAAGCAGCCAACGTATATGCTCAGATGTCTGTGCAGAGCAGCCGAAGGGTGGAACCCCTAGGATTGGCATTATACTGGCCAGTTAAAGTATATGCTGTGGTGAATAGAGACGAGTGGCATAGGAGCAACCAATGGGCATAGCCAGTCTGCCAGCTATACATTATGGTCTGAGGAGTTCCTGCTCCTCTACAACTAGATTCCATACTTATAGAAGTGGATTCCAGATTGTATAAAAACTTTTGGAAACAGTTGGCACCTTAGTTAGGTGCTAAGGTGGAACCAGGTGTCTTCTCTTTGCATCTGTCCTAATATCCCAGTTGAAATGGCGTTGCTCATTTCAGATAAGCTTGTCTGTGCTGTAAAAGCATATCCTGTCATTGCTATCTAAAGAGTGGCTTGAGTTCATGTTTCTTTTTCTGGTTACGTTTCTAACAGTTCTGCTTGCTAGTTAATCTTGTAGTGATGTGGGCGTACTAGTCAGGCTTGCACTGACATTGCAGGGCTGAATAAGCATGTGATGTGGCTATCTGTGCTGTAAATACCATATGAACAGATGTCCAGGTTTAGCCTTCCTGTCGTCCTGCTTTGTAGCGCAGATCTGATTGGTGTTTGCTTATTGACTTATTCATTCTGTTAAAAAATGTCTTGCATTTTCATTTACAGTTTTTCTTCAGTAAACCTTTACGGATTTTAAACATCCTTATCATCTTGGAAGGTGCCCTCATTTTCTACCAGCTCTACTCACTCATGTGCTCAGGAAAGTGGCACCACACCATTTCCCTGGCCCTTATCCTCTTCAGCAACTATTATTCATTCTTTAAGCTACTGCGTGACCGCATTGTGCTGGGGAAGGCTTACGCCCATGCTGCAAACAGAGACTCTGAGCAGAAGCTCAATTAAATGCTACTGTGGAAGTCACAAGAAAGGGGGCAGATAAAGAGCTTTCTATTTTTGTTACATCTCTTTTTTTTGTCTTTCATAACTGATGTAATTAAGAGTAAACATATTTTTGTATTCTATTCTTGTGTTGTCATTATTTATGTTCACTATGATGATGTAGTGTGACTAGAAATCAAGAATCTGTCATCTGTATGGATGGATCAGTTTGCGATATGGTATGCAGATGGAACTTCCAATGAGTGACTTGTCTTTTGAAAGTTCGGGGAACCTAAATATATAGGCATGGTACTTGTTTCATTAGGAAGGTTTGTCATATGTTCTAGTTTTTTCTGTACCTACCAGATCACACTTTGTCCAATGTAAGCTGCTTCATAGGGCAGATCAATTACATTTGTGTTCTCAAAAATAACAGAAATAATAATTCTCCGTCATGGGATTCTCTGTGATATCTGTAAACAATTTGAAAAGCTCTGTACATGCACTGGATCCCCAAAACACTGTATAAAACATTTTTAAAGCGAAAACATGCCTATAAGAGGCAATATCTTCTACTAGCTTTTTCCATTTTGTGAGTGGTTTTAATTAACCAAATTAATACATTATACATTTGGCTGAACATACTATTGTACTAATTTTAATACCCCACAGTTAGGCAAAATATTTATTTAATATTGGGGAGACAGAATGCAGTCCAAGACACTGCACGTTTTTAAGAACTCTAGAACTAGGTAACCTTGCAGGTCAGAATCTGGTAGGCTATTAGTTTATCTGGCTCACCAGAGTAGGTTCCCTGAAACTATTGCCTTACTCAGGCTTTTGTTTTTGTCAGAAAACCTGTGCTTTACATGGGCTTTTATTGGCGTCATTAAATGTTGAAGTTTTCTTTATCTTTCCGCATTTTTTTTTTTAGGTCTGTATTTATTTCTTCCTACTGTTTTTTTGGGAGGTGTTTCTCCTCACTTTCTTTCTCTGACAGTCAGCTCTCTTTGAGATGCTCTTTGTGTGGAGGTAAGAAGTCCCTGGTAGGAAGAACTAGGTCTCCCAGATTCTGAGTCCACTGTAAAGTGTGGGCTCTGCTTAGAGGTGCCTCAGAGGTGCCTTTGGGGTGGGTCAGGGGGAGGAGTTTTCCTCAGGGCAGCCAGGGAGAAATAGGCACTCTGTTTTGCGGTCTACTTCGAGAGAGGCAAGGGAGCTCTTGGCTGCCTTTTCTCCCTCAAGTGTCATCAAGTCTAATTCCTCGTAGGATCCCTAAGGCCATTCTTTAAGTCGCTATATATGTGTAGGAAGTTGCCTCTGTATATACTATTTCAAAGTAAGAAATAGTGTGCACAGAGTCCAAGGGTTCCCCTTAGAAGTAAGATAGTGGCAAAAATAGATAATTCTAATGCTCTGTTTTGTGGTAATGTGGTCTAGCAGTAGGCTTATCAGAGGGTATTGTTAAGCATTTGTTGTACACAGGCAATAAATGAGGAACACACACTCAAAGACTTACTCCAGGACAATAGGTTTTTATATTGAAGAATATCTTTTCTTAGTTTATTTTAAGAACCACAGGTTCAAGATTTATAGTTAATACTTTAAATGTAAGGTACTTCACTTAGATACTTTAGGAACTTTGAATAAAAACAATATCATGTACAGTTTCTGTAAAAATATTTTCAAAGTGGACACTGTGCAAAAATCAACAGTTCCTGGGGGAGGTAAGTAAAGGTTAGTTTTGGAGGTTAGTAAAACACTTACAAGTCTCAGTCCTGGGGCATAGGCAGTCCACCGTTGGGGGTTCAAGGCAACACCAAAGTTACCACACCAGCAGCTCAGGGCCGATCAGGTGCAGAGGTCAAAGAGGTGCCCAAAACACATAGGCGCTGATGGAGAACAGTGGTGCTCTGGGTCCAGTCTGCCCGCAGGTAAGTACCTGCGTCCTCGGGGGCAGACCAGGGGGTTTTTGTGGAGCGCCGGGGGGGACACGAGAAGGCACACAAAGTACACCCTCAGCGGCACAGGGGCGGCCGGGTGCAGTGAGCAAAGCAGGCGTCGGGTTTTAGGTTGAAAACAATGGAGGGACCCGGGGGGTCACTCGAGCGCTGCAGGCAGGCACAGGGGTGGCTTCTCGGGACAGCCACCACCTGGGCAAGGCAGAGGGTCGCCTGGGGGTCACTCCTGCGCTGAGGTTCGGTTCCTTCAGGTCCTGGGGGCTGCGGATGCAGTGTTGGTTCCAGGCATCGGGTCCCTTGTTACAGGCAGTCGCGGTCAGGGGGAGCCTCTGGATTCTCTCTGCAGGCGTTGCTCTGGGGGTTCAGGGGGGTCGGGGAGTCCTCCCTGAGGTGTTTGTTCTCTGCAGGTCGAGCCGGGGGCATTGGGTGCAGTGTAGAGTCTCACGCTTCGGGCAGGAAACGTGAAGTCCTTGGAAGTTGCTTCTTTGTTGCAAAGAAGTAGCTGGTTTTGAACAGGGCCGCTGTTCACGGGAGTTTCTTGGTCCTGTAATCCAGGGCAGTCCTCTGAGGCTTCAGAGGTCGATGGTCCCTGTAGGATGCAGCGCTGGAGCAGGTTTTCGAAGTTGGAGACAGGCCGGTAGGGCTGGGGCCAAATCAGTTGTCGTCTTCCTCCTTGTCTGCAGGCTTGTAGGTCAGCAGTCCTTCTTCTTTCTTCAGGTTGCAGGAATCTGAGTTCCTGGGTGCTGGGGTGCCCTTAAATACTAAATTTAGGGGTGTGTAAGTCTGGGGGGCAGTAGCCAATGGCTACTGTCCTTGAGGGTGGCTACACCCTCCTTGTGCCTCCTCCCTGAGGGGGGAGGGGGGCACATCCTTATTCCTATTGGGGGAATCCTCCAAAATCAAGATGGAGGATTTCTAATGGCTGGGGTCACCTCAGCTCAGGACACCTTAGGAGCTGTCCTGACTGGTGGGTGACTCCTCCTTGTTTTTCTCATTATCTCCCCTGGACTTGCCGCCAAAAGTGGGGGCTGTGTCCAGGGGGCGGGCATCACCATTAGCTGGAGTGCCCTAGGCCATTGTAACCCAATGCTTGAGTCTTTGAGGCTCACTGCTAGGTGTTACAGTTCCTGCAGGGGGAGGTGTTAAGCATCTCCACCCAGTGCAGGCTTTGTTTCTGGCCTCAGAGAGCACAAAGACTCTCACCACATGGGGTCAGAAACTCGTCTCTCAGCAGTCAGTCCTGCACTGAACAATTGGGTAAAATACAGGGGGCATCTCTAAGATGCCCTCCGTGTGCTTTTTTAAATAAATCCTACACAGGCATCAGTGTGGGTTTATTATTCTGAGAAGTGTGATACCAAACTTCCCAGTATTCAGTGTAGCCATTATGGAGCTGTGGAGTTTGTTTTTGACAAACTCCCAGACCATATACTTAATATGGCCACAACTGTACTTACAATGTCTAAGAATGGACTTAGACATTGTAGGGGCATATTGCTCATGCAGCTGTGCCCCCACCTGTGGTATAGTGCACCCTGCCTTAGGGCTGTAAGGCCTGCTAGAGGGGTGACCTACCTATGCCACAGGCAGCATTTTGCGTGCATGGCATCCTGAGGGGGATGCCATGTCGACTTTGCCTTTTTCTCCCCACCAACACACAATCTGCAATGGCAGTGTGCATGTGTTAGGTGAGGGGTCCCTTAGGGTGGCACAACATATGCTGCAGCCCTTAGGGACCTTCCCTGGTCACAGGGCCTTTGGTACCACTGGTACCTTTTACAAGGGACTTATCTGTGTGCCAGGGGTGTGCCAATTGTGGAAACAATGGTACATTGTAGGTGAAAGAACACTGGTGCTGGGGCCTGGTTAGCAGGGTCCCAGCACACTCCTCAGTCAAGTCAGCATCAGGCAAAAAGTGGGGGGTAACTGCAACAGGGAGCCATTTCCTTACAATATGCAACTCCCAGTCAGTGTTAAATCATAGGACATAAAGGAGATCAACACAAAACATTAACTGTGGTGGTAGATGTTGAAACTTGACATTTGGTAAGATCTGTCTCTGCATCAGGGGACACCAGGGATCTTACTATAGCTCCTTTGCTATGTGATACGTACCATTTTGGGTTAGTCTGTTTGATAATTTCAGCCACATTCAAAAAGGGCATAGAAAGTGGTCAGACACAGACTTCCAGCAAGAACACCTGATCATTGAGGTGCATTTGGAACATTCCCTTGTTGCTGGAGCCACAGCCCTCTGCTGAAGATCTTGTCCCTACTCCATCGGTAGAGAACAACTATTTTCCACCAAGAGCTCCTGTACCTCCTTCACCATCCTTTGGGGAAATAATCCAACTATGCCTCCTCTGTCAGCTCTGCAACAGTGATACAAGGAGAAGAGAAGTGAAATTCATAGTTGTCCTCAGAATTAACCTTCCAAGAAAGGGCCTGTCTTTCTAGATGCTGAAAGAGAGCATCAGACTGGTATTCTAGACACTGGTCTATCAGCCCTCCGAGACGACCATCTGTTTCAGTTGCAGATTTCAATGAGATTTGTTGTCTGTAGATTCTCTGCTGCCTACAGTCTCCCCGGTGAATTATGTAGCTTTTCATGAAGTGACAGAGAGGCACGGATATCAATATTGAGACTGCTACGTCTGTCTATGAAACATCAACAATTCTTCATGACTGCTTCCAAAACTTTTGTGATACCTATGGTTTACTGGTTCCACGTGGTCTTGAACCAACACTGTATATTTTTCCAAATGTCTGCATCCATTAAACCTTTTGATCGCTTCAGGAAAAGAAATATAGGGCTCCAGAATGAGATCCTCTCATTAAGAGAGACACCAGTTTCTGATGTCTTTGTGGTTTCCAGGCTAAAATGTTTTACTGCTTCTGGATCAACCACATTTCCTCTTTCTGATAAAGTAAGTAAGATGGACTCTTCTAATGGATTCTTCCCCCCTCCAGAATACTCCCCAAGTGCCAGGCTGGATCGGTAAATATTTACCAGCAATGCCTGTGCACTGCTATGTGGTGCTGTTGACTCCATACCGCCCTGCCCTGCAAGTGAGGAGTGAAGCCCCATACAAGTGCGGCTTCCCAGACCTCCACAGCGCAGTCATAAGTTTTTCTTTCCATGATCTCCCATACAGAAAGGGAGCTCCGATCCCAATTTTGTGAGCCTTCTGACGACTCTTAAAGCCAAAAAATCCTGTGTGAAAGGGAATGGGGATTACAGGTTGGAAACAATGCCACAACTGTAGGAAACGGATGTCGGTTATGGAGAATAAGACTCAATGATGGGCGCAAGAAAGTGCTGCAGGGCTCAACCCAATCCCATCCCATCACTCTGTTTAAAGAGAAGAAACAAAGCATGTCATAATGTCAATTTCCTTACAGATCTCCTTTTGCTGAGCGATACCACAGTTGGTCGCAATCTGAAGCCATTGGTGACACTGCAGCAAACTTAAGCCTTTAAAATACCTTGCTGCAGATATTTGGCATTCCTGGCCAGGTCTTGCAAGCCTTCCGGCCCCAAGGAGCTACAGGGACACGCAGTTGGGGTACAGATGGTAAGCCTGTCTGTGTGCATCTGACTCCCCTGAATGTTTTACAGGCTCTATACCAGCTCTGGTATAGGCTTCCTCTTTGACTCTACAACCTGCACCAGTACCTCCCTCATGAATGCCTGTACCATGGTTGCTAGCGCAGGAGGAGGATCTGATTCTGGTTCCAATTTCTGCCGCTAAACTGATTTTTCCACAATCCCGACCAATGTCATGCTATGAAATTACTAAAGCAAAACTTGGCACCATTCAGCCCAGTTCTAATTCTATGAGTCTACTGGGGCGGAAGCATGGTGATTAACTCCTCTTTATAACAATTTTTAAATTGACTTAGAGGAGGCCAGTGGGCTTGATACATCCTTTGATACAGGATTGGATTTGCCACCTGGACCTCCACAGAAGTGGTGGTAATCCAATAAGCATCTTATTTCTTTTACCCTAATGGGCAATAGGTGAAGCCCTTTTACTGCCACAGGTGACTAGGCAGGTGCCCAGTGAAAATGATTTTCTCACTAAACATCCTGCTCCAGAGAGTCTGGTTGATCAGGTTTCAACCAGCAAAATGAACCTCCGTTCATACCCCCAACACTTCCCAAACAGGCAATCTAAGAGATCTGAGGCATTCAGGAAACAAATGGTTTGATGGCATTTGTGGCTGTAGATACAAATGCTTTGCATAAGTCCGCCATCTAGTTTTGGGATCAGAGTGTTGCCAATTGTTTTTGTTCAAAGAATCTTTTTGAGTCACAAAATCAAGTGACTACTCCTCTCGGTGACACTGCGCATGGGCATCGAGTCCTTTGTTAGATTGTTTTCTCTCCGCCGTCGGGTTCAGACATATTTTCCTCTCGCTTCGATATTCCTGCGGCTCGGTCTATTTCGAACTCTACGTTTCTGCCTTTCTTTCAACTACGGTATTGAATTTCAGTCACGTTTTCACAATCTAACATACTTGATCTGAATTTCTATGTCAGGGGTCGGCTTACTGCCTTTCAGGGTGCCAACGCCCATCTTGGGCCTACTCCTCCATGCTGTGTCGGGATCTGCAGGGCTGATGGAACGGACTCCATTTTGGTTTTGTCCTTGATGCCATTTTAAATTCCAATACACAGACAAACTCCTGGTGTGTAATTTGTGCTTGTCCCCAAACGATAAAGAAGAAAACTGAGGGGCCTGTTGGTCTTTTCAATCCAAAAAGACTCTCCAGGACCGAAGAGCGTGACTATTTTTAAATGGCATCAAAGACACCGAATGGCACGCCTGATATTTTCAGAGAAGAGCATGCACAGGAGGAGATTGAACAGGAGCAGCCGTTCTCCTTAGAAGATTTGGAGTCAGACACTCAATCTGACATCAAAAGTCAGCCTCTCACCTCAACACAAGCCGTGAGTACATCAGCCCCGACCTCCTGTATAAATCTCCATGGAAGCCCCACAAACAGGTCGTCGGTCCACCACTTTCTTTGGGCCATGGTCGGATCCTAAAGTTACATTCAGATGCCCTGCCTTCCGGCTCGGTACAGAGAATCGCCAAGACTAAACCGTCATCAGCCTCAAACTCTGGCTCGACAGCAACTCACAGCCTCAGGATTGAGTCGACCCTTCGATCCGATTGTTTCGGGTCTAAGTAACAAGCCTTTCACATCCACTTCGGAGCCAACAACTTTGAGTTGACAAAAGGTTTCCACCTCAAATCCTTTGGGACCAAAATTCTGTCTTCCAGAGACTCCACTTGTTCCTCAGAAGCAGCTTCACCAGTGGAGCCAATCCTTGAAAAAATGGACGCTCGTCAGCACCAGCTCCACATCCAAAAGGGAACAGGAAGAATATTTGCTTCTCCCCTGTCCCAATCAAGAGGAGACTTACTTTTCAAGAGACCTTGGTCACTGCTCCTCCTCCTAAAAAGGTCAACAAGAACAAGGCTCCAGTTCGACCACAGCCTTCTCCAACTCACTCTCCTGTACTTCTTCCTACTACTCCACCTATTGTTGAGCCACAGTTTTCTCCACAAGGTTCACCACCACCTCAGGGAGATGATTTGGTGGAAAGTCCACAAGATATTGACCCATGGGATTCCTACCATCCAGATCCCATATTACCTAATGACCCGGATTCATACCCTGCATGCACTTCACCTCCTGAAGACACAACTTCTTGGCAGAAGGTCATAGTACAAGCAGCTGTATATCACAACGTACAACTACACACTGACCCTATTGAAGAGGATTTTCTCTTCGCTACACTGAGTGCCACCAATAAAGAAAGTCAGTTTTTGCCTGTGTTACCAGGTATGCATAGACATGCCACAGATGTTTTTAAAGAACCTGTTAGGTCAAGAGTTGTTACCCCAAGGATCGATTTAAAAAATATATATATATATTGGCACCTATATATATATATACATACAGGGAGTGCAGAATTATTAGGCAAGTTGTATTTTTGAGGATTAATTTTATTATTGAACAACAACCATGTTCTCAATGAACCCAAAAAACTCATTAATATCAAAGCTGAATATTTTTGGAAGTAGTTTTTAGTTTGTTTTTAGTTTTAGCTATGTTAGGGGGATATCTGTGTGTGCAGGTGACTATTACTGTGCATAATTATTAGGCAACTTAACAAAAAAAAATATATACCCATTTCAATTATTTATTATTACCAGTGAAACCAATATAACATCTCAACATTCACAAATATACATTTCTGACATTCAAAAACAAAAACAAATCAGTGACCAATATAGCCACCTTTCTTTGCAAGGACACTCAAAAGCCTGCCATCCATGGATTCTGTCAGTGTTTTGATCTGTTCACCATCAACATTGCGTGCAGCAGCAACCACAGCCTCCCAGACACTGTTCAGAGAGGTGTACTGTTTTCCCTCCTTGTAAATCTCACATTTGATGATGGACCACAGGTTCTCAATGGGGTTCAGATCAGGTGAACAAGGAGGCCATGTCATTAGATTTCCTTCTTTTATACCCTTTCTTGCCAGCCACGCTGTGGAGTACTTGGACGCGTATGATGGAGCATTGTCCTGCATGAAAACCATGTTTTTCTTGAAGGATGCAGACTTCTTCCTGTACCACTGCTTGAAGAAGGTGTCTTCCAGGAACTGGCAGTAGGACTGGGAGTTGAGCTTGACTCCATCCTCAACCCGAAAAGGCCCCACAAGCTCATCTTTGATGATACCAGCCCAAACCAGTACTCCACCTCCACCTTGCTGGCGTCTGAGTCGGACTGGAGCTCTCTGCCCTTTACCAATCCAGCCACGGGCCCATCCATCTGGCCCATCAAGACTCACTCTCATTTCATCAGTCCATAAAACCTTAGAAAAATCAGTCTTGAGATATTTCTTGGCCCAGTCTTGACGTTTCAGCTTGTGTGTCTTGTTCAGTGGTGGTCGTCTTTCAGCCTTTCTTACCTTGGCCATGTCTCTGAGTATTGCACACCTTGTGCTTTTGGGCACTCCAGTGATGTTGCAGCTCTGAAATATGGCCAAACTGGTGGCAAGTGGCATCGTGGCAGCTGCACGCTTGACTTTTCTCAGTTCATGGGCAGTTATTTTGCGCCTTGGTTTTTCCACACGCTTCTTGCGACCCTGTTGACTATTTTGAATGAAACGCTTGATTGTTCGATGATCACGCTTCAGAAGCTTTGCAATTTTAAGAGTGCTGCATCCCTCTGCAAGATATCTCACTATTTTTGACTTTTCTGAGCCTGTCAAGTCCTTCTTTTGACCCATTTTGCCAAAGGAAAGGAAGTTGCCTAATAATTATGCACACCTGATATAGGGTGTTGATGTCATTAGACCACACCCCTTCTCATTACAGAGATGCACATCACCTAATATGCTTAATTGGTAGTAGGCTTTCGAGCCTATACAGCTTGGAGTAAGACAACATGCATAAAGAGGATGATGTGGTCAAAATACTCATTTGCCTAATAATTCTGCACTCCCTGTATATATATATATATATATATATATATATATATAGGCACCTACAGACCTATATTTATTAGGACACAACCACCTACTGACTCTGTTGTCAGCACTGAAACATTCTAACAGGCAATCAACGGGAGATGCACCTTCTCCTGATAAGGATAGCAAAAAACTAGATGCAGCAGGGAAAAGAGTAGCTGCACAAGCTGTCAATCATTGGCGTATCGCCAGTTCTCAGGCACTCTTTGCATGTTACAATAGGGCCCACTGGGACGAGATGGAGGATCTTCTGTCGCGTGGGCTCTCATTATTCTAAATTAGACTACTGGATTTCTAGGTAGCAGGATCTATAACGGTGTGGGGGACTGAGTCTGACCCACCTGTGAATAACTAGGTCACCCTAAATCCGTTTTTTGCTCCGGCTAACTAGCAGTGCCTCATTTCTCCCATGTGGAAGGAATGATTTGGCAGCCGAGCGCATAACATCGTTGGAACTTCTCAGGGAAGTCGTGGTTACTCAGATCCAAACCAACTCTCTTATTTCCAATATGATCTCATATACAAATGACAAAGACAGTATAAGTTTTATATAATGTTTTTAATAAAACAACTGTATTTTAGATATTAAGGCGTGAGCCGCAATAACCAGAACGATACAACACAGTAGGATTGAAATAGTCACCAGGAGAGTAAAACATAAGAACAAAGCTATCATATTGTCTAACAGTTTCTACTCTCCCTCTGCTTGTTCTATTTAGAGCACAGCATGTTAAGCTTCTAGCTTGCCTATTAGAATCACTGTGGAGACATCAGCCCTCATACCTGAGCAAAGACCTGTGATCTTGGTTCAGCATCTGCAACGAGGCAGTCAGCGTCTAGTTGTGGTTCCCTGGTCGGAATCTCCCTCTAGCATGTATTTGGACAAGGAAGTGATTTTATAACTACCATGTCATCGTGATCACAAAATGTCCCTACGCAGGAATGCCAAGTCTAAACTCCTACCACGTCTATCGGCAATGTACCAGACTGTATCCTTGACTGAAGCACAGAGTAAATATGTTATGGAGAACTCCAGTGCTGAAGTAGGCAAAACAGTGTGATATGAAATAAAAAACAACACCGTAGAACTGGCTATTTGAAAAATAACAGTACGAAGCCTAATAAAAAGCATGTAGAGCAAAGTGCACAGAGGCTCTAAGCTGTCAGCAAATGAATAAAATATATTCAGGGCAAAATGCACAAAGGCCTAAAGTCTGAAGCTAAAGCACAATGAATACATAAAACTAACCACACTACACTTCCCAAGGGAACTTCGCAAAAGGGGGGCATGAAATAGTGTCTGAAGGCCAAAATATTTCAAATAACTCCATTAGGTGTGCTACACAAACAATAGTGGCTATGCTGATGGTTCGCACCACCTTAAGTATGCATATAAAACCACCTTAAGTATGCATTGTTCATATAATATGCTTAGTCCTGCCAAGGGTGCCAACCAGTACTACACCCAACCACTTCAGAGGCAATCTTGTTGGTTGAAACAACCAACCTCAATCAAGAAGGAATTATGTACCAGGGCACACCATGAAAGTCCAAAAAGTCCAATCCTTGATGTGCTTGCAAATCCGCGCACAACACGGGTATATAGTGCGTCATGAGGATTTTATTTATCCGCTGTCACATGTTTCCAATCAAAGCAACAGCTATTCCAATGACAATACAGCGGACACGTGTTTCGTCAATATGACTTCCTCAAGGCCAAAGTATAAAGACTGAAGCAGTTCCAGTTGGACTCTCAGTATGTCCAGGATATAGGATTTTTGCCAGAATCCTGTTGCTTTGATTGGAAACACATGACAGCGGATAAATAAAATCCTCATGATGCAATTTATACCTGTGTTGTGCGCTGATTTGCAAGCACATTAAGGATTGGACTTGTTTTACTTTCACAGTGTGCCCTGGTATATAATTCCTTCCATTAGCTGTGCCACTGATACAGCTGATAGCGCAGCACGTGGTATTATTACCAGTATTATTATCAGAAGGCATGCTTTGCTTAGATGCCCAGGCTTCAAGCCCGTATTTCAGCAGGCAGTTCTTAACCTGCCTTTTGACAGGGAACACTTGTTTGGTCAGGAGGTTGACACCACCATAGAAAAGCTCAAGAAGTATTCTGAAACGGCAAAAGGCTATGGGGGCCGTACTTGCCACACCACAAAGGGGCAATTTTCGTCGTCCGCAAATTCAGGGGAGACTTCAAATTATCATCTACTGAGCCTTCCACCTCCCAAACCAAGCAACGCACCCATTTCTATAACAGAGGTTCCTTCAGAGGTGCAAATAATAAAGGTAGAGGAAAGGCATCCACCTCTAGAGGGTCTGCCTCTAATGCACTCCAGTGAGTACTTACACCTTCCATCAGCTCACACCTCTCCAGTAGGGGGAAGACTACTGCGTTTTTGTCCACAATGGTCCAATATCACTACAGTTCAGTAGGTCTATCAATTATCCAACATGGTTACTGTCTAGAGCTCATCTCCATGCAACCAAATATTCCCCCTCACACTCAGACTTTCACACACCCATCTTACTCTTTTAAAAGAAGTTACAATCCTTTTTCTCAAAGGGGCTACAGAGCCAGTTCTCCCCCCCCCCTCACAGCATGGGTTAGGAGTATATTCCCTATACTTCCTTATCCCAAAGAAAGATGGGTCACTAAGACAGATTCTAGATCTCAGACCACTCAATCTATACATGCACTCAGAGCATGTCCATAAGGTTACTCTCCAAGATGTAATTCCCCTGTTACAGCAAGACGACTTCATGACCACTTTAGATCTGAATGTTGCATACTTTAACATTCCCATTCATCCAGCACACAGCAAATACCTCAGATTTGTCATTGTGGGGGAAACCTTATCAAGGTTTTACCATTCAGAGTGATGACCGCTCCCAGGGTCTGCACAAAATGTCTAGCACGGTAGTTGCGGCATTCCTCAGAAGACAACACATCCATGTCTCCCCTATTTGTATGACTGGCTCATCAACGCCAGTACCATCCAACAATGTCAGCATCACACACTGCACACAGTAGACCTTCTTCACAGCTTGGGATTCAAACTCAACTTTCTAAAATTCCACCTCCAGCCTTTACAGATACAGCCTTTACAGATACAGCCCTATTAGGGGGCAGTTCTCAATGCCAGTTTTGGCATATCCAAGCATAGCTCAAATTCAAGCTTTACAAACTTTTCTTTCCCAACTACAAGAAAACCACACTTAACACAGTGAGAACAGTGATGCAGTTACTAGGGAGGATGGTGCCATGCATTGCCATTGTACCCCCATGCCGGACTACACATGCGTCCATTACAGCAGTCGTCAGTAGTCTCAGTCATAGGGTCATCTCCAAGATCTAGTGTTGTTGGACCGCCAGACTAACACCTCTCTGCAATGGTGGAATCCCACCAGCCTTTCCAAGTGGCAGCCCTTTCAGGACCTTGTGCCTTAGGTCACTCTTACTACGGATGCATCACAGACAGGTTGGGGAGCTCACCTCCACAACCTCACAATACAAGTTATATGGGATCCCATTCAACAAACCTCCTACTTCAGTTACTTGAATTACCTCAACTCTCCCACAAAGTGGTTCCAGTCCGTACAGACAACATGACAGCCATGTATTATCTGCAGAAACGGGAGGGTTGGGACATAGTTTTCTAAGTTCTCTTTTCTTGCTCAGACAATTTGGAAATGGGTAATTCACCACCGCATTTACTTCCTGTCAGATTATCTCCCAGGTATGGACAACCAGTTTGCAGACCTCCTCAGCAGGATGCAGCAACAAGTCCCATGGATGGGACTTCACCCACACATACTTCACCACTACTTTCAAAGGTGGGAACACCACAAATATACCTCTTTGCTACTGCAGAAAATACTAAAATGCCAAAACTTCACGTCCAGATACCCACATCCTGAGTTGAAGAGCAATGCTCTATGGATGAATTGGTCAGGAATATTTGCTTACACTTATCCACCTCTCCTACTCATTCCATCTCTAGTTCCCAAAATGAGACAAACCTCACTCACAATAATCCTTGTAGCTCCCACATGGGCTCGTCATGGTTCAGAACACTGTTGGATTTGTCTGTAGTTCCTCACAAGAAACTCCCCAACAGGCCAAACCTTCTCACCCAAAATCATGGTCACATCAGACATCCAGACCCCAAGACACTCAATCTTGCAATATGGCTCCAAAAGTCACAGAGTTTGGTTATTTGAATCTCCACTCAGAATGTATGGAGATTCTTTGAGAGGCACGTAAACCTACCACTAGACAGTGTTATGCTGCAAAATGGAAGGAAAAAAATTCTGATACTGTCAACCTAAACACTTTGACCCACGCAAAGCCTCAATTCAAGACATTGTTTATCTACATCATTTACAAAAGGCACACTTAGCATACTCATCTATTAGACTTCATTTAGCGGCTATAGCCGATTACCTCTCTTTATTCAGGATTCCAGTTATAAAAGCCTTCATGGAAGGCCTCAAAAGAGTCATTCCACCCATGGTCCCCTAGCCACATCATGGAACCTTAATGTTGTAATTACCAGACTCCTGGGTCCACCTTTTGAGCCTATGCATTCCTGTTTGTTGCAATTTCTTGCATGGGAGGTAACCTTTTTAGCAGCGATCACTTCTCTAAGATGTTTAATTGAAATACAGGCTCTAACTCTAGAAGAACAATTCTTCTTAGGAAAAACTCTTAATTCCTTCCAAAAGTAGTTTCACCATTTCACATTAATCAGTTGAGTTACCAGTCTTTTTTCCCATGGCCAGACTTTGTGGCAAAGAGAGCTCTTCACACACTAAATGTTTAAAAGGGCTCTTATGTGTTACATTGATAGGACAAAAAACTTTAGGAAAGCTAAACAGCTTTTTGTAGCATTTTCCATGCCTCATTAAGGCAATCCAGTTTCAAAAACTGGCATAGCCAGACGAATAGTTGTGTATTCAAACTTGCTATCTTAAAGCCAAAAGGCAACCTATTACACCGAAAGCACATTCCACCAGAGAAAAGGGTGTTTCTATGTCTTTTTTAGGTAACATTCCAATAGCAGACATTTGTAAGGCTGCTACTTGGTCTGCACCACATCCATTTACTAAACACTATTGTGTAGATGTTTTAGCACGGTGACAAGCTAATGTTGGCTAAGCGGTGTTCAGGACACTTTGAAGCTACTCCAACTCCTACAGGCTAAGCACGGCTTACTTGGAGGGAAGTGCTTTATAGTCCATGCAGAGCATGTGTACCTGCAGCCACACATGCGATTGAATGGAAAATGTTACTTACGCAGTAGACCTCTGTTTGTTGCATGTAGTGCTGTAGATTCACATATCCTCTCCCTCCTCTCCAGAAGCCTGTGGTCATTGTAGTGGCATTCTCATATAAATATTGTATATACACTGTATGGACATCTCTTTTTCTTACTCTCTATATATACTCCTTACCTCACCCGCCTGTGGAAAAACAGTCTAAGGACTTGATGCCCATGTGCAGTGTCACCGAGAGGAGGAGTCACTCTGTCTCATGACTTCTTCTAACAAAAACAACTTGCAACACTCTTAGCCCAAGACTAGATGGCAGACTTATGCAAAGCATGTGAATCTACAGCACTACATGCCACCAACAGATGTCTACTGGGTAAGTAACATTTTCCTTTTCTTCGGCTAGTCTGACACTGAGTTTGGTCAGTACAGTCTGTTATTAAGCTGATGTCTGTTTGGCAAATAGCTGATTCTGCCTTGTAACGTTTCAAAGAAAGTAGAGCCAACGCATTGTTCCCTGCGTATTTGGGCCCCTGCTAAAGAGTTTCTTCAGCAGTGTGGGAAATTCCAAGGCTAGTCAGGGGACTGACATGCATGCAAAATCAGTCTCCCCAGCTATTGTTACAATCTCCTCAGTCCTTTCGAGATCTGGAGGCATCAGTCCTCCTAGAACCCGTCCCATTTGGCAACAGCCATCAAGCCTTTTTACTTGACATTAGTGGCACACAACCACAGTATGAGACACAGAATCCAGCATTTTCTTCCAGGCTGATGATCCTTCACGTCAGACAGATGGATCCTTCAAATCGTTCAGTATGGCTGTGCCTACCTTTTCCTTTTGCTCTGACAGTCCTTCTCTACATCAGAGCAAGTTTCAGAGGACACCTTCCATTCTGTTGCAAGAAGTGCAAATTGTACTTTCGAAAGGAGTAGTTGAGAAGGTTTCATACTTGGAATTAGGGGATGGTTCCTTCATTTGCAATTTTCTTGTGATGAAGAAGAATAGGGCCTTAGGCTCATCTTAGACCTTTATATTCTGAATGCCTTCCTGCAGAAGGGAAAATTCAAAATGCTCATGCTGGCCCTGATCCTTTCTGCCTGGGACCCGAACAACTGTATGGTATCCTTGGACCTGCACAAGTCTTTCATATACCTGTGCTGCAGTCCCACAGACCTTACCTCTGGTTCAAGGTAGGCCAGAAGCATTTCTAGTTTCCCATGATCCTCTTTGGCCTGACCGGTGCCCCTCCGATGTTCATAAAATTGATGGTATGGCTACTGCCTATCGTTAGAGGTCAGGGTTAACAATTGTCCCCTACCTTGACTACTGTCGATTGTAGGTAGGTCCACCACAGTCAATTGTAGATCACCTCCAGACACTGCCAAACCCCCTGACATCATTGGGGTCCACACTCAGCAAGTCAAAATCACACCTTACTCTTTAAATTCTTTCTGTCCTGAATATGATAGTTCTGATGGATACTTGTCATTGAAGATTCCTCACCTTTTGAATATTCCCAAGGTGTCATATTTGATCCAGAAAACTCAATCAGTACACCTATGTCCTGGTATGTGGTGTCAAACCGCTCCACGTCAACAACATTCCACTACGAAAGTGACGAGCAGAGCTGTATATAGTTGCCACTGATCCACACTGACATCAATTGCTTTCTTTCTGTGCCCTCAGACATGTATCACTCTACATGTGTGCCTAGATTTTTATGATCTTTTTTCCTCAAACTTTTACTAGTGTGTAAACGTTCTCTACTAAAACAGGGTTTAAACCTTGCAGGGACTGTTTCAAACAGATGCTTGACAGATCCCTACCAGGTGTGCCTCCGTTACTTGGGGTCTGAACACAATTCCTGGACCTGCGATGACTGTGCCTAGATGAACCTAAGGACTAACTGGATCATAAACAAAGCTTTGTCTAAAACAATGCAAGACTGGTCGAAGTGGAAAGGAAGGTTCCTGTCCTGCTTCCAAACTCATTTCAATAGTTTATCTTCATCTCAGTCGAAGTCCTCCAGTAATTCAAATAAGAAACACAATAAATTCAAGCAAGAATTAGGCCCCTTCTAGCATTTTCCATCTCCAGAGAAGATGTAAAAGCATTAATATTAAACCCGGTGTTGCTCCTAAACAGCTGAGGAGCAGATTCAGCACCTAGATTTCGAGACCATCAGTGACATTGCAGCAAGACCAGGCAGCACACTTCTGGTATGTATTTGGGTTCGAAGAATCTGCAATGGCTTCTAGTCAGAATTCCACCTGTGGGTTCACCCTTGGCACCAGCAAAGCAAAACACAAACGCTGTGGGATAGCGTAACTGGATGGACGGAATGCGGAACCAATCAAACATTCACCCCCAGTCACAGTTCTGGTTTTAATCCATCCATTATTTTGCTCACCATGCCACCCCAGTTTGAACCCAGTCATATGCAAATCAGTCTTGACCCTGTTCCTCATGGGAACAGTCCAGCCCGAACTACCAGGCCAGGTTCTCCCTGGACCGGAAACAAGCATCCTGGGACCGGTTTCGGTGTTTCACCCCTCATCAGCCAGGCTAGCTTGAATCCAGTGGCACAGTGAGCCCGGGACCCACGTCCCATTGCCAAATTCCAAAAGCAATGTACGATTAGGTCTACTAGACCCTTCTGGTCATAGGAACATATTGGGTTTGTAGGTTGTACAAGAACCCGAGGTACACCGAGCCAACAACTGAGCTGTACCTTAAAATGGTTGTTCATTGTGTACCAAGTATTGAGCAGTTCATGTGGTCAAAATATAAAAAGCGAAGATCAGGTACGAAGGAAACCTATGTGTCTCTGAAATGTGCTCCAGCTACTGAGTGTAGGAGTAGTGATTATATGTGCATCTCTGAATTTGTGACTCTGAATACTAGCGTGATTCAGCAGACATTTTTTAAAATGTTGTGTTTTGCACACTTGCTTACATTCGGAAGCCGCAAATACAGAGAAATACAATTGGTAATAAAGCATGTTCTACTATTTTGTTTCCACATGTTTCTAGATAAAAAATGGTACTTCATTTGTGTGGATAGGCTGAGTGACTGTAACAGGATAGCGCCTAAATTGCAACAAGGGCTGTAGGAAAGTAGCCTTTTTCTAGCTTGGTTACCCCCACATTTTGGCCTGTTTGTCAGTGTTCGAGTGTGTTCCCTGGGATCCTGCTAACCAGGACCCCTGTGACTGTGCTCCCTCCTCTAAATTTGGTTGCTGGTAACTTTTTATCCCCATTGTTGGCATACAGGTGCCCCCATGTAAGTCCATAGTATATGGCACCTAGATACCCAGGGCATTGGGGCTCCAGGGGCTCCCTATGGGTTGCAGCAATTATTCTGCCACCCATAGGGAGCCTATGCAAAGGGTTCTGCAGGCCTGCCATTGCAGCCTGCGTAAACTGGGTGCACGCACCCGGTTTCACTACAGGTTACAGTAATTCACCCCTATAGAAGGCCCTCTCAGCCAGGGGGCATGGTGCAAGTACCTGTGTGTGAGGGCACCCATGCACTAGCAGAGGTGCCCCACGAACTCCAGCTCCATTTTACTGGACTTCGTGAGTGCGTAGGGTGACCACACATCCCATATTTCCCCAGGCAGTCCCGGTTTTTAGAGGGCTGCCCTGGTGGCCCGACACTTCTCTTAATTTTAAATAAATGTCCCAGTTTTTGGGACAAAGGTCAGATTATTAAGTAAATGTCCGGTATCTGATAGAGACTTCTAGCTGCAGCTTCCTTACCTTAGAATTACCTGGCGTCAGCTTCGAATCTGGAATTTTTCTGCTGAGCAGTACCCTCCGCGTGTCGTCGGGCGGCATCATTCGGATCCGCGTGCGTCGACCAGCTCCGCGTGTGTCAGGATACTTCAATTCGATTTCCTCAGAAGCAGAAGATAACTCCTCAGTCCCGACCCGAGCTACTCACAACGAATATTAATCCTTCGTGCTGAGTACCCCAGAGGGGGAAAGGGGAATGGGATGGTAGAGAGACTGCCACAGAGATGATGAACACCAGTACTCAGTCTGCCTCTTCACATCTAAGATTGGATACAGCACCTGCAAGAGTCACAGTCGCAATTACTAGGGACATACAACATCAGTTTTTCACTTTCTACTCTCAACACTTAATTCTCTTTAATTCTATTATTTCTTCACTCACCCTGAGTTCTCTGTAGCCTTGCTTCTCTCTATAAATGATAGCTCTTCTTAAAAAAATGCTTATTACTGATTCTGGAAGAACTTCTCAACCTTTGTTAGAGATTGATTTTATGTTGATATATATATATATATAGTTGGTGATAATGCGTTCTTCAAATCAGCTGATGTTATTTAATTTCTCTTGTCTTATTGTGACTTCTGTCAATACTTGTATTTGTAAATGCTTGTTTATTAAAGTTCGTTTCTCCTTTCTTACTTCGACATTTGTAGATAACTTGTATTTGTAAATGCTTGTTTATTACAGTTAGTTTCTCCTTCCTTACTTCGACATCTGTCGATAACTTGTAGTTGTAAATGCTTGTTTATTTAAGTTTGTTTCTCTTTTAAACTCTATTTTGGTTTATTACCATTGAATTTGTAAATGCTTGTTTGTTAACAGTTCGTTTCTCCTTTAAACTTGGCCTTTGTTTAGAACCTTTACATTTGTAGATACTTGCTCTTTTAAAGTTAGTTTTTTCTTTGACTTTAATATCTTAAACAAGAACCTTGTAAACATAAGGTTAATTCATACATTAACTCTGTAGCCTTGCCGACTTCCACGGGAACGGTCTACTATCAAACTCTTCGAATAAACCTTGACAATAATATAATCTTCAAATGTAATTTTACCTCACAGGAGTTTCTGTTCTGAAGCGCGCTCTCTCTCCACACAGCTGATTCCTGTCAGACCTCAGTTGAAGTGCAAGGCTTCCAGCTGGAGAGCTCGTAACCTAGCAACCAACCGATTGCAAGACTAGAACTATAACTAACCTTCAGGACTCACAGCGGCCATCTTGGATCTTCTCTTCTTGATTCTTCCTTTGAAATAAGCGCAAGATTACTCTGCAAACCTTCTTCCAGTTTGGGCTTTGCTGTCTCCACTGAGGATATCTCTTTGCTTTTCTCATGCACTTCTTTGATTTGACTTGGCAAGTTTGTGTGGTCATGACAGTACTCCCCCTCAAGGAACAGTTCTCCAATTTAGGTTTGCTTGGGTAGGTTCTATGAAAGTTTCTCACTAATCTTGAAGCATGTACATACTTGTGCGCCTCCCAGGATCGTTCCACTGGACCATAACCTTTCCAATCAATTAGATAATAAAGCTGGCCATTACGGATTTTGGAATCTAAGATTTAATTGACCTCATACTCTTCTGCAGAACTAATCTGGATAGGAATTGGAGGGGAGTTTTGACGTAAATTTGGAGGACTGTTCTTTAACAACGAGACATGGAAAACAGGATGTATCCTTAGATGAGCTGGCAACTGCAATTTAACTGCCACTGGATTGATCATCTTGTCAACTTTGAATGGGCCTATAAATCATGGCTGAAATTTGCGATTTCCTTTGAGACGTAAATGACGAGTGGATAACCAAACTTTGTCTCCTTTCGAATAAATGGGTCTCTCTCTTCTTTTTCTATCAGCCTGAGTCTTTTGCTTGAATGATGTTTTTTCTAGCCCTAACTAACGTGGTCTGCAAATCCCTCACCATCTCTTCTACTGCAGGCACTGAATCATCTTCTTTACCCAACATTACATTAGGATGTCTACCATGGTTCAGATAAAAGGGGGTGAACCCAGTGGTGGAATGAACAGCATTATTGTAAGCAAATTCAGCTGCCCACATCAACTCGGGCCATTCCTTCTCTTTATCGAATAAATTGAGTCTTAAATACTGTTCTAACTCTTGATTCACTCTCTCTGTTTGCCCATCGGTTTCAGGATGGAAACTGGTAGAGTAACGAGAATCAATTCCTAATCTTTTACTAAAGGCCTTCCAAAAGCGAGAAACAAATTGGGACCCCCTGTCTGAAACTAGAATTTTTGGAATACCATGGGCGCGTACTATGTGTTGTGGAAACAACTGTGCAACCTGTGGGGCTCGAGGGATTTCTTTCAAAGGAATGAAATGCGCCATTTTAGTGAAAGTGTCTACAAAAACTAGGATAGTGTTAAAACCTTGGCTACTAGGGAGGTCCACTACAAGATCCATAGTAACAGTATGCCAGGCATGGGGTGCAGTGGGCAAAGGTCTTAACAGACCTTGTGAAGCTGTTCTATTTGATTTCCCTCTTTGACATTTGTCACAAGTTGACACATATTGTCTTATCTGAGTTTTCATTTTTGGCCACCAAAATTCTCGTTGTATTAGATTTTGAGTCTTTTGAATTCCTTTGTGTCCAGCCAATTGATCGTCATGATAAGCCTGAAGAATTTTTTCTTGCAGCTCCACAGTCGGAACATACAGTGCACCTTTAAAGTATGGCAAACCTTTTTTGATTTCTCTTCCTTGGCCTTCTTTGGACCACTTCAGCATTCCTTCGAATGTTAAGTTTTCTTGAATTTCTTTGGTTAAATTTTCATACAATATGGCAGATATGAACTTCTCTTGTGGAATAATCAATTCTTTTTCTGGAGGCTCTTTAACTGCACCAGTATCAATTCGAGATAGAGCATCTGCCTTCCCATTTACTTTTCCTGGTCTGAAAGTGATAACAAAATCAAAGTCTGCAAAATATAGGGACCAACGCAGTTATCTAGCTGTTAGAGTTCGAGCTGATTTTAAAAACTGTAAATTTCGGTGGTCCCTGTAAACGGTCACTTTATGCTTAGCTCCCAAAATGTAATGCCTCCACTCACGAAAAGTTTCTTTGACTGCCAATAGCTTCTTATCCGCAATTGAATAATTTATCTCTGGTGGTGTTAATTTTCGAGAGAAATAGGCCACTGGATGTAATTGACCTGTATCTTTATGACGCTGGGAAAGGAAACCTCCTATGGCAACATCTGAAGCATCTGCCTCCACATAATATGGCTCATCTGGATTGGGGTGGAGCAAGATTGGAGCTGAGACTAAGGAATTCTTCAAAAAATTAAAAGCATTTTCAGCTTCTTTTGTCCACTCAAACTTCACTCCTTTCTTCAACAATCGAGTAATGGGTGTAACTGTTTGAGAAAAATTGGATATGAATCTTCGATAAAAATTAGCGAACCCCAAGAAACGCTGGATCTCTTTGACATTGCAAGGAGAAGGCCAATGTTGCACTGTCTTTATCTTGGCAGGATCCATACTAACTCCTTCTGGTGACAAAATGAATCCTAAGAACTCAACTCGTTCCACATGAAATGCACACTTCTCCAATTTTACATAGAGATGGTTTTCTTGCAACCTTGTGAGGATGGATCGAACATGGGAAATGTGCTCCTGTAGATTGTCGGAAAAGATTAAAATGTCATCTATATAAACCACGGCAATCCGGTCGAGGAATTCTCGTAATATATCATTAACGAAATGCTGGAAGGCAGCGGGAGCATTGCATAACCCATAAGGCATCACTTGGTATTCAAATAATCCGTATTGAGTCCGAAAAGCGGTTTTGCATTCATCCCCTGAAGCCACTCGAATCAAATGATATGCTCCTCGCAGGTCCAATTTGGTGTAGATTCTAGCATTCTTTACTTGATCTAATAAAACTGACACTAAAGGCAGTGGGTATCGATTCTTGATGGTAACCTGATTGAGGGCTCGATAATCAATGCAAGTTCGAAGACTCCCATCCTTCTTTGGTATGAAAAATAGTGGGGATGACACTGGAGATTCAGAAGGACAAATAAAACCATTAGCAAGATATTGATCCAAATACTCCTTTAAATGTTGATTCTCTGCTTCGGTCAATGCGTATATTCTGCTTCATGGCAATATCGCACCTGGCTCCAGTTCAATTTTGCAGTCGTAGGGTCGATGTGGTGGCAATTTCTCAGCCTCCTTTTCATCAAAAACGGCGACTAAATCCTCATATTCTTTTGGGATTTCTGCTGTCTTTAGTGCACAGATCATTGAAGAGTGTGATGATAAACAGGCCGCTTGGGACTTGGTGGACACTTCCACTCCATCATGAAAGCAATTCTCTTTGCAGTAAGAGGAATTCATCTTGATCGTTCTTTTGCTACAATCAATTTGTGGATTATGTTCTGTAAGCCAGGGCAGACCCAAAATGAGTTGAAATTGTGGAGCATCTATCAAATTAAAGATTATCTGCTCCTGATGTCCACCAAAACCTTGCATCTGAATTGGTTCGGTCTCATGGGAAATGGGTCCTGAAGAAAGATTGGTTCCATCCACAGCTCTTACTACTTCCAAAGTAGATTTCTTGATAAATCGAATACCCATTTTACGAGCGTATTTGATATCACAGAAGTTGCCCGTAGCTCCAGAGTCTATCATAACTGAGATCCCTTGAATTTCCTTCTCAAGGGTCTTAACTGATACTGTTTGTACCAAATGTGGCGCTGCGGTTTGTAAGGTATTCGCCACTCGTTGATCTAAAGGAGTTGTCTTGGGTTCTGCTTTCATCAGGGCAACTCCCTCTACTGATGAAGCTGGCCTTTTCCCGACTGAAGAGCTTTGGGTTTCTTGGGACAGTTTTTAACAAAATGCCCAGATGCACCGCAATATAAACATAGTTGATTCACTCTTCTTTTCTCTTCCTTAGATAAAGGACCTCGGATGGAACCAATTTGCATTGGTTCTTCTATCGTTATCCCTTCTCTGGCTCTCGTATGATAATTTCTTACACGATCAATTCTCAGGGGAAATGGTCGATACTCTCTTCTCTTTTCTGCTCTTCGTTCAGTTAACCGGTGGTCAATCTGTAACACAAGATCAATTAACTCCGAAATTTCGGTGGGTCTATTTGGAACTTGTGCTAAGGCATCTTTCAATTCATCTCTCAGTCCACGATAAAATATGGCGGCTCTTTTTGACTCCGGCCAGGCAGTCTCTACAATGAGTTTATTGAAATGAGCCAGATAGGCTACTAGATCTTTATTACCTTGCCTGATTTCCAGTAGTTCATTGTCAGTGGCTTGAGCTGCAGTTCGCCGATCAAATATTCTTAAGAACTCTTCCTTGAAATTTTGGAAATTATATAAAACAGGATCATTTCTGGAAATTATTGACATGGACCATGCGGCCGCATCTCCTGTCAGATAAGACAATATAAATGCCACTTTGGACTGGTCTTCGGAAAAAATGACTGGTCTAAATAAAAAATGCAATGAGCATTGGGTCCGAAAAATCTGCGCCTTATTTGGATCCCCACCGAAGCGCTCGGGTTGAGCCAAAGGAATAATAGGGAAAACCGCATGAATTACTTGAGTGGATATACCTGCAGACTGTGAAGGGCTAGGGATTTGTGAAAACACAGATTCATTTGATTTAGGGGTGTTCCCTAACTCATTTATTCGCTGTTTTATTTGGACTGTTTCTTTTATGGTGTTATCTAATTGTTTCTGTAACCCTTCCAAAACGGTGGCTAATGCTTATATATCAATTCCTTCTGCCATTCTGCTCAGGAGGAAATCTGTTTTTTCCCTAAAATTAGGGTGATGGCACTTCAATCTGTCAGGATACTTCAATTCGATTTCCTCAGAAGCAGAAGATAACTCCTCAGTCCCGACCCGAGCTACTCACAACGAATATTAATCCTTTGCACTTAGTACCCCGGAGGGGGAAAGGGGAATGGGATGGTAGAGAGACTGCCACAGAGATGATGAACGCCAGTACTCAGTCTGCCTCTTCACATCTAAGATTGGATACAGCACCTGCAAGAGTCACAGTCGCAATTACTAGGGACATACAACATCAGTTTTTCACTTTCTACTCTCAACACTTAATTCTCTTTAATTCTATTATTTCTTCACTCACCCTGAGTTCTCTGTAGCCTTGCTTCTCTCTATAAATGATAGCTCTTCTTAAAAAAATGCTTATTACTGATTCTGGAAGAACTTCTCAACCTTTGTTAGAGATTGGTTTTATGTTGCTATATATATATATATAGTTGGTGATAATGCGTTCTTCAAATCAGCTGATGTTATTTCATTTCTCCTGTCTTATTGTGACTTCTGTCAATACTTGTATTTGTATTTGTGTAGATACTTGCTCTTTTAAAGTTCGTTTTTTCTTTGACTTTAATATCTTAAACAAGAACCTTGTAAACATAAGGTTAATTCATACATTAACTCTGTAGCCTTGCCGACTTCCACGGGAACGGTGTACTATCAAACTCTTCGAATAAACCTTGACAATAATATAATCTTCAAATGTAATTTTACCTCACAGGAGTTTCTGTTCTGAAGCGCGCTCTCTCTCCACACAGCTGATTCCTGTCAGACCTCAGTTGAAGTGCAAGGCTTCCAGCTGGAGAGCTCGTAACCTAGCAACCAACCGATTGCAAGACTAGAACTATAACTAACCTTCAGGACTCACAGCGGCCATCTTGGATCTTCTTTTCTTGATTCTTCCTTTGAAATAAGCGCAAGATTACTCTGCAAACCTTCTTCCAGTTTGGGCTTTGCTGTCTCCACTGAGGATATCTCTTTGCTTTTCTCATGCACTTCTTTGATTTGACTTGGCAAGTTTGTGTGGTCATGACAGTGTGCGTCGTCGGAGCCGTCTATGATGTCACGGTTGTCTATATAGTTGCTGTCTCAGCGCGCGTACGTCAGTTCTTTTCCTTCCACGCCAGTTAAGCGCAGTTCCGGAAAGAGCTACCCTTCTTCGACGGCTTGTCAAGGCTTTTTTGACTGTTTGAAGTCATGTCTTCGAGAAAAACAGGGTTCAAGCCTTGTGGTGTGTGTCATTGCACCATGTCTGTGACGGACCTGCACCGTGTTTGTCTTTGGTGCCTGGAGAAGGACCACGACTCCACCTCGTGCTCCGACTGTCGGGCCATGGCTCCGAAGGCCTTGAGGGAGAGATCCCTCAAGCTTCTTGCGGCCCGACATTCGTCCCCTGTCGGCACGACTCCGCAGAGGTCACGGTCCCGCAGTAGGAAGAGGTCACGGTACCTCTTCCTCGCATTTGAGGTCATCTGAAGGTAAGAGGCACAAGAAGAAGAAGTCCAAGACGTCTTTGCCATGCCCATTGGCCGATGAGGCGTCTGTGGAACGTCGACGTTCCCTGCGCGATTCCACGGATCCGTCGCCAGGGCTGACTCGGCATCTTCCCCCTTTTCCGGGGATCGTATCGACTCGCGCTCAGATTAAACAATTTTACGAGGCCATGCGTCTTGTTTTTGAGCAGGCTGCAACCTTGGAGGGGTCTTTGGGTCCCGTGGGGTCAGCACGGGCCCCCTCGGATTCGACGTTGGCGGCTTCGGCCTCGGCCCCGGTCCCTCACAGTCTACCTCCTCCGGCGCCGGGTCCAATGTTGATGATTCCACCACCGGCGCACCCCGGTGGTAGCACCATCCTTATTCCGGATGATCCAGAGTGAAGTCGTACAACGTCGACTCTGACTTTGACGGAGCCAATTTGGCCCAGATCATTGTCTGAGCATTATTTAGATCAGCCAGACGCAGGAGAGGAATGGGAGGGGTCTGAGGACCCTTTAGAATGTGACTTCATTGTGTCTCCAGATGCTGGTATGCTCTCTCCTCCTAATGTGGCTACGGAGGAGGGTGCTTCATTTGCTATGGTGGTGCGTAGGGCAGCTGAGGTCTTGGACCTAGATTTCCCTACGGTGCCAGTCAGGACGAATATCCTGACCGAAGTGCTTTAACCGGGGGTGACAACATCAGAGCCGATGTTGCCCTTCAATGAGGCTCTTACAGGCGTCCTTCTGGGTACATGGTCCAAACCCAGCACAGGGGCTCCTGTGAATAGGACGGTTGGCCATAGACCCGCTCCGAGCGACCCTAGTTTCCTGACTCAACATCCCACTCCTGAGAGCATGGTTGTCCAAGCTTCTACTTCCCGTGGTGCCTTCCCTTCCGCTCCCCCGGATAGGGGAATCCAAGAGGCTGGACCAGCTTGGGAAGAAGATGTTTTCTTCCACCAGCCTGGCATTGAGGTCCGTAAACACCTCTTGCCTATTGGGCCGTTATTCCCATACTTTATGGGATTCGGTGGCACAGGTGCTGCCCCAGGTCCTGGAGGGCGTACGGGACACTCTCACCCAGGCTGTCAAGGATGGGAGGGATGCAGCCAAGTTTACGATCAGGTGTGGTTTGGACACGACCTACTCACTGGGCAGAGCGATTTAATCGTCAGTGGCCCTACGTCCCCACACCTGGCTATGTTCAACTGGTTTCTCAGGGGATGTCCAGTCCAGCTTGATGGATATGCCCTTTGATGGCTCTCGCCTTTTTTGCCGAAAAGGCAAACTCTGCGCTTGAGAGGTTCAAGGATTCTCGAGCTGCGGCCAGATCCTTGGGCCTTTCAGCGCCAGCACAACAGCAGTCTGTCTTTCAAGGCTTCGGAAGGGGCATGGTACCACGCCAGCCACAGTTTAGCCACCGTCCTCAGGCGTCACAACATCCTGGAAAAGAACGTGGTTGTGGTATCATCAGACCCAGAGGGTCTGGCCAGAGGTCGGCCACCACACAGCCCCCCCTCCACTGCGCCCAAGCTCTCCTAGTATGGTTCTGCAGGATCACGTCCGTCCAGTTGGAGGGAGGATTCATTTTCATCTCCCTCACTGGCTTTCCATCACAAAGGACAAGTGGGTGCTGCAGATCGTACGGAAGGGCTACTCCCTTCCCTTCCAGTCATTCCCTCCTTCTATCCCTCCGACAAAGGAATGGCTGATGGAGGACCATCTGGTTTTGCTCCGCGAGGCAGTTACGGCTCTTGGCCAAGGGAGCCATAGAAAGAGTCCCGATATCAGAAGTAGGCAGTGGTTGTTATTCCCGCTACTTTCTGATTCCCAAAAAGAACAAAGGTCTTCGCCCTATCTTGGATTTAAGGGACGTCAATCTCTTCCTCAAGAAGGAGAAATTCAAGATGCTCACTCTTGCTCAGGTTTTGTCTGCCCTAGACCAAGGAGACTGGATGGTAGCGTTGGATTTGCAGGATGCGTATTTCCACATTACTATCCTGCCAGCCCACAGGCGTTACCTGCGGTTCAAGGTGGGCCACAAGCACTTTCAGTTTACCGTGCTTCCTTTCGGTCTCACCAGTGCCCCTCGGGTGTTCACAAAGGTGATGGTGGTGGTGGCAGCTCATCTGCGCAGGTCAGGGATTTCTGTCTTCCCCTACCTAGACGATTGGCTGCTGAAAGCTTCTACGCCCCAGGCTCTCGTCACCCACCTCCAGACGACGGCGGACCTCCTGCATTCGCTGGGGTTCACTATAAATGTGCCAAAGTCACACCTGACTCCCTCTCAGAAGCTCACTTTCATCTGTGCTGTTCTGGACCCTGTGCAGTATCGGGCCTATCCTCCCGAACAGTGGGTCCAGGATATTCAGGTTATGATACCGATGCTTCGGCCTCTATCCTGGATTTCGGTGAGACAGACTCTGAGGCTGTTGGGACTCATGGCTTCCTGCATCCTATTGGTCAAGCATGCCAGATGGCGCATGAGGGCTCTGCAGTGGGACCTGAAGTTCCAATGGGCACAGCGTCAGGGAAATCTTACTGACGTGGTTCAGATCTCGGAGGGGACTGCAAAGGATCTGCAGTAGTGGTTAGTGAACTGCAATTGGACCAAAGGCAGACTCCCCTCCCTTCCCCAACCCGATCTAACAGTAGCGGCAGATGCATCACTTCTGGGATGGGGCGGCCATCTGGGAGAGGTGGAGATCAGAGGTCATTGGTCTCCGGCGGAATCTGGGCTCCACATCAACTTGCTGGAGCTTCGGGCGATCCGACTAGCATTAAAAGCATTTCTTCCAGTTGTGAAAGGGAAGGTGGTGCAGGTGTTCACGGACAACACTACCGCAATGTGGTACTGCAACAAGCAGGGCGGGGTGGGGTAGTGGACCATTTGTCAAGAGGCTTTACGTCTCTGGACATGGCTGGAACAGCAGGGCATGACCCTGGTGGGTCAACACCTGGCAGGTTCTCTGAACGCCAGGGCGGACAAGCTCAGCCGAAAATGCTTTGAGGATCACGAATGGTGTCTCCATCCGGAGGTGGCGCAAGGACTCTTTCAGCAGTGGGGACAGCCTTGGTTAGATCTGTTCGCCTCCGTAGAGAATGCACAATGTCAGCAGTTTTGCGCGTTGGAGTTTCCAAGGGGGCGATCGCTAGGCAACGCTTTTCAGGCCTCCTGTACGCCTTTCCGCCTATACCACTTCTGCCCAGAGTTCTCAAGAAAATCAAGAACGACCGGGCCCAAGAAATCCTAGTGGCTCCAGATTGGGCATGGAGAGTTTGGTATCCAGAGCTTCTCAAAATGAGCATCGGTCCTCAAATCAGGCTGCCTCTTCGGGAGGATCTTCTGTCTCAGCAGCAGGGGAAGGTTCTCCACCCGAACCTGTCAACCCTGCGCCTTCATGCGTGGAGATTGAGCGGCGACAGTTGATGGTTTATGACCTCCCTCCCGAGGTCTGTGATGTTATTCTGGCAGCCAGGCATCCCTCTACTAAGTCGATCTACGTCTGCCGTTGGAAACGTTCTGTTTCATATTGTACAGAGAGGACTATAGATCCTCTTTCTTCTTCTCTGTCTAATATCCTTTTGTTTATATTATCTCTCGCCGAACAGGGTTCCTCCTTAGGGACTCTCAAGGGCTATCTTGCAGCCTTATCGGCCTTTCTTCAGTTGCCCGATCAACCATCTTTGTTTAAATCACCTATAGTACAGAGATCTTTGAAAGGGCTTGTGCATTTGTTCCCACCTGTGCCTTTTGTTATGCCCCGGTGGGACCTTAATCTGGTTCTTATCTTCCTTGTGTGTGCTCCCTTTGAGCCCTTACATAACTGTCCTCTTCGGCTGCTCACTATCAAGACAGCCTTTTTGGTGGCAGTTACATCTGCCAAAAGAGTCAGTGAGCTACAGGCTTTGTCATCAAAACCGCAGAATCTCACAATCTTTCCTGAAAAAGTGGTTCTCAGAACTCGTGCCTCTTTCCTCCCCAAGGTGGTGACCCCTTTCCATCCGGGTCAAAATATCACCCTGCCCACCTTCTTTGCACCACCGCATCCCTCTAAGGAAGAGGAGCATCTCTATCGGCTGGACCCAAAAGAGCATTATCGTTCTATCTTGATTGCACTAAAGAGTTCCGGGTGGATGACCAACTCTTTGTAGGGTACGTTGGTGCAAAGAAGAGTCGGGCAGTACAGAAACTATCCATTTTGCGCTGGGTTGTTCTCTGTATAAAGATCTGCTACGCTTTGGCAAAGAAGCAGCCTCCTGAGGGCTTGAGAGCTCACTCTACTAGGGGAAAAGCTGCTACCACTGGGTTAGCACATAGTGTACCTGTGTTGGGCACCCGTCGGGCGGCAACGTGGGCTTCCTTGCACACGTTTGCAAAACACTACTGCCTGGATAGCCAGGTGAGAAGAGAGGGGCATTTTGCCCATTCTGTCTTGCAGGACTTCCTGGTATAAAAATCTCCTTCAGCCCCACCGCCATGGGTTATAGCTTGGGTATCTATTCCAAGGTAAGGAAGCTGCAGCTAGAAGTCTCTATCAGATGAACAAGTTACTTACCTACGGTAACGAGGTATCTGGTAGAGACTCTATCTAGCTGCAGATTCCTTACACCCACCCAAGCCTTCCCCGCTCTGCGGATATTTTAATACAAATAGATATATATATATTTATTTATGTATACATATGATTTTGGCATTTTTGCCTTTCTTAAAGGCGTGTAAGAATTTTTACTTCAAACAGTCAAATTAAGAGATAAAATCCATAACTGTTGGTTCTTCCATGACTCTGCGCTTCTGGCGTGGAAAGTTGTGGGAAAAGAACTGACGTACGCGCGCCGGACCGGCGTCTATATAGACAACCGTGACGTCATAGACGGCTCCAACAACGCTGGCTACGCACGAGGAGCTGGTCGATGCACGCGTATCCGAACGACACCACCTGACGGCGCGCGCAGGGTACTGCTCAGCAGAAAAATTCCGGATTCGAAGCTGACGCCAGGGAATTCTAAGGTAAGGAATCTGCAGCTAGATAGAGTCTCTACCAGATACCTCGTTACCGAAGGTAAGTAACTTGTTTTTCTGGGACAAAGATCAGATCATCTAGGGAAGCATAAGTTAAAGACACCTACAAAGTATGAAATAAAGTAATTTCTCTGTTACTGGCAGGCAACACAGTCCCCTGTCTGCTCCCAGCAGAGAGCCCGAGAGAGGAGCAGAGAGAGGTTGGTGAGGGTGTGTTGGAGGTGCAGGGTGGGAGGTCAACCCATAGCTAATTAACTGGACAGGCCAGATATAAAAGGGAGAGTAAAGTTTTTATTCCTTCTTTTATGTCTGAACTGTCCCCCTTTTTGCTCCCCAAAATCTGATCACCCTGTGTGGGGACACCATTTTATATATGTACTGGACATAGGTCACTACCTATGCCCAGCTACATAATGGTAACGCCGAACCTGGGCATGTTTAATATCAAACATGTCGGAATCATACCCCAATAATGTTGCAAATATTGGAAGTATGATTCCAATCACACTTTCGGTCCAGCCGATGGAGACGCTCCTAGGAGGACCCCCAGCATGGCTACCACCAGTCTTAAAGGGTTTTCCCGGGCAGCCTAGCTGCCGCCGCCATCCTTCAGACTGGTTTCTGCCTTCCTGCTGCTTGATCTGATCAAGCCCATGAAGCAGAACAAAGGATTTCCTTTGAGAGAGGAGGTCTAACACCCTCTCCCTTTAGAAATAGGTGTGACTGGCTTGGATGGGGCAGCCTCCCCAAGCCAATGGTTTTGCTTTGAAGGGCACATTTGGTGCCCTCTGTGCATAAACCAGTCTACGCCGGCTCAGGGACCCCCAGTCCCTGCTCTGGCGTGAAACTGGACAATGGAAAGGGGAGTGACTACTCCCTACCCATTGCCACTCCAGAGGTGGTGCCAGAGCTCCTCCATAGGGTCCCTGGGTTCTGCCATTTTGATTCCAAGGTTGGCAGGGAACTCTGGGAGCATCTGAGTGGCCAGGCCAGGCAGGTGACGTCTGAGGCGCCCTCTGATTGGTAGTTAACTGGTTAGGTGGCCAAGCCCTCTCTTTGGGCTATATAGGGTCTTCATATCGGGTGGGTCCTCAGACTCCTCTGTAACCTCTGCTTCGACTTCTGGCCTCCGGAACCGCAACTGGACCCTCCAGGAACCTACAAGCTGAAGATCCTTGAGGAAGACTTCTGCAACATTGTATCCGGAACTCCTGCCAGCTTTGCAACATTTTCTCGGCTGTGCATCCTAAGAAGACTGCAACTGTTCAGCCTGCACAAGAAGAAGAAGGAATCTCCCTTGGGGTGAAGGCATCACTTCCCTACATCGACGACCAGCTGTGTGGATCTCCCCTCATCCTGAGTTGCGTGGGTCCTGCATCACGGGTGGTGGTCCAGAGAGTCTCCCTTGGTCCTCTCTAACAGCTGTCACACTTTGGTGGTGGTAAGTCCTTTCCCCTCCATGCAAGACAGTACCCCTGTGCACCACGTCCTTTGCAGCTGCCAAGGCTTCAGGTGACGTGTAGCTCCAGCCCCCAGCACTCCCTCCTGCAACTTCTGGACCTCTGCATGGTCCTCTGGCGATTTAGGAGCAACCTCTGTAGTGCTGCATGGGCTGCTTCTGGGACTTTTGTGTCCCTGGGACATCCCATAGGATGGGATGGGATGTTTTAGTCCTCAGGGGAAGCAAATGCACTGTTGAGGCTTTAGCAGTGAGACCTGATATTAGGATGGGTCAGACCCACACCTTTATATATGGCCCAATGCCAGAATGCAATGCCTGCACACATTTATTTGGCCCAAATACAAATAATGGTTTCTGTGTCTAGATTTACCCACCTCCCCAATTAGGATACATCTCGGGGCAAGTTGAAAGGACCCTACTTCCCCTCCCCCCCTGGCTGACCTGGGGGGTGGGGGTGGTCAAAATGACTGGTTTTTCCCTTTTGGGGTAGAGACATGATGTGCATGTTTGGCAACCTCCACCCATATTTAGGGCTTTCTGCACCCCCACCCAAAGAGGGCAAACCTCCAATCGGTCCTCTGGGGAGGTGGCAGAAGAACTTGCACCCTTTTTTGTGGTGGGGGCATGGCTATGCCCATGGAAGGCAGCCCCCAACCCTACATTTACTTTTGTTTTCATATATATCCCTGATGTCTAATGGGTTTTCTGCGCCCTGGGGAGGTAGATTGGGACAAATCTCCTATCTGCCCCCGGGGGGGGAGAGGCAGAAATATATTTGCACACTTTTTTTTGGGTGGGGACATGACCACGCCCATGGTGTGTAGCTCCCACACCTATGTGTTTTAATATATTCCCTGGTGTCTAGTGGGCTGTCTGACCCTCCCCCCTCCTTGTCCTCCCTGGGAGAGGCAGATTTGGGCCAACCTTCAGCCTGGCCCATTGGGAGAGAGAAAGTGTGTTGGACCCTTTTTGGGGTATGGTTTTTCAAATTCCCTGGTGTCCAGCGGACTTTCTACCCCCAAGGGAGGAGGATTGGGGTAATTGCCCCTATCCAGCCCCTGAGGGCAAAAAGGCTAAAGCATTTTGGAGGGAGGGCCTTTGGACGAGTACAAGCCCTTGCCTCAGGTGTTGTTCCCCCTGGCAAAAATCCCTTGTCTCTATTGCATGATCCCTGCTTGGGGATCTTTCTCCTCTACAATCTCTAAGCAGGAGTCTGCTACGTAGCGATATTATTGGAAAGGGGCATTCGTTTTTCCAATGATACCCTCCACCCTCTCCAACTCAGTCAGTGCTTTTAGCTTTTGTAATTTTTAAGAGGATTTATTGTGTTATTGATTACTGTATGGATTGGTATATCACATTTGATTGTAATTAGTTTTTTATACAGATGTTTTAATTTTGTTGGGAGACTGTATGATTGTCCGGAGGATGGCGGTGAGGGAGTTGTGATGGCCACCGAAATGTGTTGACACACTTGGAAGACTGGATCCCCTGGAACATTGCCCTGATTAGACCGGGAAATTGATGTACCAGTCACTTGGCATGTTGATATCATATGAGGGACAGTGATTGGGTGATAGACCAGGGAGGGTGTCTTTTGTCTTGTCTCCTAGATATTTCTGTGTTTATATATTGTAGGGAGTCACTATAAGGGAACCATTGTGGCTCTCTGGATTTCTTTTACTGTATTGTGGTTTTATGTGATGGTACACACTGTTATTTTGTATGGTCTAATAATTTATTAAATAAGTCATTTAATTTTGGTATTCCTTTATTATTACTCATCATTTTTTAGTGTGAAAGAAGGGAGGGAGGAATTTTCTGGTGTGATATGGTATTGGTAATGTGAGTCTACTTTCCAAGGGGATACATTTTTATACTTCACTGGCTCCACATTAATGCCAGGAGAATGTGGTATCCAGAACTTCTGGGCATGACCATCTGCAGCTGATGAGGCTACCACTTTGGGGAGACCTTCTTTCACAGCGGCAGGTCAGGGTCCTTCACCCAGATGTGCACACTTCGGTGCATGGAGATTAAGCGGTGGCAGTTAACTGCATTTGATTTGCCATCCGAAGTGGTGAATGTCATCCTTGCGGCCAGGTGCCCTTCCACAAAGTCCATTTATACGTTGCACCAGTGTAGAATTTTACAAGTCAAACTGTTCTATTGCTCATTTTGAATTTGGCCCAGCAAGGCCTTGCAATAGGCAAAATAAAAGATTATTTGTCAGCACTTTTGGCCTTTTTTCTTTTGCGTGTGATGCAGTTTATTAAAGATTTGACCTGTTCCCTGCCTTACCGTTTGTGATGCCATAGTGAAATCTTAGCTTGGTCTTGACGTTTCTCATGTGCATGTCCTTGAGCAGATGCACAGCTGCTTGTTTCAGCTCAACTCTAAAGACACTGTACCTCTTTGCGATCATTTCAGTTCGTTGCATGAGTGAATTTCAGGCACTGTTGGTGCAAGCAGCCTACACCACCTTTTTTCCAGACAAATGGTGCTAAGGAAAGTGGCGGCCTTCTTTCCTAAAGTCGCAACCCCTTTCCATGTAAGAGCAATTCACCCTACCAGCATTCTTTGCCCCACCTAACCCCTTGAAAGAGGAAAGTCTTCAGCAGCAGTACTCCCAAAAGAGTTTAATTCTTTTATATTGATTTTACCAAGGAACCTGGGCTACCAACTGTTATGAGGGTTTTCCAGACAAAGAAAGGAAATGCTGTGCAGAACAGGACACTGTTGAGGTTGATCGTCCTCTGAATTAAGATCTGCTACTCACTGGCTATGAAGTAGCTACCAGGAGGTCTGAGACCATATTCCATGAGGGCTATGGATGCTCCTATTGTGTTGGCATACAGAGTGCTTGACCTTAACATTTGACAGACTGCAACATGAGCATCAGTACACACATTCATGAAGCACTGCTGCCTTGATAGCCAGGTCCAGTGGGCAGGACATTTTGCCACTTGGCCCTGGAAGACTTTTTTCCCAATCAACAGACCCACCACTAAGGGAGGTATGGCTTGGATATTTATTATGCAGTGAGAAATTTGTGGTTAGAAGTATCCTTCAAAACAATGTTACTTTCCTTTGGTAATGCTCTTTCTGGTAGATACGCTAACTGACCATTTCTCACTGTTCTCCTATCTCGCCATTCTATGAAGTGGCTTCGCTTTGATATCTAAAAAGATCACAAGTTACAACTCTGCACACTGGTCCTACCAATTGTTGATGCCCTGCATCTGAGGGTGTGGGAAGAAACCAGCAAGAAACTTGACGTCAGTGTGCAGTGGTGGCACGTATATCATCCAGTATTGGATCTTTCATAGATTCACATGCTTGAATCAGGTTTTCTCACCCAGGGTGGTTGGAGGAGAGCAGACAACATCATAAATCTCACCAGAGACACCCTTCAGTAACATTCATAGGGTCAGCCTCCTCCCAGCCACCCTCTCCACGTCGAAAAAAGGAGTCTCCCCATTATTCTCCTTCTCCAGAACCTTCAACATCAAAAAAGGCACTTAAATTGAAGTCGACAATGGCATTACCGTCGACTATAGTATTGACTACAGCGACCACTGTCGCCACAGTCTAATCGACGAGACTGTTGTCGACAATGACATCGTCAACGTCGGTGTTAAAAACACCAACCTCATTGGTGCGGATGATTGGTGACAAAAGGCTTCCGTCTACAGAATCGTCAGCGAGATCTTCTGCGCTGTCGACAATCCCATTGTTGACACGAAATCTTGTCGGCAAGGACATCATTGACGAGGACTTCATAGACAGAAACGACCCAGTTGAAGACCCCGTCAACGATACCACCATCAACGACGAGACCACTGTCGTCGGAGCCGTCAATGACATCACCGTCTATGATGGCACTAACTTTAAGAGACACAACAGTTCCCTCCTCTGCTGTTTTCCGGAGCTTCACCCAATGGTCAAGATCACTACACTTTCTAGAACTGCCCTTCATGCTGAAGGCACCTCTCCTAACAAGGTGACTACATTAGTGCCTAGTCATCTACTGGACTGGGAAGAGTCTGAAGATGACGGACCTTTCGGAGATGCCGATCGTCCATCACAATTACATGTCAAGTATCAGGGTGATGATAAATACGAACACCATCAATATGGCCCTTATCATGCTCATCATAGGCATTATTATGAGCCAATACAGTATCAACAACCGTGTGATACCATGCAAATGCGTACTTCATTAATTCAGGACTTACGGATCATGCTCCAGGACTATAAGAGGAGATTTCCAGTTCAAGTGGATGAGCAGCTGCCATAACAAGTACAATATTTCTCACTGGTTACACCGAGAACTGTTTCTTCAACTTCGGCAACACCTAGGTTCACACCTTCCTCTTCATTAGTTGCTCCCACGGGGACCTCGTCCCTAGGGGAGTAACATCACCTTATCAGAGGACAAACGGGAGGAAGGAGAGATCATCACTCTTCAACACCCTAGTGATGAGTGGGGCGATTACCTGGCCCCTACGCCATCACCACCACCTCCTCATCCGTCTGATTCCCCTCCTGAGGATATTGGAGTAATTCATAATCTGATGGACATAGCCATGGCACGCTTCCATTTGCCAACATCTGTTTCTCATTCTGAGTGTGTCCCACATGATTTTAAGGAACAAGCAAGGAAATCAGTGAGATCAATTCCCATCATAGATTTCATCTGTAGTGAGGGGTTGAAAAGTATGAAAAACCCAGCCACCGCCCTGCCGGTACCACCTAAGTTAGACAAGAAATATAAAGCTACATATGACTTTCCAGCTTGCTTAACAGGGCCCCCTAAACCAGACTCTGCTGTATCGCAAGCTGCCCAAAGGTGTTCTAAAAAACTATCTGCTCCCATTTCAGCCCCTCCAGACAAAGAGGGCAGACGTTTGGATAATCTGGGAGAAAGGTTCTCATCTATGTCAGCTATTACAGTGCGTGCTGCCAACACCCTGGCTATCTTAGGCCGCTATGACCATCAAATGTGGTCGGACATGAGCGCCTTTATAGACCTCATCCAAGAAGAGAAGCAACCTGAAGCGCAAATAATATTGCAAGAGGGTGAGCGCACAACGGCAGAGATTCTTGATTGTGCGCTGGATATAGCCTCCAGGGGCTTTCGACAATTAGTAGGAGCAGCAGTCTTGCGCCGCCAGTGCTGGTTGAAAGCTACCTCATTCAGACCTGAGGTTCAGTCAAGGATTCTCAATATGGCCTATGACGGTGAAACCCTTTTTGGGAAGCACATTGATGACACGTTATTAGCCATCAAGACAGACACAGACACTGTGTGCTCATTGAGCATTCTAAAATATAAGTTGCAACCCTTTTGTGGGGTCAGAGGTAGAGGTTTCTCGTCTTTCAGACGTACCTACCACAGACAGTATCAACAGTCCCAATACATGCCTGCCTATCAACAGTCTTACCAGCAACCATTTACAACAGCTTACGCTAAGCTGGGTGGCAGAAAGAAACACACACCCCAGATTCGAGAAACAGGCCGTAAACAATGATCTTCAATTACCGGCAGCAGCTCCCTGTTTCCCTCAAACCAAGCAAGTAGGAGCAAATATTTCAAATTACCAACAGCAGTGGGAACGGATAACATCAGACAAATGGGTGATGGATATAGTAACTCAGGGTCATATGCTAGAGTTTGTGCAAAAACCACCAGATCACCCTCCAATGAAAACACATTCACTCCACCTTCATTTACTAAAGCAAGAGGTATATCAAATGCTATATAAGAGTGCTACAAAAGAAGTCCTGATCCATCAAAGAGGTCTAGGTTTTTACTCTTGGTTCTTCCTAATAAAGAAGGTCTCAGGAGAATGGAGACCGATCCTAGATCTCAGACAGTTAAACAAATACCTGTGCAAACAATCCTTCCGTAAGATCACTTTGTCTGATATACTCCACCTCCTCAACAGTGGAGATTACATGAAATCATTAGATTTCCAAGATGCCTATTTCCACATTCTTATTCATCCCAGGCATCGCAGATACCTTCGCTTCAATGCAGCCAGTGCCCATTACCAATTCAAGATTCTCCCTTTCAGGTTGAAGTCAGCACCAAGAATTTTCATGAAGTGCCTCGCACCAGTGGCGGCCACTCTCCGCAACAGAGGTTTTCAAATATTCCTGTATCTAGAAAACTGGCTGATAAAGGCACCAACTTCCCATCGGGCTTCCAATGCCACCAATGCCTGCCTAACCTTATTTCACAATCTAGGTCTGACTATATATCACCAGAAATCAGCCATTATCTGACACGCAAAATGGTCTTCCTGGGTGCAAAACTCGACACACACAGAAACGAGACTTATCTGTCAATAGCAAGACAACAAAAGATTTCCTAACTCGCTCTGGCGATCTCAAAAAGAAAGTTAGTTTCTGTGAGGAAATTCAAGTCGCTTTTAGGAACGATTTCCTCCTCAATCAACTTGGTTCATCTAGAAAGGTTAAGAATGAGACAATTGCAGGAGAAACTACAACTTCAATGAAACCAGTCTCTAGGGTCTTTTCAAGATATGATCGAAGTCATACCAAGAATAGTGGAGACACTGAAGTGGTGGTGGTTTCAAACCAGTCATATATCACCAGGCTTAATTTTCCTGACTCCAATGGCAGATTTCATCATAACAATGGCTGCATCTCTATAAGGCTGGGGAAGCCATTTGCAAGACATATGCATTCAAGGGAAATGGTCAGTTTCTTAGAAAAAGATGTACATAAATGTTTTGGACTTGAAAGCAATCACTCTTACTCTAAAGGCTTTCCTTCCTTGCATTGCAGGCGTCTCGGTGTTGATTCATACGGAGAATACAACAAGTATGTATTATATCAACAAACAGGGAGGGACACACACTCTCCCTCTCAAAGGAAGCCCAAACACTCTGGGAGTGGCTCAATCTACACAAGATATCTTTGAGAGCGGAACATGTACCGGGCATAAACAACGTCCTGGCAGACTCACTCAGCAGGACAAACAACAGTTGTCACGAATGGGAACTCAATCAGAAGGAAGTAGAGAAGGTCTTCTGCCGTTGGGAACAACCGACCCTGGATATTTTTGCCACCAACGAGAATGCCAAATGCCACTTTTACGCCAGTTGGTTCCCACTCCCAGGATCATGGGGTAATGCTCTGTCGATGCGATGGTCCGGGATCTTTGCATACGCTTTTCCCCCCTTCCCATTGATCCCCAAACTTCTCAAGAAAATTAAGACAGAGAGGTGCTGGCTCATTCTCATAGCTCCCTGATGGCCCAGTCAGTATTGGTACACAGAGCTCATTCTCCTGTCAGTGGACAATCCCATGTGGCTTTCCTGCAAACAGAACCTGCTATCGAAGAACTGAGGCCCGATGCTTCATCCAGATTCAGCTTCTCTACAATTGCACGCATGGCTCCTGAATTCTATGAATTTCAGGGCATGAACATTGACCAGCAATGCAGTCATTCTATCTAGAGCACAAGTTGACAGTACGAACAAGACTTACAAGCTCAAATGGCAAAGATTTTGTACTTGGTGCCATCAACACAGCGTCCACCCATTGGAAGCTCTACCAGAGCAAATTATATCATACCTCCTTGCTCCATCAAAGTCAGGGTTCGGGTATGCATCAGTAAAAGTTCACCTGGCAGCAATTTCCTCTTATAAGCATTCTTCAAGTACACCTCCGCTAGGTTCATCCAGGCTCATAAAACAATTTATGAAAGGTTTGTTTTGCACTTTTCCCCCAGTGCGACCACCTCCTCCTCAATGGCACCTCAACATTGTTCTTTCTCACTTAATGAAAGCACTGTTCAAGCCCATACACAGAGCATATCTAAAGTTTCTCACATGGAAAGTGGCAACTCTCCTTGCACTCACTTCCACTAGAAGAGTTAGTGACATACAAGCATTTACCACCAAGAAACGGTTTCTAACTTTCTTGAATGATTTTGTTCTTCTAAGAACTAACCCTAGATATATTGCCAAGGTGCCTTCATCTTTTCATTTAAACAAACCTGTTATATTGAGAACGTTCTTTCCAAACCCATCGACTGTAGCTGAAAAATCTCTCCATTCGCTAGATGTTAAGCAATATTTGAAATTCTGTCTCCAGCATACTAAACAGTTCCGTAAAACAGACCATCTATTAGTTGCTTACGGACAATGTCGGCAGGGCACAGGAGTAACTAGAGCAATGATAGCCCTATGAATTTCATCCATCATTTCATTTTGTCATACGAAGGTGGGGAAAACGCTAACCAATCGACCTAAGGCACACTCTAAAAGAGCAATCTCAACCTCAGCTGCTCTATTTTAAGGTATGACCTTGGACAAGATATGCCAAGCTGCAACATGGATAACTACTCATTCTTTCAAGCAGCATTTCTATTTGGAATCAACACAGCGCAGCAATTCACTTGTGGGGCAGGCAGTTCTTCGGCATCTGGTCCACTAAGGTGAGCCTCATTGTTATATATCTTACTTTATATTTTAGTAGCTTTACAATCCTTATGATCACTGTGTAATTGGATATATATATATGTATGTAAAGATGTATCTAGATATAGATTCATATAATTATTAAGATATACATACAATGTTCTATACACACGGATAACTGGCACCCACCATCCGCTATGGGCATAACAGCTATTTTAAGTACTGCTGGCTATTCAGATTCAAGCATGTGAATCTGTGAAAGATCCAATACTGGATAAGAAAACAAGTTACTTACCTGTAACTATAGTTAACCAATATAGGTATCTTTCATAGATTCACATGCAACTCTCCCTCCTCCCCTCTGAGGCTCACCTTCATTTTCAAAATATATTCTTCACTCTAGTGCTGGAAAATCTGAGGGAAGGAGCCTCTCTTGGGAGTATTCTAGAGGGTGCTGGTACCTGATTGGTTATAGGTCACATTATTTTTTCAAAAGAACATGGATAGGCTATATATTTTAAGTTTGTTGCCATTATAGCCTATGGTTTTTTTAAACTATTTTTTTTTTCTCAGTACAAGCTTATAATACTAAACAGGTACACATTAAGGGTTCAATAAAGAAATCAATATAAATCACCTATGTACAGTCACAATATGTTTTTTTAAACAAAGACCAAAGCGGTATGCAGGCATATTTAAAAACAATAACACTTTAGTAGAACTAGAATTTAGAGGCAGGAGGCCTATACTGTGCATCACTGCATGTTAAAAAGCCTCTAGCAGACACAAAGTAGTCAAGTAGCTTAATGCATAGCCATATAGTAAAGTCATGGGCAAATATTTTATGAAGCAACATGGGAGATGATGTATCTGTGGATGTAAGAGGGAGGACAGAATACAGCACTCATCACCTGGGTAGGGGAGTTGGGTGGGGGTGGGTGAGAAGCCTATGACGAAATGTCCACTGAAAGAGGGAGACCATCATTTGAGAACAGGGTTGTATGTTGAAGTACTAGGGGAGTCCCAAAGGTTAGCAATTGGGATACGATGAAGGCAACGTTTCTCCTCCTTGCGCAGAGAGGTGCCTTCAACCTGTGCCCAGTGTTGGAGGTCTGAATGCCAGGACAACAGAAGGGAGAAGGTAGAGGATTTCAAGCACCTGGTGATGGCTCTCTTCACGAGCAAAAGGGCAAGGTCTAGGAATTTAGTGGTAAGTTTGGCCTTCTCATGCTGGTAATATATACCTCAAGTGACGATTCCCGGGGAGTCCAGGACAGAGCTTTCAATAAGTTCTGAAATTGTAGAGAGTACCTGTAGGAAAGTGCCCCTTTTGGCCTTGTTACCGTCCACTTTCTGCCTGATATGGATGCTGACTTGACTGAAGGTGTGCTAGAATCCTGCTAAACAGGCCCCAGCACCAGTGTTTTTTCCCTAAACTGTATCATTGTCTTCACAATTGGAACACAGCTAAGGCCCTTGTAAAAGGTACCAGTGGTAACAAGGGCTGTGTGAGCAGGTTAGGATCCCTAAGGGCTGCAGCATGTATTGTGCCACCCTAAAGGACCCCTCACAAAGCACATGCACACTGCCTTTGCAGATTGTGTGTGCTGATGGGAAGAAAAGGTAAAGTCAGCATGGCATCCCTCTCTGGGTGCCATGCCCACATACCACTGCATGAGGCATAGGTAAATAATTCCTCTAGCAGGCCTTACAGCCCTAAGGCAGGGTGCACTATACCACAGGCGAGGGCATAGCTGCATTAGCAATATGCCCCTACAGTGTCTAAGTCCATTCTTAGACATTGTAAGTGCAGTTTGGCCATATTAAGTACATGGGCTAGGAGATTGTCATTACGAACTCCACGGCTCCTTGATGGCCTCACTGAAGACTGGGAAACTTCTCAGCCCAATAAACCGACAGTGCTGCCAGTGTTGGATTTATTGTACAATGCACCCAGAGGGCATCTTAGAGATGCCCCCTGTATTTTAACCAACCCTTTAGGGTAAGGCTGACCAGTCCGTGCCAGCCTGCCACTAAAAAACAGCTTTCTGACCTCATGGGGTGAGAGTCTTTGTGGTCTCTGAGGCCAGAAACATAGCCTGCTCTGGGTGGAGTTGCTTCACACCTCCCCACATGTAGGAACTGTAACACTTGGCGGTGAGCCTAAAAGGCTCAAGCCTCCTGTTGCAGTGTCCCAAGGCACTCCAGCTAGTGAAGATGCCTGCCCCCCCCAGATGAAGGCCCAGTTTTGGCGGCAAGTCTGGGGTGAAAATTTGGTAAAACAGGGAGGAGTGACCACTCCAGCTAGGACCACCCCTAAGGTGTCCAGAGCTTAAGTGACCCCCCTACCTGCAGAATCCTTCATCTTGGTTTGGAGGACAGGGACCAATAGGGCTAGGAGTGTGCCCTCCGCCCCAAAGGGAATGGGCACAGGAATGGTGTAGCCACCCTCAGGGACAGTAGCCATTGGCTACTGTCCTCAGACCCCTGTACCCCCCTAAATCTAGTATTTAGGGACACCCCTGAACCTAGCTGACCAGATTTCTGGCGACTCAAGATAAAAAGAAAAAAGGACTGCTAAGCTGGCCCCCCAACAGTGAAGACTCCAGACGACAACTGGGCCTACAGTCCTGTCTGCAGCTTTAAGGACTCTGCTACCGAAAGGCGACGCATCAGCAGGACCAGCAACCTCTCCAAACTCCCAGAGGACTGCCTGCCCACCAGAGTACCAAGGACTCCAGGGAACAGCGTCCCTGCCCATAAGAAACACTAAGAAGGACTCCAGAACTGCCCCAGATCCGCGTGCCCTGCCCACTCTGCACCCAACGCCCACAGCCCGTGTCCAGGTGGCACACCAGTCCAGAGCAGGTGCCCAGGCGATTCTGACCCTGTGTCCACCCTGGGTTGATCCCTCCTGGTCAACATGATGACATGTGCAGCCTAAATCCAGAGGGACCCCCCTGATGCCGTGAGAACCGGTCGAAGATTCCCCATCCTAAAGGTACCGCTGCACCAGCAGCCCAATGTCCTTGGGGTATCCGACCACCGGTCCAGCAATGTTTAACGGGAGGCCCTCCTCCTTGTCCAGCCTGTGGTTTCCTGATCCCCTGGACCCAACCTGCAGCATCTTTGTGACCCCAGGGGTCCCCCTATTGAAAAGCACTGGGAGCCTAACGCTGTGTTTGCATCCTGCACCCATCTGCCCATGTGCCGGTGAGGGGGTGCATTTGGTGCTGACCTGTGGCCCCCCTCCAGTGCTCACCTAAACCCCTCAGGACTGCCCTCCAAAGTCACGGGTACTTACCTGTTAGCCGATCTGTTTCCCAATGCCCTCAGTCTCCATAGGATCCCATTTTAAATCTAACACCAACTTTGAACTCTGCATCCGTCCGGCCGCGTGTTGCTAGTGGTGTATATTTGGAGTCATCTTGAACCTTGACCAGTGGACATCCTAACCCCCAGAGACCGGAACTGTAAGTCGAGTACTTAGCGCTAAACTGCGCTAACACTTCCTCCCCAACCCCCAGGACTGTGATGAAAATTGCACTGTCTCAACTTTTTAAAGTGAAAAGTCTTAGTTGCCTGTAAACCGTTTTCTTTGCCAAATGTAAACAAAGTGATATTGATACATATGTTCGATTCTTGCAAATGTACTTACCTGCAACAAGATCCTTTTGGTTCTAGAAATAAAGTAAAAAATATATATATTTCCAATATAAATAAATTTGCCTGGAGTTGTCATTGAGTGTGTGCTCCATTTATTGACTGTGTATGTAGAACAAATGCTTTGCACTACCCCCTGATAAGCCTAACTGCTCGACCACACTACCACAAAAGAGAGCATTAGTAGTCTCTACTTTAGCCTTAGCGATTTAACGCTGGACGCGCAGGCGGTTATTTTCGGCAGATTATTTTGGCAGATTTATCTCCGATTATTGAAACTTCAGATTCCTTTCCACAATTGTGACAATTGATGCCAGAAATTTGTTATTTTGTTCTGATCTGGCCTTGAGAAAGCCCCAGCCTACCCGCCTAGGGGGCGAAACACGTGTTGGCTGTTCCTCCATTGAACATGGCTACTTAACTTTCTTTCAATTCTGGCACTAGTTGATTGGACTGCTGTCTTGATGATTTCTGGAATTTAACTCCAGTTCTAAGACTGTCATAAAACAACTGGACTTTGTACCTATGGAATTGATTTCTCTTTATCCTATACAATAAACAACAATTACTTCAGCATTGTGCTTCACTTACAAGTGATTTTTGAAGTGGGAACTCTCCTATAACTTGCTTGGCCTGTACTTTAGCCTCTGTTAAGCCTCTGGGCTCTGTGCACACCATATCTCATTTTAATATAGTATATACAGAGGTAGCTTCCTACAGTACCCAGTCCAGAAAGGCCACAGCTTCATACAGCCCCAAGAATATGGGTCAGATGAGCTGAAGTGGTATGGGACCAAGGACATTCTGGGGAAACTGAATGTAAAAGCTTCCGGATTTTCAATGGAGTGAGATATGCTCTGTGTAGTATGCAGGTTTGTATAAATTTAAATCGGGCATTACTAGCAATTTTAGAGAGGTATTACAGTATGGCATGCCATTTCCTGTTCTTGAAGGCAGTCTGCAACTGTGTTTCCCAGTCAAACTTTTCCATGCCCTATTGTGTGGAGTGTTTTCAGTGCAGCATGTGTGTGTTGGCGCGAAGAGGGGATTCTAGTCATGGAGTCTGGCATATCAACTGTATTGCATGACATATCCGTCCATAGGTAAGAAATTCACCTGCAGGTAACAAAGAATGGTTAGAGAAGTCCTGGAAGGCCATCAGAGAGATCTCCTCAAACAATCCCCAATTGAGGCCAGCCCAGCTCAAACAAGAATGGGCTATGTCAAGCAGTAGGGAATAACACATGGTCCTCTAGCATGAGGGAAAAGGGCACCATGCAGAGTGCCAGTGTTAATTTAGGATGACGCTGAGTCAGTCTGAAATAAGTGGTTCCCAGCCGAACAGTAAGCGGCCACTGCATTTGGGCAGCATAGTAGTAAACACAAAAGTCTGATGCACCAAGGCCACCTCTCCTAGTAGGAAGTCTAAGCTTGGTCAGAGCAATCTACCTCTACACAGCAGCTCCTATTATTGCAAGCACTAGGGTATCAAGCTCTTTGAACAGCTTAAGTAGGACAACTGCTGGGAGATTTGAGAAGTGGTAAAGCAAGTGCAGGAGAACTGGCATCTTTGTGAGAGCATTTAGTCTCATAACCGTCGAGTAGTATATTCCATAACGCAATTTGGGCTCAAACTGTAATTATGGTGCTGCCAAGATTACTCTCTAATAAATCTTTAGGGGTGTGGAATATTTTAATACCCAGATATACTCAAAGGACCGAGCCAACCATTGTATACAGTCTTTTTCAAAGATAAGCCCTCAGGGGTTGCGATTGCCCCCTGGCACAGAGGGAGAAAAAAAGAACGTTTTGGTAGGATTAACTTTGAGACTGAAGAGAGCATGAAAGGTGTGCACTTTAGAAGCAATGGGTGTATGGTCCAAGCCAAATGAGCAGAGGAACAGCAGCATAGAAGCCTACAACATGCATTTCATCACCCAGTGGTATGCCCCATGCTACACCAGCTGCCTTAATGTAATTGCCAAGGGCTCTACTGCCAAGGCAAACAGTAGGTGTAGAGAGAACATGGCTGTCTAGTCCCTCTAGATATAGAATGTGCCAGCCTGTCTAGACTTTGGCTGTAACGGAGGTATACCACAATGTGACTTACTTCAAGTGGAGGCAGAATCCAAATCTTTCAAGTACCACATGCATATATCCCCAGTTTAACATACTAGATTCTTGTTTGAGGGCAACGCAAAGATGCCACCTTCGTCCCAGATGCACCCAACTTCTTTCATGTAATACAAGTGGCATACATTTAGGGAAATATTACATTGAGGGACAAACCCATTCCGATCCAGGTTAATGAGGGATGCAAGATGCTGGAAGAGTCCATTGGCCAAGATTTTACCAAAAAATGTATAGTCAGTATTTAGGATGGATAATGGATGGTGGGGGATGAGGTTCGTGGGATCACGGTTGAGCATAGGTATGGATGTAACTATTGCCTCACAGGGGGATGATGGGAGGAATCCCAAAGAGATTCAGCGAATAATGTTGCTAGCCAAAGTTCAAGAAGGGAGCCATCATTTGCATAATATTCCACAGGGAGGCTAGGTCCCCAAATGCCTGTTGGAGTTCTTTCACTAAAGTGAGGGCTCCAAGCTCCTAGAGGTCTGCTGGGTGGATCCAAGGATTAAGAAAGTGCTGGAGGGCTACCATCCCTAAGCGGGGGCTAGCCGTGTACTATCCCTCATAATGTTGTGCAATTGCTGAATATCATTTTGTGTGAATACCAAAGTCCCAGAGGAGACTCTAAAGGAATGTATGGAAGTGTACGGGTCATAGTGATGAATCAGGCATGGCTGCAGCTTACCTGGCCTATCAGCCTTGGTGTAGGATATGGCTGCATAAGTGTTGAGGCTTTGCAGCTCTTCCATGAGGTCAACATGCTGATCTTTAACCTGCATTAACTGATTAGAAAGTTCAGGTTCTACAATCTCTGTTGTCGAGGTCTTACAGGGCAACTTCAGTCTGCTAACATCTACTTCTATACACTATACTAAAAGAGCATGGAAGGAAGAGCACTTTGCAGTTGAGTTTCTTAGGGACAAGAAAAGCACTGCACATCTTGTTGACAGCAAAGGCTGTCCTCTAATATGGACACACATGTGCTAATTGCCTGTAAAGAAAGTTATCCCACGAAGGGCAAACACACTGCAGTAGCAGTCTTGTTTTCCTTTGAAAGTTGGCTTTCTGCTTCAGGCGACATGTAGCATTTGTGAAGTGCAAATTGTGCTGTTAGTAGGTGAGACTGTCTCTGGCAGAATCTCGGGCGATAATCTGAATGAAGGACATCTCTGACTATTAGTCAAGTGATAGTCCTTATGTACTAAATCTTATCAGAAACTGGAATTTCTAGCATAAGTTTAAGAATGCATAATGTAGATTATGTGCATGAAGGTGTGGTACCCAGAATTTTCCTTATGAATATATAGATAAGAGGACAGCAATTCAGACTATATTATTTAGACTGTATGTGTTCTTAGTTAACCTTAACATAGTGAAAAGTAGACATTTGGCCCAGACAAATTATGCATAAAGTATTTATCTATGTCATCAATAGAATGACTGGGCACTTACAGTTCCTAGAAAGATAAGGTCAGACGACATCTGCGTCTAATGGCAGATATGACAATGATTCTGCATATATCGGGAAAAATTGCCTACTTATATTTTTAAGTGTGAGAAGATGATGACCTTCATTAGCTAAGATGGAGTCGAACCTACAAAAGATGAAATCGGCCTTTAGGGGCTTTACGTTATCCCAGGCTTGTACGTCTTAATGTGACATCATAGGGGTATATTTAACCAGGAGGGATTTATCTGTCAAGTGGTGAAATCCATGCTCTCAAATGACTGTGATTTTAAATACCAAAATATCTAAAGTAAATATACACCTAATTAAGTTATGTAAATAAAATGCAGTAAAAGCATTTGAAATCAAACATATAAAATGAAACTTAAAACGTAGGCAAGCAATATATTATATATAAATGGAAAACATGCTATGTATTAAGCGAAGCATGAATACTTTTAAGACATGCATTGTTTCAAGTAATTAAATCTATCTAAAGTATTTTATGGGTGTTGACGATCAAACATATGAATTAAGTCAAATTAAAAATATGCAATATAAAAAGAGAACATAAAAAGACTCTTATTTAAAAAGGAAAAACGTGTTGTAGTTCCCAATTCAGTTGTATGGTTACTCTTAACTGTTCCTGCCCATGTTGTAATAAACGTAGGTTACTTTTATGAGGTCAAAGGCTGAGAACAGTATATGGTTTAATGAATACACTCTCTTAGAAAGCGTGTGCATTCAATTGTGGATGGCTTTAAAATTTGATTGCATGTTTCCTTGTTCTGTTTCCTTAACTTTTCTGTGGCTTCTTTTTCTGAGTATTTGTTTAATTCATTATATATGGCATACGTTTTTCTGGCAAGGTATCTTTTATTTCTACTAGGATGTGGTCCCAGAAGAAAGTCATAAAAACCAATGTTTTCATTAATTAGGGAAAAGTGTTCTTTTACTGTGGAAAGACAGGAATGTTCTAGCCAGCATAGCTTAGTTACACTGTATGTGGTAACTATTATGGGTGTATACTGTGGGTTAGGACAATTAACTTTAGGTCTACAATTGTTGAAAGAGAAACACTGCATGCAGGTATCAGAATCACAGGCTATGAGGCTAAACCTTCAACAGGAAATTGAGATGATTTGCATGGTCTCATTTATGTCTAATTTAGTCATGTTAATTTGGAATTGCAAATTATTGAACATAGTCAAATTGGCTTTTGGTATAGAAGGTTTCTTTAAAACCTTCATTGTTCTGAATCACAGACAGGTAGTCTGTTGAATAGATTTGTTTAGAAAGATCATTCCTTTCAGTATTATACAGGCCGGGAAAAAAAGGCTTCTCTGCTTTGGATCAGCCAAAATTTGGTTCCCCAAACACTTTTTTCATCAACATTTACCTTCCAATACTCGTATCCTTGAATAGCCAGGTTTTGACTAAACTCAGTAGAGTAAATTAGCTTGTTGGTAGTAATTACATTTTTTTGGAAGCTGCTTTGGCTGCATGAAATAACAAGTGGAAGGGTGTGATCTGTCAGCAATTTGAAAGTAAGGGAATTTCTTCAAGAAGTTAGAATGACAATCTGAAGGCGGAGCCTCACAATGTTCCCACTGTATGTAATTGTGAATTTCTCTAGGATAGGTAGACCTATGTATGAAATAGTGTGCATAATGGTGATAACAATACATTTTTACATAATTAGCTGAATTCCAATAAGAATCTTCATTATTCAAAGGAGCATATCCCTGTAAGTCAAGCATCATTATTTTAATAGTCTCAATCATCTGAAATAGTACTGGATATTACAATATATATTGACACTTTTATCACATATGGCAAAATGCAATGTCTTAGTGGGCCCCATAATCTGATGTGGAACATTATCCCAAGACTTCTTTGGGCTCTGTGGAAGGAGGAGTATGGTTGCAGTTCACAAACGACAGGTGAGGCAATTGTTCATGCAGGGACCTAGTGTCAATTAGCAGTCGAACAACGAGCATGTTGACAACGACATGATGAAAAGAAAAGTTCCCAAAATGGTCCAGGCATAGGACCACAAATGAATCAAAAACTTGTCACAAAACCACTGACAAGCATGAAGCAGTCAATTCAATTCATTTCAAAAACTTTATTTGGAGGCATTGTAGCATCCATAAAAGCACCACATAATACAAACAAATACAATTCATAACATGCACAAATTAAATATATACCTAAACATATGTTAAAATAGCAGCAATGCATTTAGAACAGCATAGGCCTACGTACTCATACAGTAAATTTTAAAAAAGACCCAACATGCAACACAGCTTCCTCATTAGTTTATAATAATAAACATCTAAAAGCAGGTTTGTATTGTCCAATATTACAACAATACTTTTTTTTTTTATGGAATTTAAAAAAGCCTGGTATACCTTACATAACATTAGCAAAAATAAACGTAAAATGAAGCATGGGTTGGCCAGCTACATCATCACAAGGACATGGCTTGGATTCAAAATTATGTACAAAACCCAGGGGGAAGAAAAGCAAATATTCACAGTATTTGATCTGAAGCGAAAAAGCAGAGACCATTCCTAACAACTGGGGCACACCAAATATAATCAATGGCACAGTCAAATTCGCTCAAATTAAGTCCATTATAATCTCTCTTGATAGAGCGGGCTCTGGATTTCTCCAGATTGAGTGCCACAGTAGAATCGGTCGTCCCTTGATCAAATCAACTATGTGATGAAGTCTAAGTTCTTTGTTAAAAATAAAATGTGAAGTCGATATGGGAACAGATAAAAGCTTTTATACAAACTTTGTTCTCCTCATGTTGTATAGCCGAGCAGTCAGAGATCCCCCATACTTCGGCCCCATATAAAGCAATAGGTACACAAAATGACTTGTATATTTGTAGCCGGGGGCAAAAGAACCGCCCCCCACAGCTTGTGGAGGGCTACATTACAACCCATCGGTCATGGAGAATTTGGTGGCATGGTGCATGATACTGGAAGACCATGACCCATGAGCAGAAACAATAATACCTAAGTATGGAAAGGTATTAAAACTGGTCAAGCAGTGAGTACCAATTAACATGCTCAAGAGGGGTCTGCATTTAGGTCCACAGGGCATAATGTGGAATTTAGATAAATTAGTTTGGAGATTTAGAGAGGCCAAAAAAAGCATCCACTATCTGGTGCAGTGCCTTGGGGGTACGTGCCATGAGCACTGCGTCATCCGCATAAAGGAGTGTGGGGAGTTGCTTTCCTTTAATAATAGGTACAGCTAAAGTAACACGTGCTAGGGAAGGGTGATGATCATTAATATAAAGAATGAACAAGAGGGGGCCAACACCTATCCCTGCCTCACTCCACAGTGAATGCTTGTGTCCCCTGACACCGCCCACTGTGTGCTAATAGGAACCCTGGCCATCATGTCCCTGTGTAAATAAGCAAGAATATGAACTAGCCCTGTATCCTAGCCATGTGCAATGAGCAGATGCCACAAATTATCCCGGTTCACACAGTCAAAAGCTGATGATAGATCCATAAATGCTAAGTAGAGAGGGGATTGTTTAGCCACCTGTACTTCCCAAGAACCAAGTTTAGGTTGAGGCATTGCTCAGTCATTTCTACTTTGTGCCTGAGCCCATATTGGCATTGATGTAACATTGACTTATCACGTACCCAAACCATAATCCTGTTATAAATAATTCTACCCAGTATTTTGACAGTAGTATCAATTAATGAGATCGGTCGGTAACACCTTGGGAGTGAACAATCCCCTTTTTAAAAAAAATATATATAATAGATGTACACCATGTCCAGGGTAAGGATGAATGAGCAAGGTTATTGAAAGTGTTCGTAAGAAGAGGAGCCGAAAAGATAATGTTACTTTTTAGCAAGTCATTATGAACCGCACTGGGTCCCGGCACCTTACTGCCCACACTTTGATGGCATCCTAAACTTCCAATAAGGTTGTCCGAAAATATGATGCAAGGCAGGGATCAATAGTAATTGTGTCATAGGATAGTTATGCTGCATATATTTTACCAAAATGCTCCTCCCAGATATTACTAGCAATATGATATGATATGAGATAGAACTAGCAGGACTTATATTACACTTCTGTTCGGGTACAGTAGACCAAAATGATTTGCTACTGCCGGACTATGATGCTTGGGCTAATATTTCCATTGTGTTGTAACTATCTTCTGCCACCGTTTAACGGTGATTTTTTATATTGCTTCCCTATTTGCGGCTGAACATTCAGAATTAAACCATATTGGAGTGTCTGGTGTAGACCCTATAAGCCTCAGGAGAGCATTCCTGATCTCCAAACAGAGATCTCTGAAGGCCTCCACCACCTGACAACTGTGGGCCTCCTCACTCAGACACAAAGTCACCAACTCCAGATTCGCCCCAATTATTACATTAAACAATTGTACAGAATCACACAATCTCCACACCAGCCTCAGGTTATCAGTAGCGGGTTGCAAGTTGCAGGCTCCTATGTTCCACCTAAACTTTCCCTTAAGGTGGAGTAATAGCATGATTTCACTGTGATTATGGCCACTGTAATCAGATGGAACAACCATGCCAGTTAAGAGTAAATACTGTTGATTACGAGTGACAAAAACATAATCTATCATCGAGGAGCTACCTCTGCCCATGAAATTAGGTACCTTGCAGCCAGGCAAACCCACAATTTCTAAAGCTTTTACCAAATCAAGAGGGGCAAGAAATTAGATTAATTCCACACTATGTGGATCGATAGGGGGCATGATGCGTGATTTAGGTTCCCAGAATTAGTGAGGAGCCGCGCATTGAAATCTCCAGCTAAGCAGAGGGACACCATATGCCCTGATAGTGCCAAATTATCAGCTATTTTGCAAATACATTGGAACAATGGAGGAAATGTAGCATTCGGCATTTCACTAAAATCTTTATTATAAAAATTCACAATGTACAGATTCAAAACGGTCTTAACTAAAGTTTGGAAACTGCTATCGTGAGTCTCTATGGTTTTAACATACCCCCAATAGCAGTACTCACCCAAATAGCCAACCCCCTGAAGCATGCCCACTACTTGAAAGTATGCAGGGATACTGAAACATTGACACCCATCTACAAATATGGGCAATGTATCCCATGTCTCTTGAAATAGGACAATATCATAGCCCTCAATAAAGCTGAGCCAATCCGGCAAGTTAATCTTTGATCTAAGGCCAGCCACATTCCAACTTAACATTTTGAGCGACACATTACTCCTGCTCCCCAATTCTTCTAGCCCCAACATAAGCCCCTTGGTTGGCACTGTTTGGATACCCTGATGAACCCTCATTGCAGGTAACTAATTGATGTGGTTCTAACATCCTGCACCCGCAGCCTGCATCAAGTGTAGTAGTAGTGTGCAGGATGGGCATATCATTAAAAGTAGCTATCTGCATGATCATTGATGTACTCCCATAGAGTCATTCTACATTCTCTATATCACTAAGTGCAGAGAACATATTTGTACAAGGGACACTACAAGGAATACTCGGGGTCTGAGCATGAATACCTAGATAAGGAGCAGGCGTCAGGTAAAAATACCCCAGCGAAAGGGTAACAACTTTGATTTCAGTGAAACTATTGAACTTTTTTGTGCTCAGTATGTTCCATGCACAAACGGATTTTCGGAAGTTTATAACAATACAATCCCCTTAATATTTTTCTTTGAATGTCCGAGCCATCCTACCCTCCTCACCATTCTAATCTCATTGGGACCCCAAGCCTACTTGCACAGCCAATGTGCAGCCTTGTTCCGAAGCTGGTCCCATGACTCTTGCTGCCTGGATCTTAACGGTGGAACCCCGACCAGAATTAAAACATAAGCGCAAGCTGCAGTGGGAAGGGCCAAAATATCCTGGCAAGGGTCAAAAACTGGACTACAGGTAGCCCGAGGAATTGAGTCAACGGATGTCACAACATGGCAAGCTGGAATAGGCTCAGCACAGATATTAGAATTTTCTGTTTCCAGACCCCCGGTCATATTGTTTGAAGAGGGACCATGATTGTTCTTAGAAATCACAGAGGGGTTCTTAATCGCATCCTGCTGATCCGTATTAGCAAAATTATTCGTAGTTGGTTGGTCGCCTGCAAGCAGGCCGCTTCCTTTATTCCTCAAGTGCTCAGTGGATAAACGTATAAGAGCATTAACCAAAAGTCCCTCAAGCCAATCCAGTCGATCTGTTAGTGGCTTAAGTTTACCCTCAAAAATATTTCCACATTTTTTGTCAGGAGCTTCAAATGACTGGGGGGTCGAGTAACAAAAGATCACATGCCTGGCTGGCAAAAGAATGTTTGGGTTTGAGGTGCCAACGGGGTCTGAATCTCTGAAACCGGGAAAGTAACTGATTCTTATTGCTTTGAATGGAGGGGGGCTGTGTCCACTTAACAGCCTCATTCCTGCCCGATTGTCTTTTAGCCTTGGTCTGTTATAGGAGGGGCAGGCTGCAACTTTGGAAAATTGGCCAATTCGGATGCGACCTCTGCAATATCGACTTCATCAGCATTATATTCAACATTGTCTTTGGGGCAGGCAGGAACTGGTGACTTACTGGCCCCAACCTCTGCAACAATGCTTCTATCAACAGAAACAGCAACATCAAGATGCAAGGCCGGCAGCAGCCCATGGTCCAAAGAAAGTCTACACACTGTCAGTTCGATTTCATTCGCAACAATCCTGCAACTCTCTCAAGCATGCTGTTGACTGAAACAGAGGGGCGTGTGGCAGCAGTCCACCCCCCTCTCGCCCCAGCAACTTTGCATTTTCCCATAGTATAGAATGGCTAGAATCTCACCTTCCCCCAAGAGGTACTTCACATGCCCTGCAAGTCCAATTGATCCTTTTAAGGCAGAAAACAAAGAGAGGGGCCTAGCCTCGTCCTGCCGACCTTGGCCCAGCTTTGCATGGGCATGGCCTGCATGTGTACCCCGATGTGTGAGTGAGTGCGGCGCTATGTAGTGCCCAGGTGTCAGCGCTTCTCCCTCTAATCCAGCAGGCACCTCCTGGATCAAATCCTCCTGGGACCTGGAGTCCTCCAATGACACGGCGGCAAGTAAGGCTGTCACAAAGGTAGTCATAGGAAGATGCACAATACAAGATGGCTGCAGAAGGGGACCTTGGCAAGGGGGGCAGGAGAAGCAATCGACAAAAGACTGAGAGGCCCATTCATTATGAATCATTGACCATGCACAAAATTTTCTCTGGCAGTGAGTGACTGTAGAAGGGGTTGAAAAATCTCCAGTGAAATATCCACATTAATTTTAAATATTGTTGGTCTCTCAAGGCTCTCAAAGGTTACTAGTTCAAATGACATAGTGTCAACTGGAATTTCATAGTAAACCATGGATCTGCATTGGGAGTAGCCACTGTCATAAAGGCAGCATCAACGGTGTTTGTTTCACTCAATGTTCTGCGTAGAGAATTAGGCTCAAATATCCCCAGCTCGGAACTCAAGCGAAAAATATTACTGCTTTGTTCAGGGGTATGTATCCAGAGTAGGGAGAGGCTAGGAGGCACTACTCTGAATCTTTCTTGGTATCTGTGGCGGTCAACTGGGGAGGACTGGCCTCATAGTGCTTTTTATGGATCAATTCTGTTTATTGATATTTTAGTTTAAAGAGAGAAAAAGAACACAGCTGTGTGCCTACAACCTTACAAGCCAGCAGCGACAATAGCACTCATAACACGTGCAGCATATTTGAAGCCTTCCTCAGAGGGTCGGCATTGTAACCAATGTAACATGAGCATTGCATATACAAGAACAATCAACATAAAAATGTGGTAAAAAAAACTGGTCCCTTCCCCACCGTGTCCATGTCAAAGTACTCCTTAAATTCTTCTCCCATAAATGTGTGAGCCAGTTTGCTGTGAGAGATGGTTTCTCCATCCCTAGAAGAAACCATACTTTATGTTGCCAGCTGTGTAATTTGGGGTTCTGTCTGTGCCCCATTGTGCTAATATCGTCTGGTGGGCAGCATTAAGGGCGAGAGCAATTTGACTGCCTCTTTGTGATAGTAGAGAGAAGGTGAGGCGATTGGATAGGCCAAGAATGGTAAATGTTGGCAGTCTAGGTATCTCTGTGTGGAATGCTCTGTCGATTTCGTGTAGGATGCTACTTCAATATCTCTTCAGTTTGGGACAGTGCCATAGCAGGTGTATTAGACTGCCAGTATTATCGCAACCTCTCCAGCATAGCTCAGGTTTAGTAGGGTTCCATGTCTGGATTCTCGTGTGGGTGTAGTACCAATATGCTGCTATTTTATAGGCTGTTTCAGTACCCGACATGCTGTGTGGTGGGCCCTGTACTGTATTTCTCCCCATTTCTCTTCTGTTAGATCTCTCCTCAATTCGGTCTCCCATCTTTTTTGTCCCTTAGTTTTGGGTATTTCTGTGGCAGCTACATGATGTATGTAAAGCTCGGAAATCAGCCATTTATCATCTCTTTTAAGTGTTAGCCATTTCTCAAATGCTGTGAGCGATCGTGCTACTAGGGGCTTAACTGTCGTTTGGAGCACCCAGTGTCTGACCTGACAGTATGTCATTCTGTCTACCTCCGTGAGCCCATAATCGTCTTTTAGGCAGTCAAAAGGTTTAATGCCTTCTGGGACGAATAGGCTCCCCACTGTCTTGCAGCCCCCGGCATGCCAGCTTTAAAAGCGCTCTGTAATCAGGCCAGGGCAAAGTCTGGATTGGCGCAAATCGGTGTCGTGGGGAAGGGGAAGGATGTCAGGCCACTCTTAACTGCCTCTGAGTCCCAGCCAGGAGTGTTGTGCTAGTGACAGGGGAGGAGCACAAACCTATAGCCCTGTGTCTGTGTGGCAGCCAGGCCTCCTTCCAACTATGTGACCCTGCAACTACTTGGTCCATGAAACACCAGTGTTTCTCTGTATATGGGTGGCTCCATTCTTGTATAAACCGCGGTTGGGCAGCTTGGTAGTATTTCAGAAGGCAGGGAACCACCAACCCCCCCTTTTATTATAGGGAGCTACAGAGTCCGGCGCGGTATACACGCAGGTTTCCGGTCCCAGATAAACTTAAGTATCGCCTATTGCAATGACGCCAAGGTTTTATTCAGGGGGGGGGAGGAGAGGGATTGTTTGAAATAGATAAAGGATGCGTGGCAGGATCATCATCTTTATTGCTGCTACTCTACCTAACCATGAGAGTTTGTGTTTGCTCCTGACTTCCAGGTCCTTCAATACAGCTTTGGAGAGGGTGGCATATTTCCTGTTAACTGTTTTTGTAGTTGTGTTTGCTATTTCAATGCCAAGGTATTGGAAGTAAGAGGAGGACCAAACATAGGGGAGCTTTGAGCGAAGCTCCGCTTCATGTGTGGGGGGGAATGAAAGGTTCAGAATTTGTGATTTTTGTACATTCACCTTGAAACCCGAAGCAGATCCAAACTCCTGTAAGGCCTCAGTCAAAGCTGGTAGTGAAACCATGGGTTCTGACAGTGCTAAGATCACGTCGTCTGCATGGAGGCTAATGAGGTGGTAATCGCCCCCAAATTTAATGCCAGTTAGTAAGGGATTTGCACGTAATCTCTGTGCCAGAGGCTCCATATAGAGGGCAAAGAGGAGTGGGGACAGTGGACAGCCCTGTCTCGTTCCTCACTGAATCGGAAAAGGCGGAGAGAGCGAACCACTGACCCTGACAGCTGCTTTGGGCTCTTTATATATGCATTTTATTCATTTCAGTAGTGTCGGTCCAAAGCCAAAGCGTTCCAACACCTTGAATAGGTAGGGCCAGTGTACTCTATTGAACTCTTTCTCTGCATCTATAGTGAGTAGTAGAGCCTCTCTTTGCAATCTATGCATTTTGTCTATGAGGTATAAGAGTCATTTTGTGTTATCACCGCGTTGTTGATGTGGTATAAAACCTGCTTGGTCAGGGGTTGAGACGATGCTCCAAGATGCCAGTGAACAGCTTGGCGTCTATGTTTAGGAGCGAGATGGGCCAATAGGAGCTATTCTACTCCGGATTCTTGCCTGTTTGGGAATCACAGTGATGGTCGCATCCAGCATACTGGCGGTGAGGGAATTGGTCTCCGTGAAGGAATTGAATAGCCCCGTGAGTATTGGGCCAGTTCGAAGCAAAAAGTTTTGTGAAAAAGTGGGTTCTAGCCGTCTGGGACCGGCGATTTCCCGATCTTGAGATGAGAGGTAGCCGATATCACTTCCTCTGTTTGAATTGGTTTGTCAAGGAGAATTGCATCTTTGAGTGAGAGTGGGGTAGGTGTACAGTTTTCCAGGTATATGGAGGGATTTGTATTGCTGGAGGTGTCTGCCGCGTATAACGCTTGGTAGAACTCGGAGAACGCAGTCGCGATTTGTGGATCTGAGCAGGCTTCTCCCAGAGAGGGGGAGTGCACCATTTTAATAGTCTTAGGGGGTCATTCTGACCCCGGCGGTCTGAGACCGCCGGGGCCAGGGTCGGCGGGAGCACCGCCGACAGACCGGCGGTGCCCCGCAGGGCATTCTGACCGCGGCGGTTCGGCCGCGGTCAGATGCGGGAAACCGGCGGTCTCCCGCCGGTTTCCCGCTGCCCTGCAGAATCCTCCATGGCGGCGGAGCGCGCTCCGCCGCCATGGGGATTCTGACACCCCCTACCGCCATCCTGTTCCTGGCGGGACTCCCGCCAGGAACAGGATGGCGGTAGGGGGTGCTGCGGGGCCCCCGTAAGAGGGCCCCACAAAGTATTTCAGTGTCTGCTATGCAGACACTGAAATACGCGACGGGTGCCACTGCACCCGTCGCACCTTCCCACTACGCCGGCTCAATTCTGAGCCGGCGTCCTCGTGGGAAGGCTGATTTGCCCTGGGCTGGCGGGCGGCCTTTTGGCCGCCGCCCGCCAGCCCAGGGCAAATCCCAAAATACCCTCAGCGGTCTATTGACCGCGGAGCGGTATTTTGGTGGGGGAACTTCGGCGGGCGGCCTCCGCCGCCCGCCGAAGTTAGAATCACCCCCTTAGTCTGGAGTTGCGCTCTTAATTTGTGGGCTAGGAGCTTCCCACAGCAGTTGCTCCCTACATAATATTTATGTTTTAGCCATACAATAGCATATTCAGCATGGTCCCAATCCAGTCATCTCAGTTGGAGACGAGTTTTCTCTAGCTCCCTCCAAACCCTTGGAGCTCCTGTGCCTTTATGGGTGCGCTCCAATTCAGCCACTTTCTGCTCAAGCAGCATTCTCCGTTCTCCCTGGGCTTTGTTTTTCCTTGCCGATAAACAGATCACCTCCCCTCGCACCACTGCATTGAGGGCTTCCCATATTGTCGCTATGGAGGCGTGCTTGTTGTTGTTTGGCTAAGATAGTCTTTAATTGTGAGTCTCAAACACTCCAACGTTTCTTGTGTCTGTAGTATAGTATCCTGAAATCTCCAGCTGGGGGCTTGAGAGTGGTTCATATCGATTTGGGCTGTTAAAGAGATGGGCGCATGATCTGAAATAGCGCAAGGCTTAATGGCAGTCACTTGAATATGAGCTTGGAAAGCTGAAAAGGCAAGGAAGTAGTCTATGCTCGTGTAGGTTTTTTTTGCTGCCGAGTAAAAAGTATAATCTCAGAGGTTTGGGGTTGCGTTCCTCCAAATATCCGCCAAGTCACAATCTGCGAGCCATTGAAGCCCTGTCGGGGAGAGAGCGCCTGTCTGCCCTTGCCTGTGTCCCGAACAATCTAAGTCGTTGTTCATGGCTAAATTAAAGTTGCCTCCCACGAGGATTGCTGTGTCAGGGGTAGTCAATGTTGGAGAGAGAGCTTGTGTTATGAATGCCTCTTGGTGTGTGTTAGGAGCATAGATAGTGGCTATTGTGAAATGGAATGATTCTATCCGCACTCTGTGGGCTAAGTATCTATCTTTTATCTCATGTACCTTGGTGAGGAATTCCCCTGGGAATGTTTTAGAAACCAGGATCATCACCCCCCATGTTTTTGTGGAGGCATAGGACCAGTATTGTTGAGGGAACCGTTTAGAGCACATTAGGTAGATATCTTTGGGTAGCAGTTTTGTTTCTTGTAGTAAGCATATGTGACACTCTGATCTCTCGAGGGGAGAGAGGATCGCCAGTCATTTCGTGGGATTATTGAGGCCTCTAACATTGAGGCTCAGACATTTAAGTGTCAGATGTGTTGATGAGCTTTGATATCTGTATGTCATGAGTGGCAAGGAGCTGGGAGCAGTACTATGTAGTGCGCCTATGTTGGAGTTTTCAGACATTTGCTTCTTATTGTATCGCATGAGAGAGGAAAATACCATCATCAACAGTGTAGCAACACCGGTGCTTAACCTAACAAAGAACCAAGTCCTCAGTGCAGTGTATACTATAGACGGGGCTTTGAGCAAAGCACAGAAGCATTCTGTGGGGTCTGGGTAAGCTGTCTATGGGTTCCGCCACCCCGGGCCCTGTGTCGTCGGTTGTCGGGCCAGGGCGGCCAGTGGGTCTTTCTCGCATGTGATTAGCGACAGTCAATGACTGTTTTGGTGCCGGCGGTGATGCTATCCAGGACAGCCTGTCTCTCATGTGCTCTTTCCACTGAAGATCGTCTTGGGGGTCTCTGTCGTCGTTCCTTTTGTTTCCATCCAGTTCGGCCCTCAGGGGGGCCCTCCCCTGAAACTCTTGCCTCCAAGGGGTCTTCCACCATGTCTAGTATTTGTTGGGCCTCTTTAAATGTTCTCACTTCTCGTGTCTGGTCGTCCCAGCGGAAAAGGAGTCTGAAGGGGTGTCCCCAGCTAAATGAGAATCTAGGGTTGATTTTGCGCTCGTTGGAGGATGTTTTCTTTGGTCATGAGATTGTGAATGCAGGCCAAAATGTCCAGGGGACGAGACCCAGTGCCCCCAGTGCGGCCTGCTCTGAACACACAGCCTAATAAGATATCCTGCTTATTCTCTGGACCCAGAAGTGATCGGAACAAAGCTGTGGTGTACTCTCTGATATCATCACCTTCAGCCCTGTTGGGGCTCCTCGAATTCGTATGTTATGGCGGCGAGAGCAGTTTTCCAGGTCCTTAGTCATGATCTGTAGCTGCTCCTGCTGATCCGGTAAACGAACGATCTCTTGTTGGAGTTGTTCGACATCTTCTCCTATAGTAATCTCATTGTCTTCCAGGCCTGACACCCGATTCCCCAATGAGGTAAGGTCGGTTATTTAATGCTCTCTGAACTCCATAGGAGCTATGTCACCAACTAAAACCTGAACAAGCACCCTCGTAGTCAAAGCTTATTTAATCATGCCATTGCCACATTCTACAGTACCTTTCTATTCAGCTTTGAATGGGTTGTTGAATTGCAGACAAAATCCCAGAGCAGACATTAAATCCCTGAAAGCCTTAGAGGTGAATGCAGGGCTGTTATCTGAATGAAATGAACGAACTGCTCCAGTTGCTACTAGCCACTGCACATCTTTTACTACTGATGAAGCACTTTGATTTCTCTGTGGCCGAGCCCGGTGGAATCAAGAACATGAATCAGTAGCCACCACTATGTACTTATATCAGTTGGCTGGCGTCAGGGGACTAATGTGATCGAAATAAATCACCCTGAAGGGGATGTTTAAAATCATGAGGCAAGTTGGCAAGGGTCTTTTGTCAGTGGAGGGTTGAATCTGCTGACAAATGTTACACGACCTAAAATACTCCCTAGTCTATTTTAAAAAATTGGTCCGCCAGTGGTGGTGATGTAGTATGCTTATGGTTGTGTTCATTCCTGCATGAGCAGATGCCAACCCCTGGTGGGCTTCTTTAAATCTAATCTAGGCAGATTATTAAGTATTATTCTGTTTCCCACTCCTGGTATTGGGACTTCAGGAGCGTTATCTAAATTTAGGATGTAAGCGTATTTGGGAGGAAAACCTGCAAGAGGTTTCCTACCTTGCTTGGTTGCATTTATGGCTGTTAAAATATCTGTGTCAATCTTTGTTTGAGATCTGGTTAACACTAGTATTCTAATGACTTCAGAGCCTACATTCTCCTCAGTGACCTCAACCTTCACCTGGGAGACTGTAATGACCCCTGCTCCACAGCACTCCTCCAAAGCTTGAGCAAGATCGGACTCACCCAGCTCATCCCAGAACCAACACACACAACAGTACATACACTGGACCTCATCTTCACCACAAGCAACAGCATCAAAAACAATTCCACCACACTACTCAAATGGACCGCCACACCTTCATCCACTTCTAAATCACCACTGCTCAAGGCAATATCCCTAACAGGTTCAGCATTCCAAGCTGCAGCTGGGGCAAAATCACAGAAGCAGACTGGCTCAGGACCCTCTGCACCGATCAACCTAGCACCAGAGACGACCTCAACAAGGACATCAACAACTTCAACAATTGCAACAAGAACTTTGCAGACTCCCTGAGACCCATCAAACCCAACAAGCATAGTAGATCATACAGGAGGCCAACTGGTACAGAGAAGACCTCAGAGACAACAAACAATGCTACACTAAAAACTGCTAGAAGGGAAATGGAGAGCCAGCTACAACACCACAAGCAGAACAACCTACAAGGCTGCACTCAGATGCTATTACTAGCAAAGAGACAACAAGAAAAAAGCACTGGTGGACCGCATCGAAGGAAACTCCAACAGCTGCAGGGAGATCTCAATCATTAAAGACTTCACCTTGCCCTCAGCCACTTTCACCAACATCGTTGCCTCTCAGCAACTCTGCAACAACCTATACAACTTCATCCACAGCAAAATCACAAACATTACAGCAATTTCGCACACCAACCCAACACCAGAGAACTCATTGCTAACCTACCCACCACCAACCAAGACGGCCACCTGACCGAATGGACAAACGTCGTCAGAAACAATACAGCTATAATCATACAGACCCATCCACTCAGGGGCCCCAACTGATCCATGCCCCCACCACATCTACAACCTGGGAACATCACCAATCTGTATCATATCGGAGACCAAGAAATCAATATGCGGAGTCCCATAGGGATCATCTTTCATACCTACCCTTTTCAACATATACATGCCACCGCTCGCCAACATCATCTAATCACAAGGCATCACTGTCATCTCCTACGCCGATGACACCCAACTCATCTTCTCCCTGATGGACAAAACAACCACCCAACTGCATGACCATGGTAGCAGACTGGATGCAAACCAACTGCCTGCAGCTCATCTCTGACAAGATGGAAGTACTGGTCTTCCTCAACAAGACGTCCCCATGGGGCTCCAGCTGGTGACAGTTAGAGCTACTACCTACACCTACACCCACAGACCATGCAGGAAATCTACGGATAATGATGTTTCCGGGCTCCAAATTAATGCTGACAAATCTTGCGTATATTCCTTCAGTGACACTTTCCAAGAACCATCAAATCAGTTTGGACCTATGATAATTGCTGCAGCACCCATTTCTTTCTGGTATCTCGGCTATCCATATACAGCAATCATACCGACTTGTTGGAAGGCAATCTAATGCAGGCAATTACAGCGCTCTGGACTCAGGTAGCTTTTAGAACCACTTTACCCCTTTCTGTATCTGGCAGGGTGGTGTTATCAAAAATAGTGGTTTGACCACGTATATTAGACTATTTTGTTCACTTGCCACTCCTGATACCACCTCGGGTATTTCACTTGTTAAACTCCATGTTGATTGACCTTATCTGGGGGATAAGTTGCATTTGCTGCCTGATGAGGGAGGTCTGGGGGCCCCAAATCATAAGGCCTATTGCATAGCAGGACAATTGCACCGGTTATCTTACCGGTTGGCTGGCCATAATCTGGGAGAAATCAATTGCACAACTGCAATGCTGAGGAGGGGCTTGTTACACCGATTGCTGTGCCCGAACCCCCTAAGTCACCCACAGGTGCTACTGCGTATTGCCTTAACATATTGGAAACTGCAGATAAGATATACAGCCACTTCGGTTCTATATGCACCAAATATGTCTCTTTGTGGACTTCCCACTCTCTCAGGTACAATAACAACTGCCAAGCTCTGGGTCTGGGAATAACAGGGAGTCCGTTCCCTGGAAGCCCTTTTCGGCGATGGGATGTTGATGTCACACTCTGACCTTGTGCTGGCTTATGGGTTGCCAGACACTCTCTTTTTAACCCATGCTAAAACACTAGCTTATGTTCGCACATACTGGCCACCTGATGGCTCTGAGCCTGCAACACATAACTCCTTCAAGCCCTTCACACAATTGGACATGGAAAGCACCTTACCAGATGGCTATATAAGAGACTTCGTGCGCATCTCAACATACCGTTAGATTTGCTCAAAACAAAATGGGCCACTGACATTGGATGGGACATCTCACCTAGGGAATGAACCTTTCTTCTGCAATACTCCAAAAAGATATCCCGAAATTCTAGGTTTAAACTGTTACAATTTTTCCTCTTTCATCGCGCATATCTTACACCACATAGAGTCAACATGATGTACCTATCAGCTTCGGCCCAGTGCCCCCTTTGTCAAACTCATGATTCCAACCTCAACCATATGTTCTGGGCGTGCCCTTCCCTCGTACAATACTGGTCCGCTTTAAGGGCATCGTTAATGGACCTTACAGGTAGCGATATGGAGCTAGCACCAGATCATTTTCTACTGGGTTTATACCCTAGACCCCGAGGCTCTAAAGTGATTCAACGCTTTTTGGACTTGGCTACACTCTTAGCGAAGCATCAGTTGACCAGGCATTGGAAGTCCCCTCAGGTCCCTCCAATTATTTCCTGGAGAGAAGAGGTGTTGTCCTTGGGCCATGCTGAGAGCAATATAGATTGTGAGGAATATAGAGAGCTACGACAGAAACCAATATCATTAGAATGGGATATTTTGTTGGAGACCTGAGCGCAGAGTGAGACCAGGGAGTCAGAAAGTTTAGGGTAAACAGGTCCTTCACGTTGCACCCTAGGCCTGAGTTGGTCAAGCTCCCCCACCCTTTATTTACCCAAGCCCAAAAATCCCTCTCTCCCCACCGTCCTCTACCCCCCCATCAATAAGCTGTTACCAGGTAGTTATTCCTACATAGTCTTTGACTGGAGCGTGAGCACTAGTCCTACATTGATTTCGGCGGGTGGGAAGGGGTTGGTATTACATATCATAACATTGTGTCATAACTTTACTATATGAGTAGTATAGACTATATTATATGCCAACTATTATGTACACCAACATACCTATCTGTAATCTCGCAATGGAAATTATTAGCAAAATGCCAATAACGTTTGTGTTAAAAAAAAAAGAAATCTAGAGATCATCCTTGATGACAAGCTAAAGATGACAGCTTAAGTCAACGCAGTGTGCACCATCCTACGAAAAATCTTCAAATGATTTCCTCAGCACCCTAGACAAACTGTCATGCAAACAACCTATCTCACCAGCAGGCTGGACTACAGCAACACTTTCTATGCCGGAATCTCCAAACAACTCATACACAGACTCAAGACCATCAAGAACACCTCTGCAAGACTCATACTCAATCTCCAACACTGCATCCAGATCACACCTCACCTCAGGAAGCTTCACTGGTTCCTCATTCACAAGTGCATCCAATTCAAACTTCTCCTGCACACATGCAAAGCCCTAAACAACACAGGACCAGAATACCTGAACTGCTGCAAACAGTTTCAGCAAACCACTAGACACCTATGCTCTGCCTCACTTTCGCTTACACATGTTTCCCATATCCGCAAAAGCAAAACTGCAGGTTACTCATTCTCCTACATCACACCCATGACATGGAACAACCTCCCTCAACACATGAGCGGCTCTTCCTCACTTCTTGAGTCCTGCAAGGATCTGAAGACCTGGCTCTTCATGAAAGCACCTTGGAGTCCACAAACCTACACACCTGCCCAGGTGCCTGGATTCCTTCTTTGGTGATTAGTATGATATACAAATTAATATAACATAAAAGTCTGAATTGCAGCCTTTGCCACTAGGTCAGTTGCACAGTTCCTCTTGGTGTGAATGCTATCACACTGATGGCCCAAAGTGTGCCTCACATGGACCAATGGAAGCTTATTCTTTAAGACAGCTACTTTTCCCCAAAGCTGTTTATTATTTATATGTTTTCCTTTTGAATTCCTGAATCCATTAAACCATCACTGCTGCAAGTTGACATTGTAACCTTGCACACAGAAGGATGAGTCGGGCACAATATATGTGGCAACTGACAAGTCAGCCTTTTGCAATGCAAGTAACATTGCATGTAAATCTGTATGTTGTGCAGTACTGTCATCTAAGATTTAGTGTAGGTGCGCTGTGGGATGAATTGACCATCCTTCACTACACCTAGTACTGTAGCACAGGCTGCAGAGTACTTATATTCTGTTTCTACTGCCAGGTTGGGCAGAGTTATCTGTGTAGAATATGCTCTGATAAGACTTAGGTGGTTGGTGTCAGAGCAACATCCTGTGCATGTTGGATAAAAGCTTGTGTACGAAGAGATGGACCACACTGAAAATGTACATTCCCCGCACTTAATGAAGAGGTCCGCCTTGCCCATCTCAGGTGTAGGGCACGAACATTTGAATGCTTAATTTTGTGGCTGCTTCTAGTGCTGCTATGGGAGAAATGATAATGATAAGTTATCCCTGGGCCGAAGGGTGCTCCTTTAAACCTCTAAAATAACTGTTTGTACAGCCATCATGATTTTTTCAATGGAAGCAAAACTTGCTTCTGCCAGGGAAGACAAGTGATACTTGTGAGCAACTGTGATAGTTTGTGCTTCATTGTAAGACAATTAGGTATAACCATAGTGACTGGGTGTGACTCTTATAAATGGGTCACTTTTGTTATCCCTTGTTTGCAAATATTTTGTGTCAAGCATGTCTGCTTGTAAAGCACACCAGATTGCAATGTGTACAAAGCCATTGTTTAGAAGAAAACGTGGGTGAAATCAGGTCTTAAAAGGGCTACACTCTCCCAGCAAAGTGAGGTAAGTATGCACGTTCAAAGTTAAGAAATGCCAACAAGTATTGCTACTTTTTCAGTGTAGTGAGAGGTTGCATGGTAGTGTATTTCTGAAGGAAGTCTGGAGCTAAACCCTTGCCAGATAACGTGCCTCCTAGGATGGTTATTGTCAGGTAGGTAGTCTTCAATTTCTTTCAATTAATTGTGTTACCATATTATGTTAATATGGTCACCACTCTGTCTACCCTGGTTATGTGTAGATTCAAATCATAATCATTAATATAGATATCAGCAGTATATGACAATACCTCGGGATTTGTGTGTAAGATTTCCATGATATGTGCTGAAAATAAGCAAGGGCTGTTCTTATAGGACATGTGCAAGCATCAGAATAAAAATTGCACTCTGTCAAAACTGAAAGCCGTTAGATACTCACTCCAAGGAGCTATGTTTTGACTAAATAACCATTGGAAATATCCAATGTGTTTTTGTATTTTTTTCATCACTAGGTTAGTCATTAAACCTATACTATGGGCATTTTGTACCCCATAAATGTGTGTGTGTGAATTGAAATTTTATAGCCTAAGACTATTCTATAGGAACTGTCTGGCTTGGAGATGGGAAAAAGGGGAGTGTTCCTTGGTGAAAAACAAGGCTTTACTATGCTCTAGTACTCTAACTGACCTAATATAGGTTTTATACCACGTTTGGCTTCTAGCTTTAAAGGGTATTATGCTTGTGGGTGTAGTTCACTGCATAAGGGAATGACGTGGCCTAGCATGTTTGTCTTGCCCCTCCTGCATTCTATACAAGGCTGGTGCTTGTCTTACAGCCCATTCACTGGTGTAAATTTCCCTGATATCCTCCGGTACTTTGAGAGATAATGCTTACCCTTATGACTTCCTCCCTCCAGGGAGCTTCCCTAATATAGGCTGTAGGCCAATCTTCTTCCACTAGGATGATGTCATAATCATCAGATGATTGTGACCAAAAGACTTCTTTAATTGTAAGTGAGATGTCCCCTTCAATTTGTATGTTTAGGTCATAAACCCTATTAGGAGGATTTAAATGTTTATCTGGAGTCCCAATCTGTATAAATTCATCAGTTGGACTTGCATCCCGAAATTTCTGAAGCGTCTGATGTACTATTGTGACTTCTACTGCACTGTCTAGGAGCGCTCTTATCCAAGTCCTGTTTCCCACAGAACTTGTAGCTGGATTGGCATATTAGAAAGTCCTGCTACTTTCTTTTCTTACTGAGGTTTTAGAGTTCAATCCTTTCTCCTCCTTCTTTACACTGGTGTCAGTATCACGTCCTGCTTCAATTTTCCTACTGTAATACTCTTTTCTTTGTCCTTGGATCAGCCCCTCCTCTCTGTTCTTTTACCTTCAGTGTCCTGAAAAGAAGGAGAAGCGTGACTATCAGAATACTGATACTGTTCAGGTTTTTTAATTTTCTAGCGGTCTCTTAAGATATAACCATCCCTGCCGGATTCCTGAGAAGTGGGTGTTCTATGGCATCTCTTGTCTTTCTGCTTCTTCTTCCCTTCCATTGCAGAATTCTCTTTAATGGGACCCTCAGTGGCATTTTTAGCTTTTAAATGTGGTTTAGCGGGTCGAGTACCTGGGGTTTCTCTACCTGGGATATCTCTACATACAGTGGTATAAACTTTTACAGTTATTTTTGGTAGTTCCCATTCACAATCTTGAACTTCAACTACTTCCAGTTTTTGACGTATAGCCTCTCCCATAATATTGTTTAGTATGGTACAGGACACTGTAGAGAAGTTCCCCATTATCTTAATTTCTACGTCTAGAGCTGGTGCAGCTCTGCATTCATTCTGTACCTGTGTAAGTATAAGGGAGGACTACCAATGAAGACGTACCATGCGTACTGGCGTAAATGCATGCAAAGATGTTTCCCCAGGTGTTACACATCTCTACAGAAGGCACCAATCCAAGAGGGAGACACATAGTCAGTATTCCGTGTTTATCTTGTGGTGTAGTGTATAGATACACTGCTTTTAACTGATTGGTCTTACAAGCAATCCAGAAAGCCATGTGATCACGCTTCGTGGGCGTTTTGTCCCCATGATAGAGTTAATAGTCTTGTACTGATAGTCTGCACCTGTGCAGCAGCAGCAGGTCCTGCTACAACAGCACCCCTATAGTTGTGCAAACTGTACAAGTCTCCTGTATAAGGCAACTGTGTAGTTAAACACCCCTAGTACCGCAGCATTTGGTAAGTTGTCAAAGTGAGGAATGGGAGTATAGTCAGCCAAAACAGACCATGTAGCCCCTTCATTGCTCAAATATCCCAGACAGATATTTCTGTGTATGTGCCAACTGACCGCCAAACCATTTCCGGAGTTTTTGGTAAGTTAAATAGATTTCCAACTCTTGGTAAGCTAAAGTGTGCAGGCGGGTCTGCCAGTGTATAGGTATGAAACTTCCCTGAGGCAGCATCAATAGGCTCGAACTCCACACGAGTGAAATGTCTCAAAGGCGTACACTGGATGTGCAGCTATTACAAAAGTAACTGTTCCCCTCATAGGAGACACCTTGAGCTTTGAAATGCCGAGTGACTGCTTCCCTGTAACTGGCCACTATCACAATAAATGCTGCCATATTGAATGGATTCAATTGAAAATTGGAATCAAAGAATTAGAAAACCCACAGAATGGGGCACAGCCTTTTATGAGTGAAGCTTGACAGGCCTATGGAAATAGGTGCTCCCTTATCTCTAGCCGGAGGAGGAAACCATGATTACTACAGATATCTTCGTAATGATGGTTCAGGTGTGTTTGAATAGTGAAAAAACTACTCCAGGTGTAACTGTAAGATACAAACCACAAGTTGGGCACCAACTGCTGCCTAAGCTACGACTTTCACATAGCTATACAAGGGGTACTTTCCCCACCCACATGTGAACTTGGTTCAATGCACCAGCGTTTATTGTGAAAGACAGGTTGTTGTAGTCCCACAGAACACTATTTAATGTGTAATTGAAATTGAAGTATTGCTTTTGAGTTTCTAACAATCCCCTAAAGGGAACATGGGCACCCTGGTAACAGTAATAAACATCATTTTACTATTCACAGTATCACACGCACTGTATTAAGAGGAATGAACAATTTTAAATAAAAAAGTTTTTATTACTACAGGAATAATCTGTTTCTCAGTACATCTAAAAAATACACAAAATATGATAAAAACAAAAAGAACGCCCATTATAAATAAAAATAATAAAATATACGTTCTTAACATGGTTAAGCTGGCACTTAGAAACCAACATCCACTTCTATGCACTATACTAATAGAGCATGTAAGGGAGAGCAACTTGCAGTCTAGTGTTTTTTTATGGAGAGGAGATGCATTGCATACCTTGTTGACAGTAAAGGTTGTCTTTACCAGCGGCAGTATGAAGACAGTGCTCCCCATGAAGGGCAAACACACACACTGCAGTAGTGCTCTTGTCTTCCTCTGGGTCTCAGCTTTATCGGCTTCAGCAAGATGTTGCATCTGCAAAGTGCGGAGTGTGCTGGTAGTAGCTGAGACCATCTTGGGCGATAATCTGGGTGAAAAACCTCTCATAATAAGTGGTCAAGGGATAGTCTTTATATACTAAATCTTAACAGAAATTGAAATTTCTGACATCCTTAGGAATGTCTAAAATAGATTATGTGCATTAGGTGTGAGTCCCAGACATTTCCTTATGAACATACAAGGTGAGAGGATGTCAATTTAGATTACATTATTTTGGCTAAGTGTCTGTATGTGTTCTTAGTTAACCATGACATGGTGAAAAGTGACATCTGACCCAGATGAATGTTGCATTAACACTTGTAATTATGTCATCAATTGAATGACTTGATGCTTTCACAGATCTTTGAAAGATAAGCTCAGATCACATCTGCATTTAATGGCAAACATGATCGATTCTGCATAAATCAGGAAAGATGGCAACTTCCATTGCTTAAGAGTGAGAAGATGGTGACTTCCATTAACCAAGATGGAGTCAGGCCTACTTAAGATGGAGTCGGACCTTCGGGGATTTACATAACCCGGAGTGAGGTTAAGTGTGTGCAGCCTGCTGCCAACCACCAGCAGGAGGGGCCCCTTATCAGTGAGGAGAGGCAGTCCTAGTCGGGGCAATCCCGCCTCTTACTGGGGCCCCTATTAGTAATAGTGAGAGGGCACCCTGTGCAGTCAACACTGCACAAAGCCCCTCACCCGGGACCAGCAAACAAGTAGCCAGGAACACCCTTGGGCTCTGAGGGGGTCAGCACAGGCTACAAGAAAAGGGGCACTACTAGGGACCTCCAACAGCAAAGCTGTGCTCCTTGGGGGAGGACAAAGTCTTGATATGTACACCCCCTACCATCAAGGCTGCAACTCACCAGTCAAGTAGCCATGATGATGAGATCCGAGATCCAGCAGATGACATCTGGCCTAGCAGGCTCACCACATCACATTGTAATCCAATTGTCGCAGTTAAGAGGGCCTGTCGGGCTGCAACCCTTTAGGTCTTATGATGCAGGTTGATGTGGGCACACACCTGCCCTCGGGATTTGCAAGTCCACAAAAAAAGGGGAGCCACACAAGGCACCAAACACGCTCAGTCTGAAGATCGGGGAGCTGATCCCACAGGCCAGACAGGCTGTGCTACAGCCCCAGCAGCAACCAGGAGGAAGCCCAGGTAGGTCACGGTCTGCTCTGCAATCCAGGTCGCCTCTACACAATGAATGGGGTCCCCACAATTGCCTCCACCAGGACCCCACAGCGGCCAGGTTTACTCTTCACAAATGATGGGGGCTGCAGGAACCAACAGAAATCTCTGTAATAAGACTGCACCCGTCACAGCTCTCAGGAGCCAGTGGGCAAAGTGAAGTGGGGAATGGTCAGCCCCACCAGCCGCCCTAGACCTTAGGGCATCTCCTGTTGGCAAGGTACAGGCACCTTAAATGGGCTGCTGAGCAGCACTATTCCACATCCGCCATCTTCCCATGCTGGACACATCCTTTGTGAAAGTACAGTTTGTTGCAGCTCCAAACAACCCTGTTTGACATATTTGCCAGAGTGATGTTCATGCTTTCTGGGTTACTAACAGCTCCATAAAGGGGTTAGGGATGCGGTGGTAATTCAAACCCAATTTTGTTCTTTAGGCATACACAAGTACTGCACGAAGAAAAAGACACTATGGGCCTCATTATAACTTTGGTGGTCTGACGGTAAGATCGCTGCGGTGGCAGCCGCCAAAAGGCCGCCAAGTTGGTGGTCATACGACTGCTGTATTACGAGTCACAGTATGAACACCACCAAAAAACAGCCAAATTTCAGAAACTGACAGGACACTGGAGGACGTAAAAGAGGTGGTTCTACCACCAGCACCTCCAGCCCGACAAAAATCCTCCCATCAAATTAAGATCCACAAATCATGACAGCGGTAATTCCCTGGCGAAAAATCATTAGCGGTGCAAACCACAGCGGACTGAACTCACTTCAGTCAGAACACAAAACCACATTGTATAGTGTGAATACCCCACACCTGACACACATCCACACACCCGACATACCTACTCACTGCACTATAAAACACACCCCTACACAACCCACAATCCTTTGCATCCAGAACACCATTCACATACACTGAGAAGTGAAAAAAGATTGAATTTGGCCTTTTACACTATAGGCACACACACACGTCCCTCAGCACTCACCCCACATAGGCAAGACATTTAACTTATACATATCACTAGCACACACACACTCTGCTACAACCATCATGCACTCTCATCACAGCACCTACACCTCACCATTTACCAAATACTGCACCCTTTCACTTACAACACCCCCACACACCATCTCCACAACCACTACCATGTCCCCACAAAAACACCCATGTTTCACTGATGACAAGTTGAGGGTCATGGTGGATGAAATTTTAAGTGTAGAGCCACACCTGTTTGGAGCACAGGTCCAACAAACATCTATTGCCAGGAGAATGGGGTTGTGGCAAAGAATAGTCGACAGGGTCAATTTGGTAGGCAGTCATCCACGCACAAGGGAGGACATCAGGAAGAGGTGGAATGACCTATGAAAGAAGGTGCATTCATGGCATCCAGGCACCAGCTAGCTTTACAGAAGACTGCCGGTGGGACCCCACCTCCTCCCACTACTTTTGCATCATAGGAGGAGAATGTCTTGAACATCCTGCATCCTGAGGGCCGGACAGGAATACCTGGGGAAGTGGAGTCTGATAAGTTCCCCCAACATTCATGACACACAATTCTCCTGTCCTGCATGCTTCCTCACCACCTAATCCCACCCCATTTAACATCCAACCACTACAACTCTGTCCAAATCACCTAAAACCGCTCTCTGGCATGCCACATCTCCACTGAACTCATCTGGCCTCACAGCCCTTGGAAATGGCACATGAACTAATCATATCACTACAACTCCCAGAATACTCCATCCCATCATTGTGTAAACCTGGAATGTGCACAAAATATCACGTCATACATGTGTATCTAATTTACCATTGGCACCATCTTGATTGTACTAGTGTTGAACAGTACATGGCAATAACAGCAATGCTATGGCTCACTCACACCTGCATCCCAGGCAAAACACAGTGATTGCTGTGTGCCCATTATTAATGGCCACAGATTAAAGAGCCCACCTGGTTTGGAAAGTCAGATGGCTGAGTCGATGCACATGCAGTACATCCAAATACATGTTAATGTCCCTTGCTTACTCACATACTGGGTTCCTACAAGGACATCATTGTGCATTGCACAGCTCTAATTTGTGCCATCTAGCATGCCTGACTGTTCACTAGGTAACAGAGGTGAACAGTCACGTCCATAATCTGACAATATCAGATGCCATCAGCAGTACAATCACTACCAACCTAGTCTTACAACCCTTTACATGGAGTATGGAAATCAAGTCACAGAGTTGAATGTATAACTAAGGTATGCTGTGCAGCAGCTGTCAATGTCACTGCTGGGAATCATGTTAAGGCACTGTCTACATCTTAGACAAATGCAACAATACACCCATTTTAGCCTGAACTCAGGGTCCCACTCCCTCCACAGGTAACCTTGCCATTGCCACCATGGAGAGGATACCATAGACTGTCACTCACCCTCTGGATGATGGCCCCAGTGAGGACAACAACCTTGGATGTCTAGACACTGACGAACAACGTGGCCCATCTGGGACACCTGGTCAGTCAACGACTCTCAGTCTCACCTTGCCCATATCAACTCCTCCCAGCCCTGTTGCATCAACATCACAGGCAACCATTCACCCTAAACATGTGTCCCCAGGACTGTAAAATCTCTTGTGTGCCCCACAGTACAGATACCTGAGTCTGACCTTGCCACACCTGACAATGATGGTCTTGCAACCTCTGCGAGTGGGCACACTGTGCCAGGGTCACAGGCACGTGGGGGTAGGGTGCATGGGAGGGATGCTGTGGGTCACAAGATGGGGACTCAAAGGGACACAACTGACCAGGAAACCATCTCTAAAGTCTTGGGAGCCTACCAAAGTTCCCAAAGCATGATGGGCCAAGTCATCACCATGTTGGGGGAAATTCAAATGCTGCAGAGGGACGCCACCAGGAAGTCAGGGTGCAGTAGCAGGCACAAAATGCCCTCCTGGCTTCCATTGCAGGGGTGCTGAGGGACATGAATACCACCCTGAGTAGGGTGTGTACCCCACATCTGGCCATTTCCACATTTGCGACTGCTAGTGGAATGGAGGCCGTGCATGGGAAGGGCATGCCTAGGACACCCCTCCCTTTGTAGCTGAAGAACTCCTCCCCTCCCGCAAATGTGGACGTCCAGCCAGACATCCAGCAGGAGCAGATGCCAAGACCAAACCCCTCCTGAACCTGGACGTGAACCTCTCCTGAACTGTTTCCCTTGTGTGCCGCAGATACACTGTGTTGACTGTTCTGAGACCTGACTCCATTTTCTCATGGTACAAGGGCACTGGACTTGTGTTTCCAACTGGTGTAGCAGCTACCCTGATGATATCATCCACCATGACCTCACCCATCACATATTTTTCATTTCATTCCTGTTATAGTCACAGATATTCTTTTGATATGCACAATAAAACAAACTTCAACACAGGTCATGTGTATGTGTCTTTTATCATCCATGTACAATAGTCATGCATGCCAACTCTGGTCTGATTATGTGCCTCTGCATTGTACACCCATTAGTATGGACATCAAACGGCGACTCCATCAGCAGGAGGCTCATTTCAACAAAAATGTTACAGGACAGATTTCCAATTAGTTGTAATTTAGGGCCATATGTACGAAAGCTTTTTCCCATAGACACAGAATGGGTCAAATCCTTTGGTACATCTGGCCCTTAGTTCTATACACATTTATAGGTAGAATTGCAAACAGCACATAGCTCATGCCTGAAAGTAGCATCAGGATGTATGCTAAGATGTCACATATTACAAAAACACAGAAGGCAGGGCCATGGTAGACTTAATACAAGGCAGGAGCCACACTGATAGGTCCTCTGTATCACCTGGTAGAGGCTCATCACATACCCATACCATAGCTTCAAATTCACATATCCCATGGAACATCCATAGATGTTTACTGAAGTACCCAGTTCTGAAACCTTTCTCTTACATTGGTCCCATACCTGTAGGATTGTCACTCACTTATGTCAGTCTACAGTGACATGCACCTTGGTCTGCAAAGTATGAACACAATGACAGGTCCAATGTAGCTCACAAACAACTAAACCCATTGTGATATTTACACATGAGCCAGACACAGCTCCAGACACAATAAACACAATTTGACAATGGGAAAACACTTTTCTCCCCCAGTGCCCGTAAGGTATAACAATCTCGGTTACACCCCAGTTACACAACACTAATATCACCTGGTTTCAGTCATGTCCACTTCTCATGTCTGTCAGAAATTCCCATCTGCTTTTGGCACTGTCTTACATTAGCCAAGGTTGCAGAACCAAACAGGATCTACGGCAATCTGTGAGTGAAAGGGAAAAGGGGATAGGACATAGCACAATACAGTCCTCACATAATAGAAGGCATGTCCAGAAGTGTAAATTTGCATCTGCTGTTACAATACATGATACTGTAGACCACTCTGTCCTGTACACAATGTAAAAGTTCAGTCTGCATTCACAACTCAATCATAGGTATTGGAGCTCACTGCACCCCCACAGATGATGATAGAAAGGAGGTGACATGTTACCCACCATCTGCCTGCACAATGACATCACAACAATATGTCTACTTCACAGACCTATCAGTTGACCCACTGATTGATGAAATATGCCCACAAATCTCCTGCTTCATCATCCTCTGGTTCTTCATCACTTGGTATTTCTGCATTTCCACTCACAGGTTCTGCTGCTTCCCTCTCAACTGGTAAAAATGGGATCTGACTTCTCAGAGCAAGATTGTGGAGCATGCGGCAGGCAACTATTATCTGACATGGCTTAGTGGATGAGTAGAGGAGGGCTTCTCCTGAGAAAGTCCAAGCACCTAAATCATGCCTTCAGGAGCCCAAACGTCTGCTCAGCTACACGCCTGGTCCTCCCGTGGGCCTCATTGCAGCAGACCTCCTTTGGAGTGGTTGTCAACAGCCAAGGACGGTTTGGATAGCCAAAATGAACAAAATGGTAGAACAACACAAACGTATGTGGGACATGCTACATTGTGATGGCAGGAAACATATATTGCAAACACACATTTCAGTTGTACCTTACCAACCAGCCAGGCCCTCTCTGTGTAGAGTTGTGTCATTAGCAGTGGGACATTGCTGTTCCGCATGATGAAGGAATCATGGACTGATCCTGGATACTTTGCTGTGACTTGTGAAATGTACTGGTCTGCCCGACACACCAATTGAATGTTGACAGAGTAGTAGTTTTTCCTGTTCCTATACACCTGTTCATTGGTACTGGGGCGAATCAAGGCTACATGCGTGCCATCAATGGCTCCAACCGCATGTGGAATGTGTCCCATTGCATAAAAGTCTGCCAAATCCACTCTTTGGGGAAACCTGATGTAGCTGTCCAGGTGTTTCAATAAGGCAGACAGTACATCCTTCAAAACCAGACTGAACATGGGCTGAGACATCCATGCAGTTAGAACCACTGTATTCTGAAAGGACACAGTGGCCAGGAAGTGTAGCACTGACAAGACTTGAAAGATGAGAGGTATGCAATAAGGATTGCGAATGGCAAGCAACAGATCTGGCTCCAACTATTTACAAAGATCCATGATAGCTGGACGATTCAGACAATATGTCTGAATACACTGTCTTTCCTCCATGGTGTGCAGGTCTGCTAGTGGACGTTACACTGGTGGTTGTCTTCCTCTCCTCATGGCAGGGTAACTATGTGAAAACATGTAAACATAGTATGTGACATGAAGCATGCACACATCAGTTAAATAACATAACAGCTGTCGAGGACGGCTACTACCTCTGACATATGCAGTCCAGCATATAGCTATATATCCGTTGACACCCTCCTTGGTCCACATTGCCTCAACTAAAAATGGGTATACATTTATTAATTCACTTGTTACTGAACATGTTTGTAAGACGAATCTTTTAGACAAGTGTCACACATATTTTGGGACTTTATCAACAATTTCAAAACAGATAGGAACATCTGAGTAGTAGTACATTACTATCACCACATGTCCTCCAACATCACTGCATTGACAGTGCAGATGCACAAAAAGTCACCTAGACATGAGGGCAGGACTTACAGATGTATCGCACAATGTGGGGCATAGTTAGTGATGCAGATCATTATACACTTCCATACATGAGATGTGTTCAAAATGGCAGCCGCCTGACCTACTGTACATGACATGTGGAAGTGACCTAGTCCGCCGGAGGAAGAGATCATGGCAGTAACATCTGCAGTGTTATTTGCCATTGTAACACATTGCTGCCTTTGGTGGACTTGGGCCAATGGCGATGTCCGCCGGCGGTGACGGTCATGTACGTAGCGGGCGTGACCGCCATTTTCTGCAGCATTGCTCACTTGACTCCTGACACTGCTGCCAGCAAGACCTCCATGACCTGAGCTGCTGTGTACTGCATCTGGGTACTATCATCCCACATCCTGCAGGTGATAGGGCCCCTGCCTTGACACCCGAAGAGCTGGATAAGCTAGTGGAGGAGGTCTTACCCCTGTATGAACAGCTATATGGTGCACCAGAGGAGCAGGTGAGTCCAATTTCATACCAATGTGTGATAGGTGTGGGGAATGAAGGTGTACCGTTTATGTAAACTAGTGAAGGTGTTGATGCATGCAGACGGTATTCTGTGAAGGAGTGTGAGCGGAGAGGATGGGAATGTGAGCCTACTTGCTGTTACTGATGTCTTCTGTCCACTAATATTGTTATGGTGCATGTGGACATGACATTTTCCTTTTGTCTGGGTCATCCATGCAGGTCAATGCCTCCGCAGCCAGCAGAGCACCTACTGTAGTAACCTGTGGGAGGACCTGAGACACTTGGTCCAGAAGGCCACAGAGACCCAGCTGTGGATGTCCTTCCAACAATGGAGGAGTCTCCGTTGGACCTTGACCCCCCCAATGGCTGCATTTTGTTGGTGGCCTACCCTGAGGTGGATGGGCGTTTGAGGGCAGCACAGCAGCCACAAGAGGGTAAGTACTGACAGAACCCATGTCCTCCGATAGTTTACTGTATGTTTTCTTGAGTATTGCAGCAGTGAAGATGTAGGTGCTACAGGTATATTGACTACTGGGAATACATAGGCAGACACAGATGAGGCCATTGTAATGTCTATGGAAACATGTTGATCACCTGTATGTAGCAAATATTATGACTACATGTGGACACATGTGACTGAGTCATATGTGTGACTCTACTCAGACAGATATAATACTCTCTGCTGTGTCATCCTTTCCACCTAGTGTCCCCAAGACCATTCATCCAAATGGTGCTTCATGTTCCTCTAAGATGTCTGACCACTCCTATTTCACAGGATCTGCTCTGGCACATCAGTTACAGGGCCAAGTAATCATGTGTCCTGAAATATTTTTACACTTCATGTGAGGCTGTCATCCAAATCTGTGTTTTGTAATGGCCAACTTAGTACTTTCCCTATGAGGTTTGAGGAGGTTTCCCCATCTTCATGTTATATTCATACAACGGGAAATGTGAAGTTTAATGAGGGTGGGCATCCTACAATGTGGAACTCATGTAGTCCATTATTCCTTCACATTGCATGGCATATTTTGGACGTGTTTAAAAATGAACTCGTATCCCAATGTGTTTGTTGTAGAGAAGGTAGGTGGCTAGGCTGCTTAACTCTTAGCCCATGTGTATTGTCCATTCCAGATGGGTCAATGCCATACCTATATGAGTACAATATATGCTATTTGCTGCCTACATCATGTGCCAATTGATACTTCGTGTCTGATAATATTTTGTTGCCTAATTTTTCCCACACTTACCTTAGCTGATCTCAGGCTGTTTGGACAGTTATGGTAATGCTCATTTCAGCCTGACTTAATGGTGTAGCAGATGGTCCATATCACATACACCTGTAGGTGTTGTGGGATATGTTGTACGTGAAATAGCTTTCCTCTATGTGCATGTGTCATTCATGAGTACACTGGTAATCAGTTGTGTAACTGTTAACTCTGTACTAAGGTAGTGAGGATCACATGTCAGGTCAGTTGTTCGTGATGTATGTGTTCTAATGTTATCATGTAAAGGCTTCTATTCAGCATGTCTGGTGGAATGATATAAGCCCTTCAAGCATAATGTATGGTGTCCATAGTTTTGTTGGTGTAACTATACTCCCTGTGGTTCTCTGTGGATGTATCCTGTGTGCAATCACTCTCCATAGAGTTGTTGTATATGTGAAAATGCATCTGATTAGTGGGTGCAGAAACGCCTGATGAATCTATAGCTAGCATTTAGATAGATGTTTCCCACACATGTACTGTGAATTAGTGCTGTCCACAGTATGGAAATGACACATAGTGTATTCCTCCGAAAGTTATACCATTGTGTAAGTTATGCACAGAATGATAAATTAGACATGTGATTGGAAGACAAGATTCTGTGTCGTATGTGAAGTGTGATGACTTACCTTTCATGGAACATGACTTCTGATAATGGACTTGGCGTGGGTGTGGAGTCAGAGTAGGCATGATATTGTGTTATCAGTCCCCTGCATTTCCTTAGACTGATATTATGATGGACAGCGATGAGCTGTGTGGGGATACATGATTTAGCTTAGCCTATCCATCTAGTTCATGATACTTTTGAGTTACAGGTGATTTGATGGGATGGTCAAGTTGAGGTCAGACAGTTGACTTATGCTATAGGTGAGACTTTTGTCAAATGGGAAGGTTGGAAGTATCTTCTTGTGACATGATATAGGCTATGAAGGGTATTTGACTGGGCCTTTCCTAGCAGATGTATAGCTACTGTTGTGCATGTTGTAATGTTTGTGTGTGTGAAGAATGTGATGACCCTCTTTCTCTCTCACTCTCTCTCTCTCTGTTTGTGTGCATCAGCATAGGCAGGTGAAGGAGACAGGGGACAGGCGAGTGAGGAAGCTGCTGGTCACAGGACCTGGAGTGCTAAGACCACCGACAGCGAGGGACCTAGTGGCCTGGAGGGCGAGGGGAGTGCCATGAGGAAGACAGGAACAGCGTCATCATCTTCGGAATCCTCCTCCAATAGAAACTTCTCTGGTGGTGGCAGACACATCTGGGACCAACCCAGCACCATCTTTGTCTGCCACCCCCCTTTCTACCACTGCCCTCCCTGTAGCTCCCCACCCATTTGGCTGTGCCCGCTCACCCAAGAGGGTGGGCGTCTCCTTTGTCGCAGGCACCTCTGCCCTTGTCCCTGTCAGCCCTGCTCCCCTCAGTGAGCGGGCTATTGAGAGACTGAGGTCGATCTCTGTGGGTCAGTCAACCATCGTGAATGCCATCCAGGGACTTGCAACTCAAGTCCAACAGAGTAATGCATTCCTGGAGGGCTTTCACGTGCCTACAGATCCTTTCAGGCTCTGGTCTCCACACTGAAGGCAGCCAGTCACCCTTTTTCTTCTGTCCCCCGCCCACCTTCCACTTCCCAGTCCCAAACCCTCACCCAGCCAAAGCACACAGACAGAAAAGCATGAATCCACCTCAACATCCAAGGGTAGCTCAGACAAACACAAGCACCACAAGACACACCACCGGCATGCACACAAACAACATACACATGCAGACACAGCAAAAGTCACAACCTGCCCTGACACCCCCAACATCACAGACAGTACACCAGACACACCTGCAGACAACACAGCATCATTCACAGATCCAGCCACTACACCTATCTTACCCACAGGCAGCACAACAGCAGACCCTCAGACATCCACCCCATCACCACATCCGCAGACACCACAACCACTGACACACCTACATGCAGCACATTCACCATATCTGCAATCACCACCCCAACAGTCACTCACCCACCACAGCATCCCCCAGCACCTCCAGCCCCCAGTCCCATGCACATAAACGCCCTCACTCACAAACCCAACAGACATCCGCCACCAGCAAGCATACCTCCCACACACACGCACCCATGACACCCACCCCCACATGTCAGACAACCACTCCCTCACCCTCCTCTCCCAAACCCCTTCTGATGACTGTCCCTGTGTGTGTAAGAAAAAAAGTGTTCCTTTCATCTCTCCCCTGTGAGATCCCTAAATGCTCTGTTTCCCTCCACAGGCCCGTTCCACCTCCAAGACCTCCCCTGCCCCCCCTATGCAAGTGCCCATACCCCTCCCCAACTAAGAAGTCTACCCCTCCTTAGAGTACATATTCCTCCCCTAAATCTAGGCCTAAACCCCCTCCAAGCCCAAACTCAAAGGTCCCCATCCCTAACCAAAGTTCAAACCCCCCTTCCTGCCCCCAATCCCTGAGGGGCCTGCCTGCCCCCTTGGTGCCCCTACCTGTGGAGGTTACATGGCAGTCAGGAGTCAAGTTGGGGGCACACACACATGCATTGTGTGCATGTTGCACATTGTTGTTTTGGAATGGCTCCTGGCATTAATATTTTTAAAATATGTATTCATTTATCATATAATTGGGCCAACCAGTTGTTGGTTTCGAAGTTACAACTTTGTCCTGCCTTTCTTTTGTAGGGCATATCTGTTCCTGGCTGAGATTGTTTGTGTGTGAGTAATTGTGTGTAAGTGGTCGTTGTGCTACCTGTTTTGTCTGGGCAGCATGTGAGGTTGTGTGCAGTGTGATGGGTGTGTGTTGTGTGATGGGCATGTGTATGTTGGAGACATGTTATTGTCATGGTATTGAGTGGTGTTTGTGCTGACATGTGTTTGTTGCAGTGTTGTGTGCCTTAGTGTGCTTGGACTGTGCGCGTGAGCGAGCGTGGTGAATGGTAGGTCAGATACGTTGTGATGTGTGTTTGTCAGGGTATGTTGAATGCTGCGTTGTATGGTTGTGTGACAGTGTGTGTTTGTTCCCTTTTGGTGGTACGTTGTGTTGTATGTGTGATTTGTCAATGGGTAGTGTTTGTTGTAGGTGCTTGCCAATACTTTGATGGTGTTGTGGTTGTGGTGTTGTGTTATCATTTGGTGGTGTTGTATGCTGTGTGTGACTGTGCAGGTGCTATGCTTCTGGGGATAGGTGTGTGTTGTTGACGTGTGTGTGTGTGTGTGTGTGTGAGAGATGGCCATAGTGTGTGTACTGTGTTTGTGAGTATGAGTATGTAGCTATCTGTGTGTGTGCGTGTCAGTATGTGGTTACGTGTGTGTTTGTCGCCCTCGCCCCCATTCCTGACTGGTTTGTGGTGTGTGGGAACGTATTTTGACATTTTACAAGAGTGACAGGTAAGTATGTGTACTCACAATAGCTGTCGTCATCGTCATCACAGATTCCGTAGTCGTTGGGCGAGCAGGAGCAGCGGGAAGACATGTAGTTCTGGTTCCATGGCGGCTCCGAACGAGTATGACTTCCTGAAGGTGAGTGTCTCCTTTTATACAGTTAGTTTTCGTCTGGGTTTCCGTGATGGTGCAACTGCCGTGGAATCCTTGACGGTGTGCAACCTTGTCATCTGTCTGGTGGAAACATGGTTTCTGCCAGACTGTAGGTGGCTACCATTGTCCGTGGCGGCTAGACTGCACTGGCGGTGCCATCGGTGGTTTGCCTGTATTCTGTTGTGAATACCACCATGGTCATAATTTGGCGATCTTCTCCACCAGCCTGTTGGCGCTATGACCGCCACCGCAAATATGCTGGTTCTAAGACCCCCAAACTCATAATCAGGCCCTATATTTTTTAAAGGGTTTATTTAAACAGTCTCATGCTGTTGCTTAATACATTAGTAATAACCACGCAGAATATAATAAAAATAGCCCTAATGCATGTCACTAACTGTGGGAATAATATGAATATTTTTTAAATGGTTGGACTGCTGTTGGCAACTTAGCACCCTAAAGAGTATATCAATGCTCTACACCATGAGAGCATTAGGTAGCTTGCCTCTAGATTTTCTTGGGGTTCAGCACTCTTCATACCTGTTTACAGAATGTAATCTGTGGTTATCAGTTTTAACCAGCAGAGAGTGTTCCCTCAGAAGGAAAACAAACATCTGATGGCCTCAGCTGGTTTCCTCTTTGTATCAGCTTTCAGCATAGTAATGGATGCTGCAGCAGTACAGCAGCCTAGTAGGACCTCTTGTGATAATCTGGGTAAAAGACCTCTCTGTTTCAGTGATCAATTCATGAGGTTGACCACTGTCTTTGACCATACACTTAGGGGGTGATTCTAACCCTGGCGGTCGGTGATAAAGCGGCGGCCAACCCGCCAACAGGCCGGCGGTCCAAAAAATGGAATTCTGACCCTGGCGGGAACCGCCAACACAGCCCGCCACATTAACACTCCGACCGCCACCGCGGTACAGACAAACAGCGCGGCGGTCACCGCCAACAGGCAGGCGGCAGACAATGTACCGCCCACAGTATCACAACTCACCAATCCGCCACCTTTTCCGGGGCGGGAGCCCCGCCGATAAAAACACGGCGGAAACAGACTACGGACGGGAAAACGCTCACCAAAACACACTCCACGAGTACGGAGGACAGCATGGAACCCGAATTAAACATCCTACCTGCACTCGTCTACCTGCTCATCTACCACGAGTACGAACTCCGGCGCAGACGACAACGGTGAGTACTGCACCTACGACACACGGGAGGGGGGAGGAGGAAAGGTTACGGGCACACACATATGCGACCCCCACTCCCCCAAACTATGTACACACCAATGCAGAGCAACAATGCACAGTGACACCACCCAAACCCCCCTGAAAAATGCAAAGACATAATTAAATTGTGAACCAAATTTTTATATAAAAAAATAGACTCTGAGACGTATCGGCAACTATGCAATATATCCATAACAAAATAATACTATACACACTGCCATGGCGAACCGAGGCAATTAGTCCGCTACATCCAAGTCAAATGGAACAGTCCGTGGGCTACAGTGTAGCGACACAAGGGCAAAGCCCACACAGGAGACCTGAGTCCTTTGGAGAGAACACTGCAGGGGCATCTGATGAAAATACTACAGGCACCTCAGGGGGAAGGGAAGGGGGGGGCACCACAGCCACATGAGTCCACGACGCAAGATCCACGAAGGGGCCACCATGCCCACTGTGCCATCCTGGGGAGTGCAAAGCCACAGTCTCTCAAGTCTCTACAGTGGGTGGGTTGCCCACTGTACCATCCTGGGGAGTGCAAAGCCACAGTCTCTCAAGTCTCTACAGTGGCTGGCTTGCCCACTGTACCATCCTGGGGAGTGCAAAGCCACAGTCTCTCAAGTCTCTACAGTGGGTGGCTTGCCCACTGTACCATCCTAGGGAGTGCAAAGCCACAGTCTCTCAAGTCTCTACAGTGGGTGGGTTGCCCACTCTGCCATCCTGGGGAGTGCAAAGCCACAGTCTCTCAAGTCTCTACAGTGGGTGGGTTGCCCACTCTGCCATCCTGGGGAGTGCAAAGCCACAGTCTCTCAAGTGGATAACAGTCTCCACTGGTCAAGGAGGAGGCATGGTGGGCACAGTGAACCATAAACAGTGCTTGAGATGAAGGGGCCCAGCGGAGCGGTGCTTAAGAAGAAGGGGCCCAGCGGAGCGGTGCTTGAGATGAAGGGGCCCAGCGGAGTGGTGCTTGAGACGGCGGGGCCCAGCGGAGCGGTGCTTGAGATGAAGGGGCCCAGCGGAGCGGTGGTCTTCTGCACGGCGGGCCCTGTTCAGCGGTGCTCTTCTGCACGGCGGGCCCTGTTCAGCGGTGCTCTTCTCCACGGCGGGCCCTGTTCAGCGGTGCACATCCAGTAGGTTCAAGGGAGCCAGACCTGGCCTGGACTCCGTGCTCAGACGCCCTCCGGTCGTGATGTTCCTGGGCCCTTCGGTGACGGGGTCCTGGGCCCTTTGGTGTCCTCCTTTCCAGCTGGGATGTGGCATGTGGGGCCCACCTGCTCCGCGCTCCTGCTGGCTGACGTCTCCGCCCTGCTGCCCTTACGCTCCTTAGATGGGGCTCTCGGGCCCTTGCCTCCCCTAGACGTTGTGGCTGGTGAAGTGGGCGAACTCTGCTCCTTGGGGGCAGCCGTGTCAGTCTTCGCACGGCGGCCCTTGTGTTTCCTGGTCCTCTTGCCGGGGGGGGGGGGGCTGGATGTGTCCTTGCTGCTGATGGAGGTGTCACTGCTGGCAAAGGGTGGGCTCCAGAACCCATGCACAACAGTGACACCCGAAGTTGGGCTGGTGGTGGCTGTGGTGCTCTTGGGACTCTTTGCAGATGGAGGGGGTAGGTCATCGGAGGGGAAGAGGTCAAGATTAGCCAGGAAAAGTTTTTTAGGGCCAAGGTAAAAGGTAGGAGAAGTGGAGATGGAAGTGGAGGAAGAGGATGTGGTTGTAGGAGAGTCAGGTGTGCTGTCATTGGGTGAAGGTGCAGGTGCTGTAGGCTGTTGTGAGGTGGATGTCTGTTGGGTGGGTGTCTGCCTGCGTTTGTGTGTCTTGGAAGGGGTGGTGACAGACACAGTGGGAGAGGACACAGGGGACGTGTAAATGGCAGTGGGGGTGGTGACTGCACGCATGCGGACTGTACAGGAGGGTGTGGTGGTGATGGAAGCACTGGATGATGTTGGTGTGCATGCAGGTGTGAGTGGAGACGTCACAGGGAGGGAGGAGGGAGACGAGGAGGAGGGGGACACAGGGGTGGTAGTGACTGTTGGGATGTCTGCATCTGTGTGTTGCTTGGGTGAGTGTTTGTGGGATCTGTGGTGCTTGTGTCTGGATGAGCTGCCCTTGGGTGTTGAGGTGTGTGCAGGCTGGTCAGATGGTGTGGATGGGATAGGCTGAGGAACAGGAGACAGAGACAGGGTGGAGGCAGTCAGAAGAGGGAGGCTGGAAACAGGGACAATGGCTGCCGTCAGTGCTGAGGCCAGAGCATTGAACAATCGTTGATGGGCAGCCTGACCCGAATGAATGCCCTCCAGGTAGGCATTGCTCTGATGCACCTCCCTTTCTACCCCCTGGATGGCATTCAAAAGGGTAGTCTGCCCAACAATGAGTGTCCTGAGGAGATCAATGACCTCCTCACTGAGGGCAGCAGGGGTAACAGGGGCAGGGGCTGAGGTGCCTGGGGCGAAGGAGACGCCCGCCTTCCTGGGTGAGCGGGCACGGAGCGTAGGCTGAGGGGCTGCTGGGAGGGCGGGGCTGGTGCGCTGGCTGGCGGCTGTACCTGTAGAGGCGGGGGGCCCGGATGTTGCCGCCACCGCTAGGGAGCTCCCATCCGAGGACGTGTCGCTGTCGCTGCTCTCACCAGCGGTCCCCGTTGTGGTGCTCCCCTCGCCCTCCGGCTCACTTGGGCCCTCGGTGTCTGTTCCTGTGCCCACCGGGGCCTTGTGGCTTGCAGCTCCCTCGTGCTCCGATGCCAAATCTCCTCCGCCTGATGATGCTAATGCACACATGCACAAGAAGATGAAGAAGAAGGGTGGGGGGAGAAAGAGAAGACCTGGTTGAGTGCATGCAATGTCAACACCGTTGGCGGAGAGGACAGACACAGGAGCCGCATGCACTAAGCCGTGTATTCGGGGCACACTACTCAGTACTTCTGACTCGGACAACAGGTCAGGAGACGACAAGCGCGCACATGTGTGAGGCTGGACCATCAATAGCTGGACTTGTCACCCTACGGAGGTGGGGGCCGGGAGCACAGGGCCATGCCTAAGGGAGAGGACTACACTACAGAAAGCGCCCTGGCCTAATGTCACCCCCAACCCTCCTCCCCCACCCAGACGCCTCCACTGCGCAGAAAGATAGCTGAATGTGCTGATACTCACCCCCTTGTGTCTGCTGTGATGCTCTCAAGCGCCCATCCAACTCCGGGTAGGCCACCGCCAGGATCCGGGACATCAGGGGGGTCAGGGTACGACTGGCACCCCTCCTAGGTTGGGAGGCCATCCCCAGCAGTGACTCGGCGGTCTTCCTGGTTCCGCGGCGGATGTCCTCCCACCTCTTGCGGCAGTGGGTGCCCCGTCTGACGTGGACCCCCAGGGCCCGGACTTCCTTGGCGATGGCACGCCAAATCCCGACTTTCTGATGGGCGCTGACCTATGTGACATGTACAGGGTGGGAAGGAAACAATCATCAACTTACTGCATGTTAGATGTGATTGGCCCCCCCTCCCCAACCTTGCAATATAGCACATGCTCTCATCTGTCGTGCGTTGCACTCCTCATTCGCCCCCCACCCCACCAACTTACATCCACCCCACTCCACACAGGCATCGCCCATTCCATGTGCACCCGGTGTACTCACCTGTTGGTCTGGAGGACCGTAGAGTAACGCATACTGGGGGAGGACCCCATCCACGAGCTTCTCCAACTCTTCAGACGTGAAGGCAGGGGCCCTTTCCCCAGTCGCAGCAGCCATTGTCACTTCCAGACCGAGTTCACAGCAGCACTTGCAGTATAGGTCCTCTCCTGTGGATGATCAGGTCTCGAGTGATTAAAAAGATAGAAAATGGCGGTCACGCCCGCGGCGGTGCGTACCGCGGCGGTGCGTACCGCGACCGCCGGCGCACATCGTCATTGGCTCCTGAAACCCATAGGCTTCAATGTTATCCAATGCGGCTCCGTATAGCGGTCTTCGACCGCCTACCGCCACGGTGTGCTCCGCCAGCGCAGTGACCTCACATCCCATTGTCCCACTTCACAGGTCAGGCAGCCGCCATTTCAAGGGCCCACATGGCATAATCTCTACTGCGACACACAGGCCTAGGCCTGGCATTGCCACACATACACGCCTTTCAATACCTAGATAACCGTGTGCCATGCAAGCAGTGGTGAACGTACCAGTGATTATCTTGACTCTGTGCTCCATGTTGTCCTTCCTAGGCACCGTCCGCTGAGATTTGCGAGGAGAAGGATGAATCCTCGCGTGTACCGACCGCTGGTGGACCTGTCGACAATGGAAGAACGCCACATCATACTACGATACCGACTTGACCGTGCCACCATCCATGAACTGTGTGCCCAGCTGGAGCCAGCCCTGATGTCCCCCATCCGCCAACCCACAGGAATTCCCCCTCTGGTGCAGGTGCTGTCAGTCCTCCATTTTCTTGCAAGTGGCTCATTCCAGACAACAGTGGCCATGTCATCTGGAATGTCTCAGCCAATGTTTTCTAAGGTGTTGTCTAGAGTGTTGTCTGCCCTGACGAAACACATGCGGAGTTACATTATATTCCCAGAGGAGGTTGATTTGCCCACTGTGAAGGGTGATTTTTATGCCCTTGGACATATTCCCAACATAATTGGTGCCATTGATGGGACCCATGTAGCCTTAGTCCCCCCAAAAGACGATGAGCAGGTGTACAGAAACAGGAAGAGTTACCATTCGATGAACGTCCAGGTGGTCTGTTTGGCTGACCAGTACATCTCCCATGTGAATGCCAAGTTCCCTGGGTCAGTGCATGACGCGTATGTGATGCGTAATAGCAGCATCCCTTTTGTGATGGAACAGCTACAGAGACAACGTGTGTGGCTAATAGGTGACTCTGGTTACCCCATTCTGCCTTGGCTATTGAGCCCAGTGAGGAATCCCCGGACCAGGGCTGAGGAACGGTACAATGAGGCCCATGGGCGAACTAGGAGGGTCATTGAAAGAACCTTTGGCCTCCTGAAGGCCAGGTTTAGGTGTCTGCATATGACAGGGGGATCCCTGATGTACTCACCAAAGAAGGTGTGCCAGATCATCGTGGCCTGCTGTATGCTTCACAATCTGGCATTGCGACGTCAGGTGCCTTTCCTGCAGGAGGATGGTCCAGATGGTGGTGTTGAAGCAGCTGTAGAGCCTGTGGAGAGTGAAGAGGAGGAAGACTCAGAGGACGACCCAGACAACAGGGACAGAGTTATCCAACAGTATTTTCAGTAGCACACAGGTAAGAATCACACACGCCATTTTAATTTTCCTGACTGCCTCGTTTTTCTCAACTTTGTCTATGACCCCCCAGTTCTTTAAAACTGATGTTTGATTCTCCCTTCCCTTTTCAGTGCTGTATGACCCACTGCGTGACTTCTGCTTGGTTAGCCCATGGACTAATGCTTATTGATCTCGGTATGTGTTCAGCACAAAGTTTACAGAACATAATTGATCGGTAATGTGTTTTACATTTGTAAATAATACAGCCTGACTCCAGCATGATTTCAGTGCATTGAGTGATTTATTTTTGGTGCAAGATAATGGTACATGATATAAACACGGTGATGGGTGGGGGTGGAGTAATGGCCATGGCAGAGTCCAGTTCTCAGTCTCACAGGTGCATTGTCCATATGCCTGTGGAAGGATGGAGCAGGGGCAGTTCAAGGTTGGACAGGGTGGCAATGTGGGACAGTGGGATGACTTCAGGGGGTATCTCATGCTGGCGGGGGTCTTGACATCCTACTCTGTCGATTTTTTTGATCTCATGCTCCTCTTGCGGGGTGGTTGTTCTTCAGCAGGAGGTGGGGTTCTGGTGGCCTGTCGTTGTGGTGGGGCCTGCTGTCCACTAGCGCCGGCGGAGGTGGTAGGCTGTTCCTGGTCCGGGCTAGAGACAGGGGCCCTGTGTGGTGCCACATGGTCCCGCAACGTGTCTTCTATCCGGTGGAGGGCCTGGACTAGGCTCCCCATGGCGGTAGAGATGGTGGTGAGATGATTGTTGAACCCCATGTAGCGTTCCTCCTGCTGTGCCTGGATCTCCTGGAACCTGGCCAGTACCGTCGCCATCGTCTCTTGTGAGCGGTGGTAGGCTGCCATGATGGTGGTGAGGGCCTCTTGGAGAGTCGGTTCCCTGGGCCTCTCCTCCCCCCCCCTGTCGCACAGCAGCCCTCCGAGTTGCCCTGTTTCCCCCGAACTCTGTCCCCTGGACGGTGTGCCCACTACCACTGCCCCCAGGTCCCTGTTGTTGTTGGGGTGGTGGGTTAGCCTGGGGGCCCTGTAGTGGCAGACACACCGCTGATTGACCTGTCCTAGAGACAGAGCCATGGGCCCGCTGGGTGGGAGCTGTGCTGTTGTTCCCAGAGGGGGTTGGGTCTGCTGTGGCCTGTGTGTGGGGAACCGACTGTCCAGAGGTCCCCGATGGTCCGGGCTGGTCGTCAGGTTCCAGGTCGACAGAGCTGCTGTCATCACTGGGTGCCTCTTCCGGGGGGGGGATGGACATTTCTGGACCCTCCTGGCCGGTGTGTTGGCGTTTGGGTCCTGCATGGGGTAAGAGAGTATGGTTATTGTTTCTGTGTGTGCTATTGTGTGCGATTTATGGGTGCCCTTGTCCCCCAGTGCTGTCATTCCCTTGGGGGAGGTGTTGTGGGGGTGTTGGGGGGGGTATGTTCAGTGGTCATGCTTAGGTGATGGGTGTCCATAGTTTGTGGTGGCATGCAGGGGTTGGTGTTGGGTGGGTTGTGCTGGGGAGACATTCTCAGGGAGGATGTGTGATGGGGGGTTGGGGGTGAGGGTGGTGGTGGGGGTTGGCATGCTGGGGGGGGTGAAGTAGTTGAGATTGTACTTACCAGAGTCCATTCCTCCGTGTACTCCAGCGAGGCCATCAGGATGCAGGATGTTTAGTACCTCTTGCTCCCATGCTGTGAATTCGGGTGGTGTGGGTGGGGGTCCCCCGCCAGTCTTCTGCACTGCGATGTTGTGTCGCGAGACCATCGAGCGCACCTTTCCCCGTAAGTCGTTCCAACGTTTGCGGATGTCCTCTCGATTTCTGGGATGCTGTCCCACCGCGTTGACCCTGTCCACGATCCGCTGCCATAGCTCCGCCTTCCTGGCTATAGTGGTGTGCTGCACCTGTGAGCCGAAGAGCTGGGGTTCGACTCTTATGATCTCCTCCACCATGACCCGGAGTTCTTGGTCCGAAAGGCGTGGGTGCCTTTGGGGTGCCATGGGGTGGTGTGGATGAGGTGTGGGGTGGTGTATATGGTGAAGAGTGTGTTGGTGTGTGGTGCTTTGTGTTTCTATGTGGTGTGTGTGATGGTGTAGTGTGCCTCTGTGTGATGTAGCTCTCTATTCTGTGATGTGTCTCTCTCTCCTTCGTCTATGATCTTCGGTCGTAGGGGTTTGTGGGTGATGTGGGTGTGTGTTTTATAGTTGGTTGGATGTGTGGGAGTGTTGTGTGTATGTGTATCAGGTGTGTGTATTTCAAATTGTCCAATGTGGCAGTGTTTTGGAGCTGTGTGTGTATTTTGACCGCGGCGGTGTGTCCCGCCAATGGAATACCGCGGTTGAAAGACCGCCGCGTGGATTCGTGGGTCAGAATGGCATGGGCGTGTTTGTGTTGGCGTGACGGTGGAGGTTTGGTCATCTCCAGTTTTCCGCGGCCCGCTGATGTGGCGGCCTTCCTTGGATGTCGGGATTTTGGCGGTTCCGCCGTTGTGGGTCAGAATGACCGTGGCGGTTTACCGCGGCTGCGGCGGTAGAATGCCGGACTTCTGACCGGCGGTAAGGGCCTTTTACCGCCGAGGTCAGAATGACCCCCTTAGTCTAAGACATAACCAGCATGAACAAGTATGATGAAAATGTGTCAATTCAGAGTACATGTTTATTTTGGGCATTCACAGTCAGACTTTGCAATGTAGATAGCAGGGAACGTATAGCAGACTGGTATCGCCTTAGGTATTTATCAAAGTCAATGTTTGGATGATCTGAAACTTTCACAAGTTCTTCGAAAACTAAAGAAATGTGGCATATGAGCCAAATGCAGACAGGCTAATTTAATATGCTCAGACTAAGAGTCTGATTTTGGGATCTTTTCAACATCGCTGGCATGTACTCCAAATATGACATAATTATTTTAGGGATTCTATTTTACTACCATGCTAAGTAAAATCCTGATCTCGCATTGGAGACATAAAACTTCATATCTAAAAATAACTAATAAAATCAGCATCAAATGAATGTATGTAAAATATCAAAAAGGGATGCAGTAAGTTTCCAGTAATACTTTTTAAGCCTTCCATGTTTCAAGCGCTGAGATAAAATGTTGCATCATATTGAAGACATTATCATCTCATGACATCTAGACTAGGCATGATACTGAGTATGCTGTATGCTGAAATGGGTAAAATAATGTGGCTTGGAAAAATAGAAATCAAAAAGGAAAAAATAGTCCATTGATAGTTTTTCTTCTTTTTGACACAGTCTTTGCAGTTAATTCTTTGCATGTTTCTTGTCGAATCAGTAGACAACTAATCTTCGTCATTATCTGAGCATGTTTCCAGGAGAGCTGAATCATATGCAGCATATAAGTGATTAATAAGATGGATGGGTAACTCAGGCATGTTACCAGTGGCTCGCGAGGTTGATGGACCAGACAACTGGGGCAGATGTTGTGGTTCAAAAGCACTCAGATATGGCTGAGAGTGCTTTGATCGACGGCTCAGATGACATCAATGGTACGAGCCAATCCTCAGGAAACACTTCAAAGAGAGATGCTGGCCAACATAGCATTTCTCCGTATAGGTAGATGCATTGCTTGGAACTGCTTCTGGTGTGACTGCAGTGGTTGCAGGAGTGCTTCAACGTCTAAGAAACTAAGAGGCTGCTCCAGATGTAGTTCTAGGATGATTTCAGTTATACACTTTGCATACCAAAAGATGTGTTTCATTTGCAGAGCATTCATTTTGCCAAAGGACAAAATACCAGCTGTCACTGAGTTCTGAAAGCCACTTATGCTCCAGATAGTGGGCTATGGGTTCTCAGCACTTTTGCTTAGCTGGATACATATACTCTGTGTTGTTGATTTCCTTGTGGGATCAGAAATTAAATGACAATCCCATGGCAGATAAGTAACAGAATTGTGGGGAATCCTCCAAAAAGACTTGAAAACATGGTGTTCGAAAATGATGAAATCAGTTTAAATACAGATTTACAACGGGTCACTTCTTGAAAAAATGCACGATACAGTTGTTCTGGATACTTTAAAAATTGTATGCACAATATCAGCAAAATTATTTAGGTATTGTGTTTGTAACAGCCTCTGTATTTCCAAAGCACTTCTGGCTGTCTGCAAGTCATAGATTTCTGCTGCAGAAGTCAAAGGGATTTCTTCTTGTAGTAAAACTACACATTTTGGCAAAAAGTATGTCTTTCATATTTATTCTTGCCCAAAGGACACCTTTGATTACATGCTGAAGAGCTGGGTACAAGGTTCTTCCACAAAACTTCATTGTTTTAGCAACCATACTCATATAAAGTTGGCCGTGTTTCAACCTACAGAAGCTGATGTTCGTTAACATTGAATAGGAACCATTATTTAAAGGTACTTGGGGATGCAAGAAACAGAAGTTACTGATAAGACACAATGCTATCTAGGCATCAAAGCATTACACATTCCATGCAAATAAATTGAATCGCACAGTAGTAAATGACCTAGATGATTTCTGCAGCTGGAAACACTGATGAACACAGGGTCTCTTTAATTTAAACACATGTAGGAAATTTCCATGAAAGAAACAGATGTGAATAGTGCATTTTCTCATAGCAGTCCAGTTGTGTATATTCCTTGTAATCCAGAGAATGAAAATTTGTAACTGGTAGAGAAATAACTCCATGTTTCAGTCATGTAACAGTGGATTTTCACTAACAGAAAATGGGATTCTTTCTATTTGCTAAGAGAGTGTAGGTGGATTCCGTTTTAGCTTTTGGTTTCTGTGTTAGTGTTAAGCCAGGGGCTCAAATAAGGCTGCTTCATTTAGAAGTTTCCAGGGCACATAGCGTCCTTGAAGAGCTTGTAACGCTCAGTGTAATTGTATCATAGCTCTTATTCGAGTCTGGCCATGTTATAAAAAACATACCTCTCCCTAAAGGAGATCTAATGCTGAGGACATGATGTTATTTAATGAATACACTCTTTTGAAGAGTGTGTGCATGCTATTGTCAGTAATCCTAAAAACTACTTACATGTTGTCTTTATCTGTCTGTTGAATTCTTTCTGCAGCTTCTCGTTCTGAGTATTTGTTCCATCTGTTATGAATGGCATATATTCCTGTTGCTGCAAATAGTTTAGTTTTAGTGGGGCATGGGCCCATGAGGAAATCCGACAAATCCATATTTCCTTTAATCAGGGACAAATACTCCTTCATAGCCAAAGACTAAAATGAGCTACCCAATATTGGCATAGTTTACCCACGCTATATATAGTAATGACTACAAGAATGCTTTTGTAATACCAAGGATCAGGGTGATTAGCATTTGGACCAGTGGTACTGGAAAGGCAACAGTGTGTTCATGTATTGGAATCATTGCATGCATGTTTTGGAATCATAAGGCCATACGGCTAAAGCTTCAGGAGGGAATTAGTTCCATTCTGGATCATAGTATTTATTTCAGAGTTGGAAAAGTTTATTTGTGAGTGCCAATTGGTGACCAGTGTATAGAGGGCTTTTTAAGGTCTTTCATAGTTTTGGTACCCAAAATACATTTCTCAACAATGTTGTTTTTCAATACCTATATCCCTGTATGGCCACATTCTGACTGAATTTCTCTGAATAAATCAGTTTGTTAGTAGTAATTAAGTGCTTCATAAGCTGTTGTGGATGCTGATAAAAATAGAATGATATGGGATAGGACCTGTCCTCACTCTGAAAATAGGGACATTTCTTTAAGAATTTTGGATTGCTATGAAGGGGTGGAGCTTCACAATGCTGCTACTGTGTCTAAAATGTATGTTCTCTGAGATAGCTAGTTTGATGTGTAATAGAGTGCATAATGATAAAAACAATACATTTCTTCATAATTGAATACATTCAAATAAGGATCTTCTAGTTTAGAGTGGTCTACACCTGTAAATCAGCTATCATATGTTTTATAGTATTAGTGTCCCAGTCATCTGAAATAGATCCAGGAATAGTCACATAATTCATTGAAATTCTCAACACATGGCAATTGCAATGTCTCGGTGGGTCCCATAATCCGAAAGGGGACCCTTTCCCAGACAGTGCCCTTTGGCACAAGATAAGCTGTAAGGTGTGCGGTGTAGAGATGACCTTGAGCTCTGTGGGATGAGAAATGTGGTTGAAGTTCTCGAACTATGGGTTGTGAGACAGTTCTTTCAGGAATGCAATGTCCATTTAGTAGTAGCAGACGAGCAATCACTATTTCCAGCCACATCATGAAAACAAATAATCCTATAGCGATCCAAGCATGTGCACATGGTGGAATCAGGTACCTGTCACAAAACCAGTGATAAGCATGAAGATATCAATAGTGTAGAGTGACTGAGGAATGTGATGAAAAATCCTCTGTGTACAATTCAAATTAAGTTTTATGGTTGATTATCCCCGGATGAGTACTTAAGTTAGTTTTGTTAGGCTGGGAGGCTCTATTCTGAATCCTTCTTAATATCCAGGAGGGTCTTTGGCCCGGGGGCTGTGGAGACAGGAGGAGACCCTGTCATCACTGGCACAGATTGCCAGAAAGAAGCCACAGGCAGCGTTCAAGTTATGGTGCTGGCCATGCTGCCTGGATGGCTGGAACCTAAATATGAGGGCATGCCGCTGTCAGAGAAGCATGCATGGCGCAGAAGCAGAAAACCACATGGGAGGAGACACAACCGATAGGAGACCTGCAGGACATGAGTGCTACTGAGAGAGAGGAGACCTAGAGGCTAGCACCAGGGCCAAATCGACATGGGGAAAGCCACCAAGCAAACACACCAGAGGGGTACAGGGTATTGATCTCTCAGTGACTTCATTCACACAGTCAAGCACATCTCTCCATTTCTCCAATAATCTTGCAGCTCAAAACAGTCGCAGACCATGTAGAACATCTTAGCCCCTCTATCCCTACATCGGGGGCAATGTGCGTCTCTTGCAATCAATCAATCAAGGATTTATAGAACGCACTAATCACCCGTTAGGGTCTCAACACGCTGGGGGGGAGCTACTGGTCGTAGAGCCATGTCTTGAGGTGTTTCCTGAATGTCAAGAGGTCTTGGGTCTGGCGAAGGTGGAGTGGTAGGGAGTTCCAGGTCTTGGCGGCTAGGTGAGAGAAGCATCTTCCTCCGGCGGTGGTGCTGCGCATGTGGGGGATGGAGGCGAGGGCGAGGCTGGCGGAGCGAAGATTGCGGGTGGGACAAAGTTCTGGAATCTGAGAGGAGCCACAAATGTCCTTCCACCCAGCGTTCCCCCAAGTCTCCCGATAAAAATGGTACCTCACTTGTGTGGGTGGGCCTAGCGCCCACGAAAGGAAATGGCCCAAAACACAACGTGGACACATCACATTTTTTCACAGAAAACAGAGGTGTTTTTTGCAAAGTGCCTACCTGTGCATTTTGGCCTCTAGCTCAGCCAGCCCCAGGGGGGCGGAAATGGGCTAAAATAAATTTGCCCCCTCAAACCCCCTGGGGAGCGACCCTTGTCTACGGGGTCGCTCCGCTTGCATGACGGTGCAAAAAAAAAGATCCCCGGTGCCTAGTGGTTTCTGCCCCCCTTGGGGGCAGATTGACCTAAAATCGGCCGATATGCCCCCAAGGGGGGCAGAAATGGTCTAAATACAATTTGCCCCTCAAGGGGAGCGACCCTTGCCTAAGGGGTCGCTCCCCATCTCTAAAAAAACAAACAAACAAAAACACAAAAAAATACAATTTCCCCTGGCGCCTAGAGGTTTCGGCCCCCCCGGGGGCAGATTGCCTAATAACAAGAGGCCGATCTGCCCCCAGGGGGGGCAGAAATGGCCTATAATAAATTTGTCCCCCCAATTCCTCCCGGGGAGCGACCCTTGCCTACGGGGTCGCTCACCTTGTCTGACGGCGCAAAAAAAAAGATCCCTGGTGCCTAGTGGTTTATGCCCCCCTTGGGGGCAGATTGACCTAAAATCGGCCGATCTGCTCCAAAGCGGGCAGAAATGGCCTAAATACAATTTGCCCCTCCAGGGGAGCGACCCTTGCCTAAGGGGTCCCTCCCCATCTAAAAATAAAATAAAATAAATAAAAAAATAATAACATTTACCCTGGCGCCTAGAGGTTTCAACAATAGGCCGATATGCCCCCAGGGGGGGCAGAAATGGCCTAAAATAAATTTGCCTTACCACCCCCCCCCCACCGGGGAGTGACCCTTTCCTACGGGGTCGCTCCCCTTGCGTGACGCCGCAAAAAAAAAAAGATCCCTGGTGCCTAGTGGTTGACCTAAAATCGGCCGATCTGCCCCCAAAGCGGGCAGAAATGGTCTAAATACAATTTGCCCCTCCAGGGGAGCGACCCTTGCCTAAGGGGTCGCTCCCCATCTCTAAAAAAACAAACAAACAAAAAAAAAACAATTTTTTTTTTGCCTTGGCGCCTAGAGGTTTCTGCCCTCTCCCCCCCGGGGCAGATCGGCCTAATAACAATAGACCGATCTTCCCCCAGGGGGGGGCGGAAATAGCCTAAAATAAATTTGCCCACCCCCAGCCCCCCGGGGAGCGACCCTTGCCTACGGGGTCGCTCCCCTTGCGTGACGGCGCAAAAAAACATTTGCCCTGGCGCCTAGAGGTTTCAACAATATGCCGATCTGCCCCCAGGGGGGGCAGAAATGGCCTAAATACAATTTGCCCCTCCAGGGGAGCGGCCCTTGCATAATGGGTCGCTCCCCATCTCTAAAAAAAAACGAACAAACAAATTAGCCCTGGCGCCTAGAGGGGTCGCTCCCCTTACGTGAAAGCTGAGCTTCCAGCGCGATGGGAGGAGACCCTGTGACAAACAGCGCGCGATCGAGCGCTGACGTCACGGGGGTGGGGGTGGGGTCGGGGTGGAAGGGGAAGGCTTCCCCTTCCATCCCTGCCTTGGGGGGTGGGGGGAACCCCACGGAGGGAGCGCTAGCGCTCCCTCTGGGTTGTGTGCCCAGGACGTAATGGTTACGTTCTGAGCACAGCAGCACTGTGCCTCAGGACGTAACCATTACGTCCTGGGCACAGAAGGGGTTAACAACACACCAGGGCTACATGAGATGGAAGGCAAATTGGTATAGTTTTACTGTTAACATGACTAGGATGTGTCTGAGTACAATCAAATAGGGATGCTTCCTATTTCAATATTCTGTCCTGATGATGACCCCCCTGAACTAATTTCTTGGATTGGGGTCGAAACGTTGACATTGTATTAGAAATTGTGGATTGAAAAATTCAGCAGGCTCACAGTACCTATGGTTATAGGTGCTTATTTGAGACCTCATGCTTTTAACCACAGTTTGGTTTTAGTTTTCATGTAAATAACACTGCAACACTTGTACTTACACATAATTCACTCGCACTGCTCCTTTATACAGGAGCACCTCGATTACTTTACTTTTAATTGTTGAATTTAAGTTTCAAATAAATGTGATATATTACTCACAAACCTCATCGGTACAGAAAGTTCTTTATGGTACAACCACTGTTGTGGAGGTTAATTCATAGACTTCCCCCAGAGGGACAGAAACATTTTTTGTTATATATATATTTTTTTGTTATATTACTCTGTCATTTCTGCAGCGCCTGGGTGCATCGCTCTTGGGCCAGGTCTAGGTAGCTTCTTTGGTCTCTTCTTCCATTGAGGGAGCCATTCAGCAGCACCAGTGTCCTCCTCAAATCAGGGCAGTTGCTCAAGCCTGTCCCATACCAACTGTGGGTAGGTAAAGAACTGTACGGTATTATCATGAGTCACCCAGAGTCTGGCTGGGAACAGAATAGCATATTTGATTCCTCTGTCCCTCAGTTTTCACTTAGCCTCAGTAAACGATACTCTCTGCCGCTGTACTTCCCTTGTGAAATGCAAAAATATCATCTCTCTTTTGTTATCCATCATTATGTCTCCTTTAATACGGGCTTGTGAGAGGATGTGGTCTCTATTTTTAAAGTGGAGAAACCTAGCCACCACAGGTCGTGGACTCATTCCAGGTTGCAGGGGTTGGGAAGGCACCCATTGGGCTTGTTCGAGGGCGTAAAAAGGGGCGAGACCTCCAGGCGCAATTGCAGTTCTTAGCCAGGCCTCGTAGAAGGTCGTCATATTGAGCCCAGGCCCCTCAATACGTTCCGGCAGACCCACTATGCGAAGGTTGTTACTCCGGGCCCAGTTCTCAGCATCCTCAGCATGTATTTCAAGCATCTTTACCATGTTCTCCACGGTTGTTAATCTTCCTTGTTTGGTTATCATCTCAGGGTTTAAGTCTTCCAGTGTGCGCTCAGTTGCGCTGACCCTCTCCAATGCTGTCTATGATCATCTCTCATGAGGCTCATGTCAGTAGGTACAGCATCAATTTTGGCCTCCATCGCTTCCCACGATGCAGCTATAGCCAGAAGAATAGTGTCTAGCGTTGTGTCCATATGTCCTGCTTGAGCTGCGTGGACCAGATTCATCTCTGCCGCCAGCATCAGCAGGGCACCCTCCTCCAGTGACCCACTCTTGTGTCCCAGATCCTTTTTCTACATACTTTTGTCCATCGTTAAGGTAACAGCTCATCAACAGTAGCGCTCATCCAGTCAACTCGAGTGGCGTGGTGAGACCAACAGGGGGGAACCAACTGACCCAGACGTATCGGCAAGGGAGCAACAATGAGGTTGCAGAACGTTCAATTGTCCACAATGGTAGTGAGGCAGGAGCGCTGTCCTAGTGCTAGAGGGTTATTGTCCCTGAATAAGAGCATAGCACTTTCGCACTGCACTAGTATTACTAGAATTAGCTGCCAGCTAATAAAGCAGCGCCCTCTCGCCCACTAGTCCTTAATCACCTCTGCCTAGATCCCTTCAGCACAATATCCAGACCCATATGAGCTGCTGGGGCGCAGTATCAATGTCCCTTCCCCTCAGGAGTTTTATGGCCTCAGGGAGGAGGTGTGTGTACACCACTGCCTTCTATGGCAGTTTAATGCTGGAGTGGGGGAGGTATATCTCACCAGTGTCCGCTCACTCACCCCACCACGTGTCAGTACGTGCCCTGCAGCGCCTCACTTCACATTTCCCGGCAGATCTTCTCTGTCTCGTGACAGGCAGAAATCAGAGCAGCATTGCTCGGTGTACCAATTGTAGCAGGCAGGCAATCGATCGCCAGCTGCCCGCCCGCCCACTCACTTCATCACTCCAGAATGCACCTTTGTGCTCACCGGGCCAACCAGCTACTCAACCCAGAGTTCGCTGCCATTTTAAGTTCAGTGCAGCCTTCTATTCCAGGGGCTCTTTTTCACTCAGTAGCGGAGCAGCTGGCAGCGCTCCAAGCCGCCCGTCGCTCCAGGCGATCGTCTTCAGTAGCGGCACTAAGAAAGGGCATTTCGGGTGGTCAGGAAATCCTGGACAGTGGAGTGCCGCCGGGGAGCTCCACATGATCAGCAATTGGCCACCCCCCCCTTCATTGTTGCCTGTATAGCTGTAAGTATATCTGTATCAATCTTAATTTGCCATCTGATTCAAACCACTAATTTAATAATCTGTACTGCAGCCTTTGCAGCTAAGTCAGCCGCACAGTAACTTTTCGCATGAGGCTGTCATGCTGATGCTCTGACATCACATGCACCAATAGAAGCTTATGTTGTAAGACAGCTACCTTTCCCCTGAGCTGTTTATTCCTAATTGGTATCCCTTTTGAATCTTTGAATTCATTCAGGCATCAGTATTTTAAATACACATTGTAAACTTGCACTCAGAAGGATGAATTGGACACTTTTACTGTGGGAACTGACGGGTCAGCCTTCTGCAATGCAAGTACAAAATCATACGTTTCTGCATGTTGTGCGGTGCTGTCACCTAGGAGCCTACTTCAGAACACTCCTGGACCTGAGGTAGATCAGAAGAGGACTGAGCCTACCATCTGTGGCCTGAAGAGTAACATGAAGGACTGGCCCTGCTCTCTCCAGGACAAAGAAATGGACTCCAAAGGTCATAAGGCTGACCTGTTCAAGCAAAGTGATACAAAAAGCTGCAAGAGGTTTTCCCTCCAACTATCCAGCTTATCAGAGGAACTAGAGCTGGACTGGACTCCTCTGTTGGCCTCTGTCTTGTCACCCTGTGAGTCTGTGTGCTTCCCCTGAGGTACTGGGGGGCTTTAGAAGCATATTCCTTTGGTGGATTGGGACCTAACGTACTGAAGTTAGAAGTTAAGGGTCTGATTATGACCTTAGCGGATGAAATAGTCCATCACAAACGTGACGGGTATCCCGCCCACGATATTAGAAGTTCCATTATAGCCTATGGAACTTGTAAAACTGCGGGCGGATATTCGTCACATTTGTGATGGAGTAGCACATCCGCCAAGCTCGTAATTAGGCCCAAAATCTTTCACAAAGGCGAGCCTGGTTGGTGTATCTCTCCTGCACACCATTGCAGTAAGCGTCAAAATATGGGTCTACTGTGGCCATCGACTATCATTGACACTTTTTACTTCTTGACACTATTTCTACTTAAAACTTTAAACATTCACATCTCTGTTTCCCCTTATTGGATTTCTGTGATTTTCCTTATTGAATTTTACTCTAGTATTTTCTACTTCAGTTTAGGAATTATTTTGGGTCGCTTTTCGACTTTATTACTGTTTTGGTAGAGCATGAATACTTTACACATTTCCCTAGGTAAATTCTACCAGCTCAGTCCCATAGTAGAGGAATGGGCATAGGCTAATTTACTGGTTTTGAAGGTTGTGATTATTCCTTAACATGGTTTGTCACCTGCCCAAATGATAATCCAATTTCTTACAATGCTTCTTGAAAAATTCCTTGCCACATATGAAAACTCTAGAGGCCGACTATGAATTTATACCAACCACTTTTAGCTAGCCCCAATACTACCAGATGGCCCAGCTAAGTGAGATGGGAAGCGGAACTGGGAAGGGAACTTAGTGAAAAAGACTGGTGCCAGAACTGGCTAAACATACATAGAGGATTTAGGTGTCTATCATAGAGAAGCTGAATATAAATTACTTATGCATTGGTACCTAACGCCCAATAGACTCTAGAGCAGGGGTCTCCAACCTTTTCTGTAGTGAGAGTTACTTCTGACGGGTAAAAAGCATTGTGAGCTACTGAAGGCTAAACATCTTGTGCATTGTTACCTGACACCCCCACACCCAATTCAATTGACTTTAGGCCTAATGTCCATACAGACAGATACTATAAATTGAACAAAATACTTTGACTAGGGGCATTATGACAGGGCTGCTATATGTGTCAGTGAGAGCATGGTCTTTGGGGATGAATGAACATGTGTGCATATGAATGGGCTGTATGTTTATGGGTGACTGTGAGCCTGTCTGGTATCTAATTGTGGCACAGGACATTTCCTTTGCCATGTGTGGCAGTGCTACATATATAGTACAAACATACAACTATTTTTTTTAATGGGCTAAGTTTAAAGTGCAGAAAAATGCTTTGAAAAATGTTCAATATTTGGAACATTCTTCTGCGCTCTAAAATTCTCTCATTTGAAAGAATGACTGTATTTTTCAGTTATACTTATGGCACAGGGGCTACTGGCCTCTACGAACTAGAGGTCTGCTGTTTGTAAATGGGAAAAATCAAAATGAAGTTAACTCAATCATTATGGTAATTTTTCATTTTAATTTTCTCCCATTCGGGCCTCACTTAGTGGTCAATAATGACTGGGTGGACAGAGAGGCGATGGGATCCAGAGTTTATCCTTCAGTACTATATAGGAACATATGTATGTGGACCCTGCAGACAAATACTCAGACAGGAGTGGAGATGTGGGGGTCAGTCATGCTATTCTTGGGATGGGCAGAGAAGGTGATGGTACAAACTCCCCACTGGGGCAGTGACCTCTTGCCAGAGGTGGGTGGTTTGAAGGGCTTATCCAAATGGGAAGTAATTGGCATAGGGCAGCTTGGAGATATCTGGGAAGATGGGGGCCTCCGGACCTTTGAAGTATTACAGACAGAGTTTTATTTGGCTGACTCTAAACTCTACCATTATCAGCATGTGACAAATGCTCTCAGGATGTATCTCAATCAGTGATTGAAGATAGAGGAATCCTACCCACTCAAAGACAGACTATTGTTGGACCCTATGAGAGAAGGCCATCTCTCTAACATAGGAAACTGATAAATAATGCCCCGGATGTTCCAGGTCCCTTGAGGAACAGGTGGGAGGTAGAGGTAGGAAGCATGGATGATGATGAATGGTGGAAGCCTTACAAACCCTGAGAGTCATAGTGATACTGGCTGGGTTCCACCTGATCCAATTACGTATCCTACATAGGTCATATTAGGCAACAACGCTACTGCGTAAGCTAGGGAGGGCTCCAATGCAGGAGTGTATTTGAGGTTGTGGTCAAGACAGTACATTCATACATATATTGTGGACTTATCCAATGATTCAGTCATATTGGAAGAAGGTAACAGACCTAATGGCCATAGTAACTGCAATACAGATTTCAATGGACACCAAATGGCCCCTTCTGAATGTGAGGGGTGAGAGGACGTGGCTGAAATATATTTCAATCTGGCTAGGGGGGGAGGTCGTTGTGGCAAAGAGAAATATTGCAAAAGCATGGGGGATGCAGAGGTCTCCTACACTTCTGGAATGGCAGAAAGGTATGGACTGGTGCCAATGTGCCGAAAAAGTGGTATATCAGGGGAGGGCCTGTGTTAAGAAGTGGGGAAAATCTGAAGCAAATGGCAGTCTTCTAGAGACGACAACAATGTTTCTGATTAAACCCATGAGAAATGTTGGATGATGCGTTATGAATACAGGGACACTGGGGGAGAACTCCAAAACAGACTGGGGTGGGTGGGGGTATCTTCCATACAGACCTACCTTTATCTATAGGAAGAACGACTGAGAAGTCTCGGAATTGCAACATACTTGCCCTTTTTTAACCTGAAATGTTAATATTGCTTGTGTTGAACTCTGCCCATTCAGTTATGAAAACAGCTTATGAAAAGATGTTTAAAAA